>NC_142180.1:1400625-2738750 GCF_026936395.1 Plectropomus leopardus
CTTCATTCTGGTCAAAGTTATGGAAGCTCTTCACAGAGACATCCTTAGTCTGAATTCCTCTCTCATCTCAGTTATGGAGACATTTAGGATTTTTGGTATTGGAGAAACATATTTCATAACTGCATCGTATCAAAGGATAGGATGAGCTTCGCTGATGTTGAGGTCTGTAAGACAATGATTATGAAAATAGGAAACAACATGAACACCAAAATATCGAACATACTATGATAATGCTTTGATTTCCTCAGACCATGTACTCATGAGTATATACAGTATCGACAGCCAAGACGATTAATTAATAATTTAGGAATAACAATCTAAGTAATGAACAATTGAAGTCTCCCCACTCCAAACTGTGTTTCTTCCTCTGTTTATGTCCCCAAAAATATCTAACCTTCACTCTACTGTTGACTATACTAACTTCTGTGCAGAGTTTGTACCAGAGAGGTGTTTTCATATTCCACTATTAAAGGGGGTGATGTCTTTGCATTTCCCTTTAATCTGAGATCCAGATTTATGCTGAGCAAGTTAGATTAGATACATCACTAATCAGAAAGCCATTCGCTGTCTATGGAAAACATATTGATGGACTTCAACACAGTTACAGACCTCCAGTGCAGAGCAGACCCGTCACTACACAGAGCAGAGTTGGCGTTTGCATATTGGAAGGGTTGACAACATGGTGCAGTTTTTGGATGTAAACTGCACCCTGGAGATTCCTTCCACTATCTACCAAAAACCTCATAATAGCAGATATTATTGTGTTATTATGTTTCACAAACACGGTGTCAACCACTGCCAGTTAGCCTAGAAGCTAACGTGCTCACAAATAACATAAATAAAATATGCTATCTACATTTACCATTCTTATATGTGGGCCACTCGCCAATTGGGAAGCACAAAAGACTTCTAATCTGAGTCGGGTCTGACTGAGGCTTAAACATGTAAGGCTTAATCTCTCTAATGTTTCCTCTCTTGATTCGCACTGCTCTTTCACTGTTCAATCTAACCAGAGCTGTGCTGGGGAAACTGGAACACAAGCAGATTTCTCATTTAGGGTGAACAATCTACTTCCATCCCCTTTTTAGTATTTTAAACTGTCATGTGGGAAAACTATGTTAAAGAAGATATTAGTATTTTAATTATGAGGGACTTCAATTTTGAAATTGATCAGCGTCCTCCATCAACAAGATTAGAACCTCCAACTCATCTTTGCTAAAATTGAACACCTGTTTTTTTGCGGCAGAAAGCTACCAGCCTATGAAAAGTGAGGGCCAATGATATTAAGTCTGTCCCTGTGAAGCAGCCTATTGGTATTTTCTGATCAAAAATAGATGAAGTCTCAGGGACGGCTGTGGCTCAGGAGATAGAGCGGGTCGTCTACTATTCGGGAGCTCTGTGGTTCAACCTCTGTCTCCTCTAGTCCATGTCCAAGAATCCATTGGCAAGATATAGGACCGGACACAGCTGTGAGTTTAGGAACTGATCTGTAATCAGCAGACTGGGTCATTCCTATCTTTTATATGTTTCAGTGATGAGGCTGTTGGCTCTGTTGGTTACTGGTTTTTCCAGAGAGCTTCCACATGATTTGTGGGGAGGATGTCACTGTGAGGAGGGCAGCCCTTTTCCCTGTCCCCTCTAATCCCTTTTCTACCAACATGGAACCAGAACAGAACTGGTTTTCTGAGCATTTTAACCAAAACTAAATTGGTTCAAAACCCAAAAAGTTGTTTTCAGCTGGAACCAAAAAATTAACTATTTTTTTCTTGACCTGCAGTGCAAACTGTGACAACATCAGTATTATATTCTACAAGTTGGACAGAGAGGAGGGTGAAAGCAGCCATGGAGAAGTCAAGTGAGAAAATGTCAGAAAAGAAGAATGTGTAGTAGTCTCATTAATAAATGATTCATGCTTGCTTTTTGGGTAAAAACAAATATCTGTCTTAGAAGAGCAAAAGTTTACAGGTAATCAATGTAATCTGCAAGTTTGCCTCTACTGTTTACTTACTTCTATTGTGCACCGCTCTCTGTTGATGACACATCCTTGATTACTTTTTTATCTATCTTTATTTTTATTTTATTTCACCATTATTTAACCAGACAACCTCTTGGGATTAAAATTGTGTCCTGGCCAAGAAAGGCGGCTACAAAAGTTACAGACAGACAACATGGAACAAAAATACAAAATGAAATATACAACTTCAAAACAAAGGCATAAAACACAAAAGGCACTCAAATTAAAGATACCACAAGAAAGGACAACAAAGTATGTTACTATATGTTACAAATAAACCATAAAAACAAGACAATTAAAAGAGCAGCTGAGATACTCCCTGATGTTGGTATGTAGAAGATGACATAGAAAAGTCCTGCAGCAGAGCTTTGAAACGGCCTTGAGGAACCAATAAGAGAACTTTAAATCTTTCTGCAAAAGGTTCCACATATATGGAGCTTTAGACTTAAAGGCTCTTTTGTCAAACTCCATACGAACCCTAGATATAGACAATATGAACAAGTTAAGAGCCATTTTTTGCTGAATTTAGACACTTAGATATGCTGGAAGTAGAATGGAATTGCAATGGTTCCCCTCAATGCTAATGGAAACACTGACTGGTTCACTAGATAGCACCAAGGCTCCAAGAAACCTATGCAGAACCAGATCAAGTATTAGAGCTCACTGGGTGGAGAAGGGGCTACTGTGAAGCAGGCTCCCCCTTAGTGGCGAGTCCAGTAGTTCTGTCCTCTCCCCTTGTGTTTGCAGCATGATTGGAAGTCTCTCCTGGGCCTGTTTGTTCATTATGTTAATGTTGTCCTCCCTCCTCCTGTCACCTCCCTCCCTCTCCCCTTGGCTGTCTCCCTCCAGTGGCCGTGGTGGCAGTCGCTCCAGGAGTCACTCTCGCAGTAGAGGGAGGTCTTCATCTCGCTCCAGCTCTCGCTCCTCAAAGTCCTCCAGGTCACGCTCACGCTCGTCTCGCTCCCAGTCCCGCAGCCGCTCCCGCTCCTACTCACGATCCAGGTCTGTAATTACACACGACACCATGTCGCACACACATGTCTGTATGATACCTGTATACTGGTGTATTCTCACATAAGATGGGACTGAGTGTTCTTCCTGTTTGGGAGAAAGTGAAGTCAGCAGTTGTGGGACAGACAACGACAGAAGAAGCGGAGTGGATCCTGTTCTTGAGTTTTCTGATGGACGTGTGTGAACATACCTCTGTGTAGGTCCAGGAGTAGATCCAGGTCGTCTCGGAGTCGTTCTCGCTCCAGATCCAGATCTCATTCACGTTCACCCGCCAAGAGACGCCGTGGTCCCAAATCCCAGAGCTCCTCCCCTCCGTAAGTCTCCTTCAGTGCTCTTTGAAAATGTGTTTTCATAAAAGATCCTTTTTTTCCTGCTGAATGTAGTGTGCTGCTCCCTACAGCTCCGCATCAGTGCTGGGTGCCCCTCCCTCCAAACTCACTACAGATATGAGGCTCGGGGAGGAGAACAAAGGCCATCAGCTGCTGATGAAGATGGGTATGATCTATTTTCCTCATCATTTCAACTGAAGTGAACTCAGTTTATTCTGATTTAAAATTCCTAAACAAGGCATGTACATATCAAGATGGAATGGAATTACAAACATCTCAAACAGGACCGGGTAATATGGCTTGAAAATAATATTAAAAATTAAAATTAAAATCTTCTCTTAACTACTTCAGACCACTGTAATAAAAAAAAATTCAACTGTAATAAAGTTGAATTAAATATTGTTGTAATAAAGTTAAATAAGGAATTGTTATTATTTAGTAAAGTATCTTTATAATAATGTTATAATTGAGTTGAATAAAGTATTGTTATAATGAAGTTAAATAAAGTATTGGTACAATAAAGTTAAATAAGTAGTGTTAGTATAAAGTACTGTAAGTTAATAAAGTACTGTTATAATAAAGGTATTGTTATTATAAAGTAAAATAAAGCATGGTTTCAATAAAGTTACATAAAGTACTGTTATGACAGAGTTAGATAAAGTATTTTTATAATAGTGTTCTATAAAGTATTGCTATTATAAAGTTAAATAAGGTATTGTTATTCATCCATCCATCCATTTTCGTCCACTTATCCGGGGCCGGTTCGCGGGGGCGAAACAGAGCACTCCAGGCGCCCCTTTCCCCAGCAACGCTTTCTAGTTCCTACTGGGGGACCCCAAGACGTTCCCAGGCCAGACGAGATATGTAATCCCTCCACCGTGTTCTGGGTCTGCCCTGGGGCCTCCTACCAGTAGGACGTGCCCAGAAAGCCTCCAGCAGGAGGCGCCTAGGAGGCAGCCTTATCAGATGCCTGAACCACCTCAACTGGCCCCTTTTGATGTGATATAACTTGATATAATATAACTAAATAAAGTACTGTTTTAATAAAGTTTAATAAGCTATTGTTATGATAAAGTTAAGGTATTTTTATGATACATTATTATAATAATAATATATATAATATATAATCATAATAAAACATTGTTATAATAAATAAAAATCACAGAAAAGCCGAAGCGAGTCTCGTGCGTGTGGCTTAAAAAAAATACAGTTTAAACTTGATGTTCTCAATACAGTCATTTTATATCCCACATGGAACCAGCTGTGATACATTGAGTACATTCGATATGTAACCCTCCCCTAACCTCAAATATTCTTACTGAAAAATGAAATAAAGTTAAGTGAAAGTTGAAGTTAAATGAAGCACATGCTGTGTGTTCTGATTTCTTTCCTTCTCTTGTTCCTGTGTTTGGTTGTGTGCTGTAGGCTGGAGTGGTTCAGGGGGTTTGGGGGCCAAAGAACAGGGCATCCAGGACCCCATCAAAGGAGGGGACGTCAGGGATAAATGGGACCAGTATAAAGGTGTGGGGGTGTCACTGGACGACCCGTATGAGAACTATCGCAGAAATAAGAGCTACAACTTTGTGGCCCGTATGAAGGCGAGGGAGGAAGGTACATACACACACTGTTCTGTTGGTGATAAATGATAATCCATGCTGCTTTTTGTAAGGGTTGTATTATATGTAGAACCAGGCATTAACATTAGGTGGGTTTCCATTAAAAATCTGCACAAAACTTCAGAGATATTTTCAAAATGTCGATTAAATACAATTGTGAGATGACTGCATTTCCATTCAGTGATGTCCTGCGACTTCTCCTCTGTTGGTAACATTCCAAGAAGCATGTTCATGGATATTCAAAACATTAGCAGCTTTATTTCTATTGCAGCTACCACACTAGCCATCACTATTTCCAATCCAAGGCCACATAGATGTGTTATAGAGCGATAATGGAAAGACGAGCCCCTTATACATGGGAGTGGCCATGTGATAGAATTGTGGATTTTAAAACTTGTGGATTCGCTCAACTTTTGAAGAGTTATGTGATGCAGTAACACCTCTTCCGCTCCTGCTGCATCATGAGGGAGCCAGTTCCTACTGACAAGCACATAGCCATAGCATCATCATCAATACCACCTCATGCAAGCGAAAATACTTTTTGTGATAAATGGGAGTTTTTTTGAAATTGATCTGTTTCTATCAGGCGTATTTTATATTTACAATTTCAGTTTATGCAATTTGAAGGTTAATGGAAAGCGACCTACTGTCACAACAGCACATTTTAATCTGTTAATGATGTAAGAACTGGAAAAGGTGTTCAATTACATCTTATCTTTATACTTGTGAAATTGATGTCATTTTTATGAAACGTGATTAGATTACCATTCTCTTTAGATCACAATAAATCTTAAATCTAACTGTTCACTTCTTTCTTTCAGTCAATCGTGAACCTCAAGAGGCCCCTTCAACTGAATGATGTCATCAAATAGCATCAAATACCTCCTCCCTGTGGCCACCGCCATCAACCATCTGAATTTCACTGTCAGTTTTTAGTCCAAACCCTGTCTATTGACACAGAAACCAGAGTGACCAAACATAATACCACCACACCTGTGAAGCCTGTGAATGAGGGCAAAATTCAGTCATGAGGTTGGATTCATTTATCCTATCTGTAGATGGCACAGTCAGCACTGACAGCTGTAACACTGCAAAACTCCTCAATAATTTTAAATTCAGGGCTCTTGCAAGGACATTGGAACTACAGTCTAATGAAAAAGATTTGCAGCTCTCACTATTTCACTCCCAGCATTTCTGATGTATGGTTTTTTTTTATCTGTCTCTAAAAAGAATGTGTGTACGATGATAACAGAGGCCTGACACACACTGTGCCTCAACATTTAACAGCTGCAGAAACAAATGAGATAAATGGTCCCACATGGAGAATACAAAAAAGTGAAATGCTCTGAATATCAAGGCAGTTCTTTTGAAATTTTGTGAACTGTTTTTGATATCTGCAAATGTGTCAACAGTTGAATAAAATGGCATGTTAAATCATTTTCACTGGGGTTTTAAAGCATTTTTTTCATGTTTCTCCCCTAAGTCAACTGAGTTAAAGGGCCAATCAACCTAAATCAGAAAAATAAAATAAAAATCTAATTTGCTTCTCACCATATCTCCAATAAAATGCTTTCAGTTTTATTTATAGATGATTTTAAGAAAAAAAAGTATATTTTAAAAAATATACGAATGTTTTCCTACAGAAATAACACCCTTACAGATCCACAGATTTTATTGTCATTTAATGAAGTAATTTCTGCTGTGTTAATAGTTTTCATTAAAACTGGTCACTTTTGAATTGTTTCTAAAATCTCATTGGTGGAAATTTCAAAATTTCTGCAAATAAAACCAAGAAGTGTGTCTGGTTAGATATCACAAGGAGCGCGTGAAAACTGCCATGTTCACACTAGATACAGAAGCAGTGCAAAGAGTGCCGTTTTTCTGTCAAACTGCCTGCTCACTTCCAGCACCCATGGTAACCATTTGGGCTTTTCACACTGGACACTAGACGGCGCCAAACTCCCGACCAGCTCATGATCTGAGGCGACAGTAGTAGCTTCTTGTTTTTTTTGTTGGTGGGTGAATCTGAATCTGATAATCTGTTATAAACGATACTAAAAATATAAATGATATAAATGATCTGATTCTTATATATGATAAAACATGCATCCTGTGCTTTTACATAATCCAGATTATATATATAGTTGTGTCTAAAAAGAGAGCGAAAGGGACAAGCAGACACACAGAGATAGAGCCTCTTCTTGTAATTAAAGAAAGCTGAGCAGCAGAATCGTTCTCTGATGGGCGCAGAGAGATGCGCCTCTAGTGTGAACAGCCAAACAACATCTCGTGCAACATTGATCAATCCAGTGAGCTTCTGTGTCCCATGTGAATGCAGCGTGAGAATCCTGATGATTTTTCATTGCAGTATATTGTAATTAGTTCATGTACGGAGATGTGAGTCTGTCATTTAGTTGTTGTATTTCAAGAAATCCCACTAAACAAAAAGTCATACATGTGAGATCAGTTGTATTTTTTTTCTCCACATTTCTTTTTTGTCTCCGTAGACATTGCTTCAATAAATGGAACTCTTACTCACAGATGTGCCCTCTGTGATTAGTTCTTGACTCTGTTGCACCCTTCAAGAAGAAAATAATGAAACAAAGAAAATTAGCCCCATGGTTTAACCTCCAGATCCGCAAATTGAAACAAACATCACAAAAATTTGAAAGAAATTGGCATTCAACCAACCTCAGAGAGTCCCGTTTAGTCTGGCTGGATAGTCTTCAAGTGTATAAGAAGGTCCTCTGCCATGCCAGGGCAAACTATTGCTCATCATTAATTGAGGAAAACAAAAACAATCCCAGGTTTCTTTTCATCACTGTAGCCAGGCTGACTGTAGAACCATGTATTCCATGTATGGCCCTCGGCAGTGCTGACTTTATGACTTTCTTTAATGATAAAATCCATACATAAATTTTGTCACTGCCCATTGGGGAAAAAAATAACCTCCAATTTTATTGATTTTCAATTTTTCAGCTAAACTGGAGTATTGGGTTGAGAAATTATCCAACCTCAAAAATCCATGAGATTATACATAAAATGCATTGTGACAAAGCTGAAACAGAGTTGCTTTTCTTAGCTTCAGAGAAGTTGTTTTCAAAATCCATAGCTTTCACCTGAAAGCAGCAATTTGCATTTGGAACATGTTAATAACCCCAATGATGAATAATTAATCATTTCTATTCATTTTTTAAAAAAATACTTGACAACAGAATGACAAAATCAAAAAGGTTTAAAATGTTTTAGCTATTTATGTTTTGACATTCCATTCCCTTATTTGTTACCTGCTCTAACATTTACATTTTTAGTTTTTGAGTCTCTTATTCTGAACCACCTGCAGATGCTTGAGCTGATTAGTCAGTTGTTAGGTGCTCACAGGTGAAAAACATGTTTTTCACTAAAGAAATAATGTTACACCTAACAGGTAGAATTATTATTCTGGTGGCACACTCCAGTCTTCATACATGGTGATGATGCTTTGGGACTTAAAGACCAAATGTTACTCTCTGCCTGGCTGATAACAAAAAAAAAATACATAGGAAAACATAAATACTTCAATTAAAAAAACATCCTCAGAACAGCTTTTATGCAAATAAAGAATAAATAAAATCATTTTGACAATAAATATTCTTATGTGCAGAGAGAGACAAGATGAATCGAATCTGACAGAAAAGATTTCAGTTTTGACAAACAGTGAAAGAAGGACTCAGATATTATGTTGCTAGTGATATATTCAGCCTGTTCTTATTCTGAAGTTGTCCAATACTGCTGCTTTGTCACTGAATTTGACATCAGACACCAATGCCAAAAACTACCTTTCATGACAAAATGATATAACACCAGATAGTGTCAGTTTGTAACACAGCCGGATGTAACTTTTTGCAGTGTTATGATATGCTGTCCGTTGTCTGCACATCACCTGGTACAGCCGTATGATACATGGAAAAGCAACATCAGTTTGAGAAGCTGTCTGTAAGGACATAATATGTCAAACAAACCCTAGACTTTCACCTTGGAGCACGCTGTTCACTTCCCATATAAAAGACAATGATGTTTTTCACTAATCCTAACCATGTGCTTTTGTTGTTGTATGCTGTTGGTTGCAGTGTCCTAGAACATCAGCAGCAGACACAGTGAGATACCAGAGCATAATATGTAGACATGGAAGACTACTGACAAAGCAGCAATATGTGACCACTTGGGATGAGATGGTGGTGTATATTACATTGTACCACATTCAGCTACTGTAGCTACATTTAAATATAAACTGTTTCATTACTGTAGAAACTTGATGTTTCATTTTGCTACATTAATTGAATACAACTCAGTACAATATATTTATCATGAGGTAATGTCTAAAATGAAGGGATTTCTTTCATATAGCACATTTCTCTTTAACATTCCAGCTCTTTAAACGACACTCCATCATTTTAAGGAATAAGCTTTAGCAATGTATTATCCACAGTCTGATTCACAGCAGTTTAATTTATACATTGGTTTGTTGGCTCTCAGCTGTAAAACATTTTATTATATACTAACATAAAGATAATTTCCACTTTCCCTTAACCAGGAACGCTACTAATCATTTCTTTAAATTGCAAGACATCATAACCTGGATTATGACATAATGAATTGACAAACAGTCTATCAATAACTGGCATTATTATTAGTCATGCCCCCACTATAAATATACACTTGTGACTGTTATTGCCACTTGCAATATTTGCATGTAACATCACATGTTAAAAAAAAAAAAAAATTAATTTGATGTCTGTTACTGACGTTATATGTTATGTTATTGTTACCATTACTGTTGCTGTGCGTCTCTCCCCCTCTCTCTTCCTCTCTCTCTTTCTCTTTCCTTAATGTCATTTTGTCTTCTACTGTAATTTCATTGTTATTTACGCCATCTATTGCACGTCTGTCCATCCTCGAAGAGGCTTCCCTCCTCAGTCGCTCCTCCTGAGGTTTCTAACATTTTTTTCCCCCTCTTACAGGAGGTTTTTGGGGAGTTTTTCCTTTGACGATGTGAGGGTCTAAGGGCAGAGGGATGTTGTATGCTGTCAAGCCCTCTGAGGCAATAGAATTAAATGCAAACATAGTAATTAATAAATAATTAAAGTGGTTTTCAGGTGACGGCTAAAAGTAAGACATAAATACAGAAGACAGGTTTTTAATGAATGAATGTGCATGAAGCTTGTCAAACTGTTTATTTAAGGGGGAGACGTGCAGAGACACAATGGTAACTGTGCATCATTATCATTATTTAGATTTTACTTCACATTGTCTGTGAAAATACAAACTCCAAGGCCTGCACAGCACCCTGCAGACTGCAAGTCACCCAGCTATGCCATCATCATTACCAACTAATGTGGCTCCCAATTACAGATCAGAGGACAGAACATCTAATTTCACTAAAAACAGGTTCTCTCGTTCCCTTGATTCCTTTCTCCTCGTAGCTCATGCATCACCTCCTCATGTCTTATGTGGAGGGGACAAAGATGCAAGAAAATGAAACAAGTGAGGTAAATGAGGAGACTTTTGAGACAGATGAGAAGCACCCACTGTGTTCATCTAATCTTAGCACAAAGCAGAGGGGAACAGTTAGCCAGCTCTATGAAATGTGACACTATTCACCCTCTAGTAAAACCCTTTTCACATTGAAGTCATGTCAGTGGTGATCAATTTTAACAGTCTAGATGACTGCTCTGCAAATCTGTCTCTGCAACTAATGTGACCATATGACAGACAAAATGATTTTTAAAACTTTTTTGTTTAACCCTTTGAAACTAGGGTCCCATAACTTTTCTTGTGCTGCATTCAGACACCATTCATACGTATTAAAACCTTTGAATCCTGAGCAAACTGGTGTGATTTCTTTCAAAAACATGGGGGAAAAGGCAAAGAGCAACTTGATAATAAATCTTCCAAAAATTGCAAGAAATTAGTAGATTTAGAAAAATATTTTCAATGTTCTAGTCAAAATATATAGAGAAAAACTATGTTTCTAATTATCATAATTACACATGTAAAATTCTGTTATAGAATTATTATATTTTTAAAGGGCCTTTTAAGGGTCATTTACTTGTTTGTTTTGTGTTTTACTTTTTGTGCTAATGTTTGGGTAATTTCTTCCATTGCTCATTGTCTTCTTCACATCTTTTTTGAAAGAAATCAAACCGAATTGCTCAGGTTTCAAAGGGTTAAAGTGATGGTTGTGAGGGGTTTCATGTCTCACCTGACCTGAAAATAGATCCAGTAGTGAAACGCTGTCAGTGTGAGTGATGGTTGGCTCATGACTATATCAGTGAAGGCATCCTACAATAGACTGTTGAAAGAGATGTAAACAAAATGCTACTGTGGCATGTACAGTTAGCATTGGTTGGCTGGAGGACAGTATGTTAGTATCTGATAGGCTTTGCTGAATTTAGAAAGCCACTTGGTTCATGGAACCATTATGAATGCCATCTACTAAAATAAACAAAGCAAGAATGTGTGTACATGCATGCGTGTGTGTGTGTGTGTGTGTGTGTGTGTGTGAGATAGAGAGAGAGAGAGAGAGAGAGAGAGAGAGAGAGAAAGAGAGACTGTTTAAGACATTAGGAGTCTAACTGCAGTTGCTTTCATAATGAGTTTTCCTTGACCAGATATTGATTTTTAGCTGCCCTGGAAGGAAAGGTAGAGTTGTATCACATGGTAAAAGCAAATTTTGGTCATATGAAGACCATTATAATGACAAAACAAGACAGAAAAAAGCTTCTATACACTTCTTAGTTCTCAGCATGTCTTTTAAATCCTAGTGTTTGGTCTTTAAACTGGTTAAACTGGGGTTTTGGTTGATTGGCATCTTTTTCATGTTTTCTTGTTTTTGTTTCACTAGAGGCTTTAAATATATTTCAAAATCCCATTTGCCTCCATCATGGAGATTCACTGGGTTTTGGCAAATAATGGATAAGTATTGCAGGCTATGAAACAATCATGTAAGAAAAAGAAAACTATTTAAAACTGCTGTGGTGTGGTTGTACACGTCAGTAATGCTTAAACTCAAAGTGATTAGTCTGATATGGTAGATTAGATTTTTAGACACAAGGATTACTGTGACCTAAACAAAAAGTTGTTGGCTTTGAAAGCTACAGTCAGCTGGCCAATACAAGAAAAATGCCAATATGTCCTTACCGTGCTTACATGAAAATATTTGAAGCTGATGAATCACATTGCAAACCGTATGGAAAGCTAAATCATTTGTTTCATCAAGTTAATAATTTTTTGCCTTGAATGCTAAAGTTGCTGAATTTGTGGTGTTCTATGGAGGACCACAAGTGTCACCGAAATTGTAATAAAGCAGTTTATTAATTAACAACTAAGTGTATCATTAAAATAGGCATTAATATTTTTTTTGTCAATAAATTTATTACTAAATTACAAAGTAATTTAGTAATAAATTAGTAAGTTAGTAAGTTGTATTTTATTTTACTATGACTAATTTCAAAAAGGATTTAGGCTATAATAAGATTTAACAAATTAAATATTAATTCATTAATAAATAGTTCAATTTAAAATGGATTTAGAAAAACAACATAAATTTAAAGGTCACAGACAGCTGCTATCTATCCATCCTGAGCTCCAGTTTTGACATTGAAAGATTGGGCAGTATTTCCTCAACATTTTCCTTCCATTTTAGTGCTTCAGATGCAAATTCTTCTAACGTTATGTATTTCTCCTTCCAGCATCAGTCTTATACATCTGCATATGACAGGTGATAGCCAATCAGCGAGCTTTTTACATCCTTTACATTTATTTATTTTTTTCTTCAGCACATAACCTAATGTTTTCCTGGCAAGGCTAAAAGGAGAAGCCACATGACTAGGCAAATCAAATGGCTTAAAGTACAAGGACAAGGAGGGAAATGAAAATGTAAAGAGGAATGCCAGACTGAAGTCTGTATTCTCAATTCAATTGTAAATCAAGTCATTTATATCTCTTTTTTTTCTCTGCATTTTGGATTTTCATTATTTATATACAAATTCATTGCTTATTGACTTTTTTCTGTAAATCCCTTTTTAAATGTTGTTATTAATTAATTACATGTTTTATTACATTTCTGTTAAACTTTTTGTCCTCCATAGTTTCGGCCCTCCATGTTCTCTCTAATAAACAGTAAAAGCTGCGAGGTCACAAAGATGTGAGTGAGCTGCCTGGCTTTTATTTAGCCCTTTTTATTGGTTTGGTTTGAGGTCAGTGGATAAAGTTTAGGTTTTGGCTTTTAAGCTTTAGGTTGTGTTACCTCATCTTTTCAGAATAAAGAATAATAATGCTCCAAATAAATCAGCACTAATTACTCTTTTGTAAACACAACTTAGGAAAACTATTATCCTTCAAATGTGCTTGAGTCTGTATGTTTCAGCCACAAATGTCTGCATGCAGTTAGCCTCTTTTAATGCAAGTTTCTACTTGAGGTCTGGTTAATGGTTAATGTTTTAGCCAGATAGCTGATATATACTGTAGCAGAAAAAAGATGAGTGGTGAAATCAACAGCTTCAAGTCAAAAAGAAAAAGATGTAAGGTTATCAGTTGTCTGGTAAAATAGCCAGGCTGCCCGCATAGAAATATGATCAGCTATTCTGAGCTTCTTTTGCCAAAGAGCTGAGGACCTCCAACATGGCTGCCAGAGAGACTTCAGTAATAAGCCGTCAATAGGCTGAAAGACGGACACAAAATATAATCCATTATGGATTGGAAAAGTAC
The DNA here is from genome assembly GCF_026936395.1 of Plectropomus leopardus. Classification (NCBI taxonomy): domain Eukaryota; kingdom Metazoa; phylum Chordata; class Actinopteri; order Perciformes; family Serranidae; genus Plectropomus; species Plectropomus leopardus. The sequence continues at coordinate 1,414,344 of NC_142180.1, forward strand.
AGTTAGTGTCCTCTGTGCTTAAATAACCTTTCACTGGCCCAGGCTGGTGGCAAACATCCGGACAGCCTGCTGCTACCACATGGTTCCATCTGCAGTTATCCTCCATTAACAACAGCCAAGCTATTAGTGGAGGGACAGCCACGGCCACTGCGCTGTGGATCTTATCCTAGACCCTCACCGCGGACCACATGAACTCTTTGCAATCTCTAGAGAACAGGCCTTGCTGCATCCTGCTCTTCCACACAGGCTTTCACAGTTTCTTTGTGTCTGTGTGATGCAGATACACACTCCTGCTCTCAGCCCACACAGCTGCAGTCAGCCGCAGAGAGCCACTTAATTGTCTGCCAGGTAGTCTGGGTGTCCATGAAGGACACAGTCTCATAACGGGTAGGACGACAGCAGGGGTGTCCACTGACCCTCTTGCCAGAAATACTCCCGTTGTCCATCAGGGCCTTGAGGGCCAGGTCATAGTTCTTGCGGGAGCTGTGGCATGTCCCATCACAGTACTTAAAGAGGACTATTTCGTCTGAGTCGTAGCCAAGACCAAGATCCCGTACCCGCATCTCCTTCCTCTCCAAGTGGCAGTCGTGAATGCTCTTGTTCTTCTTGCGGTTCCTCCTTGAGGTTCTGGGTGAATTGGTGTGCCGCCATCTGCTCTGTTGGATTTCCTCTTTCTGCATTAGTGACCACTTTTCTATGAGAAAAGAGAATCACAGACAACACAAGAAATGTGGGAGAGGTTCTGTGGTGGTAAAAACATTCAGTACATTTACGTGATGATAGAAAAAATCAAATTATTGTGTTGGTCTGACTTAGTCTGACAAACTAAAACTGGTCTGCTAAAGTACATGAAAACATGTTAGTCTGACTGAAGTCAAATTTCTCAAAGTTGCACTTATTCACTTAGACAATGTCTGCATGCAGTTGGCCTCATTTCACTCAGTTTACTCTTTCATGTATACACCTCAACCAGACCTGAACTAGGCACTCTGCACATGCTCTGTAGTCCCAATGATGGGCTTTGACCCAGAAATCAAACTGCATAAATTCAAAGAAGAGTGAAGGTACCAATAAAGCATAGCGCACATACAAAGTGTAAAACGCCAAAAAGGTATCCATGTTTTCACTGTTCAACATACCACCCATCTGCTGCTTGCTAACTTGTTTGGTATGTGATGTAATAGGTCATCAAGAAGGTCCAATAACAACTAGCTGAAAAAGAGCATATCTCTACCTGCTGTGGAGGAGTTGGACATACTTCATCAATAAATCTATTCTCCCCCAGTGCTTGTATACGGGGACAAGTGGTCCTATTAATTGGCCTAGTTGAGTTTTAAACATAGCTCCACTTAACTGCTCATGGAAATGTATTGACTGACCAGATTTTGTCTCCCCAAATTAAGTTTTCATGAGGCCACTTAGGGCAGCAGAACAATCTGTAAACTCTCGTATCATCAAATAAAGTTTATGTGCCAAACACATCTGCAAACAGCACGAACCAAAGACAGAATTCATTTAAAGTCAGGCACTGTCTATATTATAAGTCCAATATGTACATACAAACATATCTGTCTCTTTAACTGCTGCACTATTTTCAGCACGTCTCCTGTGTCTGTGTGCTGTTTTTTGCAGAGGAGGACGTGTATAGCAGCTTTATCAGAGCTTTTTCACTGTAAACAGCTGCTTGCTATAAGATCCTTGATAGTGAACCAAAACAGTAAAGTTTTGGGCTGTAAGATAAAACAAGAGGAAAGATGTTAAATGCTCTGTAGAGCCGAGGGAAACTGGGCCGGGGTTTATCACTGTGAGCAACACTTCAGTTTACACACTGGGCCTCATGCAGGAAGCAATATGTCTTCAGCATTTTCTTATTTTTGCTCTTCTCTTAGATAAGAGAAAAATTTTCTAGCGGTTGAAAGTATTTATGCTAAGATAAGAAAAAGTGATCATTTTGTTTTCACTGTCAACAAACTGATGTCCAACACAAAAAAATTAAGTTCTATCCTTGAGAAACATTCAAAATAAAAAAAATAAAATGAATATATGTAGGCCATATGTATATATGTATCTTCTGCTTAGCAGTGCTGGAATGTAACTAAGTACATTTATGCAAGTACTGTACTTAAATATAAATTAATAGATTTTTTTGGTAACTTTAGTTACCCTGTCCATTACTAAATAAAACCATATGAAAATATAAAAGTGCAGCTGAAAACGATTAAACGATTGATTGACTGACAGAAATTTTGATAATTGTTTAAATTGAAGTTATTTCTCATGTAGTAACATGTCATGGTTCCAACCTCTCAAATATGAGGATTTGATTTAATTTTTTCTGTACTGAGTACTTTTATTCGTAATACTAAATTTATTTTCTTGATTGTGTTTTTTTCTTAAAGAAAAAAGAGTGTCCGATTATAGGGAATTTAGCAGTGTCCAGGGATAAGGAGTGCAGATTGCAACCAGCTGAAATTTCTCCTGGTTAGAAAGGATACAAAATTAAAAGACGGCCTAGGCTAGATGACACTTATTACCACTATAAGAAAATCTAATTCGGAAACATTGCAAACCACAAAAACTCTCTTCAGATCCACATTTGTTTCTGTATACTGATTTTCTACTAAATTGATTCCACTAAAATATGTGACTGAATTTATTTTAATTGTATTTTTTAATTAAATCTATCTATTTGTCAGTGTATTATCTGTTACTGCTCATCCTGGCCTGGCCTGGCCCAGGTGTTTGACTTTCTGATTTCTACTTCCTGAACTTGGGATGACTTTGCCCTGCACTTTCTCTTAATGGCTCCATATCGTCCTTAGGGAATGGTGGTTACAACTGTGGAATGCTCAATTACAGCTGTATGCGTGCCTGTCAGTTCATGCCTTCATGTTTACCAAAGGAAAACTTGTAATCACAAGGAAAAAAAGAACAAAAAATGCATAGAAAAAGGCCCCAGGCAAAGAGCACAGGTCTTCACAGTCAAACTCTGCTGAGATACATATTCAGCCATGTTAAAACAAGCCACATGCATTATTTTATGTAATTATTCAACTATTCCATTTTACATTAAATTGGGCAATGTTCAGGCAATCGAGAAAATCATAGTGTGATGCTTTGGTGTCTAAAGTAACATTTTCCATCACTTTCATGAATGTGGTAGAAACACAACTTAGGTTTACTTGACAGCATTACAAAAATAAGGTCAGTATCACCACACTGTCAAAAAGCCAACTTGCATTTGTTGGCATACAGAAGTATTTGAAGATTTTCAGACTTAAAAACATATATCATCAACATATGAGACAGTAACTTAAGTCAGTCCAGCAAACTAAATTATTTGTGGTATCCCCGTAAAATGACTTGATGAGTCATTACAACTTAAGTTTCCTAACAAGAGGCAAAAGTAATTCACGAGTCTTTGTTGTGAAATGTGGGAAACCCAACTTTCCGAGTTAGCGTTTTTCACTTGAACTATTCCAGCCCTCAGACTGGCTGTCTTGCACTGGAGCTAATTAGAGCTGACCACACAGGTAAGTTTTGAATTTGACTTCATTTAATTAAGTTAAAATTGTGCCAGAACTTTTATTCAGTGTTATGTGGTATGATAAAGTAGTTGAACACAAATAAACTTAACTTAAGTAGTTGATGCTAGTGGCTAGCTGAAACCGTATTTTGTGAAAATGGGCTTTATAAATAAAATTGACTTGATTTGACTTGACTTATTGTTTAAGGGTGACTGTAAGTAACGCCAGCTAATGCTCTCAATCAGCCCAACAGTTAGAATATGCAGACTTCTAGTTTAAAACATCATTTTTTAAAATATCAGAAATGGATTTAGCATCCTCAATAACTTCAAAAAGCACCCATAAAATGTCAAAATTTGCCAAGCAGTTGCTGATGTGCTGTCAATATATATATATATATATATATATATATATATATATATATATATATATATATATATATATATATATATATATATATATATATATATATATATATATATATATATATATATATATATATATATATATAATTAATATAAAAATAATAATTGAATAATTATATATTATTATTAATAATATTATTAATGTATATGTATTATTAATGTATAATTAATATATTATTAATTATACATGTGTAATTATAATCAATTCCTATTATATAGTAATTGTTGTGAAACTCCTCACTTGCAAACATCTTTTTAATCACAAGTTGTTTTCATCTATCATTAATCAGTTATATTCTATGCACATTTTGCTTTTCGTACCCTTCCAAGATGGCAGACTGCTTGCGCATGCAGGGAACAGACTGAGCAGGCGCAATGGATCTGGTACTGACCAACCTCAATCGGACTTTAACATGCTCCTCGTCGCAGAACCGGCCTTTCTCAGTGGTCAGGGATAGGGACTGTTCATTATTAATGAGGGGAGAAGGCATGCTGCAAAATGGATCAGGGATTTGAAAAAAAAAAAAAACGCACTGAGGAGGGACTTGTGTTTTTAATTTTGGCTTAGGTGACCTGGACATAGCCCACAGATTCTGTTATAAAGGTAATAGGTTAGGATTTTTAGAGTTTTTTACTTTGAAATGCATGTGATTTATATTTTTTCAGTGATTCACTAACTACAAACACAGCAGAAGGGAAGGTACTCGTGAATCCAAAAGTGTACCTGCTCGATTACAAGGACACAGAATAATAAGTAACCTTCACTCTTCATAGAAAAAAGCAGCTCAACAAAGAATGTCTAATATTGTCTCTGATTCAGTCTTTTTTTTTTTTTTTAAATAAAGCTTATTAATAAAATGCATTTTCAACATGGGGATCATCTTTGGATTTTATTGACATTGTATTGAATTTTTTTGTCCCAACACCTGAAGCGTCTTCAAGAGTTGTACTTTGCTGACTATTATGGATATAATTAGTACCATGGTGATTTAATTTTTGGTTAAAGGGGTTTGAGATGGAAATTGTTAATGCCAAACACATAATTAATAGCTCGTAAAAATTGGAATAATTTTAGAGAAATGTCTCACTGCAGATCCTTGTAACATCTGTGATAACTGGTTTACCCCCTGTGAACGAACGTTTACCAAAACCCATCCGTCACAGCTGCCCCCGCCTTGGCAACTAGCTGTTTGAACCTGTGCTTACACCATGCTATAAACATATCCCACTTCTAAATCATATCCATATTCACTCTAACACTAATAAACAGATTTTGAAAAGCTGTGAAGCGGAGTGATACATGCAGAGTTAAAAGTTAACAGTCCCAGTGATGTTGTACTCTAACATAAACATAAAACATTTACTCATGTTGACAGTGAAAATTTTGGATCTAAGTAGCTTTGTCAATAGCATATAACAGTTTTGTTAGATTGTGAAAAAAAAATAATGATTTGAATCTAGACCCAGAATCTGTAATTATTTATCAGTTTTGAAGTTTTCCTTTCTTGTGATCAGTGTGCTGCATGATACCAAATACATCAACATGTTCTTGTACTATATATATATATGATATTAGTCATGACCATTAGGGGAATAGGCAATGTTTTGTCACAAGTTGTATTGTCAAAATTAGACAAATGAAAGCATAAATCCCAGGGGAGCTAAATGTATTACTTTAAATGACTGTTGTTCACACTCATCTACAGTGACCATTTGATAGAAAAAACAAAGTCAGAGGTCACAGATTACAAAAGCATTCACACGGATTTACACAGTGGTTTTCTTTTTAATCATGTCACCACAGAGGAGCTCCTATGTAGGCAACGGTGCTGATAAATGGAAAACTCTTCAAAGGAGGTGGGAGGTTGAGTGGAAAAGGATGGTTCAAATCACACAGAAGCCTAGATAGCGTTTGGTGCATCCAGTTCATGTAGCATTAATAAGGCAGTAAAAAATGATTTATATGTATCAAGTTTTCCCTCTTCAACACTGATGTGCCACTAATCACATGTCTGCAGGATATCTGCAGCACTGACTAGTCCAACCTGAAATAGAACTTGTTACGGCCACACAAGATTAAGTTCAAACAAAATGACGTAACCAACAGCAGATAAGTTGTGCAATAATGAAACAAGAAAACGGAATACTTACCAAGGGCATGAGGCCAGGGTGCGGGGATGCCGCTGTCCTGTTCCAGACCCTCAGCAGGAGACAGAGAGGGCTGCCTGTGGACTTGCTGGAGGTCTGGCCGAGCCTCTTTATTGTCCTCCTCAGAAAACACATCTTTCACTAGTGTTAGCAGTGAAGCCACCACCCACAGCATCACCTGACGGTATCAAGGAGCACACTTTGGTCAGCAGGCTGGCTGTGTGATTTGAGAAGCTACCAGATTCACTGATTTATTGCACTTTATCCGAACACACAGCAGGGGTTAAATGTTTTCACTGGAGCACCCTGGTGTTTCGAAGGTAAAAACACTAATCCATCACCGCAAACACCAAAATATACAACTGTCAGGCATAGTGCATTTTGTCATATGCTATTGTAATTTTATTGTTCTTTATGAAATCTATTGCATGTTTGTCTGTCCTGGAAGAGGGATCCCTCCTCGGTCGCTCTTCCTGAGGTTTCTACCATTTTTTTCCTTGTTTAAGTTTTTTTTGGGAAGGGTATTTGTCCTTAGTCAGTGTGAGGGTCTAAGGACAGAAGGATAACATATTCTGGAAAACCCTCTGAGGCAAATTGTGATTTGTGATAATGGTCTACATAAATAAAATTGAATTGAATTGTATGCTAATAGAGTTAAAAAAGCCCTCCCATAAGCCTGCCAGTGGATGGGTGCAGGACACTTTTGAAAAAATGTTTTTTTTAATCTTCAAGAGGTGAACATTGCTTACAGGCTATCAATTTGATGTTATTACAGTTATTTATTTTTACCCCCAAAAAGAAGCATGAACGGACTATTACTGAGAAGACTGAACACTTTTTTTCCTCCTCACTTTTTTCTTCCTTGACTTTGCTGTTGTTGCCGTCTCCATCCTGTCTTTCCAACCTGTAGAATATGACTCTTCCACTGATGTCATCACTCCAGGCCTAAGAAAACCTGTACCTTTTTGGTTTCAGCTGGGACCCACTTTTCGAGTTTCTGAACCAATTTATTTTTTGTCAAAATACTCTGTATGGTCCAAAATTAGCTGAGAGAGTTGGACCTGTGGAAAAGGGGTAAACAGTGGAGGATGCAAACTTATGGCCGATGAGTGGAGTGAGGGTGGAACCTAAGCTAAGCTACCTCCACATTGCCTCCGGTTGAATGTTGACAAGCGAGGCAGATGTATTGTGGCAGCTAGTAATTAAATTAAACAAATCCTTCTGTCAGTATTACTGGTGCAGTGATAATGTCACAGAAGCCCAGCAGTGTATTTCCTTACTGATAAAATATTTTCACAGCATTTTTGAAAGAATGTAAAACTTACATTTATTACAAACATACTTGCTGCAAGTTAGAAGTCTTCCTTATCCTTGCTTTTGCTGGATGCAATAGATGAAACCAGCAACCAATTTGTGTGTTTTACCATCTAGCGGAGCCATCATTACTGCGGTGGCAGTTGACTGCTGCCTGCTGACAGTGACAGCAGTGGATACAGTTTTTAACAATTACTGTATCATATCATGGTGACAGCAGCATGGGCAGTGACCCCCAGTTACTGTTGAAGGTACTTTATGTGGATGGCGATCTTAACATCATTCAAATGTATGTATTACATGTATGTATTACATATAATCAAGTGATGAAGTGCTGTAATGTAACATTACTAAAGTTACTGTACTAGCTAATGTTAGCTAGCACAGTCAATATAGTTGCATTTAAGCATTATGGACCAGTTACATAATGCTTAAATTATAATTGATCTAAATCAAAAATACAAATTCATGTTGTTTTATAGATATTCAAGATTATTTCATCAATCACCTGGAATGTGATTAGTAACAAAATGCCAACTACAGGTCTCTGATAGCAGGTCAAGGTGACCTGAGCTCCACATGGGTTTGGCAAATATTGCACAGTTTACCAGATGATGAACACATCATTCTAAAAGGACCTGTCCCATACTTACAGTTCATTAACCCATTTACGTCCTTATACTATATTTAGTTTGCTAAGTAAAAGCCCTATAGATATGTTTCTGTTAGAGATAGAAACATAACATTTTCTGTGTTAAGTGTTGAGACATGTGGCTATCTGTGTCAAAATCAAATTTTCAATATCTGAAATTTATCATGCCTTAATTGATAGACAAAGTTGGAATATGAAAAAAATCACAAAAATAACTTTAGCACTCATTTTATATGCTCAATACTATACATACATTGGAAGAAATAACATATTATTGAAATTCAAGTTGTTCTGAGTCCAATGGTACCAAAAATGTGATACAGGTCCTTCTAGTGTTTGAGATACAGCCATTTCTGTAACATACTATTTTTAGTAGTTAGTCACATAGGGTTAGCCATTTTATCACTTTTTCTATAAACCCTGGTGGAAATAAAGGTTCACATGATAGCATGATCAAAAAACGTCATGCACTTAATAACCAGATAGACTGAAGTAAGAATATATTATAAAATAGATTCTCCAATGTGTTGTTAGGGAGAAACTGTGAGAAATATGGTTCTATGACCATGGATTTCCATGTATTCCTATAGGGTTTACTACCCCATAAGAATACACAGGAACTACTGACCTTTGTTTCCAAAACAATAGGTTAGTAGGAGTATCAGATCTTAATAATTTTTCATACACATTTTCATGTCCAGACTCTGATAATACAGATAAAAAAGAAAAATGATAATTCATTAAATAATTCAGTGTGACATTGTGCACGGTATAGAGGCATTTTATATTGTATTTCTATGGGGTTTTAACACTCGGTCTACCAGAATTCTGCAACTACTAGAATGACCATAGCAGTCATTTTGACTGCTCGGACATTATTTGATTATAATTTGGATTATCATTAAAAACATCTTAGAATAAACTGGTGGAATAGGTAAAAAACACATCAAGACACTAAATGAAAACTATAATGAATCAGTGTTTTATTTATTTAATTGACCTTTTCCAATTTATGGCACACTTGATAGACCAAAAAGCTGTCTATCAGAAAATCATGCTGTTTTGTAAATGATTTGGAGGCCCCCTGCAATACCTAAATAAAGGCTAAGGCTCAGGCTAAAGGCTCACAAGATCACATAAAACTAGCACAGGCTTACATTACAGAAATATGCATTATAGCAAACAATAGCCTAATAATAATGATGATAATAAGGACTGCCTTGGTAGTTCTATGGGAATAAAATATCTGTTTAGACTCCCAGTCCTCCACCCCTGCTTAATAACATTCACTCACTCTCACACATATACAAACACACACACACACACACACACACACACACGCACACACACACACACACACACACACACACACACACACAAAGAATGAAATCCAAAGTCAAGTTGTTTGTTGACAAACATCTTTGGTCTTTGAAATGCAGCTGCAGGTGCAGCATCAACTGTTAACATGTTAATCAGCTCAAACTGAATCTTTTTTAAAATTTTGTCCTATCTACAGTATTTTAAAGCACCTTTCTGCAAGTGCCTCTCATCAAGACTGACAGCTGCCAACAGAACTGGAACAAACCTGCAGCTGCATTTCCAGACCAAAGATGTTTGTCAAGTGTCTGACTTTGGGTTTAATTTCTCTCTCTCTGTGTGTGTGTGTGTGTGTGTGTGTGTGTGTGTGTGTGTGTGTGAGGGAGAGAGAGAGAGAGAGAGAGAGAGAGAGAGAGAGAGAGAGAGACAGAGAGACAGAGTGACAGTGATATTCAGTAGGGGTGGAAGACCGAGAGTCTAAACATATTTTCGCATTTAAAACCCCATAGAAATACATTCTAAAATGCCTTCATAATGTGCACAATGTCAAATTGGAGCAAGAAAAAATGATGAATTATCATTTTTCTTTTTGAATCTGTATCATAAGAGTCTGGATAATGTGTGTATGAAAAATAATTAAGATCTGATACTCCTAACCTATTTTTTTGGGGTGTGTTTTCATGGAAAATCAAAAAACGAGAAATCCTTTGTGACTAAATCCTAAAAAAGGTACCTTACTAAAAAATGGCCTCTGTAGCCTTATACATTGACCGATTTGAAAAATCCCAACTGATGTGTTCTTAGGTCAGCTAGTGCTTTAAATGCTGTGAAGGAAATTTTTGAAATTTCACTGTGGACATCAATGGGTTAATAACTATCATAATGTTTTTGAAATCAAATTTGAAATTGTAGTTGTTTTCCAAAGTTGAAGATTGCTACTTTTGGTCGAGCAGCCGGGAACTGCACAGGTTCTTCCTGAACTCTTAGATATCATTTTCAAAAGTAACGTTACACAGAAAGTAAAGCTAAAGTATAAAATTGTACACTTCTCAGTACAGCTTGCATTCAGACGCAGGCGGGAGGGAGATGCCTCCGCAGTAATGGCATCCTGTTATCTTCCAGCACTTTCCTGGCTTCATGTATATTTCTTGGCACATTAACTTTTGATCACCAGTGAAATAACATGAAACCAACAGCAGGACTGTATTTGTGTGTGTGCAAAAACTCCACTGAAAACCATGAAAGTTTGTGACAAATATGTGCCAGTCCACCTACAAAAATACTACTGACAGATATTTCACTGATAGTTCAGAGCTGTAACCTGCTAGGACCAGCTGGATCAAAACTCAGACAGTCACCAAAGTCATTTAGATTTATCCCCTGGAGACCATGAACATCTAAAACAAATACCTGCACTACAGTGTTGACTGACTGACAACTGACCTTAACAGAGCCAGGATTCTCTGAAGTATTTGCATTTAATTTGGTGCTTTACAGTGTTACATACATTGTGGAAACTGAAAGCTGATCCGTCCTGTTCCATCAGCTCATTGACATGGAAATTGTGTCTGTCCTCCCTGTGTCTGGCTTTCAGCCTATAGAGTCCCTGTCTTCATGGCCTTACCTGCAGCCAACACCTGCATTTCTTTCATTACTTAATCGTAAGTGACACCCTCCTGCTGTGCGGCTAGGGTTAATATTTTAACACCACTTATGAAATGAGTTTCCCTGCAGTGTCTGGCAGGAACCTCAGGCCCAGATCAAGTATGCAGTGTAGTGGAATCTGGCTGATGGTGAAACATATGCCAACATTCTGTTGGCAAACCCTACTGGCCTGCTTTTCCTTCTGAATTTTCATGTATATTCTTTCTTTCATAAGCTAAAACCCTCACCTTATGTGTCAGGTGTACAGGTGTTGGGTCTTCTAACAGTGTCTGAAATCCTCTTCCTGACACTGTAATAGGGCCCTGAAAAAGCCTCAATTAGATTGTTTTTATCTGCAACAAAATTATAGCATTATAAGTAACCTACTACTGTTGGCTGAATAAACACTTTGACACGGAATAATTATGGTTTCCAAGGGCCCTGACACACCAAGCTGACAGTCTGCCAGCGGTCCATGTTGTCCTGCTGGTGAGTGTTCATGGTTCTTGTCACTGCACTGTGTCCTGCACTGTCAGCCCTCCTGAACCCTCATCTGCTTTTTCTCAGGCAGTCGGTGAATGAAATCACTTTGATTGGCAGTTCAGCTCAGCACACGAGAAGATAAACAGAAGTGAGGAAAGAAAACCAAGAGCTAAAGTCAGGAGTGAGTTCAGAACAAGCTTGTTTTTCTTTATGTTAATAAAAACGTTTTATTCCTTTGATTGTTAGGATTGTAGATTGTGTTATTAATCAGCTAACTGGCTAACTAGCATCAAGACGTTCTTTAGGTTTCCCATTTTGAGTGATTACAGACAGCTGCAGTCTGGTGGCATGGCAAGGAATTTCCTCTCACGCAGGCGCAGAATGCATTTGCTGGTTGGCTATCGGTTTAGTGTGTTCATGTACAACTTTTTAGCAAGACACATCGGGCATGAGTTGACGCAGTGGGTTTTTTTTTTGCTGTTGGTTCTCTGATGTCTGTTTGGTGTGTCTTGGCCCTAAGAGGCCGATCACAACACAGAGACGCATTACATGAGGCGCATCTGGAAAGACAGCTGGGAGCGCCTGGGCTGTGTGTGCATAATATAATATGTTCTTCTTTGCTGACCAGGAAGATTCACTTGACTGCACATGCAGCTCCAGGCATTTGCTCTTTGGGTATTCTGATTTAGCAATGTGGAGACCTAGCATTGATGAGCTCTTCGTATGTAAATACTGCCAAAATACTTCAGCCAAAATAGACATTGATGAGCAGTGCGACTCCGCACCTTGAACTGAAAAGTTGAAAATATCTTAACTTTTATGCATGCCCCAAAACCACCAGAAAACAAGTGCCCTGTACAACAGGGAAACAATGGTTTTGCTGGCAACGCTTCTCTAGTGATGCGTCTGAGTGTGATTGTCCCTTAAGACAATATTACAGCTAATATTATAGTAGCTGGGCAATTAATTAAGCAGCATTGATTTCTGTTTGAGAAACAGCCACAGAGAGCAGATCTCGCTGCAGGTCCACCCTCACCATCCTCCATCATCTAAGATCATCATGTGTACTTGTTCCCAGACATCACTAATATAAATAACCTTTAGAAGTGTCATAACTTTGACTGAGGTACTAACATTACACCCTATATAAAAAGCAGTGATTCTGATAGCAGGGTTTAATTCTGTTTTCATTTTAATACAGGGCTACTTTTTTCTCTGCATTTAGATACCTGTAGAAATAATCTCTTTTCAGTGTAGAAGCCTGGGGCAGACAGCTTTCTTTTCTTCTGCTTAGGTTACAATGACAACCTAAAACACTGTGACAAAAATGATGTTCAATAATGTTCTAAAACCTCATAGTTGGGGCTAAAAGATGTGCACTTTACAAGTGGACTGAGGGTCAGAAATAGAATCCATGAAAGTGAGATCAAGTGAGGCGAGGAAACTACAAGACAAAGTCTAGAAAACAGAAATCCAAGTGGATCAAAGCATGCATGAGTTCACTTGGAGATTCAATGATGTCAGTATCAATGTCAATGTCCTGGCGTGAGCCTACTAGGTCTGCATATGTATGGGGCCCGTACTTTTCTACCAGAAACCTGTGGCCTCATCTGTTGCCAAAGGTCAGTACCATTGGAATGAGTATTGGAGTAAGTGTAACTTTTTTAGCAAGGTGGTGGGTAAGTGTGTGCAGGTGGGGATGGTGAATGAGCATGTTCTGTGTCAGACTTTCATGCAGGAAACTAGAATTTGTGTGATGCGCATTGATCATTTGCCTTTTTTTATTCAGTACAGGTAGAATCTCTTCTCAAAGATGTGCTAAGATGACATGTTGTGCATAGTTTGCATGGTAAGGTTATGGTTTAATTTCATTATGATTTACCTTATAGCTGTTACACATCTTTATGCAATATTATTATACAGTAAACATACGTAGTAGAAAAAAGCATGATTTTTGTTTAGTGAAATGAAACCCACCACAAAACATGCATGCTCACCTTCCAGTTCTTCAGGTTATGTTGGGTAGTTGATGCCTCCTGCCTCCACCAGGTTTTTCCATCTGACAAAAGAAAATAACAACATCAATTACCGCCACTCATTTGAATGTTTTGTGCCAAATTAAAAAAAATCTCTCAATGTGTTCTTTCTTGAGATATTGCGTTCACAAGAATAAGACAAGGTCACAGTGACCTTGGCCTTTGACCTATGACCATAAAATTTTATCCCTCAAGATGTTCTTGAGGGATAAAAGATGTTCTTGAGTTCCTGAGATATCGTGTTCACTGGATTGGGATGTACAGACAGACAACCTGACAAACCCGGCCATGGCTGTTGGCATTAAAAAAATATAAAGATTTAGATATAGATATAGATATATAGGCTTTTGGCCCCTGTCAGCCCCTGCCAGCTTTTTTTTCAGCTGAGAGAGCAGTGCAGTGGAACCCAGTGGTGTGTGAAGTCACTGATTGGCAGTTCAGCTCAAGAAGAGAAACAGAAGTGAGGAAAGTAGAGCCACTGAGCTCTTAAGCAGAAATGTTTCCTGATGGTTTGTGTTTTTGTTCACTGGTGCACACTAAATATGTTGGATTGAGTTGTTAATGATCTAACTGGTTAATAATGCCTTGACAGTCTTTAAAGTTTCACTTTTTGAAAGATAATACCAGATGATCCCTGTCTGCTGGTATAGAGACAGTATTGGATGCATGGTATGGATATTTACTCTTGCACAGGTGCATACATGCTAGCGGGCCGTCAGTTGTGGTCTTTATTGTGTGTTCATGTGCAACTTTTTGGCTGAAACACAGCGACATGAGGCGACACAACAGCTGACTTTCATTGCCGCTAGTTCTCTGATGTTGGTTTGGCGTGTCTGAGCTTTCAAGCAGTATCAAACAGCTTTTATAAAAATAAGAAAAGAAAAGGATCTTGGGTCCTAAATATGCAATACATTTTAAAGTACATTTTTAATGTGTGTTTGTTTGTTTTTTACAACTTCAGGTTTCTAAAAATAGATGAGGCTCTGTCTGCCTCTGTCAGTACAACACACATGGATGGAGAGTAGGGTAAGAGGGATCAGGGATCACACTGCACAACACTGACTCTGTTTGTGTGTGTGTGTGTGTGTGTATGTAAAAGATACCTTGTCAGACATGCATACAGCTACTACAGTTTAGAAGAGAAAAGACGGAGGACACAGATGAGAAAGATTAAGTGTATTTTTTTCTGTAGTACAAGCCTATTGTGCAATCTACGTAATAAATGGTAATGACAACAATGATTAAAAATACTTAACAGGTTCACTTGTCACTGAAATGTCCATTGTACCCCACAATATGTAGGTGCTGGATGATATACATGTTTTTTTGCTAAGATTGAAAAATTAAGAATGATCCTAAGCAGAGCCATAATAACTACTGCCATGGCACACATTTTACACGCCTTTAAATCTGACATTAAAGGAATACTTTGCCAATTTTTTAACCAGCTTTTTATCAAAACCATGTGGTAAGTATGTGTAGATGAAATGTGGTAAACTTCCCTCCATCTAACCAGTGCTGATAAACCAAGACTGAGTTACTGAATTATATATTTCTTTCCTCAATGTTATCAAAAGCATGTTTTAACTTACTGTTTCATGGGAAAACAAAAGCCGCCCAGCTGTCACTGTTTCACAGTCCTCATTCGTTGTAGCTCGTTGTACTCGTTGGAGCTTTTGTCCCTCTTGAGTAAAGTGTTCGTTTAGCACCAATTTCAAAATTATTTGCATCTTTCTACTGCTGAGACAGCCCAGTTTTATAATGAGGGCCTTCTTAATATTGCTGAAATAAGTCTTTAACAATGTCTACAGTACTTACTCAACACTCACAGGTAAAGAAAACACTGCCTGTGAGCTAGCTGTCAAAGCAGAGATGGAACAAAACATGACCAGCATGTCCAGCTCTTTTCTTTGGTCTTCTGCCAGCTATAACCCACTAACAGTCATTTAGTGAACGTGTGTGAGCCTGCAAAATATCAAACTCACTGAATCCAACATGGACTTGTAATGAATTGGGATTTTTTTTTAAAAAATCCTGAAAACACAGACGGTCGGAGTTTCAAGTCGGATATTTCAACATCCAACAAGATATCTGACTTGTTGGAAAGTTGGAGGAACCCAGCCTGTTCTCATTCACAACTCGTAAAATATTGTCGCTTTGACAATATTTTTGGCGCAAGTTTGCGAGACAAAGAAGAACCTTTCCCGTGTGCATGAAATGCCACTGGACCACCTCAGCTGAACATGCAGCTGGACAGAACCGGTTGCAGCCGGAGAGCTGGTTGGCACCTGTAGCATCCGCACGACATGTGGCAGAATTGCAGCAAGTTGAAACGATGCCGGTGACAACATAATATGAGGAGTGGGAAAGTACCTAATGGGGGGAAGGAGGGAGGTGGATGAGTCGAACAAACCCCAGACTTTCATGCAGGAGTGCGGTATTGGCTTCTCGTCTGAGTGTGATGTTTTTTTTTCTACACCTTACCATGTGCCTCCCACCCCCTAATCCAAACCACCAGGGTCAGCATGTGTGTCTGTTGATGTTAAAGCATTGGTTGCCACATGCTCATGTTGTCTAAACATAATCACCTGCAGTGTCATCCCACCATGTGCATTTGTTGACATCACAGCAGCACCATCCCGGAACATAAACAGCAGAAGCAGAGGGATACCTAAAATGTAATAGTTAGACACGGAGGTCCACTGCAACATGTGAAGACGTGGGCTGAGAACCCAGATCTGAAAATCCAGTATGCTCCACAAATCAACAGTAGTGAAAGCTGTATTAACATACTGTTACTTCACACTTCTGTCTTATTTGTGTCACTTCAACAGTCATACACACAGTCCTGTCTAACTGTGGACATGCTAACAATGGCTTTACTGGCTAGAGTTGGTATTGTCAACATCTTGCATTGTTTTCACAGTTAGCACTGGAACATGGGCAGCCTGGGTGTGACATCGTCCCAAATTGAATGCAGCATTATGCTTCTAAGCGGGGTAAAGGTCATAGAAGATTCTTAGCAATTTCTTTTATAAACATAATGCTAACATCAGTATGCATTGTACTTTATCCATTTTCTTTTTCTGTCCTTTCTGTTCTGAACATAAAGAAATCATAACATACCAATAAAAAATATAGAAATAATATTAAAGCTGCAAGCAGCAATGAATAGTCCTTTGCACTTTGTGCTAATCAGGGATACTGAAGGGACGCTGTATCGCAAAGCCATGCATTTCCTTTCCTTTCCTTCACTGCACCCAGCGGTGAAATGATCTTTCCAGCATGGAGTGTGTAGTGCTGGAAGTTGCAAAATTTGGACAACTTTCTGTGCCCACTGTGTGTCACTGCTGGGCGATAAATCGATTTTGTCAATTAATGCAATTTTTTTCTCTAAAATGAAAAACTAGAAATCAAAATCTGACTCATCGTTCGGTTTTGCAGTGCCAGATCTCGAACAAACCACAGTCCACTACAAAGTTTGTTCAAAAGCTGCTGAGACTAAAGGCAGCAGCGTGACTGATTTATTTCAACATCTCAAACGAGGCATGCTGCTGAGTGGTCTGAGAAATGTGTCTCACTCCAAGATGAACAAGACCACGTCAGCCCACAAACAGCCTGTAAAAAGCAGTCGACGTTAGTGAAATCATTTTACTGTTGTGTCCTGTATGACAGGAAAGCCGCTCGCTGCAAAGCTATTACTGATGCAGTCATACTACATATCACTAAAGATACGGTATCCATATATACAGAAGAAAAGCCTGCAGGTTTATTCACATGCTGGAAACTATCTGCCCCAGGTATGTGCTACCAAGCCACCCTGCCTCTTCTGTACAACTGTACATGTGAAAAAATCACAGAGAGCTGGAGGGAATGTCGTTTGACTCCACTACAACAGACCTATGCTCATTCAACACAATTTCAACACAACCAATAACATTATTAACATCAAACTTCAGAATTGATCATTTTCAATACTCTACTGTTTCAACTGTATGTTGCTGTTATATTCATAACTCTGAAATATGCAATACTGATTTAAAACCCTCTAATTTTTCATTTTGCTCAATTTTGCTTTAAAGCACAAAAAATGTATTAATTTAATTTCTCGCCATATTGCCCAGCCCCATGTGGCACTACAAAATACACACTAAATATTGTAAGACCACAGGATATCTTCAATACAAGCCAGCCAGCATCTAAAACCAGTGACAGAATCAGTTGAAATTGTTGAGCAGTTGTTCATAGTCAATTTTTCAAGTCAATTTTATTTATAGAGCCCATTATCACAAAACATGGTTTGGCTCAGGGGGCTTCGCAGTATACGACATCCCTCTGCCCTTAGACCCTCACATCACCCAAGGAAAAACTCCCGAAAAAGAACCCCCGTAACGGGGGAAAAAAAGGAAGAAACCTCAGGAAGAGCAGTAGAGGATGATCAGGGATCCCTCTCCTAGGACGGACAGACGAGCAATAGATGTCGTAAATAACAAATGAAATACAATCATGGCAAAAAGGAAAGCGAAAGAGAGAGGGGAGGAGAGGGGGAGAGAGGCACAGCTATAATAGAAACAGATGCATGTCATATTACAATAACGATAGGTGTGAAATTATTAATTGCACTCTATGATGATATGTGGTGTGAAATAAGGTACTTTTTGATTCTTGACACAACTACTTCCGGGGCAACCTCTAGCTCATGGTGCAGTTTTTGATTCCAACCTCCAGCCCTTTGCTGCATGTCCTCTCCATTATCTCACCCCCCTTTCCTGTCAGTCTTTAGCGGTTGCGTAATCAAGTCGAAAAAATAATCTTTAAAAAAATAAATAAAATTCCGTCATTTTTGTGAAACAAACAGTTACAACACCATAAATGAGTTCAAAGAGAGACTGTCCAAAAACTGTCAAAACAACCAAGACACAGACTCAGGGAGAGAAATCAGTGAGGCAGTGGGATGCAGCCAGAGGAGACGGACTGACAGCAGGCTTTACACTCTGCCTCTGGAGCCACGTTTTCACCAAAGGCTTTCAGTATAATACTTTTGGAACCAACAGTACCACCTATGAAGAGGTACCTAGACCCAAGACCCCTCTGTTTAATGTTCCACCGCAGTCAGTTTTCTTACATATGGGTGGGGTTGTTTATACTTGCTGCAAAGGTACCTTGGTACTAAAGGTTTTTTCAAAAAACTTTTCACAATAGACATGCAAAAAAATGCATACCAAACTGAGCTGCTGGTGGCAACGCTCCATGAGTGTGGCCACTCAGAGCCAGCAGAATCACTTTCACCTTTAAAATGTATTAAGAAGACCTGTTATCAGTTTGTTTGGAGTGTACTGAAATAACTCACTTAGGGTTAATGCTTATGCACAGCAGGGAAATGGATTACTGAACAATTTGCAAAGTTTAATCAGAAATTCTCTTTTTTAAAGATATTTTTAAGGGCTTTTTGGGCCTTTATTGGATAGGACAGACAGCATGAAAGGGGGAGAGAGAGGGGACTGCATGCAGCAAAGGGCCGGACTTGAACCCGCGGCCGCTGCAGCAATGGACACAGCCTCTGCACATGAGGCACCCGCTCCATCAACTGAGCTACTGGGCGCCCCTCAACAGACATTTTCTGTCCTTGTCAGGACCTCTTGATCCATGTCCAGAGGACTTAATTTTAAATACAAATTAACCTTTATTGAATAAAGTGGGGGCTGTTTGTGAGAAAATGGTGATGTGAACTTAGCACCAGGCATGTGGCAGAAGTTTGTTATTTTCTTTCATTTCACACAAAAACACCGTAGACAGTGCAGTTTTTTATGAAAAAAAAATACATATATATATATATATATATATATTTCCAACATAGGCTAGATTGTGAGAGTGTGGAAAGCAAATTCAAATCTAACAGTGTTTGTTATATTGTACTTTTAATATTTTGAATTGTTGTTCTTGTTGTTGTTTTGTTTGCTTTTTACAAAACACTTCAATTGTAAGCTGATAACTCAGTGTCTCAGGCGGTCTGGGAGTGGTTAGTTCTGTTTACAGAAATGCCTTTAGGATCATTACTGCAGCCTGTGTTTATACAACTGAACTAACTCCATATTTCCAAGAGTATCCTTTACTTCCACATGAAGCCTTCAGTATTATTCAGCAAAAGACAACCACAGAACCACAGACACACAACCTGCTTCCAGATTTTACCAGAGTGAAAGTAGTTCACAGCGTGCAGCTCCAACAGACCACCGAATGTTAGCACGCACATTAATAACAGCCCCTGTTCTGGGACAGGGCTAAGCTATTGATGGGCATCTTCATATCCAACTTAGGAGTTTCCTCCTTAGGTTTGCCTAATTTTTACAATATTCAGAATTCTTCAGAGTGAAATTTCACAGCTAGGGAGGCAGTAGTGAACAGTGCATGCTCTCACTTACTACATACTCATTTATTACATATATTAATACAACATTTCTCTACGTACATGTTGAGAGTAATTATATGCACAAAAAACACCTACACAATTAATCCATACCACACAAGTTTAATAAAGACAACAACTCAACAACTTTGTCTTCCTTAAAAATCCGCCGCACAGAGTTATGTACCGGCATGACTTATCCACCTGCCTACCATGAAGCAAAAAGAATGTGTACTTGTACTTGTGTCAAACTTTGACACAAGTACAACCAAACCACTGAGATGTCCCAGAGACTGTAAAGGTGAGGGCAGAGCCACTGTGGGATAAAAACACCTGAGGACAGCCAGTGAGAGGGAGACCCTGTGGTACTGGCCTGACTGAAGTCACAACACATTTCCACAACAGCAGCAGTGTGCTTACCACAACCAGCATCAATCTAACACAGTTAGTCTCACAGCTTGTCCTGACAGAGAGTGTTTCATAGAAACATTTTTTACAGGTATTTCATTCAATCATGCAACATCTCACATTTCATCTGTGTATATCTGTGACCAAAAGTGTATTTTTATGCTTCAAGTCTATTTTTCTTTCATTACATGCACTGCCAAAATTCAGGTGATGTACATATCAAGACAATACATATTACAATGTGTATTGTATGTCTAATTGATCATTTTGTTTGATTTGTTTTCATGGAGGCATTTTAAAACTTCCACTGTTCTTTGAGGGTGCAGTGAGTCCAATCAACTTTTTAAACAGACACATTTGGATGAGTAGTTACGTATATCTAATTGTCTCGTAGAATACAGAATTTGGACTGTACCATGCTGAGTGGTAGAACCCTCATTTTTGCCTGACTGAAAAAAAAGAGAAAGAAAGAAGACATCTCAAGATTCCTTGCAGGATTCTTTGTCATCATCTGCAACAGCAGATCATCTGGAAAATGTCAGAGCTCATGCTGCTTTGTTTTGAAACAAAGAAAAGGCTGAAGGCCAGCTCAAACACTGGCCATTTAACTCAGACACCACTTCTTCAGGCACTGTCCGAAGGCTGGCCTAACAAGAAAAAAGATCAGAGATGGAAGTTTTTTGTAACAAAAAAAAGAAAAGTAGTAAAGAAACAGAAGTGACAGTGTCACAGCTGTTGCTCTTTTACCTCTGTGTGTGTGTGTGTGTGTGTGTGTGTGTGTGTGTGTGTGCGTGTGTGTGTGTGTGTGTGTGTGTGTGTGTAAAATGTGGTCCAGCTAGGTGGCACCGATTTAATGGGATATGGTATAAAGTATTTGATATTTAAGTAGATGGTAATGAGCCACACATCTACAGGTACATAAACACTATGTCACTTTGCACACAGTAGTATAATGTCATTTTTCTGTCATAATTATCAGGAACTGAGTACTGAATGGTGCGAGCACCCTCTTGGAATGCAAGGAATTATTATCTTTATGCCAAATGAATAACAATTTTGGAGGTCTAAACCTGCTCAAAAACTCATGAATCTTGGTATGCACGTCCAGCCTAGCGAAAAAAATTGTATTTTGGTGGTTTTGGAAATGGGTGTGGAAAAATGACTCCACAGCGCCCCCTAACGTGTAACATGTAACGTGTAACGTGTAACGTGTTTACTTGTAGCTACATTCTTTTCTGTTTATTGGGATGGTTGTTGTTGAGATGTAACAAAACAATCAAGAACTGACAACACTGGCTCACAACAGCTGTGCTATGACCACTTAAAGCAGCACTCCAACAGTTTGGTATTTTCCTGACCTTGAAATTCTCTTTGTCTCTTTGTCTGTCAGTGTGGTATTTTCATGCTGAGCAGAGTGCACAGTGCACAGGTAGGAGGGAAGTCAAAAACGGGAGGGAGGCTTATCCATGCATTCAAATGAGGCAACAAAAAAGAGTTGTAAGTATTTTAGTAGAAAATGTGTGTGAGACATGCTGAGAATATAAATGGTTAGTCTGGCCACCTGAAAATGATCAGTACAACATTCACTGGCTTTTTAATGCCGATTTGGTCTCTACCAGCTTGTCAGAAAAAAATCTGCCTCTGAAGGTTGCTAAGTGCTCCACTTTGTTCACCAGCTAGCCTCAAACCTGATGTCTGCTGTTGGACAGGTGGTGTGCGATGTATTTATCACAGCTTGTTTGGAGTTTAAGCCCTGAAGGTTTGAAACCCAATTGTTTTGATGTGAATTTATATTTTTAGCATCAGAAGTGTTCATCAGAAATTCCTGTGAGATTGTACATCATAGACACATCACAGTTTCACCAAGGATTACAAGCTGTGTGCCAGTGCTGCTCAAAAAACATGATGCCAATCAGCCAGATGGGGGTGCTATAATTAAGGCCCAAATATTCAGCTTTGGAGAGGGCACACCCCTCGCACCATGAATCCTATTGACTTTAAATTCTACAATTCCAGCTCAGTGTGCTTTACAATAGAGCCTCAAGACCACTGAGGTCCACCTGACTACATTTTCATCTTTTAAAAAAAACAAAAAAAAAAAAACATTTTCAAAACATCTCCTCCTAAATCATAGGTCCAAGTTATACCAAATGTTGTATTTATCATTACTGGACCAATCTTATCAAAAGTTTGTCACTATCTCATTGTGTTTTGATATTGACAATGGACTTTACATTAGGTTTGGCTCAGCACATAGATAGGCCTAACTCCTCAATCATTGTGCCAATAAATCACTCAACAGGGGGCACCACCAGTTCGAAACAAGTGCATTAACCTTTCACAAAATTTGGTCATTATTCAACAACAGTTTGTCCAAACATCAACAAACTCAGTGGATATTTTTTACTAAGCCATAGAAGCATGTTCACGAAATTTTTCTGTCATTAACCAATAGGAAACAATATTGTTGCCAAAGAAGAGCATGGTCTGGACTAGATTTGGCCATAAATAAACAAGCATCTGCCCGATTGTCAAAAAACCTGTAGTTATCTTTAATGCATGTGTCGTAAACGTTTCAAAGATCTTGATCCTCCCAAGCTTTCAAGTTTTAAAGGTCCATGATGGCTTGATCCTTGGAATTGTCATTTGCAGCTATATTTTGCTGAAAGAGACTGCCAAAAGGGGCTTAAAAAATAAAAATAATGACTCAATTAATACAACAATTTGCAACAATTTGTTGAGAATCAATGTTAAAAATGTTTAAAAAAAATATCAATGAATACAGCACTAAGCATGTATTGATATTCAAATAAATTATACAACATGTAGCACTTTCTACACTTGCCTACAAGTCTACTTTCCCTTGTGTAACCTATGTGAAATGTCTAACCAAATGCTTATCAAGTGAAAGCATCTGAAGTCAAATTCCTCCCACACTAAATATTCTTGGCAAATAGATTCTGATTCTGCAAACGATACTAAGACTTGTTAAGAGAGCTGTCACATTACGGTGACGTAGAACATGAAAGCAAGTGCTGAGCTTAACTCAATAGTTGTAACTCATTCTGCATGTCCATCTCATCCCAATCCACTATTTCAGCATGACACAGAGTTGTTATCTATATTGTCTTACAGAATGAAAGAATGGAAGTAATGAGACAACTGCCATTATTGAAATGACAATGAAAACATTGTTTTCCTGCTTGTCTGTTATGTCCATACTGAAAGATACAGAGGTTAGGAAAACAAAAAGAAGTTATCTCAAAAAATAAACCAAACAGGCCTCGGGAGATGTGCTCTACATTCTCTTGTGCAATTTCACCAAATGAGGGAAACTCTTTTTTAATGACATCTTTCCATACTGTAATATAGTGTTAAAACTGACATCAATTAGTTGTGATAAAGCATTTCACATACTAAGTTATGAATTTCTATGAAACAAATATGCCGTTGCATAACACCAAGACAGTAGACCAGTATGGCTATAGGGACATCCTCTTTTTATAATAACATACATTTGGGATAGATAGTTGTACTCTTTTCATATGGGACATGTTGCCTCAATGTTTCAGCGAACTAAAACCAGACTTCATTTTCCAAATATGCCACAGAATATTACCCTCCAAAATACAACAACTAATAAATTGTCTATTGAATGAAATAAGATAAGGACTTCACTCCAGTTTTAAGCCTTTCTCATTTCTTTATTTCAGTTTGTAGCAATTACTGACGTATGTATTTTTGTCACTGTATTTTCTATTATGGCCTATCTATTTAAACATTTTCAAATATTTTTTGTTATCAAGTTTGAAAATCCATCAATTTAATCCTTTCAAACCTGAGCAAATTGGCTTGGGTTCTTAAAAAAAAAAAAAAACATGGGAAGAGGGCGATGAGCAACTTTACAAGAAACTGCCCCAAAATTAGCAAGAGTTAATAAAAAGTTACAAGAAAATTACCTGACAATAAGAAAAAAAGACCCCCCCCCCCCCAAAAAAAATCTGTAACATATCTTGAATAGATAATAAGGGGACTATAAAATATAGTTTTCTAGGCATTTTCCTAATATATCCAGATGATTTTCATCATTTCTTTGTCATAATATAAATATATATATCATAACAATATAGTTCTTTATATATGAACAACTTGGCAAGAAAAGTCCGGCAAGTTGCAAATATATCATTGGCATATCTGTTAAACAAACAACGAACCTCGTCGAGTCAAATCCATGTTATTTCTATAGCCCAAAATCACAAACTACAACGTTGGTTGATGGACTGCAGAAACTTTGAGACCGAGTTCAACTCAGAGCTGTGACAGTGTCAGACTGCACATTTGTCATTAATTGGCTCACCTTTGCTGAGTTTGCTCGCCCCCCCGATCATGGACGTACGCACACAAAGCAAGCTGCTGGCGTCCTGCTGCTGGAATAATCCGCACAAACTCTGGAAGTCTTTGGGAAACTCTGCGCTGCTTCCTCGGTTAAAGGCGATCCTGTGGCAGAGTGGCGCTGTCCCGATGGCGGTGCTCCTCATGGCTGGAGACTCTGTCTGAGTGACAGCACTGACCGCCGGGCTGATCCTGCGCCGCTGAGGAGAAGCTGCTCAGGAGCACATAGGCTTCCGAGCCGTGCTGATCCGTGCCTGTTGACGGACAGGTGTGGACCGACTGAAGCTTTATGTCGAGGTGTGTGTGTGTGTGTGTGTGTGTGTGTGTGTGTTTAAAACCTGCAATGTTATATTCCCTCCTCCATCACACCACCAACTAATGCAGCGTTCAAATCAACGTTGCAACGCTTCAAAATACATATATATGTATGTATGTAAATAATAGGCAGCCAGTAAACATGTCACAAAACACATTTGGGCAATACATTTATTAACCACTGGACTTCAAACTGTTTGCCCTTTGCAGCCTTTATTTCTTTGCTTCTCCTGCCGTGCCAGCACTCCTTTACCTTAATTTAATATTATGAAGTAAATACTGATTGCACTATGTAATGGCAATAGAATAATGACATCATGGACATTTACATTAGTCAGCTGGGATAGGCTCCAGCACACTTGGGACCCTTATGAGGACAAGTGGTTACAGACAATGAATGTAATATTTCAATGGGTTTTTAGCTGATATGTAGGTATAATGTGAAAACAGCCAGAAAAAGAGGTGGGTATACCCCGTATAAATTTGTATGCCCTCCATAACACCACTGGATATAAT
This sequence comes from Plectropomus leopardus, assembly GCF_026936395.1. Classification (NCBI taxonomy): domain Eukaryota; kingdom Metazoa; phylum Chordata; class Actinopteri; order Perciformes; family Serranidae; genus Plectropomus; species Plectropomus leopardus. The sequence continues at coordinate 1,439,927 of NC_142180.1, forward strand.
CTGTGGATATGTAACATGAAAAAAAAATCATATAATCCAACACCTTCTAATCCCAAATCATCACATATCGCTGCTTTGAGAGTGGACTTCTATGTCCACATATTACACTCTTGGTATCCCTCTGCATATGCTGTTGATGTTCCAGCCAAAACTAAACATTGACAAAAGCAGCTGGTTGGGATTTGGCAAAAAAAAGCATGTGGTTAAATTTAGAAAAAAAAACAAAACAAAACATTATGGTTTTAGTCTGCAAATTTAAGTCTGCAATATCTTGGACCCATCCACCACACATACCCCCACCCTATTCATTCCATGACTAATTTAGACATTCCATCTCTTTAGATTACATCATTACCGACAGTCTCTGACAAAGTGGCAGTATTTGACAACTTTGAATGGGCTGGATTATCCAACACTACTGCAAAACTCTAGGGACATTTACAGAGGGAGGGAGGACTGCGCGGGCTTGTGTTCACAAAAGGTAAGAGGATGCTGATATGGATTTTGAACACAGATCACACAGCATGCTTTAGTTGAACATAGATTAACTGAACCTGTTTAAGCAAATCAATCTAATGTGTTCATATGTAGCATATAGGCAATGAACTAACCAACATCCATGTCCCTCTTGTACAGATCTATTTAGATCTACCTAAAGAAATGCAATTTGACTTACTTCTACTACCGCTATGACTGTTACTAGCAGGGTATTACAAAACTCTGGACTCTATATAGGCATTCTCTGCCAATATTTTTTCACTCTACATCATGAATTAATTAAACAGTTTAATACCCCAAAGCCAAATCAGCTCCGAGAATCAATGAACAGTAGTCCAATCAGTGCTTAAGAAAAAAAAAAAGAAAGAAAAAATTTTGCATTACCAATAAAATAGGTTTAAAAAAACAGGAGTGAGATCATATCCTTCTGTACCTTTACCTCTGAAGTCAGTGTTGAACTAACTCGGAACTGTTTGCCCAGATAGCACAGTAAAAGAGCATACAGATTTTAGGAACCCATTTCCCGAAAGCGAGCACTAGTGTGCAATCCTCAATCCTGTGTGACTTATCAAGATTGGCTGCAACTCAAGTAAAACTCCACTCCAGCCTTTTCTAACCCCACTCTTGATTGTGGCGCTCCAGTCAGGAACACCCCTCCTCCCTCTCCTCCACACAGCATCTCCAGCAGCCCCCAAGCCAAAAACAAAAGATTAAAACCCTCTGAAGGCCACAGCTCCTTCTATGGGCAGCGACAGCTGGTTGATAGCTGCTGGAGCCTGAACCCACCACTCCACTGACCAGGGTCTCTCAGCTTGGAAGGCTATCTGATGGGTGAGGGTGAGGAGACGGTGGTGAAGGCCTGGCAGGGGCAGTGGGGCAGGAGACAGCAGCTCAGAGGGGCACTGAGGAGTGACGTGGAACGCACCTCTCCAGCCACATATTTATTCATAACTAACCTGCTCAGTGAGCTGTGTTCTCTCTAAAGGAAGGATCTCCTGCCACTGCTAAGTGAGCCCAAGATATTTGTAAAAACTTGTGAACAACAGAGGAAAAAGTGTAGAATATACTGTAGACCTCTTCACTTCGGAACTTCCACAATGGGCAGTTCACCTTCACAACCCATCCAGAGCAGAAGGGTCACCTCCATTCTTTTTTCAACAAGTATCTCAACAACACCCCTTTGCCACCAAAATTATAGGCTATAGACTTCTTTCTCATTGCCAGTGCATCAGAGCCGTGTACACAGTTCTGCAGCAGATGAGTTTATTTATTTCTTTATTTTTAATTTGAAGTGTCATGTTTGACGTTACAGATAGATAGGCCTCTCTTTATACATCTCTTAATTATTCAGACTAATTTGGATTGATTTTTGCTTGGACAGACATGGGTGGTATTTTGTGCCTCAATGCCGATCAGAGCCAGAGCTGATAAATACCTGTGACTACTGCAGAGTCATTTGACGTAACTGTGTATATTGATTGTATCCCTCTCCATTACAATAAAAAGACAGATGTTAGGGGGTGTTAGTGGGTATTTTGTGCAGTGGAAAAGAGGCTCAAGTCATCTTCTCTCCTCTCCCCCAACCCCGTTCACTTTAATTCATTAAAATATATTAATTATTTATACTATTACAATTAGAGAGAGAGACAGAGAGAGAGAGAGAGAGAGAGAGAGAGTTCTCTATAATCATGTACATTATTTTTATATTTGTAAAGAGGACATATCAGGAATCAAGAAGGAAATCAATGAAGAACTGGACAATAAGCAGAATCGATTTTGGCTATCAATAAAACTTATCAATTCTCATCCCTAACCAGGGCACCTGGGACTGTGGCAGCTAGCCATAGTCCCAGCTGATCAGGCCTGGCTGCTGACGGTCTGCACAAGAGGCATGAGTCTCTACTCGACCTCTGCTCTCTAAGAAACCATGTCAGGGCTCCACCAGCAGAGGTTGTGGCCCCCAACAGGGAGCCTCATTCTCAGCCTGCCCAGCCAATGAAAAAACACTGGCCATGTGTTCAGACGTCCAACACTCTTTAAAATACTGTAGTCAGATAGAGGTGCCACTGCATGGCACATGCACACACACTCATGTTTACCAGCCTAACTCTGATGCTTCACACTGAGTGATGAGCGGTCCAACTATCTGTATATTGCTGCTTTGAACTTCAGATCACTGCATCAAATTCAAATAGTTCAAGAACAAGAATCAACCTCCGCAGCTGACAAATACCTTGCAGTTGATTTACATCCATATTGACTTTAGACATCGTTAATTAGCTAACACACATATAAGTCATCTCAACAATTAAGCGAGGAGGCTGTAACATGTGCCATCACTCACCATCACTGCAGCTCCCATTATGTTCCTGTTACACCTTCCAGGATTATTGCTTATTAACGTTTATGGTCCAAATTATTGTAGGGCGGTTGCTTGCTTACATTAGCTACACAAAGTGCAAATGTTAACTTAGGTCATTGAAGAAAGTAACAAGTACCACTAAGTGATAAAAGTCCAGATTTATAATTATTTGGCGATTAGCAATTAATCATTTTGGCCAAAATATGCTTTGCTTGTGGATTTCTTCAGTTAACAGCCGCCTCACTCACAGAGATGGAGAAGGAGTGCACATGTGCACAAACTATAAATATGTATGCTATTATTGATTTAATATAGTCCGTGTTGGAATATTTTGAACTGCCTAATTTTCTTTGTGTGTTCCTATTTTTTTCGTTTAGGAGCACATGTACTCCATGTGCTTTTGTTAATGTCCTGGTGTTTGTTCAAATCAAATCAAATCAAACTTTATTTATAGAGCACTTTTCATACATTTAATGTAGCACAAAGTGCTTTACAAGTTAAAAACATAAAAAAACATAGACACCAACCCTCCCTTTCCTGGCCCACCCAACCCCCACCCCCCAGAACACAAACAGAAAGATGACATTAAAAAGGCACAAAACAGAATGGTTCTGGACAAGAAACATGGCTGAGCACAGACAACTAAAATGAGGAAACGCCACCATGGAGGGCTGTTTGGACCAGGAGCTGATCAAAGCTCACAGAAACATCACTATAGAAATCAACCCGCCCCAGATAGACCGCAGAGTCCACATCAAAACCATGAAGTTGTGGACAGGACCCCCCCATCCAGCGGTGACAGGGCAACTCCCACGACGATGCCCCCATAGCCAGAACCAATCACATCTCCCAGTACAAAGGGCCCTCTGTGAGGAAATACCAGAGCGGGAGTAAAAAACTAAAAACAGAATAAAAAAAAAACAACAAAAAAAAACAAACAAACAATAAAGTAGTTAAGACTAAAAGGTTAAGAAGTTGTGAATAAGATAAGATAAAAAAAAAAAAAATCTGAGATAAAATGTGCGTAAACTAAAAATAGCTAAAACATACAGTTTAGCAACCTAAGGATCTTAATTATATAAATAAATAAATATGAAATATAAATGAATTAATAAACTGGTAGATTAAAAAAAACTATTAAAAAATTAAAAAATAAGAAAGATAAGCTAAAAGCTAGACTAACGAGGTGGGTCTTTAGCCTCCATTTAAAAATATGAACACTTTCTGCAGCCCTCAGGTCCTCCAGCAGGATGTTCCACAGACGGGGGCCATAATACTGAAACAATGCCTCACCGTGGGTTTTTGTTCTAACCTTAGGAATAATTAAAAGGCTGGTACTGGAGGACCATAGGGTCCACGAGGGTTCATATGATAAAAGCAAGTCTGATAAATAAGAAGGCCATTTAGACTTTTCTAAACCAATAAAAGTACCTTGAAATCAATCCTGAAACACACAGGGAGCCAATGCAGAGATTTTAAAACAGGCGTAATGTGTGCTCTCTTTCTGGTCCTCGTCAGCACACGTGCTGCTGAATTCTGGATTAGTTGTAGGTGAGTCATGTTCTTTTTTGGAAGACCAGAGAGTAGAGCATTGCAGTAGTCAATACGACTAGAGATAAAAACATGCATCAGCGTCTCTGTGTTTGCTTGGGAGAGAAACGGGTGGACTCTGGCAATATTTTTGAGATGGTAAAATGCTGTTTTTGTTATGTTGTTAATGTATGGAATAAAACCAAGCTCAGAGTCAAAGATGACGCCCAGGTTTTGTACTTGTTCTGATGGGTTTAAAAATAATGTCTGTAGTTTTGTTATAAGTTTCTCTCTCTGAGTTTCAGACCAATAATTAAAAGTTCAGTTTTGTCCTGGTTGAGCTGCAAGAAGTTCTCTGCCATCCAGGACCTGATGTCTAAAATGCAGTTAAAAAGGGCATTGAGTGTTCCTGAGTCATCAGGAGACACAGAGATATATAGCTGTGTATCATCAGCATAACTGTGAAGGTTGATGCCGTGCCTCCTGATGACCTTCCCAAATGGGAGCATGTAGAGATTAAAAAGCGTGGGGCTCAAAATCAGGCCTTGGGGCACACCACAGTTCATTTTATAGTTCTTCGAGGAGCAGGTATCCATACTTACTAAAAATTCTCTATCTGTGAGACAGGAGGAAATCCAGTTTAACACAATACCAGAGAGGCCGACCAGGTTGTGGAGTCTGTTTAAAAGAATTTGGTGATCTACTGTATCAAAAGCAGCACTTAGATCCAATAGCACCAGGACAGAAGGTATCTTCATGTCCATGTTACACCTGAGATCATTTACGATCTTTAACAGGGCTGTCTCTGTACTGTGGTTCGTCCTAAAACCAGATTGATATTTTTCTAAAATACTGTTTTATTTAAAAAAAAATCATTTAGCTAAAATTTTGCTTAAAAACGGTGAGTTGGACACTGGTCTGTAGTTATCAAGAATGCTAGCTTCTAAGTTGCTCTTCTTCAGAAGGGGCTTGACCACTGCAGTTTTAAAGGCAGTGGCGAAGATACCCGTCTGAAGGGAGCAATTCATGATGTTTAAAAGTTCGTCCTCAAAGAATCCATAAAATGTTTTAAAAAGTGAACTGGTAATTGGGTCTAAAAAGCAGTTTGTATGATTTACTTGGGAAAAAACTCTACCAAGCATTACAGCATCAACCAGGACAAAACTCTCCAGTGTTTCCTCAGATAGAAGCAAAGATTCAGGTGTGTTAAAAACCATATTCTGATATAGTAATAAATCTGATCTAATTTTATCAATTTTACCTCTGAAGTGGTCTGCAAAGTCCTCACAAAGGGAGTCTGTTGGCATCCTGCTGGACTTATTAAAATTGGGGTTAATAAGGTGCTTGATGGTGGAGAAGAGGATTTTTGGGTTGTTTTTATGGTCTGTGATGGGTTTAGCGAAGTGAGCCTTTCTGGAATTTTTGACTGCATTATTGTAAATTTTTAGTTGCTCACAGAGGATTTGGTCATTTATTGTCAGTTTGTTTTTTCTCCATTTCCTTTCTGCTATCCTATAGTTTCTTTTTAAATGTTTTATGATTTCATTTCTCCATGGGGGTATAGCATATAGCACCAGTGACAAGACACAGAAATGGTCAGACAATGCCAAGTCAACAACAGAGGACACACTGGTGGACAGGCCGGAGGTTATGACAAGATCCAGAGTGTGTCTGTTGTAAGTGGGTTCAGTGACATGTTGAATAAAATCCATGCAGTTAAGCAGGTTTAAAAACTCTGAGGCGACGGGGTCTGACCGATTATCAATGTGTAAGTCAAAATCACCGGAGATAATAATTTTATTGTAAGAGGTGTGGATAACTGAAAGTAAATCCGAGAATTCGTAATAAGATTAGCACAGTGTTTGGGTGGTCTATAGATTGTCAAACATAAAATAGGAGGGCTGCTAAAAACAAAGGCATGGTATTCAAAGGTGGTGACACTGTCAAATGACACTTTCTTAAAAACAAACCTGTCTGAGTAGATGGAGGCAGTGCCACCACCTTTTTTGACGCTCCTCGAGGAGAAAGTGAATTTTAAATTTGGTGGGGTAGCTTCAATGAGGGCAGCTGGTGCATCTGTGCCCAGCCATGTCTCAGTTAAAAACAAACTGTCAATCTTATGATCTAAAATCAGTTCACTGATAAGAAAAGTTTTGTTTGATAGTGAACATACATTCAGTAGTGCCATGTTGAGGGTCACGGCAGTCTGCTTCCTCTGCAGGATGATTGTTGTCTTGTGCTTTTGTTGACTAAACATACCTACATACTTTTGCTGCCTAAACCTATTCATGTGTTTTTGTTGTCATCCCTGTAGTGGTTACGGCATCCCAGAATGTCAACAGCAGACACAGACAATACCTAAAGCATAATATGTAGATGCAGAGGTCCACTGACAAAGCGATTATATGTCACAACATATGTCAGTTTTTTTTGTTACCTTTAAGCTCAGTCAGAATTATCCTTTGTTTTTAATGGTTTTGTTTAAGTGTATATGGGTTTGATCCACAGTAGGTGAGGGCTATCTAACTATTCCCATACTGACTATGAATTTTACTGAGCAAACAGCATCTGAAGTCGGGGAAAGGCTGCTCTTCATGAGTCAAGCTGAAATAATGAGCTGATAATTGCCAGCCTTTGGCAGCTGAATACAGATACTTTCAAGCAAAATTTGTTTTTCTAAATCCACTCTTGATGAGTGATACCTTCCATCTCTGTCACTAACACAAGTCAACTCACCTCTACTTCTGCTGCTTCTCATAATACTATATCAGTCTGACCGGATGCACCTGATTATTTCCCCATAAATCACATTACACAGAGCACAACATCATCAGTCCTGTCCTCCACACTTCCCAAAGGATATAATTAACTTTTCCTTGCAAGCAGAACGATGAGTTAACCCTTCAAAAAGGAACTGGCTGAAATAATTTTATTTCAATACTCATTTAACCTCAGTTTAGCTTGAGCCAGTATGATGTATTTTCAGGTGTATGAATATCAGCTGCACAAACAATGTGTCAGTGCAGGAATAACACTGTGGAGGAAATGACTTATTTGATGTAGTTTTGCTTGTAAGTTTCAACTTACATGTAACTACAGAACCACAAACACACATGGCTTTATTTTATCCAGCATGATGGAGAGATCAGAGCAAGGTGACTGACAGACATGACATGCTCCTTCAGTCATGGCCAATTGCAACTGGCAGCTGATGTTAGAGAGTGGGCAGGCACAGACAGAAGCATCCTGATCATCAGTGTGTGCAGCAGAAACTGAACAGCACCCTGCAATCAGCACACACCCTGAGGTCAGAGCCTTCCACCGCTCACGCCATACCTCCCAATGAGACTCTCTGTGTCTCACGGAGCTCACTGCTGCTCCTTGTATCTCCTACTGAGTCTGATTCTAAAGGACCTGATACCTTAATGTTGCTTTGTTCAAGCCAACCTTCTGTCACTGCTAGCTGGGGTCCAGCCGCTGTGGGGGGCTGACACGGGGTCACTGTTATCCTGGGTGGTCACTCCTGGTCCTGACAGCATCCTGCTGGTGGCAGCATGCAGGCTGTGGTCAAGATGTCTGCACGGGTTTGCCTGTCCTACACTCGTTTAGGAAGTTGCATGCCAAAACTGTGCATCTTTAGGATGCAGAATTTTTTTCTGGACTGGGCTGTGGTTACTGAGTCCAGTCTTCACACAACCTTTCCAAGTAGTCATTGTCACAGGTTCTACATTGTTCTCCACTTTGTTCTCCACTATCTAAAAATGCCGCAGAAAAGAAAAATGACAGTGGCCAATTACGTGATCAACAATCAGTCAATTACTAAAGATGTCTGCAGTCCAAAAATATACAGTCTATTTGTATCATTAAATACTGTATTATAGTGAGTAAAAGAGATAAAGTACTGATTTACTGTTTACTGTTGTCCTGTTTTAACAGCTTATCTGTAATATTCTACAAATACACTTTCACTCTATTTGTGTGTGCATCATCAAATACCGCTGCTTTTGCAATGATTTCTCATAAGATCCTTTCGCCAAAGGCCAGTTTCGCATCTGTATAATACTCCACTGGATGGTGTCAACTGAAAGGAGGCCGGACAGAACAGGCTGCACTGTTATGATACACAGACAGACGGCAGGATGGCACCTGCCATTGCAACTCGATATGTGGATGGGTGCTGTCAGTTAAGAACAAGGCCTTACGTAACCTGTCAGGTCGCCATGATTCGCATCTGGATAGTATCAGTTTGAAACGTTGCCAGTAATAACGCGATATAAGGAAGACGAAGGTCTCTACTGGGTGGACGTGAAGGGCAGTGAGTAAGGTCTGACAAGTCCCAGACTTTCACCTGGGAGGTAGGTGTTTGCTTCCCATCTGGATGTGATGTTTTTTTCTACTTTGAACATTTTTCCTTTTTTGCCTAAACCTATTAATTTACTCCCTTGTTGCATAATCTTTACCATGTGCTGCATTTGTTGCCATGTACTTTTGTTGCCTAAACATAAGGATGTGTTTTTGTACTGTAATGCTACCATGTGCTTTTGTTGACATCCCAGTGTTGGTTGTGGCATCCCAGAACATAAACAGCAGACGCAGAAGGATACCTGAAGCGTAATATGTAGACGCGGAAGTCCACTGCAAAGCAGCAATATGTGACGACTTCCCCACTCCCTCACAAAAAGGCCATTTAGGTGACACTCCCAAACCGCTGCCCAACCCCGAAGCTAATCACTGCAACATCCATTTGGTTTAAGTGCAGCCTTACAGAGACTTTGAAGAGAATTTATACTAAATGTTTCTCACCAAAACACATTTCTACACATGCAAAAGCATTTTCATATTCCTATTCTAAACTTCTCGTACTTTTCTCTAGGAGTCTTGCTTCAAGTCGAACTCAGCAAACCTGCATTTTACTGCAGAAACATATTTGACCTGATGCTGTATGTTCCACAGAATCAGTTGAAAATTAACCTACTGGTCATTTCGTTGGACTCTATAGGAAACAGGAGTTCCAGTTACATTCCAAGTGGAAGCAAAGGTTTCTGTTTTTCACTGCAGTGTGACATTACATGGTCATAAAAATACCCCTCTGAGATTGTTTTTGTGACAGGTAGGGGCACATGCATGGATTCCATCTGGAGTAGCCCCCACATGTCCCACTGTTTCACAGGGGAGTGTGCTGTGGTCTTACAGTGCAGAAGCACTGTCAGAGGGAATAAAGGACAATGCAACCTGAGCCTGTGCAGCCACACTCTGCTGCAGAACAGAGCCGAGCCCGCCTCCAGCTCCACGATTAATTAAAACAAAATGATGGTGTGGGACGATTGGCCCGGGTCAGGTTACACAGATGAAAAGGAAGTGAGTGAGATGAAAACTGTGTGTGTAACTGGAGCCGGGCTACTCATTGTGGCTGGTATTTGAACACTGTCCCTCTGTGTCCTCACCCATACCATGTTGTCATGCCCGGGCCACCTACATAGTAGTGAGGAGCTTCTGCTTGAGTGTAGTCACTCCTCAAACACAGTCTGAGAACATGTCCAGGTCAAGGATCCTCTTTTAATAGTGGCCACCTGCTCCCTCTGTCCATAGCAAAGCTGTTTGTGATCTCACACTTTCTAAATCGGTTATCTTTCACTGCAGTGCTACAACACACAGCCAGGATGAAGGCTGTAATCACACACTCCGATGTCACACTTTTAGCATGTGTGAACTCTGAAAGGGTGGGTTTATTGTTGTCCATGAAATGTATAATCACTTGCACTTTGACATGTTAATGCTACATTGCACATGTTGTTTGGCATATGTGGAAAAAACATCCAGGATAATAAGATAAAAGTTAAGCCTTTAACACCATGGAGACACCTTGTAACTTAAGAGTAACGAGAACCCCCACTTTTGGCTTGAGTGTGTCCTCTCTTATATGTCAAAAAAGTCTCAAAAATGAGCAGGGCTTGGGGCTAAGACACTCCCAGTCACTCCCATACACACAAGGGGAGCTCAATTGGTGATAAAAGCAGCTCCTGCTACCATGGTCAGCCAACAGCAAAATTCAGTTGAAGGTTTCAACATTTAGCGAGCAGCGACTATACATATTTACAACAAAATATGTAGATTTTTAATACTTTTAACTCAAATATCAAGGGTTGGGCCTAAATCACTCACCAACACTACTTCACCAACATTACTTAATATCCAAATATATTGCTTTTCAACTGAAAATAGTGGTTTTGGGGCTTTGTTACTCTTTAACCCTAAACCTATACCAGTTGGCTTGATTTCTTTCAAAAACAGGGGAAGAGGGAAATAAGCAATGTAAGAAGAAATGACCAAAAAAAGAGAAAGAAATTATATATAAATATATGTATATATATATATATATATATATATATATATATATAGAGAGAGAGAGAGAGAGAGAGAGAGAGAGATTTTCTTTTTAAGGAAGAAAGTAAGAAACAGGGAAAGGATCTAGGAAAATGTTCTTAAAAAGTATAATAATTTGCAGCATCATTTCAAATATGTAATAAAATATATCATTTTTCCTTAGTTTTTTTCCTTATTTCCTTATTTCCCTGGATATTTTTCCCCATAAGGTTTTTAGAAATAATTTTCTAAATCTACTAACTTTGCACAGTTTCTTAAAGATTTCTTACCAAGTTGTTCATTGCGTTTTCTCCTTATGTTTTTGAAAGAAATTGCACCAATTTGCTCAGGGTTCACAGGTTAAAATACTTGTGAAAGCTGAAAGCAGCACAAGGAAATTGATGTTGCTTCAGGTTTCAAAGGGTTAGGTTGCACAAATCTTTACTTTTATTGTAACAATAAAAGTATGTATGTATATGTATAATGTAAAAGGGGTCATTAGTTGTGATAAATCTATAGAAAGTGCCCTCAAAAGTTCCTAAGGTGTGCACCAAGAGTAAGGGGAGCTTCATTATGCTCTCCTTCTGATTAGAACACCTTTAGTATCTTTGCAAGCTTTTTAAACCATCAAAAAAGAGCTGATGTAGTCATGTCAGTAGGTGGGGTTTCCATTAACTCCATCAATCCATTAATAACGCATATTGAAATTGCAAATATAAAACAGGTCTAATAGAAACACGTCAAAACTCGTGTTTATCACAATTTTTTTTTTACACTTGCATGAGGTGGTATTTGAGGCAATTTGAAAAAGCCAAGTTTGCAAAACTGCAATTCAAATTCTTTTTCGGTTTTCTAGGTCACATGTGACCATGATTATGTGCTTGTCAGTAGGAAGTGGCTCCCTTGGGCATGATCCAGTAGGTGATACAAGAGGTGTTACTGCATCACGTAACTCTTTAAAAGTTGAGCAGATCATCGGAAAATTTCGACTTCACAATTTCCCTGTGAAAACGTGGACTATCACCTCCCAGAAATCCCTCATATGTGGCACTCCCACGTATAAGGGGGTTGCCTTTCCCTTATCGCTCCCTAACAAGCCTATGTGGCCTTGGATTGGAAATAATGATGGCTAGTGCGGTGACTACAATTGATATAAAGGTGCCATTGTTTGAACATCCATCACCATGCTTCTTTGAATTTCAACGCAACAGGAGAAGTTGCAGAACATCACTCAGTGGAAACATAATCATCTCACAATTGTGTTTTATTGACATTTTGAAAAATATCGCTTAGGTTTTATGTACATCTGTAATGGAAGCCTGCCTAGTATTTCTTAAAAAGAATTTGGTTTGAATATTAGTATACATTGTGATCATCAGACTATTATCAGAAGTTTAAATCTATTGTAATAACTGCTTAAATGACAGCATAGCAATAATAAAGGACATAATTATTGAAACAGGATATGTCTGTGCACAGGCAACAGATATTTCCATGTTTCATTATTGGCTGAGTGTCACAGCAGAGGGAGAACTCAGTGGACTGTGTGCCTCTCATGGTTAACTGAACTGTGCATTCACTAACATCAATGAAAAATTCAAAGACTCACAGCCAGAGATTCACTTCACAGCTACTGTATGAAGGTTCACGGTGCCTGTGGCAAGAGTAGCTCAATCATTTGAGCTGCATGTTGGATCAAGCAAATATGCCAGTTGTGCCGGGGTCGTCCTAGAATACCTTACAATTACATATACACACACACATACAATAAAAATAAATGTGTTTTGGAAAATTGTAGATGGTTCACATAAGTCAGTTTTCTCAGATTTGTCTTGTATTTTTTTAAAATCATAGACAGTGTATAGAAGGACCCCCTTACTGTGTATACCCATGTTCCCCCTCTGCTAACATTCCTCTGCTATTAGTCACAGAATATCTTCAAAGCCGGATATCACTGTGTATCTGTGAGATGATCTTAATAATCAGCCACCTCATGCTGGGCAGAATTACTTTGAGGTCATGTTGGATTACATTTTGTATATGCACATGGTTCAAAATAATATTGTTAATCCTAATTCTTTTTTTTCACATACAGTTTATCCCCCTAGAAGATGGAGTCTATAGCCATGGTGCTGACTCTGTGAGGCTCTACAGAGACAGAGGTGATGCTTAAGTGTCGGGGTCAAACTTCTGGGTTCTACCTGACAGCATCAACTACATAGTTTTTCTTTCTCCTCTCCATGTAAACTTCTGTGCTCCTATTGGTCACTGTCACAAACATGTTGTAGGAGTTGTGAAACTTGGTGAGAAGTCCAGGATGCCGTGTCAGTTGACCCCAGTTAATTTCCAGCTCAGCTCTTACAGTAAGTCTAAAATACACAGTGGAAACTAAATATTACATTTGTACTGTTAAGTTAAAAAAATACTCCATTGAAAACCCTAACCCATTCAAACTGCAACTTTTGATCCCTCAGCCATCAAAGCATAAAAACAGCTATTGTATTATTTCTGGGTGTCATTCTGGGCTTTTAACTTGGAATTTGTCATTTTTTACTATTTTCCACCTGATGATGTCATTTTTACCATTTGGTATGTGGTTAAAATACATGCTATTCCCACTGGTTGCACTGTCAAAATCAATGTTGCTGCTAATCACTGACATATCCCAAAAATCTATATTGCCTGTAGTATATTTCAAATAATTCATTTTTGTGTGTTTTTTTTTTCATCTTAAAACAAAATGATATTATGACGAAAACCTGGTATTTAAAGGGTTAACACTCTGAAAACTTGTGAATATTTGATATTTCTGATTAGGACTGATGGTGTTTAAAAAATAAACTCAATGAAAGTAGAAAATCATATTAGTGTATAACATTCTTATAGCCTTATTTAAAAAAAAAACAAAAAACGTATTTAGTGTGCAGAGCGGTATGAGTGTGAGATTTTGACACTGCACAAACAACAATAACTTATACAAATCAGTGTTGCTACTAATCATTATTATCCCAGGCTGTGATAATAAAAAAAAACCAACTGAGCATGTAGTATATAGAAAATAATTGTTTTTTTGTGGGTTTTTAAAAAATGTAAAAACATAGTGCTATCATGTCAAAAACCTAATATTTAAAGGGTTAAAATTGTGTAATTAATAATATTTTACATTTATGATTAGGAATGATGTTGGTTGAAAATCAAGAAAATAATATTAGTGTATAATATTTTTTAAAGCCAGATTTTTATGGCGCATTTTGTGGGCAGAGTGATATTAATGTGTTACATTAAAGTGAGCCCTAAAGGTTAAACTAAAGACAGGAGAGAGAAGATAAAACAGAAACAGAAACTGTAATCACATCAAACAGATCCCAACTCAAAATGACTCACTATGCAGTTCATTATAAATGGTGCTCTACTGCCATCTGATGGGAATGTAGAGGACAGCCCATAAATTGTTGACCTCACTGCTGGGTTTGAGGCTGGCAAAGACAATGTATGCACACAGAGGATTCATACCTGTTCCCAAGGCTGAATCTACGTCTGCCCTGTACAGCCACGGGGAAAGAGACTACAGTTCATGAAGTCATAATCCTGGAACACTAGCTAACTGAGGAAGGGTGGATTTCCTGTTTTTCAAGACTGTACCTTCTAACTTCCCTGCCTCACTCACACAGCTGCAAGGCATGGGCCTCAGCTCCAGAGGGCCCTTGTTGTGTTGTCCACTTGCTTTGGCCATGCAGTGGATGCTGTGGAGTTCCTACTAATACAACAACAGAGAATAAAGTCAAATATATTTGCACAGCATCAAAATGTATGCAGAAAAGCTCCCCAAACATCCAGACATCCACCAATCTGTGTGTGTGTGTGTGTGTGTGTGTGTGTGTGTGTGTGTGTGTGTGTGTGTAAGGTGAGTGAGAGGGCATGGATAACTAAGTCTGCCACACAAGATTCAGCGGTTCTATGAGCTCATAATTCATATTCTTATGAAAAATTTTCTGAAAAAGTAATAATGCCTGAAATTGTAGCTTAATAAAATGTGAACTTCACTCTATCAAAAATTGTAATAAAACCCAATAGGGAATAATTTGACCAATAATGTAATTGCACAATATTACATGACTGAGAATTTATTACATCGTCAGTTGTTTTTTTTTAAAAATTTTTTTACCAAAGAGATCATGTCCAGTTCATGTATTTCTGTAAGAGTGTTAAATCTTTAAGCTCTTAATGACTTACAGGTGTCCCAGCCATCAGATGAGCAGCCACTGTGTTTTCACATTTGATTGTCCCGCCTCAGCTCCATTCAAAGGATTCCAGCTGATCCAGCTGATTGTCCAAAAATGGATTATTGTACAGATGCTGGCAACCTGTAAACTCCAAAATGTTTCCTCAGAGTCCCATCAGTGATGTCATAGAAACAATGTCTGTGGTTTTCAACATCCTATGTACTCATTCAGTGCTATGCTACTTCTATTCAAAGAACTCAGTTTTGTCAGTTTGAAAGTCAGCAGCCTCCTGCATGGAATCACACCCAGTATTGCCACCAGTATAATTGCCGCAGTGATTTATCAGATCTCCAGGTGAGGACAGACTAACATATCCACCAGATGCACCTAACAGGCAGCTAAACCAATTCCTTTAGTTATGAACCGTGTGTTCTCTTGTACAGCCCGAACTGAGATTAACAAACACGTTCTCATCTAAACTCATCAAATACTGTTGCTTTGTCAGTGGACCTACATGTCCATATATGACTCGCAAGGTACCCCGTGGCTTCAGTTTTTGACGTTCAGGGATGGCATGTCAATTTATGCTCATTACATTCATTGTGTCATTGCAAAATTTTCACAGGAATTGTTCTGTTTGTGCATACAGTCTTTATCAAAATAAACTTACAGTGTAAGTAAACCTCTTGTTTTTAGATTTATTTTTTTAGTTTAAGGTTAGGCAACTAAAGTCTAAGTCAAGTCTAAAATTACAAGTTATAATTTAAAGTCTGGAGTTTTTTTGACCTTTCCATTCTCAATCCAGAGTTATTAAATACAGTGATTTAAGATCCTGACGTCAAAAGCACCAGAGGGTGGTGTCAGTTGAACCTGTCACATTTGCATGATACGCTGCTGAAGTCAAGTCAAGTCAAGTCAGTTTTATTTATAGAGCCCATTATCACAAAACATGGTTTGCCTCAGAGGGCTTTACAGTGTACGACATCCCTCTGCCCTTAGACCCTCACATCACCCAAGGAAAAACTCCCGAAAAAGAACCCCTGAACGGGGGAAAAAAAAAAAAGGAAGAAACCTCAGGAAGAGCGGTAGAGGATGTTGAGGGATCCCTCTTCCAGGACGGACAGACGAGCAATAGATGTCGTAAATAACAAATGAAATACAATCATGGCAAAAAAAGGAAAGAGAGAGGGGGAGAGAGGCACGGCAATAATAGAAACAGATGCATGTCATATTACAATAACGATAGGTGTGAAATTATTAATTGCACTCTATGATGATGTTGAGGGAGATGATAACAGTCTCATGCATATGTTGAAAGGGAGGTGTCCAAAGGCAAGATCACAGCATTGGCGCAACCAGGACCAGATCAATATCAGGGCGAGCAGGGGGCACAGTATCAGTACAGCCACAGCACGAGCACAACCAAAGGCAGGGTCGCAGCATCAGCACAGCTATCAGGATCCAGGAAAAATAGGAAACAAGGGAGCAGGAATGCTCCCGAGAGGCAACAGGATTAGCGTAGTGCAAGTCAAGAAACCCAGGCTCTGTAATCGCGAGCCCGAGGTAGTGAGAGTACCACATGGCTAACACAGAGCTAAGCTAAGCTTGCAAATGGCAATGCAGTTAACAGACATGCATGATTTCCGATGGCGTATCAGAGGAAGTCCCCCAGCAGGTTAAACCTATGTCAGCCTATGGACTATGGGCTGGTCCAGGCAGCCTGAGCCAGCCCTAATTATAAGCTTTATCAAAGAGGAAGGTCTTAAGTCTACCCTTAAAAGTTGAAATGGTGTCTGCCTCCCTGACTGAAACTAGAAGATGGTTCCATAGGAGAGGAGCGTGGTAGCTGAAGGCTTTGGTTCCTAACCTACTTTTGGAAACTTTGCGAATCACAAGTAACCCTGCATTTTCAGAGCGCAGTGATCTTGAGGGTTGGTAAGGAACTATGAGCAAGTGACTGAACAATATCAGTTTAAAATACTGCCGGTAACGGCAAAATATAAGGAGCACAAAGGTCCCTATAGGAAAGGAAGAGTGGTGGATGGATTTAACAAACCTATGACTTTCAGGCAGGAGTGTGGTTTTCACTTCCTGCTCAAATGTGATGAACTCTACATCTTACTATGTGCCTCCTTCCCCTGATCCTAACTATCCATGCCAGCATGTAAATGGTAAATGGTAAATGGACTATACTGGTATAGCGCTTTTCTAGTCTTATTGACCACTTAAAGCACTTTCAAACTACATGTCACATTCACCCATTCACACACACATTCACACTAGTGCGCCACCAGGCCGAGGCTACCGTACAAGGTGCCACCTGCTACTTAGTAACTATTCACATGCATCTACACTCCAATGACGTGGCACCGGGAGCAATTTGGGGTCCAGTATCCAAAGATACTTCAACATGTTGCCTGGAGGAGCTGGGGATCAAAGCACTGACCTTTAGATTAGAACACGGAACACAAAGGGATACCTGGAGCGTTAGACGCTGAAGTCAGCTGCAAAGTGGCAACATGTGACAACTTGAGATGAGAACATGCTGGTTTGACCAATCCACCTTCCCTATGTGGACTTTCTTGTTGTTTATGCAATGATGTTGTTGCCCACTGCATCAGAAACAGTGGCTGCCCGTTGCGTATCATACTGCTGCAAAGGCTGTCCCTGTGTGTCGGTGTCTGATGCTGAGGTCTACTGACAGAGTGGCGGTATTTGGAAAGTTGGGAGTGAGAATTGGTTGGTTTTACCAAATGTAAAAGAGACCATAGGCTCTCACTGGTTAACAATGATTCGCACACAGCTTCATTGTAACCAGCTAAAGGTTGAAGTATGCTGTGTTGGAAAAAGTTCTTCTCAACATGTATATTATGTAAGTGCTCAGGCTGCATCTGATCACTGACCTCATGGGACAATGTGTTGTGTTGCCTGTTGTTTTCACTTCAGCTATTTCTCCCCATGTGTGTTTTGCTCTCCACCATGCTAGAGTTGGCCTCATCAGTTACAGGTACATGTTGTTATTTTATTCAAAGTTACGCTCCCACTTTGCCCTGCAACTTTGACCTCATGTCCTCTTTTCTCTCCCCATGTGGGGTTATTCTTAACTCTGCTCACTCTTTCCCACTGTGTGGGTAATCAGGTCGACATGTATTAACAGGTGTGTGTCTTGCAGCTACTGTCTGGAAGCAAGCCACGGTGAAAACAGACACTAAATATATATCTTTCATTCTGTCAAACCTTCCTGCAGTCTTTTATTTCTCTCTTTACAAACTTACAAGAGAAAAGGAGCATGCTCTCCCTCTCTCTCTTTCTCTCTCTCACCAACAGCCAGCCATCATGTACATTCTGTGTCTGTGTGAGAGTAAATAACTCTCCATACCAACACACAGAGGTAGTCTGTAACTGTAATTTAAAAAAGGGAAACAGGAACACAGATACTAGTACCTGTTAGCACATTAACCATTCATCCTGATGTATCAAGAACAAATTATATTTACCATTGGCTTGCAAACAATAACACAAATAATTACAAACCATTTGTTGAAGAGCTCAATGGCAAAAAAAAAAGTCTGTTTTTTATCTCTTGACCTTTTGACTTAAATTGGTTTACTTCTCACTGTAATTTCTCTTCTCCAGCACTGAGCTGAACTGCCAAACACAGTGATTACTCTCAATGACGGGCTCTGCCAGCTCAGATGCCAATTCAACATGCTGGAGATGCAAAAAAAAACAGCTGAAAAGGGCCAAGAAATGGCAGCAGTGCAGGAAACAACACAAAAACTTGGGTGAACAGACTCTTACCAACATGTTCCATCTCAACTTGTCACATGGTGCTGCTCTGTCAGTGACCCCCCACGTCTACTTATGATATTTTAGAAATCCTTTCTTTATCAGCTGTTTACACTCCAGGATGCTGTTGCCGTGATGTCAACAATTGCTCATGTTGGGATGAAGCAGCACATCATTATTAGACCGTCATGTGGGTTAGGACTGAGCAACAAAGTCACAGATGGTTTAGACAAAATATATGGAGGACTGAAACTGCCAAAATAAAAATAAATAAATGTGTCAATAAATAAATGAATATGCCCAAAATGCCAATATTAGTTTACTTACCTTTTCATTTTCCATTTTGTTTACCAATTTATTAATTTTTATATTTATTTGCTTATTTATTTATATATTCTTTTCCACTTTGTGTATAAATGCCCCTATTTATTTAATTTCCCAGTTTATTTTACATATTTATTTATTTATTATTTTTAAAATCTATTTATTTTTATATATTTTATTTATTATTTTCTATTTTTGCCTCTCCTCCATTTATTTCCTCCAACATATTTCTCTTTTTCCTTTTCCACCTATATTTCCATAAGCATTTCCACCTCATTAAGCAAATGAGGGGGGCTGGCCTATGTGCCATGTGGGTGTCAATTTTTTGCCTATTGGTTGATCGACATCAGAACTGTAGCCAGGCTGACTCAGAGTCATAGCTCCATAGAGCCTTGTATTCCTTCGGCCCTAAGCAGTGACGACTTTATGACTTTCTTTAATGATAAAATTATAACTATTCGAGATAAAATCCATCACCTCTTGCCCTTACCTGACCTGACCCCGGACACAGATAGCCTGGATATGGCAGCAAGGTCTGAAATTTAATTGGACCGTTTCTCCCCCATTGACCTTCATCGACTCTACACTTTGATTTCTGCATCTAAGCCAGGCATGTCAAACTGGTCCACAGGGGGACGGTATGGCTGCAGGTTTTTGTGCCAACCAACCAAGAGCACACAGTTTGACCAATCAACTGTCTGAAGACGGAGATCAGTTGATTAAATGAGTCAAGTCTGGTGTGCTGCTACTTGGTTAGAAACGAAACCTGCAGCCACACCGGCCCCCCTGTGGACCAGTTTGACATGCCTGATCTAAGCCATCAACATGCCTGCTAGACCCCATCCCAACTAATCTCCTTAAGGGAGTTTTGCCCTTATTAGACAACTTTTTATTAGATATAATCAATGCGTCTTTATTAACAGGCTATGTACCACAGTCCTTTAAAGTAGCTGTCATTAAACCTCTTCTAAAGAAGCTCAGCCTTGATCCTGAGATTTTAGCTAACTATAGACCGATATCTAATCTCCCCTTTATTTCTAAAATCCTTGAGAGAGTGGTTGCTCATCAGCTCTGTGACTTTCTCCAAGATAATAGTTTATTCGAGGACTTTCAGTCAGGCTTCAGAGTTCATCATAGTACAGAGACGGCACTTGCAAAAATTAATAACGACTTATTTATCGCTTCTGACACGGGTCTGGTCTCTGTTTTAATCCTATTAGATCTCAGTGCCGCATTCGACACCACTGACCATCAAATCTTACTGCACAGACTGGAAAACTTAACTGCCTTAAAGGAACATCACTAGCCTGGTTTAAGTCATACTTATCAGATCGTTCCCAATTTGTTCACATCAATGATCAACCCTCCACACATACTAAGGTCTGCTTCAGAGTGCCACAAGGTTCTGTGCTTGGACCAATCCTTTTTACTTTATATATGCTTCCTCTAGGCAACATAATTAGAAAACACTCTATAAATTTCCATTGTTATGGTGACAATACGCAATTATATCTATCTATGAAACCAGATGAAACTGATCAGCTATCTAGACTTCAAATATGTCTTCAGGATGGAAAAGCCTGGATGAGCCATAATTTCCTGATGTTGAATTCAGACAAAACTGAAGTTATTGTTCTTGGCCCCAAACACCTCAGAAGCACCTTTTCCAACAATGTAATTTCTCTAGATGGCATTACCTTGGCCTCTAGCACTACTGTAAGGAACCTCTGAGTTTTATTTGATCAAGATTTATCTTTTGCCTCCCATATAAAACAAACTTCAAGGACGGCTTTCTTTCACTTGTGTAACATAAACAAAAAATTAGACATATCCTCTCCCAAACAGATGCTGAAACATTAGTAAATGCATGTGTCACATCTAGGCTGGATTACTGTAACTCCCTATTCTTTGGTTGCACCAACAAAACACTTAGGTCTCTCCAACTGGTGCAGAACGCTACTGCTCGTGTTTTAACGGGAAGCAAGAAAAGGGATCATATTTCTCCTGTTTTAGCTTCTTTGCACTGGCTCCCTGTGAAATCCAGGCTCTAAATGGTCAGGCTCCATCCTATCTGTCGCAGCTCATAGTTCCTTACCAACCCTCAAGATCACTGCACTCTGAAAATGCAGGGTTACTTGTGGTTCCCAAAGTTTCCAAAAGTAGGATAGGAACCAGAGCCTTCAGCTACCACACTCCTCTCCTATGGAACCATCTTCCAGTTTCGGTCAGGGAGGCAGACACCGTTTCAACTATTAAGGGTAGACTTAAGACATTCCTCTTTGATAAGGCTTTTCTTCCTTTTTACTATGATTGTATTTCATTTGTTATGTATACCCCCCCCCAAAAAAGCAAAATTAAATGACAAAACCCGCTTCATTCCCCCCTAATAAACAACCAGCGACATACTCAGACAATCATCAATACATGTCCAGCAGTCCGACCATAGTCTTTAGCAAACCTCTTTCCAAGTGAGAAGCAAAACTTTAACATACAGTAACGCACACACAGGCTGTCCCTGAGAGGTCATGTGGGACAGCATCCAATAAACACTGCCCAATAAAATTTATTGCAGCAGAATGATTGTGTTTCTGCTAGCATCAGAGGGCAATTTGAGCAATAGCATCACCATTTACTGTTTGCTCAGGCAGCTCAGGTTCTTGAGGATCCCTGCGGGACATATATATGTTTCACTGGGCCAAACGCACCCCGAGTTTGTTGTTGCGACTACTCCCCCCAGGGCAGTAAGCAGTCCTGCTTCTCTGCTCTTTTCTAAGCACACATAGAGCTGTGTATGTGTGTGTGTGTGTGCTTGTCTCTAACTCTTTGTTGTGACACAACCAACAAATACTGTATGTGGGAGCAGTGGTTCTAATATTTCATTTTTATTTCTCAAGATAGATTATCTGCAAGTTAACATGTAGAAAACGTCATTACTTGGTACAAAATTCTGTGATTTTTGATATTACTGAAAAAAAAACACACAAAAACTTGGTTGACTTTTTCTTACATGGTAAATGCCATTCATTACCTCCACCCTGCCTCTCAGAGATCTCAGGGGGAACATAACACAGAAGAAGTTGGACAGTGCTGGGATCAAAGAGCCTCTGTGTGTCTCTTCAGTCACAGCCTCCTGATGAAAACACACAGGCTACCAGTGTTTGTAGGTTAAAATACTGCTGAGGAGGTTCTGGCCTTCCTACCAAGCTATCAGTAGCTGCACACACCTGTTACAACTGCACAGGAATGTGTTTGTTTTAACTGCTGGACAGGCAACTGCCCACTGAAAATAAAATACGAGCAGTGCTGGGAACATGTAGCCTTTTACCTGTGACTGCTGCTGCTGAAAATCTAACATACTGTAAAGCTGCTTTAATATGACACATAAAATAAATATATTATCAAACTTATACTTGTTGTTGTTATTGTTGGTGTTGCTGTGAATCTTTCCCTCCTCAGCTAATCTTGCTGAGGTTTGTTCCACTTTTTTACTGGTTAAAGGAAAGTTTTTCCCTATCTGCTGTGAGGGTTCAAGGACAGAGGGATGTTGTATGTTGTAAAGCTCCCTGAGATAAATTGTGATTTGTGATTTATTTAAATGAATAAAAACTTAATAAAACTGAATACTAAAACCCATAAATAAGTGCTCATTTTTGCAGGGCTTTTGCATATTATTAGTTATAGGTTAGCACAAGTTCAATTCAATTCAGTTTATTTATAAAGCCCATTATCACAAATCACATTTTTCCCCAGAGGGCTTTACAGCATAAGTCATCCAGCTGTCCTTAGACCCTCACATCAACTACTGAAAAACTCCCCTCAACAAAAAAAAAAAGAAAGTGTAACAGGGAAAGAAACCCGGTAGAAACCTCAGGAAGAGCGACTGACGAGGGATCCCTCTTCTAAGATGGACAGACGTGCAAAAGATTTTGCAAACAATAACAGAATTACAGTAGATGACAAGTGTGAAAGAGAGAGAGAGAGGGGATGACATGCAGCAAAGAGCCACAGGTTAGAGTTGAGCCTGCAGCCGCTGCAGCAAAGACATAACCTCCACTCCACCAGGTGAGCTTACAAGGGCCCCATGTGCTCAGTTTAGGTGTTTTTGGGTGGCTGATTTTGAATCCAGGAGCAGGATATTTGTTCACAAAGTCAAAGTATATCTGTGTGATTGACCGATTGCTTTAACTTTTAACTTTCACTTTTAAGAACACTGAGGCCTTTAAAATATCTCAGTAATTTATTCAAGCATAGAATGGTCAAATGAAAAAAAATAAAATTAAAATTAAAATAATTTTAAAAAAAAGAAATTAATGACAATTATTCTATATGAGAAGATTGCAATCTATCACTTAACATGTAGATTACATCTAAAACCAAAACAAATGATATTAGATCCCTGTGTGTACTGATGGCTTTAAATATCTTGGAATACACATATGCAAGTCAAATAAATAAATATTTAACAATAATCACATAAAATTTCTGGAACAAACCAAATTGGACCTCCTTCGATGAATGGATCTTCCACTGTCTCTCGTCGGCAGAATTAATGCAATTAAAATGAATATTCTACCTAAATGTATTCATTCATTTCAATGATTCCCTATAAAAATTCCCAAAAGTTTTTTCAAGGAACTTAACAAATCTTTAACCCTCTTTTTGTGGCAAAAGAAAACCCTTAAATTTACATCATTACAGGCTCCCTATTCAAAAGGTGGTTACAATTTACCAAATTTTAGGTACTACTACCTCACTTCTCAATTTCGATCACTTTGGATTTGGCTTCATGTGAAGAATAGTGAAGTTGGATAGGTCTTAATAGAGGAACATGAGATGACACACAAAAAACCCGCCAATGTTGAACACCTTTGATGTGTGGCAAGAATGTCATTAGGCTTTCGGTACAATATTTCGTTCCTCAGGAAAACTCCTTTATGGGGCAACCCCAGTCTCTCGAATCACATTGCTGACAGTATTACAAAGATGGAAAGATATGAATTTAAAAACAGTTGCTGATTTATACATTAACTCATTGAGTGCCAGCCCTATTATACAATGGAAAGTGGCTTGTGTCAGCTTTTCTGGCCATTTTGAGTCATCTTTCAAGACCCACAGAAAATTTTTGTACAAAGACTCTGAAAACAAAGAATAGCTCAAATGAAAGAAGAAACTCTCCTTTTCATCATGGAAAAAATTGTTTTCACCTTGTTCCATTCTTGATTTATCTGAAGTTGAATAGAGGCTAGGTTCATCAAAAATACCACTTTTTTTCTAGAAAGCTGAGAAAAATGCATTTTTGTGAAAGGGAGTCTGTCAAGCAAAACAGTGATTTGAATGTTAATAATTTTGCCTTCAATGACAAAATACATCTGAAAATTGTAAGTACAGCACAATTTATTCCTACTTGCAGTATTCAGGCGATCGGGCCTGCTTTGAACTCTAATTTTTTCAAAGTAAACACTTCAGACCTCGCGGGACACTCAGTCCCGGGGGTCACACAGGGAGCGTGAGAGCGCACCTTATGCCAGCCACCGAAAACACACTTTGACGTGTATATATACACGTCAATGGCACTCAAGCGTTGGCTTTTGAATGCCATATATATACGTCAATGGCACAGTGAGTTATTGATACATTTGCTAACCAAGAAATTCAACCTTCCCACCTACAATTTTTTTTATTCTTACAAATAAGGCAATGGGTTAAAGAAAAATCTAAAGAAATTTTCCAAGAGATCTGAAAAGCATCCCCTTTTGAAACATTTGTATAGTCGGGCATGTACTACAACAAAAAGACTAACATCTTGCAACCTACCTGATTATGATAAAATATCTAGAAAAGCACAATGGGAAAAATGCCCTTAGATCCTCACATCACCCAAGGAAAAACTCCCAAAAAAGAACCACGTAACTGGGGAAAAAAAAAAGGAAGAAACCTCAGGAAGAGCAGAGGATGATGAGGGATCTCTCTTCCAGGACGGACAGATGTGAAATAGATCGTGGCAATTGTGACAAAAAGGAAAGAGAAAGAGAGGGGGGAGGTGGAGAGAGGCACAGGAATAATGGAAACAGACGCATGTCACATTACAATAGCAATAGGTATGAGATTATCAAATGCACTTGTGGCGAGGAGAGGGTGAGTGAATATAAGAATAATATTACCAGAAAAAGGGGCTCGACAACGCCACCCTGGGAATTTCACCTAGAGAATTAATTTTATAACTTAAGGCACACAGGTTCGTTAACTCAAAAGGCAGGAGACGTGGTTCCAAACACAACACATTTTATTAAATAATTGTTGTTAAAAGCACTGGTCAACTATTCACACAGTAAAGGGGGGAGGGAAAAAAACTTAATCAGGGCTGAGGCCTAGTGGATGAACGAGAGCTAGTGCAGGGGAGGGATCCACCCAAAAAAATAAATAAAATAAAGGGAATCAACTTAAATCACCAGTCTTATGCATATATTGATAGGGAGGTGTCCAAAGGCATGATCATAGCATCAGTGCAACCAGGACCAAGACCACAATCAGGATGACTGGGGGGTACAGTATCAGTGCAGCCATAGCAGGAGCACAACCAAAGGCATGGTCACAGTGCCAGCACAGATATCACAACGATCAGGCACATTAAATAGGAATGCCAGAGAGCAGTAATAGAAAAGAAAGAAAGAGAAAAAGAAAGAAAGATAGAGGAAGCAGAGCCAGGGTGGGCGGTCTGAACGGACTCAAAACGCTGGATTGGGCCGAAAGCTCTGCCACCTCCCCCTCCTCCCCGTCACAGGCACGGGGATTTCAACTGAGCACAAGAAACTTGTGCTCCAGGAATATACACACTAACAAAACTACGGTCACTAATCAGCTATTATGGCTTAAATATAAAGGTCAGAGAGCAGTGTTAGTCCCCACTGCTCTCTGACCCCAATAGAAAGTCCCCTGGCAGATTAACCCTATGTCAGCCTAACTAAGGGCGGGTCTGGGCAACCTGAGCCAGCCCCAATTATAAACTTTATCAAAGAGGAAGGTCTTAACTCTACCCTTAAAAGTGGAAACAGTATCTGCCTCCCTGACCGAAACTGGAAGATAGTTCCATAGCAGAGGAGCGTGGTAGCTGAAGGCTCTGGTTCCTATCCTACATTTAGAAACTTTGGGAACCACAAGTAACCCTGCATTTTCAGAGCACAGTGATCTTGACGGTTGGTAAGGAACTATGAGCTGTGACAGACAGGATGGAGCCTGACCATTCAGAGCTTTGTAAGTAAGGAGGAGGATTTTAAATTCAATCCTGGATTTTACAGGGAGCCTGTGCAACGAAACTAAAACAGGAGAAATACGGTCCCTTTTCTTGGTTCCCGTTAGAACATGTGCAGCAGCGTTCTGCACCAGTTGGAGGGACCTAAGTGTTTTGTTGGGGCAACCAAATAATTGGGAGTTACAGTAATCCAGCCTAGAGGTGACAAATGCATGTACTAATTTTTCAGCATCTGTCTGGGAGAGGATATGTCTAATTTTTGCAATGTTACGCAAGTAAAAAGAAAGCAGTCCTTGACGTTTGTTTTATATGGGAGGCAAAAGATAAATCTTGATCAAATAAAACTCAGAGGTTCCTTACAGTTGTGCTAGAGGCCAAGGTAACGCCATCTAGAGAAATTACATTATTAGAAAGGGAGTTCTGAGGTGTTTGGGGCCGAGAACAATAACTTCAGTTTTGTCTGAATTCAACATCAAGAAATTATGGCTCATCCAGGCTTTTACATCCTTAAGACATGTTTGAAGTCTCGATAGCTGATCAGTTTGATCTGGTTTCATAGATAGATACATTTGTGTATCGTCAGCATAACAATGGAAATTTATAGAGTGTTTTCTAATTATGTTGCCTAGAGGAAGCATATATAAAGTAAAAAGGATTGGTCCAAGCACCGAACCTTGTGGCACTCCAAAGCAGACCTTAGTATGTGTGGAGGATTGATCATTGATGTGAACAAATTGGGAACGATCTGATAAGTAAGATTTAAACCAGGCTAGTGATGTTCCTTTAAGGCCAATTACGTTTTCCGGTCTGTGCAGCAAGATTTGATGGTAAATGGTGTCAAATGCGGCACTAGTTCTAAGGATTAAAACAGAGACCAGACCTGAATCAGAAGCAATCAATAAGTCATTATTAATTTTTACTAGTGCCATCTCTGTACTATGATGAAGTCTAAAGCCTGACTGACAGTCTTCGAATAAACTATTATCTTGGAGAAAGTCACAGAGCTGATGAGCAGCCACTTTCTCAAGGATTTTAGAAATAAAGGGGAGTTTAGATATCGGTCTATAGTTCGCTAAAAACTCAGGATCGAGAGTGGGCTTCTTTAGAAGAGGTTTAATGACAGCTACTTTAAAGGACTGTGGTACATAGCCTGGTAATAAAGACACATTGATTATATTTAATAAAGAATTGTCTAGGGTAAAGGGTAAAGCTTCCTTCAGTAGCTTAGTTGGGATGGGATTTAGCAGGCATGTTGATGGCTTAGATGCAAAAATCAAAGTAGAGAGTCGGTGAAGGTCAATGGCGGAAAAATGGTCCAAATAAATTCCAGGCCTTGCTGCCATATCCAAGCTACCTGAGTCCGGGGTCAGGTCAGTTAAGGACAAGAGGTGATGGATTTTATCTCGAATAGTTATAATTTTATCATTAAAGAAAGTCATAAAGTCGTCACTGCTTAGGGCTGAAGGAATACAAGGCTCTATAGAGCTGTGACTCTGAGTCAGCCTGGCTACAGTGTTGAAAAGAAACCTGGGATTGTTTTTGTTTTCCTCAATTAATGATGAGTAATAGTTTACTCTGGCATGGCGGAGGGCCTTCTTATACATTTTAAGACTATCCAGCCAGCCTAAACGGGACTGTCTGAGGTTGGTTGAACATGTATGCATGGATGTGTCTACAGACTGCATAGCTACAAAAATGTCAGAATATGGGGAACCATACAAGGGTAGGGGGGTGGGCGGAATGGGTGGGGCTGATGCTGTACAATTTCAGGTTTTTGGGTTTTTTTTTCCTTTTTTTTCTTTCTCAACTATGATCATTTCTGATCCATTTGTAAGTTTATACATATGTGTCTGCACCTTTAAATGTCTGTTAAGTTAGTTTCCTTTTTCTTTTTGAGTGTTTGTTTTGCTATCTATGTCTATGTTTCATTATGCTCTGTGCCCCCCCCTTTATATATATATATATATATATATATATATATATATATATATATATATATATATATATATATATATATAATTTATTTATTTTTATTACCACTTCTGTTTGATAGGTACCCTTATGTATCTTTTCCTTTTCAAATGCACAAATGGAAACTGATATATTTTTGGAAATGTAATTGTACAATAATGTGAGCTGTTGTTAATAAAAACAAATCACTGCAAAAAATAAAAACAAAAAATTATTTATTTTTTAAAATCACAATTAATTGCTGGATTTCAATAGTTAATTGCATTTTTTATTGCATGATTACAATTCTATTATTTTTACCTGACAAAACAGTTTTGAAGTCCATATTGACGAAGGTAGAGCAGTTCTTACTAGAGTGTCCTGACTGGGAATCAATTAACAGCATTGTCACTTTTCAGGAGATCCAGTTTAGTAGCTTTCTCTGATTCATACAGCTCCTGTATTTGTGAAGCTATTCTTCCATATAACATGCCAACCCAAGGACATCACTTAGACCCGAGTCTTCCACGACTTTGACCGCACTGCAGCCAGCTGCCACCCATTTAGTAGTGCTGTAGATGACTGCTTTCATTTACTTTCATCCACAGCTCTGTGGAGATTCACACACTCCAAAATAGTGCTTTGCTGTCTTTGTTGATGCAGTTGCCCGCTGACATCAGTCCGGTTAGCTGCACCTGTGTGCTCAGCTGGAAGGTGGGAGCAATTTCAAGACTTTAGGGATCCCAATATGCAGAAATATTCAAATACAATATGCGAAAAATGTATACTGCATGCAAAAAACTGCATGGTTTTTGCCCCAAACTGGATGGGACTAGTATAAAGTGGGCATGCCTGTAAAGGAAAGACTCATGAGTACCCATAGAACCCATTTTCAGTGGATACCTAGAGGTCAGAGGTCAAGGGACCCCTGTGAAATGGCTTTTCCTTGCCCAAAGTAACCCTAACTTTGAAGCATTATTAAAGTCCTTTCCTGACGAGCTATCAAACTTTAATTGGTTATAAGATAGCAACAGGATATACTATGATATACACAGGGTACCAACAACAACAACTATAATTAAAGCTGCAAGCAGCAGTGAACGGGCCCTCGCATCTCTGCGCACGTCGGGGCTACTTGCTGGATGCCGACTGATGCAGCCGTATCTCTCTGAGAAAGGGCAACACTGTGCACAGCAGTGTATTAGTGTTTCCTCCATGTAGTGCTAAGGCTGGAGATGAACTAAGTCACTTTAGAAGTTGTGTGTGTGTGTGTTGTGTGTCTGTGTTGTGATCTGCCACTTACAGCACTGTTGTGGGCTTACTCACAGCAACAAACATGGGAAAAAATGACAGTATATTTCTCCTTTTTCCTGATGATCTAAATAAATCCCTAAATTTGTCTCTTGTTGCTGCTTTAATATTGCGCCGCTAAGAGGGTTCTGAAAAATTGCTAAATGCAATAAAGTCAGCTGGTTTGTAGTGCTCTCCTCTTGTACCCTGGAACCTGAGGTCACCTTGTTCGTTTGCAGAAACATGAGGCCATTGTTGTTTAGCATAACAATATGTATTTAAATGATGTTGCTTACCCTAAAAACACTTTGACTGACTGCACCACTGTCCAGTATTCTGCAACGCTCTCTGTCACAATGTCTTCGAGTGCTGAGAGTAGTTTAACAATGGAGTAAGAGCACATTCTGACTCTGTCTCTCTCTGACACTCTCTCTCTCTCTCTCTCGTGCTGTGTGTGTGTGAGGTAGAGTCAAAGCTGCAGCTGCCAGAGGTGTGAAACAGGGAAGTACAGTAGCTAGCCTGTGTGATTGTGGAAGGCTGACACGTTTCCCAAGTTTTGTATCTCTAGGTTAAACAACCTGCAGGGGCTGCTTCGTTTAAATTTTCTAGGTGGTGCTCCAGAGGCATCTAGACACATCAAAGCAAAGAAAAGCATATCAAAAATCACATTTCAGGACTTTTGATGTGTATGTCACGTTTCGTGAACTTTTATGGATCCTTAGCCCCTCAAACACAACTTCCTGTTAAATGGTGAAGAATGCAAACAGTGTTTGATGAAATAAAAAAACTGGTCGCAATATAACATCACCAACTTTAGGAAATACGGGTCTCCGGATGTGAAGTTGATCAGATGAAATCTGTAGGACCAGTCCGTTTTGAGACAGAGGCTAAAATTACAAAAAATATGAAAATTTAAATGAAGATTGTGGACTTCCTGTTGGGTTTAGAGCATGGCTCTAAGAGGCTTTTTTGTAAGTCTTGGGCTTATAGACATATTTCCCACGTTTCGTAGCTCTATTTTAAACGGTCCGGGGCTGCTTCGCTGAAATTTTCTAGGGGGTGCTCGAGCCATTTTGGCACATGAATGCAAAAATATCATATGACATATGACAATTTAGTACTTTAGATGTCTGTGTCCAATTTGTTGAGTTTTCGTGCATGCCTTGCCCCTCAAAATTGCTTCCTGTTTTATGGCGAGTAGTGGATTACCATGGCAACAATAGTTGATGAATAGTAAAAAGGTTTTTTTTTTGCATCATGAAGGTGTTTCTCATCAAACAAGTGAAGTTTGATGCAGATTGGATTATGTACAACTGAGTTAAAAACTACTTCCTGTTTCATGGCGAAACGTAACTTCTTGGTCTTATAACTTCCGCATTGTTAAACGAAAACTCAAATGGGTCGCAAACTAGGTTGGTCCCCACCTGAAGACAGGATTTACAAATTTTACAGTCAATCCAGCAAAAGCTGTAGGAGAAGCTGTATCTGAAAAATAGCAAAAATTTGCAACAAATCATTTTTCAACTTAAAATGGCAGACTTCCTGTTGGGTTTAGAGTATGGCTCCAACTGACTTTTTTGTTTGTCTTGTGATGCTCAATACACAACCCAATTTTTGTATGTCTACATGAAATGGACCGGAGGAGCTCCTTTATTAAAGTCTGTTAGGTGGCGGTCTTGAGGCATTTTTTTAAGCGCATACAGATCACCGATAAAATATCTCATTTTTTGCCAGTCCTGGGGCCTCATGTACAAAGGGTGCGTACGCACAAAAACGTGGCGTACGCTCTTTCTCACGGCAAAGTTCAGATGTATCAAGAGTGAAATGACCGTGGAAATGTGCCGTGCCTCACGCCAACTTCATAGCTGGCGTACGCACGTTTCTACAGCCGTTGATACTTTGGCGACACTCAGAGGTGATCCTGGGAAACATAAAATAAACACGTGTAACCAATCCGTCCTCTGAATGATGACTTAATGATGTGCACATCAGAGACACATGAACAATTAACACCAGTGAACAATTAACACACACACACACAAACATACGTGTTTCCAATTACATGAGTGGATATAAAAGCGTGCGCAAAGTGGTGCAAAAAGTACCGCTGAAAACAATGGCAGCTTTAGCAGCATAAGAAGACATTGCAAATGGTGCAATTAGAAGAGAGCGTGTGTTTCGAGACAGAGACGATGTACTGGCACACGATGACGACTGGCTCATCAGCCGCTTTAGGCTCCCGAGGGCAATCCTCGTGGAACTGTGTGCAGAGCTGCGGCCAGCCTTGGAGCGCAACACAGCCAGGAGCCATGCGCTGCCTGTGCCCATACAGGTGCTGACCACACTGGGGTTCCTGGCAACCGGGGCATTCCAGAGGGAGCTGGCCGACCGATTGGGACTGTGCCAGTCGACCCTCAGCCGAGCCATGCCAGCCGTATGGGACGGAATTATCCGCATGTCAGCCAGATATATCAAATTCCCATACCATGCAGCTGAACAGGTCAACATTAAAGCGCAATTTGCAGCGAGAGCCGGTTTTCCTAATGTAATCGGAGACTATCGACTGCACACACATTGCTATAAAAGCGCCGTCACATGATGAATTTGTATCGTGAACAGGAAACACTTTCATTCCATCAATGTACAGATCATATGTGATGCGCAAAATGCAGTTAACCAACATTGTGGCGAGGTGGCCTGGTTCAACGCACGATTCACGCATTCTGAGTAACAGCATGGTTGGGAACAGACTACAAGCTGGCACTGTGCGCGATGGGTGGCTTCTTGGTAAATAAATTTGTCGTGTAATTGTCCTAATATTAGTCCCTGTGATGCGCATTGAGCATGTGCGCCTCAAATCATATCCGTCTTCACCGCATCATTACAGCGGTTAGAGTTAGTGACTTGCTGTGTTTTGCTGGTTAAACTACAGTTTCAGATCTTTCTAACAAGCCCCTATTTGTCACTGTGCGCAACGTACTCATGTTAATAACCCCGTGCGTAAAGACTTATCTGCCTCACCTTCTCCCCGGCGCACTTCTGCACTAATTTGCAACAATAGTGTGTGATCCGTGTAAGTGTATAAACTTAATGAATAGAAGCTTAAAATCCCGTCTTACTCATCTTTTGTTTCTTATTTTCTGATCGTGCAGAGAGGGGAATCTCAGGTGCAGGGCTTATTTAAATATGATTTGCGTATTTAAATGGGGGCGTGGACAGGGAGTGGTCGGGTACTCCAACATGTGCGCTCAATTCCACGCTGATTGGGATGTACAAAGGGAATGTGCTTGGATTCATGCGCCCAGATTCATGCATCAGGATTTTTTTGTGCGTATGACGTTTTCTGGATTTGAGCGTACACCATGTTTCAGTAGGAAATCCACGCAAGTCTTTGTACATGAGGCCCCTGATGTCTGTGCAAAATTTGGTGACTTTTTAAGTATATTAAGGCCCTCAAAAATGGGTAAAAAAAAATAGAAAAAGAAGAAGAATTCCTTCAGTTTCAATCGGGTCCTCACACTCTTCGGTGCTCGGGCCCTAATAATAATAGCACATAAGTACATGTTTTAAAATGTAATAGATTAGCTTAAAATCTAAATGGCTGTCTGCTTTCATTAAATTCAAAGACAAAACCAGGTCACACTTTTTCAGTGCTGAATTTAAATTTATAAGTTTATAATCATCATACACTCACTCTCTAATCACTGAAATTCAGGACATTGTATGTTTATCTTACAAAAAACTTTTGGTCTTCATATGTCATCACAAAGACCTCTTCAAGTTATTATTTCAAGTCTAACATGCATGTATTCCATGTGTGTGCGTGCGTGTGTGTGTGTGTGTGTGTGTGTGTGTATGTGTGTGTTTTCTCACAACATACCCAGACAGCAGGTGGAGTGGGGAGAGAGGGGCTACAGAAAACAAATTCCAACCATCAGGTTTGTTTAATAAAGTCACTGCTGATCTGAAGCTCCTACTGGCCATTTACAGTATAGACACAAATACAAACACACACATATTTTTCCTTACACACACTTTTGCAGAGGCCCCATTCAGAGAGACATTCCTTACATGTTTAATGTTCCAGGAAATAATCAGGCAGAGACCCCCATCTCACAGTAGTCACTGTCTTTCTCTCTTGACTCAACGTCTATGTTTCTTTCCCTTCTTGTCCTCTTCCCTGCCTTCAAATCCTGCAGTCTGAGGATTTTTCCCAAATTTAACGGTAATATTCCAGATGATGATGCATTCTGGTCTTTTTATCATTGTGCTTCATTTGACCCTATGGAGCATAATTTCTTACTGAACAGATGCAGGGGTTATTGAAAACTGCATACCTATCCTAGCCCATTCCCATTCTGACGTTGTCAAATACCATTGCTTTTGGGGCTGTATGATACACTACCAGGCGGTGTCAGCTGTGAACATGGCTGCACAAAACCATTTGCAGAGTTACGAAATGCTACCAGATAGCATAATATCTTTATTATTAATAATAATAAAGATATGTACAGTATGTACAGAGAACAAACAAACAAACCAAATGCCAGTGTGCAAGAGTGTATATTTATACAGTACATCATATATCTGTTCAATTCTTCTATTGATAAAGTTATTGTTCTTTCCCTCACTCCCTACATCCATGCTCTCTCTTTGCCTCACCTACAGCAAGGCCTCTGAAACTGGACTCTATTTCTTGTCTTTGAAGTCTGCTGAGACAATATTATTCCTCTAGCATGTGTTAAGACCATATGAGTCAATATGCTCCATGTTGCCACTGTAGTGTGCAATGGAAACAGAACCTCTGAGTGAGGCCTTAGTTGAGAGCCTTTGACTGCGCCCCCAAAATCAGTATGAGATAAACATGTTTGTTGTGTTACCATCTCTTATGAACATGGAATGGTGGAGGCCTGAAAGTTGACAGTTGACTTTATCATATTCTGGCATGTCTTTTGTGTCTGGCGGTGCTGCTCAGGTGAGCTGCATGTTTGAGATTCCTGAGTTGTTCCACAAAGCCACAGTCTGTCAGTAGTAGGTTCCCATGAGCTGCAGCATATTACTGTAACAGTGCTCACAGCGACAGGACGAAGCCGGCAGCGCTACAAACAATCTGCTGTCTGCATAGCAAGCGTACCTGTGGCTTAGTCAACAATGCTCCCATGGTGTGTCTGTCACTGAATGCATTACGCTTCATAAATGTCACCAGCTCATTGTGTGCTCTCCCATGATGTTGCAGCACCATGTAAACAACCAGGATGTGCTCTTGAAATAGCATTACTCAAGGTTAACAGCAGGTGGTGAGGCATTCTCGTGGATGCCATAACAGTGCTTCATTAGCTGACGTAACATAAATGAAGGAGTTTGATGAGCCTCAAAGGACCAGTAACTGTTATGGTTTAACAAAAACATGACTGAAACTCAGCAGACAGCATGTTGAAAACTCATTCCTGGTCTAAATTAACTGCATACTAAGCAAATATTATTCCAATCCAAAGACTATTTAAGTCCCCCCTGCAGTCATAAGGTGCAGAACAATGTTTATTAGGAAGTATAAAGAACAAACTCACAAACAAGATGGATATGGGGTTTTCAACTCCTTGTCCTTTGGCAGTTAAATCAAATCTGGTCAGTGGACTGGATTTTAAATAATATTTGCTCTATAATCAGTGTTTTGCTGATAATTTAATGTATGTTGGGCTGTGTAGACCTTTCAGTGTGTGACAGTAGGCTTTGATTGATAACTCTGGATGGAGGATTTCATTCTGATTCAACAAAAATTACAGGTTAATGTAATGCAGTTTAATGCAGTGCACTGTGTCTATGCTGTTGTAATATTCCCCAGCTTATGAATAATCATTGTTAAAACCCTGTATTGACAAATGTAGACAGGTGAGAAATTGAAGAGAGAACTTGGATAAAAGAGAGCAAAAACTGAATGTAGATAGCTCCATAAAGGGCTCAGTGTTATGAGAATGACATAAATTAATCATATGCTTTGGTCTAAGTGAACAGATGTCAGTATAGGTGATTTTGGAGCGATGTGTTACACCCCTTTCAAACAGCTGAAGTGGGTATAACATGGGTCTACTCAATGTGCTTGCACCTGCATTAGAAAAATCAGTTTGAGACAGCTGTCACTTACTTCTCTCTGTAGGTAAAGACTCAGGGGGCTTTCACATCAGGGACCCAGATGCAGGTACACTTGACCCCTAAGTCCGGTTCATTTTGATAGTGTGAACACTTTGTATCATACCAGAGCACAGTCTGCCAATCCATGTCCTATTCCACTTATGTCTAGTGTGAACACCAACTGTACCAAATCATCAAAGTGAACTACTATGTAAGGTGACCACAAGGAGTTCTTAAGCGGTTAGAAAACTGCTCAGTATCTATTCCAAATTTAATTGTAGATATGTAGATTGATACCTGTGAGTTGGGACATATTTGCCAAATTTACATTATGTGAAACATCTACAGTATTCTAATAGAGCAGGCCAACACAACAACACTAAACAAGTCAAGTCAAGTCAATTTTATTTATAAAGTCAAGTATCACAAAACACAGTTTTCCTCAGATGACATTACATCATATGACATCCATCGACAACCCCTGAAAGTGGGGAGACAAAAAAAAATCGAAGAAACCTCAAGAAGAGCGGCAGAAGATGATGAGGGATCCCTCTTCCAGGACGGACAGACGTGTAATAGATGTCGTAAATAACAGTTGAATTAAAAAGGAAAGAAAAAAAGAGAGGGGAAGAGAGAGGGAGAGATGCACAGCAATAATGGTAACAAACGCATGTCATATTACAATAATGATAGTTGTAAAATTACTAAATGCACTCTAAGATAGCATGTTATGTCATGTGCAAATATTGTGAGTGTTGATGGAGGCGTGACTCATAATAATGGCAGTAGAAGGTCGCATCAAGCAGGATCATGGCATTAGTGCAACCAGGACCCACAACACAGTCATAGCTTCAGACAGAACCACAGCAACGGCAAAACCAAGACCATGATCAGGGCTAGCCGCGGGTATATAGTATCAGTGCAGCCACAGCAGCAGCACGACCAAAGGCAGGGTCACAGCACCAGCACAGCTATCCCCTGCGATCAGGCGCAGCCAAGATAACAGCAATGATCCGGGAAAACTAGGAAACAAGGGAGCAGGAATGCTCTGGAGAGGCAATGGAGTTACCGTAATGCAGTAAACAGACATGAGCATTTGCAGATGGAGGGAGCAAGAGAAAGAAAAAGGAGCTCAGTGTATCATAGAAAGTCCCATGGCAGATTAAACCTATGTCAGCCTAACTAGGGGCTGGTCCAGGCAACCTGAGCCAGCCCTAATTATAAGCTTTATCAAAGAGGAAGGTCTTATGTCTACCCTTAAAAGTGGAAGCGGTGTCTGCCTCCCTGACCGGAAGATGGTTTCAAAAAAGGGGAGTGTGGTAACTGAAGGCTCTGGCTCCCATCCTACATTTGGGAACCACAGGTAACCCTGCGTTTTCAGAGCACAGTGGTCTTGAGGGTTGGTAAGGAACTATGAGCTGCGAGAGATAGGATGGAGCCTGACCATTTAAAGCTTTGTAGGTAAGGAGGAGGATTTTAAATTCAATTCTGGACTTTACTAGAAGTTTGTTTTTATATGGGAGGCAAAAGATAGATCTTGATCGAATGAAACGCCAAGGTTCTTTACAGTTGTGCTGGAGGCCAGGGTAATGCCATATAGAGAAATTATGTCCTTGGAAAAGGAGTTTCTGAGGTGTTTGGGGCCAAGAACTATAACTTCAGTTTTGTCTGAATTTAACATCAAGAAATTATGTTGTTGGTTTTCTGACAAAAGTGTTCATGTAACCAGCCAAACATATTATCAATAGATGTATTACCAAAAATATGACTTTATTGGCTCAATTTTAAGGAAGTAATAGCATCATTAAAATAATAAACCTTTGACCAGCAGCCAATCAGCTAGTTAGACTTGACACTGTCATCACGAAATTTATTGCGAGGTCATAAAGGTGACGCTCTGCAGGCTCACTGCGACCGACAATCTCATCTGTTACAGCTTTCACACAAAAAAATTTTGAAACAAAGAAAGCCAGCTCTGTGGTGAAACTCCAAACCTGCAAATTAAAACAAATGTTGTGAAAATTTTAAAGGCATGGCCAACAGGTTCCATCCAGCTGCGTTATCAACTGATGCCACCCATCTGCATATCATTCTGTCATTCCAGGTGCCGTCCGGCCAATCGGTGGCGTATCAAACTGTCACCAAATAAGGCTTTTGGCAAACTACATTGCTTAACTTCCTCCTTTGCTTGCATCATAATTACTAAGCCCACTAGGGGTCACCACCTTACAAAAAGGTAGATAAGGCCTACAATGAATCCAAAAAATGCTCCTCAGCATCTGGAATCACACACACACACACACACACACACACACACACCCGCAGGCGCATATGAGGGACACCCACTGTGTGTGTGTGTGTGTGTGTGTGTGTGTGTGTGTGTGTAAGTGAGACTTTGGTGCATGAGTGCAGTGATTGCCATTACCATTGCTGTGGTCCAGTTCCAAAACATTAACTAGTATCTGTGTTGACAAATTTCTCCCATAAATGCATTCTTTCTGCTCCCCTCTACCTCCAAAATGTGATCAGATCAACTTTAGGTGAAGCAGTGCATTAAAACTGATGGCCTAAGAAAACACTGAAAACCTCAGCCAAAAGTGAGCAGAGTTTGTATAGTACGAGTCCTAACTGCAGTACTGAACCACAAAGAGTCCAGTCAGTCAATCATTTTCTGTAACCGCTTGTCCTCAACAAAACAACAAAGAGGCACTAATTACTATTTTGATATTTACAAATGAAGGTAGGAATTGTGAAAGGTGGACACCCAAATGACAAACACACAGAGAATCATCAGCAATTCTTCTTAGCTCAAAGGTACAGAGCTTTAAAGCCTCTCACCTTTTTTATACCCACCCTGCACCAAACATCAGGCACAGTTACTGGCTGGTCAACAACATTTTGCAGCAAGAGCAAACCAGAAAGTAAAGAGATAATTAAACTTGTGTTCATTCGATAGAGATATTCTAGAAGCTGCTACAAGAGACTCACTGAAGAAAACACAGTCAAAGCAAAGCATATATGTCATCTATAAGTCTAAAAAATGTTCTATAAAAGTCCGCTTGGATATAAGGCATCTGGAAAACATCAAACCAACTTAAAGGACTAAAAAACTTAAAAAGAAAAGCACAAAAATGTTGATAAATACCTCAGGCATAATTTTAAGTGTGTTTTATATTGTTGCTGTTGTCATTTTTCTTATGCATGTTTTCTGAAACCGTAGGAAATTGATACATTACATCAATTAAAATGTGTTCTGCAGTGTGCCAACTCACACCATACAATGTCAAGTTGGTGAAGCCCCTTTCGAAGTGTATGACATGTGCTAATGCCAAGTTTTATTTTCCTCAAAATTGAGGTCATGCAACCATTCATTCATTCATTTTCCGTAACCGCTTGTCCTCTCAAGGGTCGCGGAGGGGCTGGAGCCTATCCCAGCTGTCATCTGGCAGAAGGCAGGGTACACCCTGGACAGGTCACCAGACTATCGCAGGGCCGACACATATAGACAGACAACCTTTCATGCTCACAGTCACACCTAAGGGAAATTTAGAGCCACCAATCAACCTGACTTGTATGTCTTTGGAATGTGGGAGGAAGCCGGAAACCCCGGAGAGAACCTATGCAGACACGGGGAGAACATGCAAACTCCGCACAGAAGGGCCCCCGCCCGGACCGAACACTGTTCCAATCTGAGTTGAACCAACCTTTTGCTGTGAGGCAACAGTGCTAACCGCGACACCACTGTGCTGCCATTGAAAAAAGTATGTAACCTTTTTTTTTTATACCAAAGTGTTTCATTTTCAGTGTTTAATATGCAATAATTCCATACATTTAAGTAATTTCCACTATCAGCCAGAAAATTTTGACTTTTATAAAGTTAAAAAAATAACCAAAAGAGAGGAAACGCAGAAGTGTAAAGAGGAAATAATATGGGGGTTTGGGTTTTTAGTTCCTTGGGTGGCTTTTATTTTGGGTGGAATTCCTGGAATTTTATTTTTTGTGTGCTGTGGTGTTTCTCCCGTTTTTGGCTTTGTTGTGGGGGCTGGGTGAGACTTCCAGGTGGTGGAGCTCACAGCACACTTCCTCACCTGCATCTCATCTGTAATCAGCCATGGCTGCCTGCATCTTCACTGGACTCTGGTGCCAGATTGTTACCTCCTAACACGTGGTTAGATCGGCTGT
The DNA here is from genome assembly GCF_026936395.1 of Plectropomus leopardus. Lineage (NCBI taxonomy): Eukaryota > Metazoa > Chordata > Actinopteri > Perciformes > Serranidae > Plectropomus > Plectropomus leopardus. The sequence continues at coordinate 1,479,816 of NC_142180.1, forward strand.
TTCACTTTTTGTGATTTATATTGCAACTAATGTTAGTACTTCGACTTTGACCCAGCCTCTCGCCTTTGTGTGTCGCCACTCGTTTTCCCCCCTCCACTCTGGGCTCCACCATCTTCCGCCTCCAGCCTCACCAGCCCTGCCAGCTCTCTCCACCTACTCGGCTTTTGGGATCCTCCTTCCGTACTTTCCCCATTCCTTCCCCATCAACTACCATTAAACCCTTTTTTGACTCATCTGCACTGTCTGTGTTTGCTCCTGGGTCCTTCCACCTCCACCGGTTCTCAGACCATAACAAACAAACAGGTATCCACGCAGAAGGGAAGAGATCCTAAGACTCATAAACAGAATTGAAATGTTGAAAAATGCAGGCAGGATTACAGCTGTGTCTCACCCCATTGTTAAATGATTTACTCTTTCCTAGACAATAGTGTCAATAGTGCTGCCAGTGTCATGGAAACAGGTGTAAGGTGATATCACTGTATAGAATGTCTTAGCTCAGCAGGTTTGAATGAGTTGTGACTCTTACAAGATGGGGTGGTATGTTTGATGTAAAATACATCAGAGGGGTTATATGTAGAACTTTCAAATTTCTGACAAGACTCTCAGGTAGGCAGCACACCATGTTGCAGATCCTGTGATGAATGGGTTGAAAGTAACACACACACTGCACAGACTTTTATTGGGACTGCAACTTCTAGAAAACAAAAATTGTAATCAATTCTTGCTATGACATGATTAGACAAAGAAACAGACTGACAGGTGGAAAAGGAAAGTAAATAGAGAGCACAAACCTTTCAAAAAAGGAAAAAGGACAAAGTTGAAATAGAAATGCTCATCATGTTGAGGTTAATCAGGAGTATATGTCACAGCTGAGGGGGGCAGCGCCCACAAGACCTGAACTGCTACACACATGTGGAAGTGATCAGAGAGCTGCTCAGGAGAAGGGAACCCTGCTGGAGCAGTGACACCATCAGTGTGTGTGCACATGTGTGTATGTGTGTGTGTATGTGTAAGTGTGCGTGTGGAGTCAAGTTACCAGAGTGATGCTTCACTGGATGCATCACAGCTGAGATTCATTTTTCTTGAATGATGCTCAAAGTCTGTGTGTGTGTGTGTGTGTGTGTGTGTGTGTGTGTGTGTGTGTGTGCGCGTGTGTGCGTGCGTGTGTGTGTGTGTGTGTGTGTGTGTGTGTGTGTGTGTGAGTGGGAGGGAATATATTTCAGTCCACAGCTCTCCTCTAAGTATCTTTACCTTAAAACACACAGAGAAAAATGTTGACACCACAAATGACTTTTAGTTGGAAATGTATGCATGTGTGCGTGATGTATTAGTCCAGTATCTTAAGGTGTTTTCTCAATAGGCATGATTGTTTTGTACCATGCCTGAGCAGGTTGGCTCCTCAGTAAAATCATTTTGTGCCATAGTGGTGCCACTCTGTGAGGGACCCTCTGCATCTGCTTATGACATTTTAGGTGTCCTTCTGCATCAACTGTTTATGCTCCGGGATGCCATTTCTGTGATGTCAACAAATGCACATGGTGAGATGATGCTGCACGTTTGTTAGGATTAGGCAACGTTGCTGCTGTTAGGTTTAGGCAAACGAGGCAAGTCAGTTGTTTTTGGGACCCACCTCCCCTCCCACCCACCTTATAAGCACACTCATGCTCCTTATATTACGTCATTGACCAGTAGTGTTATTACCTGGGGTGGCTGTGGCTCAGAGGTAGTGTGGGTTGTCTTCTAATCAGAAGCTCAGCAGTTTGATCTCCGGCTCATGTCGAAGTATCCCTGGGCAAGATACTGAACCCCAAATTGTGTGTATGAATGGTTACTGAGTAGCAGGTGGCACCATGTGCAATAGCCTCGGCCACCAGTGTGTGAATGTGTGTGTAAATGGGTGAATGTGACATGTAGTGTTAAAGTGCTTTGAGTGGTCGGAAGACTAGAAAAGCGCGATAAAAGTACAATCCATTTACCTGACGCTGTCCTTTTTCATTTCATGTGCATGCAAACGTCTGTTCTCAAGTGACGCTGCTCGTGCGATTCGCATGTGGACATGCTCAGTGCTGTGTGTCCGTCCGCCAGCATATAATAACACCACCGGCTCAGTGCGAGTGTATTCTCATCTGACACCATACCAGTTGGACACAGACAGTGGCTTTTGATGTAGGCTGAAAGCACTTACAGGGTAGCGCTATTTGACAAGGTCAGAGTGAGAACGGGCTCCACTATTGTATGTATACAGACTGGTACAGTAGGTGGCAGTATGCACGTGATTGGTTTACAATCCACCAGTGACCAAGTCACCAAGGGAGACTGCCTCCAGTTCTCAGTGGCTCTTAATGTATACAAAGAAGCAAGTGGCGAAAAAAAAACGATGTATAGACATCTGCTGACTTATAGTAGACTTTTCTCATCTAACAAATGCTGTACACATAGCCAGCCAAACAGTGAACAACAAGCATAGCCAGGAGGATTTATTATGGGTTTAAACCCTCAATGAAATATTTCACTCAACATAAATTGAATGCAGAGCTCAGTCAGAGCACATTAGTTTTAGTTTTCATAGTCAGGATGGTGACACAATGTGCAGTTCATCATTTTATCTTCTTTGCTGGACAGACTTTTTCCATATTTCTAACTTCATGTAAACGTGCCATAATTTACTCTAATAACTGGTACTTCACATGTTCAACAGCCAATCAGATTGCAGCATTGGCAGCGAGAGTTAAGAGTCACTGGCTCATTTAACATTTGATCATAGCTCAAAAATTTAAATAATGGATGGATATGAGGAAAAAAGAAAAAGAAAAAACAGTTTGATCACATCAAAACTTCTGATAACTAACAAAATAAACACAAAGGTCCTGTTGCTGAGGAGGAGGATGGTCACTGTCAGTGCTTTCATCAGCATACGAGCATGATGCCAAAAGCCACCGTCTATGTCCAACCAGAACATGGCTAGATGGCATCAGATGTGAATGTGCTCGCACAGAACCAGTGTCACTGTTATTGTGTGCTAGCAGATGGGACGGCTGGACGGCACCGTGTGTGTCCACATGCAACGCATATGGGTGGCGTCACTTGAGAACACAGACGGATGGAATGGGTCACGTGTGAAAAGCTGAAGGGCAACTTCAGGTAATAATGCTGCCGATAACCACGTAATATAAGGAGCGCAAGCGTGCTTATAGGGCGAGCGGGTGTACGCAGTGCGCTTTCTGTGTGGATGTGTGTCTGTGTTGCCTAAACCTAACAATCTTTACAGTCGTGTTGATTGCCATGTGCTGTTGTGTAAACACAAGGACTGTGCTGCTTCATCCTACCATGTGCATTTGTTGACATCATGATAAGGGCACCTTGGAGTGTAAACACCTGACGCAGAAGGATACCTAAAATTTCATAAGTATACACAGAAGGTCACTGACAGAGCGGCACCATGTGATAATTTGTGATGAGAACGTGTTGCAGTAACTGGTGGACAAAGGATCTAGATCTTTTCAGCATGACAAAAGGCAGATGCAGACATAACCCAGTTCTTCATTGCTGTTCCAGCCACTTAGAGGCCATCCAAATGAGAAACACTTTGGTTGTCTGATTAGGCCTAACCAGAAACCTGGTGAGCTCAACCTACTGTCAGTGCACACCAAGTATCCTTGGGCAAGATACTGAACCCGAAATTGCTCCAGATGCCGTGTCATCGGAGTGTGACTGTGTGTGAATGGCTACTTAGTAGCAAGTGGCACCTTGTACGGTAGCCTCGGCCACCAGTGTGTGAATGTGTGTGTGAATGGGTGAATGTAAGAATGTAGTGTGAAAAGCACTTTGAGTGGTCAATAAGACTAGAAAAGCACTATACAAGTACAGTCCTTTTACCATTTATTGTCAGTGGTTTCAACCAAACCATTCTCATTCTGAAGTTGTTAAAAACTGCCGCTTTGTGTGGGATTTTGGCATCAGACAGTGATGCCAAAATTTGGCACTGTCCGTCTCAGTGTATCTGCACATCTCTCATTGTGAAAGCACTGAAAAGCATATTTTATCATTTAACATGATGAAATAATTCCTATCATATCTAATATCTATGTATTTATGAATATCTATGTCTATATATATTTGTTTTTAATCTCAGTCCCACATGCAACATCCTGCTGTAAGAAATACTCATAAGGGCAACAGTCATGGATTTATTTGTTGAAAGTAACGCATACAAGGTGTTTTTTTACTCTAGTTTGAACAATGTTATTTTAGGAAATATATTAACGAAAACTTTTATGGAATTTTATTTTGTAATCATGTAGGTTGTCTTAGTTAAACTGAGGATGGTAAAAATTAAATGGACCTGTATTTGTATAGCATCTTTCTAGCCTTCCATCCACTTAAAACCCTTTTACACTATTTGTCACATTCACATATTCACACACACATTCACACACTGGTGGATGAGGCTAATGTAAAAGGTACCACCTGCTACTCAGTAACCATTCACATGCACTCACACACTGATGGAGCACCTATAGCAGTTTGGGGTTCAGTATCTTGTCAAAGGACATTTCGACGGGTTGACTAGAGGAACAAGGCACCAACAACAAATTTTCCGATTAGCCAACGACCTGTTCTACCTCTGAGCCAAAGTCACACTTTAGAAATATTGATTTGTCAACTCGGGTCTTAGGTCAGTATTGTAGATCAGAACTGAAGCAGGAAGTGGATCTGTACAGTTGATTGCCTGACTTCACGTTTCCAGAGCTCCGCTATAAACTTGGTAAGTACAATGTCATTATTACTGATGAAGGCCAAAAAGACAAATACAAACTACAAATTGTGAAAAAGCAGAAGCACAAATGATATTAATTCATCATTGCCGTTAGGCGTGGGTTATGCAACATGACACTGAGTTAAATAATTCCTTCATTCCCTTTGTTAAACTCCCCTCCATTAACCCACACACATACAAGCATGCACACAACTCCACACACACAGAAATACATTCTCCAAATACATCTCAGCACTGTGGTGGTGTGTGTGTTGCAGGAATCCCCTGTTGGCTCTCATTCACATCTTAAGCCAGCCGTTAGCTGTGGTCTGGCAGCCAGGCCCCGTGACATTTCTTCCTTGTCAGAGCTGCTGCGCCATAACAAGCTGAGCAGTGGATTTACTGCCAGAATCTCTTTGTAGAGCAGCCAGGCTAATGGAGACGAGGCCAGCACTGGAAAATACCCCAAGTTCTATTGGAAAAGCCTCCTTGGACACGCCTGTGACTCTCCAGGGATCGGAGAAGCCAAAAAGGCGCCCAGCCTGGCTTGTGTTGTGCGCTGGTGCATGTGTAGAATGTACGGCTGAGCTGAGTGAATGAGTGTGTGTGGGGTTACTGAGAGAGGATGTGAGCTTGGGGGAGAAATTAACTTTGTGTCAAACTCCTCTCTCTGTGTTTGGGCCTTGTTCCCCTGGCAACACTGAAAACATGTATCCCTTGTTTTTTTCACCTAAAAAGTCCTCCAGTATTTCTTCAAGCACACACTGGGCAAGAGAACTATGTGTGTGAGTGTGTGTTTCAGTGTGCAACCACTTTATAGTGTGGCAGTCTGTCCTGTGCGTCACGTGCAGGCTGAGCAACGAGCTCATGTGAGGCTGATTTGGCAGTTTTCCTCATGGAATGATGACAGGAATGACGGCGATGAAGATGATGAAATGATGACGGCTTAACAGGGAATGCTCAGTGAAATCACTTAGTGCCTCAGCTGAAGTGATGAGCAGCAGTGGTTAACACCCTTCAGCCATGACGATGTCCTCCACACTCAGTGTCCACAGGATGTCCTGCCTGTGCCCTCCCAGCTCCACCCACCAGAATGCAGGAGACACTCACTCACACTGCAGCCAGTACAACACAGTTTGTGTTGTCTCTTTTAGTCTGTCTTAAATGGATGGACAGACTTTTGCATTGCACTGAAACCAATGTAACAACACATTTGAAATTAACCCTTTGAAACCTGGAACATCAGTTTTTTTGTCCAGCATTCAGACACCTTTCACTTGCATTTAAACCTTTAAAACCAAAGAAAATTGATTTGATTTCTATTTGAAAACTTGGCTAGAAAAGCACTTAGTAACTTGACGAGATGTTCCACAAATTGCAAGAAATTAGGAAAAGTTGACAAGAAAATCAGAATCAGCTTTATTGGCCAAGTGTGCTTACACAAACAAGGAATTTGACTTCAGTTAGCTTTGCTCTCAATGTACGGGAAAGTAAGCATTAAATATAAAAAGAAAATTAAAAAAAACAGATTTAAAAAAACAGAGGTATTTAAAAACAGTGTAAAGGATCATATGGCAAAAACAAGTTAAAAAGAGTGCAAACGTGTATCAATGATTATTCTGACACTCTGTGACTGTTAAGTGTTTATCAGAGTGACAGCCTGGGGGAAGAAACTGTTTTTGTGTCGGGTTGTTTTGGCGTGCAGTGACCTGTAACACTTACCAGACAGGAGGAGTTTAAACAGTTTGTGTCCCGGATGTGTGGGGTCGGATGATGGAGTTCAGTGCCAAGCTGAAGTCCACAACCAGGATTCTAGCGTAAATCCCTGAAGAGTCGAGGTTTTGCAGGATTTGGTGCACTCCCATGCTGACTGCATTATCCACCGACTTGTTTGCTCGATAGGCAAACTGCAGGGGGTCAAGGAGGGGTCCTGTGATGTCCTTCAGGTGGCTCAACACAAGTCTCTCAAAGGATTTCATGACTACAGACATCAGGGTGACCAGCCTGTAGTCATTTACCTGTGACGGAGGGCTTCTTGGGGACTGGGATGATGGTTGAGCGTTTGAAGCAGAGTGGTACTTCACACAACTCTAGGGATTGGTTGGAGATCTGGGTGAAGGTGGGGGTCAGCTGGTCAGCGCAGGCTCTCAGGCTCTCAGGCAGGAGGGGGACACACCATCAGGTCCCGGAGCCTTTCTGATCTTCTGTCTTTGACAGAGCTGTCACACATCCTCTTCGCATATCTGTAGTGCAGGAGGGGAATCAGAGGGGAGGGGGTAGCAGGGGGTGCAGATTGTTCTACTGAGTGGGGGGCTGGTGTGAAAGAGTCCTTTTCAAACCTGGAGTAGAATCTGACAGCAGTTTCCCACAGTTAGGGGGGATGGTCTCTTTTATTGGTTGTATTTTGTTATGGTGCAAATTGGTTGTGTTGACTGCTGTTGCAGACTAAATTGCCCCTTGAGGACTTTAATAAAGACTTCTTCTTTTTCTTCTTTCTGTAAGTGGTGATGTCCCTCAGGCCTCTCCAAACTGATGCAGGGTCGTTGGTGGAGAAGCTGTTTTGTAGTTTATCAGTGTAGCTCTACGTAGCCACGCTTATCGCCTTTGTCCGATTGTTTCTGACCTGTTTGTACAGGAGCAGGTCCCCACTTCTGTAGGCCTTCTATTTGACCTGACGCAACTTAGCTTTACCAGAGGACTTTTTTTAAAAAAAGAAAGAGAGAAGTTATTTAATGTTAATATTTTTTGAAAAAAGGGAAAATGTATAGAAAACAGTTTTTATTATAAACTTTTTAATCTATATATTTATATATTTTTTGATTGTTTTTTTTAGCATTTTTTTCGTAACTGAGAACTTGTTTTTCCATGTTTCTGTTATAAATCAAGATAAGGTTAAACCTAACAAAATCACTGGTATCATGTTGTGACACACTGAAGATTGAGTGGCTGTGGAAACACAGACTCAGAAAAAAAACATGTGCAGTATGTGTCAGAAGTAACTGCTGCATTCGTTGAAGGTTTAGCGGGAAAGAAGCCAATTTAATTGCAAATGGTCATACAGTAAGATCTGTCAGAGAAGGCACTGTACTTGAAAGTTTCAGTGAATCAGAGCGATGATGAGGATTCTAAAATGAATGCATAGCCTACACAAACATGAAATCTTAGTTAAATCAACAACATGAAAAACCATAAAGAAGAGCTTGGAGTGGCGGAGGGAGCTAGGGCAATAAGCAGTGTTGGTGTGATCATCAGGATGGATTCCAAGTTGTACCTGCATAAATAGGACTGAATATTACTAGTCACACAGTTGTGAATGAGCCAATCATTGTGAAGCATATTTTGAACAGCTAGTTATAGTTATAATAATAGAGTGCCCTGGGGCTGACCTTTTTCTGTAGGCTAAGCCGGAAGGTAACGTAACTGGTTACCATGTCAGAAAGATTTTGGGTCATGCAGAAAATAAGATGTTTGACAAGCAAATGTTTATGATACTTCCTACCTAGCAACACTGGATTGTGAAAAAGAGGGAGATTTTGGTATTTTGGGGTATTGGTTGGAATGGCCTACTTGCAATATCCCTATTGTCATATCACCCTACACCACCAATTAATGCTATCATTGAAGGAGGGTCTGGGGGTACTCCCTTGGAAAAAAATGTAATTTAAAAGAAATTTCCTGCAATCTTACATCACTTGCACTAGTCACATTTAGGGTGTAGAGAACAGCGTAACTTCTTCTACTGCAGCCCACCATCTTTCCTAGTTAAAGAATGGGTGAAATCAAAGCAAGGCGGTTGGCACCAGGCCCCCACATCACTAAATCCTCCCCTGATAACAACGAAAACAGCAAAGAGCAGCTGGATGAGAGACGGAGTGATGCATAATTGTATTTATAGAGAATTTCATCTGAAGTCTGACTGAAACTGAGACTAAAACAAAGTCTTCTGTAGAAATCTGTAGAAGTCACTTGATTTCCCACCACTGTTCAGACATTTCGATGCTGTGAGGAAATACTCTGCTGCTGCTCTATCGATCAGCTGTGTGATTTGTTTGCATTAGGCCTACTTATTATTATCAGTGGTTGAAAACAGTAAAATTAATCTCTTGGGCTCAGTTCCTTGGGTTCAGACAGGAATGCGCAGACACCTGGCACACAGTCTGTATACAGGCACGTTTCATGAAAACACAACAGTAACTATTTCTGTGCATTTTAAGTATTAACTCTCTAACCAGCTCCTGCGTGTTGGGTGTTCATTAAAACACCGGACACACAGTGGTAAGGATTGTGTATCACAGACAGTGTGCATTCCGTTTGTGCATTTTCACCTACAACATAATACAAGGTACAAAGTACAAGGTAAGTTTATTGTTATTTTCTTTAATGAAGTTTAAGAAAAGAAATTAAATTTAAAGGTGATTTAAAGGTCTGGTGGTTCTGCAGCAGATAACCTGGTCAGTTCACAGTGCACAGACACATTCCCACCGGGAGGCTGTCTGATACAGTCCAATACAATCCTTATCACAGAGCGGCACCACTGGAACATGTTGAGGTGTCTTGTTCAAGGGAGAGAAGAGCAGTGCTTTTTCACTTCCCCATCTTTATTTTGGAGGATTAAACTGGCAACCATTACCCATTGCCTCCAGGACCATGCACCACCTACACAATTAAGAATAATGATCACTTGTTTTATTTCAACAGAGGAAATGACATAAAAGCATGACAGTAAGCTATGCTGTCTTAGCTAGCTTTGCTTCCTGTCACAACCTTGCATTGCATTAGTGGCAACCTTCCCATTAATGAACCATGGTAGTGCAGTTTTCTGTCACAGTCTGCCCTGCAGCTGCTGCTGCTACTCCTCCCTTCACCTTGCCACACCTTATTAGCCGCACTCATGCTCATCTGTTGCTCTCACCTAATCAGCCGCAATCATTCCCAACTGTTGCTCGCAGCTGAGTCTCATCACCTAGCCAGTATATGTGCAGCACCAGATCTCTCATTCATTGCCAGATTGTCTTCACAGCATGCACGACTCTCCAGCATTCTTCTTCGGCTTGACTTCCTGGTTTCTACCCTGCTTGCCTTTGACCACATCTCCTTGTCTCTGACCTGGTAAACCCAACAGCCTTCTGCCTCTGACTATGAGTTCAGCCTGTGTGTTCTTACTGGTCTTTGTCTGCCTCTGACTGTGTTTAAAGACTGTTTTACAAATGCATCAGGCAGCTTGCCCCATTGGTCCAATGGCAACTCCCTTGTCTGGCATTGCAGGTTTGCATCCCGCCTGGACATTACGTAAAATAACCTCCAGATTTAGTACTGCTACTTGGGACACTGGTTACCAACCTAAGCCCGATCTATTATTCATCCTACTACCTGTAATCTGCTTTGAGTGTGGAATAAGACTTTTACGAACTGTAGCAGAGAGGCTGTGTTGCATTTGGTTCCTGCCACGCCCCGTGACACTAACTATGTACCAAGTAGTCATTTTAGGTCCTTCAACACTCATCCTGTTTCACTTATACTGTGACTGACCAGTCCTAATGTCTATCAGTGTTAGTATAGCTGGCTAGTATGGCCAGAAGCTGGCTAGTAGCTAATATGGCTGACCAGCACATATTCTGTTTTGATACAGGCAATTAATGGCAGCTTAAAAAGATCTGCTCATCATTCTTCACTCAACGCAGAGTCAAGAGGTTTCTTGAACTACACAGTTACAGTGAAGTGCACTGAGCGCACCTACACATGATCATTTTCATGGCTGTTTATATAGACCCTTAAGGTGAAGGGATACATGAGACCTTTATCTATGCAGCCTCCCTTAGGCCCACAGAAAAGGGGACTAGTGGTCCTCTGCAGGAAATAGTTGATCGTCCACTGTCACAAAGGGAACCAAGAGGTCAAGTGAAGTCAAGTCAATTTTATTTATAGAGCCCATTATCACAAAACATGGTTTGCCTCAGAGGGGTTTACAATGTACGACATCCCTCTGCCCTTAGACCCTCACATCACCCAAGGAAAAACTAACGAAAAAAAACCCTATAACATGGAAAAAAAAAGGAAGAAACCTCAGGAAGAGCGGTAGAGGATGATGAGGGATCCCTCTTCCAGGATGGACAGACGTGCAAGAGATGTTGTAAATAACAAATGGAATACAATCATGGCAAAAAGGAAAGAGAAAGAGAGAGGTGCACCCAGTGTGACACGTCAAAGTCAGGGTTAAGGGTCATAGGTCAGAAGTCTGAGGAAAGGTGCAGATAAACACAGCTGTGTTGTGGTAAGGCAGAGTTTACTAGGTGCTGCTGTAAAATAACTGCTGCTGACTGATGTGTACGAGGACCAAGGATCACCAAAATATATGTTTGTGCGCTAAAGTCTCATCCAACCATAACAAAATAAACAGGAATGACCTTTGCACACTTCATTCAACTTAAACAAACAAACAAATTAAAAACAGAACTAAAATCAATTAAAATAACACAGGCAAGTGATTTTGGTTGTTGCAAATGTTTAGCTACATGATCACAAGTGTAACAGCTGCATCCTCTATGCCCCTATGTGGTCTATAGCAACACTGAAGGGATCAAGTTGATCACTGACAGAGAGCATAGATGGGTGCTGAGCACTCTTTCCATACACTTAGCTAAGAGTGGAGTGAGTGCCACTGGTCTAAAATCTTTAAGAGCCATTGCCCTAGGGATCTTAGGCACAGGTATTATTGTGGATTCTCAGGTGATTGCTGGGTCTAGAGTATTCATCCATCGCAGGGAAATGGCCATACGGCGGCTGGTGCCTAGGTCTACACATAGCAGTTTCACTAGATAGTATATTTTCCTTGTAGCAGAAGTGCTCATGGGAAATGGCCGTGTGGCGAGAAGGGGTGATGAGGTATAAGAGTTTTTGGTCAGATGATACATTAAACCGACAACGCCACCTGGGGAGTTTCACCCCAGGAAATAGGTTTCATCCCGTTTCACTCAAGGCAGGAGACACGTTTCTGTACAAACAAGCATGCTCTTTATTTTAACAGTCAATTTAAAACGCTAAAACACCACTCACACAGGGACAAATCAGGGGGAACTAATTTAAAGCTGAGGCTTACCGGGGTGCGTGGGCTACCGACTGATGCGGAGGATCCCCAATCAAACATATAAACACCCAAACACACATGTGACGGTCACACACAGCACACACTCTGTGAGGATACCCAAAACCCAAGGGAGCACGGCACACGAGAAAGGGGGGGAAACCCCGCCACCAGGTCACCACCACCACCACCGGACCTCAGCAACTAAAGGGAAAACAAAAGGAAATTAGTGGGGTCACAACAAAATTCAACAAACAAATATCCAAAAATTATGCAAATCAGAAACTAAACAACACAAACTACCAACCACAAACGAAAGAAATAAAGACAAATACTGAAAGAAAAACCCTCTGCCCAACCAAAATGTCAAAACCCAAGAAATTAACAAATTAGGCCAGCAGGCAGAGAAACTAAGTAAGTAATGAGAACAAAACAAAGAAATAAACAAATGTGGGGAGGGAGCTAACCCCACTATTCAATCACTACATTAAAATTGTTAAAATGATGGAGATTAAAACCTTGGCGCAAACAGAGAAAACAAAACAAAAGAAAACGGAAACAAAGCAACGCAGAAAACAAAATAAAACAGAGACAAAGCAGCAGCGGTCCCCCATAGCTGGCGGCTATACGTTGCTTTAGTTCAAGCTGCAAACCCGGTCCGCCGGTGCTGATGTCACTCACGCACTAGCGGCAGACGTCCCTCACTCACCATCGGCAGACGTCACTCACTCACCATTAGCTGAGGGATAGGGATCTGAGGACCCGATAAATTTATCATCACTAAGTTTACATGTGCATAAGAAAGGCAAGGAATGCAGGAAGCTACCTACCAGTTAGCAGATCAACCACTATGACACACGCACACCAAAAGAAGAGAGAGAGGGTACCGCGCAGCTACCAGCGTCCACCTACAATCGGGCGAAAGTTAGCCGCGGTAATGACCAGTAACCGTGTAACAGGCAGAGAGGGAGACACTCACCACAGCAGGCCATTCAGGTGACACACACACGAGCCTGGGAAGCACCAGGTCGGCCACTCTGCAGCACAACACACAATCATTAGCTCCATGCTACGTGAAAAGCAGCAGGTGAGCAGACAAGCCGCGTTACCTGTCCGAAGCAAAACGTCTGGTGCGGAAATGACATCACCCGTCAGGAACAGCGAAAGAGAGAGCTGGCAGGGAGGGATCACCCCTCTTATGGGTGAGGGCGCCTCCGGTGGTTGGCTGTGCCATTGCCAATTAGGCATGACAACTCACAGCTGTCTGTGCTGCCACAGCCGCATGGCAGCTGGTGCCTAGGCCTACACATAGTAGTTTCACTGGATAGAGTATATTCCTTGTGGCCAAGGTGCTCATGGGAAATGTCCACACAGTGGCTGGTGCCTAGGCCTACACATAGCAGTTTCACTAGATAGTATACATTTTCCTTGTGGCCGAGGTGCTCAATGGGAAATGGCCACATGGCGGCTGGTGCCTAGGCCTACACATCAGTGGGTCAGTGGTTCAAAATGTTTTGCTCATCACTCCCAATACCTCTATGTAAACATGTCTGTGAGGATTGATGAGGTCAGAGCTTAGATGCCAAACTCTAACCACGTTCTGCTGCTCTAATAAATATTTCAAATGTCAGTTGACTGAATATCTTTCCCCATTTTCATCATTTATTCATTCATTATATTCATTCATTCACGTTCAGACATTTTCTTCCCTATCAACAATAACCCAGTTCGTTGTTGTCCATGGTGAGAGTGCAAACAGGAACTGTTAGGGCTAATGCAGCATAATGTAATTTTAACATTATGTAAGGAAAATATACCAAATATTAAAGGGTCTCACTTGTAACCCACAGCTTTGTGTTTGTATCACCCAAAGCATGATAGATGCTTTAGTGCCATGACTCAAAATGAAAATGAGGAAGAAAATATTGAGTCATGAAACGTACATATTTTTGGAAGCATTTTTTTGGTTTGTTTTACATCAATAATATATATGAAAAGAACCCTTTAACCCTTTGAAACCTGAGTAAATTGACTTGATTTGTATCCAAAAAACACGGGACGAAGGAAATGAGAAAGGAATTGAAAATGACCCAAAATTAAGAAGACATAAGGTAAAACAACAACTAAAAACAGAGGAAAGTAAGAAAACAAAGAAATTACCTAAATAACCTGCTTAAAAATGATTATTCTGTAAATTAATTTAAAATATATAACTTATAATTACGAATATAGTTCTCTTTTTCAAAAATTTTCTAAATCATGCCAAAAGAGTCTGAATACTCTGGCTCACAAACATGTGTGTCTTTATCCCCAAGACACAGAATTCTTGTAGAAAACTGACCCTTTGCTAAACGCCGGCACTCTGTGATCATCCATCAAGCTTTCAAAGCCATAGACCATAGAATGAATAAAGATGGAGGACATGACAGCTCCACCAAAGTGAGGCCAACAAATGTGGATCACCCACTGGTGGCTAACTGCAGCATAGGCCTTACAGCTTGCCCTTCCATGTTCGTGAATGGGACATAGGCAAAACAAAAAAGAACACACCAATGCATTTTTCCCAAAGATTGTTTCTGTTATTTAGGTAGTTCTCATCCCCCTGATGTTTGTTCAAGTGTTTGTTTTTATCTGATCAGTTTGGTTTTATTTTGCTATAAACTGTTTGTGCCAGTCCCTGTGCTTTTGTTCAGTGGCGCTGCTTGTGATTGGTCGGATGGCTAGAATTCCTCCTTGACGGAGATCGCTACTGTGCAGACTCTGACTCCAAATGGCGTCACCAGCAGAAGATGGCAGCGGCTGTTACCAGGATATTTTGGCTTCACTTGAGCATAGTTGGGACAGTGGGGACATGTCGTCCACCTCCTTGCCTATTCTCAAAACTCCTTTGTTATCATGGTGGTGCAGAGCAGCGATCGAAGCGGAGATTTCATATTTTGCCTTTGGATGTAAAGCCTTAAAAGCTTCACTTTCAAATGTCAGATGTCCAGAGGTTGACTTATATGTTCTTGTGACTGTAGAGATGTTATTTATGCTTCATAACACTGGATGGACCAAGATTGAAGTTTTGTGTCCTGCTTTGTTTGAACTGTGCAACTGTAGAGTCTAGTTAACTGTTTGGATTGAATAGTAGATTGATACAATATAATTATAAAATAATATTCAGAATGATAAGAAAAAATATTTTTTAAAAATTATTAAAAAATTAAAATATATTATATTGGCGACATAAGAACTTTTATGTTTGTAATGCTTTACATTTCATCTTGCTTTAGGGAGCAAGGAGCAAACTGAAATGTTTATAAAGCTGCCTGGTGAGAATGGCCATCTCTTCACAGTGGCCAAAAACACCACCACTGTCAGATGGAGGTAAGGCAATAATGAATAGCCCTTTTGAATTATATAAATATTGAATGTTAAAGTTACTTAAATCAACCCAAATCCTTTACAAAGCCCAAACCAAAATGATAATCTAAAGAACAAATGGCATCAGTAAATGTTTAATTGAGAGATTTTGTGCCTGTCCTGATGTGACCTTTATATGAATAATCTCTGCATCCCTGTTATTGTGATCACGTGTTTGCCTTTTCTCTTTCGTCTGTCTGTGTTTAGAAAAACCCTGGAAAAAAATGGGCCTGAGGGGGAAGGTTGAGCCCCAACAGGCAAAAAAAAAATTGACAATCTGAAAAAAAAAACAAAGTATGTACAGGTTTGGATGGTGATTTGGATGGTTAAATTATATTTGTTTTACGCATTCAAGTTAATAAATACTCTGTTATGCTGTAAAGCCCTCCGAGGCAAACTGTGAATTGTAATTTAGGCCTTTTTAAATAAAACTGACTTGCTGAAAACTGCTGCTGTTGAAATGATTGATTTCCTTGGCCTCAGGGTTGCAAAGATCCAGGGACAGGTGAGGGAGTCAGTGGGAAGCCAACCACTGCAACTTGGCCCTGGTTTGTCCTCATGGATGAGATGTTAGGACAGAGGCCTTCCATGGCTCCCTCTGCCCTAATTGCCTCCATCCTTGAGGACACACCAGGGCCAAGTGCCGCAGGGGCTGATCAGGAGGATGAGGAGGATGAGGAGGATGATGAGGAGGAAGAGACTCTCTGTTCAGCCTGAAGTCCTGCCTGGTGTCACCCTCATCAAAAAACCTGTCTAGCACAGGAACGGATTGGGAAAGGAGGAAAACAGGGGATGAAAAATGGTTATTTAAACAAAAGTTATATAATTTGAGTTAATAAGATATTTTAATTAATTTTATAGCTTAGATAGATAACGCTTATTCTGTCTATCCACTTCTCAGTCTATTAAATGAATAACTATATAAATACAGACCACTTGATCAAAGTAGCCATTTTTTCTTATGATCATTATCAGGTTATCAGTCACTTTATTCATTTGGAATATATTAATTAATAGAAATAAAGTGAAACAAAAATACAGCAAAATACATTGTAGAAATTAAGGTACTGCTCATTAACTAAACAATATTGGACATCAATGTACATTTGAATATTATAGCCTGACATCTCAGCACTTTATTAAATAAATAAACAAATAAAAACCCTAATACAAGACATCACAATAGTTTCTGTGATTAGCGTTAATGTCACTTATTGGTAATGAATGTATACAGGTATGCTAGTTACCCCTACCTGTTATCTAGCTAATGATAACATTACTTTGGGTTAAAATAACAGGTTTACCTGCACTGCAAAAAAAGAAAAGTTGGGTCAACTCAAAATTTCAAGGCAACAAACTTCGATAAAATTTTAAGTTGGACAATTAAACTAAATATTTTAAGTTTTGCTTCTGAGTTTGCTCAACTCTGAATTTTGATTTTTATCAACTCAACTGTAAGTTCTGCTAACTTATAATTTTACATTGTAATAACTTTTAATCTTTAGTTCAGCTAACTTTCCCCTAAGTCGGACTCACTTATAATTTTACATTGTAATAACTTTTAATCTTTAGTTCAGCTAACTTTCCCCTAAGTTGGACTCACTTATAATTTTACATTGTAATAACTTTTAATTGTTATTTGTGCTGACTCTCTCCTAAATTAACTTAACTTAATATTTTACATTGTAATAACACTTCATCCTTACTTCTACTAACTGTCATGTAAATTGCACTAACTTATAATTTTACATTGTAATGACTCTACTGTAAGTTCTTACACAGAATGCACTTTAATTGGGGTAAGTTTGTATATAGAAGAATAATTCAAGAGGAATTTAAACTTGCACACTGCAATAGTTTATAATGTAGCTCAAATGTGTAATTTAGAACCAATAATGTATAATCAAATGTATAAATAATTACAGATGCAACATATACATTCAGAACATTTGTTTTATTTAAACTGTACCAGCATCAAATCCCTTCAAACAGGGCCAAGTACATGCAAACTAATGAGACCCAATTGTCCCAGTAGTAGCTGTTTACTTGTGCTACATTGTCTACTTTTAAACTTTGAGATTGAATAAAAGATCAAACACGAGTCATGTATACAAGACCATACAGAATCAGTATGATACACAACTATGAATCTAATAAATCTGTTAACAAGGTTACCGAGCACCATAACTTCTGGTCTCAAAATATCATGCATAAGTCATTTATACAAGACCATACAGAACCCGTATGATACACACGTATGAATCTAAATCTAAGTGCAATAACTTCTGGTCTCAAAATATCAAGTGCAAGTCATGTATACAAGACCATACAGAACCTGTATGATACACAACTATGAATCTAAAGCATAAAACATGGTGTTGGCTGGACAGCAGGGAACGTTTAGAGGTCAACAACTCCAGACCCAGAACTTGTGGATTCACTGAAGGAGTTTGTTTTTGAGAGATCTGACCCTTGCAGAGAGGTCTGTACCAAGCTCCATGAAAACCTTCTGAACAGTTTCAAATGTGTACCTGAGATCCTTTGGGTACTTGAGGTTTAAAGCATAGATCAGTCCAAAGAGGTAAGCAAAAGCAGTTGGCAGGTCAGGGAGATCTTGAAGGTCAATCTCTTCTTCCACAACAGCAACACTCACGACACTTTGAGGCGCTCTGCTGTCATCATCCTCCAGCACAGTGAGGATACCCACAGTGAGGCCCTTCGTCTGCTCCACTTCTGGGTCAGTGTCCAGGTGTTAACAGACAGGAAAAGACCAACACATGGATTGCAAGGCATTAGTCATCAAAATACTGTGAATCAGAATAAGCTCCAACTCTAAAATATCTCCACATTATTAAATTGAACAAATTGTTTATTGAATAGGATTTGCCCAGGCAAGCTAATGTTACTGGCTTAACTGCTGCAGCCCTGCTAGCATCAGTTAGCAGCTAACTACTAATGACTGAAAACCTTGTGTTTAAATGTTGAAAATGTGTAGGTCACTTTCTCCATTATGACACAACTCAAAATAAAATTCCTGTATGATTTAACGTTAAAATAAATTAAATTAAAGGTTGTTTAAAACTTACCTGTGCAGACTTCAGCCCGAGGCAGCAGCACTCCAGCTCCTTGCAGCAGCACACAGCCACGAGACTTGAAGTGAAAAATGCCAACTCGGAAAGTTGGCTTTCCCGCATTTCACAACAAAGAAAAAAGAGTTGGCAGAACTGTTGTCTCTTGTATTGAACCACAACGTAAAGATTTAAGTATTAGCAACTCACCAAATTATTTTGGAGCATACAACTGTCTTGCTTTGTTGTGCTAACTTAGATTATTGTCTTAAATATCAATAATTTCTATTTTTAAGTTTTACCAACATAAATTAGTGTTTTAGGCCAAAAAACACAAGTTGGCTTTTTTGCAGTGTGTCCAAGGTCAAGTCAAGTCAAGTCAGTTTTATTTATATAGCCCATTATCACAAAACATGGTTTGCCTCAGAGGGCTTTACAGTGTACGACATCCCTCTGCCCTTAGACCCTCACATAACCCAAGAAAAACTCCCCAAAAGAACCCCTGTAGCAGGGAAAAAAAGAGGAAGAAACCTCAGGGAAGGCGGTAGAGGATAGTGAGGATCCCTCTTCCAGGGACCAGGACAGACGAGCAATAGATGTCGTAAATAGCAAGTGAAATACAATCATGGCAAAAAAGGAAAGAGAAAGAGAGGGGGGGGGCACAGAATAATAGAAACAGATGCATGTCATACTACAATAATGGTAGGTGTGAAATTAGTAATTGTTCTCTATGATGATGTTGATAGAGATGATAACAGTCTCATGCATATGTGAAAGGGAGTTGTCCAAAGGCAAGATCACAGCATCGGCGCAACCAGGACCAGACCACGATCAGAGGCGGCGGGGCACAGAATCAGTACAGCCACAGCACGAGCACAACCAAAAGGCAGGGTCGCGGCATCAGCACAGCTATCACCACGGTCAGGCACAGTCAAGGTTACGGCCAGGATCCAGGGAAACTAGGAAACAAGGGAGCAGGAACGCTCCCGAGAGGCAACAGGATTAGCGTAGTGCAGTTCAACAGACCCAGGCTTTGTAATCGCGAGCCCCAGGTAGTGAGAGTACCACATGGGTAACACAGAGCTAAGCTAAGCTTGCACATGGCAATGCAGTAAACAGACATGCATGATTTCTGATGGCAGCATTGAGAGAAGGAAAGGAGCTCAGCGTATCAGAGGAAGTCCCCCGGCAGGTTAAACCTATGTCAGCCTAACTATGGGCTGGTCCAGGCAGCCTGAGCCAGCCCTAATAATAAGCTTTATCAAAGAGGAAGGTCTTAAGTCTACCCTTAAAAGTTGAAACGGTGTCTGCCTCCCTGACTGAAAATGGAAGATGGTTCCATAGGAGAGGAGCATGGTAGCTGAAGGCTCTGGTTCCTAACCTACTTTTGGAAATTTTGGGAACCACAAGTAACCCTGCGTTTTCAGAGTGCAGTGATCTTGAGGGTTGGTAAGGAACTATGAGCTGTGACAGATAGGATGGAGCCTGACCATTTAGAGCTTTGTAAGTAAGGAGGAGGATTTTAAATTCAATCCTGGATTTCACAGGAGGAGCCAGTGCAGAGAGAAGCTAAAACAGGAGAAATATGATCCCTTTTCTTGCTTCCACGTTAAAACACGAGCAGCAGCGTTCTGCACCAGTTGGAGAGACCTAAGAGATTTGTTTGGGCAACCAAATAATAGGGAATTACAGTAATCCAGCCTAGGGTGACAAATGCATGTACTAATTTTCAGCATCTGTTTGGGATAGGATATGTCTAATTTTTTGCGATGTTACGCGAAGTGAAAGAAAGCCGTCCTTGAAGTTTGTTTTATATGGGAGGCAAAGGATAAATCCTGGTCAAATAAAACTCCGAGGTTCCTTACAGTTGTGCTAGAGGCCAAGGTAATGCCATCTAGAGAAATTAAATTGTTGGAAAAGGAGCTTCTGAGGTGTTACAATAACTTCAGTTTTGTCTGAATTCAACATCAGGAAATTACGGCTCATCCAGGCTTTTACATCCTTAAGACATGTTTGAAGTCTAGATAGCTGATCAGTTTCATCTGGTTTCATAGATAGATATAATTAGCATTATCATCAGCATAACAATAGAAATTTAAGGAATGTTTTCTAATTATGTTGCCTAGAGGAAGCATATATAAAGTGAAAAGGATTGGTCCAAACACCGAACCTTGTGGCACTCCAAAGCAGACCTTTGTATGTGCGGAGGGTTGATCATTGATGTGAACAAAATGGGAACGATCTGATAAGTATGACTTAAACCAGGCTAGTGACGTTCCTTTAAGGCCAATTGAGGTTTCAAGTCTGTGCAGTAAGATTTGATGGTCAATGGTGTCAAATGCAGCACTGAGATCTAATAAGTTAAAACAGAGATCAGACCTGTGTCAGAAGCGATAAATAAGTGGTTATTAATTTTTACTAGTGCCGTCTCTGTGCTATGATGAACTCTAAAGCCTGACTGAAAGTCCTCGAATAAACTGTTGTCTTGGAGAAAGTCACAGAGCTGATGAGCAACCACTCTCTCAAGGATTTTAGAAATAAAGGGGAAATTAGATATTGGTCTATAGTTAGCTAAAATCTCAGGATCGAGAGTGGGCTTCTTTAGAAGAGGTTTAATGACAGCTACTTTAAAAGACTGGGGTACATAACCTGTCAATAAAGAGCACGTTGATTATATCTAATAAAAGGATTGTCTAATAAAGGTAAAACTTCCTTAAGGAGCTTAGTTGGGATGGGGTCTAGCAGGCATGTTGATGGCTTAGATGCAGAAACCAAAGTATAGAGTTGATGAAGGTCAATGGGGGAGAAATGGTCTAGATAAATTTCAGGCCTTGCTGCCATAATCAGGCTATCTGAGTTTGGGGTCAGGTCAGTTGAGGGTAAGAGGTGATGGATTTTATCTCGAATAGTTATGATTTTATTATTAAAGAAATTCATAAAGTCGTCACTGCTTAGGGCCGAAGGAATACAGGGTTCTATAGAGCTGTGACTCTGAGTCAACCTGGCTACAGTGTTGAAAAGAAACCTGGGATTGTTTTTGTTTTCCTCAATTAGTGATGAATAATAGTTTGCCCTGGCATGGCGGAGGCCTTCTTATAGACTTTAAGACTGTCCAGCCAGACTAAGCGGGACTCTTCCAGTTTGGTGGGCATCAATGTCTTTCAAATTTTCGCGATGTTTGTTTCAATTTGCGAATCTGGAGGTTAAACCATGGGGCTAATTTTTTTTGTTTCATTATTTTCTTCTTGAAGGGTGCAACAGTGTCGAGAGCTGATCGCAGTGAGCCAGTAGCATTATCGATGAGACAGTCAATTTGGGAATGACTTAAGTTAGTAGTAGTGTGCTCAGGAGTTGTAAGACATGGTAATGATGTCAAAGCAGAGGGAATTAGTTTCTTAAATTTAGCCACTGCTGAATCAGATAGACATCTAGAAGAGTAGCTCTTACTGAGAGGCTTGTAGTCAAGTAATAAAAAATTAAAAGTTATCAAATAATGGTCTGACAGAGCAGGAATCTCAGGAAAGACTAATAAATCTGCAATATCAATGCCGTATGCAAGGACTAGATCGAGGGTGTGATTGTAGTGGTGGGTGGGTTTATGTACACACTGACTGAAGCCTATTGAATCCAAAAGTGTGGAGAAAGCAGAACTAAGGCTGTCACTATTAACATCCATGTGAATGTTAAAATCCCCTACGATAATAATTTTGTCTGATTTGAGCACTAAACTTGATATAAGCTCAGAGAACTCAGATAGAAATTATGGGTATGGGCCGGGGGCGCGGTACACTATGACAAATAGAATTGGCTGTAAAGTTTTCCAGGAAACCAGGTCCGCTCTCAGCCGGAGATAAATCAGCTGCCAACCCTGACGCTGATGGAGGAGTGTCTCCTCTTCCTCCAGCAAAATATAAATAAAAAAAAATAAAACTACTACACATTCACATATTCCCATAATAACTGCCAGTAATCAGAATGGAAGCATTCCAACCTTAAACCACGCTAGTGGTGCCTTGAAGAGCCTATTGTGTCATAAATGCACACTGCCTTTTATTATGGCAGGGTTCAGGGGAAAAAGCAAGACTGATCAGAGTGGTACTCAAGGCCTGTTTCACACCGTTTTTAGAAAACATGATATTCAACCAAGAAACTATAGGAAAAAAGAACACATCAGTTTGAGATTGAATGTGCCCCTGAATTCCACGAACAGTGTCCTACTGCCCGACACCTATTGACCACCGGCGCGCTGCGTGAGAAGAGGGAGAGACCCCTCTGTGTTGTTTGATATGAGACAGAACTGCCTGCTTGTTGCAGAATCCACATGATCAGGAAAGGAAAAGTAGCATGAGGAAACTATGCCAGCTGGAACATAGTTTCAATTCAAATTCATTTAATTTAAATTTTTGGCAGAGCTATTACATTGGTGGCGCACCGCTGAGCAGAGAAGAAAAAAAATCAGTACAAAAGTGGCTCATTAACTTAAGTAAAGTTTTGCCATGCCAATATAGGCCTTCTGGTTTTGCCCAGGTGGTGGAGCAAAGTAAAAATGTCTACGATGTCGGGCAGGACATCATAGATGAAAGGAAGAAAGGAGAGGGAAAGCTGACTGCAGTGATGCATCAGAATTTGAAAAAAAAAGAAAAAAAAAAGCTGAGCAATTTCTAATCCTGAGCAATCTAACTATCATGACTTGATGACCACAACTTTGGTCAAAATATAATACAACATTATGTGGTCCATTTAAATTTAAGATTTTTAAACCAATTTGTTAAGAAGGGGCTATTGTTAAGGTATTTCAGAACTTAACTTTTTTTTTTAATCTCAAATTTCATGCACTTCAAGGACCTTGTATGAATCCTGTATACTTGACTCTACCTGACTTGACACTGAGCATACATACCAAACTACTGCCCATATGCTGAAAACCCCCCACAAAGACACAGATAGGGGGCTTTGGGCAAACCAGATTCTTTTATGTATCAGAGTTAGGCAGTAGACATATTTATTTAAAAATTAAAATATATAGTATTGAAACAATTATCAAAGTCAGTGAAGTAAAAAACCCTCACAAGTAAACACCTTTGTGCGGCCTACAGATTAATATTTTAAAGGATAATTCTTTGACAATAGCCACATACTGTTCAAAATATCAAAAGTTCAATATATTAGGAGGTTCATACCCAGGTATACTGAGGCCATACAACACTTCAAGTAGAAGCAGTAACTGTGCTAGTATGAGGAGGTAAAAGTAACAGCAGAAGTCACAGTATCAGTAGCAGCAGTTGCCCATGAGGTTTTAGTCTTGTCTATTTTATTCAATATATCTATAAACTGATGTTACTGCTCTCCAGATGATGCTCTGCAAAGGTTTAGGCCCTATGTCAAGTCAAGCCAAGTCATTTTTATTTATAAAGCCCATTATCAGAAAACACAGTTTGCCTCAGAGGGCTTTACAGCATAAGACATCCCTCTGCCCTTAGACCCTCACATCATCTAAGGAAAAACTCCCCCCAAAAAAACCTCTAACGGGAAAAAATGGTAGAAACCTCAGTAGGAGAGACTGATCCCTCTTCCAGGACGGACAGACGTGCAATATATGTCGTAAATAACAATTAAATTACAATAATGACAAAAAGGAAAGGGGAAGAGAGAGGGAGAGAGATGCTACAGCAATAACGGTAACAATAGCATGTCATATAACAATAGTGATAGGTGTTAAATTTCTAAATGCACTCTATGATAGCATGTGATGTTACGTGCAAATAGTAGGTGTTGATAAGAGTTCCATGCCTATATTGATACTGGAGGCATGACTCATAATAATGGCAGTAGAAGGTCTTGTCAAGCAGGATCGAGGCATCTGGCTCACGCAGGAGCAGCCTGTGTCGTGGGCCTTGATTAACTACCTGGGGCTACCCAGGCTACCTGGGTCTGTTGAACTGCACTATGCTAATACCGTTGCCTCTCCGGAGCATTCCTGCTCCCTTGTTTCCTAGTTTTCCTGGATCCTGGCCGTAACCTTGGCTGTGCCTGACCGTGGTGATAGCTGTGCTGATGCTGTGACCCTGCCTTTGGTTGTGCTCGTGCTGTGGCTGTACTGATACTGTACCCCCCCGCCCTGATCGTGGCCTGGTCCTGGTTGCGCCGATGCTGTGATGGACACCTCCCTATCAATATACACATAAGATTCTTATCATCACCCTCAACATCATCATAGAGTGCAATTAATAATTTCACATCTATTGTTATTGTAATATGACATGCATCTGTTTCTATTATTGCTGTGCCTCTCTCCCCCTTCTCTCTTTCTCTTTCCTTTTTTGCCATGATTGTATTTCATTTGTTATTTACGACATCTATTGCACGTCTGTCCGTCTTGGAAGAGGGATCCCTCATCATCCTCTACCGCTCTTCCTGAGGTTTCTCCCTTTTTCTTTCCCACCGTTACAGGGGTTCTTTTTCGGGAGTTTTTCCTTGGGTGATGTGAGGGTCTAAGGGCAGAGGGATGTCGTACACTGTGAAGCCCTCTGAGCCAAACCATGTTTTGTTATAATGGGCTCTATAGATAAAATTGACTTGACTTGACTTGACATTATCTGTATACTCTCTATATAGCCTCCTTGATAGGAAGGATGTCTCTTTTGTAGTATTTTAAGATTAACCAGATGTCAGACCACAGTGTTTTCCCTCTTGGGGCAATGTCTACATGAATAAAATTTATATTTGCTAAATTTCTGTGTCCAGCACACCAGCTGTGCTTTGTTCAACCTGGGTATGTCTCATAGAGGACATACAGTAACCTTGCTGACACACTCCTCATGTGGAATGTGCTCTGTGTGTAGTTTGGATCCTGGCTTGACATAATGTACTGTACTGCCATTACAAAATGTTCAAAATGAAAACTTTTTAAGGTTTGCTGTATGTGGATTATCAAAGACTTCTACTTCACGAGGCAAAGTGAAGTTCAAAGGTTACTATTTGGGTGCTAAGATACAAGAAACAAAGAGACAAACAAGTTCTTCTGTGAGCGGCGATTACAGCTACAAATAGATTTGATGATGTTTCTTTATTTGGACAAACCCCTCCAGATGAACCATCTCATTTATGGGATCATACAAACAAAAATAAATAACAAAAAAACAAAACAAAGATTAAAACAAAGATTGACATTAAAACCACATTATGGAGCGATTTGGTTCTGTGTGCTTTTGCGCCCACTGAAGGTCTCTGAGTGCAACACCACTGTCATAAAAAACAAATAGCACTGTTACACCTCCCCCTCATAGACAGCGTGCACTGTTGACAAGCTGAGGGATGTGGAGCAAGCAAAGACTTGTGAGAAGCCAAAGAACCATGTCGATTGACGTGTTACAGCAGTATTACTTTACTTGATGTGCAACACTCAAAGTCTGCACAACCGATGCACCAAACTCCAACAAGTAGCATGAGAAGCTTATGTACCAGGGGACAGAAATGTTCTGCTGCTAACATTTGGCTGCAACATGCTACCTACTAAATCTTTGTTAAGATAGATTGAACAGGTTTATAATTAAAAAATAAAAAATAAAATAAAAACCACCTGATAGCTATGATATCAGAGCCAAGGGCAATAAAGTGCAACAAAAAAATAAATAAAGCTTGCAAACAAGCTTATTACTCACCTGTCCAACAGCAACATGGCCACCTTGGCGCTTGACTTACAGCCTACTTTTTCATGAAGCTCTCGCCAACGTGTAAAAGCCAAACGCCTTTCAAATTTTTACTGCAGTCTGGCTTCTTGCTCAGTCACTCTCTCTTGTTCTCTTCCTAGCTTCCTCCATCACTTTCCTCCTCTGTCTCTTTAGCTGTTTTTTTCTGTTTGTTGTTTGTTTGTTTTTTTCCCATTTCATTATTGTCCATAAGATTATTTACAGAAATGTGTACAGATACATAGAAGGATAAAACAAACAAAAAATACTCAAATAAAAAATACATAAAATGAAAGGACAAGCAAAAGCGAGAGCAAAAATTACTTTTCAGACAGTGGCGTTATTAAGTGATTATAATTTTATGCAATTATGTTATTTTATGTAACATAAACCCTGGTGTCATGAAAGGAACTAACTGGCTTCCTTTTAGATGAGGGCTGATGTGTCCCATAGTGCTGTAAAGCCATATGCACTCCTGTCCAGAAAACTGCGGCCCGCTTGCCAAGTTACATAGTGCTGAATGCAGGCAACGAAGGCGCTCTGTAGGGGTGGGATTGACGCCATTTTCCCTGCTGACAGTGTACCATTAGATTGACCTTGAAAGTGCTAAGCTACATAATAGTGCTTTAAAGTAATGTAAAGACAAAACAAAACAAAAAAAAAACTATCAACAAATCAACCGATATACTACAACTAGGACAATCAACACAAAATCATTGGAATGATGAGTAAATAAACAAAACCACTTGATGGCCACGAAGTGGCCATGAAGAAATGTTTGACCAGCAAAAGTAAATAGATAAATAATATATACATGTATATTTACATAAATACACATATACATACACACATACATACATAAATATAGACTAGAGAACATTATGGGTAAAGCATAGCATTATCTGAAATGTGCAATTTAACTTGAATATGAAGACAAACCATTTTTGAAACATTTTTGAAACTATGTTAAGGAGACTATGTTTAAAGACAAGTTATTCCAGTCTCAAGTAGCCTTATAAATGAATTGCTTTTCTGACAGTAGGAATGGAGAAGAAATACTGTGTCAAAATGCCTTTAATTAGATATTGAGGAATATACCAAAAACAGTCAAGAATAGTTTAAGTGTATCCAATTAAAGATGACAGCCCGTCTTTTTATACTGAATGGAGGCCATTCAAATGAGCTCTACAGTGTACAGTAATGTATATTAAAAGAGCATCTAAGAACATTATTATATGTTATTTTGAGGGGCAGAGGGTTAGTTTTGGATGTATTTTGATAAATTATGACAGCAAAAAACAGACAGTCAAAAAAAGGTAATATTAGTTGTAAGGCAAGGCAAACCGTGTGTAGATCGCCATTAAACTGGTTAGTTCCAAATATAATTTTGCAGAGACTGTAATCAGTGTGTGGTTTGAAAGCAGGTTCAGGGTCAAGCCATAAACCCAAGTATTTGATTTTGGCAGCTGTATGCAGAAAATTGATACGTGTTATGATTTGTCAGGATCCCTGCCTTTCTCCTCCCTCCAGTATTTTTCCACTCACTCTCCCTCTGCTCACTCTACCTGCTGGCCACACCCACCTACTCTGCCTGCTCTGCTCTCTCACCTCTCAGCTGCTGCTCATCAGTAATCAACCCAGGATATAAGCCTCCTCCACACACACACTCGTGCATGAATTGTTCTTCAGCGTTATACAAGACTTTCCAGCGTTATCCTGCCTGATCTTCCAAAAGCAAACCCTGCCTGTCCCGACCTGCTCTCTTAGCCTGATCCCCGGAAAACCTACCTGCCTTCTGTCCCAGACCACGTGTTCTGATTTGGCGTTTCTGATCTGCTCCGCTGGTAAAGACTTCTCCGCCTGGCTCCGACGATTCTGCTACGATTTAATCCCCACTGGTACCGCTGCATTCTCGGACTGCTCCTCTGGCTTCGAAACCTCCGCCTGTTCCGACCACTCTTCCGCCATCTCCTCGGCGGTATCTCCACACGTGCTGTCAAGCTGTCCGGACAGGGGTTTCCTCCTCACCCACGCCGAGTGCAGTAAGCTTCGTCTCTTCGCATCGTTCGCCCTCCATAGACTTTGTTTGGGGTTCCGACCCGAAGAACGAATTTTGTGCTGAACTGCTTCTCCTTGCTGTGTGTTTGATTTGTGCTGGGTTTAATAAACGTCATTACCAACTACTCCAGTTTACCGGTGTACTGCATATGGGTCCACACAGCAACGTTACAGTACAATCTGTTGAACATGGACCCAGCAGATACTTGCCGCTCTCCAGTCCCGTCTCGCCCAGCGTTGAAGGATGCTACAGCAGCATGAAGCTCAGCTCACCTCCAGCGCAGCTGAAGCTCTTCAATCGGCTTCGGCGCTGGAACAAGCGCTAACTCTGTTAGCCACCCAAGTGCAGCAGATGGCTTCCTCACTGACCCATGCCGCCTCGCGCCACCGGCCCCGCCTCACCTGCTCCACCACAGATGCCAGCGCCTGGTCCGGTATCCGAACCCGGGTGGGGGTTCCAGAAACGTCGCCTTGGGGATCCTGAGGGCTGTAATCCATTTTGATGAACTGTTCAATCCTGTTGCCCTGCAGCCCCAAACTTTCGCCACAGAGGGAGCCAAATGCCTTCACCAAACCACCTCACCGGCAGAACTGCGTTTGTGGGGGACAGTGGAGTGGGAGAGGCACGCCTGCTTGCACCTCCTTCCAGACCTTCCGCAGAGGCTACGAAAGGTTTGGGACCCGTTCCAGCAGGACCTGACGCCACTGGGGGTCTCCTGAGCCAAAGAACAGGGAACGGACGGTAGCCAACCGCCATAGACTTTGGAACCCGGGCCCGGCTGGCGGTTGGAACATGGCAGCTCAGTGTGACACCTTCCTCAATGGGCTGGCCCATACATTAAAAAGCGAGTTGGTCTCGTTCGACCTTCCCAGTTCTTTGGATGGGCTCATTAGAACTGACTACAAAGATTGGACAGGCAATTCAGGCCAGAAGGAAAGAGCAGTTGGTTGGAGGAACTGATCAGCCGGGCCTCAGTCCGTCGGAATGGGCCGCCTGCTACTCCTGGTCCTCATTCCGATGCCACGGGAGTGGAACCAATGCAGGTGGAGTGCACTGGTCTGCTCCCGAGCGAGAGAGAGAAAGCGTCGAGGTAATCTTTGCCTCTACTGTGGCCAGGCGGCCATTTTGTATCACAGTGTCCAGCAAAAGGAGGGCTCAGCGGTAGGCAGGGGCATCCTGCTGAGCCAATCACTGAACTCTGTCCCCAATCAAAGACCACTGTTTCATGTCCAGCTTCTGTTGGCAGAGGGTCCCACACCCTCGCCACCTTTATGAACTCTGGAGCCGATGTAAATCTCATCGATGAGGAACTTCGCCCGGCAGCTGGAGATCGAGCTGGATCCTCTGCCCCGCCCCATTCGGCCAGCGCATTAGGCGGTCACCTCCTGGGAAGAGTCACTCACCAGACCACGCCCATCTCCATGCTCCTGTCAGACACGCACCTCGAGACCATCAGCTTTTGTGTTGAGATCTCCTAACCTCCCCTGATCCTTGGTTATCCCTGGCTGCGCCGTCATAATCCCACATTGGCTGGTCCACAGGGGTCCATTTTGGTTGGAGTCCCTCCTGTCACCAGATCTGCCTTCAACAGACTGTCACGCCCTTGTCACCTGCCAGTTCCTGCTCTACTCCAGATCTCTCCAAAATACCTCCTGAATATCATGACTTCCGGGAGGTGTTCAACAAGGCGAACGTCACTGCCTCGCGCCATCGGCCCTCGACTGCGCCATTGACCTCCTTCCGGCTCTGTTCCGCCTAAAAGGCGCCTTTACTCCCCTGTCGGCACCTGAGAGGGAGGCGATGAACTGCGATACATTAAGGCGCCTTGGCATCGGCATCGTAAATCCCTCCTCGTCTCCCGCTTGGCCCGAGGTTTTCTTCGTTAGTAAAAGGATGGTTCCCTGAGGCCCTGCATTGATTATCGGGGTCTTAATGACATCACCATTAGAACCGCTACCCCTGCCTCTCATGGCTTCAGCCTTTGAACTGCTCCAAGGGTCCACCATCTATACTAAACTGGATCTTACATAGCGCCTACCACCTGGTTCGGATCCGGGAGGGGGCGAATGGAAGTGACTTTCAACGCGCCTACGGGACACTACAAATACTTGGTGATGCCTTTCCGGGCTAACCAATGCCCCCAACCGTGTTCCAGGCCCTCATCAATAGCGTGCTCAGAGACTTGCTTAACAAATACGTGTTCGTGTACCTGGATGATATATTGATCTTCTCCCGCTTTCCGGAAGCAAAACACGTACTACGTCAGACTGTCCTGCGCGCCTGCTAAGAACTCTCTCCGTCAAGGCAGAGAAATGCGAGTTCCATGCCTCATCTGTATCCTTCCTGGGCTACATCATTGGCCCTAATCATATGGAGATGGACCCATTAAGTTTCAGCCAGTTACCTCACGGCCTGTTCCTGACTCCATAAGCAGCTGGCAGCTTCCTGGGCTTCGCTAATTTCTACAGGCGGTTCATCCGGGGGTTACAATGCGGTGGCGGCACCTCTCACGGCTCTCACCTCCTGTAAGATCCCCTTCCGTTGGTCCCCGGCAGCAGAGAAGTTCCAACTCCTCAAACGGCGCTTCAGTTCGGCCCCCCATCCTCCTGATCCCGGACCCTGAAAGAGAATTCGTGGTGGAGGTGGATGCCTCCGATGTTGGGGTGGGGGCTGTCCTCTCTCAACGCTCCGCTGAGGACCAGAAACTTCATCCTGTGCCTTCTTCTCTCGGCGCCCTATCTCCAGCAGAGAAAACTATGATATTGGCAACCGCGAACTGTTGGCGGTTAAGTTGGCGTTGGAGGAATGGAGGCACTGGTTAGAAGGAACCAAAACCCCTTCCTCGTCTGGACAGATCACTTAAAAACCTTGAGGTACATCCGCTCAGCCAAGAGACTCAACTCCCGTCAAGCCAGTGGGCCCTGTTCTTTGCAAGATTCACATTCACCTGTCGTGCCGACCTGGTTCCCGCATAACATCAAACCTGGCGCTCTGTCCCGTCAGTTTCTGGTTGGGGGAGGAGGACTCCTCCAACCAGGACAGTATAATTCCTGCCTCTCGTCTCCTGGCGCCCTCACCTGGGAGATTGAGGAGCAGGTTAAGGCAGCGGTGGAGGATCAACGGGCCCCAGCTCATGCCCTCGAACCGGCTCTTACGTTCCTCAGGACTAAGATCCGAGGTCCTACAGTGGGCTCACAGTTCCGTCTCTCCTGTCATCCAGGGAATCGCCCGGACCAGGAGGTGGTGCAGCAGCAGTTTTGGTGGGCCACCATGGGCGAAGACATCGCTGGCTTTGTCACGCGCCTGCCCAGTCTGCAGCCAAAACAAGACTCCACAGGGGCTCCTGCCGGATTATCTTCAGCCACTACCAGTACCTCATCGCCCCTGGTCCCACATCTCCTTGGACTTTGTAACGGTCTGCCACTGTCAGGGAGGCAACACCACAATCCCTGACAGTGGTAGATCGGTTCAGTAAGATGGCTCACTTAGTGCCACTGCCCAAACTCCCGTCTGCCAAAGATACTGCTGAGTTGCTCCTGGAGCATGTGTTCCGACTCCATGGCCTTCCTTCTGATGTGGTCTCGGACCGGGGTCCTCAGTTCACCTCATCATTTTGGAGGGAATTCTGCCGTCTCCTGGGTGCTTCCACTAGCCTGTCCTCGGGTACCATCCACAGTCCAACGGACAGACAGAAGGAAGAACCAGCAGATGGAGACAGTGCCCGATGTATGGCTTCTAAACACCCTGCCTCCTGGTCCTCCCACAACTGTTGTGGGTGGAATAAACTCACAACCTCTCACCAGCTCAGCTACTGGCCTGTCCCCATTTCAGTGTGCTTATAGGTTTCAACCCCCCTGTTCCCGGACCAAGAGAGAGACTGCCTATCCTTCAGTAGAGGCCTTCATCCGTCGCTGTCGTCGGACTTGGACCCAGGCCAGAGTCCGCACTGCTGGGGTCCGCCCGAAAGATCACGCTGCAGCTGCTAACCGTCGCCGTTCCCGAGCCCCGCCACCAGGTGGGGCAGAAAATATAGCTGTCGACCAGGGACCTTCCCTGCAGGAGGACTCCAAAAAATTAGCCCCCAAGTTAGATGGACCGTTCCCCATCGACAAGGTGATCAACCCGGTGGCGGTCCGCCTCTGACTGCCCGAACCATGCAGGGTCCACCCACCTTTCACGTCTCACGACTCAAGCCATTCGAGAGAGCCCTCTGCAACCTCGTCCCGACCTCCTCCTCCTCCCGCATCATGGATGTAGGACCCGGCCTACTCTGATTACGCCATCGCCTGCGCTCTACGCGCCGCCCGTGGAAGGGCCTTCAGTACCTCGTCGATTGGGAGGAGTGCGGTCGGAGGAAGCGGTCCTGGTCGATGCGCCAGATCCTGGATGGCGACCTGGTGAAAGCGAGTTCCATCGGCGGCATCGACCAGCCCTCCGGACCCGCCTGACACGTGGGGAGATCGGTTCTGTTTCCGTCCTGCTCCTGTTTCCCGTCCTGCTCCTGTGTCCACGCCGCCCGGGGACCAGCCGGCGTGGGTTCTGCCTCGAGTCGGTGGTGCCCTCTCAGACTGACGAGAGTGTGTCTGGGGTCTCCGAGGTTCTGCCCTCCTCCGGGCCCCCGCCGCCCGCCCTACTTGGTGGTTCGTTGTGGGGCGTCATGGGCTGTCCCTTGGGGGGTTCTGTCCACGATCCCTGCCTTTCTCCTCCCTCAGTATTTTCCCTCACTCTCCCTCTGCTCACTCTACCTGCTGGCCACGCCCACCTACTCTGCCTGCTCTGCTCTCTCACCTCTCAGCTGCTGCTCATCAGTAATCAACCCAGGATATAAGCCTCCTCCACACACACACTCGTCGCCAGATTGTTCTTCAGCGTTATGCAAGACTTTCCAGCGTTATCCTGCCTGATCTTCCAAAGCCGACCCTGCCTGTCCCGGACCTGCTCTCTTCGCCTGATCACCGGAAAACCTACCTGCCTTCTGTCCCAGACCACGTGTTCTGATTCGGCGTTTCTGATCTGCTCCGCTGGTAAAGACTTCTCCGCCTGGCTCCGACGATTCTGCTGTTTAATCCCCACTGGTACCGCTGCATTCTCGGACTGCTCCTCTGGCTTCGAAACCTCCGCCTGTTCCCGACCACTCTTCCGCCATCTCCTCGACGGTACCTCCACACGTGCTGTCAAGCTGTCGGACAACGGGGTTTCCTCCTCACCCACGCCGAGTGCAGTAAGCTTCGTCTCTTCGCATCGTTCGCCCTCCATAGACTTTGTTTGGGGTTCCGACCCGAAGAACGAACTTTGTGCTGAACTGCTTCTCCTTGCTGTGTGTTTGATTTGTGCTGGGTTTAATAAACGTCATTACCAACTACTCCAGTTTACCGGTGTACTGCATCTGGGTCCACACAGCACCCGTTACATGATTAGATTATTAGATTTAGTTTAACGCTCTGTTTTGTACCAAAAACCATAGTGTTTGTTTTACTGAGCACTAATTATTAAGGTAAGATGATATTGAAATCTGTTTTAGGGCAGTAAGTGAGGTTTACACATAAATATGACAGTATCATCAGCATAAAGTTAAACAGAGGAATTGGTACAGATTAAGGGGAGATTGTAAATAAAAACAGAGAAAAGATGTGGACCCAGCATTGAACCCTGGAGTACATCTCTTTGTTAAATAAATAGTTTATACTTACTCCCTTGAATAACAACACATGGGGGTTTTTTTATAAAAAAAAAAGAAAAAAGTAGTCAAACCATAATAATGCATTTTGAAACAGACCAATTCCAATTGTTCAACCAAATCAAAAGCTTTCTTGAGAATAAAAACAACACCTGTGAGATTACTAGAATCAGATGCTGTAAATACATTATTTGTAAGTTTCAAGAGAGCACAGGTTTTTGAATAAATCCTGATTTCAATGGTGATAGAATATTGTTAGTCTTAATATGGAGCTCTATGCTCAAGAAATTCCAGAAATTCTTAAGTTTTACAGTTTTCTTTGACCGGTACAACCATATATGGTCTATCATGAATAACTTAGTCATCATATATTGTATTGCTATTGTTGCACAGAAATGATGACAAACATACATGTCTAGACATACAGAAATGTACTCAACACATTTGTCCTAGAACACTGAGTTTTAGTGAGAAACTGAATGTTAACTATTGTTTTTAAAATCTCCACAGGGTATTTTTGATATCATTTTGGCTTATGAGCTTGCTTGTTCTTGTTCTTTTATTTTTGTAAGGCATTATGAATGTGGAACTCCCAGCCTCAAGGAAAAGGGTTGGTTTGTTTGCAAGCCTAAGCAACCAGCACAGTTGTACCAAGTGTAGTAGAGTGTAGTGTTATAAAGGTAATGTTACTAAACATAATTAAGTGTTCAAAACATGATTTGACTTACAAGTGTTTGAAATTTCATGTGTTTGAAAGGTGAGAGTGAGACTACAGCCTGATGGAGCACAGCAATTATGGTATTCACAAGGTGTTCAGCTCTCTCTCCTGCTCTCTCTCTCTCTTTCTCTCTCTCTCTCACACACACACACACACACACAGACACGCACATCACAAGGGATGTTTACGGTTTCTTGTATTTTGACTTTTTAATGAATACAAAGTTAACTGGTGCTGGCTTATAGATCATGAGCAGCTCTCTCATGTTTCTGTCTTTGTAGTTGGCTGCAGCTCCTCTACCTGTATTTTTATCACCTAAGCCAAAATATCTGACATGGCACATTAATTGGATCGCTGTGTTCTTCCAGCACAGCTCTCTCCCTCAGGCTAAAATACCTTAGATGACTTATCACATGTGACCTTTTTCTAGGTCACACATGTAAGCACATTTCGTATCAAATGAAGCACAATTATATGGCCTTTTGAGAGAATGACAGTGTTTGTACCTGTGCTGGAGCTCAGCTAGTGGCTCTAATTCAAGAGGCTCTCTGGTGTGTGTCTATAGGAGAGCATTGGTACGTAGCCATACTGTTTGTTGCAGTTGATAGTACTGTTCATTGGCAACAGTTTTTTTTTTATTAAGTTGGGAACATAGAAAAATAACCATGTGTTTAGTTTACTGCCACTGCAGAAGAATAAATCTTATTCACCACCGACATCATTTTCTGCAAGCACCTATCAGAGTTGCTAATGCTAATGAAGTGTTCTTTTTACTTGTTGCCTTTAGAAATAAATTAGGCAACAAGTAAGTAAAAAGAAAGGATTAAAATAGATAAAAACAGACATCCCTAATATTATTTATTTTTGTTTATTTATATCTATCTATATATTATATTTATATCTAGTCTCTTTTATTCTTTATCACAGGTTAGTAAATGCACTTTAAAGTTCATATATTGCAGACTTAAACAGTATAAAATGTTACTTATAAAATTGTTTGAAAAAGTTGGTAAATGAAACGTGTGAGTAGAAATGTGTGTAAACAGTGACTTATGACTGCATGCTAACTAATGCTAATGCTAGCAGACTGGGATAGAGTGGAGTAGTGTGGAAAGTTGACCCAAAAACAACGGAAACTAGTGAATTCACTTCAACTTAATTCACTAAACACTTTTATGAAATGGATTTCATGCATTGTTATTTTTCTGGTAAATATTTGCAGTTTATGGACATTTTTGTGGTTCAATGCCAAGACCAGAAATGTTACATTGTAAAGTGATTTAGTGAATAATTTGCGGTTGCTTATGTGAAAACCTAGTGAAGGAAGGCGCCTTTAAAGGAGCATTACGCCCTTTATTTAGTCTGTCGTTTAAAATGTAAAGGTAAAATGTGTTGTTTGTAAAGAAAATGAAACATCAGAATTAAAGCAACAGTAAAAGAGATTAGATTGAAATACATTTCATAAGGTTTAACCGATACTGTAAAAACTGTAATGTTAAAAATGGTTTAAAAAAATTCATTTATTATTTTTTTACATACAATTAAAAGGGAATGCAAGTTCATTATTATGTATTCACCTTTCAAGGGAATGTGTTTCTGAGAATATGTTGCAAAATTGTTTTTGGATAAATGTGAATGCAAAGCAGATTTATTGAGAAGTTTTGTCAAGTTAATTGAAATGTTAAGAGACTTCTATTGTCCTAACTCAAGAATATTATGGCCATGTTTTGTAAATGGTACTGAACCTGTAGGCCATTTGTTTACATTTAATGAATGATATCTAAAGTATGTTCATAGTCAGAAGAAGAATAAACCTTCCTGTTGTGAAGATAACATCAGCTCAGTCAGTGTGTGCCTCTTCTATTTTTTATCACAGCACATCACCACACATTGAGAGAACAGAGCACCAGTTGCCTTTCTGACTGCAGAGTTAGGGAGGCAACACTAACACAACCAGCAGCTACAGTATGTGTGAGGGGCACCAACTGCACATACTGTTAGCCAGCATTCTGCTTTTTATACTTGGCTTTGCATCTGCTTTGTGATAGACCCCAGTGTCTGGCCTATTTCATTTGGGAGAGACCATTATGGTCATTGAATTTGGAAAAAAAAAAAAAAAGAAAAGAAAGAAAGAACTGGAAAACCCAGATGTCCCTGGTCCAATTTAGCCAACTGGATCTATATGATAGCCTTAAAAGTGTTATCAAAGGAAGTTGGAAAAATGCAAAAATAATTCACTGCCGTGGTCAACAGCATTACAGTAGACAATCCACCTTCACCTGAGTTTAGAATATTTAAATCATCCATGATATGTACCAATCTATAGGCTACATTCTTTATAATAATAATCACCTACATATTATGTAATATTATTATTATTATTATTATGTTCATATAAAAGGTTATAATTGACTCAGACTGAAGATTGCGGTACAGGTTTGCCCCATATCGGGCATGACAGGTGGCAGAGGAGATGCAGATGCATCACCTGTGTCCGAGCTGGACACCGGTAATAAATGATTGCCAAGACTACTTGCAGGATTTTTAAAGATATATATATTATTAAATGCTAGATGATGTATATTGGCATTGGCTTATTAGTGTTTAAAAATAAATAAATAAAAAATAAAAATAAAAAATAGAGCCATGCAGCAGTTGGTGTTCAGCCTGCAGTCAGTCCCACAGAGTCAGGAAAGTTTACAGCTGTGATAGAGAGCGCATTTCCATTTAGCAGTTACATATTGACTGTGGCTGCAAATCTCAGTGCCAGTCAGAATATGGTCTGATAACAATTGTCTGGCTCAGTCAGATTTACTGCTGCACAGCAAGTCCACGCTGACTCAAACTTGGGTACACGAGCTGTGACCTGACATGTGATTTGACTGGAGCCTCAGCTCACATTGACATTGACAAACGCAGAGTTTTGCGTGGAAATGACCGCACACCCAGTATTTTGTCATTTGGTAACCCATGTGTTAGGTTAAAAAAATCCCCTTTATTAACCACAATCATACCATACTCCTTTGTCAACAAGAATCTTTGTAATCATGTGTAAAGCACATAAAAACAAACAAACAAAAAAACAATAAATAAATAAAACAACTAATTTAGTGTGTAGTTCAATTCTGGTATTATAGGAGTTTTGATCACACTTGGTTTGTAGAGCAATGCTTTGACGAGCAGGTCTCGGTTCTGTCTGTATTTCATGGTGACACAAACAAGTCAAAAACATGTGCCGACAGTTTGATACTATTTCATTAATCACCATTTTGTTACTGTAATTTTGTCAGCTGGGACAGAACAAGTGGCATGGCATCTTAACTGGATCACTGTGTTCTTCCAGCACAGGGATTCTGCCTCAGGCATAAATACCAGTTAGATGACTTATCACACACGACCTTTATAAGGTCACACGCTCAAGCACATTTCCTAACACAATGGAATGCCCGTAAAGATTGCCACAGTCATTGAGTTGTATATTTTGAATTTGTTCCTCTGTTTGATGTTTGATGGGCAAGTTCTTCTCACTTACTGTTCACTGACGGCTCCTGTCTGCCATGGCATAGGTTTTGTTACAACATTAGGGGAGGCTGGGGATCCTCTCCCAAAAATCTTTTGCATTGTTTCCTGCAATCTTGTGATGATATGCACCAACTTAACATGGAAAGATCTATATTTATGTGAAAAATAACAAAATTAGGACAGTAGGTGAAAACTCAAAATATAAAAATATATTGGAATATAATGCAGTGAGGCTCGCAGGCATTCTGTGTTGCTTCCAAATATGTATTCTACTCTAAATCAACTTTTCACTTTTAATATTATCTCATGCACATGTAGGCATTATTATTAACTTTATAGTCCTCTTTTGTGTCTTTGTTTGAGGAGAAAACCTCTTGAAATGTGCATCTACCCTTGCCTAAGGGAAAAAACATCAATAATATTGGTCAGAGCACAGAACCTTGTTGAAGCTCATGACTAACTTTAGCATGCATGGAGGATTTATCATTAACAAGAACAAACGATTGGCCTGATAAACAGAATTTATATCAGATTAGTTCAGTTCCTTTAAGGCCAACTGTTAACTGGCCAAATTTGCCAGTCTCTGTGATTGATGTGGTGGTCAATTATGTCAAATGCAGCACTATGATCTAATAAGGCTGTATATAAATATAGGCAATGTGTCTCCACTGACTTCCACTGTACAAAAACGAAGACATAATATCCCAGATGCAGCTGCTGCCATCTTGTGCTGGTGATATCATTTGAGCCAGACTCTGTCAGTGTTGGGCAAGTTACTTCCAAAATGTAATAATTATATATTACTTACTGTCATTTTAAAGTAATTAGTTTTATTACTGTCTCTGAATTGTAATGAGTTACACTAATGTTGCATTACTTTTGACTTACTTTCACCAAAATAAACATAGAAGAATGACTAGGCATTCTCAAATGCTAAAATGTAGTTTATTGCAGCCCATTACACATTGTAGTGTGGGCCCCTAAGGCTACTAACAACTTAATATAATAGGCATAGTGTAGGCTCATGGCGCAATACAGTGAGTAACAATCACCGTCAGAGTCTGGTAAATTATGACAGAGATACTGTGAATATTTAGAATCAAAGCCTATTTATATTATATGGCACACAATAGAGCTAGAGCCTACTATAATTAAACCTATAGCCTAAGACAAGATATACAATCTCTTTTACTTTTCATTTCTATTCTTTTATTTATTATTTTATCACATTAAATGCTAATATTATTATTAAGTGGAAACTGAATACTTCACAACTGTTATTATTACACATTTAACAGTTTTAAACAGTTAAATGTTTATTGGTTAACAGTGGTGAAATTTAAATAAGGCCAAATTTACTTAAAACAAACTTCAGGTAAATGTAAGGGCATTGTGCTGATAATAGGCCAACCTCTCCTGGCTGAATTGAACTTCTGCTGTGTGCTATTGATCATTTTCCATGGGAAAAAAAATGTTTTGACTAGGCCTTCTTCTTCTATAGCTGCCAACAGCCTGCCAGCATTCCCAGTTAGAGAAAGGGTGAAAATAAGGAAATGTGCTTGTGGCCCCAAAATCACTACATCTGCCCTTGGTAATAATAATTAGACCTCAATCACGAGCAGCTGGATGAGACATGGAGCAATGCATCCTGGTGTTTCTAAATAATTAATAAACCTGGAACTAAAACAATATAGTCTGTAGAAGTCTAAAGAGGTCACTTTTCACCACTGAATATTTGGCTGTTTGTTCATTCATACACTTTGGTGTTATGAGGAGAAGCTCCACTTTGTTTGACTGTCTCTCTCACTGCACTGCTGTCAGACCATCAGCTGTTTGATCATCGGTAATGAAACCCTGCTTAATTGTCAAAAACTCAGCTGTATTCTAGAGTCAGCATCATTGACTTCATTAGCCTACATGATTGTTCAACACTTTTGCTATCACAACATTTTGGCGTGAGAGTTGTCTGGGCAGCTTGAGAGCGTGAGACTGACAGTGAAGGCATGTGTCACACGCAAGGAGCTTGAGAGTTGGCAACCCTGGGTAAAGTCACAGTTCACTAACTTTATGTAATGTTTGGGGCTCCTGGTGGCTCAGTGGATAGAGCAGCACCCCATGTACAGAGGCTGTGTCCTAGGTGCAGCGGCCATGGGTTCAAATCCAGCTTCAGCCCTTTGCTGCATGTCTCCCCCCACTCTCTCCCCCTTTCACACTCACATTGTCCTGTCAATTAAAGGCAATAAAAGCCCACAAAAATAATCTTAAAAAAAACTTCATGTAATGTTTAGTTGACTCATATGTAAACAAATACATCTCTCATCTACTCTATACTGACATGTAGAAAGTGATGCCGGCCTCCCTGGAATCTGTGGTCCTTTTAATACAGCAATTAGGCGCTGCACAGCCGACGACCATAGCTGCTGCCCCTAGATGGCTATTATAAACAATGCCCAAGTAAGATGGTTAGAGACTCAAAAAAGATGGCCCAGTGACCTATGCTGTATATGAACCAGTCTCTATGACAACGTTAGCTTACCTTGTTTTTGCTGGTGTTGACAGGGATTTTGCTGATGAGCTTTCTAAAAACCGACAATTCTACTATAGACAGAGGCTGCATGTCTTCAACAACATACTCGGCCATGAGTCTCTTCACTTCTCAGGGTTCAAGAAGCATGGTAGACCGAGAGAAACGTATTTTCTGTTGCTTTGTCTTTCCTGTGCTCTCGTCCTCCATAATCTCTCTCTTCTCTACGCCTGCAACTCTCTCGGTTAGCTTAATGTAGTTGTTTCTTCAAGTTACTCCTGCTATTTTTCAATGTAGAGAGTTCCCTCAGTGTCGCATGTAGATTGCACTTTACCATTATGTTCTTGTCCTTTTCTGAAACTGAAAATAATGGGAGTATGTCCATTTAGCAAATGTGGAATCCTTCGCTGCAGTCCTCTCGACCATCAAATTCCAGCAACGAGAAATACTTTTACTAACAGGATTGTTTCCATTGCTGGAATGTCTCGCGATGTAATGCACGTTACTGAGATTGTAACAGGTATAATATTACCAACATTTTATGAGTAATTCGTTATATTATGGCATTACAGCAAAGAGTAATACATTACTGTAACAGCATTACTTTTGTTACTCCAACACTGGAGTCTGTGCAGTAGTTATCTGCATCTTATTGAGTTCCTATAGGCCCAGCCAAACAATCAAGAACTGCTCAGTACAGGTTGAATGCAGGGGGTGGTGATTTTTTTTTCTAATAGTTAGAATATTGTCATTAAAGAAACTCATAAAGACGTGGCTGTTGAGGGCTATAGGAACACAAGGCTCTACAGAGCTGTCGCTCTCTGTCAGCCTGGCTACAGTGCTGAAAACAATCCTGAGGTTGTTCTTATCTTTCTTTGTTTATGGTTATATGTTATTTTGGCATTACAGGCGGCCTTCTTATACATTTTAGGACTGTCTTGCCTGTAGACTGTATATAAAGATGGATAACATGACAGTTACCCTAAAGTTTAGCTTTTCAGTCTGGATTGCCCCCTGGTGTCTGACTGCAGTATAGGTCAATAAAGCCTGGCTTCATATTAATGACTGAGACATAGGCCAAGCTAAAAACTCAAAGTGCACGATAAATACCTTTTTCCAAAAGATGGCTTAAGGTAGTTCTCATCACCCTGATATTTGTTCAAGTAATTGTTTTTATGATCATTTCCATTTTAATTAATTTAAATTATTCAGTATGAAAAAATGGGATTTTCCGCCATGGCTGTCAGCTGTGACAGCCAATCCATGTGCTCGCATTTAATGGGGCTGCTCTGAACTGAAACTGTTATCTTGCAGCCACCACACTCTATTAAAAATCATTTGACATTGCGGAGTTTCTAGTTTACCACTGCTCAGTTAGTCTCATTTATTTTACATCAGTTAGTGTGTAAGATAAATAAGTAAAATATTGTTAATATAGTGTAAACTTAAAGTGATTGATTTAGATGAGTAAAATACATTTTGCTGCTGCCCCTGTCCTAAGCAGTACACTGCAGAGACCTTAATTTTGCTGTTTGTGTGTATGATTATTTTCCCTTGAATTATTTTCTGTGATTCAGGGAACACACAGTTATAGTTAAAACCTTTCAGTCAGACACTGTAATTGCTGTATTGATTAAATATTAGCTTATGAATTATTAAGTACAGTCCAAAGCCAAAGACTATGCATCATGTTCTTGTTTCCCCCTTTTATCACATTGCTTTCTGCTCCAGTAACTCCTACGGCTCCATTTCTTCATGTGAATTATTAAACATTTTTATCTTGTTCAGTTTAAATCTGTTCAAGACTTCCAACTTAACTAAACACTTAATCTAATGCTGGCACACCCAGCTAAATCCAAAGAAATATGAGTTAACAGAAAAGTTTAATTTTTGAATAATTTCTCCTCAGACATCACAGAGACTGCCCTGTTAATACAGGTGTGTCTCTCCCTTATGTGCAGCGAGCTGGAGATCGCACTGAAAATGTCATTTTTTTAAAAGGGAAACTACCAACAAATAGGCCAAGGTATCCAACATCAAAGCTGAACAGTTAGCTGGTAACTTAGCCTGTAGATATCATTGTTGTAGTTTCCACGCTACATCATACCACCATCTCCACATTGAAATACATACTAGCTTGTTAGCATCCCTCACTATTTTACAATATTTTATAGAAACATTCAGCCCCCCTGCGATCTCCCTCCAGGCTGAGCGCATTGTGTGGCAGGCAGCAGGCTGGGGCAGTATCCTAAGCATGCTGACCTCTAGCTTTTACAGAATCAAATTAGATGAAATTTTGCTGTTCACAATAGTGTTTTATTTGTGTCATCAGAAATAAAACAGCTTCTTTTTAGAATATTATAAAATGCTGATGTGGGGTTTCTTATGTAAAAAAAAAGGGGGGGAGGGGGGTGTTGTGGTTCATACAGTGATATTATAAATGCACTGCCTCTTTAGGTGGAATTTATGTAACATTATGGCTCAACAAGTTGTATAAAATGTATCCATAATGTTTTGTACGGCTCATATACTGACATTGATTATAGAGATGCTGTGACAGATACTTTTCAGTTGATTTTAAGCTGAAACCTAGAACAAAATCTGCTCCGACCAGGTTACGTTTGCGACATAAGTTACCATCTAGCCAGGTTAGGTCTATCTGGTTGTGCCCAGAGGCCCTTTGGTCTGCAGCTGCTG
The DNA here is from genome assembly GCF_026936395.1 of Plectropomus leopardus. NCBI lineage: Eukaryota > Metazoa > Chordata > Actinopteri > Perciformes > Serranidae > Plectropomus > Plectropomus leopardus. The sequence continues at coordinate 1,523,011 of NC_142180.1, forward strand.
ATAATGTCCGCTGTAAATAAAAAAAAAACTAAGAGGTTCAAGACTGGTTTGCATCGGCAAATTGATCTGCCATTTCAGGCTAATCTAATAGATACAAATAAACTGAAAGCAAAAATATTACGAGTAGGCCTGCCATATAGAAGACACAAAGGTGTCTCTAAAATACCGTGTATTTGTTAGTGTGCGTTCATTTCCCAATTTCTAACACTCGTCATCTCCATCTACAGAACTGTACTTGTATTTGCAAATTAGTTGCTCAACAGTTGAACAGCTGTGGTTACCATCATAACAACAGCAATTAGGATCAAATACATCTGCTCTGACCTTCCTGATAGAGCCACCTGATCACCACACATCCTTTAATTATCCCAAATATCCCTGTGGCATGCGCAGAGAGAGAGAGAGAGAGAGAGAGAGAGAGAGAAATACTACCCATTACCCCCACCTCCTTTCTTGTAGAAATTGAGTTCACCTCTGACTGTCAGTGTCTGGGATTCTAATGTCCTCACCTCCTTGGATTTTGTGAGCCTACTGGAGCACCAGGCCAGAGACAGAGAGAGAAAGACAGAGGATGAGACCAGCTGACAAAACCCTGTTACTTAACACTATCCAGACCAGAGCTGCCATCAAATCTTGGAAAATACCTACAAATCCATCTTACTCAGACAAAGACAGAGTGAGGAAGATAGAGTGAGAGAGAGATAGGGCAATGTGTAGGATTAAGGTTGAGAGAGAGAGAGAGAGACCCACATTCCCTCCCCACTCACTCCTCCCTGTGTCTAGTGAAAAAAAATGAGCAGGGTATCTTAAAGGTAGCCCCTACTTAACTGCCTCCTGAGTCCGTCTCATAATGTCAGAAACTGTCTGAAGAGGAATCAGAATCAGAATCAGAAGAATCAGGAGAGCACTTGTTTCCAGTTCACTTCTGTAAGGACTTGATACATGTAGTTTCGGTTGCAGGTGTATGTTCAAATCACCCCCACATATTAAGACCCCCTCAGTACTACTAATTATTGTGTCAAATATCTTTTTGAAAAAGGAGAAGTCACCTCCTGGGGGAGCGTCTGTATTAAACAGAGTGATTTCAGTCCCATCTACTTTTCCTAGGGAAAGGGATAAGGGATTCTGTAGATTGACCCTTTAACTGTCCAGAGCGCCTCTCTGGCTTTGAAGGGAAAGCTTCTCTGACTGATGACTTGTAAGAGTAAGGTCTTCCACAGCAGCATGGTCCATGTGGTGTTTATGTCCATCAAAAGAAGACTTTCATATTTTCATCCTCCGACTTATTTTTACAACTCTTATTTCAGGGACAGAGAGGGAAAAATGTGTGTGGTTTGTTTCTGTGTGGTGGACATTAGAGACAGGAATGTAAAATGTGTCGGTCCTCTTAAGTCTTTTTTCTCTCTCTCATGATGGTGTACTTTTATATCAAGGTGTGTTTTATTGTGTTTAGTTGGGATTTTTTAGGATAACCTTATATGTCTCGTTTAATCTGAGTCATTTCCAACCTGTTTTTCAGGGTGGGGATTTTCTTCTGTAAACCTGTAGCTTCGTTCTAATGTCATCTCTCCTGGATGATCCTCTCTCTCGCTCCGACCGTCCTCCTCCTCCTGTGTGCCATTCTATGTGTTTCATTTGCTCCATTAGATCTTCTGGTGAGGATACAACCTTAATCTTTTACTGCTGATTATTGCACAACTACTGTCCTCCTTCACTATGTATTGTATTTTTTGTATTGTTTTGCACATATTGGTCTCACCTTTTTTTTACAAAATAAAGTTTGGGGAAAAAAAAGAAATACATATGGCCTGGTCAGGGGCCTCCTACCAGTTGGATGTGACTGGAACACCTGTGAACAGGATGCCCAGGAGGCATCCAGATCAGATGCCCAACCCACCTCAACTCCTCCTCCTGCTTGCAGCAGGAAGGAGCAGCGGCTCCACTTGGAGCTCCCTCCGGATGTCTGAGCTCCTCACCCTTTCTCTAGGGCTGAGCCCAAACAGCGTCCAGAAGAAACTCATTTCGGCTGCTTGTATCCATGGTCTCATTCTTTAAGTCACTACCCAGAGCTCATGAACACAGGTAAGGTTGGAGATGACTTAAGCTCCCTCTTCACCTCTTCACAGTCCGATGCAGTGTCGCATCAAACCGCCTGTCCATCTCACGCTTCATGTTACACTAACTCATGAATTAAACTTAAACATACTTGAACTCCTTTACTTAGGGCAGCAACTCTCTCTCCACCCAGGGGGAGCAATCCAACGTTTTTCTGGCAGAGAACATAGTGTCAGACTTGGAGGTGCTGACTCTCATCCCAACCGCTTCACACTCTGCCGTTGACAATATGAGAAAAACCTGGGGAAATATCATATTTAATTGCTGACAGTGATAATAAAAATGAAGGAAAAAACAGGGGTTTAGTGATCAGAGAGACAGACATTTTAGTTTATTTGTAAATGTAACATAATGTTGTGAATTACAGTCAAATTTGCATTGTTTTTTTTTTTGTGTGTTTTGATGCATGCCCACAACAGTTTCTATAATAATATGTGAACATGCACAAAATGGACTGTATATTCACAGAGATCTGGTGGCGGATGAGTTTGAATGAGAAAACATTTCATGAATTTTGAAATATGTGGTCAGTGAATGCGTTTTGTGTCAATGCAGTGAAAAGTAATTTAGTTTAGTCAACGCTGACTGTATGAAGTTTTAAAAAAGTGAATTCCATATTGAGAAATGAAATTGTCATGGACCTGCTGTTTCTCCTCCTTACCTGCTGCCAGTAGTTTTCCACTCACCCTCCCTCTGCTCTGCTCTACCTGCTAGCCACGCCCACTGCTGCAGCCTGCTCTCCCCTCAGCTGCAGCTCATCATCAATCAGTGCAGTATATAAGACACTCCAGCTCACTCACTCACTGCCAGATTGTTCCTCTGCACTATGCATGTCTTTCCAGCGTTTTCCTACCAGATCTCCCGTTGCTGACTCTGCCTGTTCCTGACCTGCTCTCCTCGCCTGACTCCCCGTGAACCTACCTGCTCTTTGTCCTCGACCACGTGTTCAGTTTCGGCGTTCCGGAAATCTGACGGCTCTCCTGGTAAAGACTCCTTCGCTCGGCTAAGACGCTTCTTCTGCCTGATCCCTGTCAGTGCTGTTACCTCCACGGACGGACTTCCTGGTTATCGAACCCCTGCCTGTTTCAGACCATTCCTTTGCTCGTTCCCTGTCGGCGTTCCAGCACGTGTTGACGGCTCGTGGAGCTACGGGGTTTCCTCCTCACCAGCCACAGTGGGTACAAGCTTCGTTTCTTCGCTTCGTGGGATACCCAGAGACATTGCTAGGGCTTCCTGCCTGAAGAACGAACTCTTTGCCTGTAAGCTGAGCCTTGACTGTGTTGGTGTAAATAAAAGTTATTACCAACTGAACGAGCGTTTTGGTGTACTGCATCTGGGTCCTACAACCACCCGTTACAGTACAATCTGGCCAAATATGGACCCAGCAGATTCCAGCGCTCTCCAGTCCCGCTTAGCCCGTGTTGAGGGAATGTTGCAGCAACATGAGGCTCAACTAACCTCCAACGCGGCGGAGGCTCGCCAGTCCGCCTCGGCGTTGGAACGGGCGCTAACGCTACTGGCTAACCAGGTTCAACAAATGGCTACCTCGCTGACTCAGCACACCGCCCCTGCTCCGAGTCCGGTCCAGTCTGCTCCCGTTCCAGCGCCACCCCTAAGCATCGCTCACGAGCCCCGGGTAGGGACACCGGAGCGATACGCCGGGGAGCCAGAGGGTTGCAATCCATTCCTGACTAACTGTTCAATCCTGTTTGCACTGCAACCGCTCACGTTCTCCACAGAGGCAGCAAAGGTCGCTTTCACCATCAACCATCTCACTGGTCGAGCACGCCTATGGGGAACAGCGGAGTGGGAGAGAGGCACGCCGGCTTGTGTGTCTTTTTCTGCTTTCGCTGAGGAGCTCCGCAAGGTTTTTGGTCCGGTTCCTGTGGGTCCTGATGCCACCGCAGGACTTTTGAGTCAGCAACAGGGCAACCGGACGGTGGCTGATTTTGCCATTGAATTCAGGACGAAGGCTCGACAGAGTGACTGGAACTTGGCAGCCCAATGTGACGCCTTCCTCAATGGCCTAGCCCCATATATCAAAAATGAACTGGTCTCATTCGATCTCCCTTCCTCTCTAGACGGTTTAATCGAACTCACCACACGATTAGACCGACGCATCCAGGCGAGGAGAAGAGAGCAGATCCGGGAGGGAGGTGCTCGTCGGGGCCAGAGCGTCCTGCATGGTTCTCCTGCACTCGTCAGTCCTCCTTCAGATCCAGTTATGGGAGGAGCGGAACCCATGCAGGTGGGACACACTCGGCTAACCACAGAAGAACGGGAGAGACGACAACGGGGAAACTCTACTGTGGACAGGCCGGCCACTTTTTTTTCCGATGTCCAGTAAAAGGGCGGGCTCAACAGTAGAGGGGGGCATACTGCTGAGCCGATTTCAGAACTCTGTTCCTAGCCCTCGCCCTCTATTCCATGTCCAGCTCCAGCTCAAGGAAGGTTCACACACTCTCGCCACGTTCATCGACTCTGGGGCCGATGTCAACCTGATGGACAAGGAGCTTGCTCGTCAGCTGGGAATGAAGCAGGTCCCCCTTCCTCGTCCTCTGCCGGCCAGCGCCTTAGACGGTCATCTCCTGGGAACGGTGACTCATCAGACGGCTCCCGTCCCCATATTACTGGCAGGGAGTCATCGTGAGACCATCCAGTTTCACATTCTGGACACGATTACCATTGATCCTCGGGTACCCTTGGCTTCGTCGTCACAACCCGCATATAGACTGGTCCACGGGTTTGATTCTGTCTTGGGCTCCCTCCTGTCAACAGGTCTGTCTTCAACGACCAGCTACCCCCACGCCATCCACCACTCCCGGCCCCGTTCCAGACCTGTCCATGGTGCCTGCCGAATATGTCGATTACAGCGAGGTGTTCAACAAAGCCAGGGCCACCTCTCTGCCTCCGCACCGAGCTTATGACTGCGCCATCGACCTCTTGCCTGGCTCGGTTCCTCCCAAAGGCCGTCTCTACTCCCTGTCTGCACCAGAAAGAGAGGCCATGGAGACTTATATTAAAGACTCGTTGGCCGCCGGAATCATCCGGCCCTCCTCGTCTCCTGCAGGGGCCGGATTTTTCTTCGTGGGAAAGAAGGATGGTTCTCTTCGACCCTGTATCGACTACCGGGGCCTGAACGATATCACCATTAAAAATCGTTACCCTCTTCCTCTCATCGCCTTGGCTTTTGAACTGCTGCAAGATGCCACGATCTTCACCAAGCTGGATCTACGCAACGCCTACCATCTGGTTCGAATCCGAGAGGGAGACGAATGGAAAACGGCCTTCAATACTCCCACGGGTCACTACGAGTATTTGTAGATGCCGTTCGGACTCACTAATGCCCCAGCTGTCTTCCAGGCCCTAATCAATGACGTTCTCAGAGACTTGTTGAACAAATACGTCTTTGTCTACCTAGACGACATCCTGATCTTCTCTCGTTCCAAAGAGGAGCACATCCACCATGTCCAGACGGTCCTGCAGCTCCTACTAAAGAATTCCCTGTTTGTAAAGGCAGAGAAGTGCGAATTCCACGCCAGTTCTGTTTCCTTCCTTGGCTACATCATCGGACACAACCGCATGGAAATGGATCCTGCCAAGGTCTCCGCTGTTTCCTCCTGGCCCGTTCCCGACTCCCGCAAGCAGCTGCAGCGATTCCTGGGGTTCGCCAATTTCTACCGCAGGTTCATTCGTGGTTACAGCACGGTGGCGGCTCCTCTCTCTGCCCTCACCTCATCCAAAGTGCCATTCCGGTGGTCCCCAGCTGCTAACGAGGCCTTCCAAGACCTAAAGAGACGCTTCAGTTCGGCACCCATTCTCCTCATTCCCGACCCCGAGAGACAGTTTGTGGTGGAGGTTGACGCCTCGGATGTGGGGGTAGGGGCTGTCCTCTCTCAGCGCTCGGCAGAGGACGAAAAGCTGCATCCCTGCGCCTTTTTCTCCCGGCGCCTTTCCCCTGCTGAGAGGAATTATGACATTGGCAACCGCGAGTTATTAGCGGTTAAGCTGGCGTTGGAAGAGTGGCGCCATTGGCTGGAGGGCACCACTCTTCCCTTCTTGGTTTGGACGGATCACAAGAACCTGGAGTACATTAGATCAGCCAAAAGACTGAATTCTCGCCAGGCTCGTTGGGCCCTGTTCTTCACTCGTTTCTCGTTTACCCTCTCCTATCGCCCCGGCTCCCGTATCGTTAAGCCCGACGCACTGTCCAGACAGTTCCTGGAGGAGGAGGGGGACTCATCTCAGCCTGACAACATTCTTCCCTCCTTTCATCTCCTGGCAGCTCTTACCTGGGAGATAGAAGAGCGGATAAAGTCGGCGTTGGAGTACCAGCCGGGCCCCATTTCATGCCCTCAGGGTCGTCTGTTCATTCCCCAAGACTTCAGGTCTCAGGTCCTGCAGTGGGCCCATGCTTCCCGCCTGACCTGTCATCCAGGAGTTTCCCGTACCAAGGAGGTCCTGCAAAGGCGGTTTTGGTGGGCCACCTTAGATGAGGACACGAAGAACTTTGTCAATGCCTGCTCAGTTTGTAATCAGAGCAAGACCTCCCGCCAAGCCCCTGCCGGCTTCCTGCACCCACTCCCTGTACCTCATCGTCCCTGGTCTCACATTTCTCTGGACTTTGTTACCGGTCTGCCACTGTCAGAAGGAAACACTACCATCCTGACAGTGGTAGACCGGTTCAGCAAGATGGCGCACTTTGTGCCATTACCTAAGCTTCCCTCTGCCAAAGAAACTGCTGAACTAATGCTCCTGCATGTCTTCCGACTACACGGCTTCCCTACGGATGTGGTTTCCGACCGGGGTCCTCAGTTTACCTCGGCATTCTGGAAAGAATTCTGTCGGCTCCTGGGGGCATCCACCAGTCTGTCTTCAGGATACCACCCACAGTCGAACGGTCAGTCGGAGCGGCTGAACCAAGAGATGGAGACGGCGCTGCGGTGTATGGCCTCCAATCAGCCCGCCTCCTGGTCGTCACAGCTTTTGTGGGTGGAGTACGCACACAACACCCTGGTCAGTTCTGCCACCGGGCTCTCACCATTTCAGTGTGCGTACGGCTTCCAGCCTCCCTTGTTTCCTGACCAGGAAAGAGAGACTGCTTACCCGTCGGTAGAGACTTTCATCCGCCATTGTAAGAGTACCTGGTCCCGAGCTCGGTCCGCACTGCGGACCGCCGCTCGCTACGCCTCCACGGCCAACCGTCACCGCTCCCAGGCTCCTCCGTACCGGGTTGGACAAAGAGTCTGGCTGTCCACCAAGTATCTTCCCCTGAGGGTGGAGTCCTGCAAGCTGGCCCCCAAGTATGTTGGTCCGTTTCCTGTGGAACAGGTCGTCAACCCGGTGGCGGTCCGCCTCAAACTGCCCCGCTCCATGCGCATCCATCCCACGTTCCACGTCTCCAAGGTCACACCGGCCAGGGAGTGCCCTCTGCAGCCCGCCTCTCGACCACCGCCGCCTCCCCGTCTCATTGATGGGGCTCCGGCTTACATGGTGCGTCGCTTGCTTCGCTCCCGTCGACGGGGTAGGGGTCTGCAGTATCTGGTGGACTGGGAGGGTTACGGCCCAGAGGAGCGGTCCTGGGTTCCTGCGCGGCAGATTTTGGATGGCCAGTTGATGAAGGAGTTCCACCGCCTGAATCCCGATCAGCCCTCCCGTACTGTCCGGAGACGGTGTTCCTCCGCCTCTGTTCCTGCTCCCCCTTCTCCTGTTCCTGGGACGTCCGGGCTGGGTTCCTGCTCGGGGGCTTCTGCGTCACCCCTGGTGGATGGCCCTCCCTCCGGTGATGACGACGCGGGTTCCGGCGTGTCGGAGGAATTCTGACCCTCCTCCTGGCCCCCTCCGCCCGCCTGGCTTCTGTGGACCTGTGTTGGGACATCATGGGCCATCCCTTGAGGGCGGGGTTCTGTCATGGTCCTGCTTCTTCTCCTTACCTGCTGCCAGTAGTTTTCCACTCACCCTCCCTCTGCTCTGCTCTACCTGCTAGCCACGCCCACTGCTGCAGCCTGCTCTCCCCTCAGCTGCAGCTCATCATCAATCAGTGCAGTATATAAGACACTCCAGCTCACTCACTCACTGCCAGATTGTTCCTCTGCACTATGCATGTCTTTCCAGCGTTTTCCTACCAGATCTCCCGTTGCCGACTCTGCCTGTTCCTGACCTGCTCTCCTTGCCTGACTCCCCGTGAACCTACCTGCTCTTTGTCCTCGACCACGTGTTCAGTTTCGGCGTTCCGGAAATCTGACGGCTCTCCTGGTAAAGACTCCTTCGCTCGGCTAAGACGCTTCTTCTGCCTGATCCCTGTCGGTGCTGTTACCTCCACGGACGGACTTCCTGGTTATCGAACCCCTGCCTGTTCCAGACCATTCCTCTGCTCGTTCCCTGTCGGCGTTCCAGCACGTGTTGACGGCTCGTGGAGCTACGGGGTTTCCTCCTCGCCAGCCACAGTGGGTACAAGCTTCGTTTCTTCGCTTCGTGGGATACCCAGAGACATTGCTAGGGCTTCCTGCCTGAAGAACGAACTCTTTGCCTGTAAGCTGAGCCTTGACTGTGTTGGTGTAAATAAAAGTTATTACCAACTGAACGAGCGTTTTGGTGTACTGCATCTGGGTCCTACAACCACCCGTTACAGAAATGTCTGTAATAACACAAAAGAATGAGTTATCCAAGCTAATACACATGTTAAACCCTAGATGTTAAAGAATCTGCCAACTGTGGCTCTGTGATGGTAGGATCCCGTCAAGTCCACTGCTGAGTGTACACTGAGTGCTGGATGGACCATCACTGGGATTTCTGTGCACACGCTGGAAGTTTTGACATGTCCAGACATCAGAGGCATCTATCTAATCACGGCTCTTTGTTTTTCGGCATCTGCTGTCTTTATTCCACAAGTGTGTCTTTCATTTCAGGAAGCTGCTTGTGGCTCTCTCTCTCTGTCTCTCTCTCTCTCTCTCTCTCTCTCTCTCTCTCTCTCTCTCTCTGTGTGTGTGTGTGTGTGTGTGTGTTTGGTTTCCTCCTCTTTACTTTCATCTGCTGTTATTATTATTTAGAGGCTGAGAAGAAAGAAAGAGGAGAAGAAACACACTCACTAACACACACATGCACACACTATGTGCATACATGCAGACACTAAGAAGTAAATGTAGGCACGCACACACACACAGGCACACACACGAGCAGTGCAAACATGCATGTGATTTGAGCCCATGCTATAATTATGTGTCTACACCTGAGATAGGAAGAAAAGAGAGAAGAAAGAACGGGATGAAAAAGTGAAAAGCAGGGGGTGAAGAACTGTTTGCCGAGCCCACCTAGGTCGAGGCAGTGTAGAGAGAGAGACAGCTCAATGCAGGGAAACAGAGACAGAGAGCAAGCACAGGGGTGTATAAAAGCAGAAAGATTATGAAAGAGCACGACAAAGCTCCTTCAGCTTAAACAAACCCCAGACGGGTTTGTGTGAAAATGTTTGGCCTCATCTGTCAGCTCCAACCATAACAGCTCCTAGTAATACATCACCATAATCACCCTGCTCTTGCTAAATGCAGCCATCACATTCATACAGCAAACACACAGTGTGTCAGGTCTCCCAAAGGTTTCTTTACACCCAGTCTTTACACTGTGGAGAGAAGTCCAGGCAGATTGATACCTGTCTCAGATTCTGCTTTTTACATTGCTGATTCTAAAATCAGTTGGGAAGTTGTGTAAAATGTTTTTAAAAAGATTGTTAAATTTGAATGTTTTTTGTAAAATAAACACTTGCTCTGAATTTGATGCCTGCAACGCATGCCAAAAAAGTTTGAACAGGAGCATGTTTGACATCACCATTTCTTTGAACAACATTTAGTAAGAACAGAGGACAGTAACTGTTAAAGTTTGAAAGTGAATTCTTTCCCATTTTTGCTTGATATATCACCTCAGTTGGTACCTCATTTTACCTCATGGTAGACTTGTATTTATAGATGCAGCGATGAACTGTGTTTACTGATAATGGTTTTCTAAAGTTTTCCTGAACCCATGTAGAAATATCCTTCATACAATCATGTTGGTTTTTAATGCAGTGCAGCCTGAGGGGTCAAAGGTCATGGTGCATGTGAAGTACTTTGATTAACTGCAATTTTTTTAGCAATACTGTACAAACCAGTAGCACACAATAAAGACAAAAATGAAAAAGAAGAATTCAGGTGATACCTGCTGTATCACATTATTTTGAGACCTGTTCTTTTTTACTGGTTTCCTTTAAAACTTTCACAGAAACATAAGTAGTGTCTTTTTTCAAAAAATGTTGTACTACTCTTCAGCCTGACAATTCCCTTTGTTTTTTTTTTAGGTGAGGCTGTCCTGTAATCAGCTGTATTTGTAAGAGGCTCCACTCATCATGTGTTGTCCCCTGTTAAACTGAGAGATGAATAACCAAGAAAATGAATGAATAAACTCTCTTCAGCTCGCAACACTGCAGGTTCCTGAAATTGGTGTGTTGGTGGAAGACAGAGCAGCAGCTAAACTGTAATTTCAGCCCCTAAAACAGTGTTTAGACCGGGTCTGACGTTTGCCTGCAGACTCACTGTTTGCATCTGCAGTCTTTTACACTCCATTAAGGGCAATTTTGCCTCTCGTCTGAGTGATTGGCCCTGCTATGGGCTTTGTTGTGCATGATACTTATGTACTTAAATATACCACAGTCACACCACGCTTGTAAACTGACCCTCTGCTAGACTCTGAGTGTATCTGTGTGTGCGTGTTTAATTTGCAGTAGTGATGCATCATCATGCCTGTGGTCCTGTCATTAAGGCATGGTAAATAAGGCTTAGGAGGGTAAATGATGCCACCAAGCAAAAACACTCTTAAGATGGTCGCAGTAAAGAACAAAGACTGAGGCAGTTCTACCAGCTCGCTCCAAATTTAACATACTGACTGGTAAAATGACGCTCCAGTGGGTTTATATGACTGTGGTGATATTTAACAAGATAACTACGACTATTAGTATGTAAAGAAGATTTCTGTATAACAGGGGTATTCAACTCAAATTCAGAGGGGTCCAGTTGCTAAAATTTCCTCCCAGCAAAGGTCCTAATGTCATACCTAAAATCAGAATCACGATTAATTGAACACTTTTACCTCGATGACGATTAATGAATGATTATTTTGCTTTTGCTTTTTTTTAGGTTTGTTTATTGCCCTCATAGTTCAGTGACACAGTTTCATTTGACCATGGTGTGGAGTGTAATAAACATATTATTTATTATTATTTATTAGACTTTCCAGAATTATATTTTAAAAAATCTCAATTTTAGACAAACTTCAGGTAAATTTAAGCACATTGTCCTGATAATAGGCCAACCTCTCCTGACTGCAGGATTCTGACTTCAACTTCTGTGAATCTTCTGTGCTATTAATCATCTTACTCAGGAATTAAAAACTTTGAATAGGCCTACTTCTCCTATAGCTGCCAACAGCCTGCCAACATTCCCAGTTAGAGAAAGGTTGAAAATAAGGTCATGTACTTGTGGCCTCAGGCCCCCAAAACATTACATCTGCCCCTGGTAATAATAATGAGAGCTCAGCTCCAGCGGTTGGATGAGGCACAGAGCGATGCGTCCTGGTGTTTCTAAATAATTCATCCAAAGTCTGATTAAACCTGAAACTAACAGAAGTAGTGTATAGATGGCACTGTCCACCAAATGTTTCTGTTTCAGACACTTTGGTGCTCTGAGGAGAAGCTGTGCTCTGTTTGTCTCACTGCGCTGCTGTTGGACCATCAGCTGTTTGATCCGCGATAAGAAACGCTGTGGCTGTCACACACTCAGCTGTTCTCGAGTCAAAGTCCTTCACTTTTTTACATGACGGATGAGCTGGCTGTCAGACATGTCTCCATGCGTATTGGTTGCGCGCAATGACAAGTGTTTTGTTGGAAAACCTAGCAGGAGCGATACAGTTTGTAAAACTGTTCCAGTCAGAGTGGGCTGTGGCACATGTCCGCGCTGGAGCAGGCTGTTGGACATTTGCGCGCACTGGAGTGGACTGTCGGACATGTCCACCTCTACCCTCACTGTGTTTGGGCATGAGATTTTCCACGGTGTCATGAGAGCATGAGACAGAGCCCAAAAGCCTGAGACACATGGCAGATGCGTGGGAGTTGGCAGCCCCGGTGGGGAAAGGGTTAACAGAATTTTTAAATAACCGAAATACCAACATGTGTAAGATTATGTTGGTTAGAGCTTCTGAGTGTGGGTTTTGATTATTTTTAGATTAACTGCCCAGCACCACTCCTTAAAAATATATTTTTTTCATTCTTACATTTCATTCATTACAACTTGGCCATGGGTCCAAATAGGAAGAAGTTTTGGTCCGAATCCGGACCGCGGTCCGCCAGTTGGTGATGCCTGGCATATAAGAAAGAAGGGGCAGATGAACTGCTGTGCCACAAATAGATTTAACATTATGACTATTTTGAGATTTGTAACAATGTCCAAAAGTGTTGAACCATATTCTAAAAGAGGCAGAAACATTCTAGCCTCAAGTGACCCAGATGATAATGTTACCTTTACTGCTGAGGACTAGGAGATGCTGCCTGGCATCACTCACCAACATCAAAAGCTTGACATCTTAAGGATGTCTGATTTCTCCAAACTAAAACACTCCATGGAATACGCCATCACCCTCATGGAGGAACAGAAATTGCCAAAGGAAGACCTTGCTAAACTGAAAAATGTAACAACCTTGACCAATGAAATGCAAAGCTCAAAATGACAATGTTGGACTCTAATAGGCTTTACACAGATCATATCGGCTATATCGGATCAGCCGATATTTGGCATTTTTTGAAATGATCGGGATCGGGCGTCATGTCATAAATCACCGATCCGATCAATGACGTCATGGTCGTGTTGAATTTTTTTTCTGTCTCATTTACTCCAAACTAGTTTCACAGCATCGACATGTTTATTTGTTTGTATCCGAGAGCTAATGATTCATGATTAAAAAAAACTTCATTTTCGTCTTCGTGCCTCTTCCTGTTTTGAGTACTGTCGCTATGTGACGGACAATAAAGTTTCTTTGAATCTTCACGACAGTAACATCTTTGTTTGCGACACAAACAAAGATGTCGGAAGTGTGGAAGTTTTTCAAAGTGAGAGAAACAGACATAGCACAAGCTATCTGCAATATATGCAACGCTACAGTACCTCGCGGGGGAACAAACTCCGAAACGGATGCTAAAGCAAACAACTTTGGACAGTGCTGCTCGTCCCTATAGTCGGGACAGTGAGAAGGCAAGGGGTGGCACAAAGAGGCTGATGGAGTTTATTGTGCTGTCTGACCTGCCGTTTAATATTGTGGAGAACCCTGCATTTCAACGGCTGCTAACTTACTTTGATCCATGCTACCGCCTCCCAGGGCACACGTATTGCGGTGAGACAGGTCTGAGTGAGCTACACCGGGATGTCCATTCACGTGTAGAGAGCCTTCTGATGGAGGGCAATCCTTCTATCAGTTTCACTACAGACATTTGGTCCTCAGACGTCAGCCCAATGTCACTACTGAGTTTAACGGCCCAGTGGATTGACTCAAACTTTAAACTCCGAGCTGCGGTCCTACACGCACAGGAATTCCGCGAGTCACATTCTGCTGCAGCGTTGGTGACAAAATAGGAGAACATGCTCCAGACGTGGCAGATTCCCAGAGAGAGAGTCCACGTCGTACTGCTAAGTTGTGCTAATTATTTTTGTCTTGGGTTATATTTTGGATTGTCCAGACTGAACTTAACTGAACCTGTCAGTCCTTTAATGCCCTCCAGAGGTCATTGATGTTTAACCCTTGTATCTCAGTCAGACTGGGGCATGGCAAGATTGATACTCAGGAAACAGCACATAAGTATATAAGTACATAAACAAGTAATTTAAATATTGCTCCTCACGTGATCGGATCAGTGATCGGTTATCGGTTTATTTAAACTCACTGATCGGTGATCGGCGATCGGCCCAAAAATCGTGATCGTGTAAAGCCTAGACTCTAATGTAGAAATATGAGAGATAACCTACTAATGTTGTAAAGCCAGGGACAACCATACAGGAAAGTTTTGGAATCCTGGAGGAATAGGTTAAAAGACTGAACTAGAACGAGCACACGAGAAAACACAAGACACAAAGTAAACCAAGACATTTTATATTTTTTCTTATATTCAGCCTAATTGAACCTGTTTTACAGTGTGTTCTATCACTGTAATAGATTAAACAAGGGTCTTGATCCTGACTGATGACAAATATCAAAAGGAAACTGCCCTAAAGCATGCACAGAAAGTAGTACTCACAAAGCATTCTGAAGAGATACCAGAAGTAAAGGTCACTTTTATTTTTTATATGACAGACAGTGAGAGCACTCTCCTAGTGGAATCTGCAGCATAAGAGACAAGTTTTTGTGTATGAAAATATCTGGATATTTCATAGAGAGGCAAGAGGAGATAAAAACTGAAAGGCAGAAGACAACATTGACTCCAAAGCATCATTTCTACCTGCTCTTTGTGTCCACACTGGATGGCAGTCAAAAACCTGCTGTCACCACCTCCTCCTGGCTGGATGCTATTTTCTCCCCGATCTCTCTCCAAGGATCTAGTCCTTCTTTTAGACAGGAAGGTTGATACTGGATGATTTGGCAGAACCCTAGATTATTTCAGTGACAATGTTTTTAATTTCTAATGTCAACATTTTTAAGATTATTGCTATTTACAATATCTGTGCATGGCAACTACAAGGCAGATAAACCCCAAATTCCAAAGAAGTTGGGATGCTGTGGAAAATGTAAATAAAAACAGAATGCAATGATTTCTCAGTTTAATCAAGGTTTTCCACGCATTTATTTAGTTGTGGCAGTCTGCCATGCTTATGACATCTGGCAGCACAAATAGATTTTCTACTTTTGGTGCTGGACCGTTAATTAGGAATGCTATTGGAATAAATATATATGTTTGGTTATTTATGGCACAACACTGTTGGAGCGCAGAGAGTTCTCGAGACAGAGATGGAGCAGCAGAGCACCAGGCACATGGAAGTGAAACTTAACGGTTCATTCTGCCTGGTCCAAAAATTTGCATTTACTCACAGCAGATGCTCCTCTCGTCCATGGATCAACAAATCTAGCATCCAACTCAAAAACCACAAACTGCTGCTGAGGAAAAAAAGAACTCATGGAGAGCTCCACCTGCACTGCATTCATTAACCCACAAAAACCTCAGGGTTTAGAGAGGGAGCACAGAATGATATAAAGGGACACAAAAGCATCTACAGGAAAAAAAAATCTTAAAAACTTAAGTTGTTTTTCAAGCAAGAATTGGGAAGAATTTCACTTTCAAAAGTTAAACAATTAGTGTCTACATTCCCAAATGAGTGTTCTTAAAAGAAAAGGTGATGTAATACAGTGATAAACATGCTTCTAATGATAAAGGTCATCATTTCAGACATTAAATACATATATTGTCTTTGACCTGTATTCATTTGAATCTAGGTTGAAAAAGATCCAACTATTATGTAAGTCCACAATTTTTCTCAAAAAAATGGTCAATCTAAACATTTGGCACTCATTCAGTTGGTATACACAGAGACTGAGCTCTGCATCCTCACTGCTTATATTCCACTGTATATAATGATGCGTAACTGTCACACTGCTTCCTTTATTGGGGTTGAATGTTGGACTTTGATGTACATCATGAGGTGGGAAGTTGTCTTACATTGACATAATTCCAAATCATAAACATATACGAAATGGTAAATTATTGAGTTTTATTTTACATGATGTATTTCTTCTTCATGATGTTGTTTTGTTCTGTATTTGTGATGGTCAAAACAGTTTTTACCTGATGATGCAAGTTCAAGAGATAAAAACACACTGCAATTTGAGAAGTCCTTTTTATTTATTGTTTGATTTGTTACTAAAACATTATTGAGATAAAAAGTAGGCATGAGATAAAGTCCTTTCCCATGTGGTATCACTCTCCTTCTGTTTCTTATAAGCGAGAGCATTGTGTGTTTCACTGGCTCCTCGTTTCCGTTTCATGGCTGTCTGATTGTGGTCTGAAACACCATGCTCAGGCATTGCGTAACATCACTGTGTGTGTTTTCCAGCAGTTTACAGCATGTCTGACGCCAAGACTGTAGTCATGGAGACATAATTAACCAAGGATGTCATAACCCACCAGTCACCATCAAAACATTAGAGGGAAATCTTGATATATGACTGTTTACAATCTCTCTTTCAAATCAGCCTCTCTCTCTCCTCCATCACATTCTGTCTTTCACCTTTTTTCCTCAATCTCCATGTTCCAACACATTTTACCCCATCTCTTTCTCCCTCTCTCTCCCTTTCTGTCTTACATCATTGTCCACCTCCCTCCTGGTCCCATCCTTCTGTCTTTGCTCTTCGTCCTTCTTTCACTCTTTTTATACTCTATGTCTGTCCCATTTGGACTCAAAAGCTGTGTTCCAAACTGTCCCCTATCAGGGATATAGTGCACTATATAGTGTGCTCGCCGTGTTGTAGTTAATTCGTTAACGCTAAGTGTAGCTTTTTTACGCTGTTGTAATTTTGCAAAATTTGCTACTGTTTGCCATTTGGTGAAATATACCGTCTGTTAATTAGCATCTGTAAACTAACACTGACATTAAAATTGGAGAAGCTGCACAGTTGTAACTCCAGTGCGATCATATTAATTCAGTTTTGGAAATTTCAGCATATAATGCCTTCAGGATAAAGAAATGATATTATAAACGTTCACATTGGAGTGATGAGTATGTGTGGATTCTCCATTGTGTGAATTTCTAATGTACACTGTGAGTCGACACCTTTCTTATATCTCCTATAGGTGTGCATTTTTTGGGGGGGGTGTTAGTTTATTTTCTTAATTGGTGTTAATATAAAATAACTACTCATCTCTCACTTGTTCCAAGGCCTGACAAGGATGTGCAGATGTTAATCCAGCTGCGCACAAAGCACTACTCCCTTTTCTTTGGCAACAGGGATGCAGCGCTGCATGGATGGGAGTAAGAGCTACACGTAATATCTTTGAGTGATACCTTTTGTTCCATAGTGAATTTCATACTTTTGTCAAATAATGCTAGTCTTAAACACAGAAACCTGTGTTATTAGTCCATCACAATCTTTATATCATCACAACTCATAGGGAAATCTATGAGCCTGTTGTTAATAAACAAGTTGTTATAAAGAAATATAGTATTAATATATTACAACAATTTAGACAATTTATTTGATTAATGCAAATGAAGGTAATATTTGCTTGTATTATGTAGGGTAGTCCTTAAAGAAATGGTCCTAGAGGGAACCATTACCCTGGCCAGGGCAGCTAAAAACTGGGAAAATCTTTAAAAAAGCTACAAGGTATCATTTGTGTCAGCTCTTTTCACAATGCTTGTACTACAGTTTAGAATGGTCCTGTATTGAGCATAAATAAACTGCATCATACCAGTATTTCACAAGTCCATGCCTCTGTCATTGTAAGGAACTCAAGAAACCCCCTACAGGCCAGGTGACAGAGTCAGAGGAAGACACTGCAGGGTTCTGGAAAGGGTACCCCCTCATGGATGAGGCACGTGGGGGGAGGCCATCTATTCGGCCTCCTGTCCTTGTAGCCTGGGGGGACAGCTCCAGGATATCTGCTGTCTTCCCCTGATGCCCAAGGAGCATCCCCTAAGTCTGCTGCAGGGCAGGACAGCAGCACAGAGGAGACAGAGCCAGGGCTAGCAACAAGGCAGAGGAAAGACCCTGTCTTGGTATTTCTTGAGGCTGAGAGTGTGAGGGCAGAGGAGAGGGCCAGGAGAGATGAGGAGCGAGACGAGAGGCTGCTGTCTCTTCTTGAGAAAATTGCTGATAAAATGTAAAAATATAAATAAAATTTATTAGGTAGAGTAGTAGTAGAGTAGGAAAGAGGTCTATGTGTATTTTTCGAAAAAAAAACAAACAAACAAAAAAAAACATTAAGGTAAGTCTAACTGCCACCCTTGATGATTCATTTTTTGGCTTCAGGATTTCAAAATAAAACCAAATCATACTTTTATATGAAACTTTAATTTAAGCACTGTGACCACTATGACAGTCAACAATAATAATGGAATAAAATACAATAGATTTTTTTCTGTAATAGTATTAGTTATTATTTGGATTTTTAAATTATTCTAATTTTGACATTTTCTAACACTTAAAGAAGATCATCATACTTGATATATTTGATGTGCCGTGGATATTAAAAAGTCTACACACCTCTGTTAGAATGACAGGTTTTTGAGTTCAGAATTTGTCCTCACCTTTAATATGAACCTTTTTTAAAAATTGATTTGCACATAAAGGTCACATTAAAGGTGGAAAAACTTCTGAAGTGATTTATTTTGGTTTGATATTTTTACATTTAAAAAAACTAGCATTTTAACAGGGGTGTGTTGACTTTTTATATCCATTGTAGACTTTTCTTTAATGACATAAACTATTCTCCAACATAGTCAAACCTGAACCAAGTGCACCTGAACTACCAGTGAACCTCACCAACAATGACCCTCTGTCTGACAACATATTGCAAGATACGTTTTACACCTGCCACACATACAAAAATTAAAGATGATATAAAAAAAAAGATAAAATATAAAATAAGAAAGAAGTTAATGTACAAATTCTGTCTTTTGTTTTTACAGGTACTAGTTACTAGAACGGTGCCATGTACAAAGAGGCTATTAGAGAAGGTAAATAAGAACCTAAAGTGGTAGTATCTCATCATGTAGAGGGAAATTAAATGATAGGAAATTTATCAGAGATGATGAGGAAATTCCAACAATTAGGGAAAAGTCAGTGAAGAGCCTAGGTAGGTGGTACAATGTGGATTTGAATGATGTTGAGCAAGTTGTGCAATTTAGAAAAGATGTCGCTGAAGGACTGGATAGAATAGATGAGTCAGGGCTCCAAGGAAGGTTGAAGTTGTGGTGTTTGCCGTTTGGGTTATTTTCATAGGTTAATGTGGCCACTGTCAATCTATGAAGTCCCAGTATCTGTTGTGGAGAGAATGGAAAGGGTGGTTAGCTCATATATTAGGAAGTGGTTGGGCGCAGGTGTCTAAGCAGTGTGGCATTGTATGGGAAAGGGATACTTTAGCTGCCAGTATCTAGCTTAACAGAGGAGTTTAAATCCACCAAGGTTAGGGCAGAGTTGTTGTTAGCTGGGACTAAGGATGTAATAGTTAGGAGTGTGGTTCCAAATCCTTCCAAGGGGAGAAAATGGAACCCAAGAATGGCAGTTCAGGACGCAGAGGCTGCTCTTTGACATGCAGAGATAGTAGGTAATGTTTAGTTTGGCCGGGGAGGCTTGGGGCTTGGGCTAGGCAAACCGGTGTGGAATACAGTAGGCTCCAAGGATAGAAGAAAACTGATAGTGGAACAGGTACGTAGGCAGGAGGAGACTGGAAGGGGGGCTAAGTGGTTCAGGCTAAGCAGGGTCAGTGGTTGAATGGGGAAAGCGTAGAGAGGAGGAAGCTTAGCTGGAGGGACCTGTGGAGTATGGAGGTGAGCCGCATTAGATTTCTGATAGGGGCTACATATGATGTGTTGCTAACCCCCCAGAACCTGAAGCTCTGGGTAAATGGCGACCCATCATGCCCATTGTTTTCAGGTACTGAAACTTTAAGACATATTTTGTCAAGCTGCAAAATTAGTTTATCACAAGGCCGGTATATGTGGCAACATAATCAGGTGTTGAGAAGCTTAGCTGCAGGTATTGAGGGGAGAAGACGTGAATTCAGGAGGTTTTAAAAGAGAGGCTAGATATCCAGTTTATATGTGAGGGGGAGAAACATAGAGGCAGTAAGTTAGGGAGGAGGCAGGGGTATGGTCACCTGGAGGGAGCTTGTGACTGGGAAATGCAGGTAGATTTAGGAGGAAAGCTTGTTCCCCAGGAAATAGTCTGTACTAATTTGAGGCCTGACATAGTGCTAGTGAGTCAATGAATCGTTTATTTCATTGAGTTTACAGTCCCTTGGGAAGCTTCAGTGGAAGAAGCCTATGAAAGGAAGAAACTGAGGTACACAGACTTACAGGCAGAAGCTGAGCTGAAAGAATGGAAAGCTAGGATTCGCCCAGTTGAAGTGGGATGTAGGGGACTTGTAGCTGGATCAGCTATCTCTCTCCTGGGGGAACTGGGAGTAAGGCGACAAAGTTTGAGGAAGACAGTGAGGGAAATGTAAGATGAGGCAGTTAAATCCAGTCAGTGGATTTGGATTAGGGGAAACAATGATAGTTGGGGACCAGCAGGGGGATCCACTGAATGGAAAACTCCTTGAGATCAGGTGAAGAGATCCACCAATCAGTCCTCTACAGGAGAAAATCCAGGAAGTGTGAGGGTATTTAGGAGTGGGAGTGGCCCGTCTGAGTCTTTTTGTGTGAGACCATGCTGCCATCCAAGTAAGTGTGTTGGTTGATCCAATTCCCTTAGCTTGACTCTTGTATGTGAGTTGTAGTATATTGGCAATTGTGATGCATGTGCTAGGGAAGGTAGCATCAGCACAGTCATTGCCTGGAGTCTGCATAAATAGAGCCTGGGTCTGTTGAAAGTGGTATTGCTGTTTGGGCTGTGATGTCCATGTGATAGCCAGCCTAGCTAGCTTAGTTAGCTCAGTTTAGCCTCCTGGGGGATAGCCACGTGTTAGCTTAGCTTAGCTTTGTATCTGTGGTAGCCTGTGGTATCTGCCTGTAGGCTGTGATAGCCATGTGATAACTAGCCTAGCTAGCGTGGCTAGCATAGCTTAGCCTTAGTCTTGTATCTCTTATAGCCATGTTATAGTGTAGCTTAGCCTTGTTACTGTGATAGCTTTATAGTAGTTTAGCTTGCATCTGTGAGCGCTTTGTAGTAGTTTAGCTTAGCCTTGTATCTGTGATCACCAGGTGGTACTGCCACTACCTGGAGCTTGCATAAATGGAGCCTGGGTCTGTTGAAGGTGCATAGGAGCAGTGAGGGCTGGCACTAGGGGAGTGACTTTGGGATGCCAGAGTTCACTGCCTAGCCTCCTGGAGGTGTTATGGGACCAACTAGGTGAAACACTGATGAAAGGAGGTTATCACCTGATGACCCCAAAGATGTGTTAGTCTTCACTGCTCTCTGACTTTTATATTAAGCCATAATAGCTGATTGGTGACCCTAGTTTCCTTAGTGTGTATATTCCTGGAGCACAAGTTTCTTGTGCTCAGTTGAAATCCTCGTCCATGGTACAGGGAGGAGGGGGAGGTGGCAGAGCTTTCGGCCTGATCCAACGGGGGTGGTTTTGAGTCCATTCAGACCTGCCACCCTGGCTCTGCTTAATCTTTCCCTTTTATTTTTCTCTTTCTTTTTCCATTACTGCTCTCTGGCATTCATATTTAAGTCATAATGGCTGATCAGTGAGCCTAGGATCCTCATTGAGTGCTTATCCTTTTCTGGAGCACAAATTTCTTGTGTTTTAGTTGAATCATGGACCTCTAGAGCTGCTACTAGACCATCAGGAGCAGAGACAGCTGCTGCCATGTTCTCCATGATTTGCTCCCCAATCTCTTGATCCTGGTGGTGATAAGACTCATCAATGTCTCTGTTGGACATGCAGATGTTGTGCACTATGGCACAGTAGGCAGTAACTTCTGACGCAAAAGTTGGTTTTACATTCAGTGCTCAAGAAAAATCGTTCTCCAGCAAGATTTCATGCTGCCAAAGGAGCGCTCAATAATTGATCTGGCCTGGAAGTGGTGGTGGTTGAACCGCTTGGCAACAGCCATATGCACTGGCCCCTTGTAGGGAGTGATGATGGCAGTGGGGGCAGAGAGACGAGGGTACCCATCATCCCCAAGGATATAAAAACCTTGGGGACAGGTACAGCTGCCTGGTTCACAGTGAGCTGTTTTTCAGGACTCTTGAGTCATGGACAGACCCTGGGTAGCCAGTGAAAATATCAATGTACATTCCCTGGTGGTCACATAATGCCTGAAGATGGATTGATGGAAACAGTTTGTGGTTTATGTAACACTGGGCATCTACACAGGGGCGTTTCACATGGATTTGGCAGCCATTGATACTGCCCACTGCCTTTGACAACTATGGGGATCCAGCAAGCCGAGCAAATCCATTGCCTACATCCTCCAGGTCAGCGAGGTTTGGAAAACGAATAATTTGATTTTTGATTTACAAAAGCTTCCTGGAGAATCTGTAAACCATGGCATGGACTGTGGAATGTGGGATGTCAAACACCACCATCTTATGATAGTGACCCCATCCATGGTCCTGCTGGCGAAATGTGATTCCCATCAGGTGTTCCAGGGAGGCCCTGTTCAGATGGTAGTGTGAACAGGGCCTCTTTGTCTAAGTACAGCTGAAGGACTGGCATGGTGACATTAAGATGGCAGTAGGTTTGGGGCTCCAGCTAAAATAAACATGATTTTAGGTTGGTGGTTGTTCGAAACTTGTGAAGCATTCAATCAAGAATACTCTTAGCACCACCCCATCACAGTTTATCTCATACTCTCCTCTCTATTGAAATCCTATCAGTGCAAGTCATAAGTGGTAAAGAGTATATTCACATGATTTTCTGTCACTACTCAACTAACAGCAGTGTTGTGTGTTTGTGCAGACATCTACAGCTATCATCTGTTTTCTGACTCTGTCCTCGCTTCATCAGCATTAAACATCATTGTTATCATGGCGCTTTTGCCAAACTGAAAGTTTGTTTTTATTAATAAAATATTCATTGAATTTCAAGTGAGTTCCAGTCTCTCCTGATTAAAATGTTTATATTTCTAAATGTTAGTGTCCATATTCAATATATAAATTAGGGCTGCAAAAAAATTATTTTCAGTCAATTGATTTGACATTAACTCACTGAGTGCCACCCCTATTATATAATGGAAAGTGGCTTGTGCCAGCTTTTCTGGCCATTTTGAATCATATTTCAAGACCCACATAATACTTTGTACAAAGACACCGAAAACACAGAATAGCTCAAATGAAAGAAACACTCTCTTTTTCATCATGGAAAAAAACGTTTGTTTACACCTTGTTCCATTCTTAATTTATCTGAAGTTGAATAGAGGCTAGTTTCATCAAAAAGACCACTTTTTTTCTAGAAAGCTGAGAAAAATGCACTTTTTTTGAAAGGGAGTTTGTCAAGCAAAACCGTTATTTGAATGTTATAATTTTGCCTTCATTGACATAAAAGACACCTGAAAATTCTATTACCAATGTGTGTAAATGTGTACATATGCAAAGTACAGCACAATGCAACAAATCATGGCCCCAGTTTAGAGAGAGAAAACCCAGAAAAATTGAACCGGAATCCTATTCCATTAATCCTACCTGTATAATTTGGGCGACCAGGCCTGCTTTGAACACTAATTTTCTCAAAGTAAACGCTTTGGACCCAGCCGGAAAATCAGTCAAGAGCATGAGGGGGGAGCCTGAGATCCATGGGCGTTTCTTCCAGCGCCCACTGGCAAAACTGGCCACCTGACCCTCTCCGTTTTTTGGGGGCATTTTATGCCGATATTGAATTGATGAAGCTTCGTTGTTGTAATTTTGAATCACCTCCGTACAGATCACTCTACTCTCTGATCCCGGCTACTCCATTTCATGTTTTGATCAGCAGCCAAATAATGGCAGGAACCATTTTCTTTGTGTAAACTCAACAGTTTTTCTGGAAAGAGGTGTTAGCCAGTAGCTCGCAAGCTAACTACAATTATTTTCAGTTAGTTAGCTCATGTGAGTAACTGTAGGTGGCTCGTGAGCTAAGTAGATTGAGGGCTATTGCAACTGGCATTTGGGACAATTTTGACAAAATCACACCTACACATCAATGCAATTTCAACAGTTTATTTGGGATTTAACAGAAAACTTAACATGTAGTATGGATAGAACCTCTGTTCATCTGTCCTCCTAAGTGCTTGATTGTTTATGTGGACTGGGCGTGCCTGCTGCGTCACACAAATATCCGGCGCATCCGCTGACGCAGTGACATTCGGCATAATGTGCAAAGTATCATTGGGTTATCGCTTATACAGTTTACTATTTAACACACATTACTTACTGAATAGTGAATAAGGGAACGATTAGATTTTGGTGGTTACAGGTTAAAGGTCACTTTGACCTCACAAAACATATTTTTGGCCAAAACTCAAGAATTCATACACTAGTTTTGACTACAGTTTCCACAAATATCTATTAAGATAAAACGATGAAGTGATGAGGTTTAAGATCAAAAGGTCAAAGGTCCGCTACACTGTGACATCATAATGTTCTTCAAAAACACTTCTCTGACCATTACTCAACATCATATCTCAGAAACAGAAGGAAAGGCATGTGGTCAGATACTAAATTGGTGACACAAATCTTAAAACTGCTGACTGTATAGATCATTAGTGTTGCCAAATTAAAGATATGTGTGAAGTAGGGCTGTCAAATGATTAATTTTTAAAATCCTGGATAATCACAGAATTTCAATAGTCACTAGTGATTAATACATTTTTTAATCACGTATTTTCAGTTCCATAATTTTGCATTTCAAGACAGTTTTGAAGTCTACATGTACAGGGTAAACAATTCTTACCACATTGTCTTGATTTGGAATTAAATAACAGCAAAAAAAACAACAACAAAAAATGGCATAGGACAAGCATAAATTGGGCATGAGTATCCATAAAACCCATTTTTGTTCAGATATCTTCAGGTCAAAGGTCACTGGACCCCTGTTAAATGACCATGCTATTTTTCTATCGCAAAAAATTAAGCCTAATTTTGGAACATTATTTAGCCCCCTTCCTGACAAGCTAGCATGAACTGGTTGATACCATTGGTACCATTCTTTAGAAAGATCTAAGAAAAACCATATGATACGGGTATCATCACTCTAGCTTTAGGCCTCAGCCCAGCACAGCCTCTTAATGACGGGAATGCGGACCGTCGGTTAATGCAATTAAAAACAATAACCTTTTGTAGCCTTTTGTACAGATGTTAATCATGTTTATGCTTACAGCCCTAATGTAAAGCATCCATGTTTAAGAATATGTAGCTTATTTACATCAACATTTGAAGCATCATCTAAAATTTTGAAGTGAAATTTGACTAGTTTGTAGAGGGCTACTACCACCAGGCGCTTATCCTGGCCTATAGTTGCTGATACCAGAAAGTAACAACGTACTACTCATCTCTCTCTCATTGCTGTCATTACCCATCTGTTTGTGTTTTGCAGAAAAAAAAAGTTTTACACTGTAATGAAAAACAGGAATGGCATGTGTTGCAATTGGACTGACAGTCCCATGCAGAGGCTGAGACATTGGGCAAACAACCACTAGATAGTTTCGAGTGGTTGGATTCTTCAGGTCTGGTGGTTTGAATGGGTTACAGGATTTACTGGATCACTACAGTTACTTTGTTGGCCCACACTGTGTTGTCTGACGCAGCAAGTCTGCAAACAGACATTCAGCAAACATTAAATGAGAGGAGAGCTCTAGAATCAAACCATCTGCCTGTAAATAATAAGCACTGAACTTTCTTATTGACCATGATAATATAGTTTGAGAAAACAGTACCAACTCAAAGTTCTCTTTTCCCAAGCTCTCAACCATACCACATGGTCTTCATTGAGCTTGATCTGTTGCATCTGAACTCAGGGGCTGTGCCAAAGTGTTTGATTAAACGGTACTGCCCTGATTTTTAATCAGCTTTGCATCATAGCAATGTGGGTAGTATGTGAAATGAACTGTGGTAAACTTTCCTCCATTTAACCAGAGTCTAGTCTAGACTGAAACTGGAGGACAAGTTTTTTAGAGCAGGGCTACCCAGAGCTTCACCATCTTTCGCACAGAAAAAAAACAACATTTGAGAGAAGATCACCTCTAAACATGGGATTTCTGGTAAGGAATGTTTCTGAGCCCTATTCTGTCAGCAGAAAGGCTATCTAATGTTACACTACAATAATGTTGGCCTATCTCCAAAAGGGCAACATAAAGAAAACACAAGCAGAGTCAGAAGAGGACACAACAGAGCTTCCAAAGTCAAATTATATGTTACTGGAAAAATGCATGCTGGAAGCAGCGGGCTTACATTAGTCCTTGAGGTAACAAGCCTGTTAATGTAACATTAATATCAGCAAAACCTCCTGTGGATGCTCCCACTGTTAGGGATGAAAATATTTTTAAAGACTCTTAAATAACCTGGTTATTTATTGTAACCATGTAACCACTTGTTTTTTTTCCATTTGAAGTACTGATACACAGTACATCGTATATTGATATATACCAGCAAACAATATCATGGAGTCAGCAATGGCTGTTCTTTAACAATGTAAGTGTGACACCATCATCCTAAACCTATAATACAATAAAGAAATCAAATGTTAGCTGAAGCCAACAACTCAATCAACAGGTCAAATAGTCAAAGTAGTGAACATGTATAAGGAAGTTCAAGTTTATTTCTTAAACAGAGAAGAAGAATCAATGTATCAATTAATGCCGCAGCGTTCACCTGCCACTGACAAACTGGCTCATGAAACTGTGGTGCCTGTTACTTTATGGGGGCTGGTGGGCTGGTGTTTTATGTGCTGGGTGGTTTTGTCTGTGTCTCTCCCTGTGTTGCAGGGGCTGGGCGTGGCTTCCGGGTGCGGGAGCTCTCGGCACACTTCCTAACCTGCACCTCATCACCTATCATCTCTAAATGCAGTATAAAGACGCCTGCTTCACTCTCCTCTGACAGCAGATTGTTTTCCACCTTCCATGTAGTTGATCGGCCGTCTCTTTGAGAACTTTTTGCTCGCATCTCATGCTTCTTGTGTTTTTGGATTTTGTGCTCACTAGTGTAGTCTCTGCGCTTCCTCCAGTGCTTCTCCTCTCCGAGCTCCAGTGCCTCACCACCCAGCCCCTCGCCTTCAGACTCAGCCACCTTCAGGTCTGTTCTCCTCGGACAACTCTCGCTCCCTTGCAACCACCAGCCTCACGCTCTTCCACACCACCAACAATCATCACTCCCAGCCACCACCAGCCTCACGTTCCCTCTCACCACGGACAATCCTCGCTCTCTGCCACAATCAGCCATATGCTCTTCCCCACCACCCAACAGCCACCATTCCCTCCAGACTCACCTGTTTCTCACCACCTTCATGCTCCCCAGCATCCCATTTCCCCATTCCCCTTACCCCCATCATTATTGTTATAATTAAAAGATCTCTGTTAATTGTTTGCTCTACGTCTGCGTGTTTGCTCTTGGGTCCTCCACTCGTCACAGAAACAACTTTTTTGGTTCAGGTTACTGGCCCATCCCAATCTCTCTCTCTCTCACTCTCTCTCTCTCTCTCTCTCTCTCTCTCTCTCTCTCTCTCTCTCTCTCTCTCTCTCTCTCTCTCTCACTCACACACACACACACACACACACACACCAACATGTGAATAAGAGGAGTAGCGATGCTTATTTTTATCCACTTCAATCACTGACAGAAACCATACAAAATTCTCACATAAAAAAACTTCATTAAATGATGGAAGGAAGTCTCATGACTTATGATGTCATCACATAAATACTGTGTTATATTGTTTGTGCTTTCATGTGTTTTCTAATCTGAAACAGAAAATGTCCCCATGTCCTCAGTGTCATCTAGAACATCTTTTACCTTTCATTGTCTATGGAGCAGCTCCACAATTTACACTCTGTGACACCACAAATTTGAGTTTAGCACTCTAGCTTTTGAGAGAGTTGTTAATGTTGCTGAATATTTTCATTATTGTTCTTCCTACAGTCAGTATTTATCAATTACCATAATAGAGCAATAGCTGTGTGAAAGTGTGTAGGGGTTATTTGTCTGTCATCACAGTTTGTGTTTAGGCAGATGCATAAACAACACCCCACTGTCTGTGTGAATGGAGAAACTGAAAAATCAAACTGTACACAACCGGTGTATGAAGCATTGCATTATGTAAAGCTCTGTCCTTGTAAGAGGTTGTTGAGCAAACGGGCTGGAACCCTTTCCATCCTGCCTTTTCTCAAGTATTTTATAGTTTGAATTTCTCATAATGTCATGATTCATGAGGAAGTTAGTAGGGCTGACTCAAGCTTAAACCTCTTCAAAAATGAAAAACAAACTAAGCAAATTAATAAACAAACTAATGTTGTTTACATCTGTGCAATGTGAGGGTATATTCCATCAGTCAAAAGGTTTCGTGAAATATGTTTCACCCCCATAGTGTGTGTGTGTGTGCGTGTGTGTGTGTGTGTGTGTGTGTGTGTGTGTGTGTGTGTGTGTGTGCGTGTGTGTGTGTGTGTGTGTGTGTGTGAGAGAGAGAGAGAGAGAGAGAGAGTGATGAGGGAGGTTCATGCACTGTTTTGAGAGTTGAGTGTAAGTTCAGTGAAAACCATAAGGTGAAGAGTTCACGGTGACCTTTATGTGCAGCATACCTGTGTTGTTGTGTGCAGATGTGTTTGTGTCTGCATGCAGTGGTGGATGAAGTACCTTACAGCCATATTTGAGTAAAGTCACCTATTAAAACGTGGCTTTAGTAAAAGTCTTTAAGTATCTGAGATTTACTGTACTTGAGCATCAAAAGTAATTTAATGATATGTACTTAAGTAGCCTAGTAAAGTTAAAAGTGCAAGTGCTGTAAATAAAAAAACAAGCAGTCAGAATTGAGAATTATGACAATTATTTTTTTGTAACAAACACCATCTTAAAAATGTTTTTTTACAACTTAAAGGATTTTTTTTTAATCAAATTGTTTTTCTACCATCCCATTCCTCTATTTGTCCACTTGTCCCCTCCTTCCTTACTTTCCTGTTTTGTAATTCGTAACTAAAGACCTGAGAGGTCATGTAGTGGAGTAAAGGTAAACATTTTATTTAAGAAATGTAGTGAAGTAAAAGTGAAAGTTGACAGAATTATAAAAACTCAAGTAAAGTACAAATATTTTTTTAAAAAAAGTACTGTAACAAAGTAAAGCAACTTGAGAATAGTTTAGCACAATAATTGGTTTCCCAGCTCTGTCCAAAGTGGAACAATTATAACAATACCAACACCTTCAAATCTTTCTCATTTCCAGGTTGTATGTTGTGATTAAAACATGCCTAGAGATAGAAAATGAAACTTTGGTTTCAGAGGCAGATCGTGGAGTTGTGTCTTGACTCGCACCAGCTGTTTGTGCTGTCAGTGTCTCTGAAGTCACATTCATGGGCACAAATTGTGTGCAAATATCTATATATGCACATATATATATGTGTGCATATATATATATGCATATACACATATATATAGATATAGATATAAAGACAGAGTGCTGGAATCAAAAAGAACTTTATCAACTTCCTCTGAGCCACAGCCATCCCCTGAAAAACTGATGTAGAGTAGATCGTCCTCTAATCAAAAAGTCAGTGGTTTGATCCCCAGCTCCTCCAGGCAACAAGTCGAAGCATCCTTGGGCAACATATTGAACCCCAAATTGCTCCAAATTGAGTGTGACTGCGTGTAAATGATTACTGAGTAGCAGACGGCACCATGTAC
Source organism: Plectropomus leopardus (assembly GCF_026936395.1). NCBI lineage: Eukaryota > Metazoa > Chordata > Actinopteri > Perciformes > Serranidae > Plectropomus > Plectropomus leopardus. The sequence continues at coordinate 1,552,654 of NC_142180.1, forward strand.
GGTATCCTCGGCAAGGATGTGTGTGAATGGGTGAATGTGACAGTGTAGTGTGAAAGCGGTTAGAGTGGTCAATAAGACTAGAACAACGCTATAAAAGTACAGTCCATTTACCTTTACCATATTTCTGAAGTAGAGTAGAGTACTGCTGCAGGAAGGGAACCACAAATGAATAGTGATATTTAGTTGCGTTTGTTTTCCCCGTTCCCCGAGTTTTTTGGGGGAAGTTTTTCCTTAGACAATGTGAGGGTCTAAGGGCAGAGGGGTGTCGTATGCTGTAAAGCCCTCTAAGGCAAACTGTGTTTTGTGATAATGGGCTTTATGAATAAAACTGAATTGAATTGAATTAATTCTGGATATGAAATCACACACAAAGAAGATGCATGGGATGCAATCACACACACTCTGATTGCTGAAACTGGAGAAGGGTGCAGTACAGATGAAGTTAAAAAGAAGTGGTTTGATTTGAAAGCTGACACACACACACACACACACACACACAAAGTTGACAGAATCATAATCAGACTATATTGTCTTTACCCTCTCTGTTTTTTTTAATGAAACATAATTTCTCTGTTATTTCTTTGTAATTTTCTAATAATGGATGTCTACTCGACCATAAATTTAGAGCTCTATTGCAGCTATGTGGACACAGAAGGAATCTTTTGGGTTTCTACAGAGTCACATGCTAATCTGTTCTCCATCCCCCTAATGATGCATGTGAGGGTACGTGTGAGCAGTCTGTCAGAAACCTCAGGAATAAGAACACAGAGAGAAAGAATACAGAGTTTCATTAGTAGTACAGCATGTAGCGCCATACAGTGCATCATGGTTTGAATTGTTTTTCGGAGTGTTGCTCACTCTGATGAGTGTGTGGAGAAATCTCTGTGCTGCTCTGTATGAACGTGTGTCCACGACAATCTGATATCATGCTCACTATTACATAAAGCCTCCTGCATGGATGCATTGCTGGACGCACACGCACACACACATTAGCTGTGTCCCAATTCAGGGTCTGCATCCTTCGGAGGCTGCATTCGAAGGCCAATTACGTCCTGGCGCTCTTGAAGGCTGTCCCATTTGGTCACAAGTCGAAGGCTCCTCCTTTCGCAGCCCACAAATGCGTCCTTCTTTTCCCTCTGTTTGGAGGACACATCGCTACTATCCTTCGCGGCCTTCCATTTCCCAAGATTCCTTGCGCGCCCGCGATCTTCAAAAATAATGGCGGCACAGAGCGGAGATCGGAGCGTTGATTTAACTTAATGTGGGTTTTTACTCATTTGAAAATCAAACGCCAGATATGTTAAACTTAGAGGGACATTAAAATCTCATAATTTCATTCATAATACGTGACGTTAGTAATGCTAACATGTAGCCACCTAGCAGCCCCGCTGTGCTGCCCGCAGCCGCGGAGAGCTCCGTCCGCAGCCGCGGAGAGCTCCGTCCCCTGACGGAGGCTTTACTGCGCGAAAAATCAGCTTCCGACGCGGACAGAGGCGCTTGTCCTCCTCCTCCAGCAAAATTTAAATAAAAAGTAAATTTTAAAAATACAATAATTTCTTTGCTTTAGTGCCCCCCCCCCCCTCTCAGCTGATGTGGGGGTAAGGGCGGGAACATCTGGTGACGCAACCAGGAAATCCTCCGAAGGCTAGACTGTCCCAATTAACAACCGTTAATGCAGCCTTCGGAGGTGCCTCCGAAGGAGTCGCCTCCGAAGGCTGCGTAGGCTGGGTCCTCCGAAGGATGCAGACCCTGAATTGGGACACAGCTATTGTATATTCTGGCATTTCTCTTTATCAAACTGTCATTAAAAAAAAAATAAAGAAGCAGGCAGAGAGAGAAACTGTGTACTAATGTACCATGTCTCTGTATGTACTGATGCAGCCACTCAGAATTTTGCCTCCTCACTGAAGAAGCATTCATCTGCCAGCCAGTTGCAAGTCTGTATCCAGCCAATTGACCTATCACTAAGCCCTGCCCGCAAATGCCATAAGCCAATCACATTCTGCGCAGCTACGCAATGCACTTGGACTTCCTGCTCATAGACCTCGATAAAGAAAAGCATCATAAATATCTAATCATAGCACAAAAAGTAAGGAAATTTGTGTTTGGTAGATTATTTCTTTGTTGCAACAATGCTTCTCTGCAATAAATCTTATACCGTTGGAAAAGCCTGTTTATTTCTCTTTTTTTGCGGGGGCATTTTTGCCTTTATTAGATAGGACAGGAGATTACTAGCGTGAAAGGAGGAGAGAGAGGGGAAGACATGCAGCAATGAGCCACAAGCCGTAATCGAGCCCCATGCTGCGTCAAGGATACAGCCTTCATATGTAGGACACCTGCTTTATCCACTGAACCACCCGACAACCTGTTTATTTCCCTTTCAAATAGTGCCACATTTGTAAGGAACATGCATTTGTGGGATGAGCAGCAGAGCTGAGTATGCGGGTTGCGCCCATGAAAATTTTGCCAAATCTTCTCTGCCAATGCCTAACAGCTTATTCTGCTATTGAGTCTTGTTTGGTGATGTTTGGTGAAATGGATGAATGAAGTCTGAAGAAACAACAGTTTATTCATTTAACAAACAGGAGCTTCAGTAGCGTGTAGAAGAACCATACACAGCCACAACAGCCTGGCACCTCCTCCTCACGCTGGTCACCACCCTGGTCACACACTGCTGTGGGATGGCATCCCATTCCTCAACAAGCATTGATCACAAGTCAGCCAACGTGGTTGTGTTGGTCACTCTGGCACGAACAGCATGCCCAAGCTGATCCCACAAGTGTTCAAAGGGTTTGAGGTCAGGACTGCTGGCAGACCATTCCATCCTTTCCACTCCCAAATTCTGGAGATCGAGCATTGTCATCTTGGAGAATAGAGTTCGGTCCCAGACTGTGGAGATAAGGGATTGCCACTGGTTGCAGAATCTCATCTTGATATCTCTTTGCATTGAGATTGTCTCCAATGATGACAAGCCTAATTTTTCCAGTGAGGGAGATGCCGCCCCAAACCATCACACTGCCTCCACCAAAATATGTTACTCTGTTGGTGCAGCAATCAGCATAGCGTTCTCTGCGTCATATCCACACTTTGATCCTATGATCCAACTGCCGTGAGCAGAATCTGGACTCCTTCATATGTTCAGGTTCCAGTGCACATGTTGCTGACACCAGCGCAAACGGGCCTGACGGTGAAGGGCAGTCATGGCAGGCCTCCTGGCAGCCCGATGAGACCGGAGATTAGCTGAGTGCAGTCTGTTCCAGGTTGTCAGGGCAGAGAGCCATTGGTCATATAGTCCTGCAAACCTTGACTGCAAATCTGTAGAAGACTGCCTACTGTCAGTTTAAACATTTCAAACAGTGCTTCGTACTTATTCAGCATCAGCGTGTTTGCTCCACTTCTCATCAACATGAAGCCATTTCTCTAGTCTTTGTACAGAGCTGCTTGATAACTGACCTGCAATAGATGTCGTAAATAACAAATGAAGTACAATCATGGCAAAAAGGAAAGAGAAAGAGAGAGGGGAGGAGAGGGGGAGAGAGGCACAGCAATAATGGAAACGGACGCATGTCATATTACAATAATGATAGGTGCGAAATTATTAAATGCACTCTATGATGATATTGTGGGTGTTGATAAGAGTCTCATGCATATATTGATACAGAGGTGTCCAAAGGCATCGGCACAACCAGGACCAAGACCACGATCAGGGCAAGCGGGAGGTACAGTATCAGTGCAGCCACAGCACGAGCACAACCAAAGGCAGGGTCACAGCACCAGCACAGCTATCACAACAATCAGGCAAAGCCAGGGTTATGTCAGGATCCGGGAAAGCTAGGAAACAAGGGAGCAGGAATGCTCCGGAGAGGCAACGGGATTAGCGTAGTGCAGTTCAACAGACCCAAGGTGGTGAACAGTAAAAAGGATAAGCACTAAATGAGGATCCTAGAGTCACTGATCAGCAGTTATAACTTAAATATGAATGCCAGAGAGCAGTAATAGAAAAGAAAGAAAGAGAGAGGAAGCAGAGCCAGAAAGACAGAGAGAGGAAGCAGAGCCTATCACAAAACATCTTAGCCTAAATGAAATTACCAGAGCACTGCCTTAACTTTTACCTTGGGCTACATTCCTGCTAGTTAACCCTTTGAAACCTGAGCAAATTGGCTTCTTTCAAATAATGCAGAAGGCGCTGAATGGAGTAGATGTGTGTTAGGGGAGCTCCATCTCGACTTCACCATTTGCTTCATGCATAAAACATTTAATGATTATTTCATGAGCCAGAAGTGAACTACAACATTTTAGTTAAGATGACGAAAACCGGTAAAGGAAAGAAGCAAGAAAAATGTCCCGGAGAGGACGACTCTGGCGATCACGGAGCCATGCTAACAGACGCATGTGAAGCTAACTCCAACGTAGCTAGCTCCCCAGCTCCTTCTACCATTGAAGACATCCTGACAGCCATAAAAACGCTGGACAGCAAGGTCGACATGAGGTTCGCTGAGCTCAACGGAGTCATCTCGGATTTTAAAGCTGCTCTAACCGAAGTAAGTGAGCGGGTGTCAAATACCGAGGCCGCCACCGAGTCACACGAGAGGCGACTAGAGGGGCTGGAGAAGCGATGTGACACATTAGCGTCTCAGTACAAGCAGCAGCAAGCCAAGCTAGATGATCTCGAAGCTCGCTCCTGCAGGCAGAATATTCGTATCGTCGGAATCAAGGAGAAGACAGAAAATAGCCAGCCTACAGAGTTTGTATCTTCCTATACTACTCGGAGAGGAGCATTTCAACCTCCCAATAGAAGTAGACCGGGCCCATCGCAGCTTAGCTCCGGCTACAGACGGCAAGGCGAGAGCCATCATCGCTAGGATACACTATTACCAGGTGAAAGAGCTCGTGCTGCGGCTCGCAAGAGAGAAAGCTCCTCTACGATATGATGGGCGCCCGGTGTACATCTTTCCGGATTTCACTTCAGCCACAATGAAGAAACGACAGACATTCCAAGCTATCAGGGAGAAGTGCAGGGCTAAGTCGATCCGGTGTGGATTCCGGCATCCAGCACGGTTCATGGTCACGGTAAACAACAACACTGCCACGTTTACCACCCCGGCCGAAGCTGAAGAGTTCCTGAGCCGCGAGGCTGAGGGATGGGACGCTGCCGCCAACGCTACTGTAAGCCGGGGGGCAGACTGATATCCTGGACACATTATATGATAAATGCTGCGGTACTAAAGGATGCCGTAAGTTATGTTGTTTAACAAAGACTGCCAGTTCATAAGATATGCTCATGTTCAGTTTGCGTGAGGACTATTAAGTTTTATTGTTTTCTCAATACTTGTCTGTGAAGTGGGGTGCCTGTTCTCCCAAGGCTGGAGGAAGATGGATAGTTATACCGCTAGTCTGGACCACCAGCAGGTTCCCAAGTCTAGTTTTAACTTTAAGTTAGGGGTATGGAAGTACTACTCCTGTGTTCACACGGAAGGGTTTTGTGTTTGTTATGGGGTGATTACTCAGCACATCTGTTTGTTTGAATTAATTGAATATGCCTTATCACAGTCATGGAAAATGTTTTCATTTTTATATATACAGTAGATACTCAGTATGTTAGCTGATTCTCATGGATGCAGCAATGGTAAAATTAAAATAACTAGCTGGAATGTAAGAGGGATGAACAGCCCACTGATAAGGGGAAAGGTGTATGCTCATTTACGAGCACTTAAATCAGACATATATTTTCTCCAGGAGACACACATTAAAAAAACATCAGCAAAAATACTATGTCCCTCATGGGCTTCTCAGGTCTATCAATCCAACTTCAGTACAAAATCTAGAGGCGTTGCAATTATGATAAGTAAAAATATACCATTTATCCATTCTCAAACAATTTCGGACCATAGGGGCAGGTATGTGATAGTTTGTGGGACTCTGAACTCCACGCCATTAATTCTAGTAAATGTTTACGGGCCCAATTTCGATGACCCAATTTTCTTTCAGAACCTTTACAATACCCTGCCAAATCTGTCAGATTCAAATGTAATCATGGGTGGGGATTTCAACTACGTCTTAGACCCTGTTCTCGATTGACAGCACTCCCAAACTGCTGTATTTAGAAACACTGGCATGCTCAACAATCTTATGCAATCTTATAATTTGGTGGATATCTGGAGGCTTCTCCATCCCACCGCAAGGGATTTTTCTTATTTTTCCGCAGTACATAAATCCTATTCCAGGATTGACTACTTTTTGATTGATTCTAAACTACTACAGTCAGTTGTTGACTGCACTTACCATAATATACTAATATCAGACCACGCTCCTGTTTCATTAAGTCTTGACTTGAACCACAAGAGAGGTGAATATAGCTGGCGTTTGAATAATGCACTATTAAAAGATGAAAATTTCTGTACCTATCTTTCTGATAAAATAAAACTGTATTTAAGCAGCAACGATACGGGCAATGTAGATGATTCCACTCTGTGGGAGGCCATGAAGGCTGTCCTTAGAGGCCATATAATATCATATGAGGCAATAGAGAAAAAAAAATCTAAGGCAAGATTAACTGAAATCGATGATCAATTGACCAAATTGACCAAACTAGAATAAAAACATACAAAACTGAGCGTAAACTAGAAGTACTTAATAAAATAACAGCTCTACGGTATGAATATAACTCTATAATGTCAAAAAATGCATCAAAATTACAAGTACAAGTCAGACAGAGATATTTTGAGCTTGGCGACAAGCCACACAAGCTATTAGCCCACCAGCTAAGGCAAATACAGGCTTCTAGAGCCATACATTGTATCAAATCCGAAAAAGGAACCTTGCATACTGACCCAGTGAAGATCAATGAATGTTTTGCAGATTTCTATGCTAATGTCTACAAGTCACAGGGCGGCCTAGACCTTCAAGCCTTTAATGCATTCTTTGAGAGTCTGGATTTACCTAAATTATCATTGGACTCAGCTGATATGTTAGACAGAGCCATCAATCTAGATGAGATTACCCAGGTTATCTCTTCCTTTCCAAATAACAAAGCACCTGGTCCAGATGGTTTTAATGTAGAGTTTTTCAAAAGATTTGGCTCTAAGGTGTCCTTGCTGCTCTTACGAATGTTCAATCACACAAAGTTATCCTCGGCTTTGCCGCCTACCTTATATAAAGCTAATATTTCACTAATTCCAAAGTCAGGCTGTGACCCTCAGATGGTATCATCATATCGCCCGATTTCGCTATTATCCATCGAAACCAAAATTCTTGGAAAAATTCTTGCCAATATACTTAAAGAATGCATATGCTCCATCATACATCCAGATCAAACTGGCTTTATGCCCGGTCGACATATGTATTTTAATTTACGCCGCCCTTTCAATATACTATATGCCAAGCATTCAGGAGAGGCGGTTGTTATTTCACTGGATGCGCAATGCGCGTTTGATCAAGTAGAGTGGCCTTACATGATGTCTGTGCTCAAAAAATTTGGATTTGGACCCTCTTTCATGAAGTGGATTGAAATAATTTACTTACGACCGACTGCATCAGTTATTACAAATCAGAATATCTCCCCTCCATTTGCAGTTCACCGTGGGACCCGTCAAGGTTGCCCCCTCTCCCCCTTTTTGTTCGCAATTATCATCGAACCGCTCCTTTAATCTCCCCGTCCTCCTGTACATTTCTCAGCCACAAGCATCAATACCTCCTCTCCTGACTCTCATTGATAAATTTGGTGGCCTCTCAGGATTTTCTATCAACTGGGAGAAAAGTGAACTTATGCCCGTCTCCGCAACAGTTAACAAGACATACTTGCAATCCATTCCATTTAAAAAATCCTACAAAACTTTTACATATTTAGGAGTGATTGTCACCAAAAATCCAAATGATCTCCTCCGGTTAAACTGGCAAAACAAAATTGAGCAAGTCAAAACTAATATCAAGTTTTGGAGAACCCTCCCGATATCTATGGTTGGGAGGATGAATGCAATCAAGATGATTGTATTGCCCTGCTTCCTCCACCTTTTCCAGTCCATTCCATGTTTTATTGCGCAATCATATTTCAAGCAGTTAGACTCGATTATTATACCTTTTGTTTGGAGTTATAAAACTGTTAGAATCTCTAAAAAACACCTATCAAAACCAAAGGATATGGCAAGTTTCGCTTTGCCGAATTTTAAGTTGTATTATTGGGCGGCACACTTATCTATTCTTGCATGGTGGAAGAAGGGCCCTCCCTCGGAGGCAGACATCTGCCCTGCATGGTTGTGTATAGAAAGAATGCTTTGCAAAAAAACTTCACTATCTGCTCTTCTTAACAGCCCTACTACTGTTAAAAAGGAATGCTTTAACAGCAGTTTTGTAATTGGCAACACCATAAAAATCTGGAAGCAGATAAAGCATTACATTAAGGCTCCTCCAAAAATCTACTTGGACACCCCAGTATGTGAAAATCATTCTTTTTTGCCAGGTCTGTCTGATAGTGTTTTTCTCCTCTGGAAGCGGAAAGGCATTTGCAATATAGGTGATTTATATATTCAAGGCATTTTTGCCTCATACCCACAACTTGTAGCTAAATATGACATTCCCAAAACTGGCCAAAGGTCAGACTTTGCACCCTCGTATGACTTGTGGCTGGGAGAAATGGCAAATATGCTTCACCTGGAAAGACTGAGATTTTTGAATGAAGACAGGGGAGATATATTTAAAAAGATGTGGGATCCGGTACTGCAACTACTTCAACGATAGGACTACTGTGTCCACCACTGTGAAACGCCTTGCTGTGCATATTCCTTATTTTACCATTCACCGTTCACTTTGCAGTTTTTCTTTAAAACATGTATGTTTAATTTGTTGTCATGACTGTGGTCTTTGTTACTTCTCTGTGTGATGAGCTGATCATGTTCGTGTTCTACTTGTTTATTGTTTACTTAGGGGGTGGGGGGAGGGCCTTTTTGCTTTTTTCCTTTTTTTTCTCTTTCTTTTCTCTTCTCTTTTTTCTCATATGTTTGTTCTGTGTTCTTTCTCATCATAAAAAGCAATAAACATATAAATTAAAAAAAAAATGCAGAAGGCAATGGGCAACTACAGAAGAAAAGACCCAAAAATTAGCAAGAAATAAATAATACAAAATAAATTTACAAAAAGAAAAGAAGTAAAGAAAAAGAAAGTCAAAAACTGTAGTGCGTGGAAACATACAGCCATGTGCCTGTAATTCTAGTTAGCTCTATTATGTATTTTTTAGGGTTACACTGTTTTCTTCCCCCAGAAAATAAACATTTATATGGACTTCTGTGATGCTGTTCTGTAGAGATTTGTGACATGCAAGGGTGTAGGCTTCATATCTACATTGGTGGAGACCAGGACTTGCAGGCAGGTCGCTCTTACTTGCCACTTTGGCAGGTGGCATCGTTGTTGTTCCATAACTGCTTTCAGGGGTCGCAGAGGGCTGGAGTCTACCCCAGCTGAACTGGGCAAGAGGCAGGGTTCACCCTGGACAGGTCACCAGACTACCACAGGGCTGACACACAGAGACAGACAACCATTCACCCTCACAGTCACATCTATGGGTGATTCAGAGTCACCAACGAACCTGCATGTCTTTGGACTGTGGGAGGAAGCCAGAGAGAATCCACGCTGACACGGAGAACATGTAAACTACCCACAGAAGGGCCGCCTCCCTCCCCAGATTCAAACCTGGGACCCTCAAAAATGTTATTATGATAATCTTGTAAAAGTTAAAAAAAGTAGGTTTTAAAGGTTTGTTGTGTTGCTGTGTGGTGCAGATACACGGTTCATGCACTCTTTGTGTGTGATTTGTTTTCTTCTTAATATAAATAAAATACTTGCAAACAACAGATGATGATGATGGTTAATGACAGATTATTTTCATTTGGCCCATCTGCAGTCCCCATATTCAGGAGAGCTTTTACACTTTGCCTCTGCAGGGTCAGCTCAGCTCTTCACAAGCGGAGGTTGAGGGGCGGCCTCTAGCTTACCTGGTAGTGTGTGCACCCCATGTGGCTGAGACTTCTGCAGCGGCCCAGGTACAAGTCTGGCCTGTGGCCCTTTGCTGTGTGTCATTCTCCCCTCTCTCTTCCACCTTTCCTGTCTCTCTTCGTCTGAGCTATAAATAAAGGGAAAATGCCACGTGGAATAATCTTTAAAAAAAAAAAACAGAAGTGGACGCTGAGAGTTTAGGAAGTGCCTTATTTGCTCTGAGGTGTATATGAGAGGAGCACACATTTCACATTGTGATACAGCTTTACATGGCCATTAAATCCAGTTCCTCAAGCAGAGATGTACCTGTGTGAGTTCAGTTTCTCTTGCCTTTTTCTCTCCATCCATAGATTGTTGTTGACTTCACCAGATATTGAGATCTCCAAACAGTAGACTGAGTTTGAGGCTCAGTCACACAGAGGCCAAAGTCCAGCTCACTACAGGACACGTGCTGTGCTCCTCACTACTCTGTTTACTTTCCGACCAAAACACAGATTACTCACACACACACACACAGAAACACACACCAGCACACCGACACTACTATCACTGTCAGCACTTCCCCAAGCCATACACAGGTCCACAAACACAACAGCAACACACCACTACACACACACACACACGCACATGTACAGGCACACTTTAAGAAGACACACACGTAGCACCACTCAGCTATCAACAGGAAACATCTTTTGCAGAACAGGAAGTGCTGCTCTGTAATTGGCTGGGTGTGATTCAGTGAGAACTGTGTCTCAGCGAATCAGGGAGCTCTTATTTTAGGGGCAGGTATAAAAGAGAGGGGCTGCTCTGCCGCTGGTCAGACTGAGGGTGATATGTCTATGTGTGTGTGTTTGTGTGTGTTATTTTACTCATGATTTTGCCTTCTTCACATTCATTGTTTCTTGCATTTAATGTCACATGCATGAGAACATTTGAAAGTTATGGTAAAAATGAGATGTTTTTGTGGGTCTCTTTGCTGGTGTCACTGAGCCGACACGCTTTAACATGCAGGCCTCTAACACGAGCCATCCGCATGGCTCACTGTGATCTGACTTATGTTGTAATGTGAGAATGTGGCTCTACTGTATATGAGTTCATCATCAAACTCCAGATGTATTACTCAAGTTTACTCTATGTCTGATATTTGATCTTCAAGCTCTGAACAGATATTTTAGAATTGTCTTGAGACTGGTTTACCCTTTAAAAACTTAAGCAAATTAGCTTAATTTCTTTCCTTTTTTTAAGATTTTTTTGGGAGGGGTGGCTTTTGGCTTTTGGCCTTTGGCCTTTATTTGATGGGATAGCAATAGCGTGGATGGGTAGACAGAGCGGAAGACATGCAGCAAAGGGCAAGGGATGAGTCAAACCCATGGCCACTGCAGTAAGGACATGTGGCGCGTGCTCTACCAGGTGAGCTACAGAGTACCCCAGGTGGCTTCAAGTCTTTCAAATAAAGGCAATGAGCGGCTTAACAAAAAATAAGTAGAAAAATTGCAAGAATTTAGTAAAATGTACAAGTAAATGAAGTACCTGAAAATAACACAAAAAAGGAAAAGTAAAAGAACAAAAATGGGAACTTAACTTGCAAAAATGCTAAAATAAAATTTAAAAAATACATATAAATTTTTTTTTTTTCCTGTAACCTAAAAAGACATCATTGTTATAATTATGATTATAATAATTTTCTAATGATTCCCCCACTTTAGGGGCTGAAGATTTGGCTAAAGTTATTTTCTTGCCACCTTTTACAAATTATTTTCAGTTTGACGATCACTTAATGCCAACTTGCTGATTGCCTTCACGTCCATGTTTTCAAAAAAAAAAATCAAACCTTTTTTCAGGTTTCAGAGGTTTAAATGCTCGTGAAAGGTGTCTGAACACAGCACAAAGAAAACAGCACAAGATTCTGAGCTTAAGAGTACATGTCCTGACTGTTTATGCAAAATGGGAACACAGCTACTGTATGTAATATATTAACCATACATCAGTATCTCATACAGCCCCACTTAAAAAATCCCAAATTATCACTTTAAAGTGCACAAATACGTTGGTGAACTTTACAGAAAAGCTTCTGCAATTCCTATCTGTCCTGTTGTGATTGAAAAACTATGCAGCACACGTGCAGCTCTGAATGTAATCTGTAGTTCTCTGCAGCAGTTCAGGGAACTGCTCTTTATCAGCTGTAAGACACATGTCAGTGAGAGCCGATGAAACCGCTGCTTCCCTGTGTGTTACTGCACATATTCAACTGACTTTGCACACACATGCACATGCACACGCACACACACGCGCACACACACACACACACACACTTACAGACCTCATCTTTTTACATTCCTCAACCATTTCAGATTGTTTCATCAAACCAGATGTAATTCCACTTTAGTGCTGCAGTGTTATCCATCATGTGTGTGTCTTTATTGTCTTAGCTGACTGAAAACATCCCTGTCTAACATAAATAAGCGGCTCTGATGACAGCTAGGACCGGAGGTGAAAAGGCCAGTGGTGTGTAGATAATGTCATATACTGTGGTACTGGTTTGAAATCTAACTGGGAGTTACATTCTTTAGAACCTGTACACTTGTAAAGAGTCAGTGTCAGCTGATTGAGCATTGGAGCACTTCATGACAATGATGGACGTTAAACTCTTCAGTTTGAATTATCAGTACAAAAAAATGAACATCTGTGTTAGAAAATATCTGGTTTGTTGATTTAAAGTCTAAAGGTACAGGCCTACGGACATAAAAACTGAAAAGAGAAGTAACCTGTAACTCTCAAGCTCCATTAAGTCAGAAACATCCAGTCACTAACTCAGAATTCCATAGCATGTGCCTCTAATATTGAAGTTACAGAAAACATGTCATTGACACTTGATGAAATATTTAGTTGTTTTAATCAGTTCACTTTCATACTCTGAGTCATGACAAAATCCTCTGAGGTGTAACAATCGAACGCTCCCAAAGACACAAGACGGTTATGCTTCTGTGCCAGCGATAGATGTGGCAGGAGGCATCATTTGTGTTTGGATTGTCTGTCTCATATTCTCATTCTTCAAATTTAGTACCAATGTCCACTTGGATTCAAGGATAAACTGATTAGATTTTGGTGGTCATAGGTTGAGGGGTCAAGGTCACTGTGACCTTGTCTGTCTCACTCTTGTGAACATGATATCTTAAGAACACCTTGAGGGAATTTCTTCAAGCTTGGCACAAACTTGGACACAAAGTTGGACTCAAGAATGAACTGATTAGAATTTGGTGGTTGGAGGTTAAAGATCAAGGTCACTGTGACCCACACTGATTGCTTACACACACACAGAAACACACATCAGCACACTGACACTGTTTTCACTGTCAACACTTCCCCAAGCCATACAGGGGTCCAAAAAACACCAGCAACACACCACTACACACATGCACATGCATACATACTTTAGGAAGACATTCATAGCGCTGTGTGTGTCTGTGTCTGTGTGTTGGGTGGGGGGCATGTACTTAAACAAGTGCAACTTGTGTAGTGTGTGGAAGCATACAGCCACGTGCCTGTAATTCTAGTTAGCTCTATTATCTATTTGTTCGGGTTAGACTTTTTTCTTCCCCCAGAAAATAAACATTTATATGGACTTCTGTGATGCTGTTCTATGGAGATTTGTGACATGCAAGGGTGTATTCTTCATTTCAACAATGGTGGAGACCAGGACTTGCAGGCAGGTTATTCTTATTCGCCACTTTGGTAGGTGGCATTGTTTAATGAGGGCTGCCAAATCCCACGCATGTGGCATGTGTCTCAAGCCTTTGGGCTCTGTCTCACGCTTCCACAGCACAAAGCAAATCTCACGCCAGAACACTGCAACAGCAGAAGCATTGAACAATCATGTAAGGCAGTGAACGACTTTGACTCTTGAATACAGCTGGGTATTTGACAGCCAAGTCGTATGTGCTTCCACTGCATTTCATTATCACAGATCAAACAGCTGATGGTCAGACAGCAGCCCAATCCTTAACCCTAACCCTAGAGATGGCTAAACAGAGCGGAGCTTCTCCTCACAGGACCAACATGTCTGACTGAACAAACAGCTAAATATTCAGTGGATGAAAGTGACTTCTTCAGACGTCTACAGACTATTTTGTTGTAGTTTCAGGTTTAGTCCGATTTTGGATGGAATTATGTAGAAATATCAGGATGCATCCCTCTGTGTCTCATCTAGCTGAACGCACTGACCTCTCATTATTATTACCAGGGGTAGATGTAGTGATTTGGGGGCCCAGGGCCACAGGCACATTGCCTCATTTTCAACCTTTCTCTAAATGGAAATTTTGGCAGGCTGTTGGCAGCTAAAGAAGACATAGGCCTACTTTTTTTCCAGGTAAAATTATCACACAGCAGTTCAAGTCAGAGTCTTGCAGTCAGGAGAGATTGTCCTGTTATCAGCACAATGTACTTAAATTTACCTGAAGTTTGTTTAAGATGGAACTTTTATTTTTTTAATATAATTTTGGATAGTTTGATGAAAAATAATGCATCATATGTTTATTACAGTGTAACATACCATGGCCAAATGAAACAGTACATGTCCTCCGTTTTTATTTCATAGATAATAAAGGTAGATAATTCAATGATATATTGACTAATTTCTAAAATCTGGTCACCTTATACTAAAGTAAAGTTCTTTACAGTTAAAGTGGTTGTAAATCTAATTCGAGTTAATTTTAGCATGCCATAGTCAACTTGAATGATATAAAACATAATTTCCCAACAACAAAATTGTGGATAGTAAAAATGCTGAGTAGCTAGTAACTTTGGAAAGCCACGGTGGCCGGTGAGCAAAAAAGTTAATGTCAAGATCTGGTGGACACATATATGAAGCTGGGGAATCCAGGTGTCCTTGTGGAGGAAATTTGGACCATCAGACACTTAGTTTCCTGCATTCTGGTGATTTTTTATGCAAATATTTAAGGTGAAAATGTATTTAAGAAAATACAAAATTCAGGTGTTAGATAGACGTTAAAAAAACAAAAATATAATGGAGTATAATGGAGCAATTTAATGAGAGTACAGTCGTAGTATTTCCTTGATAGTCTGCTGTGAATTATTTGGGCTATCTGACAGACACAGAACCCTGTTTGGGACTCTCGATGAGACAATGAGAGCAGCTGTGTGTTGCTCTTCATCTGAAATGGAAGCCTGAAACTGAATTAAAGGACCAGATTTAGGGAGCTATATCGCTATAAATGGAACATAATATAATAAGTGTGTTTTCTTATGTGTATAATCTTATGTGAAAATAAGAACTATTGTGTTCTCCTCACCTTAGAATGAGCTGTTTATATTTACATTCATAGTTTGTGGGGACTGACAAAACCAAAACACTGGCTCGAGATGCCGCCTTTCGCAACTTCATGCCGGCCACTGTAGTAAGAAGCACAACTGCACTGGAGTTACACTGACTGTAATATGAAAACGCTAGTGGTTTAAATGACTCCATCCATTTGTTTTGGAGTGGAAGCATGTTGTGCTAGTGCCCACAGCAACATGCCATGGTTGTCATGTCTAGAAAATTATGTTGATTTGCTTTTTGTCTTGTGTTTATGTTGTCTTGTGATTTCCTGTTTTATTTTGAAATTCTAACTCTCGTTTCAGATGACTTACTTCCTCCCTTTGTGTGTTTTCCCGCCAGTGTGATTGTCGGCCCCGCCCCTGATTGTCTCCACCTGTTCCCCTTTACCTTGTGTATATATAGTAAGTGTCTCCCTTTGTCCTGTGCCAGTTTGTCATGTCCATTGAGTCTGAGAACCAGTGGCATTTCCAAGCTCTAAGAATCTTGTCTAGTAACGATTTGTTTGTTGCTCACCCTTGCTTCATTGTCATGTCAAGTTTCTTGTTTTATTTTGTCACTTTGATAGATTTTTGTTTTCTTTACTAGTAGTTTTTCCTCACTTGAGTGATTTTTGTTTTGTCAGTTTTTACTGCCTGGATTGAGTGAGTTTTAGTTTTTGCCTTCCCTCTACATGAGTCTGTTTTTGTTGCCTTTATCTAAGTAAATCCTTTGTTTGTTACTTTGGTCTCTTGTGTCGCGCATTTGGGTTCATCTCCAAGTTCAGTTCTTGGCAAAAGTGCATCAGACCTAAAACTGCTTTATTTGTTATTTTATTGGTTTAAATCCCCAGGTCTGTTTCTTTTGGAAGGGGGGAGAGTTCTATGGATTATTTGACTCAAGGTAAAAACCTCCTGAATGTTTGAATCAGAAGGAGCGTGACAAGACCGAACTGGAATGAACCCAAATGCATGACACCAGAATCAAAAGTCAAAAACACTTTATTACATAAGGCAGCAAAAAGTCTCTTACAAAAACAAATGCAAAAGACAAAATCACTCCGAAGAGGAAAAGTAACAACAAAAACACTCAGAGATAAGAAACAAAGTATCAACATAAATTCACTCAAATGAGGACGCAGGAAAACTAGAGATCAACAAAGTATCAACAAAAATTCACTCTTACGAGGTAACAGAAAACTTGAGTCCAACAAAGTATCAAAATAAAATAGGTTTCAAACCTGAACAATACAAAAACTTCAGCAACAACAAGACTTGGCATAAATACGGTGCTGGTTCACTGGCTGACGATACAAGACGAACTGGCACAGGACAAAGGGAGACACAGACTATATATACACAAGGTAAGGGGAAACAGGTGGAGACAATCAGGGCGGCCGACAATCACAAACACACAAGGGAGGAAGTAAGGTGACCTGAAACGAGAGGAGAGTTAGGATTTCAAAATAAAGCAGGAAATCACAAGACAACATGGACACAAGACAAAAAACAAGTTAACATAATTTCCTTGACATGACAGAGAGGAGAACTGTGTGGATAATTCAGCTCCTGTTAAAAACCTCTGTAGCGTACATCAACTTTTTTCAGTCACTTTCGATTTAATTTATAAAGCCCATTTTCACATATCACCATTTGCATCAGAGGGCTTTACAGCCAGGCACAGATTAAAAATGTAGAATCTTGGATACAGTCTGTTGGAAACACCTGTAGTTTATACAGGACTTGAACACAAAAATTGTGATCATAGGCTGCAGCCTGTGATCATAAATGAATGAATGAGTGAATGTCAACACCTGTAGATATCATCTGTCATGCAGGATTTACACAATGTATTAGCTGCATTTAATTAATTAATTATCAATGGATCAAAGCCTGTCATCCTGTTGTGTCCTGTGTTTGAATGTAATTTAAAACTAATTTCCTTCAACTCTTCATCACCTGCACTAGTCTATAGTTACACTGAGGGTGTAGAGAACAGCATAATTTCTTCTACAGCTGCTAACATCCCACTATCATTCCCATCATTCCCAGAATGGGTGAAAAGCGAAAGCAAAGCAGTTGGGCTGAGGCACCAGGCCCCCAAATCACTAAATCTGCCAATGATGAAAAGGAGAGCAGCAGATGAGCAACTGGACAAGAAATGGAACAATGCATCATCATATTCAAAAAGAATTCCATGTTAAGTCTGACTAAAACTGAGACTAAAACAAAGTCTTCTGTAGAAGTCTGAAGAAGTTACTTTCCACCGCTGAGCATTTTACTGTTGAGATGCTGTGGCACTGAAAGGAAAAACCATTGTCTGTGTGCCTCTGTCACTGTGCCGCGCTGTCACTCTGCTGCTGCGATCCATTAATCAGCTGTTGCAGTCTGTATTCCGGCATGTTTCACAAAAACAAAAAAAAAGTAACTATTTCTGTGCATTTTCATTATTAACTTTCTAAGCAGCTGCTGCATGTTGGATGTTCAGTAAAACAAAGGACACACAGTAGTAAGAACTGTGCGCCACAGACAGTGCGCATTCCGTTTGTGCGTTTTGACCTCCAACATCATGATTACCAGGTCAGTTAAATGGTAAATGGACTATACTTGTATAGCGCTTTTCTAGTTTTGTTGACCACTCAAAGCGCTTTTAACTCTACATGTCACATTCACACACACATTCACACACTGGTGGCCGGGGCTACCGTACAAGGTGCCACCTGCTATTCAGTAATCATTCACACACACTCACACTCCGATGACGCAGCACCGGGACTAATTTGGGGTTCAGTATCTTGCCCAAGGATACTTCGACATGTTGCCCGGAGGAGCTGGGAATCAAACCGCTGACCTTCCAATTAGAGGACGACCTGCTCTATCTCTGAGCCAAAGCTGCCCCCAGTTCAGCATTATCAGCTGATTGTTTTATCTCAGCTGCCTTCTTCCTTTGTTTCCTTTTGTGCTACATAGCACCACTAAGCGTAGTAGGCAGAGAGCTGCCTCCACCCGAGTGTAACTAAACATACAAGCTGTCCGGTGCGTGTTGGGGCGAAGCATTGCGTGAGCAGAGGAGAATTGAGGCAGCAAAGACTGAAACATTAATTAGATAAATAACATAAGCATATTTAGTTTATTCAATTAAAAATATGGTCTAGACCTGTTCTATATGAAAAGTGACCTTAGATGACTTTGTTGTGATTTGGCGCTACACATAGGCCTAAAGTAAAATTGATTTGACTTTTCAGGGAGGGCAGGGGGTGTGATGGTGCCTGGCCTTGATGGTTTAAGTTAAAACTATCAACACTAAAGTATATAAGAAAAGGATCAATTGTGGGGTTGTTAAACTCCTTGCCTGCTTTGGTGTCCGGCTGGTCCTCCACATTAGTATCAGGCTCAAAAAATATGTCCCTCTGTAAATATGTTCTTGGCCACATTCTGGCTCTTTTCCAGAAAGGCGAGTGTGGAAAAAAAAGCTGAAATTGAGGAAATATTTTTCCATATTTTAAGCTCCCTGTTGTCCTTTACTCCCTTCACCTTCCCTTTTGCTGCTCCATTGGCCCACCTTTTTTTTAATCCATTTTCTATGTTCGGTCTTGGCGCTTCCCAATTCTCACGGTCACATGACTCATTATCATCATCACAGGCACAGCAACAAAGCAATCATAAAACTTGTTATTATCAAATAAAGTAACTGTGTGAATTAATTCATATTTCAACATAGTTACTTGCATAAAGTAATTTATCATATCATTTATCATGTTATATTATAGCATAAGTATTTATCAGATTTTTAATTTTATTTTTTTAAGTAGAAGCAAAGGCTAGATGCTACAGTTGGTGGGGTTTGGAGACCCCCTAGAGGTCAGAGGCCCCCAGGCACCGGCCCAATCAGCCTAGTGGTTAATTCGTGCTTGTTTACAGCATACCACATCTCTCTGTCCTTAGCCCATCACAATGAAGGAAAAACAATCCCATAGCATACAAAAGTGATAGCATACAAATATTGTAATTTATGCATGTGGCAATAACATATACACATATATGTGTAATAATAGTGGAGGCATGACTAATAATTATGGCAGAAATAGTTGGCGTCAAGTCGGACCACAGCATTTACACGACCGCAACCACGATCCAGGCTTTAAAAACACTTCAGGCGTTCAGAAGGTGCACATCACTGACGGAGCCACAGCCTCTGACATGTTAGCAAGAAATACTGAAGCCAATCCTATGAGCGATATTGGGTTAGGAAGGCAGGTCTTATAGTAGAGAAGGAGATCTGTTAACCATTTGTGTTCCAAGTTTGTTTGTTTGTGTTGTGTGCATTGACTAGACACTGACAGACAACAGTGTTACTGCAAAGGGCATTTCAGTAGTTGCTGGATATTGGAAGGAAACATGTCCCTGCCATCCCTTTCCAGTTCCCTGTCTTCGGATGGATCCATTCTGTTGACCATACTGTATATCTTACATTAGTCTCGAGTGAATGATGTACCTCACGTCCCTTTTTCTTCACATGTATGTGCATGTGTCTTTCTCCTTACTGTTGAATGTATATGTGTAGTTAAATGTGTGTTTTTGTGTGTGGTCGTCTAATGTTGGCTGGTCTGATGTAATCTAACAATACAATGAGAGCTGATGGGATGGGATTGAATCCAGCCATGCTTGGCTAGGTTTCAGGAGTGTTAAAAGCTGCAGGCGTCACAGTGGAGCATTGCTCTATATACATCTCTCATCAGCCAACCCACTGTGATCACTCATGCTGCCAGTGGCTGATGCTCCCAAATCACAGCAGGTCCCAGGCAAACCAAATTACAGAGAGGGGGAAATCCAGGAACTCTGGTGCCAGTTCTACGTGTGTCAGAGTGTGTGTATACACTACATGTGTCAGAGTGCATGTGTGAGGTGTATGAGGTCATTTTATTACATGCTTTCAGTGCCAGCCTGCTTCCCCCCTCTGCCAACCAAGTCCAAAGTTAGAAAAAGCACCTCTGGATGCTGCCAGTAGGACTAGGGATAGATTACAAGAGCTGCAGAGAGCTGTGACGCAAATATGATGAAAGCTTGAAAGAAACACACACACACACACACACACACACACACACACACACACACACACACACACACCACAGCTCTCACTGTGTCTCCACAATATCTAGTTGCCAAGTAGACAAAAAGTCAAACAATGCTGGAAGGACAACATGCACACTCACTGTGACTGTTCTCCCTCTTGCATTGTTTGACTTGACTCATTTGCATGCTCATTATTTGTAACCCTCATTAAGCCTTTTCCCTGAAGAGATAGACAAGTTAGGAAAAGAGGAGCAATAAAGAGGAGAGGAGAGGAGAGCAGTCTCTTTGAATTAAAAACAAAGATAAAACCATCCAATGGGAGTGTGATAAACTTGTGTTTAAATGTCAAGGCTCAGTGTTGGATTTAGCCCAAATTACGTAATTAAACTGTTTAATTTATGGAGTGCGTTGAAGCAGAGAGAGTGTTTTGTTTTGTCCTCTTGGTTTGAGCTTTGTTTTACAGATGACTGATGGCTTCTAGGTGGAGACCTTTGCAGGATTTTTTCCATGTTTGTTACAGTGTGGACCCTGGCTGTTGTCTGTCTAAAGAAGAGCTGGTGTTTGGTAAATGGAATTCTCTGTGGGAGTTCCCTTTCTTTCACATGCCCTTTTCTTAATCTCCTATCCTGTTATTTCAACCTTGTTTTATATCAGGAAATGCTCTTAAACATGAGCAGTGTTTGGAGACACACGTCAGTAAAGTTAGTTACTGTGCTGTAAAGTTACTGTAATTCCACCACTGGCAGTTACTACAAATGTAAACCGTTATTTTTTCACATTAAATAAGATAACTTTTAATTTTACATAAAAATTTGACTATGTGCTTGCTACATTACAGTACTGGTTTTAGTATTATATTTCTAGCCCGTTCTCACTCTGAACTCATCAAATATGTCCGCTCTGTCTGTGCTTTCCACATATGAGCATGACACAAAAAGACACCTTCTGCATCCAACCAGAACACGTGGTTTTTTTTCTACACCTTACCTTGTGCCTCTTTTGCCCAAACCCAAACCCAACCCTTCGTGACTTTGTTGCCTAAACCTAACTGACAGTCCATGTTGGTTGCCATGTGCTGTTGTGTAAACATAAGGACCATGATGTCATCCCACCATGATGTCGTCTCACCATCTGCATTTGTTGACATTAAGAAAACAGCATTCTGGAGCGTAACAGCTGATGCAGTATGGTGTCTTAAACTTCGTAAGTAAATGCGGAAGGTCACTGACAGAGTGGTGCCATGTGACAAGTTGGGATGAGAATGTGCTGCTACTCCAGTATTAGTATTAGTACTCGTACTGGAAAGTATTGATAGCAGTAGCTGTATCATTAGGGTACATAGGACACATGCTGTTGTGTACATGTAGGTACATGTACTATAGGTTTCACACGGGACACAAACAGTGGTCTCCTGGGTGAAAGCCCTGTGTTTGTTTACTACATCACCTGAACCCCTCTTTTGCTCCTGCCATAATTACTACTACCACGAGAGGTCACCTCCTAACATTAAACGTAAAGAGTGTGGCCACACTGCCTAAAATCTTTGCTCTAAGAAAAAACTCCCTGAAAAAACCCTGTAACAGGGGGGAAAAATGGTAGAAACCTCAAGAAGAGCAACTACGGGGGATCCCTCTTCCAGGATGGACAGACGTGCTATAGATGTCATAAATAACAATTAAATTACAGTAATGACAAAGAGGAAAGAGAAAGAGAGCAAGAAAGAGAGAGGGGGAGAGAAGCACACCAATAATGGTAACAATAGCATATCATATAACAATATTGATAGACGTAAAATATCTAAATGCACTCTATGATAACGTGATGTGTTTTGATGAGGTAAAAATCAAAACTGACAATTTAGACAATGCAGCTACCATGACTGCAGAAGCCAGCTTGTATGAACAAAACAATTAGCCACATTAAGTATAAGTCAAGTCAATCAGTATAAGTCATACTTACCAGATCGTTCCCAATTTGTTCATGTCAATGATCAACCCTCCGCACATACAAAGGTCTGCTTTGGAGTGCCACAAGGTTCAGTGCTTGGACCAATCCTTTTTACTTTATATATGCTTCCTCTTGGCAACATAATTAGAAAACACTCTATAAATTCCCATTGATATGCTGATGATACGCAATTATATCTATCTATGAAAACAGATGAAACTGATCAGCTATCTAGACTTCAAACATGTCTTAAGGATGTAAAAGCCTGGATGAGCCGTAATTTCCTGATGTTGAATTCAGACAAAACTGAAGTTATTGTTCTTGGCCCCAAACACCTCAGAAGCTCCTTTTCCAACAATGTAATTTCTCTAGATGGCATTACCTTGGCCTCTAGCACAACTGTAAGGAACCTCAGAGTTTTATTTGATCAAGATTTATCTTTTGCCTCCCATATAAAACAAACTTCAAGGACGGCTTTCTTTCACTTGCATAATATCGCAAAAATGAGACATATCCTCTCCCAAACAGATGCTGAAAAATTAGTACATGCATTTGTCACCTCTAGGCTGGATTACTGTAACTCCCTATTGTTTGGTTGCCCCAACAAATCTCTTAGGTCTCTCCAACTGGTGCAGAACGCTGCTGCTCGTGTTTTAACGGGAAGCAAGAAAAGGGATCATATTTCTCCAGCTTTAGCTTCTCTGCACTGGCTCCCTGTAAAATCCAGGACTGAATTTAAAATCCTCCTCCTTACTTACAAAGCTCTAAATGGTCAGGCTCCATCCTATCTGTCGCAGCTCATAGTTCCTTACCAACCCTCAAGATCACTGCGCTCTGGAAATGCAGGGTTACTTATGGTTCCCAAAGTTTCCAAAAGTAGAATAGGAACCAGAGCCTTCAGCTACCATGCTCCTCTGCTATGGAACCATCTTCCAGTTTCGGTCGGGGAGGCAGACACTGTTTCAACTTTTAAGGGTAGACTTAAGACCTTCCTCTTTGATAAAGCTTATAATTAGGGCTGGCTCAGGCTGCCTGGACCAGCCCATAGTTAGGCTGACATAGGTTTAACCTGCCGGGGGACTTCCTCTGATACGCTGAGCTCCTTTTCCTTCTCTCAATGCCGCCATCGGAAATCATGCATGTCTGTTAACTGCATTGCCATTTGCAAGCTTAGCTTAGCTCTGTGATAGCCATGTGGTACTCTCACAACCTGGGGCTACAGAGCCTGGGTCTGTTGAATTGCAGTACGCTAATCCTGTTGCCTCTCGGGAGCATTCCTGCTCCCTTGTTTCCTAGTTTTCCTGGATCCTGGCCGTAACCTTGACTGTGCCTGACCGTGGCGATAGTTGTGCTGATGCTGTGATCCTGCCTTTGGTTGTGCTTGTGCTGTGGCTGTACTGATACTGTGCCCCTCGCTCGCCCTGATTGTGGTCTGGTCCTGGTTGCGCCGATGCTGTGATCTTGCCTTTGGACACCTCCCTTTCAACAAATGCATGAGACTGTTATCATCTCCCTCAACATCATCATAGAGTGCAATTAATAATTTCACACCTATCGTTATTGTAATATGACATGCATCTGTTTCTATTATTGCCGTGCCTCTCTCCCCATCTCTTCACCTCTCCTCCCCTCTCTCTTTCTGTATTTCATTTGTTATTTACGACATCTATTGCTCTGGAAGAGGGATCCCCTCTGAGGCAAACCATGTTTTTTGATAATGGACTCTATAAATAAAACTGACTTGACTTGAAATTGACATCAGCAACAAATTTGAAATACATTGTGATGAACCATCTGACCGGTCCTGGGAAATGTATGTGAGTGAATGATCACAATATTTAATTTTAATAAAATAGAGGAAAAAATGGATGTAAACTGGTTAATTTTTTTGTGACTGTTAACTCAGACAAAAATGAAAATAATGGGGCTTTGACGGCTGAGCTGTGGAGATCGTAAAGGATAAAAGTGAACTAGTCCTTTTTAATCTGTTTGAACTGAACTTTAAGCTCGCTCTTGTAAAATGTGAATGTGCACAACAGGTGGGTTTCCATAACAGATTTGCACTAAATTTAACCAATATTATTGAAATGTTGTAAAAAAAAATTGCGAGATGACGGCATTTCCACTGAGGTGATTGTTCTGTGACTTCTCTGGCGATAGCATTCCAAGAAGCATGGTGGTGGATGTTGAAAACATTAACAGGTTTATTTCTATACTAGTCGTAATTATTTCCAATCCAACGCCACATAGGTGAGTGTAAAAACTTTTTTCGTGATAAATGGAAGACAGAGCGGATATATGATAAATGGGAGGTGTAAGGTACACAAAAAATGAATAGTTATTGAGGAGCTAATGAGGAACGAATGAGGAACTAATCGTTATTTAATGGTCAGTTCTTGAGTAAGTCCCAATCAAATGTCATACAGTAACTAATCATCAGTTAATGATGAGTTAATGAATGATGACTGAGGAAACTTTTACACCATTACTTCATAAGCAATTAGTTCAAATATAGCCAGTTTACATATGCCATAATTTGTTTGTGTTGGTCATGGGGAGAACAGGAAGGTTTTTTTCCTGAACTCATGTAAGACTTGTTGGTAAGCTAATCATCGAGGTAATGATTAATTACCAGTAATAATATAAGACTGATGTAACCCAACTACCACTTAGCCAATTCCAGACCACTCATTCACCCACTTGATTTTAGCCCTGTATGTATTTCAATTTAATACTTTTGCTATGGGAATAATAACAGATTATTATTATGTTCAGTGTTGGGGAAGTTACTCAAAAAAAGTAATTAGTTACTTATTACTAGTTACTTCTGTAAATTGTAAGGAAATTACTTTACTAGTTACTGCATTTGAAAAGTAACTTCACTACTTATTACTTTACTTTCCCATTTCTTAATTTACCGAGTAGATACAGGACAGCAGTTGAAAGGAGCCTGTCGCCTGGGCATAGAGTGCATTTCAGTCGAATATTTTTGTCCTTTCGAGCTATAAACTGAAAGTGGTGGGAACATCGCCACTGGCCAAACCCCCCAGTCTCCGTCTCCGTCTCCGTCTCCATTTCCCTCTCTCCTGTTCGTACCGGCAGCAACGTCACTCGCCCCTCTCTATGCAGCACGCATCGCGCCCGCACACAGACAGCAGCCGCAGCACGCACATAATTCCTGCGCCACTTAAACAGACAGACACAGCACAGGCAAACACGGCCTAGGTAACGCAGGAAAGCGCGTTCCTGTAGTCTAGTAAAGTAGTGTAGTTACTGATATTTTTAGAGTAATGCGTTACTTTACTTCGTTACCCCAAAAAGTAATATCGTTACAGTAATTCGTTACTTTGTAACTCGTTACCCCCAACACTGATTATGTTTATCCGTGCCTAAAGGTGTCTTTGATTTGAACATGATCATTATATTTGTGATTTAAAAATGACAGATTTAACAAATGAGTAACATTTTTAAGATGTGCAGAGATTTATCTTAAATTGGGGGCTTTTATTTTGATAGCTGCCAGTTATATGATAACTTCTTGCTTAAAGCAGAGGTAGCCATTTTGTTTGTTGCTGAGTGCAGATGGTGAAGGTTTGCAATCCTCAATCATCCTTTCCTCTGCTTGCTCTTTGTAGTATTGCCAGTATGTTTTATTTAAGAAGCTGAGCAGTAAATGTATAATTATATTTGCTACTCTGTGCTATGTTTGTTTGCACTGAACCTGGGGGGACAGAGCCTTCTCCATCGCAGCCCCCTCCCTCTGGAACTCATTCCCCAAAAATATTCAAAATTGCACTGACCCATCTATGTTCAAATCACTCCTCAAGACTCATCTTTTTAAACAAGCTTTTAAAGTGTGACTGTGATATGTGTGGTTTTTGATATGCTTTTTCTATGTTGTTATGTTTTTCCTTTCTTTTTTTGTTTTTGTTTTTTGTTATTGTTGTTTGATACGCTCTATCTATTGTACAGTGTCTTTGAGTTTGTGTTTGCATAAAATGTATTATTATTATTATTATTATTATTATTATTATTATTATTATCATTAATCCATCTTTGTATACTTACCTGTGTTACTGTTTGTGTTTATTTCAGTTTTATCTTCTCTTCAATAAATCCTGCCAAACAGACAGGCAGTTCATTGGTTGAGATCTTGGGGAAACTAGTTTAGCTTGCTGTTTCAGATGAGATCAGTACAATATTTTTATTTGAGAATCTAAAATGAAAATTAATAAATTCCTCTCGACCTCTTCATAGGTAAGGGTGCTTTTTGATAGACCTCAGGAATGATGATGATGATGTGATATTGCTTTGATGGTGAGATACCCACGACACCTGGAGTCCCCTCCTTCCACAGTGTGTAGTAGGATGAACCGAACTTTAAATAAATTGAATGACCAAAAATTTTAAGGAACTAAACTTTAAGGTGAGGTGAAGTCATTGAACTCTTTGTACTAAAAGGCCTATATTTCTGTTTTGTTTTTTGATTTATTTGTGAATGAGTGGGCTCTGAATCTGAACAGAATCTACTGTCTTATGTGCCTTTTTAGTCCATAACCTTATTTATTTATTGATAAAATTTAGCCAATTGAATTTATGTTGACATTGTAATAACTGGAAGGACCCACAATGTGTTAAGGCAAAAGAATAACATTTACCAGTGAATAAGAGCGTAGCTCCTCTTAAGACTGACAAAAAGCATAATGAAGGTTATAGTTAAGCAATGATTCAGTACTTACTACACAGTATGATGCTACACTTTACTTTAGGGGACACAAAAAGTTTAACTAATGGGCAAGTAATAATTAAGAAATGATTTATTACTCATTAACTACTCAGTATGACACTATGCTTTACTTCAAGGGACACAAAAAGGGTAACTAATGGGCAAGTAATAATTTAGAAATGATTCAGTACTCATTAACTACTCAGTATGATGCAACACTTCACTTGAGGATGCAAAAACGATAACTAATGGTCAGGTGATAATTAAGTAATGTTTCAGTACTCATTAACCACTTAGACACAGAGCAAAAAGGGGGGTGTTTAAGTAATTACTTATGATTGAGTTGTTACTGTGTAGTTTTGTTTTTTACTCTTTAGTTTTTTGTAGAACTTTTGAGGTTTGTCAAACTTTATCATCATTGCACAATATGCAGGAGCTGGCAGGATTACAGTTCACTGTGATACATCTGGTCAATGAAGATTGATTGATGGTTATTAAGTTGTTCGTAATTTATTCCCTCACTCATTTTACTAATTTTAGGAGTTATTCAAGAGCTGATCATGAACTAATAGCTCCTCATTCATTCCTTATTAACTGCATCATTTATTTCTAAATTAACTCATCATTAACTAATGATTAGCTACTGTTAGGTATCTAATTGGAAGTTACTCAAGAATTGACCATTAACTAATATTTAGTTCCTCATCAGTACCCTTAGTCATTACCAATTTATGAATTAACTAATGATTATTTACTGTATGACATTTGATTGGGATTTACTCAACTGACCATTAACTTATGGTTAGTTCTTCATGCTTTCCTCATTAGTCCCTCAGTAACTATTCATTTTTTGTCTACCTTATTATGGTTAGTTCATTCGTTTCTCATTAGTTCCCTGTTTAGTAATGATTAGCTACTGTATGACATTTGACTGGGAGTTACTAAGAACAGACCATTAACAAATGCTTAGTTCCTCATTAGTTCCTTAGTAATTATTCTTTTTTTGTGTACCTTATTGTAAAGTGTTACCCCCATATTTTGTATTAGCAATTTCTATTTGCACAATTTTAGGGTTAGTGGAAAACCGCCTCCTGATGTCCACTTCCAAAGAGCTTTTACTGTACACTTTTGATCAAAGTTATTGGTTTCAGCGAGCACAAAAGATCTGGGTTTGAAATAGCATTATTCAGACATTGGGAGCTTATACTAAAATGTTCGACCTCATCAATGTGGTTCCCATGACTGCTCATAAAATGACCCTTTTTGGATTAAGTGGGTGATCTTTAAATATACACACTTTTCCCTTCAGCCTGGTTCATATTTTTACAGGCCAAATCCAACACAGTGAATTGAGAGAGAGATTAAAGTGTATGACACTAGAATGAGTCTCCACGTTGAGCATGGGGAAATGCTAGAAATAACGTGGGGGTTATGAAAACATATCTACACATATACTCATATGCTGAGCACTCAAATGGACCCATTTGCAGGAATTTCAAAAATGTTTTTGGCTTGAAGCTTGCAAACCTGCTCTGGATACAGTCGTGTCTCAGGTGAACGGGCAGACAGTGACATGTTGTTGCTGTGTGTGGGGAGCCGCACATTAACAGGTGTCTGTGAGAGGCTTTATGAAGCTCCACCTGGCCAGCAGGAATTTTTACAGGATAACTGACTCATCCTTGCCAACATAACTGGCCCCATTTGTGGCCCTGACACATGAACAACAGTTACTGTGTGAGGTCATTTTTTCTCAAAGTACTGATTCAGAGTGGAATCAGTTTTAAGGCATAAGGTTCAGTTTTTTATTTGATAGTTTTGGTAAACATTTCCAGTTCATTAGGATAACATTTTATAATTTCATTCATAAAAGATATGTGATAATGTTCGGTAAGTATTAGCTATTGATTTAGTGATGTTGACAGTAACCACCTGGGTCCCTGGGACAAAAACTGAGCTTTGCTCAGCTTAAGCTGCTTGATTTTCCCACTACAAATTTCTGATGCACGTGATACCTTGCATATCTTATATGCATATATTATATGCAAGGGTAAATATAATGTTAAAGCCTTTGAAACACGGACATCAATTTTCTTATGCTGCATTCACTTGCCCTTTACATGCAATTAAATCTCTGATCCTAAGGAAACTGGTTTGATTTCTTTACAAAACATGAATAAAAAGGCATTGAGCAGCTTGGTAGGTTTATCCTGCAAAATGCAAGACATTATAGACACGAAAAAGACCTGAGAATTTGTGAAGTAAAAATGGTACAAATAAATAGGAAAAAAAATGTTCAGAAAACTACTACTTTATATTTTTTATTAATATAATTATTGTCTGTTTTATCTATGTATTTATTATTATTTTATTTATTTATTTATTTTTTTATTTTATTATTATTTGGTTTGTTTGTTCTGGGAGGGTTTTTTAAATTCTATCTTTTTTTCTTGTATTTTTTTTTTTGCTTAATTTCATGTAGGTTTTTCTTTTTTTTTTAACGAATCAAGCCAATTTGTTCAGGTTTTAAAGGGTTAACCATAAATCTGGACTCCTTTAACCCCTTGTATCAAGTATAAATGTAACTGTAGAATTGTAATAAATATTTTGAGCTGACAAATATGCAACTGGGAATGAAATCCTTCGGTTTTATGAAGTACTCTCTGTTCTCTGGCTTTTGCATAGAAGAGCTCAAGCGTGAGGGGGGAGAGTGAGAGGACGACTTGAAGGAAAAGGGCTGCCTTTGTGAATCGGTCACCCGCTTTACCAGGAGAGCTACTGGGCCCCCAAAATATTTCTGTTTTAATCAGTTTGTAGTCTGGTGTCAGTTTGCAGGCATAAACCTTTTTTCAATTTTTTGGACAACGATGGAGCTCTATGGAACAGAGGAATAAGAGATATCAGGTTTTGGATACACATATAATGCTTGTTTGTAAAATCACTTCACTTTTGGTTTGGATCTTCAGGTGGGATTTGTTGACTGTTTAGATATGGAATAATATATATAAGACTGATTGTAGGCAACTTTTTAAACCATCATCCAAAAAAAAGAAAAAGAAACCTTGCACACTGACTTTATGAACATTTTCGGTCCCTGGTCTTCCTTGAATTAGCTGCAAACTGCTGCTAGCTGCTTTTCATGTCTCTTGTGATGCAAAGCACATAGTCAAAATGTGACATCTGTCCTGCCCATGGTCCTGTCCTCCCAGTTGTCCCTTAAAGGTAGCTGGCTTAAAGGTGAGGCACATCTGTCCCCCAGTTCTGTCATTGTACCCTTTAAACAGGATGGTAAGACAACTTAACGGCCCGGTATTCCGGTCTTGAACAGGCAAAAAGGAGCCTTTGTTGAAATTATTTAATAATAATGATCATGTAGATATTCATAGTAGAAACAGTGGTTAAACCTTCATTACTTACTTTTTCCATGGTGTTTAAAGATGTATTTTTACAGTGTGTGTTGCACTCCCATGACAACCTTGTAGGAGTACTCCATTTAAGAATTACACATGAAGGATGCCTCTAGCAACAATTCTCCCCACCACCTCCCCTGACCCCCCAGCAGCTCTCTGACAGGAAGGATGCCATGGTGTGTCTGCAGGAGTGTGCAGTGCTAATGACGCTCAGTAAAACAGCTTTTGTGCCCATGTGTGCATGAGTGTGTGAGGGGAATGAGGTGGGAGGTAGGTTGCTCTGTGGTATGTTCCAGAAGGCTTTATATAGCACCTGCTGGAGTAGAAGGAGGTGGGAAATAATGTGAAGGAGAGGGAGATGGGTGGGCACCTTCAGCTCCATCTGGAACATCTTACACAGTAACTGAGTATCCAAAATAAATCTGTGTTCAAACACAAAGTGTGTTTCTCATACAGCACAAACAGTGACACCCAGCCTTATGATACATGGTGGCCAGTTTGGCTGGTCTTTCTCATGAAAATAGCTTTAATCCCTTCAAAATCTGAAATCTCTTTGTATTTTTTTCTGTGGTATAATTTTAAATATGTAATTGCAATGATATATATAATTATTTTGGATATTTGTCCCTAGTTTTTGATATTTTTCTAAAATTCTCCCCTCCTCCATAAAATATAATTTTCTTCAAAACCTTTGTCTAATTTCTCGCAATTTTCGGGACATTTCTTAACAAGTTGGTCATCGTTTTTTTTTCCCCATGTTTTTGATAGAAATCAAACCAAATGTGTTTCAAAGGGTTAAACACAACATAGGGTACATTTCTGAGCAGGGAGAGGATGAGGATGAGGAGAATCAGGTGTGCTGAGGGACTGACAAACATATGTGGTTATGTGGCACAAAACTCAGGCTTCATTAGAGCTTTTTCCATTAAAAATGATCAGCTAAATTGGCCATCATGTGTCATATGGCCAGGTGTTCAGGTTTTAAACGGATAACTAGCTAGAAAAGAAAAAAGGGGGGAAAAAGAAGAAACTTACTTGGAAAAAAAGCTTAACAATTTATAATAATTCCATTGTATAATAATTTTAAAAGTATGTAATTATGATAATTATAAATATAGTTTTTCCCTAGCTTTTTTTTCTTGTGTCACTAGATATTTTGTGGAACATTTCTTAACAAGCTGCTCATTGCCTTTTCATCATGTGTGCTTTTAAACACATCACACCATTTTTCTTAGGGTTCAAATACTTCCAAAAGGTTTCTGAAAGCAGCACAAAAAAGTAATGTCGCTCCATGTTTCAAGGAGAACCTTTCCTGACACTGCTTTATCCCACACGTAAACTGGTGTTCATACAGGAGGAATTTGCGCACCTCAAATACTTCAGACCACCGTATATACAGTTTTAGCTGATACATACCTGTAGGCTCCTCTTTTGTGGAACCATCTCACAGTTTTTTGATGCAGACACCATCTCCACATTTAAGAGTAGACTTAAGACTTTCCTCTTTGGACCAGCTTCTAGTTGGGCTGATACAGGTCTAGTCTGCCAGGGGATTTCCTGTGATACACTTAGCTCCTCTCTCCTTCTTTCTCTGTCTCTCCCTCTCTATTTTCAAACATTCATGTCCCTTGAATAAATGTTGCTAACTTTGGTTCTTTTCCGGAGCCTTTCTGCCCCCTTGTCTCGTGGGTTACCTCGGATCAGAATTGCATGCTGTTGCACTGCTGCAGTGGTTCTGCCTAATGCCTAAAACTATTGCTTTAATTAATATTCATACTTCTGCTATTGTTATACACATTTATAAAAACAAGATGCATTATATTATCTTTTGGTACTTTTTTCATATTTCTAGTAAATTGTTTTTGAGTTTTTATGACTGCTTACGCCTCCACCACTCAAACATCTTTAAATTTTACAGTTTTCTACATTGCCTAGCAACAGCCAAATGATGGCATGAGACCAAAAATTTGAAATTAATACACAAGGCTTAACTTTTACTGCTTAGCTGCAGCTTTAAATGTCATATGAGAGTCATGCTAGATTTATCATACAACATTCAAAGTGTTACATAAAACCTGTGTACCCAAAACCAGAAATGATATTGTATGAATGGTGTTTTAGTGCTAAGAAGCTCCCACGGCCCTCATGTGACTATTCAGGTGTAGGTGATCTTAAAGTCTGGGTAAAGCAAACTCAGCAACAGTCCTTATGTTTACACAACAGCAAACCGAAACCACACAGACCATCACAACAGTTAGGATTAGGCACAATAGTCAAGATGGTTAAGTTTGGGTAAAAGAGGCCAGTGCGTTCTCTCTCCAAACTTGTCAAATAGTACCACTCTGTTGGTGATTTCTGTGTATGTTTCATTAGCACGTGACCAGTTCCGTGTGGCTGCAAACTCAAGTAACAATCCCATGCGTATATGGAGGTGCGCGTTGCTATCAGGCCGTCCGCCAGCATATGATAACAACACTACCAAGCACGTTCTTATCTGATGTTGTCCAGCCACGTTCCAGTTGGACGCAGAAGGTGGCTTTTGGCATCATGCTTGTATGCTGAAAGCACTGACAGAGCAATGACACAACAATTAACATTGTATTTGTACCAGGGAACATCTTTTTCAGCAATGGAGCCCGCTAGTAAATCAAGCTTTTACCAAATCCAGTCAGAAGAACAGCAAAAATGTATTTTCCTCCGAGAAATTCTCCACAGCATATTCTTGTTCTTGTTTAATTGTTGTTATTACTTCTATTTCTGCAATAACTTCACTTATGGCTGCGTTTACAATACTGGCATTAGTACTTGTTGCTGCGGGAGCCATTATTGCTGTTTTGCAGGCAGCAGCCTGTATGTTGTCATCAACTGCAATGCACGTTGCAAGTCGTCACAGGTTGCCGCTTTGCAGTGGACTGTCATGTCTACATGTTAAGATCTAGGTATCTTTCTGCATCTGTTGTCTCTACCGGGATGTCAACACAAGCACATGGTAGGAATGATGCGGCACATGCTTATATTTAGGCATAAACAGCACATGATGGCACAGATGGTTAGTTCTGAGCACTTTGCACAAAGTCACACTTGCATTTACAAAATTGCAACTTTAATTCACTAGATACAGTCCAAAATTCAACAGAAACATTCAACATTTATTTTTCAAGGTTTGCAGTACAACTTTTCCCATCCTCTGAAAATTTTTCTTTAAGAATATGAATTTCCACTCACCCTTTCAGTAATAAACAAGTGCACATGTTAATGTTTATCACAGCATCTTTATCTGCAGATTTCTGCTCCAGCTGGTGTGCCATCTTTGTTCCACCTATCACAGCGGGCCAAAGGTTCATGTCCCCATTACTGAACCACAGGGTGACATTGATGCAGGGGCACCAGGTGTGTCACATCACTGAGGCTGGTGTGGCCTACCATTGTGGTCAGATGCAGCTGGGGCTGAAGCATACCCCACATACATACACATACACAAATAAACACATGCTGACGTCTGTTAATCTACACAGTGAAACTGCTGTTTTGCAGTCAATTGTCATGTTTAAGAGCCAACATCAGTGTATCTAGATGCAGCAGCCTGTAGCTCCTCAAATCCTTGCTACTTTTTTACTATATTTTTCTATTTTTTCGACTCCATGGCCCCTTCTGCTTCAGCACAACTTTTCTACGATAGAGAAGCACTTCTCAACATTGGGAAAAGTTGTGTGGTGTTTGGACTGAATGCAGCAGACAGCCAGAGGATCCCCACCAATGGCATACGCCAAAAAGACCAGAGGGGAGAAACAAAACTGAAAGCACTGTGCGAAGAGGGGAAGGAGAGCCGGCATCAGGGCGAGGCTGACCCGACTTGGACCAATCGTTGTTTTTCTACCAAAACTTCTTCTGGCCAATGTCCGGTCGCAAGAGAATACAGTGGATGAGATGTGATTGAGAATCACTCAGCAACAGGAAATCAGAGACTGCCTTGCACACATCTTCACAAAGACATTGTTAACCCCTAACATCCCGGATCAAGTTATTGCACTGAATAGACGGACCTTGATGGGAGCCATAAGGACACAAGACTCTGATACAAATTCAAAAAATGCATTGCAGGAACTTTATGATGCCACCAGCAGCAACATACCCAAACAACTGGCTGGAATCTTTATAGTAGCTTCTGATTTTAATCAACTCACCCTTCATCTCCAAAGATGTAGCAGGATCAATAAAATTTCCTTTTTAAAATTTGTAAATCTACCTTCTACTTTCTCTTGTAAATCACTCAAGTCGCTGGTCTCTGTTGTTTATTTTATCCTAGTACCTCTATGGATGGACCAGTGATAGTTTCGTTCCAGAATGGACAATAATTTGTAAATCTTTTGAACATAAATGTGTTGGTTTTAGTTGTGTTATAGACTGCTAGTTCAGGTCATCACCTTGCAGCATCACCTCAGCCCACAACATGTTCAAAAATCAGACTCAGCTGACAGATGTTTTTAAGATTCATCATACTTCATCAGCCTCAGCAGTAGTTTGTCAGATTCTGCTTCATCTGTTGGCAAAATACAGTGGGATTGTCTGGCAAAAAGCTGAATTGTGCTGCATGCACAAACTCCTGGTAATCCTGTGTCCATTCAACCAGGCCATTCCAACCTGTTCTCATCCCAACTCGTCACATTATGGCGCTCTATCAGTGACCCTCCTTCTGCATCAGTTGTTTATGCTCCGGAATGCCACTACCATGATGTCTTCAAATGCACATGGTGGGATGACGCAGCATGTCCTTATGTTTACACAACATGAGCTCATGGTAATCTATGTGGACCATCAACAAATGCACATTCTGATACAGATAGTTAGGATTAGCCATGTTCAGGATAGGAAGCAAACACCTGATTCCTGCATAAAAGTCTATTTTTTGTGGGCTTTATAGGTGCACTTGTGCTCATTATATTACGTCGTTACCTGCAGTGTTTCAACATGACATCATCTTTCTGTGTTTCATGTCAAGTTTCATCTGGTCATGTTCTCAAGTGATGTTGCCCATGCATGTATCATGCAGGCGCAACATGTTCTCAGCTGATGCTGTCCAGCCGTGTTCCGTGTGGACATGTGTCAAGTCAAGTCAAGTCAATTTTGTTTATAAAGCCCGTTTTCACTAAACAGGATTTGCCTCAGAGGGCTTTACAGCATACGGCATCCCTCTGCTCTTAGACCCTCACATCGCCTAGGGAAAAACTCCCCAAAAAGAACTCCTGAAACGGGGAAAAAAAATGGAAGAAACCTCAGGAAGAGCGGCAGAGGATGATGAGGGATCGCTCTTCCAGGACGGACAGACGTGTAATAGATGTGGTAAATAACAGTTGAATTACAATGATGACAAAAAGTAAAGAGAAAGAGAGAGGGGAAGAGAGAGGGAGAGACACACAGCAATAATGGTAACAATGCGTCATACTACAATAATGATAGTTATATAATTACTAAATGCACTCCATGATAGCATGTTATGTTATGTGCAAACATTGTGGGAGTTGATGTTGCTGCTGTCAAAGAACATCATAACAGGCGAATTAAATGCGGACTTTTGAACATTAGATCCCTATCATCTAAGGCTCTTTTAGTCACTGATTTAATATTGGATAACCATATTGACTTATTTTGCATCACGGAGACCTGGCTGTGTCCTGATGAGTATGTTAGCTCAAATGAATCCACTCCTCCTGATCATGTCACATTGCTTGAGACACTGGCCAAGGAGGGGGAGTCGCTGCTATTTTTGATTCAAGCTTAGCAAATCACCCTAAAGCTAAGCTCTATTATAGTTCATTTGAAAGCCTTTTTCTTAGTCTTTCTCACTTGTCAAGTCCCATGCGTATATGGATAGTGGAGGCGTGACTCATAATAATGGCAGTAGAAGGTTGTGCAAAGCAGGATCACGGCATCAGCGCAACCAGGATCCACAACACCGGCATAGTTTCAGACAGGTACCACAGCAAAGGTAAAACCAAGACCACGATCAGGGCGAGTCGGGGGTATAGTTCAGCCACAGCACAAGCATGACCAAAGGCAGGGTCCCAGCACTAGCACAGCTATCACCACAATCAGGCACAGCCATGATTGCAACCAGGATCTGGGAAAACTAGGAAACAAGGGAGCAGGAATGCCCCAGAGCTCCGTGAGCTCTGGAGCTCAGTGTATAATAGAGAGTCCCCCAGCAGATTAAACCTACTAAGAGCTGGTCCAAGCAACCTAAGCCAGCTCTAATTTTTAGCTTTATCAAAGAGGAAGGTCTTAAGTCTACCCTTAAAAGTGGCAACAGTGTCTGCCTTCCTGACCAAAACTGGAAGATGGTTCCATAAAAGAGGAGCATGGTAACTGAAGGCTCTGGCTCCCATCCTACTTTTGGAGACTTTGGGAACCACAGGTAGCCCTGCATTTTCAGAGCGCAGTGATCTTGAAAGTTGGTAGGGAACTATGAGCTGTGACGGATAGGATGGAGCCTGACCATGTAAAGCTTTGTAAGTAAGGAGGAGGATTTTAAATTCAATTCAGGACTTTACAGGAAGCCAGTGCAAGGAGAAATATGACCCATTTTCTTGGTTCTCATTAGAACACCTGCAGCAGCGTTTTGCACCAGTTGGAGAGACCTAAGAGATTTGTTGGTGCAACCAAATAATAGGGAGTTACAGTAATCCAGCCTAGATGTGACAAATGCATGTACTAATTTTTCAGCATCTGTTTGGGAGAGGATATGTCTCATTTTTGCGATGTTACGCAAGTGAAAGAAAGCCGTCCTTGAAGTTTGTTTTATATGGAAGGCAAAAGATAAATCTTGATCAAATAAAACTCAGAGGTTCTGTACAGTAATGCTAGAGGCCAAGGCAATGCCATCGAGAGAAATTACATTGTTGGAAAAGGAGCTTCTGAGGTGTTTGTGGCCAAGAACAATAACTTCAGTTTTGTCTGAATTCAACATCAGGAAATTACAGCTCATCCAGGCTTTTACATCCTTAAGACATGTTTGAAGTCTAGATAGCTGATCAGTTTTGTCTGGTTTCATAGATAGATACAGTTGCGTATCATCAGCATAGCAATAGAAATTTACAGAGTGATTTCTAATTATGTTGACTTCGGAAAGCATATATAAATTTAAAAGGATTGGTCCAAGCATGGAACCTTGTGGCACTCCAAAGCAGACCTTAGTATGCATGAAGGATAGATCGTAGATGTGAACAAATTGGGAATTATCTGATAAGTATGATTTAAACCAGCTTAGTGCCGTTCCTTTAAGGCCAATTAAGTGTTCCAGTCTGTGTCGTAAAATTCAATGGTCAATGGTGCCAAATGCAGCACTGAGATCTAATAGGATTCAAAGAGACCAGACCTTTATCAGAGGCAATCAATAAGTCATTAATCATAGTAATTTTTACTAGCTTAAGTAAGTAAAAGTATTCTCAGTCACTGTGAGACATATTAATGAGGTCAATGCAGAGGGAATCAGACAGACATCTAGAATAGTAACTCTTGCTGAGTGGCGTGTGATCGAGTAATGAAAGATCAAAACTTATTAAATAATGGTCTGACAGAGCGGGATTCTCAGGGAAGACTATTAAATCTTCAATTTCGATGCCTTATGCAAGGACAAGATCTAGGGTGTGGTTGTAGCGGTGGGTGGGTCTCTGAACGCTGACTGAAGTCAATTGAATCCAATAGTGTGGAGAAGCACTAAGGCTATCGTTACTAATATCCATGTGAATGTTAAAATTCCCCACGATAATTACTTTGTCTGATTTGAGCACTAAACTTGGTATAAACTCAGAGAATACGGATAGAAACTCAGAGTATGGGCCGGAGGCCCAGTAAACTATAGCAATTAGAATGAGCTGTAGAGTTTTCCAGGATGGGTGAGAAAGTGAGAAAGACTAAGAAAAAGGCTTTCAAATGAACTATAATAGAGCTTAGCTTTAGGGTGATTTGCGAAGCTTGAATCAAAAATAGCAGCGACTCCCCCTCCTTGGCCAGTGTCTCAAGCAATGTGACATGATCAGGAGGAGTGGATTCATTTGAGCTAACATACTCATCAGGACACAGCCAGGTCTCCGTGATGCAAAATAAGTCAATATGGTTATCCAATATTAAATCAGTGACTAAAAGAGCCTTAGATGATAGGGATCTAATGTTCAAAAGTCCGCATTTAATTCGCCTGTTGTGATGTTCTTTGACAGCAGATGTATTATTTTTTTATGAGATTTTCTTGCACAACTCCCCCTTTGTTTATTTTAGATTTGAACAAATTAAGTGATCGGGAGACATACACGTTCTTATTACACAATGGGTGTGTGACTGTCCTAGAGTGTGAGACTGCGACTCTGCCCCTTAGTCCCAACTCTGGATTGTCATGCTTTGAGCCTCTAATAAACTGGGCCAGGTTCCTAGAGAGGAGAGCGGCTCCATCCTAAGTGGGATGGATGCCATCCCTCCAGATAAGACTAGGTTTTGCCCAAAAAGAGTGCCAATTATTGACGAAGCCCACATTGTTTGCTGGACACCACCTCGACAACCAGCAGTTGAATGACGACATGCAGCTAAACATGTCATCACTGGTCAGATTCAGGAGGTGTCCAAAGAAGATTATGGTGTCCGATATCGTGACACCAATTAACCGTGTGTCATTGCTGCTGATGTGAATAACGACCTTACCAAATGTACGCTTTGCCTTAGCCAGCAGCTTTAAATTTGCCTCGACGTCACTCGTTTTGGCTACAGGGATACATTTGACTATGGCCGCTGGTGTCAACCTCACATGTCGCAAAACAGAGCTGCCAATTACCAGGGTTGTGTCCTGAGTAGGAAGTAGTTGTTTGAAATGTGAAGGGGGGGTGTGTGGTGAACCGTGGGCTTCGGCCTGCCACCATGCTTCACTCGGACAGTCGCCCAGCCTCCTGGCTGCATGGGGGTTGCTGGGGGATGGCTAGCATAGGCTACATTGTGTCGGTTCGCACCGGCTACAGGGGGCTTGCTAACTACCACAGCTACAGAGGGATTTTCCACGATGGGGAGCCATGCTTCCAGATTGCTAAGCCTCGCCTCCAATGTGGCAAATAAACTACACTTATTACAAGTACCAGTATCGTTAAAGGAGGCGGAGGAGTAACTAAACATCTGGCACAACAAGCTAAAGAGAGCAGCAGAAGAGGGAGGAGAGAAGCCATCGCTAATCAGAGCTAAAGTAAAGAAGCTTACGAGCTAACAGTGAGTGAACGGCTGTGTGATTAAACAGGAAAAAACGCTGAGACGGGAAGACAGCAGTGAGTGTTTGTGTAAAACTTGAGTGAGTTTCAATCACAGACAAGTGAAAAGCAGCCAAAGTAAGGAGCAAGTTAGAACATTAACACTGGGAATCGCTCGCAGGAGCAGTACAGAGACGCTACCAGAGACAGACAAAGATGCACCAGAAGTGAGGTAACACACTTACGTCAGCACATCAGGATCCTCCAAAAGGTAAGGTGCCTCTGGGCGTCATGCACTAATCCTGAGAGCACTGACAAAGCAGAGGTATTTGACAAGTTCAGAATGAGAAATGCTGAAAATAGCACCACAGACAGTGATTTTGGTGGAAAATTGTGATGCCAGAATCCACCTTTCATGTCTGCATGAAACGCCACGGGACAGCATCAAGTTAGGACATGGACAGACAGAATGAGTTGCAGATGGCAACTGCAGCATCACCTAAAAACGCATTGAAATGCTGCTGGTAACAATGTAATATAGGGAGCCTGAAGGTGCCATGTGCTGTTCTTGTCTAAACATAACCACATGTAGTGTAAATCTACCATGTGCATGTGTTGACACTGCAAAAGGCTGCAAAAGGATACAGCGTAATATTTAGACACTGAAGTCCATGGAAAAGATGCAACATGTGATGACTTGGGATGACAATGTGTTCAACAGCCCCATGTCTGACAACTGTTCATTTACAAGCAAAACATTTCCCTTGGACAGAAAGTAAGATAAATTCTTTTGCCATTGCTTAATGTTTTTGGAAAAAAATAATCCAATGTTGGGCTGCAATGCACCGTTAAAATAAACATTTGCCTCCAGCCAACTGCCTACTGACCAATCACTACACAACAGACAGTCACTTGTCTCTAGTCAGTACTTTATTCAGCTGCAGTTCATTGGTGGATGAAAATATGACTCCATTGCACGTTATAGCCAGTTGCCTAAGTGTTGGCTTCACACCATGGTATGTTTACAAGGTTGTTCATTTCATCAAAAGCCTACTGAGCATAAAGAAAATCCTAACCTTTGTCTGCCTTGTACAGTTCCATGAAGTTCAAGCATTCCTTGGCACAACTGTAGAAAAAACTGTGAAAAGATGGACAGCCTGTCTTTGTTCAATATCTAGAGGTTTGGTCAACTGCTGCCTTCTCAGAACTCTATCATGAAGCTGTCTTTGTGGAGAAATACATATATTACTGCAATAAATCACACTGCTTTGACTACATCAGGAGTATGACGCACACACACACACGCACACACACAGAGGGAGTGACCCAATGTTGTCCACTAGGGAGAATGAGCTAAGGCCCAGCTGTGTGTGTGTGTGTCTGTGTGATGATAAAGTGTGACTGCACTAACCTAAGTAAGAGCGTCAGACTGAGAGCAGAAATGATGTAACACAGCATACGAGGAGAGCAAGAGATGAACAGAGCAAGGCAACACAAAGTGTGGGAAAGACGGGCAGGAAAAAGTAACAGATATCATGAAAACTGAGCTTGTGTCACAAGTGAAATGCTATGTGAAGCAATGAAAAATATAAATAAAACAGCTGGGGTATAAACAAGAGGCATTGACTTACTATATCACTATAATGCTGCCAACTGTTTTCCAAAAGTTATACCAAATTTTTAGAGTTGAATTCTTTTTCCTACCTTCCAGCACATAACAACATCATTCATCATTCGTCATTCATTTTTTTAGTGTCTAACAATCATGTCATGCTAATGCTGTACTTTGTTAAATGGAAAATAATGACTGCCTGGAGTTTAAAACAAATTTAAAAATTTAAAATGCAAGGTCTACTATGGAAAGAAATCAGCCAGTCCAAAAAAATATGACCTCACGTTGTTTAAATCATGTTTACCAGGATGTTTTCATATACTACATATATTCATGTATACATAGATATAGCACGTACTGACGCACCAATACTTTGTGCTTAACCATGTATTTTAAATGGCTGTGATCATGTGACCACAGCTGACAGGAGTAGGAGGCAGGTTGAGGTGGTGGATGGGTCACAAAGCCATATTCTTTCCCCTGAGACTTGAGACGAAGGTGGAGAGAGTAGAGGAGGAGATCGTCAGATATACAGAAAGACAGAGATCTTTACCAGCTGCAGCATTGAAGTAATTAACATATTAATGTACCAATGATTATAATCCAATTATATGATTGAAGGGATAATTGACACGGGCTGTTCTACATTGTGCCTATTTGTATTTTTGGTACTTTTGGTATTTTAAATTTGATGGTGATGCCTTTGCACTTTGTCTGAATGCAGGACTTTTACCAGCAATCTTTTAGAAGTATTCCACATATACCTTGTGTGCTATATTTAATTTATCCAAGAAAAAAAAACACTTGACCACCATGCCAAGTTGGTCAGGGGCCCATAACTTGATGATTGAGGCCTGTCTTTGGTCTCCAAGCCCAAGCCAACAAGAGCATTAAGATATTATTATTATTAGTATTATTATTATTATTATTATTATTATTATTATTATTATTTGACGTCACAAAGCTCCCCCAGAGCCATCTGTGATTTCATGTTTTCATGGGCTGAGAGGTACTTCCCATGACAAATAATCTGCTCTTCATTGCTCCACCTTCAGGTGCCCTGGTGGACTGATAACGTTTTTATTGATCTTTGGATTGCAAGTAAGCATATACACATTTTATTTAGCATATATCACCTTTTTAGATTTCATACCCAGTGAAAGGGTCCTTTCAGCAGAAAAGTAGCTCTTGTTACAACAACAAACCATTCTGTGTTTTTATGACTTTTTACAACATAGATTGCCTAACTGTGATATGGAATCATAAATGTACATTGTATCCTTTCTAAAACTAAATCAGTTCCCAACTATTAACCAATCTATGGAGAGGCAAAATAAGTATTATGGTGGCAAGGAATAGTCACTTAGTTTTGACAGAGCTGCTGACAGTCTTTTCTTATTGTACAGTTTGTAGCACTGTATCCACTGGCTGTTCAACAACTCTGCAGTGAAATAGCAAACATATGAGAAGAAGAGAATGTGAGGTAAGATCCAGCAGAGGGAAAACAAGGAAGAAAAAATGTTAACCAGTTTGTTATTGTGAGGGATTCTGGTTGTCAAGGCAATAGAGGGGGAAACCCACACAGCTGTTGTCCAGCTAATGTTGCATTCAAGTCCTATGAGGAAACTGTAGATACTGTACATGGATTTACACATTCTATCTTCATGCAGTAAATTTCTCTTGCCTGATTTTCTTTAACTTCTCAAATTCATGGCAACTAGGTGGTGTAGATGAGGATTTTTCTCACCAGCAACCAAAAAAATAACTCTTATCCAGCTAATGGGTGGACATATGTACATTTGTGATGACATAAACAAAAACTTCTTGTAGAACTACATTGTATATTGTAGGGTCATGTGTTATTTTAAAACATAAAGGATGAACTAAAAATTACAAATGGTGTGTGTCATGATATGTCACATCTTCCATAATCTTATTACATAAAGACGTTTAGAAGGCAATTCCCATCTGAAGTGAATGCAGCATAAAGGCAGGAGAGAGGTACAAAGTGTGAAGGGCTGGAGGAGGACGGATTGCAAGGTTGGTGTAACGTCTCCTCAGGGTCTGCTGGCTCCTGATTGGCTGGTGGAAGAGGAGGAGGAGGAGAGACCAATGGCAGTATCTTATTGTGCTGTTGAGCGCCAGGCAGGGTTTCATCATGTGAGAGGCCCAGTTCACTCTTTAACACAAAGCAGATGTCCTCAACCTCACTGGTGCCACTAACAATCCCCAAGCAAACCCCTATCCCATCTATCTCTTCCTCCACTCCTTTTGACCTCTCTTCATCACTTGCTGCCTTCACTCCCTCCTCTCTCACTTTTTTATACTTCCCCTCAATATAGTGAGAAGGCTCTGGATAAGCCTGAAAAGCTTCTTTCAGTTTGTCCTGTACTTACCTTTAACTTTGTACCCTCTTTAAAGTTCTCTACCATGCGTCAGAAAATACAATAGATCTTTAGATACCATTTTAGAACATCAGTTTCAAACTTACACTTTGGGATTGTGGAAAAAATTTCTGGAAAATGCAGGACATAATTGAATGAAGAATGGTGCAGGGATGAAATACCACTATGGTCTTGATGCAAGGTTTGGTAATGTTCCAGAGAGTGAATCTAGAGACTGTTAATGTCCTTGTCACTTCATTAAGGACTGGTTAGATAGAAGCATGTGGCTGCCTACAACCTCCCCACCAGCCCTTTCACATTCCAAACTCATAAAATGCTGCCACTTTGACAGTGCTTTTGCCGTAAGGTGGCATGTGGATGGAACGCCTAGGACACCCTCAGGTGAGAATGCGGCCAGACAGAACTTTTCGTAGTGTTATTGTACACCGCCAGACAACACCTGCCATGTCCGCATGAAATAATACAGGATGGCATCAGGTTGAAACACTTCCAGTATCAACTTAATAAGGGGAGCTGAGGGCACCTGTAATGTATGCCATGCAGGAGTCTGGTGTTCACTTCCCATCTGAATGTGATGTTTTTTTTCTGCACCTTACTATATTCATTCTTTCCCTTATTTGAACCATCAGAGCTAGCATGTATGTTTGTTAACCTTCTGGCATTGGTTGTCATGTGATTGTGTTGTCTAAACATAACCATGTGCCACATCATTCCACCATGTGCATTTGTTGACATTATGGTAGTGCCATCCCGAAAAATAAACAGCAGACGCTGAAGGATACCTGAAATGTAATATATCGATGCAGAAGACCACTGCAAAGATTTGACAAATTAGAAAGAGAATGTGTTTCAATTACCACTGCTTTGATACCAACGCCAAAAGCCACCTTTCATGGTAATATGGTACGCTGCCAGGTGGCTTTAGTTTGTAACGCAACTGGAGGGAATCTTTCGCAGTAGTATGATACGCCTCTAGTCAGCGTGCAGTACCTGGCCCAGCAGCACTCTTTTGGCTCTTTCTGTTTGTTTGTTTGTTTTACTTTTTTGTGCTTATTTTAAGGT
The DNA here is from genome assembly GCF_026936395.1 of Plectropomus leopardus. Taxonomy (NCBI): domain Eukaryota; kingdom Metazoa; phylum Chordata; class Actinopteri; order Perciformes; family Serranidae; genus Plectropomus; species Plectropomus leopardus. Next base: position 1,597,401 of record NC_142180.1, read on the forward strand.
AATTTCTTTTTCAATTTTTTTTGGCTAATTATTGGGCCATGTGTTGTTAAGGTGATGTTGCCCTCTTCCCATGTTTTTGAGAGAAATCAAACCAATTTCCTCAGGTTTCAAAGGGTCAAGACATCTTGGCTATTGTATGTCATTCTGAAATGCTATGTAACACTGTAACAATCAAAAATGTAATATTTCTTTTGAAAAAAAACACACATATAACCACCAAAAGGCTATTCTTTGGTATGGGCACAGACCAGAGCCTTTTTCTTTGTGTTGAAAAGTAAAAGCCCCCTCCCCCCCTTAAACTCATGTGTATGCACCCACTGGCATGTATGCCTCATGTATTCTCTGTCCCTCTCACACATTGTGTCCTCCCCCCTCTTGTCAGTTTGTTCAAGTGGTTTTAGATCTTTACTTTTGGCTAGATGCTTTCCGCCTAACATCTAAATATGTTTCAGGCTTTGATGCGATCACAAGCTTTGAGAGTGCTTGTTTATATATGCGACAGGCTCATATACAGCAGATGCACACAGAGGATTAATGGATAAGAAACACCTGCACAGTCAAGTGGATCTCATAGTATGTTTGGACATGCAGCTTGTGCACACACAGACACACACACACACACACACACACACAAGTCACTAACAATCTGAAAGTGGTTACATCTTTGTGTCATCTTAAGGTTATAGCTTCACAGGGACAATGTACAATCTTGGGGTAGCCTGCTGTTTTCCTCAGCAGCTGCAAGCATGCTTTGATTCACTTCAACCACTTCAGACTACCCTTGTGACCTCTGAGCGGCAGGTAAGACCACACTCACACACTGTAGCAGTAAATGGCCCAACAGATGGTGCTGATCACAGACAGAGGGATGGATTTGTTCATCTCCTTTAGCGTTTTGTGTTTTTCTAGAACTCTGAAGACCTCGGAGAAAAATCAGTAAACGAGAAAACTTTGCCAGTTCTCACTTCTGCAAGGAGACAGGTCAGAGGTATGATTTAAGTGGATTCCAACTCATTACAGCTTGGATCTTGTTAACCCTGGAATTAGTCCTTTGACAAAATAAATTCAACTCAAAGACAACATGCTAGCTTTTTCAGCAGCTTTCAACCTCATCTCACAGCCTTCATCAGCAGATAAAAGTGGCTCAATCATGGCACATATTCTAAAATGAATCGATATTTGATATTTTTGATTAGGACTGATGTTGGTTAAAAAATTAACTCAATGACATAAGAAAATACTATTAACTTATATATTTTTTAAAGCTTGACTTTGAAAAGGGCCTCATCCTCCTCAACTTGAGTGCAGCCCTCAATACCATGAGCCATAACATCCTGCTCACCAGACTCAAAGCATCAAAGGTACTGCACTCACCTGGCTCCGTTCCTACCTCTCCAACAGATCCCATTTCATTTCTCTACACAATGATACCTCTGCCACAGTTACACAAGGCATTCCTCAAGGCTCCGTACTTGGCCCCCTACTTTTTATTATCCACATTCTACCCCTCGGTCAAATTCTCCACCACTTCAATCTGGGTCTCCACTGTCACACTAACAACACCCACAACATTGACTACTGCCTGTCAGCAGTTGAAACCAGGATGCAACATAATTTCCTCAAACTCAACAATGATAAAACAGAACTCTTCCTCATCGGTTCCAAATCCACTTTAAGGAAAGTTGACAATCTCACACTCACCATTGATCTGTGACTTGAGTCCCTCACCGTCTTGCAGTCCTGCCTCAAAACCCATCTCCTCTCCTCCAATCTAATGTATTATTATTGTTGTTATTGTAATTGTTATTATTGTTATTATTATTATTATTATTATTATTATTATTATTATTATTATTATTATTATTATTATTATTAATATTATTATTGTTGTTGTTGTTGTTATGATTGTTATTACTTCTGCATTCCACATATTATGCTTTAGGTATCCTTCTGCATCTGTTTATTTTCCGGGATGCCACAAATGTGATGTTAACGCAAGTGCATAGTGGAATTACACTGCTCGTGGTTATGTTTAGGCAAAGACAGCACCTGGCAACCAATGCCAGAATGCCAACAAAAGCACATGTTGGCATGAATGGTTAAGATTAGGAAAAAGAGGCACATAGTAAGATGTAGAAAAAAAAATACCATAGTCAGACAAGATCAAACACCAGATTCTTGCATTAAAATCCAGGGTTTGTTGGACACCTCCAACCTTGTGAGTCAGCCCTACCACTCAGTCCTCCACAGCTCCACCCTCTCTAATTATGGTCACTTGTGGCTCCAAAAAACCAAGATGACGACTGCGAAAAAGCTGAACTGGAGCTTCAAAATGGCGGTCCACAAATGAATGGGTGACCTAGCTACATCCGCTGTTATACACTCCATGGATGTTACCTGTCAAACTTCTTTGAAACAATGTCTATGTTCTTAGCCAACATGTTCTCATCCCATCACAACTCTAAGTGTTGCTCTGTCAGTGACCTTCTGCATCTATTTATGACAATTTAGCATCAGCTGTTTACACAATCCATCCAGCCACATTCTCAAGTGACGCCACTCATGCACATTGCATGTGGACACACCTGGTGCCCTCCAGCCATCTGCCAGTGTATAATAACAACACCATTAGTTTTGTCTGGCCACACTCTCACGACATCCAGCCACGTTCCAGGTGGATGTGTAAGGTGGCTTTCGGCATAATGCTTTTAAGCCAAAAGCACTGACAGAGGGGACATATTTGACGAGTTCAGAATGAGAACAGACTGTCTCAGCAATAAAGACGATGGTCACTAATAGAAATTATGGAAAAAGCTACCAAAATAAGACTTACACTGTAATAAAGCAAATATTTTTTTAAAAGGTGTACAAGGTACAAGGTAACTTTATTGTCATTTTTCTTAAACATAGTTTGAGAAGAAATTAAATTCAAGGTGATCCTAAATCCTGCTACATCTTTGGCATCAAAGGAGGAGTTCAGGAATCTCACAGCCTGGGGAAAGAAGCTGCTCTGTAGTCTGGTGGTTCTGCAGTGGATACTTCTGCATCTTTTTCCAGATGGCAGCAGGATGAACAGACTGTGGCTGGGGTGGCTGCTGTCTTTCAGTATTCTTTGAGCTCTGTGCAGACACCTCACTTCCCTGAGGTCACTGATGCTCTGTAGAGGGGAACCAGTGATGTTCTGGGCAGTTTTAATCACTCGCTGTAGAGCCCTCCTGTCCTGGGCCATGCACAAACCAGGCTAGTTCGGGATGTTTCCAGTCAGTATGATTTCTATTGCTCCTCTGTAAAAGTTAACCAGGATCTTGCTCTCGAATTTAGCCTTCCTAAGTTCCCGTAGGAAGTAGAGCCTTCTCTGTGCTTTTTTAACCTGGGAGGTGATGTGTGATGACCAAGATAGGTTCTCAGTGATAGTAATTCCAAGAAAGGTGGAAGGTGTTTACCTGCTCCACCTCTGCTCCTCTGATGTAGACAGGGGTGTGTGTCTTTGCCTCCTTCTTTCTAAAACCAACAATCAGCTCCTCGGTTTTACTGACATTGAGCTGTAGGTTGTTCTCTGTGCACCACTCAGCAAGATTGTCGATTTCCTCCCAGTATGAACTCTCATCGTTGTTTGTAATACGGCCAATGATGGTGGTGTCGTCCGCATACTTCACAATACAGTTCTCCTGATGTCTGGGAGTGCAGTCATGGGTGTACAGTGTGAACAGGAGGGGGCTGAGCACACAGCCCTGGGGGGGTCATGTGTTGAGCACTAATGTAGAGAAGGTGAGACTGCCAATCCTAACTCTCTGGGGTCTGCATGTAAGGAAGTCCAGTATCCAGTTGCAGAGTGTTGTACTGAAGCCCAGAGTGTTAAGTTTTCCAATCAGCTTTTTGGGAGAGATTTTGTTGAATGCTGAGCTGAAGTCAACAAACAGCATCCTGATGTAGCTGTTGTTATTCTCCAAGTGAGTGAAGACTGAGTGAAGAGCAGTAGATATGGCATCCTCTGTGGATCTGTTGGTTCTGAAAGCATACTGGTGAGGATCAAGGCTGGCAGGGATGATGTCTTTGATGTGCTGGAGAACCAATTTCTCAAGCACTTCATCAGGATGGGGGTAAGAGCCACAGGAACGATGATGGCTGTCTTGAGGCAGGAGGGAACAGTCTCTTGTGTGAGTGAGATGTTAAAAATGTCAGTTAAAACATTAACAAGCTGATCGGCACAAGTTTTTAGTATGCATCCTGGAATTGTTGTCTGTGGACTTGCTTATATCCACTCTCAGCAGAAGTTGTCTCACATCTGCTGTGCTCACTGAGAGTGGCTGGTCCTCTGGAGGCGGAGTAAACTTCACAGCTGAGTCCTTATTTAGGAGGTCAAAGCAAGCGTGAAATGTGTTCAGTTCGTCCGGCAGTGTGGTCTCACATATGATGTGGGTCCTCCTTCTTCTGTAGCCTGTTACATTTTCAATCGCCTGCCACATGTCTTTAGTGCTGCTGCTGCTGAGGTCTCTCTCCAGTCTCTACTGATGTCTCCTCTTAGCCTCCTTGATGCCAGCTCTCAGTTGTGCTCTGGCGATGATGTATGCCTCCTTGTCCCCTGACTGAAAGGCAGCTTTTTTAGCTCTGAGAAGAGCCTTCACCTCCCCATTCATCAAGGCTTTCTGGTTGGGATGCAGGTTGGCTTTTCTGTAATGATGTGCAAACATGGGGGCCGGATGTAGGCATGGGCAGGGGTGGGCTCAGCCCACCCAAACTTCCGTCTTGCCCACCCAATCAAAAGTTAACGGAAAAACCTTTATCCAATGGAAAAATAGAAGAGACTACACCAGGATCGTTTCCTTTTGATGATTGGGTGGGCAGCCTACAGCCGGCCTCCAAAATTCACCAACCATTATTATGAATCCCACCTGATATCACACAAGACCCGCCCTATTCCGTCAGTGATTAGTTGTCATTGTTGTTTGTTTGTGTTCGCTAAGCTTCACTCAAACAGTTAGCTGACTTAGCTCACATAGCCACCCTGTCTGTTTATTGTCTTTGACCTGCGAGGAAATATACGACCCTCCTCGGTCTCTGCTGCACCTGTCGGGGTCTTTGTTCAGCGACACCGCTCTTCCACTCTCCATCAGTATTCTGCGTCTTTTTGATGTGTTCACCAGCGAGACGAATACAAGCACATTAAAACTGACATCCACTGAACGAAAGGAGAAAGCAAGCTAGATAAATAATTATTGTCTCTTATGTGATGTAATTAAATAGATTAAACCGTACATTCGTCGCGGCTCACTCCCTCTCTCTGGCTGTACAGTTAACCTGGGCATGGCAGGAGGAAGAGCCGAGCACTTGTCTGCGTGTCTTGACAGTGCAGCTGCAGCAGCAGCACCGTCTCTAGGGCTGGGCTTCTGTAGAGCAGCCGGCCCGGCACAGTGGCAGCCCGAACAAGACAAAGACAGTAACACACACACTTACACACACACTGAGCAAGGCAAAGCCAATAAAACACACACACACGGCCCCATTTGTTGCCCAACAAAGGGAGAAAATCAGAATGAGAAAAATAAAATAAAAAATTCACTCTGGGGATCAATAAAGTGATTCTTATTCTTAAATTAAACCTAAAACCATTTTTTTCAGTGCCATCAGGACTGCAGTTCAAATCGGCCACTATTTGGCTTTTATATCATCCAACTGTACATACCAAACAAGTTGCCCACCTGTTATTTCAGCCAGCCCACCCTAATATGACCCTAATATGATGCTAGAACCGGCTCTGGTAAACATATCCCCTGGTGAAGGTGAAGGTAAAAGCCAACCCCAGGTTCACTCTTGTTCGGTGTTACGCCTTACTGTACTTTATATTATACTGCTTACTAATTTTTTTCTCTTTTAGATGCCTGCTGCTCACAGGCTGGCACCTGGTCACTACTTTTTACAAAGCCTCAGTCTCATCTGAGCACTGTAGATGTAAATAAAAAAAAAGCAAGAAAATACAAAGAAATTATAGGTAGAGTTTCTGCAGGCCGCGAATACACAGCAACACACAGTGGGTCATAGTGATGATTGCAAGATAGCAATATCTTTGTATGAGTATATACAATGTTTTTTTCAGGAAAATCCTGCATAGCCTGTCTTTAATGTAAACTCCAGTTAAGATTACATTTACTGACGGTCCTCAGTGGTGCAGTAATAAAAAGTTTCCAGATTTGTTTCTCTTCACTGTATGCCTATCCCTGATGTAGAACAGTAAAAGCCATAGCCAAGTAACTCTCTGTGTCTCTCTCTGTGTATCTCTCTTGGCACCAGTCTGTACCAGAACTCCATTTCTCAGTTATTTTGTGTATAACCTCCCTTGCCTTGCTGTTATTCAGTTCACCAAGAAACTGGCTTGGAACAATAAAGTGTGTGACCTATTAGTGAAATATTTCACCTCAGTTCACACATACACAAACACATGTATAGGGTATAATTTTACCACTACATGGCAGCAGAGCATGAACAAAAGAGTGAATGAGACCCCATTTGATGAGAATAAGTAACATATACATGATACAACAGTTGTGGCGTTTTTACCGCAATTTTTCTGTCCCTCTCCTCTAAATACTATGATTCTCATAAGCCTCATAGATCCAAAATTGCCATAAAGAACACTTTGACTTTTTATCAAAGAGCCAGCTATTTTCTTACAGTTGTTGTACTAATGGTTGAACTTTCATGTCCATCCAATACATTAAGTGCTCCAACTGTCAGTTACATAACATTGTATAAGATGAAGGTAACCTTTTCTTCTGGAACCCTTGACGTCCCTGACTAGAAACCCTTTCTCTTCTTAAGTTGTAGGAGTTATTTCAGGCACTGCAAGTAAAATTACTTTTCATTTTTAAATTGTTTTGATAAAAAAGGAGACAAACCAATGTGCACAACAGCCTTTACCAGAAAAATAAAATGCTACTATAAACCTTTCATGTAAATTCACATTATTCCTTAGATGACATAAGTCATACAGTGAAGAGGAATAAAGTCTGCATCTGAAATCAGCACTTTTCTGAAAACATAATGTAATCGATTATTTGTTGAACATGATATGTTGAGGTTATAGCTGAACACTACATCATAATACTATTAAATGAAAGTCTCTGTGGCTGCAATTTAGTGCTACAGTGGTGAAATGTAGCACTTTTAATTAAGTGCTGCATGCTGGACGCTGTTGTGCTCACAGCTGCAGTCAGGGATCATGCACCAGTGTCACAGCAGCTCATTTGTGAAACAGCCTGAGGTTTTCTGGGTTTTACTGGTTTGGTTGGCCAGAGCTTTAGCGTAATACATCCAGAAAAACAGATCTCACACACACACACACACACACACACACACACACACATACAGAGCACATTCTTGCTGGTAGGCACAGATCGTTTGCATGCACAATTGAGTGAAGTGTAGCATGGAGGATGTGGTTTTACTTACTCTGTGTAGAGGAAAACACCTCTGATGTTTGTTATTCACCTCTTCGAGTTAAAGCGAAAACAGCAGTTGGTTTCAGTACAGTCAGCTTGGTTTGCATCTGTTGTGAAGGAGATAAGTCATTGCTTTGCAAAACAAAGGAGATAATCCCGATGATTTGAATGAATAGTGAAACAGTCAAAATGTGGAAAGTAATGTGCTCCTAGTGTGGGTTTTAATCCCAGATGTTTCTGTTGAATTCCATGTTTAGTGAGTAATTTTGGTTTTGAATCTTCATTTTTATCTCTTTTATTGTTCATATATACAGTCTAAATATCGTAAATGTGGGCCTGGGATACAATCTACACAAAGCAAGCTGTTGAAGTGCAGAATGCAAACCTTTTAACAAACAGGTTACTCATCTCTGCAGTTTCCCACATTGGGCCTTGTCAGTTAGAAAACAGTTAAAAATGTGTGTATGTAATGTATGTAAAAATGTTACTAAAATGTGGAAAATCCCCAGAAACAGTAGTGAAACAAATCACAGCCGCCCAAAAACAATGGGGAGTGACACATTCCCCTCAAAAAGTTTGCTATCGAATCTCTTTCAACAGTTTTATGGTTTGAATCAGTGCTCTATCAACTCATCTAGAAACGAATCAACGTTGCGGTTTAAACATGCACTGGATTGTGCTTTCAAGGTCGTCCTGTAGTTGGGTGGTGTGTTGGAACAGTGACTGTAACTGACGTGTCTGCAGAGGAATGTACAGTGTTTACATTGAAGCCAACAAATTAGATGATGACAGCAGAGATGAGTCCAATTTATTATTATCCTTTCGATTTCCTCCATCAATCTTGTTTGATTTTCCAACTAATCACCTGTTTGGGGAAAATGACCGTCACTACAGTTGTGTGCTAAAGTGCTTACAGATGATGAGCAAGAACAAACTAATGTAATGGGTAGGATCTGTTTATATTCTACCACCATCTGTTTACAATGTACATGTGCACAACTGCACACATCAATATGCATGCCTGACCATGAGAATCTCAAGCAATACATTGTTTTTTGGTTGTTGTTCTTTTGGTTTGGTTCGATTTGTTTGTTTGTTTGGGTTTTTTTGTCCATGCACTGCATAGTGATCCTCTAAAATAGTTTTACCCAGTAGGCTAACTGACTTTCATGGCTGCATTGAGGTTACTTTGATGTTACAGGGGTTAATGCTCTATTCCAACTGTTTTCCCCAGATCCAATCTTTCTGCCTAAACTGTCCACATTCATATTTCCAGTGACCTGTGTTTATGATCAGTGTGAATGGTTCTCTCCCCTGAAACAGCTCACGTACTACCAATAACATCACACACATGCATGTTGGAACAACAACAAACATTACAATTACGAGACAGCCATTTCCGGGTAAAAAAATAACAAATTGGTTCAAGCTACATCTCCCAAATGATTCAACAATTGGTCATACTGTATGTTGAACAGGGGACTGCCCATTGTTCAGACATGCAGTTTCTCTGACTGAAGCAAATGGCTGATTTTTAAGCAGAATGATGTCATCTGACCTTTTAACTATGGCAATTGGTAAAGGTTAGAATAAGAATATCCAACACATTCTCACCCCAACCTTATCACATGGTGCTGCTCTGTCAGGACCTTTCGCGTCTACTTATGACGTTTCAGGTATACTTTGGTGTCAGCTGTTATGCTCCAGGATGCAGTTACAGTGATGTCAACAAATGTACATGTGGTGGAATGAAGCAGCATGGTCCCTATGTTTACACAACAGTGTGAACTGTCACAATGGTTGGGATTAGGCAACAAAGTCAGGGATAGTTAGTTAGTAGTTAATTAAGTTTAGGCAAAAGAAGCAAATGAAAAATCGGTTGTTTGTGGGACCCGTCCACCTCCCCACCCAGCACACAACAAGTTTTGTCCTGCCGCAATGTGAACACGTGTGTGTTGCATATGGACATGCCCACTGCCATCCAGCTGTTCGCCAGCATATGATAACAAACGCCACCGGTTATGTCTGGCCGTGTTCTGACACCACGTCACACTTGTACGCCAAAAGCACTGACAGAGTGGAGCTATTTGACGAGTTTAGAATGAGAAAGGGCTTAAGTTTCAGGGTAAGCACAACAGAGTCACAGAGGGGTCAGAGGTCATTCTGCATAATTATTAGTCATGTGCCTCTATTTGGGAAGGTGTGTGGCATATTTTCATAGAAGTGGCCCTTCAGAGCAATGGGCATTTATTTTTGGAATCAGAGGTTGTTGTAAAAACGGGGTTTTGATCCACTAGCTCTATTACTAGCTACTGCTGGTAGTCCTTTGGAGAGAGGTGTGGGTATGTCCAGGAGAGTCAGGAGTGGTGGGACTGCGAAGTGGAAGCTTTCATGGAAAAACAATTCCTCCAACACTGCTGTCACATCAAGACTCAAAATGTTGGCAAGCTGTCCCTATGACAAGGCAACTGACAGTGGGGCTCAGTTTTTTGGTGATTGGCACAACATATCACAGCAGTGGTACGGCTTTCTATTTTTTCAGCAGACCATTTCAACACTGTGCAGCGCGTATCTGTGCCTTTGCATTGATGTACAGCAATGCCAAAACCATGGATGTATGCCAGACACCCACATAAATTCCGATATGACAGTTTGCAAGGCCAGTGATTGGATGTACCTGGATGCTCACAGATTCCCTTTGCATTGTGCATTTATTACCTTAACATCAGGTGCACTTACTTTCAGTTTGACCCCAACACACCTGATTCTAATGATCAGCTCGTCATCAAGCTCTGCAGAAGCTGATGATGATCCATTCATTTGAATCATGTGTGTTAGAAGAGGGAAACATCTAAAACATGCAGGACAGTGGGCCCTGAGGACCAGTACTGGGAAACACTGCCCAAAGAAACTGCAGAGGCAAAATACTCTTTTTTTAACTCAATGCTTACCACCAAGGACAGGCACATAAAAGTTTCTAAACACTATGGCCATGACCTCAAAAATCATACATCATCATGGGAAGTGAGTTTAAAGTAGAGTTTGTTTGCATTTTAGAAACATGAGAGATTGCAACTTTCTGTGACACAAACGGACACGATGGGGTCTCATTATAATGCTACCTCTGCTAAAAACCCTCTCAACTGGTGCCGAAGAGGAGGGGACCGACAGCACCTTCAGTGCCAAATGGAGTTGAGGAAACCTGTCTCCAACCTGTCAAGTGCATTGCCAGTGTCAGAGTCTTGGATAGCATCAAAGTATTTGCCAATCTGTGTTACAATACTTGAATCCTAGGTCGTGCTGCGCTTCTTGTGAGCCTTGTTGCGTGACAGATGGCGTGGCAAATTGACTGGTGGCGAATAACTGGATGGCCACCAGTCTGATTCTGTTGCATCTCCTTTAATTTCCATGTTCTCTACTTCTGTGGTAAAAGTGTCTGAAAAACACAAAAATACTCAAAAACAATGAAGGCACTGTCCTTGCAGGTAAAATATAAACACCATACCAGATTCAGTAGCTCAACAATTGTATTATGTTTTGTGACAAATTAAATCTAGTTAAAACACCATGAATTCCACTTTAAGACTATTTTGGGCTATTTTTAAACAGGAAGATCTGTATAAAAATGTTTACTAACCTGTTAGTGACTTCTTCAGTTCATCTCTTGACTTCTTCACTGATGCTGCACTTCCTCCAGTGGTAACATCCAGATCCACCCAACGTAGGCCAAACTGTGGATCCAACATGGTGGCCAAAAAGTACACATTATGGTTAAAAGGTTCCTCTGTTCCGCTCTCTTTCGTCATGTTTGTTTTTGTAAAGATTCCAGAAAATCTTTTCATCAGAGACTGCCGGAGGGCCTTCATCAAAGGCCAATCCCAGGTTTCTTTTCAACACTGTAGCCAGGTTGACTCAGAGTCACAGCTCTATAGAGCCCTGTATTCCTTCGGCCCTAAGCATTGACGACTTTATGAATTTCTTTAATAATAAAATCATAACTATTCGAGATAAAATCCATCACCTCTTACCCTCAACTGACCTGACCCCGAACTTAGATAGCCTGATTATGGCAACAAGGCCCGAAATTTATCTAGACCATTTCTCCCCCATTGACCTTCATCAACTCTATACTTTGGTTTCTGCATGTAAGCCATCAACATGCCTGCTAGACCCCATCCCAACTAAGCTCCTTAAGGAAGTTTTACCTTTATTAGACAACTTTTTATTAGATATAATCAACGCGTCTTTATTGACAGGTTATGTACCCCAGCCTTTTAAAGTAGCTGTCATTAAACCTCTTCTAAAGAAGCCCACTCTCGATCCTGAGATTTTAGCTAACTATAGACCGATATCTAATCTCCCCTTTATTTCTAAAATCCTTGAGAGAGTGGTTGCTCATCAGCTCTGTGACTTTCTCCAAGACAACAGTTTATTCGAGGACTTTCAGTCAGGCTTTAGAGTTCATCATAGCACAGAGACGGCACTAGTAAAAATTAATAACGACTTATTTATCGCTTCTGACACAGGTCTGATCTCTGTTTTAATCCTATTAGATCTCAGTGCTGCATTTGACACCATTGACCATCAAATCTTACTGCACAGACTTGAAACCTCAATTGGCCTTAAAGGAACATCACTAGCCTGGTTTAAGTCATATTTATCAGAACGTTTCCCAATTTGTTCACATCAATGATCAACCCTCCGCACATACAAAGGTCTGCTTTGGAGTGCCACAAGGTTCAGTGCTTGGACCAATCCTTTTCACTTTATATATGCTTCCTCTAGGCAACATAATTAGAAAACATTCCTTAAATTTCCATTGTTATGCTGATGATACGCAATTATATCTATCTATGAAAACAGATGAAACTGATCAGCTATCTAGACTTCAAACATGTCTTAAGGATGTAAAAGCCTGGATGAGCAGTAATTTCCTGATGTTGAATTCAGACAAAACTGAAGTTATTGTTCTTGGCCCAAAACACCTCAGAAGCTCCTTTTCCAACAATTTAATTTCTCTAGATGGCATTACCTTGGCCTCTAGAACAACTGTAAGGAACCTCGGAGTTTTATTTGACCAAGATTTATCCTTTGCCTCCCATATAAAACAAACTTCAAGGACGGCTTTCTTTCACTTGCGTAACATCGCAAAAATTAGACATATCCAATCCCAAACAGATGCTGAAAAATTAGTACATGCATTTGTCACCTCTAGGCTGGATTACTGTAATTCCCTATTATTTGGTTGCCCAAACAAATTTCTTAGGTCTCTCCAACTGGTGCAGAACGCTGCTGCTCGTGTTTTAACAGGAAGCAAGAAAAGGGATCATATTTCTCCTGTTTTAGCTTCTCTGCACTGGCTCCCTGTGAAATCCAGGATTGAATTTAAAATCCTCCTCCTTACTTACAAAGCTCTAAATGGTCAGGCTCCATCCTATCTGTCACAGCTCATAGTTCCTTACCAACCCTCAAGATCACTGCGCTCTGAAAACGCAGGGTTACTTGTTGTTCCCAAAATTTCCAAAAGTAGGTTAGGAACCAGAGCCTTCAGCTACCATGCTCCTCTCCTATGGAACCATCTTCCATTTTCGGGTCAGGGGAGGCAGACACCGTTTCAACTTTTTAAGGGTAGACTTAAGACCTTCCTCTTTGATAAAGCTTATAATTAGGGCTGGCTCAGGCTGCCTGGACCAGCCCATAGTTAGGCTGACATAGGTTTAACCTGCCGGGGGACTTCCTCTGATATGCTGAGCTCCTTTCCTTCTCTCAATGCTGCCATCAGAAATAATGCATGTCTGTTTACTGCATTGCCATGTGCAAGCTTAGCTTAGCTCTGTGATAGCCATGTGGTACTCTCACTACCTGGGGCTCGCGATTACAAAGCCTGGGTCTGTTGAACTGCACTACGCTAATCCTGTTGCCTCTCGGGAGCGTTCCTGCTCCCTTGTTTCCTAGTTTCCCTGGATCCTGGCCGTAACCTTGACTGTGCCTGAACGTGGTGATAGCTGTGCTGATGCCGCGACCCTGCCTTTGGTTGTGCTCGTGCTGTGGCTGTACTGATTCTGTTCCCCCCGCTCGCCCTGATCGTGGTCTGGTCCTGGTTGCGCCAATGCTGTGATCTTGCCTTTTGACAACTCCCTTTCACATATGCATGAGACTGTTATCATCTCTATCAACATCATCATAGAGAGCAATTACTAATTTCACACCTACCATTATTGTAATATGACATGCATCTGTTTCTATTGTTCTGTGCCCCCCCCCCTTTCTCTTTCCTTTTTTCCCATGATTGTATTTAACTTGCTATTTACTACATCTATTGCCTGCCTGTCCGTCCTGGAAGAGGGATCCCTCACTATCCTCTACCGCTCTTCCTGAGGTTTCTTCCTCTTTTTTTTCCCCGTTACAGGGGTTCTTTTTGGGGAGTTTTTCCTTGGGTGATGTGAGGGTCTAAGGGCAGAGGGATGTCGTACACTGTAAAGCCCTCTGAGGCAAACCATGTTTTGTGATAATGGGCTATATAAATAAAACTGACTTGACTTGACTTGACTTGACTAGTGCAGTCAGGGTTCCTCCATCATGAGAAGGTGTGTATTTACAATCCAGAACAGTCGGAACCGCCATGCCAATCATAACAGATTTCTCCCCTTTGGTTAGATCTGTTGCCTCAGAGAATGGTGCAAGAACTGCACAAAGCTCCTTCAGCTGGTTCCACTCACAAGCACTAAATATCACATTCTCATAGTCATTGCTGCACATTTCAGTCAGAGCTTTGTGGTCCAGAGCTGTGAGGGCCTGTACTTGTTTAAAAGTGCTCTTCCAGCGAGTGATGTTTGCTGCTGGAATTGTCTTATTAGTGTCAAAAATAGCCTCAAACTTATCTTTGAATTGCGAAGTTTTGGCTGTGGTGGTTGAGATGGCCCTAACTTCTTCATTTCATCATTCACAACTAACTGCAGAGAGTGGGCAAAGCAGGAAAGACATTCACCTGAGAAGACATGTCTTTCCACAAGTGTTCATCATCTGGATTCTCCTCCTCACTCTCACTGTCATCAGCCTGCTGCTGCGGCATGTGAACTTTGAAAGCGCATTTCATATTTGCAGCATTGTCTGTGATTATATAACTTATCTTATAACAGATACCATATTCCTCTGTGATCTCCTCAAAAACTGAAGCAATTTTCTCCCCACTGTGTCTGCCTGTAAAGTACCTACAGTCCAGCAGGTAGGATTCAAGTGCATAGGAGTCTTTTGATTTGTGGTACACATGGGCGGTCACTCTAAGGAAGGAGTGTAGCCTTCGATCAGACCAGAGGTCAGTTGTTAACGACATAGACGACTCTGCATCCAGCTTCTTTAAAACAGTTTCCTTGATGTTCTTTACCAACCCTGGTCTCCACTTCTAACAAATTGTTCTTCTGGAGATAGGTGTGTACTTACAATCCACTATCTCAAGAAAGTGTTTAAAAAGTCCATTTTCCACTAATGAAAGTGGCAGACTACACCCAACTTTCAAACCTTTGACAATGGCTTCATTGATGGCTTGTTGTCTTGGTGAATGTAGGCTGTAGAGTTGCACTTTCTGGGTAAAGGATTCCAAAGTTGGCTGTTTGACATCCATCTTTTGTCCCGCCTTGTACTCCAAGAACCTAAAAAACAGTAAGATATCTGGTCATATAACAATGAATCAAAAAAGACGAAACTTAAAAACAGTGTAATAAAAACAGAAAGCAAAATTATGAAAACTTCATGAATGTATTTAACTTCTGTATATACCATATTAAAACACACAATTGTGGATCAGCACGATACATACACAACAAAGGCAGGGTGGTGTGACAGCCAATAAAAAAGAACGCCACCGGAAGAAGAAGCATTAATGATATTATACACGACGACTTGGGATGACAACGTGTGTGTATGTGCTCATACTGCTGTTCATACCATGAAAAGTTTTTCATACAAACAGTACATTAATAAACTATAAAATGAAAAGGTGTTGGTAGCCTCCAGCAGCAGCTGTAGACTGAGAAGAAATCTAAGTCACTGGGCCAACTGATCAACTTTTAAGGAAGAACGTGTACTTGAAATGCATGTGATAAAGAATGTTTTTTTTTTTTTATCACAAATAGCTTTAAGGATGACAGAAAACACGCTGACCTAGGATATTAATGACATTTAAATACATATTCTGTTTCAGTAAGTAGTGACATCACCTACAGGAAAAGTAACACTTGTCTTATTTTCCAGGCAGTGAGCTGCTTAGATAACAGACAGCAGACAAGAGAAGGAAGAACCCGATAATAATGCTGATGATGGTAATGGTAGTCAAATAAAAGAGCCTCCTGAACATTGTTTGATGTGTGTAAGCATCAAACAGTGCCAGTAATGAGTGGGTTAATATGAAGCTGAGGCTTTTATCTTTTGTACTTCCAAGACGATTGCCCCCGCCCCCTGTAGAGAACACCACCTAATTACAAGCACTATCAAGGCAGTTTGTACGTCTGTGTGCATGTGTGTATGTACATAATGGTCTTTATGTTTGTGTGTGTGTGCGTGCGTGCGTGCGTGCGTGCGTGCGTGCGTGCGTGCGTGTGTGTGTGTGTCAACGCCAGCAAGTCTATGTGTGCCAGTAATTACTCCCCACCAATAAAACAGGTCATTTACAGGCTTCATGAAAGGAGAAGGGCAGCCTAATGGAGTGGTGTGAGGAACACCCACCACTTTAAACCAGACTGCTACTGGAGCCTTGACACTGTACATGTGTATCTCTGTGTGTGCCATGACTAGCTAGATTAGATAGTTTAGTTTCTCATCTTTTGTGTAATTTTCTGATACGTTAGTCAGCACAGGTATTCATCCATATCCACTGTGCTGACATTTAAAAAGAGCATTTACTGTCCATGTCACAAGAAGTTTTTTACCCTTGCATATTTGTTTCATTTCATATATATTTCATTTCAAGCCTCTCCATCCTCATCAAAATGATAAAACTGTGTAAACTTGTTAGATCTCTTCTTCCCCCATTTTGATCAGAAAGCTACATTCTACCTATGCAGTTTAATGCTTTACATCAAACTACATATAAAAACCACATTTGTACTTAAAAAATACGCTGAATGGTTTCAAAACATTTAAAATTACAATCATACTCTAAGAAAGAAAAAATGTCATGAAACCTCAATTACATAAATAAGACAAAAGATAAAAGCAAACAAAAAAAATGTTTCTTTTAGGAATTTAAAGAAGTTCTATGACAGATATTTATTGTAATGCTGTTTTGATTTGTAATATGAAAAGGCTCTAAACTGTTTACATTTACATACATTTACATACATTTAATGCTGTTGTGTTCAATGACCAAAGCCAATGGTTGGGTGTATGAGAGACAGTAGCTGTAGATAGGTATTTTTGTAAGTTAGTGGTATGATTTGAAATACACTTTTAAAAATGTGTCTAATACGGACAAGGTGTCATTGTCACCTGCACAGTATGTATATTAATAGTAATAGTATAGTAGTCAAGAGTCAAGATTGGGGCGCGGCACGTGGTTAGGACTGTTGCCTCACAGCAAGAGGGTCCCTGGATTGAACCCGGGTTGGAAGGGGGTTCAGTCCGTGTGCGGAGTTTGCATGTTCTCCAGCTTCCTACCACAGTCCAAAGACATGCAGCTCAGGTTGATTGGTGACTCTAAATTGCCCTTAGGTGTGACTGTGAGCGTGAAAGGTTGTCTGTCTATATGTATCAGCCCTGTGTAGGTGTAGTGCGTAGGGTGTACCCTGCCTTCCGCCCGATGACAGCTTGGATTGGCTCCAGCCCCCCCCCGCAACCCTTGCAAGGACAAGCGGTTACGGAAGATGAATGAATAGTCAAGATGGGAGAAAACCAAAGCATTGATCCAAAGCATTATTACAACCTCAATTCCAAAAAAGTTAGAATGCTGTCTAAGACTTAAATGAAAACAGAATGCAATGATTTGCAAATCTTTTTCTGACTGAGCTATATTCAATACAGAGAAAAGATATTCAGTGTTCAAACTGATAAAATTTGTTTTTTGTAAATACACTCACATTCCGAAGTTGATGCCTGCAACATATTTAGAAAAACCTCAACTTTTCTTTGAACAGCACTATTTGGGAACTGAGGACACTAATTGTTGAAGTTTTGAAAGTTCTTTCCAAAATTCTTTCCCATTCTTGATTTATGAACAAATTGTGTTTCTGGATGTTGTTGATATCTGGCTTTTACTTTGCATGGTAGAGTCTGGACTTGCAGATGAACTGTTCTTTGCTGACAATGGTTTTTCAAAGTGTTCCTGAGCCCATGCAGCAATATCCTTTATACAATCATGCCCATTATAAATGCAGAGCAGTCTGAGGGGTCAAAGGTCACAGGCATTCATTACAACATTGGTTTTCAGCCTTACTTTTACTGACCAGATTGTCTTAATCTTTAGATGATATTATGGATTGTACATGATGAACTCTCTTAATTATTTGCAATTGTGTATTGAGAAATTCTTAACAAAATTCTTAAACTGTTGGCCTGCTTTACCATGCAGTTTTTGACAGTTTTTCACAAATGGCAATCCATTCATGTGAACAACTGAGCCTTTTGCGGATGCCCCTTTTATACCCACTGATGATATTATCCCCTGTTTCAAATGAATCTGTTTACCTGTGGAATGCTCTAAACAGGTGTTTTTTGAACATTCCACAACTTTCCCATTGCTTTCTTGCCTCCTTTGCAACTTTCGCAGTGTGGCATGCATCAAATACAGAATGAGTGTATATTTGAAAACAAAGGGGTTAATAAACATTATTATTATTATTATCATTATCATTGTTATTATTATCATTATTATTATTACTATATTATTCTATAAATATCTTGTCTTTGTACTGTATTCAATTGAATACAGGTCAAAAAAGATTTGGAAATCTTTGCATTCTGTTTTTATTTAAGATTTATACAATTTTTTCATCAGGAAGTAAGAATTCAAACAATATGTCACATGAAGTTGCAATGTAACTTTATGAAATAAATGTCAGTGCCATCAAAATGTACATTCAGCAACCATGGTGTGTTCAGCTGAATGAACCGTTCTTTGCAAGGCCCTGTGGTTCTGTTCAGTATTGTTTCTGTACCAGGCAGTGCTGCTCCCCGTCAGGACACTGTGGATGGTGCAGAAGCAGGAATTCCTCAGTATTTGAGGTGATACTCTAAATTTCCTCAAGCATCTAAGGTAAAACAGTCTCTGCCCTCTTTTCTCACCAATGACTCAGTATGCAGCATTCAGGGAATGCACTCAGTGACTTGGACACCAAGGTACTCGAAGCTGTCCATCCTCTTCCCCAAAAACCTGTTGATGTTAAGGGGTGCTTAGTTCATTTGCTGCTTCTCCCCGAAGTCCACTATCGTCTCCTTAGTCTTGTTTGACGTCCAGGAGTATGTTGTTGTCCTGACACCAGCAGGTCAAGTCCTCTGCTTCTTTCAGGAAGGCCTTTTCATCGTTATCTGTAAACAGGCCCACCAGAGCTATGTCTTCAGCAAACCTGATGATGGTGTTGGAGTCTAAAGTGGCTACACAGTCATGTGTGTACAGGGGTACAGCAGGGTACTAAAAACGCAGCCCTGGAGTACTCCGGTATAAAATTACTAGTGCTGGGCATAGATTAATTTTTTTAATCTAGATTAATCTCACTGCAATCATGTAGTTAATCTAGATTAATCTAGATTAAAATTATAGATTTGAATTTTGCCAAAGACATTCAAAATAATATCTATCTATCTAAATGATGAAAATGCATCACAAAATGCTTGAGAAAGCTGTTCTACTATAATATTTGGTAAAGAAAAATAATGTTCCATAAGATTTACTTTGGTGTTTAACTTTTTTTTATTTTGTTAAACACAGACATTTAGGAACACAGGTTCTGTCTCCATGTGGAAAAAGCTTTTTCCTGCTAACTGGAATGAACAGCAGAGGGCGCAGCCTCTGATAACATGACCCTAACTGAACTGTGGGCCTACATTAGAGGTCATGAAGAAGACCATTAACGGTCAGCAGCTTTGTGACACGGCTTGATTCACTCCAGTCACTCAGGCAGACCAGCTTCCGCCTTGTTCACGCCCCCTCCGCGTAATTCGACCAGGTATACATCCGCGCTTAAACAACAAAGTGAAATTGGCGCCTTGCTCACTGTATAGACCCAATTTAGTGAATAGTTTATCGCGCGATAATTTCCTTATCGCGCGATAAGAATCCCACGTTAACGCAGCACGTTAACGCCGTTAACGGCCCAGCACTAAAAATTACCAACAGTTTTGTCATTAGATGTCAGATATGAGTTCGGGAGAGAGATGTGGTTCAGACAGCCATTTCAACTGTAGGGTTATGATTTCATTGTTTTTGTGTTTGTTTTTGTTTTTGACTTGAGACACCCCGTGCAAAACTTGGATGATCCCTATAGGGAGAGATTCCAGCTACAGTTCACTAGCCTTGGTTCCACACTGTATTTTCACTTTGTGGTCTAAAGTTAACAGATATAGCAGGCCTATCTTCAACAATGTTGACCCAATGAGTAAATGCATTTTTGAATGGAAAAAGGTATCACAGTCTTTGTCCAAGTTCTATCAGATGACCCAGTATAATTCTAGATGTCATGCCACCTTGAGCTCTACAATAAAAATACCAGTATAAAAAAGACCTTATGCCACAAACACCCATCCTAGTGTGTGTATAGATAGACAGCTACATGGAGCCTTCAAGACTCAGAGGCACCAAACACCACAACATTCCCTCACCTTCCTTTTCTTATTTCTGTGCAGATTAAACAAACACAGACATACAACCACCTCGTGCCACAAAGACACAATCATGTGGTGCCTCCAAGACACACCGGCATCACAGCCATCCATGCTTTCCTTTTTATCCAACTTAGACAAACAAAGACGGACCCAACTGGTATTTTCCAGCGTCTGGTGACTTACCGTGCAGCGGTGCCCTGCTACCCACTATTATGCCCCTCAGCCAGCCTAAATGTTCCACAGCACAAAACCAAAAACATACAATTACTGTACTGTGTAAGAGTATCTGTGAGGGAGTGAGTGTATGTGAGTGTGAGATGTAATTGTTTCTATGTTTGGGCACATGTGTCTGCAATGTTCTTGTATATTTACATGTGTGTGTCTGAATATCTGTGAGTTCATGGTGTGTAAATGTACAAACTTTGTTGCTTGCGTACATTTGTGTGCATGCACTACAAGGTTCTTGTGTGTGTGTGTGTGTGTGTGTGTGTGTGTGTGTGTGTGTGTGTGTGTGTAGCCCATTTTTAAGTGCATATCTGTGACCATGTAGTGGCTGAATGCACGGTGCATATAACCGTGTGTGTGTGTCTACGTGTGTGAGCCCTGGAGCCACCCAGCTGCACTTGGTAT
Organism: Plectropomus leopardus; assembly: GCF_026936395.1. Taxonomy (NCBI): domain Eukaryota; kingdom Metazoa; phylum Chordata; class Actinopteri; order Perciformes; family Serranidae; genus Plectropomus; species Plectropomus leopardus. Next base: position 1,618,277 of record NC_142180.1, read on the forward strand.
GTCTTTAACCAGTTCTGTCACCTGTGTTTGGACTATAGGGGAAAAGACCACCCTGGCAAAATCCCTATTTACCCCCCCCCAACCACTATAATATTGAAGGTTTCCTAACCTGTGCCCTTGAGTTACAGTTCTGAATCCACCAAACACTCAATTACACTTTAAATATCTGTTAGGGGACGTCTGTGAGCTCTCAGTGCTCAGTTTCTTTTAGCATGATAAACCGCACAGAGAATGAATTGAGCTCAGCTGAACTTGAAGTGGCCTTGGTGTGGCTTTCAGCAGAGCTGTTCTACAGCCGCCACAATGCTTCTCCCACTGAAGAAGCAAGAATGACAAAATTTGCCAGAGCAGATTTAAAATAACAATATACAAACTGAAGTTTTGGGCAACTTAGCTGACAAGTAGCAGCCCGGCTGGGTAAAGTCATACTCATCCATCTTACTCATTACGACATATTTCAACTACAAGATGGTATTTTGGCAAACTATCTTCAAAATAAAATCCAAGTAATCTGACATTTCAATACGTTCTCATCCCAAATTGTCACATCACTTTGTCAGTTGACCTCTGCATCTACATATAAGCTCTAGGTATCCTTCTGCATCTGCTGTTAACATTACGGTATGCTGCTACTGCTGCCAGGATGTCAACAAAAGCACATGGTTGGATTATGCTACAAACCTTGTTATGTTTAGGTAATAAAAACACATGGTAGTTAACACAGGAACATCAACATTTCAGCCTGATGCATCCAGTGGCATATAATAAAATGGTAAATGGACTGCACTTGTAAAGCACTTTCACACTACAATCTCATTCACCCATTCACACACTGGTGGCCCAGGCTACCATACATGGTGCCACCTGCTACTTAGTAACCACTCATATGCACTCACACTCCGATGGTGCCACGGCCGTACTGTATGAATGTGTGTGTGAATGGGTGAATGTGACTATTAGTTTGAAAGTGCTTTGAGTCATCAAAAGACTAGAAAAGCACTATACAAGTGCAGGTCCATTTACACTGAGGCTGAGAAGAGCCATGGCCTTTAACCATGGAGATCGAGGCTGCTTCTGACCAAAACAATAGAGAAACTAAAGGCAGATTCATATGTATGCATAAGATATGGCAAAGAGCCATCGTAGCTTACTCAAGTGGCCCCGGCTGTTGTAAGCATTTCTACCTGTGTGTTGGTGTCTATATCACTTTGCTGTTACACCTCCAAAATGCTAGTTGGCTGTTGGGGTCTCCGTTAAGTGTTTGTTTTAAAACACACCTAAAACAAATTTTTACATGATATGGGTTTTATTTTGATTTTTTCTATTTTATTTGGTTTGTGAAGCAGTTTCTGACTGGTGTCTGTCAAAGGTGTTATAAATAATCTTTGCTTGCTTGCAAAAAAACAACTACAATACCATACTACAATATCAAACACAGGTACTGAAATTGTCTCAATTATAACTTGCAAGGTTCACAGACAAAACTTTTCTTTCTACTTCATCTTTTTACTTCATCACACCTTTTCCCCATAAATACAACATGCTAATGTAGTTAGCACAGGCCTATGACAATTTAAATTGCATTCGTTAGACTTGTGACCAGCAGAGTTTTCCTGTACTCACATAAAGCAAGAAACAGCAACATTTAACAAAGGGAATGTTACAAAGTGTACCTTCATAACAACTCACACGGCTCACCAACAAAACAAATGTGTTATAATTAACTTGTTGTCCCCACAAATGCAACATGTTAATATTAGTAGCATAAGCTTATGACATTTTACATTGCAGAAAGTAGCATAATGGCTAGTGAACTCTCTTTGACTTAAGCCAGGCTAAATCAGATACCTACCTAAAATTCTCTTTTGAGGGGGCTTTATTGTCCTTGCAATTAAGTGTTTCTATCTGTGAAATAAAAGTAAATGACAGCTTTGGGGCAATGGTTTTCAGTTTACAAAAAGAAACAGGAGGTCTGTGTTGCCGCAACTTCTAGTCACATTTCTGGTGAAGTGCATGTCAGGCTATGTAGGGTACGCAACTATGTAGAGCCTAGGCCATAGGTGTGGCATCAATTCCATGCAGAAGAGTAATTCCTGCTTGAGTCTTCACATTGTCTATAGGCACGTCAGCCCTCTCAATCCTATATACTGTACTGAGGCAAGAGTGCAACGACATTCAGTTAGTCATATGATATTGACTCTTCTGCATGGGCTGGTGAGAGGTTATTCCACATATTGGATTTTTGTTTGTTTGTTTTGTCAAAAAAAAATAAAATTCCAAAATAATTGTTATAGTATGTGCATTACACACATTCAGAGATTGGTAAATACTTGACTTATAGGGGTCATGAACATATTTTATGATGTAATCAGCATGCCAGTGGCATTTGTATATGTACATGTCATTTATTTTCATTGTATAAACTAAGAGTAAGTTACACAACATTTGGAGGTTTAAGTCAAGTCAAGTCAATTTTATTTATAGAGCCCATTATCACAAAACATGGTTTGCCTCAGAGGGCTTTACAGTGTACAACATCCCTCTGCCATTAGACCCTCACATCACCCAAGGAAAAACTACAGTATTAGTACAGCCACAGCACGAGCACAACCAAACGCAGGGTCACAGCATCAGCACAGCTATCACCACGTTCACGCACAGCCAAGGTTACGGCCAGGATCCTGGAAAACTAGGAAACAAGGGAGCAGGAATGCTCCGGAGAGGCAACGGGATTAGTGTAGTGCAGTTCAACAGACCCAGGTTCTGTAATTGCGAGCCCCATGTAGTGACAGTACCACATGGCTATCACAGATGCAAGGCTAAGCTAAACTACTGAGCTAAGCTTGCAAACGGCAATGCAGTTAACAGACATGCATGATTTTCCGATGGCGGCATTGAGAGAATGAAAAGAAGCTCAGCGTATCATAGGAAGTCCCCTGGCAGGTGAAACCTATGTCAGCCTAACTATGGGCTGGTCCAGGCAGCCTGAGCCAGCCCTAATTATAAGCTTTATCAAAGAGGAAGGTCTTAAGTCTACCCTTAAAAGTTGAAACGGTGTCTGCCTCCCTGACCGAAACTGGAAGATGGTTCCATAGGAGAGGAGCGTGGTAGCTGAAGGCTCTGGTTCCTATCCTACTTTTGGAAACTTTGGGAACCACAAGTAACCCTGCATTTTCAGAGCACAGTGATCTCTAATGGTTGGTAAGGAACTATGAGCTGCGACAGATAGGATGGAGCCTGACCATTTAGAGCTTTGTAAGTAAGGAGGAGGATTTTAAATTCAATCATGGATTTCACAGGGAGCCAGTGCAAAGAAGCTAAAGCTGGAGAAATATGATCCCTTTTCTTGGTTCCTGTTAGAACACGAGCAGCAGCGTTCTGCACCAGTTGGAGAGACCTAAGTGTTTTGTTGGGGCAACCAAATAATAGGGAGTTACAGTAATCCAGCCTAGAGGTGACAAATGCATGTACTAATTTTTCAGCATCTGTTTGGGAGAGGATATGTCTCATTTTTGCGATGTTACGCAGGTGAAAGAAAGCCGTCCTTGAAGTTTGTTTTATATGGGAGGCAAAAGATAAATCTTGATCAAATAAAACTCCGAGGTTCCTTACAGTTGTGCTAGAGGCCAAGGTAACGCCATGTGTAGAAATTACATTGTTGGAAAAGGAGCTTCTGAGGTGTTTGGAGCCAAGAACAATAACTTCAGTTTTGTCTAAATTCAACATCAGGAAATTACGGCTCAGCCAGGCTTTTACATCCTGAAGACATGTGTGAAGTCTAGCTGATCAGTTTCATCTGGTTTCATAGATAGATATAATTGCATATCGTCAGCATAACAATGGAAATTTATAGAGTGCTTTCTAATTATGTTGCCTAGAGGAAGCATATATAAAGTAAAAAGGATTGGTCCAAGCACCGAACCTTGTGGCACTCTGAAGCAGACCTTAGTATGTGTGGAGGGTTGATCGTTGATGTGAACAAATTGGGAACGATCTGATAAGTATGACTTAAACCAGGCTAGTGACGTTCCATTAAGGCCAATTAACTGTTCCAGTCTGTGCAGTAAGATTTGATGGTCAGTGGTGTCAAATGCGGCACTGAGATCTAATAGGATTAAAACAGAGACCAGACCTGTGTCAGAAGCGATAAATAAGGCATTATTAATTTTTGCAAGTGCCATCTCTGTACTATGATGAACTCTAAAGCCTGACTGAAAGTCCTCGAATAATTTATTATCTTGGAGAAAGTCACAGAGCTGATGAGCAACCACTCTCTCAAGGATTTTAGAAATAAAGGGGAGATATCAGTCTATAGTTAGCTAAAATCTCAGGATCAAAGGTGGGCTTCTTTGGAAGAGGTTTAATGACAGCTACTTTAAAGGACTGTGATACATAGCCTGTAATAAAGCCGCATTGATTATATCTAATAAAGAGTTGTCTAATAAGGGCAAAACTCCCTTAAGGAGCTTAGTTGGGATGGGGTCTAGCAGGCATATTGATGGCTTAGATGCAGAAATCAAAGTGTAGAGTCGATGAAGGTCAATGGGAGAGAAACGGTCCAAATAAATTTCAGGCCTTGCTGCCATATCCAGGCTATCTGTGTCCGGGGCCAAGTCAGGTAAGGGCAAGAGGTGATGGATTTTATCTCGAATAGTTATAATTTTGTCATTAAAGTAAGTCATAAAGTCGTCACTGCTTAGGGCCGAAGGAATACAAGGCTCTATGGAACTGTGACTCTGAGTCAGACTGGCTACAGTGTTGAAAAGAAACCTGGGATTGTTTTTGTTTTCCTCAATTAATGATGAGTAATAGTTTGCCCTGGCATGGCGGAGGGCCTTCTTATACACTTTAAGACTGTCCAGCCAGACTAAACAGGACTCTTCCAGTTTGGTCGAACGCCAATGTCTTTCAAATTTTCGCGATGTTTGTTTCAATTTGCGAATCTGGAGGTTAAACCATGGAGCTAATTTTCTTTGTTTCATTATTTTCTTCTTGAAGGGTGCAACAAAGTCAAGAGCTGATCGCACTGAGCCAGTAGCATTATCGACGAGACAGTCAATTTGAGAATGACTTAAGTTAGTAAGAGTATTCTCAGTCGCTGTGAGACATGGTAATGATGTCAATGCAGATGGAATCAGTTTCCTAAATTGAGCCACTGCTGAATCAGATAGACATCTAGAATAGTAACTCTTGCTGAGAGGCTTGTAGTTTTGTAATTAAAAATTGAAAGTTATGAAATAATGGTCTGACAAAGCAGAAATCTCAGGAAAGACTAATAAATCCTCAATATCGATGCGGTATGCAAGGACTAGATCAAGGGTGTGATTGTAGTGGTGGGTGGGTTCATTTACACACTGACTGAAGTCAATTGAATCCAAAAGCGTGGAGAAAGCAGAATTAAGGCTATCACTATTAATATTCATGTGAACGTTAAAATTCCCTACGATAATAATTTTGTCTGATTTAAGCACGAAACTTGATATAAGCTCAGAGAATTCAGATAGAAATTCAGAGTATGGGCCGGGGGCGCGGTTCACTATAACAAATAGAATTGGAGTTTTTGGAAAATTAGAGTTTTCCAGGATGGGTGAGAAAGACTAAGAAAAAGGCTTTCAAATGAACTATAGTTTAGCGAATTAGCGAATAGTTAAGTGAATTGCTAAGCTTGAATCAAAAATAGCAACAACTCCCCCTTGTATATAATAAAAAATAATAGCATTGTTGGCTTAACAGGCGTCACTTTGTGTTGAAAAGTGGTGGGGACATTTCTTAAATGGGCTTCAACATATGCTATTTTGGTCAAACACTGCATTTCCTGCATTCTGCTGATAAACTCAAGTCACCAGTGACACTTAAAAAACTTTCTCATTTAATGTTACCACTGCTGAGTCAGTTCGCATGTAGGCATGAGTTGCTATTATGTTCAGTTTTGTTTGGGGATTAATTTATAACCGCCTGGGCATGTTGGCATGTTCACAATTCTGAGTGACTTTGTCAAAAAGTCAAAGTTACTGATTAGCATGTGCGTGTTTTAGGGTCACATTAGAATCAGTTGGAGGATTTTATTTTCTTCCTAACATTACTTTTTTTGGGAGTGCACATTTGTTTTTGTTTTGTATATATATATATATATATATATATATATATATATATATATATATATATATATACACAAATATATATATTTACATACATACAAACATTGCATTGTATGTTTTCTCTTTGTGCAAATAAACTCTTTTAATGTTTTTTCATAAGTTAGTCAACATTTTAAGGAACAATCTGTCTTTCAGGGCTTTTTTTACTAATGTCTTTAAAAAGTGTGGGGATCAAAATCGGCCATTCCAAAAAGTGGTGGAGACATGTCCCCAGTGTCCTCAGTGTAAATGACACCTATGGCTGGCCGATTATTTGTGCAGGATTCCCTCTGTCAGTTGCTTATTCACACATACCAGAGCCAGGTTGTGACTTGGCTCCTAATGAGTAAAATGTAAAATGGGTATATTCATTTGTGTGACCCCTTTTCCTGACTTTCCATATGATGCGCTACATCTGGTCTTTACGTTAATACTTCCAGCTGCACACATGCATGTGACTGTTGTCAGCTGACTGACAGATGGATTCAACTCAGTCTTAAAGTGTGAAAGGGTCTGTTCACACATGTAGGTAGAACTGAATGTGGAGATTTATGGTAAGTTCTCTCAACAACTGATGTTTTGGTCCATGGTAATTTCTGTGAATCTAAAAAGTTCACAATGAGGACACTTTTAAGTTTTCTGACTTAAAAGAAAATGCATCTATCCACAGTGCTGAAAATCTTGAAAATCTTTTCGTTTTTCTTATAGTTTAAAAATAACGTCAACTCACCAAATTTTCACAGCAAAACACAAACATGTCTAATTTGGGTGAAAAGGCCTGCTAGATTAGCTCACGATGCCACATTCAGATTGAAGGCAGTGGTCTGCGTTTTTCTAAAGAAACTTGCATTTGGAATGCTGTAAATCTACAGACTGCAACTACAGTGATAATATATAATACGCAAGAGGTGTTTGGGTGATTGGTCAATATCTCCATAACAGGAGATATTAATACAAACTATACAAATGTTCTGTATGTTTGTTTTCCCTGATAGATCATTTGCTTAACTGCTCCATGCATCAGTCTTTGATGCAACTCTACAACTCCATGGTAAAGCCTTTTCTATTTTTACTCAGCTCAGTAATCTCTCTACAAAAAAGGTGACAAAAACAGGCTGCAAATAAAATGACTGGTTGTGAAACTGCCTGATCTGTCTCACATTTTCTTTAAAAGGAAAGGATTACATATTTAAGTGCCTATTCTATCTCTCTGAGAAACTCAGCTTCTCCTCTCAACAATAAGATAAAAGACCTCAGTATGCTTCAGATAAATGGGTAAAAAGAAGAGTCAAACACATCTAAAGCAAAAGGTGATTAATCCTTCAACATTCAGTTTAAATTGCCTCATATTCCACTCTGTCTGTCAGACTCACATATAGAATTGATAACAGCTGGTACTGGATCTCTTCATAAAAGAAAACTAGAATTAAAGCCCCTGGTACGCCCCTGCACACTAATCAAGTTTCTCTTACGCTGGGACCACACTGCATGTATGAGCAGCCTGTGACGGCAAACTCACCAAACTGATGCACTGATGCTGCAGCACTGCCACAGGGCTGCCTCTGCCTGCTGCTGTAACTACCGTATATCCACAATTAAAAGATGATGCTCACACATTTATGAAGCTGTGTAAGCCACGGCATTGTCAACAATGATAATGCAAATATTTCACGATAAAATGCACTGTGTCAACAACTGATTGGATTCTGTAATCAGATGTATCAATTGTCAATCTGGAGGGACGCAGCACGGCTGTTGACCCTGTGTTTGTCTGTGGTTATTTGGCAGTTAAACATGAAGTTAACGTGTGTTCTCTGTCTACGTCTTTTTGTTATGCAAAATGGAAACGGGACACTGTCGAGCAGTGGTGCTTTTTTTTCACCCTATAGCTGTCTCTCGCGAGAATTTTGCTTTAATCGGGAACAATGACGGAAGTGGGGGACTTTCTTGTCACCCTTAGAGATAAAGGTGACCTTGTTGGATTTAACCCTGTCTTACCTGTCTATCATGTAAAAGCCCAAGGCAGGAAAAGAAAGAAAAGAGGCTGGAGGAAGGGAGTCTGCAACAGGCTGCGAAGGCAAGGAAGCAGATACCCGATTCCCATTATGACCCTGTCAAACGTTAGATCACTGAACAATAAACTGGATGAGATCACAATATGCCTCCGTTCTGATGAGGACTTTCGTAGGAGTAACTTGATCTGCTTTACTGAGACATGGTTTCACGAGGACAGTGCAAGTATTGACATAGAGGCATATGCAGTCATAAGGTCTGACCGTGATAAGGTGTCATCTCATAAATCCATCGGTGGAGGTCTCTGCATGTTTATTGACAATACCTCGGCCACACAATTCAAAGTGCTCCAGACAGTGTGCACTAGAGACTACGAGCTGCTGTCTTTCCATTAGACCCTTCTACTTACTGCGGGAGTTTGGGCAAATCACCATTATCCTTGTCTATGTCCCTAGGCCTAAAAGTAAAGAAGCTGTGGAAGTCCTAACCAACAGTTTCAATGTTGCACTCTCCCCATCAGCAGATCAGCTGGTCTTTATTTTGGGGGACTTCAACACATGTCAGCTGTCACCTCATCTCCCCCCAACACAAGGCAGTCAGCCGGCCTCCTCTTGGAAAGTCTGATCACAATGTCTTAACATACAGACAGAAAATCATACGTGAAAAACCAAACCTGAAAACTGTACAGCAATAGTCTGATGATGGGGAGGAGGAGCTCAGACGTTTTGACACCACAGACTGGAACTTATTTTTTGACGCATCATCTGATCCACATGAACGGAGAGATACTATTACATACTATATTAAGTTTTGTGAGGACATTGTTATCACAACTAAGAAACTTGTGTTCAGTAACAACAAGCCATGGCTCTTGAAAGATCTTAAAATATGTTTAAATGAGAAAAGGGCTGTATTTTTAAGAGGAGAAATGGATTTAGCAAAAGAGAAAGAGGAGTTCATGCATAGAGTTTTTACAGCCAAGATAGATTTTAAAAATAAGATAAAGCAAAGGTTTTGTACAGGTAAAGCAAAACATGCATGGGAGGGATTGAACGCAATAATCGGCAGGGAAATGAAAAAGCAAAGTTTTAACATAGCACACTGTGGGAAATTTGTTAATGATTTAAACATCTTCTATAGAAGGGTTGATGTGAGAGACCCAGAAGTAGGCTGCAGTACTATCTGTGATCAGAAAGGCAGATATGAACCTATCCAGCTTCCCGAGGATGAAGTAGCCTTGTGTCTCTTCAAAATCAGACCCAACAAAGCTCCTGGGCCTGATGGCCTCAGAGGAAGGGTGCTTAAGTCATGCTCTTAACAGCTTAGAGGAGTTGTCACTCAGCTGTTTCAGACTCTGCTGAATTGCTGCATTTTTCCTAACCTATGGAAAAAAATCTACAATAATACCTGTGCCTAAAATCTCTAAGGCAATGGCTCTTAAAGATTTTAGACCAGTGGCACTCACTCCACTCTTAGCTAAGTGTATGGCGAGAGTGCTCAGCACCCATCTTATGCTCTCTGTCAGTGATCAACTTGACCCCTTTCAGTGTTGCTATAGACCACATAGGGGCATAGAGGATGCAGCTGTTACCCTTGTGATCATGTAGCTAAACGTTTGCAACAACCAAACTCACTTGCTCGTGTTCTTTTTATTGATTTTAGTACTGCTTTTAATACTATGCAAATTGACACTCTTTTAGAACAACTTTTTATGATCAACATGAATGGCGAGCTTATTCACTGGATCAGACGTTTTTTAACTGACCACCCTCAGAGAGTCTTAATGAATGGGGTCTACTCAGACAAGCTTGTTTTAAATACTGGAGTGCTGCAAGGCCGCATGTTGTCGCCTTTGTTGTTTTCAATTTATACAAATGTCATGACTGTGAGTAGTAGTAATGTTCAGCTATTTAAATATGCTGATGATATGGCCTTGAGGATGCTTATTTTAGTCAGGTCTCTATATTGTAGGACTGATGTCAAGCCAGTAATTTGGAAATTAAAATAAAATAACTTATAATACAAACAAAACCAAAGGGAGTTAGTAACATTAGCCCTGTTGTACTTAACAACCAGCCTGTGGAGGTAGTGGACCATTTTAAGTATCTTGGCACCATTATTGATCAAACTTTAAGCTTAAATTAAGTTGTCTGAAGCTATGCCTGTGTTCGTGCTTGACTCAACCTTCTACTGCCATTATTATGAGCCATGCCTCCACTATCAATATAAGTATGGGACTCTTATCAACACCCACAATATTATCATAGAGTGCATTTAGTAATTTTACATCCATCATTATTGTAATATGACATGCGGCTGTTTCCATTATTGTTGTGCATCTCTTCCCCTCCCTCCCCCCCCTCTCTCTTTCTCTTTCCTTTTTTTCATAATTGTAATCAACTGATATTTATGACATCTATTGCACGTCTGTCCGCCCTGGAAGAGGGATCCCTCATCATCCTCTGCCGCTCTTCCTGAGGTTTCTCCCTTTCTTTCCCCCGTTACAGGGGTTCTTTTTCGTGAGTTTTTCCTTAGGTGATGTAAAGCCCTCTGAGGCAAACCGTGTTTTGTGGGCTTTATAAAAAAATTGACTTGACTTGAATTGACTTTAGTGAAAACTCAGGAAGTGTTTTTAAGAGGGCAAACCAGCGATTGTTTTTAATTAGGAAGCTGACAAGCTTTGGTGTCAGTCAACATATACTTGAAATGGCATACAGAAGCCTTGTTGAAAGTATTTCACAGTTTGATATAACTGTTTGGTATGGCAATGTGAGTGTGAAGTACAAAAACAAGCTTTCCACAATTGTCAGTGTTGCAAGGAAGGTGTTTGACAAGCCACAAAAGCAACTCTGTGAGATATTTAACACAGCAGTAGTTAGGAAGGCCAGACAGATATCGCCGGATGCCTCATACCCCTTAAATTGGTTTGACGTTTGAATTGCTTCCATCCGGCCACCAATTCAGGGCCCCAAGGGTGAGCCTGAACATTTAAAAGAAATCTTTTATTCCATATGTTATACAAGCACTAAATGCAAAATGATTGCACCAGGGAAACCAAAGGATCTTAAGTGCATTTTCTGTAGGTTATATTAGGTTATATTCTCACCTGCTGCTGCTGTTTCTATTTGCACAATTTGTTTGTTGTTGTATGGTGTAATGTATCTAATGTTTTATTTGTTTTTGTCCGTAATTTAATGTATTGGAGAAGCCAAAGACAAATTTCCACTAAGGTGGATAATAAAGTTAATTTAATCTTATCTAATCTAATCTAATCTAAACATTGTCAGAGGGCTTTTATTATGAAACAGAAACAGGAAAGGGTAAGTAAAACAGATATATATTTATTTCTGAGACATTGAAACTGTAGTAAAAGGTTGTATAATGTCAATATAATTATTAAAAAACCATAATCACTGTCTACTTTTGCAGAAAACTGCACGTCACATGGAAATGTTGGTGAGACTCCCTTTCTCTACATGTGCCGCAGCTCAGGCAGGCAGTGTGGCTGCTCTAACCTGTTACCGCATGTGCTGAAATAAAAACTGCAGGTTCTGTGATGCACATGCACTGTGTGTTGTGTATTATGGCTCCTTATTAATGTAAAGCTGTGACTCCCCTGCAAGTGACTGACATGGTGAAGGTCTTTGTGCTGAGGCAGGTTAAAAACTGGGCCTTCGTATGTCTTTACTGGGCTCGCCGACATCAATCTTCTCATCAAACATTACAAAAATGATTGTTGTTGCTGTGTAACTATTAGTGAATGATCTCACATCGATCTGTGGGTGATGTGCGCTGCAGAGCATATAGGTGTCAACCTGAGTCAACAGAGCAAAGAATGTGTGATGAAACCTCTCCTGTGGTTTGAAGACCGCACATCCTGCTGCAACGATGCTAATTAAACCTGCACATGGTCTCACACACCACATACATACACACAAATTCTCTGAAATGTGTGTTGAAATTTGCACTGTAATACCTGAATGCACATGTGCACAGTAACTCCCACACAGACACACTCACACACACACAGGGCCTTCACTCTGTTCCTCTTAACCAAAATCATATAAGTGAAGTGTGAATACACACTGTGAACCCAGCAGCCCTGAGTGCGATCAGCACCCGACCACAAGCTCACCACCAGTCAAAGTGAAAAACACAGGTTTGAACGAGCTCTGGAAAGAAAGACAAGTCAGATCTTCGTCTGAAGTTATCACCAGCAGGCTTACTGCCAAAGAATTCTTTAGCTGTGTGAACATGAGCAGCGTGCCTGCCTGTACAATAAATTACATCCTTTACTTTATATTACAATTCTTTCTCAGTTTTGGTGCTCAGCACGCTTCGCTGTGGTGAGATTAGGGATTGGCATCAATTGGATTCGATCTATACCAATACTGCTTATGGTAAATGGTAAATGTACTGTACTTGTATAGCGCTTTTTCTAGTCTGTTCTAGTCTTTTTGACCCTAACCCGCTTTCAAAAGACATGTCACATTCACCCATTCACAAACAGTGGCGGCTGAGCTTACCATACAAGGTGCCACGTACTAGGTAGTAACCATTTATACGCATGCATACGCAGCATCTTGAGCATTTTGGGGTTCAGTATCTTGCCCAAGAATACTTCAACATGTTGCCCAGAAGAGCCGGGGATCGAACCAATTACACCTTCAAATTAGAAGACAACCCACTCTACCTCTGAGCCACAGCCGCCCCAGTACATATATCAGTACTCTTATCGATACTACTCTCTACAATTTGGTGCCAAAAATAAAGACATGACATTTTAAGCAGTAAAAAAAAAATTGAAAAAATTAAGATATTTTGTTTTTGCTACAAACTGGGAAACTCTATGATTTGTATGACTTCTTATGTGACACTGGCTATTCAGATTTCCTTTGACATATTATTTGCACAAACTGACCTGACCTGCAGGTTTCTCCCCTGTCCTGTGTGCCTTATGATGGAGCTTTTTCTTTGACTGACCCGACGTTCACAAACTGAGTGAACTGCAACGTTTCTCTACAGTAGAGCTTCTCATGAATCTTCACAGTTTGCTTTGAGTTAAAAAAAAAATAATAATAATAATAATAACAATAATAACTATAGTCTTCGTTAATTAACGTTTATTGTTATTGGGGCAGCTTAAACTTAATTCTTAGCATACCTATCAGCAGTTATCTACCAAACCTAAAGCAACTTCACTCCACTGAAATGAAGGGCTGTATTTCACAATAAACTGGGCAGCAGCCCTGTGACACTCTGCTGTTTCTTCCTGTGTCACCTCCCCTCGTTCTGCAATGGTAAATGTGTTGGACTTGGGTGTCTGATTTCCATCTACTGAGAATGAAGCAGAGGCTGCTGCTTTACTGACAACATCTATAGGATTAAATAAATAAACTGGATCATAGTGTTACATTTAAAGTGCTTAAAATCAATGCTAACAGCTGTGACATAGCTAGTAGCTACATCCTTATTAGTGTTAATGAGTGTTGACTGGTTCTTGATTGCTTCTCAAATAATTTGCTTACAGTCATAGATAAGGGGTTAAGAATAGTGTATGTAATCCATGTATCATTCGTTCTTTCTATTTTCAATTGGCAATCAAAAATGAAAAAACAAAAAAGTGACAGATTATTTTTACCTGGAAAATCCTGGCTATTTTTTCGTTAGTCATGTCCTCCTCTTTTAGGGTGACACGCTTTGCTCCTCGAAACAACACATAGCTGTCCATGGCTGATGGGGCTGGTGGCTCCTGGCTGCTGGTCCAGATCGATAGATTGTTGCAGCTAGCAAGCTAGCATAGCTATGTTTGCTAACGCTCATGACAAAACTTCCAGGTCACGTACATCCAACCAATTAAATATTAAAATCAAATTGATTCAATGTGGCCCGTTTTTCCATTTCGTATTTTTGATCTGATCCTGAAATTGAAATATTAAAAACCAGGCATTTTTTTGTTTTTTCATTTTTGATTGCCAATTGAAAATAGAAAGAACAAATGATACATGGATTCATGTATCATTCCTTCAATTAATATTCAATTGAGAATCAAAAAACGATAAATTAAAAAACGGGACATTTTCCATTTTTTCCTTTTTGAAATGAAAACAAATAAATGAAAATTAATTTGTTTTTCAATATCCCATTTGTTAATCTGGATCAAATAAAGGAAAGTTGAAATACGGGCCACGGGCTGAATTTGATTTTATTATTTAATTTGTCTGATCTGCGTGACCCGGAAGTTTGTCTTTTTTGCCGGTGTCACAGATTGACTGGTGGTCAGTTTAACTGCTGATAGAGACAGATGTGTTTGTAGACGTGGCCTCTGAGAACGAGCGGACAAACCAGGAAATAAACATTTCAAAAGTTTCACCTCATTATCTCATTCATTTGACGGTGTCTGCTGAAACATTATGACATTAATCTATTGCTGGGCGTTATTTTTGGTCCCAATAAGAACATATCAGCTATCTTTAGTACGAAAAGATCATTCAATTAATTAATAAATTATGCAGAATGTAAATGGGATGAAATACATAGATGGCTGTAGCCTTCAATAGGCTATAAATTATGATATATGGTGGACAGATGTTGTATCACAAGTTAACCTGAGTGGATCAAAAGTTGCCACAGCTACTGCACTGTAAAAAAAATCAAGGTGGTTCAACTTAAAAACGTAAGTTAATTTGCTGCCTCATAAACATGAGTTAACTCAACTTAAAGATAATTTTTGTTTCAATTCACACATTTAAGTTATACAAGTTGTTTAATTAATGATAATGTATTGTTTGAACTTGATACTTTGAGTTAAAACAACTTACTATGTTACATTATCCATTCAATAAAACTTGTTTTGTCTTGTTAAATCAACATACAATTCCACATTATTTCAACTCACAAAGTTAAGTTCTAGAAGTCTTTAATTAATGATAATTCATTGTTTGAACTTGATAGTCCAAGTTAAAACAACTTACGATGTTACATTATACATTCAATAAAACTTGCTTTCTATTGTCAAAGAAACACACAATTCCACACTATTTCAACTCACATTTTTAAATTACCATATTCATACCAATTGGATTTTCAAGTTATGTTTACTCATGTTTTTAAGGCAGCAAATTAACTTCAGTTTTCAAGCTAACTAAACTAACATTTTTAATTTTTATGCCTTATCTTGACTAATAATGGCAAGTTTACCAGTTTCACAACAAACTTACAACTTATCTGTTCAAAAACATTTATTTGAACAATTGCCTCAGCCTTCAACTCATTTGAACACACTTAGGGCAGACGCCGGATAACACACAATGCTAAAAGCCAAAATAAATGAAAGGATTTATCTCCAAGACCTACACAACAAACCGATGTGTGTTGAAGTGAGACTGTTATGCATGTTAAATAAGAAAATTTAAACAATATGTTAAACAACAGTCACCCTATAGCTGCCCTAATTCACTTGTGACTGTTCTGATGATTTGTGAAGTGCATTTCACATTCAAAAAATGCGTTAAAGAAAATCATGTCTGAAAAGAGAGCACCCCAGACCATCAGTTTAAAATAAAACAATTAAATAACCATGCTTTAAATCCTGAGACTGTTGAATGCTTACATAAGACAAGTATGGCATTTAACATTCATAAAATAATATAGTATGTTAAATAAAAATAGTCTGCCTGAGCAGAGACCATCACCTCTTGTAATCAGTCCAACAAAATGAAGTGGGCCAATAGAAATCCTTTAAACCCTGTGATTGTTCTTATGGTTTGTGTAAAAGTGCATTTCACATTCAAAAATCTGTTAAAGAAAATCATCTGCCTGAGCAGAGAACAGTAGAAAATGAAGTGGTTAAAATGAAGTGGTTAAATAACTGTGCTGTAAATCCTGAAACTACTTTGGACTACTGCAATGGACAAGTATATTGCAAGCCCTTTTAACATTTAATCAGTAGTGGTAGCAAATGTACACAGCAAAAATGTTTTTTTTTTTTTGACTACTTTGAATCCCGAGCTAGCATATCCATAGTGTAATTTTGACTACTAGCAAGACTAATTAAGGATATCTACAATTATTTTCTCACTAGTCAAAATGTTAATTCTTGATATCAGTAATTAATTGCTTACTAATGGAAATGTTCATTGTAGATGTCTGCAACTTGCTGAATTAAAACAAAATATCATTTCCACTAGTGAAAACTAAAATACTAGTCAGCCCTACTGATTAAATGTTAAAAAGGGCTTGCCATACAACTGCATTCAACATCCATAAAACATACAGTATGTCTTAAATAAAATTCTGCCTGAGCAGAGAACAGCAGAGACCATCACCTCTCATAATCAGTCCAACAAAATGAAGTGGGTCAATATCAGTTCTTTATATCCTTAGACTGTGCTTAAAGTTATTTTAAGTGTGTAATTTCCATGTCCACTTCAGTCCTATTCCACTGAAAAGATAGAAATGGGAACTTTTTTTTTTTGGTGAAATACAAGTCTTTCCTTTTAAAGTCTCAGACAAACCAGCCTCTAACACAACAAGTCTGTATTCAACAGAATGAGCAAAATTATTGACAAGGAACTCTTTCCAGATGATGAACAGAAGTTACAGTTTGTACCTCAGGATCCTGTTTCTTATACCGTGTACTCGAGCAGAGGCTTGGTCTGCTTTGATCTTCATCACCACTCTCTGAAGAAACTCAAAGGAATACCTCATGGCTTCTGGATACTCAAGATTCACACAGTAGATGACGCCCATCAGCATGGCAAAGCTGAATGGCACATCTTTCATGTTGTGCAGCACAATCGTCTCCTCGACCACAACTGCCACAATCAAGACCTCACGTGGAAAGGCATTCCGTTCAGCATCTTCATAGCCTATCAGTAGGCCAAGTTGCATCCCTTCATGGCTTCATCCAGAGCCCCAACATGAGCCTTGAAAAAGCAGAAATGATAATGTAATTGTTGTCGCCGACAAGTAAATAGGCTTTACAAGGCTAATTCAAATTTCAGTCATCATAATCCTTAAAAATAGAACAAGGAAGTCATGCCCCCCATTTTGTCCGTCGGTCCCCAGAACAGTCTGAACCAACATAAAAACCAAATATTAATTCATTTCAGGATTTTAATCCTTTAAATGGTCTTCTTTACTCTCGTAACGGCAGAGGGATCAAAATGTTAGTTTTAATGATCCAATGGGAACATTTTATCCTTAAGGTTGTACGGTTTAAATATGAAAATTTTATTTAAAAAAAAAAAGCCAAATTTATGACCATTAGAATGAACACAGCCAATAGGATAAACAAACAAAACAACAAAAGTGAAACAGACAAAAACATACACACATCTGCAGTTTTGAATGACAGATATAGTTATGGTCTTACATTACACATCCTGATGACGTCTGATGGATCTTCGCGGTTATGAAGTGTGGCAGGCCGAGCAGAGCAGCAGTCCTCCTCCTCTCGCTTTGTGTCCTACGAGACAAAGGAACATGCAGTACCATAAAAATCTTATAGCAAACATAACAAAGGGTGCCTAAGTTTATGGTCATCAGCTCCTCCACTTACATCTTTCTCAAGGCAGTCCAAAATGTCTCTGAGTGATTGCTTCTTTCCAGACCTGGTTGCTGCTTTGTACATCTCCAGCAGTCTTGGTACCAGGCCATCAAGTCCGTTGAGAAAAGATTCCAGCAAGTCTGTGGTGACGATTCTCTTAAACTCTGCCCTAATCTGAGGAGACATAAACAGAAAATATTAGTCAAACACATTGCTGAATAGGACACAGTATACAGTATCTGACACAACATGCTTTATGTCTTTGTGTAATTAATGTACAATGTGTTGCATGGTAATTTTACACTCTAAATAAAATTCGATTGAATTGTGTAACTGATTACCTGTCTCTCATTGAACAGAGCAGGCCATCTGGAAGTGACTTCTGTTATGAGTGGCTGATCTCCAACAATCTCTTTTCTGCGCTGGGAAAACGTAGCGGCCATCAGGTCTTCTACCAGCTGGTGATCAGGGTCCTTTTCAGCATTTCAACCTCCATCATCTTACGCTTTTCCTCCAAGTCGTCAGAAGTCTGTCCTTCAGGTGGATCTGGACAGTAGTTGACCTCACCTTTCTTGGACTTCTTTACACGTTTTCCCTTGACATCTCCTGCTTTTCTTTTGTTTATTATGACCTCAGGACATCCTGCAGCACTTAACTTTTGCCGATAGTTTCCGAGCTTAAATTTCAGGCTGTGAAACCACGAGTACCATCCTTTTTCAGACCCTGGGTCCTTCAGACTGGGATGCTTCTCTACGAGCGATTTGGCTACACTCTCGTAGTGATGCCTGTCAGGATAAGCACTAATCTTCGACATACTGTCTGCAAGTGTGTCAAGGATACCAGTCTTTAAACCTTTAGGAATCACCATCACAGATCCATCCTTAGCATACCTACAATTTGCTTCTTTCAGCTGGAGCTCCACATCATGTGAGAACTGTGGAATCGGGAAGGGGTCAGGCCATTCGGCAGAATCCACACTACTGAGAGATGGGAAGCTGCATGTGTCCAGTGTAGAATCTGAGACGTCATCAGCTATGAACACAACTTTTAATGTTGCCCGCTCTGCAGGGAGGTATTTGATATCTGTCAGGTTGCACAACTGATTATTGAAATCCGGATCCTCAAACTGCAAAATGAATCCACCTCTCAGGCCAAAGTTTGCTCTTAACACCTGGTACAGCTCCTCAACACTTGTGGGGATGTCTTCAATTGAAAGACGTCTGATTTCATTTTCTGATATGATAACGCGCAGCAGCATTGTAGACCACTTTTACCTGAAAAGGGAGAAAAAATATATCCTTTTAAGTTCAAATATTCAGTAAAAGGGTCCACATGTCTGTCCTTAAACATTTTTAATCACAAAATAGGATTTATTCAAAAATATAATAGGCCAGAGTACAGGCAAAAGTGGCCAAAATTAGATATTTTTTTTCTCATAAGCAAAAAAAAATTTATTCAGATGTAGTCTTTTATGTCATAATAATTCATAATTAAAATAGTTAAACTGGCATTTAAATGGTGAAAATCCTGAAAATTATTGAATGCTTTATATTTTGGATTAAGTTGGAAGCTATTTAAGTGATTTATGAAAAAAAAAATCAGAAAAAATATAGATGTTTTATGATTTCATAGCAGTTTTTTTGTGCGGGTACATTTTTGGCACGAAGGTGTCCAGAGTATAGTAAATGCATCAGAGTATAAAAGACATGAAAGAAAATGTAACTAAAAGACACGTTTTTGAAAAAATTCATGCCGCAGGCTGTAACACAGCCAAAAAGATCACCAGATCAAAAAAATCAAAGTTAAGAAAAATGTACAAAAATGCCCAAAGAGGATATGAGGGTTAACAAAAGTAGAATTTGGGGCAGAACTGTTGTAAACAATTGCATTAGATTACACAGGGGTCCTAATAAAATGGCCACTGAATCTATATAAGCATGTATATTATGCATGTATACGAGTTAGGGCTGAATAGTCAAATTTATTGAAATGATCAATTAATTGAAATTTTATCAAAATTGCAATATGGCCTACTTAAATTTTCACATCACGGAGGTGCCATTTTGTTAAAGACAAAATGCCATTTTAAATTTAAAATTGTCATTCTAAATAGATGTCCTAAAACCATATTCTACAGACTTAAGAATTATCTTTGTTTGGTCCAGTTCCTGCAAAAATCACACTATAGTGATTTTAATGTTTTTCAATAAAATTATATAATGTAAAATGATCATTCCCTCTAGTAACACAAATCATCTTAATTGCAATATAATCAAAGCAGTCAAAATAATGACAATTGGACATTTTTTAAGGTCGTTCAGCCCTAATTAAGTGTGTAATTACTTACAGCATGTTTATTTCAGCAAGAATGTCCTGGGAGTGACTAAGAGACGACCTTGAATGAAGTATGACACCAGTGGCACGTAGTCATTGAGATCCTCTGGTTTCACCAAGAGGCATTCAGTAGGACTTTTCTTCACAAGATGATAACTCCGCAGATGTTCCACATAGTACGTTGTTAAAGGTTCAATAATGAAGCAAACATTACTAGCCAGCACAATGCATATTTCCAAAATCCTTCCAAAGTCTGGTAGTCCACTTGTACTCCCAGCAGGGAGAATCATTCCCTTTGAATATTTTGTTCCATTTAGGAAGACATAAGGGGTCAGTCCAACTGTGTCAACATCACTGTATCTATTCAAGATAGCTTGTCTGACACCACTGTCTAAGACTTCCAGGCACACATCAGACACCTTTGCAGTCTCAGTCTCAGGCTTGAAAATGCTTGGCATTTCAAGATAATGTGCCAACATAAGTTGATGTCTTGTGGCCAGGGTAAGCAGAATGTTTTTAAAATTGTTGGCATCATGCACAACCTTCTTAAAGAAAGAATGTTTTGCCTCAAACCTGATTGTCCACCACTCAATTGGGGGTCCAAACTTTTGAATAAGATATGGATAATGCTCAATAAAGTGATGTTTGGGACGCAACTTGTTATGTGGGAAAACTGTCAGCAGCAACTGTCTGTGGTCCGATATTTTTGATTGTAAATAACAAACTGAGTCTGGAGTGAAATATGGGGTCGACAATAACTCCACCAAGTCTTTGAGCTCAAGGACTAATTCCCATGTTAGATCACCTTCTGGAACACGGTGACCGATGATCAGGGGAAGGAAACGCACAAGACTCCAGTTTTCATGTCCATTACCATTTAGAGTCCTGTTCTGTTTAAAAGTTGATGGAAGTTTCTGAGGGCAGTTTGTCTTGTCAGAGAATTTAAAAGGAAAACCTTGTATTTCACTATTAAGCTCATCCAATGTGAAATACTTCTTAGAAATAAAATCTGCAAGGCACAGACTTAGTTCTACAGGTACAATGCCTTCCAGCACATCATGTAGAAAATCAGGTGGAAAGCCTCTGCATGCATGAAAACCTGCCAATCTGTTAAGAGGACATTCTCGTTTCACACCATCAACAGACACAAGTTCACTCTGCTTCAACACATCTACAGCTCCATCATACAACTCTGGTGACCGTGAAACAAAGTTCCCACTTCTAACATCACAAGTCTGTATTTCTTCTCGATTAGCCAGACAAAACCTACAAAACTTCTCCACATTAAAAGATTCTTGGAATCCACCTAAGGAGTGTGCAGCCAAGTTGTCAGCAGCAACATACACAATGGTCCCTTTTACATTACAAGCAAGTTTCTCCACGTATACACCAACTGTTTCTAGATACTGAACATCTTTAATCAGTGGCTCCAAAACCCTATTATACCCGTAAATCTTGATATGCTCAGTCTTACACAGTAAAGCTAGATAGATTGATGACAGTGCTGACTTGTATTTTCTTGGCAAATTGGCAAGAACCCAATAAACACCACAGACTTTGTGTTTTTTTCTGGATGTGCCTAAAGGATTACAAATTTCGAAATCATCAATGTACAAGGTTATGCATAAACTAACATCTTGGCCTGAGAGAATTTGATTTTCTTTACAATAGTCACCATCCAGAAATGACCTGTAGTGGCCAGACTGTTCAACCTGCTTTGTTTTCCCTAATACATGCTGCACCTCCTCTCTTTTGAGAACTTCAGAGAGTAATTTTAGAATAGGGACATAAACGACAGTATGAGACCTTTTTTGTATACTCAAAACATATTCAACAGGTTCAATGACAGAAAAATATTGTCTATAAAATGACTGCCTTTTATACTCTGTGCCTAGAGGTCCCTCTCTTGAAAGCAAAGTGAGTGGGTTTGCACTCCGTAATGCTTCAGTTAATGACAATGTCAATTCTTCAGATGAGCAATTATGTCCCTTCAAAATATTTTCAATTGCCTGCTTACTTATTTGTCCAGTACTTTCACCAATATCAAATAAATCATCCACAATTACTTGAACTGCTGACTGTGACACATGAAGGACGGCTTGCAGTCAAGTAAAAGGGATGCAATACCGCTGAATAGACTTATGTACAGGCTGAAAATCAGGTTCAGTCAACACATCTGGTGACACTAAATAATCCAAGTCATCCTCTTCATCATTTACAAAGGCTTGACTGTGGCACCTAACAACAAGGTCAGGTCTGAAATCCTGAAACGTAGAAGCACGATGATACCGACTTCTATGGGCAGTAAAAGTTGAGAATACCCTAGACTTAAAAGAGCATCCCACAAATGGGCAATTCACAGTCTCTCTAGTTTTCAAATGTCTCTTTAAATGAAGAAAATATTGTTTGATGTTGGTTGGTGCTGAAAAGTACAAAGTTCACAGCGTAATTTAGCAACTGGATTTGATCCGTTTTGTGCTCCTTTGTATGTCTCACAAAGTCTGCATGGGATTGGAGAACTGTTAGACAGTTTGGATAAATGCAGCTCAAGCCCGTCTTCCACGTCCATGATTGTCTTTATAATGACTCACTATTGTTTTTCATTGTAAGTGGCAAAACTGCAAAACTTACAACTCCACTTCATCCACAGTTGCAGCCAAACTTCAATGAAAGAACCATCTGCACCTGAAACACAGAATATAAATTAGAACATAGTATAAATAACCTGTATTTAGTCATATGAGCTGAAAAATGACAAAGAATAAACTGCACACAATGGCAACAGTAATCAGAACCATTTAGCATTAGCAATTTAGCTTTTAAAAATTGGAGCATTAACAAAATATCAAATCCTTTGGTTTAACATTATCTTGCCATTAACACTACATGCAGTATCACGGACAAAATTACTGGCAAACGGGAAAGGAAAACAGTTCAAAAAGTGTGTCTACAATACACACACACACATATATATATATATATTTGTCACTGCTCTGTCTTGTAAGGTACACCAAACAACATGAACATAATTCTGCTGCAAAGCCTACTTAACCCTTTAAGACCTGAGCCTCAAAATGTCCGCCTGGTCTTTTTTTCTTATTTTGATTACAAAAGGTCAGAAAATGTCCTGTGAGTGCTGGTGCCCATTTTCAAGAAGAAACTTTCATTTTCTGGCAGTTATTTATGATTTACTGCCTGTTGTCAGAGTGTAATGATAGTTAAAATGAAGAAAACACTAAAACGGAATTTGATTTTAGTGTTTTAATGGGGAAAAAATGAAACTGAGCATACTTTTTTGTGTGTGTTTTTCAAGAGCTTTCTGGGGGGGGGCAAATGAAATTACTGTAATAACACCATATTAGCTGTAAAGCTAAACGCCTCAGCTTTCAGAAACCGTTGGATGTTTTCCGATAGCACAAACGGTGACATTTATGGTATTCCAAAGTGCGCTAGCCCAAACGTGTGGCCGATGACGCACTAGGATTTGAAGGGTTAATGGCAGCTCCCCCACAGCCAAGATGGCGTTAGTCAACTTTTTCCCGCGTCTTAAAAACCCTCAGGTTTAGCTTGAGCTGAACACAAAACAAACGTTTACGTTGCTTATGAGAAAAAGCAACTCGCAGTCCCGGTTATGTTAAATAACCCTCTCAATTTCTCTGGAGCAGCTCAGTAACAACACAGCAGAGGCGGGCGTACGCACACACCGTTAATTAGGAATATCACGACACACAGAACCTCTTTCAAAGCCGCTTAGCTCAGCCACAAACAACGGTTACCATACAAAACTTTTACCAAGCGCCATGAATGTGCTTCTCTGAGGGGTGAATGTTGTAAGAGTCTGACTGCTTGTATTTATTCTTTATGAAAGTAAAAAGTATTCACAATACTGTAACCTGGTTAGCTTCCACTAACTAACCTGCGTGTATAAATGTTACAATAACTGAATTTTTTATTATTATTACTAGTTTAAAAATCGAGTTGACTGAAAAGGAATGCAATCACTCACCTTGCTTCGCTGCTGTGAAAAGTCCCGCCGTCGCGCCGCCAGGTCACACAAAGGGCCGGTGATCTCGCTGACAAAACGTATTCCTCCGCCGCTTGCCTTTTCACCGTCGATTATGTGCTCACGTGGTGTTCTGCTTCTTTTGTAAATGGCGAATTAAAAATCGGGTGGGGCACCTGCTGTAGTGTTAAAAAAAATCTTACATCCTTGTTATTTATCCCTTATTAGTACCGAATTCCCGGGACTATTTTTACTGCGCAGTAATATTTGCGCCGCAGGTCACATTATGTGATCTCGCTGGCAAAACATATTCATCCGCCGCTTGCATTTTAACCGTGCCGATCTGCTCTGTTGGTGTTCCTCTTCTGTTAATGGTGAATTGCAACCAGAACGAGCATGGGGATGTAGTGTTAAAAAATTCTTATACCCTTGTTGTTAGCTTCGTCCCATATTAGGCAAGACCAAATTTCCGGGACTATTTGCAACGTGCATTAATATGGCCCTTGATGCTGAGAGATCCGGTTACCAAAATTACTATTTACACTGATGAGTTAAGTTAAGACATTGAAATTTACATTTCATTTAACTGACTTACAAACCTGAATTGGAATACTCTTAACTCGTGATATTAAGTTGAAATTTCATAACTCATTATGTTACATAGAAGTAACTTAAAGAAATAACTTACTATGACTTATTGATCATATTCTTTTTTACAGTGTGGGTGGTGCATGGCTCAATATATAAGGTAAGTTTTCTTGCTTGTTTAGGTCTACAGTTAATCAACTGGCCTGATGTTCCGTGCATTGCCTACTGTCTGTTAAATAAAACGTTGATTAAATGGCTATTTCTCTCATAACAGACGGGCCCATCTTATGGCAGCAAGTTTATGACTGGCTATCTGTCTTCAATGGGAGTGCGTGCAGGAGAGGGTCGAGTAAGAAAAATTCTCAGAGACATTCATCAGCCGTATCATGATTTCCCACAGCAGGTAAACAGAATAACAGACATTAAACGGAGCAAAGCGCTGTTATAATTCCACCTTTATGCCGATGACACCTTTCTGTATTGCTTTGTCGACACTGCACAGTCAGCCACTGAAACACTACAACAAGAACTACACAAATTTTTAATCTGAAATTAATCCTAAATGCAGACAAAACCAATACATGATCTAAACTAGAAATAGAAATCTTACTGACAATATTTCACTTACAACTCTGGAAGGTCAACGTATAGAAAAAGTCTACCAGTATAAATATCTTGGTATCTGGCTAGATCAACATTTCACATTTAAATTTCACATAGATAACCTACAACAAAATTAAGACAAAAAATGGATATTCATGTAGAAATAGAACAAACTTCCCCATGCTATGCAGGAAGCAAATTGTCGAAGCTGTCTTCTTGTCATTTCTGGATTACAGAGACGTGATCTACAGCTGACTCCCTTAAACCATAAGTTTATCATTCTGCCCTTACGTTCATCACCGGCGACAGTTATTCCACTTATCACTGCATTCTGTATGAGAGAGTCGGCTGGCCTCCTTTATCAGTTAGGTGGGACAGGCATTGGTTGCTATTTATTTGTAAAGCCCTGTCTGGACACCTGCCATCGTACATCACCACATGACGTAGACGTTTGTGCCATATCAAGCTATCTACCAAGTCACTGTGTGAATATATACAGTATGTGAATATAGTATTAAGTCAGGCTGTCAGCAATAACGCATTAATCCTGCTGCAATTACG
This sequence comes from Plectropomus leopardus, assembly GCF_026936395.1. NCBI lineage: Eukaryota > Metazoa > Chordata > Actinopteri > Perciformes > Serranidae > Plectropomus > Plectropomus leopardus. The sequence continues at coordinate 1,644,066 of NC_142180.1, forward strand.
GTCTGTAATTAATGTGCTAATTTAAAAAAAATAAATAAATACCAACTTGTTAAAGAGGCTGTACTGTTTGTAGTGCAAAATAATGGAACTGAAATTGCTGAAAGATGCAATTAAGAAATGCAATAAATCACAAATTAATCATTTGAGCCCTAATATTAAGTGATAAGTTTTTAAGTCCAATGCCAATGAGCATATGTTCAACAAAGGTGTGTGGTGGTGGTGGTGGTGGTGGTGGGGAGGTAGGCAGCTTTTAAAAGTTGTTTATATGGGGAAAAAGTGTGTGCTCAGTGTGTGGCCTTTAAAACATTTGCACAGGAAAAAAGAACACACCAATGATCCCAGTTAAGATAAAGGTTACAACATAGTCATTCTGAATTTTCCTTGAAGGAAACTTTTACCAAACTGCCAACACACAAACACACAAGTACACACACACACACACACACACGCACACACACACACACACATACACACACCCACACACAGGGTATGTGTGTAAAAATTGAGTAACATGGTTTCCTGATAGAAGACTAGTTAGTCTCAGACTTAGTTAGAAGCCTTGCTAAAAGTTCCAATCAAAAAGCTAGCACAAGGGTTACTACTATATCAAGACTGCTTGTGGAGCTTTAGAAACATGTGGACATTGCTGATGAGAGACAGAGGGTTACAGAGAAAGAAAAGGTAAGAAAATGTGGTAAATTATAGGAAAATTAAGGCACAGTGGTCATATTATAGTTTGATTTTGATAAAAGTTTAGTGTTAATTTGCAGTGTTTGGTGTTACAAGACAACACAGTCGCCTGCACCTTATATTCATTGTGGAATTGCCAGTAAACTGAAACTGCAACTGCAAATACAAAATACTGCAAATGGAAACATGTCAATTTCAAAACAACTCCATCTATCACAAAAAAACGTTTTTATGTTCACATGAGGTGGCAATTTAAAAAAGCCATATTTTGCAAAACAGCAATGGAAACACTTTTGGGGGGGGGGCTTTTCTAGCTCCCATGATGCTATGGGTATCTGCTTGTCAGTAGGAACTGGCTCCCTCGGGCATGATACAGCAGGCGCTACAAGAGCTGTTATTGCATCGCACAACTCTTCAAAAGTTAAGTAGATCATCCAGAAGTTATAAAATCCACAATTCCTCTGCGAAATTGTGGACTATCACCTCCTAGAAATCCCTCATGCATGGCCGTTCTGACGTATAAGAGGCTCGCCTTTCCATTGTGGCTCTATTACACGCCTAGGTGGCCTTGGATTGGAAAATGGCTAGTGCGATGGCAGCAATAGAAATAAACCTGCTAATGTTTTCAACATCCATCACCATGCTTTTTGGAATGTTATTCCCAGAGGAGTAGTTGAAGAACATCATCTAATGGAAATGCAGTCTTCTTGCAGTTGTGTTTCATCAATATTTGGAAAAATATTGTTTAAGTATTGCACAAATCTGTAATGGAAACCCACCTACAGACAGAGAAGGCTCAGCTCCTCTTAACAGGGCAGATGTGTCTAAATTTTTCAAACTGTCCAATGCTCAGTGATGTAAACCAGTTTATTTAGATTTCACGTCAGTTTCAGTTTTTGGCTGAGTTCAGTGTTAACTGTGGCTTTTGGGGGAAAACCTATTGTGTAAGGACTTGTCATGAATGTCATAAATTATGGCATGAATGACCCTCTTAAAGGACTGTTCTGAGAAATCTGCACGGGAATTCTTTGGCAATGTGTGTTGTAATATATAAATATCTTGGGTCTGAAAATGCTGAAGAGCAGTCCGGACAATGTTGGAACAGCAGAGTTCAAAGTGGAAATACAGTGGTGAACCTGTTCTGCAGCCAGGACACACTATTTGGACAGCTGGCACAGTTTAAGGAGACATGTTGGAGTGTGACTGAGTTTGTGGTTTAGAGTAGTGCAAGAAAATCTTGTGGGCTGAGCAATCTCTGTCTGTCTCTGTCTCGATCTGTGTTTGATAACTCCTCTGTCTCTGATTCCCCATGTATTCTCTCGTTCCCCATTCCTCTTTTCCTTTCTTTCCTCTACATGTTCTTCTTTTCTTTGCCAAAAAGACAGGCCTACATCGTAAGCATTCACCCTGCAATTCCTGCCCCTCAATAAAAAGGGAGACTGGGTTTCTGGCTGGCCATCCCAACAGCAATCCTGTGGCTTTGGCATCTTCGGAAAAATGGAGGGAAAGAAAGAAAGGGTGGGACAGGAGAGAGAAAGAGAAAGAGAGAGAGAGATTGTCTTGGATGTTCGAGTTTACCCAAATGCTTCCAAGTGAGGTTCAGCTCCAGAAAATTTCAACTCAACCTTATAATCACCTCCTCCAACAGCCGCTGGACATTCTTCCCTGCTGTGAGTGTGCTGGATGTGTGTATCCAGCCTGCCAGCCTCAGGATTATCTAGTGTTCAGCAGAAGTCTGTCTGCCTGTCTGCCTGTCTGTCTGTCTGTCTGATTTTTGGTCAGATATAACACAGAGTGTATGCACTGATGAGCAGCAATGTGACCTCAGGATCACACTGAAACCTTCATGCACTTGTGTTTCCGGAAACTGTGCAGAACTGTACACAAGGAGGAACGATGACAATCAAAGTCTATTAGGGATGAAACTCATTTATACATGTTTATGAATCCTCGCATAATCCCAACATATAGCTTACACAACTCTGACAATTCAGCTGCACTGATGGGTATTGCATGAAAAACACCAACATGTCAAGTCAAGTCAAGTCAATTTTATTTATAAAGCTCATTATCACAAAATCACAGTTTGTGATAATGGGTCAAAGGACATCCCTCTGTCCTTTGACCCTCACATCAACTAAGGAAAAACTCTTAACCTTTATTGGGGTGGGGGGGTGGAAGCAAGAGAGGAACATGTGGGGCACTTCTGTGTTTTAGGGATTAAAACAGCAACCATGAACCAACATTCCTGGTTTGGATCTGGGCAAGCACCTTTGTTGCAGCTCTTCTCATTTCCTATCATTTCCCTATAATCACTTCTTATCACCATCCGACAAAGGCATATAACAGCCTTGTTGCCAGAATAAATAAAATAAAAAACAAAAATGTTACAGATTTACATTTCATGCATATCACAAACACATTTAAAAGTGACGTAGCTCAGATTACATATATATGTGTTGAGTTTCTCATTAGGAGAAGGAGTTGATAGAGTGTTGTCAAAACATGAATGGCTCCCCAAAGTTATTAGCCTCCCAGCATTATCATTTTTATGTGTTAAAGATGACTATGGTGTGCTGCAATTTACTCCAAGAATTAGCTTTACAAAATTGTGATTGTGTTGCTGCTGCCACAACTGACAAATTCTACCCACATTTGGCGACCACTGTCATGCACTGCAGCTATATGAAACGTACATGTAATTTATCTGTGGCATTTGGGTTGCATAAAAACAGATGTATCTACCTGCAGGAACTGGTAGAAAAAGAGGTACTTTTATTGAAAAGTATTTTTCCTGATGCCTAAAAAAGACAAACCTAGTCACTGGTGTTCTAGAAATATCTATAGTAATCTACAGTTTGCAAGTGATTTTTCAGATCAATCCATATGGCCATTACAAATAAATATGAGCACTTTCTGATTTGCTACCTTTGTCGTTCCGTTTTAGTTAGATATAGGTAACCAAAATTTGGTCATGGTTGGGGAAGCACTGTGGTCATGGTTGAAATAATCTAATGTTGACTGTTTTTAGGAAGCAGGTGCATGGGTCTCTTAGTCACACTGTGTAACACACTTTGTTGAGTGGTTTAAAAACACTGGCGCTGGTTTGTCTGGCTCTCTTTTGGTTCCTGTCAGGAAAAACTTCTTCATGTTAAGCATTCAAGCAAATGTACGATGCTGGTATTTGTCTGGTGAGGATGCTGTGCCACTACATTGACCTTAGTTGAAAATGGCATCAATGAATTTGTCAGCCTCATCACCACAGGAATTTATATTTACATTTAACCATTTATATGAGACAATTCTGCTGCACACTTTTGCCTCCAATGCCAACATTCTGTGCAAATGCAGGCTCCCAAATGCTCCTAATGTGGCGGATGAAAATGTGTAGAGGTCAGGGTGGGTGCATAGCATGTCTGACTGGAGTTGGGAGTTTGCTGCCCTTCAAAGATCACTTAGTTACAGTCTTTCCCTGAACCTTTAGCAGTATTTTCAAAAGTCCACCTAAGGGCAGCAGAGAAAATTGTAAACACATCACAGACATATTATTACTGAATCAAGTCACTATCATGTATGTGTTAGCAAACTTTACATCCAGCAAACACAGCGCAAAATTGGTATGTTTCATCTTTCTGTTGAGGAAGTAAATGGTAAATGGACCTGTACTTGTGTAACATTTTTCTAGTTGTTTGACTACTCAAAGCTCTTTAACTTACTTGTCACATTCACCCATTCACACATACATTCATACACTGGTGGCCAAGGCTACTGTACAAGGTGCCACGTGTTATTCAGTTTTTATACAGTCATATACAATCACACACTGATGGCACAGCCACTGGGAGCTATTTGGGGTTCAGCACCTTGCCCACTTTTTTGTGGGTGTTGTCATATGCCAGGGTTGTTCCTTGTCATTAATAGTGTTTGTGATATCGATCGAAAGGATCTCAATGCACAGCCTAGTGGAGAAGAGTGTCCAGTTTGGGGAACCGCATCTCTGCTCTTTACAGATGATGTGGTTGGCTGTTGGCTTCATCTCACCGTGACCTCCAGCATGCACTGGGTTGGTTTGCTGGATGGTTTGAAGCCAAGTGTGAAGTCGTCTGGTTGAGAGTATCTTCATGTCTGATGCCACAGTTGTCTGCTGGAAAATGGTGGATTGCCCCATCTGAGTGGGGAGAGAGTTACTGTCCAACCAAAGGCGTTCAAGTATCTTGAGGACTTGTTCATGAGTGAGAGTAAAATGGTGCGTGAGATGGACAGGCGGTTTAGTGTGGCATCAGAGGTGATGATGAAAAGAATGAGGACACAGATACAAGCAGTAAAAATGAGTTTACTCCATAGGATGGTTGGGCTCAGTCTTAGAGATAGGGTGAGGAGCTCACACATCCAGCGGGAGCTCAGAGTAGATCTGTTGCCTCGTGTTACAACAGCTCAAAATTCCAAAGCCCTATCAGTCCAAAAAATGTTCTTTTGGACCTAATGCCCATTTCTTATCAGCACATTATACCAAAAACAATCTCCCATTGCCCACCTTGGGAATTAAATATTAGAGTTCCTTCTATTGCATGAGCTGCATTGATGAATCCAACTCCACTCAATTCCCACAAACACAATGATTTCTACTGCATGGATGTCCATCACACAGTGATTAATTTAGGCCATTATGGTGAGATGTACTTCAATGTTTGTTGTCAAGAGCAATCAGAAATAACAGTAACACATGCATTAAAAGTTGTAATGCTAAGCATACACACACACATAGACTGCCATGTTGCATTAGCAAGAATATTTCTTTCAAAAAGTATCCCTGGCAGTGTGTGTAGTTGCTCTTGTTTGGGTTTTTAGAGTATGTAAGTGAGTATGTGATGCTACAGGTGGAATGTTAACTACCTAGTAAATCACCTTCTTCTCTGCAGTGTATATGTATGCACACTCACACAGAATGCACACAAATATACAGATATGGTTGAAACAGTATCCAGGTTGTTAATACTCTTATAGTGTTGACAGTCAATAGATCTCTCTCTCTCACACACACACACACACACACACACACATACACACACACACACACACACACACACACCAATTATTCACTAACTGGGTAGCAGTGACCTCACAGCTCTTCACTGCCCTAAGGGCTTTCATCATTTTCCTCATAAAACTCTCCTTTAAACACATCATATTGTAAAACTCCTCTTTAACATGGCCACCAACTGCAAAAAGATGTGTTTGTGCATTTTTTCAACTGACCTCAAACTTCAAGAAGCAACTGATAATGGCCAACAACACAGGTAAAGTGCTTTTAATGACTATTCACTTTTTCATTTCCACTTTTACACACCTGAAAACTAGAGAAAGCCGATAACAAGCCAGTGTGGTTTAGGAATACAGCTTTCATCAGTCAGTTGTAATTGCCTTACGAAGCTTAAAGCACAGAATCTGTACAGTTTTCGTTAGGGATGCCATGTTAAGAGCATACCTTGGATTCACTTAGGTCTGCGTTGTTTGTTTGTTTGTTTTTTGGCAAAGTAATTATTTTTTGTAAAAACTACACTAAAATAATACATACACGTTGATTTGCCTATACACTACAGTCAGTGCGGAATAGTGTATAAATGTATCCCTCAGAGGGAATATGTGAGCACAGTCTAAACTTTGTGAAGAGGATGTAAACTTGAATTTTTTTTCAATTTGGGGGTATTTAATGTTTTTATTGGAACGGAGAGAGACAGGAAATGCGGGGATACAGAGTAGGGGAATGACATGATGCAAACCGTTCAGCCAAACGTGAATTGAATGATGATGCTTTTTAATGTTTTTTTATGTATAATTCTCCTCTCCAGATTCCATGTGAGCTCCTGCTCTGCACTGTAACAGAGGAACAGCTCAGTCCAACTAGGCCCACAGCTATGCATGGAATCCTCCCCCTCCTTTTCCAACCAGATTTTGTCTGATTTCTGTTTTCTCCTACATTCCCTATTCAACTTTGGAGTTAGTAATCACACATCACTTGACATTCTGCTCACTGAAGGTGTTATAATCCTTTCTAATGACTGTATTATCATGATCATGAGTGAATCATGGTAGAGTATGTGATGTGTGTCAAATGCTCCTGACAACAAAGTCATCAACAGTATTCACAGGCTGTAAACATGCCAGTGCACATTGTTCTTTAGACTTTCTGCTGATGTGATTCAAGAACACACAGAGCTCACAAGGTATAAAGTAACACATGAGCAGCTAAAACAGAGGTGGACCCATACAGCTGAAGACTTCAGCTGAACAGCTTCACAAAGGATCATGTGGATGTGTGTGTATGTATTTAACCCTTTGAAATCTGCAGTGACATCACTTTTGTTTTGTTGCTTTCAGGCGCCTTTTACATGTTTTTAAACCTTTGAGCCCTGAAAAAATGTATGCAATTTCTTACAAAACATGGTGGAAAGGCAATAAGCAACTTGGTACGAAATGTTTTACAAATTACAAGAAATTTAAGTAGTAGATTTAGAAAATTATTTTTAAAAAGTTAGGGGAATAAATGTCTAGGGTAAAAAGAAAAAAAAAAGCTGGGGGCTAGGGGGAAAAAAATATTTTTATACAAACCATAATTACATGTTTAATATTACTAAAATTATAATAATGTTTAAGCACTTTTTCAGGTCATTTTCATGGTATTTGTTTAGCTTTCTTTCTTTTTTCTTTTTATTACTAATTTTCTAGTAATTGTGTTGTATTCATTTCTTTCTAGCCTTCTTCCCATGTTTTTGAAAGAAATCAAGACAGTTTTTTTCTCAGGCATTAAAGGGCTAAAACAGGGTCCTGTCGGAACAACTTTATGATTGGTTGTTTAGTAACTCAGCCACACTACAAGTAGCAACTTTTACACAAACTGATTTCTAAAAGCAAACCATTTCAATCAACACTAAAAGACCAACTAATAAGCCTCACAAATACACATCAAAATCAGATAGCCAAACATAACACTATCGGAGTTCATGTCGATCATTTAAAAGTGTCTTTTTAGGTTTAAACCACATAGTGCACGTACAACTGAAGTTTTGGTATTCTGACTCTAAAATCGTGATCTTTGCTGTAGTAGTGTAATAATAGCTTTGTACACTAAACTCAGAACCGACATCTAATGATAACGAATAAATAAAGACGGCGACAAACACTATGCAAAGGCGAAGAGAGTGCTACTTTTGCTTTACGACAAACTTCATTAAAACATCAAGATTTAAATTCAAATGTATCCAGCACGTCAAGTTAGCATTTGCAAGAATTAAGAAATTATAGTTATTGTTCTTATAGCATAAATATATCAAAAATACAGAGTGAAAATGTTAAATATGAGCTGATATCAAATCTTTCTCCAACCATGAGTTGCAAAGAGGACACTGTCTTATATGACATAAGTATGTTGAACTTTGGTCTGTTTAAGAGGATAAGGCTGGTATTATTTTAGATTTTTCAAAAAACAAGTCCCATGAAATTAAAGTGTCTATCTTTTAGTACTTTCTGATTTCAGTGTCCCGTCTTTGGCTCTCAGCTCCAAGCCCATTGATTTTGTCCTCACTCAGTGGGTAAGGCTTTTTTTTCTTCCCAGTGCTATGTTTTTACCTGCAAAGTAATAGCTACAGGCTAAGGTGGTGTTACACAGCACCAGGCACTATACAATGACGTATTCTTCTTTCCATTCCAACAATCATCAGCTCCAATTTGGTTAAGATAAATCCTAAACCAACCGAGTTAGATGTAAAAACACACCATTATTCCCCACAGTCTCTCTCTGCCTGCTGGCTGCCAGCTGTTTACAGTCCTGTAACTTCTCACTCCACCACTAGGTGTCACTGTGTCTTTCAGTTCAGCTGCCTGTTCCACCCATAGACTGTATAGGGTTCCACCAGTAGAGACCGAAGACTGAGCTCTGCTGGTGTGTGCTGTGCAATACATACAATGAGTTTGATCAAAAGAGGATTTATGGATGTTATTCAAAAACATATCGTCAGGATTTCTAAACACCCTGGTATACTGTAATAGCGTGATACTGCTCAATGCATTGTGGAATTTATTGCTTAAGTTGACAACATTTACCATCAACACTGGTTGGATATCCACATAAAGAATGGTAAATATTTCCTTTTAGGTTTAAAAAACTGTGAAAGGACAGTTTAAGAAATTGATGTCAGCAGGTTGGTTCAAAGTCTATAAATCGAGTCATTGTTTCTGTATCGCTACTTTACATCTCTCTCATTTCTCATTCCTTTTAAACTTGACCTGTGTCTGTTTCTCTGTCCATTTCACTGTCTCTCGCTTTCTTTCTCTCTCTCTCTCTCTCTCTCTCTCTCTCTCTCTCTCTCTCACTCACTCTCTCTCTCTCTCTCTGAGGTATTCCAGAGGGACACTTTAACAAGGCCTGGAAGAGGCCCAGTCCTTCGCATGTCAGACTCTGAATAAATGCCAGCTTCCCCCCTCCTCTGTTCGCTCCCTCTCTCTCTGCTTCTCTGTTTCTATGTCTCTTGCTCCCAGTGCCTGACCCTCTCAGTGCTATCATTCCCTCGGTTCCCTCCGAGTCAGCATGGCGTGCCGGCAGGAAACTCGGCCAAGTGGGCTTCCTGAACAAACGAGAGAGGAAGTGCAGTAATAAGGAATAAGGAAGGGGGTGTGGGTTTAAAAATAACCCGCCTATATAAGCAGAGGCAGGAGCCCACTCTCTGTCTCAAACTCTCACTCTCTGTTCCAACACAGCTCTGCCTCGGCCAGAAGCCTGCCTCCACTCTCTAGTGCTCTCTCTTTCTCTCTCTCTCTCTCACACACACACAAGAAACATCACGGCTTTCTTGCTATGCAGAAGAAAGTGGAGAAGTCAAAGCAGGTGTTTCCAAGAAGTTTAACAAAGACATAAAATATGTGCGTTGAGGAGAGCCACTTTATCCCCATACAGGCTGCAATAACTCTGAAAGAGAGAGAAAGTCTTGTCTGTCTCCAATAAGAAGTCAAGGCTCCTCGCAGAAACACATTACTCGGATAAGCCTAGGACAACAAATACTCTTCCTTTGCACACTGTAATCCAGGTTGAAGTGATGGCACACTGATATCAGATTGGTTCAGTGTGTGTGTGTTTGTGTGTATGCAGTATGAAGTCCTGTTTTTTTAAGGCATTTTAGCTGGGCTTAAAGGCTCTGGGGTATCACTGCCTTCAGCACGTTTTGTAACCTCTTACACGAGATTGGAACATGGAAAAACATTCCTACAGATTCTAAAACACAAATGTGTCATATGTAACCAGTGCTGTAAACACAGCACTGGTTTACTTTTACTCCACCACATTTCCTCAATTAAATGAATATTACATTTCCCTTAAGAATCTTAGTTACTTTATATGAAATAGGAACAAAATTAGAAAGGAAAACTGGATTTTGTTCTTTAAATCATTTAGCTTGTAAAACAAAAAAGACTTTTTTTCTTCAGATGTATTATAGTCTTCATTTTTAATGTGGTGTAGTCATAATTTTCAAAAACAAAATGTAGTAGTTCATTTATGTGTACTTTTACTTTCAAGTACATTTATTATCATAAGAATTAATTGATACTTAATTGATACTACATACTCAGATGTCTTGTTTTGTCAGACAAAGCAAAATTGGACTATACTGAATACACAGTGTTATGAAACAGATCTATCAGGTATATGAGTTGGATAGATGCAGGTGCTTTAGTGTGTTTTATACGAACTTGAATGATGTAGTGTTGTGTATTTTGTGGGGTTTTTTTTAAAATCATATTTATTGTATCTATCGTATTTTTGTATGTAGACTATTGTCAGTTTTTATGTTCTACGCTATGGTTATTACTATGTGTCCCTAATAATGTCTTTATTATTAGCATTTTAGTATTATTATTATTATTGTTATTTTTATTATTACTATTATATTCAGAGAATGACAGTACACTTAATAAATTACTTAAATAATTTATGAGATCAAGGAATACGGTGACATCACTACAAAGGAGTCTGACCAAGACAAACCCTCAGGGAAGTCAAACATATGTATTCAGAGGAGAAAATAAAGCAAAACTATCTTATTTTATTTATGACCTAAACTTTTTGTCAACATGTATGTACAGTAGATCAAAAACAGGAAAGGTTGTGCAATGAGGGACTATTAGTGACATTTCTCCTGGCTGCAGCCCACTGCCTCCCTGATCTCACTCCAAGGCCTCTGTATCTTTTACTGATCTTTCCATGTAGTTTTGTAAAATATGGCTATTTCAAATCACATGGAATACCACCTCAAACGAGCGTAGAAACTTGACATTTCCATTAGGTGTATTTTATATTTGCAATTTCCATCTGCGCAATTGGAGGGTTCATTGAAGCATGCCCATAGACTGTATAGTATCCACAATTAAGTTTTTAAAAAAATGATTTAATTTATGTTAATTTCCCCAATTCCTTTTTTTCCTTTTCCAGCCTGTTCTCATTCCAAAGTCATCAAATACCACCACTTTGCGGTGCTTTTGGCATAAGATTCCAACAAAAAAAGCCACCTTTTGTGTCTGCATGATACTGGACGGAGTCAGCCAAGAACCTGGCGGGACAGAACCATTTGCAGTGTAATCCCGACGTGCATTTGTTGACATCACGGTGGCGGCATCCCACAATGTCAATAGCAGATGCAGAATATGTAACAACTCTGGATGAGAACGTTTTGGATATTCCTGCCTTGAACAGGCAGTGTAAAAGGGGCTAGGGTTTCCCACTGAGAATGAGAGACCTCAAGTAACAATCACTGCTACAGCCTTTCACATGTCTCTATCTATCAGTATATGCCTATTTTGAAGTGTTTTCTTTTGGGAGTGATTCTCAAAGAGTTAGTTTGGTAATCTTTGTGGACAGGGAATAAGGTTTGGACTCCTCTAAAGGTCATGTGTCTGCAGCCAGGCCCATCAGCCTTGTTGTGCCATGATGTAAATATCAGAACAAACAGTGGCATGGAGCCAGATGAGCACATGTGAGAATCTCTTGCACAGAGAAACACCCAGTCGACCAGAGAGGACTCATTTCCACATGTACAATGCTCTTTCATGCTGTAAAAACAGCATTTACATTTCCATGTAAAATTTAATATTTTCAACATGTGGAGTGCAGTTTTTATTGCTGGCTGAGAGCACCATCAACAAACAGCACTAGTCCATGGTTTGCTGTTCATGTCTCAATTAAAGGATCAGATCATCTTAACGCAGCGTGAAAAAGTAACTGGCAGTGACAGAGTAAACAGTGGCATCCTGTGTGCGGAGAGCATGTGTCAAATATTCATTGAGTTACAGCTGCGGCAGCATCAGTACGGACACAGGTGACTTCAAGCACACATGGGTGATTACTGAGCCATGAATCAGTGTGTTTGGAGAAGGAGAGGACAGGGGAGACAAGATGGAGATGAAAGTGGATGAGTCATTGGAGACATGAGATGAGTGGAATGTAGGAAATAGAGGAAGGAGACAAACATTGAGCTGAGAGCAGAGTGCCAGAGCTGAAGAACTGCTGCTTCTCATCTGCTGAACAACTGCTGAAGCATGTAGAAGCATGCTGTCGCTATCAAGCGAGAGGAGAGCAATGGCTGCGGCTGTGACTTCTGAATGATAGGAACAAGTGTGTTTTTCTCTTTGGCGAAACAGTGAAACTCTGTTAGGCAGCATCCTGCCACAGCTCCAACACTGCCACTGCTGGAATGGAGACAAATAAACATTGGGGAATATGATGATTATTTATCTGCATTGATGGTTATATATATAAATACAGGATACAGGGTTTTTCCATATTTAATAAAAAGGAATGGTTGAGATTTTTTGAAGTGGGTTGTATAGGGTACTTATTCATTGACGGTATATCAAACATTGGATGTCAGTTGGCACGACCCTAGTTTGGGGACCGACATGGAAACTAAGCAATGAACTGCTGTGGAGTGGTCAACAACAAAACTTATTTTAGCCTCATTAAAAAGTCCCACCTAAAATATATACATTAGTGTAAGCCTATGCTATACTGAGAGTATTTTCACTGCTTTACCTTAATGTCAGACAGTGATTTCCAATGGAAAAATTAAGCTGTTAGATCATTCTCTTGAAAGCCAAGACTCCATTGAGAAAAACGGTGATTTAATGTCACTGAACACAGGAGCTGCTGGTCTACTGCTGCCTCCATCAGTTAGTTTATTTGTGTTATTGTGTGACTTTGGTGTTTAAAATTCCAGTCATAGGCAGAGTAAGGAGGGCCATTCCTTCACCAGCAGAGTGCTGCACTGCATTTACTTGTGATAGCCATGGCCACAGACATCATGCTTTTGGTTTGTCTGTCCCTCACAATCCCTGTGACTGCAATATCTCAGGAACACCTTCAGAGAATTTCTTCAAATTTGGCTTATACATCCACTTGGAGTCCAGGTTGAACTGATTAAATTTTAGTAGTCAAAGGTCTATGTGACCTCACAAAACATGTTTTTGGCCATAACTCAAGAATTCAAACACTAATTACTCAAGAATTCAAACACTTATTATGACAAAAGCTCACACAAACATCTAATAGCATAAAATGATGACGTGATGACATTTTATATTCAAAAAGTCAAAGTTCAACTTCTTTGTGATATCATCGTGTTCTGCAAACACTTTTCTGGCCATTATTCTGCATCATATCTCAGAAACAGAACAGGAGACATTTGTCAGACACTGAATTGGTGACTCTGATCTTGATACTATGCTGATTATAGAGATCTTCTGTGCTGCGGGGGGAAGATGTGTGTGAAGCGTCCATGTTTTCACAGACATGGATGTAAACTGTAAATGCACTTGACTGATTCGTAGAAGCATGACGGTTATTCTAGTTTATCACACACTATTGTTTATACATTCTTTAAATATAAATAGCAGCTGGTTCTCCATAACACTCATTGTGCATTCAAAAGCCAAAAGAAGCAATATTATCATGATCCATTTTTAATACACCCATGTTAGAGTAATCCAGTTATGACTCTGGGCAAGACAGAGCATGGATTTCCCAAAGTCTTGAAGAGTTGTGAGAACACATGACAGGCTGATGAGAGCAGATAACCACAGGGACATCAGCCCACTGCTAGCTGTTACCGAAATGTTGGAGTGGACAGCTGCTTGTTACAGTCAGACTGGTTGAATGTGTCACTGAATCAAAACTTGATGTGTGAATCATCCTCTCCAACACCATCACAACAACACTGGGAATGCATGCTTTTAATCACAGGGAGGCCTAAACTGTCAATCCTATTATTCACTGTAAGTCTGTTAACCCTTTGAAATGTAAGCAAATTGGCTTGATTTCTCACAAAAATATGGGAAAAAGCCAATAAGCAGGGGTAAAAAAAAGAGAAAAAAACCCTGAATAAAAACAAGAAAATGACTTGAATGTGATCTCAAATGATAATCTGGGAAATAGTTTTTCTCTAGATTCTTTTTAATAATATAAATAATAAATAATAATTTTCTAAATCCAGTCATTTTAATAAATTTAGTGATTGCTATTTGCAGGACATTGTTTTCCAAGTTGCTCTTTGACATTTCCCCCTATTTTTTCAAAAGAAAATCAATCAAAAATCAATAGCTCAGGATTCAAAGTTTTACAGACATGTGAAAGGCATCTGAACGCAGCTCAAGAAAAGTGATGTAGCTCCAGGCTTCAAAGTTTAAGTGTTAGTTAGTTCTATAGATAAGTACAGCCCCACTTCAAAGATCCAGAATAATGCTGATTAGCGAGTACTTTGCATTAAATTCACACACAGTTAATGCAACACAGTGAAATAGGTTTGGTGCTACATGACACCATCTGAATTCAGAAGTGAAAACCACAGAAGAAGGAGTCTCACCTTCAGTACATTAAGTACATTCAGTCAGAAAGCAGGTCACACTGATGAGCACACATGAGGAGGATCTGGATGCACACACTTGTTATACACTCTCACACACACATGCAGTATTATCCAGGAAAGCAAGCAAGTGACTGACTCAGCATAAGGAGGTTTCGTCATCATATTCAGTTTTTCTTTTATGTCTGTGTTTTAACTGCCTCCTCCTGCTGATGTAGGGACAGTAGTGCTGTCTATCAGTGAAATGCATTCATTTACCTTATTATCAACCACAATGTTGAATTGAAATCAACAATGAGAACACCATACATTATAATATAAAACGTGAAAAAAAGTGTAATTAAAACCACTGAGCAAGAGTCAACTGTTGTGTTGCTATACACCTTAAAGAGGCCAAAAAGGAGAGTTAGGAACACATTTTACCTTTGTCCGTCTCTGCAGATAGTTTTGGTTTCATTCATTCAGATATGGAGATGTCTGTGCTAAAGGTTTCCCCTTCTCCATCCCCAGTAGTGGTTCTTGAAGTTTTAGTGCTTGAAGAAAACTACAAGTCAAGCTACAAATCACGTGATGTATGGCTGAGGTTCAAGACTTAATGATGATGTATCCTTGAGCAAGACACTGAAATGCAGTGGCTGTTCCATCAGTGTGTGAGTGTGTATGAATGTTAAACTGAGTAGCGGGTGGCCCCTTTTACAGTAGCATTGACCACCAGTGTGCAAATATGTTTGACAGGGATGGGTTCTGATGAATTTACAGTACTGCTATTCTTACCAATACTGCATATCGATCCAGTACTTTGATGGTACTCTTTGAGTTCTTCTTGGGCTATTTAGGGGAAAGAAAAAAAAATTAAGAACAGAATAAACATTGCTTATTTTCTATGTACAGTATGTAAGAACAGTATACAAATTAACATTCTGCAATAGCATTGTTTTGAACAAAACACTATTACAGACTCTAACATACCTGAAGTGGATGGGATAACAGGAGTTGAACTACAAGCTTGGCGGTCAAAAAAGGTGCATTGCTCTGTCTGTGTGTGATGCACTTACACTACATGTTTGAAAGACAGTTCCTGTTTTCACCCTTACCCGCAAAAGAGTTGTTGCACTGTTGCAGGGGCATAAATATAGACAGTGCAGGCATTGCAGTTGCACTGGGGCCCTTAAGGTAGGGGGACCCTTAAAGAGAAAATTCGGTCAACTTAAAATTTTAAGGCACCCCAGACACTAGTTTTTTTAAGTCAAAACAATGTGTTTTTTATGCACTGCAATGTCAAGTCTCTGTTTTATCATGTGACAAGACGATACAGTAAAGAGTAGCCAGTGTCTGTGTGTGCCTCATAGTAACAAGTGTGCAACAGGGCTGTCATAATAGGGTGCACTGGGGCCTGTTGTAACTACCCTTCGCCACTGACTTAGGGCCACATGCAGTGTCAGCATCAACTCTTGAGAAGTCCTCTGTGTGTGTGTGTGTGTGTGTGTGTGTGTGTGTGTGTGTGTGTGTGTGTGTACAAGATAGCATTTATGTAACCTAAATAAACAAAAAAAAAATTTTTCTTCATTTCTCCAATACTGATAGGAGAACCGTTATCATCATGTCACCTTATTAATACACCAGTCTTTAATAATTTGGCAACAGCTTTGATACTTATCCCTAGTGTGTGTCTGGATGAATGTAACAAATAGTGTGATAACACTTTGAGTGTCTCAGCAACTATGAATGACAAGTGCAGGTCCATTTACCATTTGACTGTGAAATATCTTTAAAAAAAATCAGGGACATTATATATATAAAATGTAGGTTATCACAGTCAAAAACACATTTCCATGTGTGAATTTTTCACCAGCTATTTTTCAGGTGGCTGTGGCTCAGAGGTAGAGTGGGTCATCCTCTAATCGGAAGGTCAGCAGTTTGATCCTCAGCTCCTCCAGTCAACATGTCTTGTTGAACATCAAGTGTTCTTGGGCAAGAAACTGAACCCCAAATTGCTCCTGATGCTGCACCATCGGATTGTGAGTGCATATGAATGGTGAGTAGCAGGTGGCACCTTGTAAGGTAGCCTTGGCCACCAGTGTGTGAATGTATGTGAATGGGTGAATGTGACACTTAGAGTAGAAGTGCTTTGAGGTCAGAAGACTAGAAAAGTGCTATACAAATGCAGTCCATATATATTCTTTTTCTTTTTTGTGGGGGAAAATTGAGTTTTGTTGTTTGTTCTCACTGATTTGAAAACTGGTGTTAAATGAAGTCGCAGAGCTTACTGTAAATATCCTTAACCTCCCAATGATGAGATGGGCCCTGTAGGAGCTGTGAAATATTTGGGTGAACTGTCACTTTAAAGATCCAACGTGTGTAAACAGTAAAGGTGTGTCCAGAGACTGGCACTTCATGCTAACGGCTATAACACAGCTGACTGGTTGGTGCATGCTGCACATCTTCACACGCTTTGCAACACACTGCACGCAATCTAACTAACTGCAATGGAATGCCACCAAATCACCAGCGACTGCCAGGAATTCAATAACCACTGAGTGACTATCAAAGACAAGTCAGTCTTGAGTTAGCATTTCAGATCTGTGTTCACCTGAGGACACAACACTGTACTAACAGGCCCCATACTACATCACACAACACAGGCCTATTCTGTCTGTCTGCTGCCAACTGCCTGCTCATCTGCCTCAATTAACCAAGGACAATTCACAGAAAAACTGGCAGTGCAGATTGCTTTAGGAATGTTTGACATGTATTTTCCTTGTGAATCATTTAAGGCTTTGGAGAAGCTAAAGCTAAAGAAGCTAAAGAAACAGCTGTATATCATGTCAGCAGGGTGGCAGATTAACGTTTAACTGTGAAGGCAGAGACAGATAAGGTGAGGACAGGGAGAAGTCTGCAGGTCAGATGAGGTAAAGCTTTATTTGCTGCAGGTTTATTTCCGTGAAATGTGAAAAGGAATGATGACTGTTGTGTCAGTAACACTCCCTTTGCTAAGTGGGTATAATTATGATGCAACAAAGATCTGATTTGCATGTTAGTAGTGTTCCTCCATGTGGCACAGTGTCCCCAGGGTAGATTAGCTGTGTGACAGTAGTTATCATCACATAATAAACATTCACAAATGTGTATTTTTTCTTTTAATGCGTGCATATTTTGCTGATGGTACCTTTTCTTATGTAATTACACCTGTATCATACCTTTAATAGAGTTTTTGTTTTCTTTTACATAATATTTCAACTGTTAACTCTTTGACACCTGAGTAAATTGTATGACTTTCAAATACTTAGGAAGAAAGGAATGACAAATGAAAGAAGGAATGGCCAAAAATTAGCAAGACATTAGTTAAAAGTATAAGAAAATTACCTGAAAATTAGTATAGTTAAAAACTACAGGGATAAGTACTTAGAATTTATAATAATTTAGTGACATAATTTAAAATATGGAATTGTGATCATTATAAAGATATTTCCCTTGCTTTTTCCCTTGACATTTTCTCCCAAGCTTTTAAAAAATAAATTTCTAAATCTACTAATTTCTTACAATTTGAGGAAAATGTCTTACCAAGTTGCTCATTGCCTTTTTGTTCATGTTTCCGCACAAAAATCACACCAATTTGCTCAGGGTTCAAAGCTTTAAATACTTGTGAAAGGTGTGTGAAAGCAGCAAAGGAAAGTAATGTTACTCCAGGGTCAATGAATTAAATGGCATTGACACTTTTTCCAACACTGGAAAACACAAAGTCCGGATTGCTTTTTATTTATCTCCTTCAAATCACAGGGAAGTATTTCTTTGATAGGATAGGGTAGATTTGGCCACAGTCCCTTCTTTGGTCCTGAGCAGACTGAAGGGAGCGTCTGTCATTCATGTTTACATTGGAACCAGCAACTCTGGTTCCACACTGCCACGCTTAAAGATCACACATTAATGGATAATGGATGATGGAGAAATACTGGAAAGCCGCCTCATATCACTCCCTGGATGCCTCACGGAGCGTAGTGGAGCGGAGGAGGAAAGCTGGGACATAGCTGGCCATTAGTGACTGAAACCTTTAGGAGAAAATCCTCCCCGGGTACCGGGCAGGACAGTTTTGGAGGGAATCAAGGAGTTGAGTTTTTGGGAAGAAACTGTCTGTTCGGAGACAGTCATGATCGGGCGCACACAGGTACTCTCTCTGCTCAAGAAACAGAAGAGAGACAAAAAGACATTCAGTATTTTAGAATCAGAATCTTTATTTATCATCAAGATTGTTGTTGTCATACCCAGCTACACAGTGAACAAATAAAGACGACGCAAACTGCGTTAGAACATGATAATTATCAGAAAAAAAATGCCTCATTCTTTGTGTGCGAAAAAGCGCATCATATTTAAATGCGTAATACGCACGGCACCTGTGGCATCTCTGTGGCGAACCCGGGAGTCTCAGTTTCGTTACCTTTTGTTCAACATCGTCTTAATTGCTTATTAGTGTTTTGGTGGAGCAGGTCTCTCTCTCTCTCTCTCTCTCTCTCTCTCTCTCTCTCTCTCTCTCTCTCTCTCTCTCTCTCTGCCAGTTGTTGGCCAGGTTTGGCGGAGGGGCGGGTTCTCCCTGAGAAGGTTAAGTAGCTGCCCGCAGCGGAGTGGAGAGAACACTCCACATCAGCCCTGCTCTGATTTGTCACCACCTCTCTAAGTCTGACTGCAGGAAAACTCGGACCTTTATACCGAGGCTAAATTTAGGGGGCTGGCCGGTGCGCAGCGTCCCCATCCTGGACGCGTTTCCTTCCCCCAGCGTCGCGCTGGTCTGATTTGTGCTGCGAACAATATTTATAAGAACAGCTTCTCCTTCGGGCGCACAGCTCCACATGAGTGAGGAGCAGCAGCTCAGCGGACCGCAGGAACAGCAGCGCGCTCCGTAGCTTTCTCTGGACACTGATTTGTTTTCAAACGGAGAAAGTCTTCTTTCTCAGTATTTCAGGAGGTATTTCTACTTTTTTTAAAAAATTAACGCTTGGAAATGGCTCTGAGCGGGACAATTTTACCCTCAATCTCTACATTTGCCAGCCAGAAAGAGAGATGTTGGGAAGATGTAAGTTGCGCTGTTTCCATATTCACACTTGTTTTAAATGTTTTGACTTCATCACATAACGTGATGCGCTTGTTTAGCTACTGTCACTTTGTAATATCACAATACATACACGCTGATGGCTGCTCCTTGAAATGTTTTTTAAAACTTTGTTATTTTGTTAAGTTTCTCGGTACGCAGCTGGAGTTAAATTGTTTTGTACTGTGTCTTTGTAGTTTCTGCGCTCTCTCAGCGCACTGTTTGTGCAGTTTTCGAGCTATTTTATCGAGCTGAAAGTAATGTGGGGGAAAAAAACTAAGCTGTAAATGTAACTAACTCTGCTCTCATCCTTGCTCCAGAGGTGGAAGGGAGACTTGAGCGCGCTCAACATGGACAGCAGCTACCTCGGCAGAAAAGACGAAGAGGACCTGGATAAGTTTCTGGATCTTGAATTTATTCTCAGTAACACCACCGTGTCCGACAGCGCGCAAGCAGCAGGGACCGGGGCAGAGTCCTATCGGCTGCAGGAGTCCGGAGTGTATCACCACCAGCAGCAGCAGCACAGCGGGATGCCTCAGCAGTCGGACACTTACTCATCCGTCCCCGACATGAGCAGCCCTCCGCCGCCCTACAACAGCCTGATGGCGGAGCTCCTCCGCTCCGACGTGGACCCCAGCTTCCTCCCCGGGAGCACTAGCAGCATCCAGGGCAGATTCCTCATCAGCTCCGCACCTTTTCACACATCTCAGGATTTATTCCCCGAGCACCCGAACATTAAAGTGGAGCCCGCCTCCATGGACACGTACGGACCCGTAATGGGTCTGGTGCCTCAGAGCTGCGCCAAAGTCAAGCACGAGGGGAACGTGTCCTGTATGATGTCGTACGAGCAGCAGCCGCGGCTGGCCAACTCCCCGCAGGCCGCGGTGGGCAGCATGACGCCGCCTCTCAGCCCGGACGACCTGATGAGCTCCGAGTGTCACCAGAACCACATGTGTAACTCCAGCTCGCTTACGTTCCCGCAGAGCTTCCACCCCCAGCACCGCTGCACGCCCGGGGGGTTCCCTCACCCGCATACAGGGATGCAGCTCCCGTTCGCCGGAGCGCACCACCATCACCAGTTCCCCGGGATGTTCGGGGAGGACGCAGCCATAAGCCTGCTGCAGCAACAGCAGCAGCAGCCGGCGGCCGGTCAGCGGGTCCTCCTCACTCCACCCTCCTCCCCGCTAGAGATGATGGACACCAAACAAAAGAAGGGCCGCCGGTCCTGGCCGAGGAAGCGGACCGCGACGCACACCTGCACTTTCACCGGCTGCGCGAAGACCTACACCAAGAGCTCCCACCTGAAGGCGCATCTCAGGACGCACACAGGTAAGAGCCGAGTGCTGAATGTGTTGGGAACTACATTAAAGAGAAACCAACCTCTCATTTTTAGATTGAGCGCTTCCTCTGGGCAGGGCTGGGAGGGGGGCTAAGGCACACCCAGTCAACTTATCATGCCTCCTCTCAATCCACAGCACCTCCCTGCCAGGTTTCAACCTTTAGAGGGCAGTCATTCTGCATATTCATACACAATATGTAGAATTTTAATACTTTGCACTAAAATGTCAAGAATTGGGCCAGAATCAGTCAACAGTACTACTAAACACCCATACATATAAACTGCCTTTCAAGTAAAAACAAAAATGGTGTAGGGGTTTAACTTCAAACTTTGACTTCACTCATGGCTGTTTTTATGTTTCCAGGAGAGAAACCATACCACTGCAGCTGGGAGGGCTGCGGCTGGAAGTTTGCTCGTTCCGATGAGCTCACACGTCACTTCCGGAAGCACACTGGACACCGGCCATTCCAGTGTCACCTGTGTGAGCGAGCCTTCTCCCGGTCCGACCACCTTGCACTGCACATGAAGAGACACATGTGAGAGAGTAAAGACGACGCAGACAAGGACTTCTATGCACCGCATCAAAGAACTATAATAATCCTGTGATCAGCTGTAGGATGGAAATATATAGACACAAGTATCAACTATAGTGATACCATGACAACATAAAGTGCCATACAGTATGATGATTGACCACACTGTAATACCTATATTTATATTATAGGAATATTACAGTGATTTTTCCTGAGGCTAGAAGAGCTTCAACATGAAGTGCCCTCAAATGATATTTTGTGACAAGATTTATTTAAATGTTATTTTTGAGCAAAATAACAACAAAAAAACTAATTTGACAAGTTGATTTTGCTTTTTAAAAAATGTAGGAGACCGACTTAAAAAAAAGGTAAATTAAGGTGAATTGATTGATTTTAAGTTTTAGTTCATACCTTATTGTTAAGTTTACTTAAAATTTTTGTTGTATTTACTTAATCAGGTGAGGGTGTTGCAACTTAAAAATGACTAGTGAAATTACTTTGTTCTTTTCAAGTGTTAGTAACCTCTGTAAACCAAGTTGGTCTGACTTAACTTGATTATCGCACAGAGGATTTCCCCAATGATGAAGTTAGGAGACCTGCAAGCTCTTGTTAAGTTTTTGTTAATATACTTTAAAATATACAAATGTGAAAATCCGCAGAATACAGATATAAGGCAAAGTAACTCTGGTTTGCTAATAATTAAAAAGATTGAGTTAATTTCAATTGTCTTTTTAAGTTGCAGCAATGCACAAAATAAATACATACATCTAAATTTTAAGCTAACGTTACAATTATATGTCTATTATAAGTATAGTATAAGTATGTCTATTATAAGTAAGTATAATAAGTTATAAAGTGAATGTAATTCAAGGCTAATAGTCAAGGGATTGGTTTCCGAGCCTTTTGAAGGTAAAATCAACTTGTCAAATTCTACAATGACACAGAAACCCAATTACAAGGACACACAGCCAGATATGACAGAGACAGATGAATTCTGTTCGGACCAAAACCATTTTTTTAAAACTATGTAGCTGGTACTACTTTTTTATATGCAATGCTGTTTATATAGACAGCAAACATTCCACTCAACATGTCAGGCACATGCCACTAAAGCAACTGGAAGCAGACAATCCTTTGAAGAGCGATGATTATTTTGTATTTTCACCATTAGCGCCTTTTATAGCACGTTATTACACATCTTACGAGAGCCATATCCTCCACTGGCCAGAAGACAATCAAAGTTTTATTCTGTGTATTATATTGTATGTGTAAACAGCACATGAGATAAGCTTTGAGACAATGTTTTGTTGTGAAACTGCCTTTCATTGTGTCCTCCCTGAAGGCTTGAATAGGAGTCTGTGAGTCTGTCTGTTGTCGAGTAGCATTAGAAGTCCAGGTCTTTCAGTAGGAAGTCTCACAGAAGTACACTCCATCTCAACCTGCCACCTGATTGACAAAGGGCTCCACAGTCTTTGGCAAAAAGACTTGTATGTTTTTGTCTTGAAGAAATGTACTGCCTTGTAAATTGAATCTTTTTTTATATAATAATGTAAATAGTTTATTTTAATGTACATATTAAACTAAATGAACATGATTGGTGAGTTCTGAGTGTGATTGTCTGAGATTCTTTAAAACATGGTTTGATGTGAAAAAACACATACACACAAGTTTAAAAGCACAGATTTGGCCTGTGACCCCCAAAACAGGGTCACAACATCATGACCACAGAGTTAAAAATAGTCAAAATAATGTTTTTTTCCCTCAAATCTCTGATTTTATTTTATTCTACAAATACTGGATAAGTTTACCATACAAGACATAAAAACTATTCAAATGAAACAATCTGAGAAGAAGATAATACTGGAATACTGGATTATACTCTGTAACAGAGGTTGTGGCCTTTTATCAGTTTCCATATATTTACAACTTGTATCCAGATCAGTAAAAAATTACTACTATCAGATTGTTATATTGTTGTATTTAACATTCCTTGTAGAAATAAAATCAGGAAAAAAGACAAAGAAAAAGACAAAGACTGAAACAAAGTCTGAGTAAAACATGGTGTTGTAGAGCAGAAATGTGTGTTTTTTCTGCTTTCCCCGCCTGATTCAGAGCTTCAGGAAATGTTATTCCAAATTCCAAATTTTTAAATTACAGTGAAACACCGTAAATCTTGATGCTTTTGGAGCCAGTATTACACTGTAAACCTCATATTCTACAGTAAAATACTTAGCTTAACAATAATATGTAAAGTTACTATCTCACTACTGTTATTACTACTAGTACTACTAGTTCTATTACTACCAGTAACATGAAATATTAAAGTATCTGATATTTACTGTACTTAGGCATCAAAAGTAATATTGTGACATTAAAGGGACTCAAGCACTGGAAGTAAAAGTACATTTTGATTTTTTTTACAGTAAGGTGTTAGAATTCTGACAATCATGAAGTGTATTTTTTAATAACATACACCACCTTAAAAATTAAGTTTACATTACTCTTTATGAAAAACAAGGTCTTATTTTACAACTTAAAATTTGTAAAGAACAAAGTCAAGTTTTTCTTTCCCTCCCATTCCTTTATTCTTCTATCTGTCCCCTCCTCCCATCCTTCCTTATTATGTAGTAGGTAGCTAAACAGCTGAAGGGAAATGTAGTGGAGTAAAAAAAAAAAAACTATCTAGTGCAGATACTCCCAAAAATACTTATACTTATACTTATAACATTATACCACTAGTGTTGAAACAGGATGCTGGCTGCTTACATGTCAGCAGAAATCTATGCTGTATTAAACTGCTGCAAAAATGCGGCCAAATTCCAACAGTTATGTATATTTTTTTCAAAATACAGTACAAAATAAAGTACTCTAGATCTTGATGTTTTTTGGGACCAAAATTTCAGTGTAAACCTCAAATTTGAATGTAGAGCACTGTATTTTTAACAGTACTATACTGTTGAAATTATTTACAGTAGTGACACTCTAAAGTAATATATATAAGGATACTGGCAACAACAGCTGTCACTACACCATAAACAACGGTAGGATGCCTAAAACTCCAGTTGCCAGTAGCTTACTGTTAATTTAGGGGATAATTTGTGAAACTGATGTGAAGATACAGATTCTAACAGTGATTTATAATTTTCCCAAAATACAGTAAAACACTGCAAAAATCTTGATGCTTTTTGTCAGTTAATATTAGACCCTAAACCTTGCATTTTACTTTAGATTACTAAAAATACATTTAACACTAATAAACTGTTGAAGTCATTTGTGGTAGTGACACTGTAAAATAGAATGTAGGAAAAGTAGGTTGCTTGCAAACACAGCTGCCAGTACTACTTTACTTTAATTTTACAGGTTTTCTTTATGGTAATGCTACAGTAAAATTTGTTACAGTGATGATATGCATGACCTGTATAACATTTTCTGGTTTAATTATGGAGGTTTAGCTGCAGGTGAGCCATCCTCAGAGGCTGGAGCACCAAGAGCATCCTGTCTGCAGTATCACACAGATGCCTCCCAGCTGGGACAGAGCATCTGCCAGAGCACGGCGGCAGCCGCCTATAAATACAAACATTGCACTGACATAATTAGAGAGGCTGGATATAGATGGAGGCTGCATCAGGGCATGTGGGCTGACCACAGTGGGGAGGAGGAATGGAGAGGTGAAGGAAAGAGAAACCCTGTCGAAACTAAAAAGACCTGCCGGGATCTGCAGGATGGAAAAATGAAGGAAATTGTCATTCCATGTAAGGAGGATTTTTTTTTTTATTTGAACAGCCATAGTTTCACAGAGATAGTTTCACGGTGGCACTCTGTCTGTTATTTCACATGCAATCCTTTCACTCCAAAGACATAAAACAAAGTGATTCCTGTGAGCCAGCAGGTTTTTCCTCCTCTTAGAAAGCAGGTGTTTGGATGACATCAGGGCTGTGGGTTCAGTGACTGTTGTGTTATATCAGAAGTCAGTGATAGACAGCCACAACATGGAAATGATCGATATGAAAATGACTGATGCAGTCACTGGAGCATAACAGAGGGGAGAGAGGGGGAACACAGACAGAGTTTAATCAGAGCAGACTTTTCTCCTCCACTTCAAATCACTAAAACAAACAAAACAAAAATCGGTTGCTCCATAAACATGGCCCACTCAGACCTGACTCAGAAACAAGCTGCCTAATCAAACTTATTTGGAAGAGCAACCGAAGAGGTGTAATAAAATGATTAAGCTGTAACCTACAAAGCTGTAAACTGTAAACATCCACCACATCACCAAAGTTGACAGCTTTTTTTTTTAATACATTTACTGCCTTTTTGTTCATTTGGAATAGACAGAACAAACACTGACAGACCTCATCCCTCACATCCCACATAACAAAAAGGTAAAGGAAAAAAATGTAACAAACGTATCAATTGTAGATAAAAATAAAAAATAATATCAATAATAAATACATAATTACACAATAATAATAATAGTAATACATCTACGTATACAGCAATGCTTGCATACACACCTCAATACATTAAAACCAAAATAAAAATAATTCCTTACCGAAATAAAAAAAAATAAAAAATCAGTCTCAAACAATTATATCATTGATGGAGAAATCTAGGAAAATGATTTTAATAAAATTTCTCCTTTAACAGTAAATGTGACCTTTTCTACACAGCATCAGGAACAGCAAGCACTTTCTTTGTGTTGGTAAATGCATGACAGGCTCTGACTCTTCTTATCAAATTAATCAGTTAACACACACAAAGATGAGAGCTTCTCATTCAAATCTTCACTGCCTCTCTATTTCACACTTGCACTGGTGCAGCAGGCAGAGGGCCTGTGTCTATTTTGGGTTGTGAAAGGCCACACATGTTGGTGTCATCTCCAAGATGGCCCTGTGCCAGCCCTGAGAAAAGAGGAACCCCGCTCGCCTCTATCATGACGCTAGCTACTCAAGTGAAAAATCAAACATTTTCATTTCACTTTTTCAGTTGGGTACGGCAGCAGAGCGTGGGAATCTGCGGCTTCGGGGGTCAGATGCTTTACATGCTGGTGTGTGTGTTCTCTCAGATATGTAGCCATGTGTTTGTGTGTGTGTGTGTGTGTGTGTGTGTGTGTGTGTGCGTGTGTGTGTGTGTTTGTGTGTGTTTTGCAAAATGACAGGAGGCCAGGGGCCAGTTGCAGCAGCCCCCACGATTTTAGGACATTTCCAGGACATTTAAAGGATTTAGGATGTTTCCAGGTTTTAAGGAAGGTTTTAGGTTTTTAGAGCATTTCTAGGATTTTAAGACATTTCTAGGATTCAAGAATGTTTCTAGGATTTTAGGACATTTCTATTGTTATGCTGTTTTATGCACTCTGGCACTTTATGTATACTAAAAGTACAAAAACAATTCACAGTGTGAATCACTTTATTGTTATTGTGAAATAGAAAATGGTTGCGGGGCCACCCGGCACCCTTTATGGGGCCTGATTTGGCCTGCAGGCTGTAAGTTGAGTCTCACTGATCTACTGTCTCTCAGTCTTTGTCTGCTGAGTTTTCTCTGTGCTGGTGGACAGTCACACAGCTGATGGCCCTTCTCTCACATGACATGATGTCATCAAATATCGACATTCCCTTATTGTTTCCCACTTAATTTCAATATATTGTGCATTATAAAATACCCACAATGCACAGCAAATTTGAGTGTACATATAATGTACCCTAGACTTTTCTCTTGTATACCACAATGCATTGCCGTCATGTATTTCTGTAGGAATAAAATTCCAGCACAGTGCCCAAAATCACATTCATTCACTATTTGATGCACACTACATAGAGAATAGTGAGTGAGTGAGTGGTTTTGAACACAACCTAAGATACAAAAGCAAAAGGTTGAGGAGCTGTTATTTGGTCCCCTTATCAACATGAAGCGTTCCACACACACATCGAGTGAGGGCCACACCAGCGCTCAGCTCTGCGACTCCTTCACGGCACATCTATAAACCTGAGGGATCAAATCCAAATATGTGACATTCTTTACTGATTTTCCCTCTGACCGCTCTATCCAAGGCTAATATTTTCACTTAGCAAGAGGCTGTAAAAATGCTCACAAGCTCTTGTGCAACACATTATCTCAGAGGAACTCCCCTCCGGAGTGTTTCATAGCATATTCCTCTCCAACTCCAACAGAACACACTCATCAAAGCAGGAGTGTGTGGAGATAGCAGAGAGGTGGTGTTTCTGCTGTCAGTGGGGTCAAAAAGCTGCTGAGTGTTTAGGAGCACCAACATTTGCATTTGAAACCAGCTCTGTTTCAGCCTCTAAAAAAGGCATTTACATAAATGTGACTAAACACAGGAGCATCAGGTTGAGCCACAGAGCTCAGTGATACCACCACTGCTGATTCTTTCCAGAAGAGAAATAAATGAGGACATTTGAGGTAATATTTACTGGACGCAGTGAAAATATGTTCCCAGAGAGATTTGGTGGAGTAGGGGATTTTATCAGCTGTTGGGAAACATCAGCCTTAACTTTCAAAGATCTTATCTGAGCGGATTCCCAGAGCCTCAGGTGCCCTGCACTGTTGAGGAAAAGTGGGAATTGTGTTTATGGGAAGGGGGTGCCATCTACTGGGACAGCAGGAAACAGCTGCTGGAATGCCATCCCTGAACATCTTGAAGATGACAGAGCAATTCCCCAGCTATAGGAAGTTCAGTTGGAAATGGTTTTCCATTTCATGTGTGTTCTCCTTGAGGAGGTAAGGGAGGAGATCAGGGAGGAGGGCTGGGTGAGAGTGAAATAAGGGAGTGCAGTTGTAAAAAGAAAAAAAAAAAAGAAAGAAAGAGCAGTATGTAAACATTTGCAAATTAAACCTTTAAAACTTGGATTGACATTAACTGAATTCACAGGTATTTTGGGTGCTGAGCAAACTGGTTTAATTTTTTTTTTCAAACGTGGGTTAGATGGCCCTGCGATAGTCTGGCGACCTATTCAGGGTGTACCCCGCCTTCTGCCCGATGACAGCTGGGATTGGCTCCAGCCCCCCCGCGACCCTTACGAGGACAAGCGGTTACAGAAAATGACTGACTGACTGACGTGGGTTAGAAGGGCAATGGGCCACTTCAAAAGAAATTTCCTTTAAACTACAGGAAATTGACAAACTTAGAAAATTGCTTTTAAAAAGCTACAGAAAGTGTTTTTTTAGATCATTTCCTTGTTTTTTTTTGTTGTGTCTCCCCTTCTGTTCCTGAGATATGATGTTGAGTAATGGCTGGAAAAGTGTTTCTGCAGAACATTATGATGTCACAGTGAAGTTGACCTTTGGATATAAAATGTCATCATTTTAGACATTTATGTGAAATTTTGTCATAATTAGCATATGAATACTTGAATTATGGCCAAAAAAATATTTTTTTTGAGGTCACAGTGACCTTGACCTTTGACCTTCAACAACCAAACTCTAATCAGGTTATTCTTAAGTCTAAATGAAAGTGTCTGCCAAATATGAAGAAACCCCTTTAAGGCCCTCTTGACATGTCATGTTCACAAGAATCAGATGGATACAAATGACCTTTGACCTTTGATCAGCAAACTCTAATCAGTTCACTGTGGGTTAGGGTTAGGGCACATTTGTGCCACTTTTGAAAAAATTACCAAGCTGTTTTTGAGAGATCTCGTTCACAAGAATAAGACAGATGATGTCTCAGTGACCTTAGACTTTTGACCACCAGAATCAAGCCAGTTTATTGTTGAGTCCAAGTAGAGGTTGATGCCAAATTTAAAGAAAGTCCCCCAAGATGTGGTGGCATAACAAAGCCATCTTAACAGCAGGGCTCCAAATTAAATGCAGCCTCCAAATGACCATCAAGTTAAAATTCAGATTATTATTATTGAGATATGTAGTTGTCATCTGATGGATGGTAGCCATACTCACAAACTCCAAAAGTAGCTTCCAGGTTTTGTCAAAGGATTAACCACCTGTCTGTAGGTGAAAATCAAATCTTTTTGAATTTGATGTGGTTTAGCATCTCCTAAGCCAACTATTGTGTGAGGGGATGAGTGTGCTTCCCCTTAAACATACCTGATTATCTAAAATTCATTCACACCCCCACCCACCCACGCTTTGATTGAGGCAAAGATCCTTTAAGGTCACTCAAAACATTGCTTTGATAATGCAGCTTTTAATTTGTGAGTCAAAAAGCTGTGAAGGAACTAAATATAATAATATGCACGCTCACAAACACACACAGACACATATCCTTCACTTCTCCACCTGTAGCCTGTCAATACATCCATCCTCCTCTGACTCCAGCTGATCACATTCACTAAACTGTGAGCACAACTGCTTTCAATCAACTCCAGTCAATCAAGATTTTCTCCCTCTGCATATGCATGTGTGCGTGGGTGTGTGTTTGTGTGTGTGTGTCTGCGCGCACGCGTGTGCGTGCATGTGTGTGTGTGTGTGTGTGTGTGTGTGTGTGAACGTGACTTAAGGTGAATATCCCAGCATCTAGTCTGGTTTCAGCTCAGTTACCAAACTGGTTTCTGTCAGCATTCAAATTGCTAACAGACTTGTTGCTCCCAGCCAGTTCTGGATTTTCTTCATACTGTAGGTTGTAAAACACACATACATGCACATGCACACACACAGACTTCCTTCAGGCATGTGAAAATGAGCTACAGTAGGTGTGTGTTGCAACATGTCCCCAGGTAAGGAGCTTGCAGATGGAAGCTCACACACATGAAATTCCCCCTTGGTGTGTGTGTGTGTGTGTGTGTCTGTGTGTGTGTGTGTGTGTGTGTGTGTGTGTGCACGCGCGTGTGTGTGTGTGTGTGTCTGTGTGTCTGTGCGCGTGCATGCATGCACGTGTGTGTGTGTGTGTGTGTGTATGAAACATTTGGGCCAGTGTTAAATTTCAGCCATGGCTTATATGAGTTTGCAGGGTTGAGTGAATACAGGCTGTCCTCATGTGTGGAAGATTTTCTGATTCACATACAGAGTGTGACTCTCAGCCAGCAAGTTGCTTCAATCTGTTCATTTAATTTCTGTGTAAACAGATTAAATCAAATCTTTTTAAAGTCAGATTTGCACATGTCTCATACCTGGAGCTGATCTGGTGTTTTGGCAGCTGATTTCTGTTTGTCGGAGCAGATCAGGTTTTCACAGACTGTGCAGAGAGCAGCAGGTCTGGGGTCAGTCTGCAGCCATGTTAGCAGCTCTGTGAGGACGAGCTCTGACTTCATGCTAACATGCTCACAATGTCACGTTAACATGCTGATGACCAGCAGGTTAGGGTACAGGTTAGAGTACAGGTGAAAGCTAAACAGCCACTTCATTTGAGCTATATAACCTCATGAACCATGTGGTCTTATTGTTCAAAAATGAGAAGCCTTTGACCACTGCATCCATGTGTAACCTATGTCGTGCTTATGATGACTTCAGAAACGTTCCTAAAATCAGTTCAAGTCAGATCAATTGTATCTATAAAGGAAAAAATTTGCAGTGTGTAAATGATTGTGTGTGTGTTGTTGCGTACGTTTATGTGGGGGTGGGAGGGTCAGGCTGTCTGTATTTTTCTTGATTTTCATTGATGTTTGTCATTTCTGTTATTGTTTTTAATCTCTGTGAGGCACTTTGTGTTACTCTTTGTATGAAAAGTGCCATACAAATAAAGATTTGATTGATTGAAAAAAACACTAACAAGGGGAAAAAATGGTAGAAACCTCAGGAAGAGCGACTGAGGAGGGATCCCTCTTCCAGGACAGACAGATGTGCAAAGAGAGAGAGAGAAGGGAAAGAGAGGAGGGAAGGGGAAGAGAAAGGGAGAGGGGAAAAAATGCACAGTAACAATAATGCTAACAATAACATAATAAACAGTATAACAATCGTAACAGACATGAAAATAATAAATGGAATTTATGATAGCATGTGATGTTACATGAAAATATTGCAGTGATGTATGTGGTGATAGTCGTGTGTATTAATAGTGGACCCTTTAAAAACACTGAAAAACTTGTGCTATTATTTCAAATAAACAATTCTTATTTTACTGGCAGTTCAAAACAGTTAATAGAAAACAAAAATTTCTCAAAGTCGGACTAACACACCTTTATAATACAGTTTGGCCTTGGTGTTCTAAACATGTTCCATAATCCCAGCACCAGGCTTTGACCTGAAGGTTGAACAGCATATATTTGCAGAGGAAAGCCAGGGGAAACAAAACAAAAGAAGAAGAAGAGAGGAAGAAAACAAAACAAGACTAAGGTTAGAGGTAAAGGGTAGAGTATATAGCTGTTGTGGTTGCAGCTGTTTTGTCTGTTTTTGTAGTTCCTTTGTATCTCTTTGTGGCCTCTTTGTGTCTCTTCCTGGTTGGTACAAGTTTATTTGAGGGACATTTTGCAGGTAATGGCCATTTGGCCCCTGGGACTGCACCTTGCAGGCCTGTCCAGTAATCCATCCATGCTAAAAAAGCAGCCACCACAACTAAGTTTTTACCTGTAGAATAGCAGGGCCTCCCAACAAGTCTGGAAAACACTTTCTATTATTTTACAGTTATGTCATTCTGCTGGAGAAATACAGAATCCCTTTACTTTGATATAAGGTCGTTGACCTCAGTGGAGTTCTCTAATTCTAATTCTAAAGCTGCAAGGGTTATTTTCATTTTCAAAGGTTTTTCTCCTCAGCAAAAAATAGTTTATTTCTTCTAGCTTGTTTTTTCTGACCTGCAAGTTGAATGACACAAAAAAACCTCCAAATTCTGAAGTTTGAGAAGCTGGAGTCAGGTTTCTGTCAATATGTTTTCTATTCAGAGGTGTTTCTAATCAATTTTTTAAATAAAATTAGTCCTTCGTTTGCTTTAGACGCCGTGAGTCACAATGACTGGTCTCTCTGAGATCTTTTAGAATGAGTTCAGTGAACAGATGAGCTCACACACGTTGGTGCCCAATGCTGACAGACATGACAAACACACACTAAACTAACCATTGACCTGCAGTGTGTGTGTATAGTTCAGGGTCCTCGGACAGTAAGGAACACCCCACTATTTCCAGAATTCCCCCTCAACATAAAACAGGATATTGTAGCAGTGATGATGAGGCTGAAAGCAAAAGGAATGTGCCCAGACGAGAGAAGAAGATAGATACTGAAGCATTGTGAGGGCAAACCAACATTTACCCTCTGATTCTCTCTGACCCACATTCCCAGTGAGAAGCCAATAGGCTTTTCATTTCCTCCTCTCCATTACCATAGGGTAAATACAAACCCAGCGAGGAATTTCCTGTTATTCCATACGGAGGCAGTTAGCATTCGCTAACAAAGCACATTGCTTGGGTTTCAGCTAATATGTCCAGAAATGGCCGCTGTGTTTGCACAGCATTCATTTCACACTCCGCAGCTGTATCCTTGAAATGTAGCCGAGTGTAATTCACTGCACATTGTGGCCTTCTGGGAGAGCCGGAGCTGTTACTGCAGGCTGGGTTTAAGACCTGAGCATCTGAGTCAGAGAACAACATGTCTACACAGCATGTCTTGGAATAAGAAAATAAGTTATTGGCCTCCATGTTGAAATAAAAGGGCAATTGCTCATTTTCAGTTTTTCTTATTTGCTTGGACACATTGGTCCACTCAGAGGTTACAAAAAAATTCACATACAGACCCAAACAGAATGTCTCTGGCTAAAATGCCCTCACACTCACAAAATATTAAAAACATGCAACAAAAGCAAATATTTCCATCACCCAACTTGCGGTTAACCCTTTGAAACTTGAGCAAATTGGCTTATGTTTGTTTGAAAATATGTTTGTTTGTTTGTTTGTTTGTCTGTTTTTTTAAAAAGGAAAACAACAACAAAAGTGCAAAAAATGAGCTAATATCTAATTCTGAAAACTTTAGATATAAAAAATAAAATGGCCAGTTTTTCCATTAAATTTTTTTTTTTTTTCTTCTAATTTGCAGCATTTTGCAGGACATTTCATGGCAGTTTGCTTGTTATGTCTTTTCCCACATTTTTTTTTAAACAAATCAAATCTATTTTCCCAGGTTTCAGATGTTTAAATGCTTGTGAAAGGCATTTGAAGGCAACAGTAGAAAACTGAGGTTGATCCAGGCCAGACTTCCTGTAATAAATTGACCCAGGTGTTAAAGGGTTAAATTAATATATTCTCCAGTCAATCATGACACAGTGGACAACAGAATACAACAGACAGCTGTCAATATTAACCGCTTCAACCTTGCAATAATTTGTGCCATTGAAAAGGTAGTGTAAAAGGAGCTACTGCAACAGCATGAACAACAGCAGGAGCAACTCAATGTAGTTCAGCCATCATTCAGATCTTTATGCCTGTGCCCTTCCTGCATGTCAGCACTATCACAACTCAGAGGGTCTGTTGGGTTGTTACACTCCACCCAGTTTATGCACCATTACCACTCATCCTGGATGGAGTCAGGTGAGAATGCGGGTGGACAAAAAAATCACTGTTCTTATATGCTGCTAGAGGGCACCAGCCACATCTGTATGATATGCCCACTGGTGGCATCACTTGACACTCGAAAACATGTCTTATATAATTTAATCAAGAAGCAAAAATCCCTGTGTGCTTAGCTGAGATCTGGTATTTTACCACTGATGGTTGAAACTGGACATATGTGAATTTAGAAAAATTCTACAATTCTATAATTTCATTTAGCAGACGCTTTTATCCAAAGCGACGTACAACACAAGCAAGAATTTAGACTTAAGGAAAAAAGCCTTAGTAAGTGCAAAAAGTGCTTCAGGTGTGATTGGTCACAGGTAGGTGTGATTGGTCACAGAGAAATGCAGAAAGAAATGCAGATTTCACATGTGTGCTATAAAAAATGAGTTTCATTTTGTTTTCTACTTCCAGCCTTTTTATGTGGAACTGTGCAAGTTTTTGTTTAGTGACAAAACCAGATGTTTATTCAGTGTATATATTTAGATGATGCACAACGATTAAGGTGGTTATTTACATATGAAACATTTGGATTAGCTCGTTATCTGGACAAAGCATGTGAGATGAGAAAACAAGCTCCTTATTAAGATAAACTGTAGACTTGTAAAATTTGTGAAAATAATGTTTCACTGTAAAATTCCTTTTTCAAGAATAAGGGGCACCCAGTAGTTCAGTTGGTAGAGTGGGCGTCTCATATACAGAGGCTGTGTCCTTGCCACAGCAGCCATGAGTTCAATTCCAGCCTCAGCTCTTTGCTGCATGTCATTCCCTCCTTCTCCCCTGTTCACACTTACCTGTCCTGTCAATAAAGACATAAACAGCCCATAAAAATATATATATATATATAATTATTGAGTTACATTAATTTGTAACTCAATTTTTTCTAGACATATTTATTCATTTATTTATTTTTGCGGATATCTGTAAAACCGGAAGATGACACATGCTTTGTGTTGAAATGGTGTCTCGGTATTCCATGTGAGGTGGGCCACAGTCTAGCATGACACAGAACTAATTAACTAACTAACTAACTATAGGGTGGATGGGTCCAACAAATCCTGGACTTTCATATGGTAGTTTAATGTTCGCTTCCTGTCTGCATGGGATGTTTTTTTCTACACTTTACCATGTGCCTCCTTCTCCTAATCCTAACCATCAGTGTCAGCATGTGTGTTTGTTGACGTCCCTGCATTGGTTGCCATGCGCTTTTGTCTAAACATAACCATATGCAGCATCATCATGTGCTTGTGTTAACATGAACAAGAGCAGGTGCAGAAGGATACCTTGAGTGTAATATATAGACATGAAAGTCCACTGCAAAGCGGCAACATGTTATGACTTGGGATGAAAACATGTTTAAACTACAAGTTTATTGTTATGAAAATTAAATAAAACAAACAAACTACAAGTTCACGACACGATGCCTGTGCTACGGAATGAGGCAGTGGAGACCTAGGAGTTAACAAGACATGATGGGTCAAAAAGAAATATGCTGAGTTGCATTATGGGAAATGTAAGATTCAGTGTTTTTGGCCTGTAGGCAATAAAATTCTGGTTATTTCAGCCTGTGATGCTTTAAATCTCTGCACTGACTCAAAATTGTTCACGTCTCATTTAAAGAGGAGCTCTACTGGTCTCACAGTCATTCATGACCTGGAAGGAGTCAAGCAGCACTCGGTTGTCATTGAACTGAAATGTTTATTCTAGTAAACAGTACAGAGCATGTCAAGAGGATCACTGTTCAAAATAAACCAGCATCTGTTCTCTCCTCAGCAGGTTAGTGTAACTGTGAGCACTCCTCCAAACACTTTCGTCTTCATCTTCACTTTTTATAGGACAAATAGAACAGACATGATACTATACACACTGTATACACATCATATGCATTTTCATAAAGACAGCTCAGATTATTTCACCTACATGGAGGAGCAGAGAAAAAGAAACAATGAGCTTCAGCAAAGAAAACAATAAAGTGGATGGAGAAACTAGTCCCTCTGAAATTAGTTTTGGCTGCTTACTATGAAGCATCAATATGTCAGTAAGACAGAATTTAAAGGCTTCATACCAAAATGAAAAATAAAAGGAATATTTCAACAAAGGAATAATTAAGTTGTAAATCTATATATTTTTTCAGCTATAAATATTTCTTCTTTTTTTAAACTGCTTACAATGCTCATAATTACAACATATGGAGTCAGGAACATTGCGTAACAATTTTCTTTCCCCAAAACAGATAAAAAGCATGAATGAAAGGTTTGTTGATTGTGCAGCAAGTGGGATGCAATGAAAGCATGAGCTTACTGTACAGAGTGCGAACAGAGGAGTGGGTGGCTGCTGGTGCATAAATAATCATATTAAAAACATACGCTACATATCAAAAACATCAGGCTGCTTTCACAGTAAACACAGTAACACTAAAAATAAACATTATCAATTGCACAATGGAGGTATCAGATGACAGTTAAAATGATGGTACAGGTGTCAAAGCAGTACACAGCAGACGGTCTGAGGACAGAAACACACGAAGAGGAGACGGAGGGTCACAGTTCACAGCAGGCTGAGTATAAATGTCTAAACATTCAGGTACCAACTAAAATGTCTCTCAGCTGCAAAGGTCAGGCACTGTCATGTACCAGGAGTTGGCATCAAATATCTGGTCAGATTTAAAACATGGTAACCTACTCTTTGATGTGAAAGTACCCAATTAAATTTGTCTACTTTAGACTAAGTCATATTTGTACACACATTTAACATGTCAGAGCTTTGTCTTTTGCCTTCAGTAATGTTTCGGTGTCTGTGCCGAGACTCAGGTATCACCACTAGAATCAAAAAGGTCCAAAAGACACCCAGCACTGTTTCTCAGAATGCGTGATCTCAGCTTCTCTAGCTTCTCTATTTAGCATGAAGTTCATTCTTGACCCATGTCAAGAAACAGTAGTTTGACAAAAATCTGAAAGCCAGCAAGTCCACCTAGTGACTCTACTTAGTTTCTCAAGTTTAAGTATTGGTATTGGCAGGGCATATCACATAACTGCTGCCACATCTTCTATAAAGCCCTCTGCTTCCTAAAAGTTGCCATTTACATTGTGTGAAAATATCTAACCTGGCCTGCTAATGTAAGTAGAGATAACTGTGACTGCAGAACGTCAGTTATACTTTGGAGCACATCTATAACATAAAGAGTTGGTACCATCCTGTGATATTCACATCTCGTCTTCATGATACATTTCTGCTCCCATGTTTCACAAAGGGTTTGCTTTCAGAATGCAGCTGAGCCAGCTGGCAGTGACTTCAGGACCAGACACTGACACCACATTAAACAGGACACTCGGACATTTTGAATATTCATCTTTTTGCTGCATGTCACATTGTTGTGAGTAAGTTGATGGAGCTTTAGATAACTGAACATTGCTTATTTAGCAATGCTATTCGGTATTATACGGTATACTTGTAACCTTTTTATGTGACGTTTTTGGAGATGAAAAAGAATAACAGAGACTACCATGGTGAGTTTGGAACCTTATACTCCTTTTCCACCAAAATTTGCATGTGCATGTAAGTTTTTTAAACACTGATAAACAGGCTCAAAACAGGCTACAGACTGCGTTCCCATTGCCAGTAAAGCAGAGCTGTGTACACAGCTTGCTGCAGAAGATTATGTCTTTCTGTGTGTGTGTGTGTGTGTGTGTGTGTGTGTGTGTGTGTGTGTGTGTGTGGGTTGTTTTTTTGGGCTCTGTGTGTGTCACATTTGATGTCATCGATGGGCCGCAGTAGAAAGCAACATGGTGGAGGTCTGTGGAAACTTCATGGTGGTAACTTGTATCTCTTACTAATTCAGTCTCTCTTTTAAACTCGGTGCAGACTAATTTGGCTCGATGTTTGAGCACGGCGTGCCATTGCACCTTGCCAGTTAATGAGCTGAAATTAGCATATTCACCTGGGTGTTGTGTTTGCAGTAATGCCGATCGGAGCCTGAGGCAATAAAAAATCGTGATCTCTGCAGTATCATATGGTATGAATGCAGCTTTTTTTGTGCAGAGGAAGTGAGCATTAGCACTTAGCTAACACTTGAGCTTCAATACACTAACCAAAGCTGTGTTGGTATTCCTTATCACAACTACTGGGTAACAGCTGACAACAAGCTAGCTTGATAGTTAGCAGCAGCCAGTGAGGAATGAAAACAGGTGTAACAATGTTCCTCATACAGTAACATGTTCACTACAGTGTGACAGCAGCAAGGCAAACACTTTAAATGCCAGTGTGAGTTTTATGAATCAGAGGTAACTGTTGTCAGCTGTGTACGGCTCAGAGCAGCTCACCATGTACTAGGGACACTGCTCCTCTACAGGGACGCAGTGTGGAACAGCGACAGCAAAGGAAATACTCATGATATGTAAACAAGACAAAACATGGCAGGGAGAGGCAGTTCACATTTCTATCTGGCAGAATCAGTGGCTACACAGCAACTTCAACTTTCTGTCCGTTTTGGGTGAATTCACATTATTAGCATTTTGACCCCTAGAAAGGCAGTTCCACACTTATATATCACATCTGGAGAAATATGTTACCTTACTGGCCTCCTTTCAATGTGACTGGAGAGGCAAATGTAACACCAAAGAACACGAGGTCATCTTGTTGTAGCAGTCAGTACGAAGCCTTCCTCAGAGGCTGCTGTGACCCAACACCAAGACTGCGTTTACAAACTATCTCAGCAGTTACAAATCATTTTCAGCATGTGCATGTCCAATTACTGGATTAAACATTCCTTTGTTTGTTCTGGAGTTCCACCCAAAACACCGCATGTTGGCATTTGACACAGACCCAGCCCTGAGGACAGTCACACTATGCAGCACGGTCTTTGATGGGTGTCTGATGGAGGCTAGACATTTCTGGATAATAGGCAGTCATAAAATTTGTTATCGGAAGAATGCTAAAAGTATAAACGCTCCCTAAAATTGTGCAATTAAGTAGGCTTGGGTTGTCCCACAGTATTATACCTGGGTATTTAGAAAATCCTGAAAATATGTTTTTCAATACTGTCAAAAACACAGGCACTCCTCTTTCTTTAAACTCATTGTATATAGTGCACAGCATGCACCACCAAAGCTTAGTTGCAGGACTATAAACAGCCGGCAGCCAGCAGGCAGAGAGAGAAAGTGCAGGGAATAACAGCATGTTTTTATATCTAAGTTGGTGAATTAAGGATTTATTTGGGCCAAACTGGAGCGGGTGATTGTTGGAACAGTGGACTTACTAACTAGATTATTAACAAAGTAACCAAGACTGTTTTTGTTTGTGCCAAGTTTGAATGAAGTGTGTTTTAAAATGAGTTAACAAGGCTATTAAGCCTTGTGAGTCTTCCGTGATCAAGAATAGGTTGAATTCAAAAGGTGTACAGTTGTATTTCTGTTTAATGAGGAAAATAGGTGTGAGAATATTACTTTTCTTAACATTTTGAGGGTTTCTCATATGTATTCATTAGTCTTTAAAAAGCTGAAAGTCAGTAGCACACTCACCATCAGTG
Source organism: Plectropomus leopardus (assembly GCF_026936395.1). Taxonomy (NCBI): domain Eukaryota; kingdom Metazoa; phylum Chordata; class Actinopteri; order Perciformes; family Serranidae; genus Plectropomus; species Plectropomus leopardus. Next base: position 1,683,582 of record NC_142180.1, read on the forward strand.
AAAAGTCAAGTCAACCTACATCATCCTGTGGTATTAAACCCTGCAGATCACTCAGGAATCTACTCAGCAGCAGCGTGCTACAGGGCTGCCAGTGGTTGTGAGTACTAGTAGTAGTAGCACTAATAGTAATATATTCAGACACCAGTGGCAGCACTGAGCCATCTTTGATTTTACTAAATCACATTTTTGTTCCTTCCCAAAATGTTTTTAAGGGCATTTTGTACCTTCAAAACTCTTCCTTTCCTCTAAAGAATTAACAGACTAACAGAGATTTTTGAGTCCCATCAGAAGACATCCAGTGCTGCTTTACAATGTATGACTAACCTGAGAGCAAAGTACTGCTAGTGGTCTAATAAACACCAACAATGTCAACAGGCTGTTCTTTGATTGATTCTTTGACTGAGCCAAGTGCAACACTTGTCTCTCCACATTAAGTGTACAAAGTGATGATAAAAATAATAACGTCCCATAAGTAACATTTAGGAGAACGTATGTGCTCTGAGCAGAACCCAGCAGCACGGCATGCACGTGGCAAAACACTGACTGAAGCATATGACTGGTCATGAACACACACTGAATACACACTCACATATATAAAAAAACAACATGATATTCATACCTACAACAGAGGGGCTTGAGGGAAACTGAAAAGAAGCTGAGCAGAATCTGTTTTGCTTTACCTGTCGACTCGACTCTGCTTCACTCAAACATCAGTAACCACTTCAAGTAAAAGGGACAACTCATAGAAAAACAAAGAGAGTGGTTAAATCCAAACATCAAACTATGACACATCAGAAATAGAAATATTTCCAATCTCCAGTCAGTTCCAAACCTTTCCAAACACTCTGCAGCTTGGTGCCTGCTGCTCTGCAGAGCACTGACTACCACTGCAGATGAGGCTATAGCACAAAACATCTAGATTAATATGGATGTTCTTTTAAAATATAAACATGTCAAAAATAATAAAATCATAACCAGCTCTTGAAAACCATGTTAAAATCCTTGTTCAATAAGAAAACGAGGTCAAACATAGAAAAAATAATTCCCTCATCTTGCCTTTCATTTGTTGGATGTGGTGTGACATCACAGCATCAGGATCAGAGTAGAGCTGTCGAGGAGACGCATAGTTAGCTCTGTTTATCTATTTACACTGGACAGAGGGCGAGAGAGTACTGCAGGGAAGCACAGTACAGTCTCACACTCACACAAAGAAAATAGATCTGTACAATTTGTTGCTGTCACTCAGAGGATATGTTGACACTTGAAGCTATTACTTTCATTCGTCAGGTGTCATATTAGAGGGAAACAGCGTAATAATCAGTTTCTTTTAAAACAGCTGAAGAGCAGTTGTTTTTTCTTTCCTCACGTAATGCATCAAGAGTCAAAGGAGTCAAACATACAAGACTAATGTTGGTTAAAAGTGTTCTTTTTTACATCAGAGCTGGAGGAGGGGAGCATCTCTCCTTGCTGACTATCTCAAACACTGACTCAGGGACAGATTAACGGGAGCTGGAGGAGCTCTAAGGGCCGTACACATGCCGCGTTTTTTGCATGCTAATTTCTATTGTTGTCAACGGAGACGTGCAGCAGGCATGCTCCTACGCCACACCAATGCCGTTGCAATGTGCGCGTGTTGCCCTATTTCTCTCTGCATGACGGCTTTGTCACAAGATAAACAGAGTTCAACATTTGGAACACAAAGACTGTATGAAAAGATGGAAACCATGAAAGCTTCCAAAAGTGTAGCTTTTGAATCTCAATCGCTGCAGTGTCTGGCTGCAGTAGAGGGCATAAAGCCCCCCCCCCTACCCCGTGTAAGTAAATAGGACATAGGCCAAACTAAAAACTTGCCAAAATTATTTTTTTCCAAAGGTGGTTTCTGTCCCTGAGGGTAGATCTCATCACCCTGATGATTTTTCAAGTGATTGTTTGGTTTATTAAGTTAGTCAATTCAACAAAAAGGGGATTTCCTGCAATGACTGACAGCTGTGAATTCCACTCAATGCACTCACGTTCAATAAGGCTGCTTGCGACTGGTTGGACGGGTGTTTTGGCGGGAGCTCCATCACTGCGAAGATCGCTACTGCGCACACTCCGGCTATGAATGGCATCACCAACGCAAGATGGCAGCAGCCGTACCCGGGATATTTTAGCTTCACTGGCATAGTGGGGGAAAGAGAAGTTGTCTATTCCTATTTACAGTCTATGTTGGAACCCAGCTGCATGCACCACGTCATTTGACGAGGAGCAACCAAGCTGGCAGATATCTTTCCTTTCTTCTGTAAATATCAGTCTCTGATAAATATGGAGAAGAAGTTGATCATTTTAATGCAGGGATAGCGTGAGCTTTACATTTCTCCACAGACAATATTTTAGACCTAAAACACACTTAATAAACAGCTGGGAGAAGATCAGCTCTGCACGCAGAGGGCTGTGATATAGTGCTGATTCTGGTTGCTTAGCAACCTCAGACGCAACACAAGAGTAGCACCCAGTGCTTGAAAATTCATGTTTTCCAGGCGGTTAAAGACGCGACATGTGTGCGGCCACATCATAGTGATGTTATTGGGATTGTCTCAGCTTGGGCTGTGAGACTCTATGTTTATAAGAGAGCCTGTGTTACACACTGAGGGTGTTAAGTTAAAAGACATGGGGGCCTTATCACAGAGGTCCCAGTTTTATCCTGGCCCCCCTACAGCACATGACCTCATCAATGAGTTAATAATGTCAATAGTGCTTTAAGGTCCTTGTCATATCCATTTATATTGTGTGCTTCAGTGATGCATAGCATGTTCCTTAACAAACCTACAATAACATGATCACAAACTCATACCCCCTTTCCACCAAATTAGCTCTGAACCAGTTCCATTCAGGGTTCCTGGGACCTTGGAACCACCTAGTGAAGCAGCCCGCATTTCCATTAGTTTTGCGCAGAACCATCACAATCAAGGACGAGTCATCAAGGGCTGCCTGCGTTAATGCGTTAATCACAATGCTATCAAGGTCCGCAGGTAACAAGGTTTTGGGTTGTTTTTTTTACATTGGATTTATCACCAGTCGACATTCCTGTCTCTACGAGGCTGTACTGGGCTGAGTGTTAAAGCTACAGTGATGATATTTATCCAAAACTGAAAGACCAAAGGAATCCAGTGGTATCAACCATGTCTAGCTTCTTGGGATGGAGGTGAAATAACTTTCAAACTTTTGATGATGGAAAAAACGGTATGGTCATTTTACAGGGGCCACCTGACCTTTGACTTTAAGATACCTGAGAGAAAATGACTTCTGTGGAACTCCATGAGTAATCTGGTAAGAATTGATTTTCCTTGTCAATATGAGCATTTTTGTAATGCATAATAATGGGACTGAAAAAAAATGTGATCAAATATTGCAATTAATTGCAATTACAATTTTTAAAATGGATCATTTGACAGCCTTGGTTTTTACCAAAAAAACAAGCATAGACTAACTACTAATGGAACCACTGCACATTCATTTTTTTCCTGACGATTTCTAACTTAACTTCTCCACTGTTGTCATCTCCATCCTCTTTCAAACTTGTAAAATATGACCCGCTTTCTGATGATGCCATAGTTCGCAACTCAGGTCAAGGAAATCCTGCTATATTTTGGTCTCAGCTGGGAACCAACTTTTCGGCTTCTGAACCAGTTTATTTTTGGTTGAAATGTTCTGTATGGTTCAAAACTGGGTGTGGGAACCAGAACGAAACTGGTTCCATGTTGGTGGAAAAGGGTTATAAGATTCCCACAGTGAACCTGGAGCCATCAGGCCCCCTCAGGGGTTTACCTGCTCTGCCTTGTTGATAATCCAGCCCTGTCTGGAACTTTAGATGCAAATCTCTAATCTCGTTTTATTCCCTGTTGTGGTATGAACTTAAAAGGAAAACTAATATTTGTAGAAATATGCTTCAACTTAACCAGAGTCAGATGAAAGACGAATGTCAATTTCATTTCTGTGCATCCAATACAGAATCAAGTCGATCTCAGCACAAAGCAAAGGAAACTATTCTCCTTCAGCAGAAAATCAACCTACTCACTTGTTCACTGAGTCTGGGTAAGTGACAGAACTTCCTGAGAAAAGAAATGAGAAAAGAGAGATTATTATGAATTGCAACCTCTCAATCCTGAGAAGTGTAAGATCCAGTCTCCTCTAGAAACAAACACTTGTGTAACACCTCATTCTGTGGGATTCTCTTTACAGCAAACAAAAAACACTGAATACTTCCACACAGTTCTGCCTTCAGTAGCTCAGTGATGTATCCATGTCACACCTACATATGAGGAAAACATCCCTTTTACCTTGGGAGTTTGAATTGTAGTGTTATTTTTCTTCACAGCTGCATGTTGCAGGTAATAGCAACAGTTTGGTTAGCATGCCAGTATGTCGCATGTTCCCTCGCTGTGAGTGGAGCTGCAGAAGAAAAACGAGCTGAGATTCCAGCCGTCCAGGTGTCGTGTTTCATCTACAGTCAGCAAGTTGGCTCAGTCCGGTGAATGGATCCATCGCATTACTGTCCGGCCACCAGAGTGCATGAACACAGTGCATCTATTTGTTTCCATCAGGCCCCTCTTGGCTCCTCCTCCTCCTCCATCCTGCAGTTCTCCATGTCTTCATGTCAGCTGAAGAGTTTTGCCGTGACAACTTCTCGACCCTCACTTTTGTTGGCTTGTTTTCTAAACACAGGGTCAGCAGCTCGCCAAGAAGTTCTTTATTCATTGAGTCATAGTGCGTAGGGGAATGTAGATAGTGGTAGTCCAGGTCCTGTGTGTGTGTGTGTGTGTGTGTGTGTGTGTGTGTGTACCGGAGTGTGTATGAACACTTGAGTTAGTCCAGTGATGTGCTTTGTGTCTGATTATCTAGATGTCTGTCATTTTTGTGTGCAGATTAGCCTGTCTGCGCTCTGTCTGTGTATCTGTGTGTGTTTTGGTTTCCAGGTCATGCGTTGGACATCTCAGCCTTGCTGAGGGCGATGGCCAGCTCCAGGTCCTCCTGCTCCTGCTGTCTGAGCCTCTTCAGCCGCTCTCGCTCCGCTCGCTCACTCTCTCGCTTCGCCCACTCCAACTGCTGAGCCTCATTCCCAAACTGAAAAGAGAGAGACAGAGAGAGAAAGACAGAGAGGCAGGGGACAGGGGGGTGTATATTAACAGTTGTTAAGAGTCTACACATGCACACACAACAACACACACCAGCTGGATTTCATCTCCTCACAGCTCACACTCTGCCTTTTTTATTTACTACCGTACTTCACTTTTTTTAACAATTGATAACTATGATTTTGTATTTATATATTGCTGTTAATTGTTTCTTTAATGACCCTGAAGAAAGTGCAGCAGATCTATGCACACAAACACACAGCCTATAAACACACACACACACACACACACACAACAACAACACATAACAGCTGAAGTTTCACACTCACACTCTGCCTTTTTATTTATTCCTCTACTTTATATTTCTTGGTTATAATTGATACCTGTAATTTTTTTATTAAAACGTTGTTTTTAACTTTTTCTTTAATGACCCCAAACAAACTCAAATTGTATATACAGTACAACAGATCTGTAACACACACACAAACACACACGCAAAACATGTGTTTATAAGTAATAATTTAAGAGACATATGAGATATGTTTGTATATATGTATGTTTATATATGTACTGTAGATTAGCATACTTTGTTGACTAATTTAATGACCTATTTTTTTTTATTATTGACTATTATTGTTATTTATGTGATCAGTTATTAATTTTGTTCACTGTCTGTAATTGTCATTGTGCTTTGGCAACACGTCAAATGTCATGGCAATAAAGCCTCATGAATTAACTTGAACTGAACTGAATTAAGAGGGAGAGACAGCATTGTCTATCTAAAGTGATGTTCTAATTTTGTACTCTTGTCTCTGTAACATAAGTGTGTTGTTTAATGCTTCAGTTGTAGTTTGGCAGTGGTGTTGAAATGGACTGCAACACCACCTCTAACTATGACTCAGCAATAGTAATAAATATATAGTTGAATTGATGCTTCTCAGAAAGTTAAAAGTAAAACTAGTCATTTCAAGTACAAGCTTGTCTACCAAAGACCACTGGGAAGTCTTTACCCTGTAACATGTCCCTCTCAGTAGATATACTGCTCACAAGAGCTTTTTCTTAAGACCAACATGTAGAATTGTCAGAACAATTACATGACGAGGTGCATGTCTGAAGGGGCTGGGCAGAGAGTAGAGTTATGACAGACATGGGATTCCCCATATCAATAGAGATTTCAAATTTGACCTCAAATCGTAAGTATGTAGTTGTTATATCTTTGTGTCTATTGTTAAACAATTTCATCTTTAATTTGAATTAGTGTTATAAAGGATAAGCAGTAAACTAATGATGAAAAGAATAACAACATTGAAAAAGTTATATCTAAGATCTGAAATCACAACAGTTGGGCTATTCTATTCAAAGTGTCATATGAAGTACCTTATGGTCATTTCAAGAGTATTGATCAAAGGCAATAACTTCAATTTTCACCTGAAAAAGCAGTGAAGTGAGAAACAATCCTGTAATCCAAATGCATCCTGCGTCCTATCATGTTAGAAACGGAGCTTTTTGCTTAGTTACAGATAACCTCATGGTCATTAGTGTGATTTTTTCATAATCTACAAAGTTAATGTTATTTTGTTTTTCAGTAAGACATGATGGGAGATGTATCAGAACAAATGCTTCAGCAGACATGTGAAATGCACTGCCTCTATGGTAATTCATTCACATTATTCTAAATAGAACTGCCAACATGTTTTACGTGATTTTCAATGTCTCACCTTGACTTTGTCAGGTCCTGTCAGAGAGGTGAATCACAGAACAGAGAGGATATGAATCATCAAACTTTGAACTGGACTAGTTCATAAGACATCACAGCACAGCACACAGACACTGTGAGGGGGTCCCTGCAGTGTTTCTCTTCAGTCCACTTTAAACACAATATATAACACTGTGTTAAGCCACTTGTTAGCTTTTTTTTAATGCTTCAAACTACAGCCAAATTAGTGTTAATTGAAGAGAATCATGAATTAGAAAAATACTAAGCTACCAAAATTGATACCATTCAGTGCCAGATATGAGACAAATCAACTGAGGTGAAACAGAACTGTCAGTGAACCTCTACACATGCTGACAAACTATAACTGGAGCTTAAGGAAAGAACAGCTAACAGGAAGACTCAACAGCAGAAGGTGTGACATGCAGAATGAGAGAAAAAGGCGGTAAAATCCACTGTGAAGGTATTATTAGTTACATATTGTTACTCCAGATTCTATGAATATGGGCATAGCCCTCGGAGAATTGTCGCTATGGGCATCATCCCCTTGCGCTTGCCCTTGTGCCCTGCACGGACTTCCCTAACATCCACGCCTATGGTATATAACACCTCCATAATAGTTCTGCTCCTGATTGAAGACAGCTTTCCTTCAGCTGATGTAGATGGTGCTAAGCACTGCCCGTGAACGCTTCGAGCAAATCACATTTTGTGAAGGTACACAACGCACTCAGACATAATGTTAGTAGACCTCCACAAAAGTAGCACCGGAGATTTTGATTGTTCGGTGGTTATTTGAATTTATGCAGTTATATCTGAAAAAAATGGTCAAATGACAAGCATGGGGTAAACGCAGTGCTGTCCACTGTGACAAAGTGTCTGTGCCATGAGGGCGGCAACAGTTTGCCTGAAAAAAGCTGCATCATCATCCAGAGCCTGACTGAGGTTACAGAGCTTATAGGCAGTGATAAGATGTCACCACTAACTCGCTCCCATGGAGGAGAGGCAGTTGGTCATTTCATAAGGTCAGCCATGCACATTTTAAAGGTTCTATATGCAACTTTAAGAAAATCCTTGTTTAATGAGGCCTCTGTCTGAGGCTGCTGAGTGAACTGCAACCTGTTGTTCAGACTTCGGTGTGTGGGTGTAGGAGAGCACCTACGTCTGCCACAACACTGACTAACTGTGACTGACGTTCATCATGTTGATAAAATACTGGAAAATAAATTTCAATCATATCTAGAATAATGCTACTACCTGTCTGTTCCTATATTTCATTTGGACCACTGGCTCAATGATGCTAACTAGCTTGCCGTTTATGAATGACTGTTCATTCAGCTGACGTTACAAAGCAACCAAAAGCAGATTCATTTAGCATGGCATCTGGCTAAATTTTGGCTTAGCTTACAGTTCCTGATGACAGGATCTAGCCGGTTTGACAGGCAGGGCACAGACAGCTAGCTGTAGAGCAGTTGAACTTCTTCATCTTCTTTTCTGTTCTTCACTTACTGACGGCCTGACGCTGAGGAACAACTTGGGAGCAGAACTATGGCTCCATGTGTTCTATATGGCAGGTGTGGACATGAAGGAGGCCTGTGCAGGGCACGAGGAAGCAACAGCAGAGTCCTGCATTGCTGTGTCAGGCTGCTAATGCTAATGCTAATGCTTGAGAATAACCCTAATATAATGAAACATGCATGGCAAGAACAGACTGCAGAGTTGTAGCACTAATCAACTATCAACACCAAATAGTGAGCATAAACACAGTAAGGTCATGCAGGGCAGACACACTCAGCTGCTGAGAGTTGAGTAGTGATACTGTTGTGTGTTCCATGGATAAATCTGAGCTGAGTAGCACCAGTCCTGGCTTCTTTACCCCCATCATTACACACATACTGTCTGTCAGTGAGCTGAGCTTTGGAAGCTTACTATATTCAATTATACAATTTTTATCCTTACCATGACAGATGACATTTTAATTTCCAGTGATGTGTTAAGAACTAAATGTAATTTGAAATCAATATCACATTGTAAACTCTATAAAATAATGTTTTCCTGATACTGATGTATATATATATGGCAGAAGTATTTATAATAATTCAGACCACTGAACTGGGTTCCACTGTTGTGTTACAGAACACTGGACTCTTGTAGAGCGAAAACCCAATTTAATCATTTTCTTTGTTTGCAATCACAATTTGCTTGTAAATGTAAATTTAGACAAGCGAATTCTATAAAAATGATTACAAGATATAATCGTAATCTTACAATTTGATGTGTTAAACGCTCAATATTCAGTAATGTTAAGTTATGACCTGTCCCAAATTGGCTGTGTTTCGGTTAAAAAACACATTCATCTTGGTAATTATAACAGATCAATATATAAAAAAGTAGGCAAAAAAAAGAGAATATTTTCAGGTTGTATTACAAAATATGAAAACATTCAGAGGTTGAACTGATAATGATAGCTGTAGCCCTAATCTGGATAATCACTTCTAAACAAAGGGCTTCTGTATTCACACCTGATAATAACAAGAATTCTTCTTATCTCGGTTCTGCCCGCAGTGATCAGATCTCAGTATGCAAGTGAATGATGAAGAGGTGTTGTTCTTGACAACAAACAAGCCTTTTTTTATTTATCCAGATAAGCTAGCAGACATGGATCCTATGTTAATAACAAGTGGAAGTGAGGTCACTGGTGTAAATCCTTTATCAGATTCAAGCCACAAAATATACTACCGTGTTTGAAGACACACAGTAACAACTGAGTATATTCACTACACTTCAGTACAATCCACTAACTAGGTGTTATAGCATTGGGAAGAATATACCAAACACCGCCTTTTATTTCTATACTGATGATACTATCCATTATTGCTTTGCACTCTGCTGAGGCCTTTGAGTATCTTCAGTTTGTGTTTAAAAAGTATAAGAACAGCTTTGTCAGCTGCATCTTGTCCTAAAAGAAAAAAAAAATAACTTTTTTGTTGTTGTTTTTTTTTCTTTTTTTTTATTATGTCAAGATCAGTAAATTCGGAACTGTCTGAGAAAATTGTTACCAGAGGTGGTCAACAAATTGGGTTGGTGTATACTTTTAAATATCTGGGATTTTTTATGGATGGCAACCTGTCTTTTAAGGTGCATGCACCGTATGTTGTCAAAAAGCTGAAGATTTTCCTTGGCTTTTATTTCAGACAAAAAGTATTTTCTTTTTGTGTGAAACAGAAATTGGTGGAGTCTACCTTTTCACCCATCATTGAATATGGCAATGTGTTGTACATAAACGGCCCTGCTCACTGTCTTAACACGACAGCATGAATCATGTGGCTCTGAGATTCATTTCAAACTGCGGCACTCATCGGTGTTTACGAGTGATCCTGAAGTATTCTGCAGTCAATGTAACTTCAGAGCAGTGACAGTGCTGGTGTGTGAGCAGAGCTGTGTCGCCTGGTCTACTCACTGACAGTCAAACAGTATCACCATCTCAACTCACAGAACTGGAGTCTGCGTAACCCAAGGTGGAGTCTTTAGGGGCTTTACTTGATGCTGACGATGGGGCGAAAGGGTCTTTGCCGCTGAACGGGTCTCCGAGGCCCTTTTTACTCTGAAACGGGTCAATGGCCTCGCTGCCAAATGGCTGGAAAGGGTCACATGGTTTGGAAGGGTCTGCTGTGCCAGACATGCTCACTGGTGTGGTCTTACCTGAAAACAGAAAAGACAGAGGTAAATATCAGCACAAAGAAGAGGGTTTGATGTCATCATTTTATGTCATATATTATTTCTGTACTCCTCATTGAAGCAGGCATAAACAACCTGCTCACAGCACTGATGTAAATAAAGCTAGAGTCTGACATGCTGAGGCATTCTTTACAAAGATCAGTGGAGTGAATAAGGACAAACAGACAAGGTGCTTCTGGGACAGCACAGAAATAATCTGCTTTGTGGTGAGGAGGATTTGCTGAGAGAGGCAAAGAAAAAAACAAAACAGACTTATGACAGACTTCAGGTGTAACATATCTCAAGAGGAGGATGTAAAGTGCATGTGTACACTGATGGCTGACAGATAACATGACTCATCACTGCAGCCAGCATGAGTAATTCTAACCTCTGTGTTGATAATACACCATCTGATTTGATGTGTTCTGGATTAAAACACACAAACACTAAATTTTCTAGTTCTCACAGTTCTGCCCACACCCTGCTTCACCTCCGCTGTGACCTCAAAGATAACTACCAGCTTCTGAAAGCCACACAAGTTTCATCTCCCACACGCGGCACACCAGAGCAATTCTTAAGCAGAGTCTCAACCCAAATCTCTCTGTCAGGTATCACATGCAGTGCTGCATCCTCCGCTGGTACTGGAAATAACACAGAGAGAGACAACAGCCAGAGGACCAAAACCAAACCCCAGAACCCACGGAACCATTCTCAACGGTTTCCTGCAAAAACGCATTTGGCTGGGTTTCTGCCCACATTACCAACTATTGGTTCACCAATTTACCAATGAAACAAACAACCATATTGTTCATGTTCATAGACCACACATATTCACAGTCATGGGAACAGTCCACATGGATTCAGCAATGATATATTTTACTTCCAGATTAGTTGTCTGAGTTGGAATTCATAAATATAAAACTAGGCCTGTAATTCACATTTCATTTCACAATCTCCTGATGATTTTTTTGATTACTTGATTCATGGTTTGGTCTATAAAATCAAAACTTAGTGATAAATGACCATCACAATTTCCCATACCCCAAAGTGACACCATATTTTATGGAATAAGTAAAAATTAATTGATCATCAAGTAACTGCAGATTTATTGTGTCAATTAACAAATTGTTCAGCTCTACATAAAATGTTTTTATATAACACATTTTCTGTGTCATGAGGAAAAAAACCCAACCATAACTCCATATGTAAAAAGTGAACCAGAACTATCACTTCAAAGTTGTGTGTCTCTGCAAACCAATAAGGTCTCCCCTTCTGTTCCTGAGTTTTGGTGTTGAATAACAGCCTTTTTGGCTGTTATTTAACACTATTAAAATCTAATCAGTTTATTGTAGGTTCCAAGTGAACATTTGTGCCAAATTTGAATAAATTACCTCTTGGTGTTCTTGAGCTATTGCCTTCACAAGAATGAGACAGATGAGGCCACAGTGACCTTGATCCTTGATCTATGACCACTAAAATAAAGTAAGTTCATTGTTGAGACCAAGTGGACATTTGTGCCAAATTTAAAGAAATTCCCTCAGGCAATCTTGACATATATCACCCTCACAAGAACGTGATGAACATATGTAAAGACAACCACCACACAGAAGCATATAAAGCCAATTAAATCATGAGCACTGAAGTTTATTCTTCAGCTTGGAGCCAACATGTGTGACAAATAATTTTAAATGAAGGTCCACTTACTAAATATTATTTTTTCCTGACTTCAAATTACAATCACATTTTCCCATCTCTTACACTACATGTAAGATATAAAGTAAATATATAAAAATATAAAATTTGGTCTCGTTTATGCTGTAGAAGCCCAGGTAGATCTACACATTAACAAAAAGACAATATACTGTAACAGAAATAGTAGTGATGGCAGTCTCTGTTATTGGGAGATGAAGCTGGGCCTGGCAGAGGATCGTGAGAATGTTAAGAGTACACCATGATGCTTGTGTAGGTGTTAAACCACAAGACCAGTCAAAGCCGTTGTCATACAACATACACATACGTATTCAGTTCTCTTTCCCAGATAACTCTGCTGATCGGGGTGAGCAGTTCATTTCACACAACATGCTGAGCAAAACTGCATGCCTAGCAATCAGTTTTTTCCTCTTTCAGTTAACTGTGCGTACACACACACACCCACACTTGAGAAACCACAATCATGAGCTCCACCCTGTTCACAAATAATTCACTGCATTAGTGGCATCTAATTTTAATATCTATCACAGGATTGCACATGCAATATTTAAACTGTCTAATATTTCTATATTTCAACTAAAAACAAAAATAGCTGCAGCTATGTTCTATCAATTATTTCAATTTATTTGTACTCATTAGTACCCATTCATACCTTATTAGATGATAAGAGAAGATGAGATCAGAGAATACATGCATGTGTATAAAGAAGAGTAAGACAGAAAAGTTAAAGAATATAATTGACTTTACGAAGAGAGAGGTTTGTCACACTGGTTACAATGCTGGCATAACCCTCTGCATACAGCCTGCAGCCTGACCTTCTCTGAACCACACACCCCTGTGTATACACACACACACACACAAAGGGAAGAGAGAGGAAGCAAGTTAGGGTGTGTCTGCAAACAACAGGCCAAGCAAACCACACAGCATCGCTCTTACAACACCATCTTCACGCGTGCCTACACAAAAACATCAGAGCAGCAGTTGGTGAACAATCAGAACATGAAAAACCTTGAGAGCTTGAATGTGTTTTAGCCGTTAGTGGCTGCAGAGTGAACCATGGAGATGAAGCTGACTGACAGCTGCTGGAGTCTGACTGATGTTTTGAACAAATGAAAAGACTGCTATCACATTTCTAACACATTTCTCTCTAGTTTCATTCCACAACCCCTGAGTCAGCAAGTGTGTCAGTTTAGGCTGACACACAAAAACTGAGATTCTGGGTAACTGGGGTTCACACTATGAACACCAAGTGCCACGGGACAGTGTTGTGCTGTCCCTAAACACATCCTTTCTGATCATGGCATCATTAATAAAACGTTTTGGATCACCACCATTTAAAAAACTAAATCCAATGTTTTCTCCATATCTTTTAATTATCCATTAATTGCTTCTATGTTATTGATGTGGGCCAGCAGTTGGAGCCATGTAAAGTCTCTCAAGCTCATGTCTTACGGGCACTAAACTGAGAAGTGAAAAACTGAGCTATGTCCAAATTCTGTACTAATATTCTTATTTTAGGCTGGATTTTAGTATGTAATAGGTTCACACTGTTTTTTTGTACTATTGATGTCCACAAGTGTCCCACAATGCAATGTGCTATGGAAATGGAGGTGCTATTCATAGTATATAAACTTCAAAAAGTGTACTCTACATACTGTATAGAATGAGGGCGCAGTATTGAATTGGGCAACATGTTGGTGATGGACAGCATCTTTCTTTGTAATGAAAAAGCTGTCAAGTTTGGATATATTGATCAATAATGAATACATCATGAAAAATAATTTTCCTGGGCCAGATGGAATCCCAGTTTAGGTCCTAAAAAATTGTGCCCATTAGGGCGTTAGTTCCAGGGCACATTATTTGCAATTCATTGACGTAATTAATGGAAATATGTGGATTTGCAAAACGTGCTTCAGCGCACCACGATATAGAAACATGCTCCTGAGTTGCATGCTGTCAAGGCATGGATTCCACAGGAGAGCAAGTGGTGGCCCACAAGTGTGGCTTAAGTGAGTTATCACAGGAGTACAGCTGCTCAGCACAGACACCTGAAGCATCACATAGCACTTTGTTAAGACCACAGCAGAAGGCACCGTCCTGTTTACTTTTTGTCCCCTCCCACACAGGATATATTATTATTAACACATGGAACGTGTTTCTATTTGTAGCAGTCACATAAACTTCCTGCATTGCTGCTAACGTTACATTGTAATGTTGTTATTGGGCTGTTTTATTTTCTGCTTACTTTCATGGTCATGTAAGAGTGATAAAACCAATGTTAAAGACCGCTGTTTCAGTATGTGACTGCTGTTACAGTCTGTAAATCATTTCAGTAATTGCTCTTGCCCCACACTGATGCAAACATAGCCTAGATTTGTTAGTGATGATCTAAACCACATATTACTCCAGTGATAAAATAAATCCATGATATAAAAATTTGAATTTTTCTTAAGTTCTTGAGAAAAGATACTTACTCTCCAGTTCAGCAAAAGGGCTGCCATGATATACAGCGATTAAACTCCTGTATGTGTCTCAGCAATGCTTTTGAGTTTGAGGTCCAATATTTTTCTGATCAGGCATCTGAGAATGCTTTAACATAGCAATTTTAAAATATACAGCTATTATCATTGTTTTGAAAGAAGATGACAGAAAAAAATAATTATTAAAAAGACAATTTTTTTGATATTCATTTTGGGTTTTGTTACATTAGTCAAGTAAAAAATTATTTGAAGAATAATAGTCGACTAATCGAAAAAAAACTGTTGATTAATTGAGAGAAAATCAAAAGCACAAAGTGCAGCCATAAGACCCATCCTTCACTCTCTTCTGTTGATGAGCCATCTGTTTTTCCATATGCTGACAGTCACCAATAAGAATTAACTCTTGTAGCCAGCAAACTCAGTTATTCCAACCACCATTCTCACATGAGCTTTGTTACACAGCCATACAAGCTCTAAAGAAGTGCCCTGCTTCTGATTTTAAAACAAGTCCAGTCTGTGGTGTTTAGAATGTCAATCCATGTGTTTGTCTTTTTTGTATAATTCTGTTTATGGTATGTATTCTGTATGTCTTACTTGTTGTGCACCTACTGTTGTTAACAAGTTTCCTCCCTGAGATCAAACAATAAACTATCTATCTATCATCATATACGAAGGCTTCAAAATAACATGTTACAGTGCACCTCACTCTTTCACTCACTGCTGGTTTACTATTTGAATTGAGGAACAACACAGAATATAGAGTGTGTGACAGCAGTGGCTTGGCAAAAGCAAGAAGGCTTTTATCTTCTCCGCACCCACAATGACATTCTTTCCTGTTGACAGATTAGAGCAGAGTTTAAGACTGCACTTTCTAAGGTGGAGAAAAAAAAACACTTTTCCGTGGTTAAAGAAAAGACAACAGGTATACATATCAACATTGGTGAAAACTACACACTACAGAAAGGCTGCCATTCAAAAAGTTTAGAATACCAAATTTTATTCTTTTATTCTATGTCAGAATTGTTTCTTTGGTCTTGTCCTTCCCATGTGGTTATAAAGTATTCCAATATACATGGTCTTTTCATGGTAAGATATTTTATCAATTTTTTCAAGCTGAATTTTCAAGCAAAATTAAATATATACGTATAAATATATATATATATAGAGAGAGAGAGAGAGAAAGAGAGAGAGAGAGAGGAAAAGTAGAATATATTATATATCAAGATCTAAAAAAGCCCTGATCAATATTTTTACAATAACGCCTAAAATGAAAACATGTAAAACCCCTTTCTAACATACAGTGAGTGAGTGAACCCTGGCGGAGGACACGATACAATACGATACGATACGATACGATACGATACGATACGATGCGATGCGATGCGATGCGATGCGATGCGATGCGGTGCGATACGATACGATACGATACGATACAATACAATATACTTTATTGCATTTGTCTTAGATGCTGCACCCATAAATGCCTCCACAGTTACAATAAAACAAACCAAATATGAGCAAACCAGCACTTGCTGTACAGCATCACACCAATAAATGGCACATAATCCAAACTGCAGATACAAAATATTGAACATATATTGCAACAAATATTGCACACACCAAGTGGTAAAATATCACTGCACAATTACTACACAATCCCTGCAGCCTGAAGTAGCATTGTTTTAAAGTTTGATGGAGGTAGGAAGAAGTGAGTTTTAAAGCAGTTGAGTTTGCAGTGGGGAACTCTATATCATTTGCCAGAGGGCAAGAGTTCATATTCTGTGTGGAGGACATGTGATGGTTCACGCAAAATTTGTCCAGATCAGGGTTGGAAATTAGCACCAGTCACAAGCCAAATGCTGGTAAAATATGCAAGTGGCTGCTAGATTTGCTTCACTTACCAGCCCAACTAAAAACTGATGGTAATCTTTTGAGTCACTGCTAGATTTTGGAATCCACCAACCACAGTGGCATGTGGACTAAAAAGTTAATTTCCAACACTGGTCCAGATATACTGTGGTTGACACCAACATTCATGGAGCCTATGGAGCTCTTAACGACCCTAAGCAATGGCTCTGAGAATAGGTTGGGGGTGTGCGACACTTTGTCCAAATAGAACCAGGGCAAGCAGTTGTTTTTTTTTTTTTTTTAAACAAGTGACATGTTACTTGTCTGTCTGAGGAGCAGGTTAGGACAGAATTTGGAAACACTGAAGAAATCTAATGTTTGCTCTCTCTCTCTTAAATATCGCGTCCTGTTAGGAAAGGACAAAATATGATGTCTCCATTGGACCCAAAGACAGTTATCAACTCTGCATATGCAGATATTTCGGTCATTATTAGTATTTTCATTGTTTTCTCTCCATCCTCCACATGTTTTAATTTCCTTTTAAACTAATTTTCTTTCTTTTTTCCTCTGAATGCCTTTTTTAAAATAATTATTCTTCATCACAGTCCATGAATACATACACACTTCTCCGTCCCTGTCATTCCTCAGCATGCATGTAAAACCCAGTACGGGCGAAATATCAGAGCATTACCAAAATTATCAGGAAGCAGTGCTGATGGGACAGGAGTGCCCACACAAGAAGGATAACATCACTAAAGCTATGTAGACCTAACTATAATACTTTGACCTGATATTTTGTGACTATGAGATCCAATTGGGAAGCATACGTGGGTGTCTGAGTCATTATTCTCAAAAGTCTCTGTTTCAGCCCGCCCAGACCAAAACACAATCCCAGAGTTTTCAGGCTAAAACAGGGTCAGCAGCTCCATTTTAGGGGTTTCAAAAAGCCTTTAGAGAATGAGACTCACCACTGGGAGGCTTGGGCCTTGGAGGAACAGTCTTCTTCGGTGGCAGAGCTGGTGTATCATTTTTCCTGCTGAATGGGTCGTCTACAAACACAGACTGGAATGAAAGATTGAGAGGAAGAATATGTGGTTCTATTAAGACTCACCTGTAATTGTACATACTAAAATATGGCAGGTAGTGACACAACATATGTTATAAGAGCTCTGAAACTGAGGACAGGATGGCACCAGGACACAGTTCAATTTCTTAATTTTCTTAAAAAAAAAAACATCACAATAAAAATAATAATTGTACTGGACCAAATAGGAGACATTCTCAAATTGAAGACCTATTACATGCAATGGAAGACTTTGAGAACTATCTGCCCAGACAGTACTTCCAGGATAGGTTTTGGCTCCTACCTTACCTACCTTTTGGTAGTCCGGCAGCCAGCTGGCTCTGCCTTCAAAAGGGTCTCTGGGCTTCGACATGAGGCTGAAGTCTGCAAATCCAGCAGAACTGTTACTGCTATTGTTGAACGAACTACTGCCAAATGGGTCCAACGTGACAAACAGGTCTGAAAAAAGAAAAAAACCAAAAATAGTTTCAATGAATTTATTTCAACAAGCTCTCTACTTTATATACTCTGCCATATCTCACTGATCTACCTTAAGAAGCTAGAGTTAGATACACATTATAAATGCAATGCAACACCAACACAAACTAAAGTAAACATGATCATAAACTGACAGTGTCACCAACTATTCCATTTCTAACTTGCATTTTGTTTTACATATTTTTAGAAGTCTTTATAATTATTTGACTATCAGTAAGGTTTCTGTTCCAGGGAATTTCAAGAGCCAAGAGTTGCCTCCTCACACAAAAATGGTCACTTAAAGGTACATAAAATGTTCAGCAGTCTAATGTCCAGCCAAAATGTTTAGACTCTCTGACAGAGGGGTTCTAGAGAAGGTCATTTTGGTCACTCAGTCCACCACATTGGTCCAGAGTAGAATTTCTTAACTACTTCTGGATGGATTGCCAGTCAAATTTTTCACTGACAGTAATGGATACCTGTCAATGGATTCTACCGACAGTAGTGGTCCCTCGACTTTTCTTCAACATGAAGTTGAAATTTGTGGTTATAAATTTTATTTTTCAACAATTACTGGATGGACAGCATGCCAAAAAGCATGGTGATGGATGTTCAAAATATTATCAGCTTTATGTCTATTGCTGCCACCACACTAACCATCATTATTTCCAATCCAAGGCCACGTAGGCGTGTTATGGAGCCATAATGGAAAGGCAAGCCCCTTATATGAGGGAGCAGCCATGTATTAGGGATTTCTGGGAGGAGAGACCACAATTTCACAAAAGAATTGTGGATTCAAGACTTCCATATGGTCTGCTCAACTTTTGAAGAGTTATGTGATGCAGTAACACCTCCTGTAGCTCCTGCTGCATCATGGGGGAGCCAGTTCCTACTGACAAGCACATAGCTTTAGCATCATGTGACCCAGAAAAGCCAAAAAAGTACTTCCATTACAGTTTTGTGTAATATGGCTTTTTCAAATCACCTGAAATAAAACGTCCCGCGAGTGTAAAAACTTTCTTGGTTTTTTCAAATCTGACATGTGACACGCATCACAGAGGACACATTCCCTCCTCAGTCATGGCTTTAATAAACAAACCAACATGGTGTGCGTAGTCTGAGGAAACAGTGACCCCAGTGTGGTGACAGGCTCAGATTCCTCCAATCACTGAGGCACTCAAGCTGCCCCACTCTGTGTATGTGTTGTATGGACAACATTCATATCCTGGAGAAAATGACGGAGCTTTTCTTGTGCTGAAATTAACAAACAGCTGACTGACAGAACTCCAGTGCACTGACAGCACATGTTCATTCATTTCAAGAGTTACGCCAGCGAACAAACAACAACACTGTCACTGTCAAAGTCAGACTGAAAGACACTGCAAAACTGACTCCAATATCACCTGAAATAGGGCTGGGATATCTGTACACCAATTTTTATTTTTTAACTGTTGTACTAAGGTATACAAACATAAATATCCTTTAATATCTGTGGTTGTATTAGGCTGTTGTAGGCCATGTTGTACATCAATGAGCAAGACTATTTAATGGCAATATTGGATATCAGAGAGCACAAAGACTGACAGATTCCCTTCATTTTTTAATTAGAACCATAAATTATGTTCATAAGCAACATAGATGTAGGGTAATAAAGAATAATGCTGTACCTGGTCCTTTGGGTTTTGGGTTACTTGAGAAGAACGGGTCAATGCTTGTGAAGTGACTGGTTTGCTGCAGGGAGAACAAGAAAGGTGAATAAAGTCATGGGAAATTTACAAAGTCACAGCCAAACCTTAGTTATAAATTTTATCTTGACTGTTGGTGTTTTTTACTTTCTAAATTAAATACAAATTTACCCACATTTTGTTTGTTTGTTAAGATTGAACTTCAGAGTAGACATGACCAGAATATACAGAGAGTCCTGTAGCACCAATTCATCCAACAGGTAATCCAAACTCAGCTGTTGTTTAAATGATTCATATAAGCTGACAATAAGTAGTCATCTTAAGGTCTGTGCCACTCTTAGGAATTTTAAGATTGTTGATTAGTAGCAATGTTGATTGTGATAGTGCACGTAGTAGAAATAGCATGTATTTTCTCTATATGCAAATTTGGTAAAAAAATGATGTCATCAGGTGGGAAATAATATAATGCATGCTGTTAAGCTTTGATGGTTGTGGGATCAAAAACTGCAATTTGAATGGGTTTCACTGGAGCGTTTTGCATTTAACAGTATGAATGTAACAACTGTGTTTACGCAATGCAAGAGCTATGCTGGAGATTCCACAGTTCAATAAAAATACACATTCTTGCCAAAATGTACGTCATATGTATGAACACAGCCAAAACTTTTAAAGAAATGAAGAATGAAAACCATGTAAAATGTGCCTCACAGTCCCTACAGCTTAAAAAAGTACCTTGGAGGGTAATGTGGCACTTTTGCTGAATGGGTCTGGTGTGGAGAAGGGATCCATCTTTGTGGTCTTCTTGAAGAAATCTTCTGATGAAGCCTTGAAAGGATCTGTCTCTTTAAACGGGTCTCCTCCAAAAGGATCTGCAGCACAAATGATAATCCACTTTGAACATATTATTCAAAGAGAACACTCAACTTTTGCATCTCAGCTTGGATCAGATTCAGGCTTTACAAAATCTAGCCCATGATGGGAGACTCTGTGAATGGACTGCACTTGCATAGCACTTTTCTAGTCTTCCGACCACTTAAAGCACTTTTACACTACATGTCACATTCCCCCATTTACACACTAGTGGCCCAGACTAGGTGCCACCTGCTATGGAGTAACTTCTCATACACACTCACACTCCACATCAGAAGCAATTTAGGGTTCAGTATCTTGCCCAAGGATACTTCGAAATGTTGAGCCGGGTATCAAACCCACAACCCACTCTTCCTCTGAGCCACAGCCGCCCCAACAATGTAAGGGCATCGGGATCACAATCACTACCAGGATGACTGACATGAATGACAAGTATCTGTACAGGCTGCTGTATAAAGTGCATGTGTAATCCTGTGCTCATCTGGTGGGCAGGCAGAGAGGAGAGCTGCAGCAGGAGGCCTATATTGTAAATTCTATCCTTTTTTGCCTTTTGAGAAAACTGCCCATCTCAGTTTTAATCAGTTGTCCTCCCTATGATACCTGCTCTAATGCCTACAACATACTGACCACCCATGTTATGCAGAACTGCAATAATGACAACATGAGGCATTCAGTCAGTGCTCTTCTGTGGAAGCCGATAGATGATTATGATAAGTCGATCATTCAGGTCATGAACCCACATTAGAGTTGCTTATATCAGCCAGTGCTTTCTCCTTCACACCCAGTATCAGATCCCACTGATAACTGACACAAATACTCTGCATCACAAGATGCTGCAGTTGCAGTTAAAATGGTTGATTGTTTTAGATTACCAGGAAAATCATATGCATGGTAACTAAATGATAAACTGAAAAAACAAAACTGGCCCATGCCTTTGCTCATTGCTCGCCTTTTACCATTCTTTTCTCCAAAAAAGCAATAATGGGTTGTAAACTATGGAGTAGGGAAGTAGTTTTACTGCTGTGTGAAAAAGGATGATTTCGATCACTAATCTCCATCTACTTACTAGAGAAGTGAAACTCCCCAATATCGCTGAAGAGGGAAGTGTGGCAGAAGTCACAGTTCAAAAACTGCTGTTTCACATATGCAGAGAAACACTGCTGCCAGCACCAGCACAGGCCACTCTTCGATATATGTATGAGGGTTCAGATGCCATTTACCAGGAAATTGTACTTTTTTGTTTGTTTCAGTGGATAACGAGAAGCTAGTTTGAGTTAACCCCTTAAGACCTGGATTGAAATGAATATTCCTTCTGTGCGCCGATGCCTTTCACAAGCATTTACACATTTTAAACCTAAGAAAATTGGTTTAACCCATCTTTTGTCCAAAAAAACAGGGAATAATGTCCAGAAAAGTAAAATAACTGTTAAAGAAAAAAAGGATAGATAGATAGATAGATAGATAGATAGATAGATAGATAGATAGATAGATAGATAGATAGATAGATTATATGCATGCACAGAACTCTGTTTAAATTAGCTTGTTATCTACATTAAGGATTTGGCAAGTTATTAGGTCTTTAACTGTTCATGTGCGACAATATGATCTTAACTGAAGGACCACTTACTAGCTTTCCTTTGCTCTTGCAATAGAACAGGCTGATGGCAATGATTCCAGTGAAATGACATGAATTTGTTACTTTATTTGTATTTTTAACGCTGTGAGTGTTAAGTCAATAAAACTGAGCTCCTTTTTCCAAAAGTAAATACCTGTAGCTGTTGATGGCTGCTTTGCAAAAGGGTCATTTTGAAAAGGGTCACCTACAGGAGAGGAATCCAGCAGAGAGGGAAGAGCAGGAGGAAAACAGACAGGGAGACAGAAAGGACAGTCAGAGAGCAACTCAAGTTCAAAACAGTAAGCTGTCAGGAGAAAAGAAAACTAAAGATAAGCAGAGCAGTAAACACAGTTAATAGAGGAGAGGACAGGCAGAGTGTGTGAAAAAAGAGGGACTGAGAAGGAAGGAGAGTAGACTAAATGGATGATGGTGAGTTAAGGAAGACAGGATAAATATCCTGAGGAACACTGATGGACAGAGGGGGACAGCAACCTTTGAATGGGTCTGTTTTGAAAGGGTCTTCAGAGTGGAAGGGGTCAGTGTGAAGCTCCTGAGGCTGGCTGTTGAACACAGACGGCTTCACTTTGAATGGATCCTCCTGTGGTTGGAACATAGATAAGGAAAGAAACAGAGGGAGATTTGTTCTTTGTACAGTTTTAGCAAACACACAAACACAAAACGTCAGCGATGGCAATATGGCATTGCTTTTAGACATTTGTGTGGAATCTTGCCATAATTTGGATATGAATTCTGGAGATGTGGCCAGAAATGTGTTCATTGTTGAGTCTGAGTGAACATTTATGCCCAATTTGAAGAACTTCACTCAAAGACAACCTGAAAGCATATGTCTCTGATCAAAACTGTCACTGTAGAGGCATAATAAAATGTTAACAGAACTGGTAAAAAACAACAAGATGACCCAAGTTGTAGAAAACCAGAACTATCTTTTAATAATGTTCCACTTAAGCCACAGCCACTTAGGTTTGGAACTGAACCTTAAGAGCTTTTTCAAAGGAATGTCTAAGGAGAGTCTGCTCTGATTACACAAGTGAAAACACACACACACACACACACACACACACACACACACACACACACACACACACACACACACACACACACACACACACACACACACACACACACACACACACACACCAAGATTGAATTTCACTTTAAAAGCACTGGAGCAATTTTCTTTTTTTTTGTTGTTGTTGCTGTTTTTGCAGTTTGCCTTGCTCTGTATGCACTCTGCTTCTCTGACTCAAAGTTTCTTCATGTGCCATCCTGACTCTACAGGGCTCTGCCTTGTTATGGCTCATTAGAGGATCTGCGCTGTGCTTCATAGGAAACCCTGAGTGAAATCCCTCTGCTGATCCTAGGAACTGTTTGCCAGGTGTGAGAGGGCCTGAGCTCAGGTAATTATGTTATTATGAGTAAAGTGAGTGGAAGGGAACTGTGTGATTAGATGTGCTGTCTCCGGGGAAAACAATGGAGAGTCAGGGACAAAAATAATAACTGAAGTTTTAGCAAACAACGATCAAATGACAGAAATGACAGCAAAGAATTTGGCATGCTGTAGTTTGCAGACTGCTGCAAATCTCCAAGCCAAAGAGGAAACGATGACAAAACTATGAGTGGATTGGTAGAATTCAAAAAAGCCTGGAATTAAAAGCTTGTTTTTATCTGCATCTTTGAAATGTTACAGTATTAACATCAGAAGTATTAAGATGCCCCTGTGCTTTATTACACTGCTGCTGATTTGAACAAATCACCCTGCAACAGACAATGTTACGCATGATATGCCACAAATAACACACCACAAATTTGTTTTCTATGTCTAGAGCCAGACTGTTCATTAGGAGCGCTACTGCAATATATATACCATTTGGTTATTTATGGCAGCACATTGGCAGACACAGGGCAGCAAAACACCAGGTGCATTAAAGGTGAAACCCGACCGGTCATTCTGCTGGGTCTAAAAATTAGCATTTACTCACAGACGGCTGTGTATCTCTTCTATTGATCTGATCAGCTGTAAACAGATTGACAAATCAATCATCCAACTGTGAGCCACAAAGTGGAAAAAAAGAACCGATGTAGAGCTCCATCTGTGCTGTGGTCATGGACCACTCTCATTCTGTGGGAAACACTAACCTCATAGGGCTAGAGAGATGAATGCTTGGGCTTTCACTCTTGACACAGCTTTTTCTGTCACTTTTCATGTGTCCAACCGACTGCAACACTATGGACATCTCAGAAGAGAGACTGAATACATGCACCGTTATCCCCATATTTAAAGCTACATTATGTTGCAATTTGGTTCCATGCTCTTTGGCACCCACTGAATGTCTCTGTCTGAGTGAAACACCACTGTCCTAAAACACACACAGCACTGTTACACTTCCCCCTCATTGACAACGTGCATTTGTTGACAAGCTGAGGGATGTGGAGCTGGCACAGACCTGTGAGAGGCCACGACCATGTTGACTGACAAAGTACAGTTATATTTAGGGATCAAAAATATTGTATTTTAGGCTGATATTTGATATGCCAAAATATAACAACACACTTGTTGTTCATGATGACCCACAAGCAGATGGAGAAGTGAAATGCAATACTTTGCAGTGTAGGTATATAATGTAAAAAATAAAAAAATAAATAAATATTGGTTTGTCATATCAGCAGAAATTAGCATGTTGGCTAATTCCAATGTTTTATTTTAAAGCCAATATCTGCCGATGCCAAAAATGTGCCGATATTTTCGTGCATCCCTAGTAACATTACCAGAATTTGCGAAAAACATGACTCTGCTAGCGTTTACGGGCCATTGTTTGCAAGCTGTTTATGGAGTATGTGTGTATTAAACTAAACTGTTGTCATGATGTTTAAACGCTGTAGCTAAATGGCTACATCATGTCATCACGCATTTGTTATTTCTAACACAACTTCTTGTATTGTTTATGCTTTTTAATTCAAATGTATTCCAGGCTGGTGGAAACATGTCAGTTAGCGGTCTTTTAATTTATATTGGAATGTGTGTTGAGCCACATTAAGAGAAAGAAGCAGAGTGTTAATATAGATGCTGACCTGTGCGGCTCTCACCGTGGCTGGAAATCCACCGTTCTCTCGGTCACTGAAGCCCTCGCTCATATCGGCCAGGTTGGTCATGCTGCCTCCATGGGTTCCATTCAATGTGCTGTTGTACTGCTCAATGCTTTTAGACACTTCCTGTTGGCTGTCCTGAATCTGGGACAACTTACTCCGAGCCTGCAGGACACATACATACGAACAGTTCAGTAACAATGGGATAAACACTTTACTGCTGCATGGTCCTCTTGCTTTACAAAGCTCCTTGTGCATGTGTTTGGCCTGGGAAGCGTACTTCTGAACACCTGCTGGAGTTGAATGCACATGAAGAAACACTCTGATGTCGATCTAAGTGACATTGTGTCCAACAGCAGTGTTTGCAGCTACAGCTACACTGTGAAGCACACATCAACAGAACGAGACGGTCACTAAAACAGATTTAAGAGTCAAGTGATGCTATCTAGCTACACAGATACATTTACTTTAATTTGTTCTGGTTTTGAGATACATGTCTGTCAAATTTCTTTCTTCACCCTCATACATAAGAGCTAAGTGGAATTTTGTGAGTAATGTACACAGACATAAAACAGACATTTACTTTCGGTTTTGAATTTACATTTACGGTCATATAGCAAACTCAAAAGTTTATTTAATAATACTTTTAAAAAGACAACCGCCACACACAAACATGTACATTTCTGTACAGGTAATTGCTGAACATTATTACAATGCCTTTAATATAATCTGTACAAGGTCTTAGTTACACTACTTTATATACATCACAAGACCACTTCAACTCTTTGGAGTAATTTACTTTTAAAAAAATAACAATAATTTGTTAAGGATCTGGGCATAATTTTAGTTTAAAATATTCAAAAAATGAACTAACCCTATCAACAGAGTGTGAAGAAGTAACACATTTGACATTATTCCCAAACTGCCTTCATTTTGTATTGCAGAGATAACCACTGCTAAGCAGCCAGGGACAAGCTGTCCCTTCTGTAATAATACATCCTGGCCTGAGAGGCGATAATGAGTCACTGCAGCCTCTAGTGAGCCGCAGGAGGGGATGAAGAAGTTCAGCCGGCCGGCGTTGTGTTAATATTTAACACGTAGTGCTTCTCTCGGTGGTCATGGTTTGGGTCCGGTTTAGAAGAGGAAACACATACTGACAGGGAAACAATCCTCGATATGACACCAGAGTTAATGGATACACCATAGAGGTTAAAGTCTCAGTGAATTACTTAGTGTGTAAGAAATTATGATTTTGATGATTATTTCGATATTTGACTATATATACAGTGTGTGTGTGTGTGTGTGTACTTTAGTTGTTTAAACTGCTGGAACAGCCCTTGATGGCAGAACTAATGTGGAATCTTATGAATAATACAAAAGTCTTGAAAAACTACAGTATGTCATTAAATCAACATAACTGCTCTGAAAAGCAATAAGACTGGATATTATTACAGATGGCATGAGGAAATGATCAACGGCTGAGACTTCTCGAGTGGCAGATGTGGTATTCGGTTGTTACACTCAGGAGACTCTAATCTCATCAGGGTTTAACAAGACATGTTGTGGAGAACAGAAACAACAACATGGCAACATGCATCATTACCAAGCCGTGTGTTGCAGGTGGTTAAATTGTGTGTGTGTGTGTGTGTGTGTGTGTGTGTGTGTGTGTGTGTGTGTGTAAAAGATGAGTGGCTGGTAGGGAGCAGATAACACACAAATGCACGCACAAATGCACACACACACAACTAATTGCTGTGTTCCAGTTCCTCTAGCGGTACAGGAGGACCAGATACTGACTTGAACAGTAATAAAGATTACACAGTGCAATGATGCCCCCTGTTGACAATTTTCAATCTCTCTCTCCCTCACACACACACACACACACACACACACACACACACACACACACACACACACACACACACACACACACACACACACAAAAAAAAGCCCTGTGTCCTACCTGGTTGATCTCATCCTGTGTGGCCTTCAGAGACTTGATGATGGTCTCCAGTTGGATCTTGCCAGCAGCCAGGCTCTGCTCCAGCTGGTTCTCCTCCTGCTGCAGGCGGCCCAGGTCAGCCTTTGCCCGGCTCAGCTCTTCCTCCTGGCTCTGCAAGTCTGACTCCTGGGAGTGGATCTGACTCTGGAGGGTTGAGATCTAAAGGCAGGAGAGAATGAAATCAAAACCTTTGAAATTCATTCTGTATCAGTGGATTTATTGAAACCGTTTGCTGCCCCCAAATGACTGAAGACATTTTGCTGTCTTTTGCACTTTTTCTATTTTTAATGGTGATTTTAAAAAAAACATTTAGTAGTTAATTTTTACCTTTTATATCTTTCCTCTTTTTACTCTAATATTGTAAATCTGTATTCTTTATTATGTTCCATATTTTATTGCTGTGTAAAGCAGAACTTTGAACTGCCCTGTTGTATGAAATGTGCTCTCCGAATAAAGCTGCCTTGCTTTCTCTTCTTCCCCTCTGCACCATCTCATCTGCCTCTTGTTAACTTTGGCATTTAGCTGAACAGTAAAACTATTAGAACACAGTATATATTTCATTAGAAACTTTTCATTCCTGATGATTCTGTGGCCACTGTAGCAAAGCTACTGCACTGCATCACAGCAGTGGAAACTTCTGCCTTGTTTTCAGTTTCTCTCACGTCCCCCAGTCCTTCCTCTCTTCCTCACCATCTGAGACTCTTCATGGCACTTCATCCGCACTTCGTTCAGCATATCCTCTAATTTGTGTTTCTGCTGGTCCATCTCCTCCAGTCGGTCCTGGGCATCTTGTTTCTGAGCCTCCAGCTCCTGCAGGCTTGCTGTCTCCCTGTCCAGGTCATTCTGCATCTCCTGACAGGACAAAAAGCAGAACAAGTCATGAGTGTCAATCAAGTATCATGTCCCAACATTTGGTGTTCATCACAACAAGTGGTCAGATATAGGAGTGGGCGATCCGAATAAGCAAATGGCGATGTCAGTAAAATATTCAGTGCACAATGTCATTGTTCTTGTTGGGGGGAATCTAATCAACCACCTGAACCCAGTCTGACACCGCCAGCTTTATTGTGTTATAGCAGTAAAACTGTCAAAACTGATAACTGATAGAAGGACAGAGACACAAGGACTGAGCCTCACAGTGTGTGCGTGTGTGTGTGTGTTTGACAGAGATAGTGACAGAGAGAGGGGGGAGAGGAAGGGAAACTATTACACGTGATGTCTCTCTAAGTTATTAATAATTTACTCAGCATGCTGCTTTGTCACTTTTTGACAAGTCTGCCAGACCCCGTGACATTTATACACCAGTGAATTTGAAAAGAAAAAAAAAAGGCTCAGCAGATTAAGAGAATCTTAACCAGACTAATTGACTGTGACTGTGGCAAATCTTCCCAATGGTGCCAACAAACGTGGTCGCTAAAAAAGTGCCATTTCACCCATCTGGCAGCCAAGAGTTTATCTGGTAGATAAGTCAGATACAGAGGGGCAATTCAGTTACACAGTCTACCAGTCACATAGAGCAGGACAAACACAAGCAGCCAAGATTCTGTTACTCCATTACCTATTTCTCTCCTCAAATGTTTTTAGAACCTTATTTTAATATAGTGTTTAGATTTGAAATGAAATGAAAGATTTGAAATGAAATTTGCTCTGGCGTCTTGGTGGTTTTTGGTGCTATGCTCAATGATTACCAACATGGAATTAAATGCAGTAACAGGATCTTGATTCATATTTGATCATGGCTGCCTAATTTGATCGCAGTTCACCAGCATTCATTGACATGACTGATAGCTGCATTGGAGACTCCTCAACTCTACATGGTTATTTTAGCGATTCTTTCAAACGTCATTAGAAGCAGTAGCAGAGGAACATGATTTTTTGTCTCATTTTACTTTATTACTGTGTGGTTATAGTGACAGTTTCAGTAAATACTGAAATATTTTCATGACAGTTACCAACTGCAGCATTTACTCAAGCTATGAGTTCAAACTGAAGCTGAGTGACCAGGGAAAGAAGTTGGCCTCACCTGCACCTCTGCACTCTTGTGTCTGATGGCCTCCTCTGTCTCCCTGATGTCCTGCTCCAGAGTGTACTTTTCCCTGACAATCACACACAAACACAAAACAAATGCACACAAGGGCACACACACACAAACACACAAAAAATAACTACCAACCTCACTTCTGTGTACACTCATCAACAGAGTAACAAGACACTGGGCTGGAATTCTATCAAATCAACATAGGTACACAGGTAGTACAATCTGTCTTTTCTTTTTCTGTTGAGCTGCAGTGAACAGACAGACCCCTAGATGGGGCCCATTCACATCAATGGAGTTGAGTTGTCTGGAAATGCTGATTTTAGCCTTTCCCATTACATAAAAAACCCAGATGTTAGGGGCCTTAAAGGGGGTTACCACAGACTGCCGAGGCCTCACATTAGCCTATGGTAAACTTTGGAATGTTTTGGGGGTTTTTTTACACCGAACAAGGACTGTTGAGGCTATCCTCCATCACTTCTGTTAAATTTTCTTTGGGAACTGATTTCTTCATTGCCTGTATGAAAAGAAGGAATAACTATAGCAAGCAAAATGTGTTTCATTGTTCATATGGGAACTGAAATATTGCAAGTCCATCCTTAACCAAACTCTGCATCATGACTCCAGACATTAAGGTGATAAAAATAAGCAAATGTGAACATATGTAAAATCTACTTTTTAACACTATGCAAGAAAAGTTGTGTGCAGATGCACTGCTTATTGTCTGTGTGTGACAGTAGATTCAACAGAATGCCAGTCCATGGATGTTCAGTAGCTGGTGTGTTTACCTGAGAGTATTCCACTGGGTAAAGGCAAGAGTGCTGACGCAGCATGGAGAATAAGTGGTGAACAAACAAAAATTGGATAAAATAAACACATCAAAAGACTGGATGGTTGGCTGTTTGGATGGATGCAGGGAAGGAGGAAGAGAGCAGCTGATGGAGATGAAGTCAAGATGAGTAATGAAGCTCATCCATATTTGATGGTGCATGTTCCCTTTTCAGGTGTGCATTCTATCACAGAAAAACGATTGGACCATAAGCATACAGTATACACAGAACTGAGGGTATTGCAGGGTTAGCTGTGAACTGCTGCTGTCCAAACCTCTGTAGCTTTCTCCACCATCTTTGCATATCAACATCATTTTGTTGGAGAAACTCATAGGGTGCTTTCCAACATGGCAATTTATGCATCCTCCCTTCCTTCCTTCCTCCACCGGAAATC
Organism: Plectropomus leopardus; assembly: GCF_026936395.1. Lineage (NCBI taxonomy): Eukaryota > Metazoa > Chordata > Actinopteri > Perciformes > Serranidae > Plectropomus > Plectropomus leopardus. The sequence goes on from NC_142180.1 coordinate 1,714,238, forward strand.
GTTTCCCCTCCCAGGGAGGCTTAGGCGGTATTACAGTATACCAGGGTATTTGGAAATCCTGAAGGTATGTTTTTCAATACTGTCATTGTTTTTAATTTTATTTAATCTTAATTTAACCCATTTTTTGTAGTGCACAGCATGCACCACCAGTCAGTCTCCGGGCTTTACTGGTGGAACAGGCAGCTGAGAGAATAACATCTAACTTGGTGAATTAAGAATTTATTTGGACTAAACCGGAACTAATGATTGGTGGAACAGTGGACTTTCTATATCTTTTATTTGTTTCTGTTAAGTTTGAATGAAGTGTGTTTTATGACGAGTTAATGAGGCAATTGAGCCTCGTCAGTCCTCCGTGATCAAGAGAAAGTTGAATTGAAAAGTAGTACAATTGTTTTTCTCTGTTTAATAAGGAAAACAGGTGTAGGAATTTGTTAGTGTTGCATACATATACCCCATATACCCTGGAGAAATTTCAGAAAGGTATAAAGGTATGAAATGACCACCCAAGACTATCTGGTGAGTGTATTGGTCTCCTGTTTGAAAACAATGTGCTACTACGTAATTTGGTGATTTTTTAAATCGCAAAAATCTTTACCAACTTCATTCTTATTAGGTATAGTGTCCCTAAAATCTTTTCACAGATCAGTGGTCTCCTTTTGGCCATACTATGAACAGCTGAGCTGAGCAAAGGCCTGTTGGTTATATTTCAACACATAATTTGGGGTAATTTCATTGGAAAAAAAAGTTAAATGCTTGCACTCTTAGAACATCTACAAGGGAGGGAGGAGAACAATATGGAAGTGACAAGGGCACAATGTACCTAAATGTATTTAATGTCTGCTTCCGGTGGAACTTTCAATTCTAATTTTATGCTGAATAGTTTGATGATAATGATAATAATTCTAATTGGTATATTTTGTGAGTAAAATCTGAATATGGGATGCAACCAGAATAATGTCTCTGTCAGGAGAATTAAGAAGTATTATGTTTTCCACTGAAGTGGAAGTTGAAATACACAGTAGTACAGTAGTACGGCGTAACGCTGCATATTTTTTTAGTGCTTTGCGGCTCTTTAGTGAGTTATTTTGGGCTACAATGAGTAAGAATAGCAAATTATTAAAATGTATTTTTAATTTTTGATGTAATTATCCATTAATTTCCTCTGCAGCAGTGAAAGTTCTGTTGAGGTAAAAGCAGAGCATACTGTCTGTGCTGTCACATTAGTAAAGTGCTACCAGTGATGATGTATGTTACCTCTGCAACTGGGCTATCTCCTGGCTGATGTCATCCAGCTCTTTGATGCCAGTGAACTCCCCTGAACCCACCGAACTAGAGCTGTCCTGTAGAGACAGACACAGACACAGAGAGAGAGGGGCGACAAAAGAAACGAGGTTGGCAAGGTAAACCTTATTTGTTAAAAAAGTGAAGTGGGATGATGAAATGGTACCAACGGACCCATGGAAGACTGGACCAAAGGGAGGAGGAGGAGGAAAAGAGAGGAGAGGAGAGAAACCAGTGCTCATTTCAGAGGAGTAGAATAGAGGTTGAGTCAGCAGGTGGGGCTGGGTCGATCACCAACATGTGGGGGAATGTCAACACCACTGACAAACTGCCAAAGAAAGGAAAGATTCAAGATTTTGCTATTTTTTGACTAATATTTAGTCCTGTGAGAACATTCACAAAGTTATCATGACTGTGGTTTTATTATGTGTTTTTGTCCACTAGCATTTGTTGGTGATGCTAGTCCAAACACATGGAGACATTTCTTGAAAAAACAATAAGAATAAACAAACAAAAAAGCATTTACAACCCAATTTCCAAAAGAGCTGGGATGTTCTAAAAAATGTAAATAAAAACAGAATGCAATGATCTGCAAATCTTTTTTGACCTATATTCAATCAATTACAGTACAGACAGGATATTTAATGTTCACTCTCAAAAGTTGACATTTATCTATGCACAATTGCAAGGAATTTAGGGATTTCACTATCTGAAAACCACAATATCATCAAAAGATTAAGAGCATCTGGGAAATTATCTGCATATAAGGGGAAACCCTGAAAACCAACACTGAAAGCACACGACCTTTGATGCTGCACTGCATCAAAAAACCTACATGACTGTATAAAGGATATTACTCCATGGGCTCAGGAAGACTTTGGAACACCATTGTCCGTAAACACAGTTCATCACTGCATCTACAAACTCAAGTCCAGATTCTACCATGCAACGTGAAAGCCAAATATCAACAACATCCAGACACACGGCTGACTTCTCTGGACCCTAGTTCATCTGAGATGGACTGACACAAAGTGGAAATGTGTGCTGTGGTCTGATGAGTCCACATTTCAAATTGCTTTTGGAAATCATGGACATCGTGTCCTCCGGGCTAAAGAGGGAAAGGACCATCCAGATTGTTACCAGATCAATGTTCAAAGTCAGCATCTGTGATGGTATGGATATGTGTTAGTGCCCATGGCATCATGGGTAACGTCTACATCTGTGAAGGTAGCATCAATGCTGAAACGTACATACAGGTTTTGGAGCAACATATTCTGCCATCCAGATGGTGTCTTTTTTAGGGACGTCCCTGCTTATTCAAGCAAGACAATGAGACACATTTTGCACGTGTTCCAGCAGCATGGCTTCAAAGTGAAAGAATACAGCTACTTATCTGACCTGTCTGCGGTCCAGACCTGTCTCCAACTGAACATGTGAAGCACACTTAAGCACAAAAAAATGCCAGACTGTTGAGGAACCTATCATGCAAGAATGGAAAAGAATTTTACTTAAAAAACGTCAATAATTAGTGTCCTCAGTTTCTAAGCACTCATTGAGTGTTGTTAAAATGACAGAATGAGTGTTTATTTACAAAAAAAACCCAAAAAACATGAAGTTTACCAGTTTACCAACATTAAATATATTGTATTTGTACTGTATTTTATCAGTCAAAAAGGATTTGCAAATTAAATTATTTTTTTATTTACCATTTACACAGCGTCTCAACTTTTTTGGAGTTGGGGTTAGATTATCTCTTCCTTTATCCAACAGGAGCATCGCTCTACTTATATAAAGTACACCGGATGCTCTTGATTTAACTGACCTGACTTATTAATACCAGAGCCACAAACATTTGTTTTCATTACATTGCTGCCGGTTTATGAAAATACTGCTTCTAAACGAATCCAGTTTGCCAGCTAAAGCGATCTTGAATCTTCCCTTGATCTGCAGACAGTCGAGAGGGTGAGACGATGTCACTGCACTAAACTGGAATGAAGAGAAAAAGTCTTGCAAATGCTTTCCAGTATTGTGGCTGAATGGCCAGTCACTGAAAGCATTCATAGTCGAATACACTTTTGGTCCATGTTACCTACCCACAACTTCAACATTATAGCCTGAGAGAGGAGGAAGAGAGGGGAGGTAGACACATCAGCAGTAAAGAGTTAGGAGAGTTAGTGGCCAGTGAATGTCCTCTGATATCACTGATTTACCTCTACTCAAATCTTCCATTGACATGTCTATGTGACTTAGTTGTCTTTCAGCAAAATAATTTGTTTTTGCAGACTGGGAAATTGGTAAACCTCAAGAAACAGTATGTTTAACAAACAAATCTGTACATCTTTTTGCCCAAATATGCAATGAGCAAGAATAATATGAGAGGAAGGGAGAGGAGAGGTATGGACTCACCCGTCTCATCTCAGACAGAGCAGCCATCTCTGATCCCACTGGGGTCATGTATCCTGACATACTCTGCAGCCACAGAGGAATAACTTAGTTCAAAACAGCAGCAACAGTTTAAACACATCTGTTGTAAGAAGAGACAAAACATTCTTGAAAGTCATTAAGCAGGTTTCTTGTTCTAATATTAATATTAATCGATGCTGTGGAGACAAAAAGTGAAGAATACTCCAAATTAACTGCTAATGGTCCCAAGATCATGCTGACAAAACTTTACTGTGGAGCCCTGGGTAGAAACTGAAGACATTTGTCATTTTGCTGTCCTTGTGCAGCTTTTTTAATTTAGATAGATAGATAGATAGATACATATATACATATTTAGATAGATAGCCTTTATTGTCTCATGGTGAAATTTGTTTTAACATTCTGTCACAACATGTAACATATAACATAAATCACAGTTAATACACAGATCTAGGATTTTCAGCTGTGTTTTATCATGGAGATGGATTACACTGTCTGACAATGAGCTTGTTTGAGGTGCTCTTTGGATAAGGATACATTTAGTCCCCAATTATTATTATTATATACATTATACTATATGTAATATATATACAGTAATTACATAACATACAATATAATGGTTTAATTTGAAAGGTAAAATGTGATAAGTTATTGCTGTAATTGCTTTCTATGTATAATTTTGTTGTATGGATTACTGCAATTTGTTATGTTGATCTGTTCTGTAAACATGACATCTGTTAGACATCTGTCCATTCTGAAAGAAGGATTCCTCCTCAGTTGTTCTTCCTGTGATTTCTACCATATTTTTTCGCAGTTAATTTTAACCATAGTTTATCATAGTATTATTATAAATATGTACTGTCCATAGGTGTAAAGGTTTTGCATATATATGGCCCTTTAATCAATAGCACTTTACAATTTACAAGCACACAGTTGCAGGACTGACCATCGGGAGCAATTTGAGGTTAGTGTCTTTCCTAAGGACGCTTAAGAGCTGAGGATGGAGCCATCAGCTCAAAGATTAGTGGACGACCTGATCTACCTCCTGAGCCCCATGAAATACATAGATTAATATATAATACAGACAGTTTGTGTGTGTGGGACCTACTGGTACTGGAGTGCCTCTCTCAGATGGGGGGATCATGTCAGGAGTCAGGGCCTGTGGAGGGTCAATTCCTTTGCTGACTTTCTGCTGGATGAGATACATGGCGAGAGCAAACTGTTCCCTGGTCAGCTTGCCTATCTGCCTTGTGTCTGCCAGAGCCCTGCAGGGAGGAGCAGACATTCAACAGAGACACATGCACTTAACTCACTTAAACTGAGCAGACTGACCACACTGTTAAACAGAACATGACATGATATAAAAGTTTATTGAAAAATCCATGAATAGATTACTAATGTTTATAACAGCATTATCTCCAAACATAGGAGGATTTTTTTTTACAGCCCCGTGACCCGTAATATTTTATAATAAATGGTTTATGATCTCTGATTTAATATCCAGTGATTAAGCCATTAGTTAAAAGTTATGTACCCTATGACTCAGAATGTTTATATGATGTTAGAAAAAGTGGAATTATTGTGTTAGTGCTGTGAACGGGACCACAGCAAAACATATTTTAGAAACCTAAAAATATCAATATAAGTGTTGACTATATTTGATACTGTTTCCTCTTTACCTTCCACAGCAGCTGATGGAGGCAGCGGTAGAGCAGCAGCTTTGCTGTTCAGTGAAGTAAAATGACTGTTTTTCTCAGTGGAGTCTGGTGTTTTTGATATAACAGCTCCAAATTCCCATCAGTGAGGCTGACTGACAACAAGGTAAAGCAGCGAAAATTTTCTAAATATAGCGTACACTTAAACTGATAATGATATTTTTAGGTGGCTCAAAACTAATCAATGAAGGCAGAGTTTGCACAGTACGGTTTGATTATATATACGTGATGTGGTTTCTACCCTGAGGTTATTGTTAATAAATAGCTGTGATTGTGATTCAGTCTATGTTATAGACTGTAAAAATAATATAGGTTTATTGCAACTAGCTGAAAGGGGGCATATCTCCACCTGCCATGGAGGACTCGGAAACACTGGTGCTTGTATACTAGGACAAGGACAGTAGTCCAATTAAATGGCCAAATGTGTTATAACTGTAGCTCAACTTAACTGTGCATGTAAACATACGGACTGAGAGAGCCAATGAATAGAACACATTGCATATTAACTGTCAAGCATGGAACATGGCTGTCTGAGTGCCTACCATATGTGGGCGAGGACGTTCTGAGTGAGTCCGGACTGCATGAAGATCTCCTTTACTTCATGTCCACTGACAAAACCATCAAGATCAGCATCAGTCTTCAGGAAGATGTCGTCATAGCGACCACGGTCTGCCACTGAGACCACCCAGTTCACTGAATGCTGAGACAGAGACAGAGGAAATGCATGACATGGATGCAAATGTTGTAACTTTCTGTACATCTGACTCTAGCTTAAGTCTTGATAAAAACCATTTGACACTAGTGTTCTACAGAGGAGCAGATTTGAGTTTTGAGGTACCATTAAAGCTCCAAAATTTAAAGTTAAGGGAGTCCCTAGAACAACACCTAGTATGTTTATTACGGCTACTAGTGTTAACTGATCAAGGTGTGTGTGGTAAGTGTGAATGGTAGTGTAGTATTACCTGTCCAGACTTGAGTGTGTGTTTGGGCGACAGGCTGCCGGTGCTGTTGAGTGAGTTCATGCTGCCGTGAGAGGGCGTGGAGCGCAGCGAGTCTTTTGGAGGTGGAGGGCTTGCAGGTAGTCCGGGCACAGAGCCAGCCACTGAGGCCAGACTCTTCTTCCTCTTAGAGGGAGGAATGAGGGCAGCGGGGAGGATTGCAGGAACAGGCTCCTTCTCCAGTGCCCGGTACACCAGGTGCATGGCCTGTGGGAGCACATCCTGCTGTCAACGCACACTTAATGGCTGCATATAGAGCTTTGAGAAAACTAAGTGTGTCCCAAGCCTGTTTTTTGCCCCAACTTATAATATGATCATTTGCCGGCACTGAGACTGATCTAATACTTATTTCATTTGTCGTTTTTAAAAATCTGACAGATTTTACAACAACTTTAAATGTAAACACAGCAAAATACACTCAGTGAAGGCATTTTCGAAAAAGTCTCCTAGTCTAGCAAATCTCAGTTTCTGCTGACACAGGCACATTGTAAGCTCAGGATTTGATGTGAATAACATGAATATATGGATCCATCCTGCCTGGTGGCGGTGTTACGGTGTAGGGAATATTTTCTTGGCACGCATTAGGCCCCAGAGTATTGTTGCTGACCATGTACATCCCTTCATGGACGCAGTCCACCCATTTTCTAATTGCTACTTCCACCAGGAACACGCCATGTTAGAAACCACACATCAAGTCGAACTGCTTTAACCAACATGAAAATGAGTTCAGTTTGCTCCAACAGCCTCCACAGTCACCTGAAGTCAATCCAACAGAACATGTTTGAGATGTGGATTGTGCAGCTGACAAATCTGCCGCAACTGTGTGATGCCATTGTGACAACATAGAGCACAATCTGTATGGGTCGAGACATATGCGCATCTATAAACCCTGTGGCAAACACGAGGTCGGGCACTGGCTGTTGCTAAGCAACCATAAACACGTCACAACAGCATTGGTGCCCCTTTCGCACGTCTACCTTGAAAACTATTATTTGAGGGCACAAAAACAATAGCATGAGTATAGGCCCTAAGGAATGTCAACAAGACCCTAGTTGAATCCATGCCATGAACAGTTTGGGATGATCTGGGAGCAAACAGTCCAGTCCAGTGTTCAAATATTGTACCTATTTAAGTGGCAACCAAGTGTAAATGTATCCACACTTGTGTCAGGCTACAGAGAGACATCCTACATATGGTGACAATAAAGAGGATAACACTCACAACTGCAAACTCATCTTTGTCCAGATGGCCATCTTTATCTATGTCACTCAGGTCCCAAACCTAACAACAGGAAAGAAACGGGATTAGGCATCAGTTTCACTTAAGGAAGAAATAAACAATTACAGCTTTAATTTACATATATACATAATGAAGTTCATGCTTGAGTAGTTTAATCTTCAATCACAGAACTAATAAACCTAATCTAAGACCTAATACTGCAGAAGAAACCAAGTGATGTCGATACCTTCCCAAGGACATCCAGAGGTAGCTTGGAGTTGATGAGGACTGGTTTGACCTTTTCTCCTGACAGCAGGCCGTTAACTGGAGCCAAACTCTCAAAAATCCCATCAAATTTACTCTTCTCCTCAGGCTGCAAAGGAAATAACACACAATAGTCATCTAAGAAAGCCTGATGTGTAAAGACTTTTGACTGACTCTGACTCTGGCTTCAGACTTAATGGAAGCACTCAAGCTTATTCACACACTGTGTGGTTTACTAACCTGTAATATGAGAGCCTGAACAAAGCCACATTTTTGAGGCAGATGCCAGTATCAATAATTAAGAATTAAAAATATTTGATGTGGTGAGTGAGATATTTTACAAACTGAAAAAATAACTTATCAGTGATTAATGTCAGACTCATATTAATACCAATACACCTCATGAACAAATGCCACCTGTCACACTCATCACACCATATTTATTCCAATAAGGTCTGTGGTTAACACAAGCTGAAGAGACTTGCACGTTTTGTTTCACAACATAAAATACATCAGTAAATACTCCACTCAGAAATTTTTAAGTTTTTGTGTCCTAAAAATTGCTAACATTGCTTGGGATTGCTAACAAGTGGCTAAATGAGTCTAAAGAACATCATCACGCTAAACGCGGCTTTATGGCCTCATTGTGGAAAAGACATGTGACTGTGATGTAGTATTTTAATAGCCAGACATTAGCTTTTTACTTCTACTGATTGCATTTAGGTTTCAAAAAACGTACAAGTAATTTAATTTTTGATTATCTTGCTGAATAAAACATATAGTAAGTCTATTACATGTTTGTTTACCACAGAGCTTATTTTCTACAGTAATCCAGAAGCCAATGGAAAAATCTCATAGGCTCTTTGACAAGGGTACAACGGCAATGCTAACTTTCATGTCGGTAAAACAAAAAAAATGAATCCCTGGAGCACTCTACGGACATTAATGGTTGATGTCAACTGGGAATATCCAGTATGTGGTTAAATGGTTTTAAGGATTGTCAAATATAAATACAACCTGGGAATTTGGATTTCTTTCCCCTTTTTCATTCTGAGTCAATGTCCAACACATCTATAATGACTGCTTTATTCCAATGTGTGTGTGCGTGCGTGCGTGCGTGCGTGCGTGCGTGCGTGCGTGCGTGCGTGCGTGCGTGCGTGCGTGCGTGTTTAAACTCACCCTGACAGCCCAGTGTAATTCGCCAGAGGCAGACGCTGTGCTGCTTAGAGATGGACTGCTGGTGTCCTTCTGAAATCAGAAAAACAAAGATGGCTGTCAAAGAACTGTCACATGATCCACTTGCTGTAATAAACACAAATCCTCTTCTCTAAGGCTGAGGTTTAATAACATGACAACATAACATGAATATGACAGATGGTTTATTTTCATAATGAGTGGTAACTTTAATCAGTATTAAGTAGAGCAAAAATGACTGCAGGTTTGACATTGATTCCATAAAATGTCTATGTTCTGCAAAGCCAACTGTAGCTTTTTTTATGCAAAGAATAAAGTGGAATTGAGCTTTAATGGTAAGATCATACTCACAAACTTTGGGGGAGGGACTGTGAGGTTAAGGCTGGACAGACTGACTTCCTGACCGCTCTGAGCACAGGCCACCAGCCGCAGAGCGACATAAAACCCCTGAGAGAGAACACAGTTATGACACATCAAGTCTTTCTCATTCCCTGCCTGAGATATCCAACTCTGATGTAGCAGTGACTCATGTCACACATTATTACTATTACTGAGAAAAAGAAAATATAGGAAAAACACTTAAATAAAAAAATATTCTGCCTTTACAGGTTACTGTTTATTGTTTCCCGCTTCTGCATTATTACAACTTGGTTCATATTCCTAGATCAACTTGAATTCACATGAACTTTGTAGTACAACTTTGTAGTATTTTTGCACAATTGCATCCTCTGTGATTTTCACTGTTTGTTCTCTGTCAAACACATTCAGCACATCATTAGACACAGAGCACGGGATGAGAAGTCATCTGTTCCCTACCTGTTTGTCCAGATAGCCTTTTCCATCAGGATCGGCCAAATCCCAGATCTGAAACAAGACGTCACAAACACACTGGAGTCAAGACACAGTGAGATCTTCTTTGTTTCTCTGTCTTCATTCTTCATGTATCACTTTGTTCAAGCTTAATCAATGAAAATCATTTGTGTGTGTGTTTGTGTGTGTTTTAATATTAGAATACCCTCTTTTTCTGTAAAACATTTTAAACATTTTGTTGACTCATCTTAAACTCTGGGGAAGTTTCATATGTCAATGTATCAAATCACGTGACGTGCTGGTGACTAGCCAACTCCTCCATACATATAAACTCGGACTTGACTGTCAGCCAGTGGGTAGCTGGCAGAGCAGTGTCATAGTAGGAGGCGTGTGTGTTTGGATTTCAGCAGTTGAGGCCAAATGTGTTCTTTTATCTTGTCTTTTCTTCCTCCTTTTGATTTGACATCTCACGGAGGCCAACAGTTCTCTGGCACTCACTAGCCCAGCCTTTTAATTTATTGTACCTTGCTCCATATCTCATTGGCATGTTCTCTAAACCACGCCTACTTTTCAGAGATGCAATCACAGCTAAATGCTTTGATTTAAAACATCTCTGGTAACAGAATCTATCAACATAATCAGTTTCAGGTTTAACTTGACATTACAAAATATTTAGAAGCTCTTACGATGTCTCATTGTGACTTTAACCACAGAGTGGCAACAATAGCCAATCTGGCTGAGCAGGCGAGCCTGGTAGACATGTTTTCCAAATCTCTACTGTTCTGTAAATGACCCTGACCTCTGACCTCCTTGTGCAAGTTGTTGACAGAAGAGTGAATTCTCTCCAATGACATTAAGGCGGGGTGCTTGAAATCAATTAGTTTGTCATCTGACCTTCTTCCTATAAGGTGCACAGTTATAATTCCCACACTTTGGCCAGTCACGTTAGCGGCTGTGTCAGAACAGCTGGAGATATTGTTATAAAGTCCAACACGACTTCTTCCATAAGGCCAAACGATGGACAGTAACCAAACACTTTTGTCCAACTAAATTTCGTAATTTATTGAGCGTTGATGAACAGTCACCAAAACAACCACCCTGCCCTGTATTGATGACATATTTTCCTGTTACAACCTTATAAGGCACACATCAAAAAATCAAAACAATTTGTGTTTCTGCTAATCCCTTCAATGAAGGACACATAAAACCATATTCTTAAGACTGGCATAACCCCACCTTCTTGGAGGGAAGCGGTGATTTCTCTGATACCAAAGGAAGGGAAAAACAAAGTGGAATGTGGAAGTTATCAGCCAATAAGTATACTGAACCAAGATTACAACACTTTCACTCACATTTTGGCAAACGAGTTGAGAAAATCCTCCAGCAAATAATAAGTCTGGATCAGACAGGCTTTATCCAGCAGAGAAAGACACAAGATAACATTCACAGAGCACTACACATAATTGAACATATTAAAAAAATAAACTACAGGAAGTTCTATTGAGCCTTGATGCAGAAAAGGCATTTGATTTAGTTAATTGGGAATTTTTATATAAAGTATTAGGAAAATTTGGACTTCTTCAGACTTTTATTAAAATGAATTAAAGCATTGTATAGTAGCCCAAGGGCAGGAATAAAAACGAATGGAGCTGTATCAAACTCATTTGGCCTAGAAAGAGAACCTCGACAGGGTTGTCCATAAAGCCCATTTCTTTTTGTTATTGAAGGGTTAAGTCAGGGGATCACCCAGGATAATAGTATTACAGGAATTAAAATGCTAGGCAAAGAACATAAAATTTCATTATTACTTGCGGACTTAATATACTTGTCGTACCCGGAGTGTTCAATTGTTAGAAACTTTCAGCTGCGTCTCAGGCTACAAATTGAATATTTTCAAGACCCAAGTGTTAAGTTTCAATTATAGGCCAAGCCAGGTCATTACCTCTGAGATCCAGCTAAATTGGGATTTGGATTACATGACATTTCTAGGCGTAAACATCCCAAAAGAGTTACCCAATTTGTATAATTTAAAATTTAATTTGTTAAACCAAAAAATAAAGGACGACATAAAGAGGTGGACTTTAATTCCAGTATTAGGTTTTGAGTCAAGAATTGAATCCATAAAGATGAATATCCTGCTCAGGGTTAAGGCATTTGTTTCAGACTCTTCCAACAAAAATAAGAGATAAATAATTTAACAAATGGGATACATTAATATCAAAGTACATTTGGCAAGGGAAAAAACCAAGGATAAGATTTCAAACTCTTCAATTGGCAAAGAACTGGGGAGGACTCGCACTCCCCTGCCTCAAGGATTATTATATATCGGCCCAGTTGAGGATTTTGGTTTGTTGGTGCAATTGTGACTACCAGGCAAGATGAAAAGAAATCATATTTAATATATCCAGGGTAATTCCAATCCAGGCGCATTTAGGGTATGAAAGACGGATTAAGAATTTGATTTAAAAAGGTAATAGATGGATCAATTTATCGCTAAAAATATGGTTGAATGTCATTAATAAGAGTGAATTGTCTGAAGAGATCAAGATTTTGAATTGGTGCTCCCATGACCTTGATTTCACCCCAAATAAATTGGACGCAAGCTATAAGGGATGGGCTAATCAGGGCCTTTCCTCATATTGTACCTTCTTTAATCAGGGAACTCTGAATGATTTCCAGACACTTAAAAGACTTAATGGGTTAAATAATAGTGACTTTTTTATATTTCTTCAAGTACATCACCACATAAACAGCTCTATGTTATGGAGTCAAAAAGTGTTTGAAAATGATTTATTGAAGGTTTTCTTTGGTGCCTACATGGCAGACTCAGGGCTTAAAGTAATTTCAAGGGGCTTCAGGAAGGCAAGATTGTAAATACCAATTATATAAAACAAAAGTGGGAAAGGGAATCTAACTGTTATATTTCAGAAGAAGTGTGATAGAAATATTGTGAATTACAATGGAGGATATCAAGCTCAACTGAGTGGAGGACTTTTGGCTGGAGTCTCTGTAGATGTTTTATTACACCTGTTCAGAGGTCTCATCACTCAGGAAATTCCAGCTGGTGGGGGAAGTGTGGCTCCCAAGAAGCCGACCACTACCATTTGTTGTGGGCCTGCCCAAAGTAATTGCTTTTTGGAGTAAGATTTACACAGAATTAGTGACTGTATTTGGGACAACAATCATTGTTCATCAATCAATATACTTTTAACATCTACAAACATAAAAACATAATACTCATTTGGAATATTGAGTTTATCTGCTAGAAAAGTGATTACAAGGAAATAGCTCCAGCCAGAGTCCCCATCAGTAGAGAACTGGTATGATATAATTCATTAAAGTTTTGTAATGGAAATAATTACTTCTTCAATTAGGCTTCAGGAATCAAAATTTGATTTCAAACTTTTTTTTGTTTTGTTTTTCCTTATTTTTTTTTTTTTAAATATTATTTTGTTTTTATGTTGTTGCTTTAAAACTGTTTTAAAAAATGGAAAAATGGTTTACTGTAAAATTACCTAATTGAAGTTGACTGTATAATAGCTTTTGTGAAGAGAAACCAAATAAACACAATGTCAAAAAAAAAACAATTTGTCTTTACACTGCATAAAGAGTTCTCTGTGTGACTGCATCACAATGTGTCTTTGTGTTAGTTTACACTTGTGTTTAGTGCTCTAGGTGATAGTGATCCAATCACCCATGATGCATTTTAAAACCAAGTGTAGACAGGGGAGATATGAGTGCGGGTCAGAAAAGGTGCAGTTACAGTTTACATCCATGTCTGTGAAAACATGGAACACATCTTCCCTTGGCAGCACAGAAGATCTCTACAATCAGCACAGCTTACAGATGAGTGTCACCAATTCACTATCTCACCAAATGTCTCCCCTTTTGATGATGAGAATGATGTTGAGTAATGGCCAGAAAAGTGTTTCTGCAGAACATTATGAATAAATTTCATAAAAGTCAATAAAGTTGACCTTTGACCATTTATATATGAATTATCAGTACTTCTTTAAATTATCCTATTGGATATGTGTGTGAAATTTTGTCATAATTAGTGCATGAAGTCTTGAGTTAGTGTTATTTGAGGTCACAGTGACCTTGACCTTTGACCAACAAAGTGCAAGTGGACATTTGTGCCACCTTTTGAAGGTATTCTCTCAACTCATTCCTAAAATATCATGTTCACCAGAATGGGATGGATGAACGGACAACCCAAAAACATAATGCTTGTAACCACTGGTATGGAGGCATAAAAACAAAGATTTATATTAAAAAAAGATTTATGGTTTGCTTGTTGCTGATAATTTCGCACCTATTGTTATTGTAATATGACATGCGTCTGTTTCCACTATTGCTGTGCCTCTCTCCCCCTCTCTCCCCCTCCCACTCTCTCTTTCTCTTTCCTTTTTGCCACAATTGTACGTCATTTGTTATTTACGACATCTATTGCAGGTCTGTCCGTCCTGTAAGAGGGATCCCTCATCGTCCTCTGCCACTCTTCCTTTTCCCCATTACAGGGGTTCTTTTTCGGAAGTTTTTCCTTGGGTGATGTTAGGGTCTAAGGGCAGAGGGATGTTGTACATTGTAAAGCCCTCTGAGGCAAACCATGTTTTGTGATAATGGGTTCTTTTTCCTTCTTTTTCACAGTCAAAGGACAAAGTAAATCTTAATGCCTGAAGCTGCACATCATCTCTGTCATCTAAAGTCAGGTACAGCGGTATCGCATCTAACTCAGTAGCATCCAAAGGTAAACAATGAGTAGGAGAGGCGAGCTGCTGCTTCCACCTGCCAACACACTCTGGAAACATGCCTGAAAGGTCTGCTTTATTTATCCAGACAAAATACCTCAAAGACAAACAGTATTTAAAACCTGACTAATCACACAAAAAACCTCTGATAGTATCAATCAACCAAAAAGTAACTAGAAAACACAAACATGGTGATTATGGAACATTATTATTTAAGAATTGCAGTCCGTAAAGAAATGCAAAAAAAGAAAAAAACAAATCAGCACCTCAAAAAAGGAATCCCTCAATATGCTTCAAACTAAGTGCTTTTGAATTGTTTAACAGCATCAAAAATTGACGGTGATAGATGGGTGGGTGGCAGTGCCCAACAATTACATACATACAAAACAGATAATCCAACAACTATGGTCACATTACACAGTGATTGGCCAGGTGTGTGGAGGTGTGAGGAACTTTGAACCCTCTACTGACATTCATCAAACTATTAGACACTTTGTATGTGACAAATGAGTGCAACATGAATGCATGAATACCTTCAAGGAGAGACTCAATCATAGTGTGTGACAATATTTTCAGTATTCACTACACACATGAAGCTTTCAACATCACCAAAGATGTGAAGACTTAATGACTTTTGATTGGATTAAATGGTGAACTCTATGCTTGGTTACATTTTATTCACAACTAGACACTGACACATATCCTACAATCAAATTTCACTGAAAGTATATTTTATATAATTTCATATGACAAATTGATTGATTGATCACACCTACATGTCAGTGTGTACATAGTCGTGCACAATATATACACACATAGCTGCATAATAATAATAATAATAATAAGAAGAAGAAGAAGAAGAAGAATACATTTTATTTATAGAGCGTTTTTCAAGAAACTCAAAGACGCAATAAACATGCACCCAGTCTGTTTTATCTGTTTTTGAGAGCCTAATCAGGGACATGGGCTGTTAATTAGCTTCAGCTAGACATTCTACACGTATTGTTGCATTCTCCATTCATATGTAGCAATGAGTATGTTTATCCACGTCTTTATCCAGAAATGCTATATTCAACCTGATTAGGAATATTTAAATGGGATATGCTGTCTACATGACCTGTGTCAAATTCAGCATAATGTCATATTCGGAATCATAGGGGTATATTATAGTGGTGGTCCATCTATCTGTAGCCAAAGATTATCTGAATGGTATGTTAAAAAATATATATATAAATTCTAATGCAAAACGCCAACAAGACTTATGCATTAATGAAGCCTAACCCACCCAAAAAATGTGAGTATGACGAAAATAAACACTCAAGGTCACACAGTTCATTTGGGGAACTGCACCGAACACTGGGGACATTCTCTTAAAGGGACAGACACTCCCTGAGACAGGTCAAAAAGGCTAAAGACAAGGTTTGTGATTTTATACTTACTTTTGTAGAATAAATAAATAATGATTATGATAATAACAGGCTAATGCATTGCAGGGCTATTCATTAATTTATACTGTCAAGCACAGGCAATACACTGGATTGATTTTGATAACTTAAAAGAAACCTAGGCCTTAACTGTACATGCCCACTGTACGCAACTACATGGACCAGAAAACCACTCCCATTCCATTCAGGTTCCATTCAGCATGCTTTGTACTGGGAATCAGTACAAAGCATGCTGGGATACCTGTGATATGGACCAAGGACAGGAAACCATTTCAAAAATTCAAACGGTGCTCACATCAACACAGCCACTCGGTCTACAGCTTCAGTGACTTTCTGAACAGCTTTGTGTAAATCCAGGAGATACTAAAGCTAATTTTTTTTTCTGGTAGAGAAGATGGCAGGGGATTGTGGATGGATACAAGCAACCAGTGAGGCAGGACAGACACGAATTGAGGTAAATTGGTCGCATGTAGTGGGCATGCACTGTTAAAGTGTGCACTGAGCTGCTGTGTTATCTAGAAAATAGGAGTATTGGATTGGGACTCCTTATTGGCAGATGCTAAATATTGAATAACTTGGACTGGATTGGATCGGGGGTAAAAAACCTGATCTGGATCAAGAGAGGGAGGAGAGCTGGTGTCAGGGCGAGGCTGACCCGACTTGGACCGGGAGCTGTTCCTCTACCAAGCCTTCTTCTGGCTAATGTCTGCTCACAGGAGAGTGAAGTGGATGAGATGTGATTGAGGCTCACTCAGCAGCGGGAGATCAGAGACTGCTCTGCACACATCTTCACAGAGACGTAGTTAACCCCTAACATCTCAGATCAAACTGTTGCACTGGATGGACGGATCTTGTTGGGTGCCATAAGGACACAAAGTTTACTCTTCTGGACAGTTTTTAAGACAGCAGGCACAGATCAACATAAACACAGAGTGGAGGTCAACCTTCAGTCCACTGACAATCCATAACTGCAGTAAAGACCAATTAAGATCCACAAACTCAACCAGCTGCTGTTCGAAATAAACATACCTCTCAATTCTATGTGAAGTAACACTGCCACCATCAGTAGGTGCACAGAAAACATTTAATTGAATCCTTGTCTCAGTATACAAGCACCAAGGGGAGGATCCATTTAATGAAAGAAGTATGTCCGACTCCACCATGGTAGATGGAGATATGCCCCCTTCCCAGTAGTTGCTTTAAACCTATATTAAACAGTCTATGATATAGACCCAATCACAATCATAACTGATATTTACAATAACTTCTGGGTAGAAAACCACCATGTCACGTACACAGTGCAGGGACTAGGAGCACATGCAGAAAACCTGGTCCAGTTACAGTCCGAATGAGGCGTTTACATGACAGAATAGCCTGACTTCCATGCGAATTATCGGGGTGTGTTAGTCCAATTTTGAGAAATTCAATTACTCCAATTTCAGTCAGACTAACATGTTTACATATATTTTAAAAGTCCAGTTTTAGACAGACTAAGATAATAATTCCAGTTTTTCTAACATTGTGTAAACATACTGAGAGTAACATTTGTCAGTTCCTACCTTCCCCAGTGTAATGTCAGGGAGTCCAGACTTTTTTAAGAACAAGGCAGCTTCTGTTGGTCCCACTCTCCCTGTATTCCCAGGGTCCACCTTGGAGCAAATACACACAGTCTCAGTACATTGTATTACTAGATTATATTTGTACCAAACATGTGAACTGCCTTTTGTGCATGTTTTACAAAAATTAGAGTTACACCTACACTTTAAAGGCAATAAACTTTGGTGCATCATCTTACCTGTCTGTAGAAGTTCTCATACACAGGGTTCCCACTAGACAACTGTGGCAGAGACAGAATGTTATTGCACCATATATCAACCAATGCACTCAGCTCTACAGGTGAGGTTCACTCATTTCAGCAGTGTATTCTTGCAGTGTAGTCTGATTTTTATGTCAGACTAAAAATGACCTGCCCAGTGAACTGAAATATGCCCTGTGTGGCCAGCACTGACTCAAATGTGTTGCAAAGTCAGGAGTGTCAGTTAGTGCTCATTCACATACGTGTTTGTCGCTAATTTGGGTTGTAGTGAAAGAGTGCTCGCGCCCTGCTGCTTATGATCAATGGCACAGACATCATTATCAGCTGCACTGCCATATTGCATGACTGTTGCGCAACCACACCAGGACAGACACGCTCCTGTGGGTGACCATCAGCCTTAACATTAGCTTGCCCCCCCGTGAACATAAAGACCTGACAGCCAACTCACACCAGCAGCATTACTGAGAGCTTAACCCGGGTTAGTTCGGGCTAGCCAGGGTTAGCCTGCTGTATAGCCTGCCTTCTAGCCTTGCGAGCGTGTTCATCTCCATCCCCAGTACTGAGGATCAAGGCTAGGCTAGCTAAGGTCTGCTAGCTAAAGGACTGAACGTTATCACACTTTCTGAAGCTCTGTTAAATATGCGTGCACATGCCGGCCTGTCTCTGTCTTTGTGTACAGTTTACACGGTGTCTGTTGTCTTTAAATAGTATCAGTACTGAGTTAGCTGTATGTTATGTCGTAACTAGCTAAACGGTTAGCTAGCTGCAGTTGGGGGTAAGAAGCCCGCTACCTAACGGTACTGCAATAGGCCTTCACCGAGCAGCTCACTGCCTTATCTCAGACTGCACTTCAAAACCTGTCCGTGTCTTTTTTAGAGTAAAATTAAAATACAGTGTCAACAATGGTGCACACTGTGTCATGCTATGGATTATGATAGCCTTAGGACGGAGTGCAGAGCGGTAAATCACTGCATCTTTACCTGGGTGAGAGATGTGAGAGCTGCCATCTTCCCTGTTGCTGCGGGAACGCACCCACCCTCCCTATCCCTCTGCCTCTCCCCGGCAACACTCCCCTCAGAGGACACACCGAGCCTCACACTCCCGCACACACACGGCTGCCCAAACTCCAGCAAAGATGCCAGTGATTTAATGTTGCCCATTTTGTCTGCGAAATCATGATTTTATTTCGCTTTTAGTGCATCGTCAGGATTAGTTCGTTCATTCAGCATAAATATTAAAAGGCAAACAATTCAAGCTTAAACTGGTTTGCATTTAAGGCATGTTGTGATGGAACCACATTGGTTGTGATATAACAAATCCTGAGGTTTTGCGTATGTGGGGTTTAAATAAATAAATAATTATTATTAATATTATTTAAGGTCCAGTGTGTAGGATTCACTGGCATCTAGTGGCAGGGGTGTAGCACTAAATTCTGGGTCCTATGCATAGACAGTCTGTCTCTAGTAAGTCTGCGTGTTAAGATCATGGCTGTATTAAAGGGAAGTCAAGATGCTGCAGGGGCAAGACCTTGTGGATGTTTTGACTAGACTGACACAGCGGTGTGACGAGTGAAACGTATTGTTTAAAGATGATTCTCCTGTCTCTTAAGTTGTTGGTATGTCTTTTGCCATGCATGTGTGTTGTGCCAAAAGCTTCTCTGATCAGATATGTCCTATTAAATATATTTTCAAGTAAGGACATCTGAGGCTCACGGAGTTAATTTCAGTACTGTTCGAGTTTATTTCACTACACATTAAGTTTATTTAATCATTCATCTAGTTTGTATTATTATTTATCGAGTAACGACGCAGCGATGGTGGCGGCGCATGCAAATTTTTATACTTATTACAGTTATTAATCCAGTCAGTTACTTCTACTTAGCATTTTTTTAAACTTTAGCTTATTAAACATACTTGTGTTCCACAATGGCACAGGGACGTCTACATGGTCTTTGTGTCATCAAGAGAACTAGAACAGAATGAGAAGCTGTCACATGTTGACCTGATTAACAACCTTACAGCAGATAATACACGTGTGCCTCGGTAGAGACTCCAGCAGCTGCTGAAAAATGCCCGTGCAGGGCTAGACGAAACCATTTTGCAGCTTTAAGGAGCGAGGGGGGCTTCAGAAAGCTTCCACTATTTCAATTTGCAGGTTGTAACAACCTGAAACTTCTGGTGTGCCAAGCATGCAGGAGAACTCAAGCGGGCAATGCGACTGTCCCTGTGTCTCTGGAGCCAGTGTTTGCTTTGTCTGTTCTAGGCTGCTGTAAAACAACATGGTGCACTCTGAGGAAGAGGATCAGCACTGTATGTAGATATAAACAGCTCATTCTAATGTAATGAAATTTTAGATTTTCAGATATTATACACTAATTAAATCCTAGTTAAGAATAGTTTTATCAATTTCTGCCAATATTCCCCCTAAATCCTACACAATTAAAACAAAAGAAGCTGCAAGAGTTGACAAATGAAGACCATTTCAATTAATAACGTTTGTGACTTTTGCTTACAGGACTGCTTCAGCAGACATGAGGCACTAACACCTCCTGTCTACATCAGTTCAAACTAACCTGATGAGTGGACCTGACAGTGAAGTATGCCAGGCTTACATTCATGCTGGCACTTTCATAATAAAACATCACCCTGTCTCACCCACTTTGTAAAAGCCATTTATTTTACACAATGCTTTAACAAAAGTTTTTCACAACTATTCAGCAAAACCTCCACTAGTGTACTTAAAGTTGAAGTATTTTTTCTTTTTATAAACCCAAAAAACAAACAGACAAAATGGGTCAAACAACAGATCAACACCACACTGGTGCTTTCATCATTCCTAGCCCACTGCCATGCTATAAATAACTCTGTAACAATCTCATGCAACCAACAGCCCCTCACAGCTAAACAGTATTTGTCACAGTAGTGCCTTCTTCCCAAAAGTTTGTATACCTCATTTACAGCATCCATACATAACTTCCAGTTATTTCCAGTTCCAGCACAAGGAAGAGAGGGAAAAGGACAGACAGCAAAATTAATGCTGAAAAACTATGTTTTGTTGATTTGGCTTCTAGCACTTATTCAAATTCCTTTCAGTCCACCTTTAAAACAAGAACTCATTAATTATCAATAATTAAAACTATAATGATGATCACCAATGCTGGGTCGATCGTCTGTGAAATATCCACTTTCATGTTAACTCTATGTCCCTTTGTAAAATAAAACATGTTCAAAAGTCTTATTAACCATAAGGCATAAAGGAGCGATGGCTCAAACTCTTACAGCTTTCAGATGCATAGAAGATGTGAGACAAATGCAACAAAAAAAGATTGTCTGAAAGGAGGAAGGTTTTTGATCATTCCTGTTGATGAAATTATTACACGACTTTTCTTTTTTAAAAAAGTTCAATATTTAGCTAACAAAACATGCTATGTGGCACTTTATAATCAGCCTTCAAATTCCTTCATCTGTAAAACCAAACAAGCAATCCCTCCACAGTGAAAGATGATAATGACTATTCAAGCTGAGCACTGCGTGTGGGTGTGCCCTCCTGTCCCACTGAATATCCTATCACAGCACACATAATCCTGACAAGTAGTCATTATATACTGAGACTCATTCATTGTATGTTCAAAAAAGAAAGCAAGGTGTTGAGACAGTTTTCACTGAACATTAAATTTCTGTTTTGGGAAGCCTATTTCTGCTGCAAAAATAATAAAAGATTAAAGACATTTTTTAAATAAGAAAAGTTAAAAGAAAAAAATATATGTATATATACTCATGGTGGGTTGAAATGAAATGAAATAAAAACAATAAAAAATACAGTAAGTTAAAAATAAAAATAAATATTTATACTCATATTGAGTTTAAAGAAAAGTTTTTTAAAAATTTCAAAATCAAGGTCAAAATTCAGATGTACTCAGTAAAACTGTAATGTCTTACTCATTGTAAGTCAAAACAAAAAAAAGATGCAAAGTGAAATACTGACTGTGACCATGAACCTAGTCAACTTTTTATCAATGTCAAAATAATGACACTTTGAAGAAATCGAGGGAGCAAGTCAAAATGAGTCAGAAATTAATACAATTTTGACTTAAATGGTCTGAAATTTCACTCATTATTTTCACATGGACGTTCCATTAATAACATTTCAGTTTTTTCTTTTTATGGCAGAAATGGGCTGCAAGGTTGACATATTCCTGCAACATTTTCTTTCATCTTGCAGATATCATTTTCTATTTGCATGCCTAATAAAAGGTTAAAACACCACCTGAATTTGTGCTATTTTGTAGTCTGAGATATTTTGAATGTTTTGGGATTTTTTCCAAGGATAAAGAAGCAGAATAAATGAAATGATCAGACCTGAACTTTAATATAAAGCAATGCTAGCTTTCAAACCATAAGTCAATAGTTTGCATCACATTTTCAGGTAAACCCAACATGGAGGGTTTGCCAACACGTTATTTTGTCATGTTTATATTTCTGATAGATACACTCTGTAGTGTTTACACTGATGTGAACAGTCGTCTAAAAGTTTGACCCATGTTGTACAGGCAGTCTGTGAGTTGCCTGTTGTCCTGTGAAGGTGATGCAGACTGTTGGCGTGTTTTCTTGCATGACGTCTCTCAGTGTGATCACTCGGCACAAGCGGCAGCAGTAATGACAGCAGTGGTGAGGCACAGCTCAGTGTGAGCTGCTACGATGATCTTCACAGCTGAATGGAGGGGAGGCAGCACAGCAAACTTTGAACAGCATGTCGTCATCATCACTGTCACCCCCATCATCAGACCACAATCACACGGCATGAAAAGAAATGTCCTCTTTTTCTCCTGTCCTTGTTCCTCCCAGGTGGACTTTGTGTGGAGCTGTCATCTCCTCTGCGGCCTTCTGCTGAACGGTGGTGATGTGTCAGGTGATGTGTGCTTACTCATCGTCCCATGTTTGCTGTAGCAGGAAGTTAGCAGCTAGATTCTCGTTCTTCTCACAGGCAAAGTAAGCCTGGATGACTAAGCCTTCAGGAAAGCCCAGCGCTTTTAACTGAAACACAACATACATGTTAGTTAGTTAGTTAGTGTAAAACACACCACTACAGCTGCGAGATTCTATCATTTATTTCCAAACCAACCTTTCCAGTCGATTTTGAATTTGTTCTGGTGTTCACTAGATCAATAAAACATACAATCAGGGCACACACACTTACTTAACCAGGAGTTATGTATACACCAAAGTTTTAAAGAAGCATTTCACTACTGGGAAGACAGTTTTTTTTATAAAAATGTCTGTATCTTGGTTTATATTTGATCAGTGCCGCTTGGTTTGACTGTTTGATCTCAGTTTTCAGAGTATGGTCTGAGTTTGAGAGAGAGGAAGTGAAAGTGAAAGTGAAAGAGAGAGAGAGAGAGAGAGAGAGAGGAGGGTCTGTTTCTTCATCTGCTTCTATCCAGGCACTGGTTAGATGGAGGGAAGTTTACTACTTACTACCCACTTTGTTATGAGCTGTTAGAAAATTGGCAAAGTATCCCTCTAAGAGATTCACTCAGTGGTCACCTCACTCTCTGCACTATGGTGTGTCACACTGCTCTATGACCGCACACCATACACTCCCATCAGATCAGGAGAAATACATCAATACTCACCTTTAGTTTAGAAAACTTGCTTGTTGCTTGTGACACAATGTACACTTTAAATGTTCAAATAAAGATGTGTGCAGAATGTGTTGGTGATTCCAACATGTTTAAAAAAACTCTTAATATTTGATTACAGGTCTGTGTACTTTTGCAAACCGTTAAAAAAGTCAGTTTTTACCCACATTTTATCAGAATACAGTTTTGCATCGCAGTGCAATGGGATTTAAAAGAACCCCTGGTTACTGACCCTCTCAATGGCCTCCTTCTCCTGTGGGGTGACCTGGATATAGTTGGTGTGTGGCGACCCCTGGGCCTCAGCCCCCTCCCCTTCTGTGTCTCCACCTCGTGGCTCATTCAGCATCTGCACAAAGCGCTCCTGGTGCTGTGTGATTTGCTGCAAGTCATACATACAGAACAATAAGAATACTACAGTATAGTGTATAATGTACAGGTCCTCAGTCCTGAGCAAAAGTAACCAAACACAGAGCAGAGAGTAACTGCCCATTCAAACTGCATATCTAGATCATTCACAATAGCAAATATTATTTAATATAATTATAATATAATATGCATACTTAGTTGTTGAGTATTTGGATGTAACAGACATATGTAGAATATAGCTTTCTTATTGAATGCTGATACTTTTATCAAAACACTTTCAATCAATTGGATTTAAATTTCTAAAACTTTTGCAGTAAGAGAATCAAATCAGATAGCTCCTTATGTAGCAATAAAACTGTTCTGAGGGTAATACATTTTTACCAATGAATTTCCAAAAGTTTTCATTTCTTTTCTATATTTTACCCTATTTCCATGATTTAAGGTTTAAAACAGGTAGGCCTACATCGCAATACATTGCAAAACACACACTTCCC
Source organism: Plectropomus leopardus (assembly GCF_026936395.1). NCBI lineage: Eukaryota > Metazoa > Chordata > Actinopteri > Perciformes > Serranidae > Plectropomus > Plectropomus leopardus. The sequence continues at coordinate 1,738,649 of NC_142180.1, forward strand.
AGGCTTTTGCAAATGAGAAAAGTGCTAGTGCTTGCTAACTTGCTTGTTAGACATTCCCACCACCGTTAGCTGCACATGCCAACAGTCTACAGCAGCACATATGAGTACTTCACAAAATGTGAAGGCCACACACTTTTGGGGGGTATAGAAACTGTAGATCCTGTAGATGTCAATTAATTATCAAGTATTCTACTGATTTATCCATCAATTAATGGAGTGTTCAGACAAGAAATACTTATGTTTTATTAAAGAGCAATAGTTGGTGTACAAAAGAGAAAAAAAGACAGGTCTCTTAAATGAACAACTAATTGGTTTTCTTTTTAGAAAAGTTCACATTTTTTCTGCTTAAATAGCAATAGCAAGAACTAGGTTTTCAATTGCTACTACTGTGCTGCAGCAGCCTCCCACTGAAGCTATTGACAGCTATCCATTCATTCATTCCAGTAGAAACTCACAAAAATCATTTCGCGTTTTATCACACTGACGGTAAATATTCCTGAATCTTATGAGGCTGCAAATCTCAGAGTGAAAGCCTTGGTTCATCATCAGCTTTTTCACATTTTCCTGTTTCTATCCTGATGTGACATCTTGTTTATTTCCTCCAAAAGAGGGTGCAACCTTGGCGATAACGACATGCTGGTCAGGTCTATGTGTATGACGTGATACTAGTGACATTTCAACAGTAACATTTGAAAGTAATAAGACAAGAAAGGTATTCCACATAACATTAGACATGTTTTTGTTTGTTTAGTTATTTTATATGAAGATATTTTGAACAACCAAAACCATGTATATTCACAGCTTTTCCAAAACATTCTGTTAATTCCAAACCATTTCTAGCCTGTTTTTGTAATGCCATATCTTTTCCATGACTCATGGGAACCGTGTATAAAGAATACTGTGCAATTTTTCATGACAGCCCTCATTTTCATATTGTGTTGAAAGTTCAAAGAACTTTTTGTGGCATATGGGTCACATATGGTATATTTTTTTTCTTTTGGTTAAGTACAGCAAAACGATTACAGCACAAAGTGAACAAAATGCCCTCTGAATAAGTTTCTTGGTGAGACAGTCGTATAAAATTCTCCCAGACTAACATCAAAAGCACTTTGACCTGGGCTCACAGTCCTCCTTCCCTTACTGTGCTGTTAATAGTTACATATACAGTATATAATATCTAACACATGGAGATGTTGCACAGTATTTTTTATAATTTATTTACCTCATTGTTTATGTTATTTTATATGTATATTACATTTTTAATGTTAAATCATTTAATTAAAAATAATTTCTGTTTAAGTGAGAAAGGCACGAGCTCACCTGCGAGTCGGCCTATATGAACGGGGTTCTGGTAGCGTTCTTCAGTTGGCCGTTGAACAGAGAGACAGCAACTGAAGAACAACCAGTGATTGTTTTTTTTATATATATATATATATATCAGGTAGGTAAAACGTAACCAAAACCCTCATATGGTAAATAGAGTAGGCCGCATTTACTGATTTATCTGTCTGTGTGTTTTATTGTTATTATTTGTTGTACTGTTTAAGGATATTATGCTTTAATATTAAGTTACGTTTGTTACCGGTCAACATAAGAGCCGCTACCGGGTAGCGCATCTTCGGGGATTTAAGCTTTTATTTCTTTTATTTTGACAATTTGGACTGTAACAAAACTCTAATTAAGGTTTGGGGGATTGTAACAATCGTTAGATGTAATCGATTTGGTTTCAAAGTGTCAAATTATAATGTTATCATTGATTGTTTAGCAGTTGGGGTAAGATTAGCCTCTGAATACTGGCGGTAGCCAAGACCTGTTGCCATAGCAACGATAAACATCCAGGTCAGGACACGGATGTATTATAAGGAGGGGGGCATGTGAGGAGAGGACAGGAAGTTGTTTCATTGTAAATAGAAAGTTGATACATTTTATTTAGCATAACCATAGGCTTAAAAAGTAAAAGGAACCTGTAGGAAATGCTTATTTAATTTGTAGCTTGTACAGTGTAGTTTAGCATAATCCTTGAATTAATTTAATGATCTGTAAATAGCATGTATAATTATACTTGAGTGCAGTCTTTGAAAGATTTAATGTTTCTGTAAATATACCAATCATTAGAAATTTAAAAGAATGTGTAAATACGTTTTGATATACTGATACTGATTTAGGCCTGATCAGTTGGACGTTGAACGGAGAGAGAGCAACTGAGGAACAGCCAGTGATGGCTTTTTTTATATATATTTCAGAATAAATCTTTGATGCTTGGATATATGTCTACCCTAAGCCTGAAGTGATTCTTGCAGTGTGCAACAGAAACACTGCATTCCCTGACAGAAAGCCACTGTGTAAGATGAGTGTGCTGGTGTGGTACCTGCAGCAGCTGTGGGTTGTCTCTGCCGAGCTGCTGCAGAAGGGCCGGGAGGAGGGCTGGGTTCTGTTGGATGATCTGTCTCATCTGCTGGAACTGAGGCTGGTTCCTCAAGAACTCCAGAGGGTTCCCTGTGGAGACAGAACCTCCACCAGCAGAGGGAGGCTGGCTGCCAGAGACTGACCCTGCTGATAGGGGACGGGGTTGTTTAGTGTGATAGATACATTTTCCGGGAGAAGATTTATAGACATATTAACCAGATGGGAAAGTCTGTTTCTGAATAGTCAAGTAAAAATGAATGCAAACTTTTAGATCCAGAGATATTAACAAATAATTTTCACTTTTCCTGCACCTGCCATTACGCTGCTCCATGTGTGTCCAGAGTACGCTCTGCACTCCAAGTATATGGTGCAATCAATAACCAAACAGTACATATATTCCAACAGTGCTCCCAATCAACAGTCATGCTAAAAAATAAATACATTACATAAATGTGGCGGCAGATGTTTTGATCACAGCAGGCCACCGCAAAGAAATGTATGCTTGGGAAACCCTGCAGAGTTAGTCATGTTGTTCTTTGCTCATTTCAGTTCAGTTCAGTTGTCACATCATGACAAGAGCCAACTCAAAGACAACTGAGCCAACTCCATTAGCTGATGAAGACTAAGACCAAGCTCTGGAAAAAGGTACTAAGTGGACCTTGGGTTTAGATTGTTTGGTCAGATTAGTGATGCCTAGTTAAAAATAACTGCACACTGACAGCTAAGTCATTAAACATTTGCTCCAGTTCACAGTTTTGGTGAGGATCAGAACAAACAGAACACCAGCTTGCTCAAATACATTTTCTTATTTAATGTGGACAAAACAAACAGAAACAAATATGTTTCAGCTTCAAAGTCATCATCAGCCATCATCAGGCTGATATGTGATATCTTTGAGGGCCAGTGTTCTATTTGTTTACAATGAAGCCTGTCCTTCATTCGAAAAATGATGCAATGAGTGCTTTTTACCATATAAATAAAGCTGTGCGCAAGTTGTGGCAGCCTGGTGTTTCTGGTCGACCAATGAAGTGCATTAATCCCTGCAAACTCCACTCCAATGGTTCCTGTGCTGTGTTCAGGTGTTACCCCCAGAGCAGAGGAACACTCCCATTTGCCCCACTGGCTCATAGATCTGGGGTCATCAGGGGTGAGCCCTATAGTTGGACTCTATTGCCCCAATGAATAAATAAGCATAGATAGAAGAGATAAGCATGTGCTCTTACTGTTTGGGGCTGCTGGGGCTGCTGGGGCCACTGGGGCCTCTGGGACCACTGGGGCTGCTGGGGCCTGTTGTGGCTCTTGTGTAGCAGGGGTGGAGGGGTTGGATGGAGCACTGTGTCTAACTGGCTCCTGCGGTGGCAGATCACTGGCCTCTGCTGGAATACCCTGCAGGTCAGAGAAATTCAGTCTGTTTACATGATGTTAGAAAAAGTGGAATTATTGTGTTAGTCCGTCTAAAACTGGACTTTTAAAATACATGTAAACATGATAGTCCAACTGAAGTCAGACTACACTGAATTTCTTGAAGTCGAACCAACACATCCAGATAATGTGATCTGAAGTAAAGCTATTCCATCATGTAAACACCTCGGCTGGGCTTTAACTGGACTAGGTCTTCTGCATGTGCGCCTAGTCGCAGCACCAGCGTCCTTCGATGTGTACGGATAGGGACAGTTTATTACTTATGAGGGAGGAAGGGATGCTGCAAAACGGGAAAGGTATTTTTAAGAAATGTACGCGCTAAAGAGGGACCTGCGTTTTAAATTTTGGCTTAGGTGAGGGACATACAACTTGAAAAGCTAGTATTTTATATTTATTTTAAATAAAAAAAGTCGCCCCCCTCCTCTGATAAAAAAAGAACAGTCCCACAACACCGACACAGAAGCTAAGCGATGTCCTGCTGTGGACGGGGCTGCAGCGAAACAAATTATAGCCACTTAAAAAAAAAACAATATCAGCTTGAGTGTACATTATATCTGAATACTGTCTTCTCTTTACCTTCCACAACAGCTGATGGGGGCAGTGGCAGAGCAGCAGTGGAGTAAAATGGTCTGGTGTTTTTGATACAAAAACTTCAAATCCCCATCAGTAAGGGCGGTCTGACAACAAGGTAAAGCAGTAAAAATACACTTAAACTGATGTTAATTTTTTTAGGTGGCTTAAAACTGATTAATGACAGCAGTCTGCTTAGTGCCGTTTGATTATATATGCATAATGCGGTGGTTTTCTAATTGAAAGTTTTTGTAAATAAAGTTATGATTGTGATTCCGTGAGTATCTTAGACTGTATAAATAATAAAGGTTTACTGCAACTAGCTGAAAGGGGCATATCTCCACCTACCCTGGTGGAGTCGGACATACTTCCATCAATAAATGGATTTTTCCCCGCTGCTTGTACACTGGGACAGGGACAGTGGTTCAATTAAATGGCCTAACTGAGTTATGACTGTGGCTCAACTAAGCTGTGCATGGAAATGTACTGACTGACGTGGCACTCTAAAATACAGAGACAGGCAGAGCTGTGTATAAAACACACAGGCTGATTAGACCCTCACCATGAGAAGATACTCCACTGCTCGGTCTGGGTTGTTGTAACTGGCTCTGAGAGCAGCGACTACCTGCTCCCGCTCATAACCCATGGACATGATCTCTGACACCAGGTTCTCATAGGCTGGGCCTGTCACTGTGGAGACAACAGGAGGCAAAGCAAGTCAGTGGAAGTTGAATGAAATGAGGAAGTTATTTTCTTACTCTAATGGAATAGTCATTAAATGCCTTAATTAAACATGCTACATGGAGTTATTATGCCAATGCACTGTTGATAGCCATGGCTGGAGGCTTTATGTTTTCGGTTTGTTCGTCCATGCCTCTATCCTATTATCGTGAACACAGTATCTAAAGAATGCCAAAAGGGAAAGTTTGGCACAAACGTTCTCTTGCATTCATGGATCATCCACTGAAAACTGCAGAACTGCTTTCATGTCAGTTGAGGATATTTCAAGACTCATTTCTGATTGTGGAATCGGGTTCCCTGCATCTGACTATTACATGGCCACTAAAGTTCTACTGAGAACTATCAATGGCTATGGGAGAGGCTATCTGAAAGTGTGCGCCTTTATACCCACATGGACAGTTCATCATGTTGAGACTAAAAACACACACAAAGGCTCACAGTTGTTGGAGAGAGATCAGGGAGCCAGTGGGACACAGCTGCACACAAGAGGCTGCACACAGGTTTATCATCCAATGCGAACATTCAGAACAGGTATACACACTTTGTCTTTGGAAACATTATCATACCAGCAAGTTCTTTCAAGCTCTATTAACCAGGCTCTACAATTTAAAGCAGAATATACCCATATACTATACCCATGCAGTGGTGTTTTTTCATTTATCACACAGGGAAGAAAGATCACAGATGTATTACCAAGTATTGATGCTGCTTCTTCAAGAAGGCCCAGCTCATCAACAAGGCTTTGGGAGAAAGTCACAAAGAAAAACAGACTGTGTAAATCCACAATACAATGCCCATACTATTACAGTAAACACAGAAAGTAGAAAGTAGCAGTGAGTTTACATTTTCACTTGTTCAGAGGAAATTAACCATCTGAACCAGGTTTGCATGAACACAGGCTTTCCCAGCTAACTTAGGTTTTCTAACTCAGAAAAAACAGGTTTGTTGGACAACCAGACTAGTTAACCCTTTGAAACCTGGAGCGACATCACTTTTTTGTGGCGCCTTCAGATGCCATTCACAAGTATTTAAACCTTTGAGCCCTGAGCAATTTGGTGGGAAAGCGGTGATGAGCAACTTGGTATGAAACGTTCCACAGACTGCAAGAAATTAGTAGATTTATATTAATTTTTTTTTAAGATAGGGTAAAATGTCTAGGGATAAAATAAAAAGCCAGGGAAAAGCTTTATTTGTAATTATCACGGTTACATATTTAAAATCATATTAAAGCATATTAAAGAATTGTTAGAATTTTAAAGCACTTTTTAAAAACTTTATTTTTGTTGTTGTTTTTTTTGTTTGTTTTTTGGTGTTTTTTTTTTTTTTTAAATTTTCGGGTAATTTTCGTGTATTTTTTACTAATTTCTTGCAAATCTTTTCCTCATCTCTTGCTCATTGGCTTCCTTGCATGTTTTTAAAAGAAATCAAGCCTATTTGCTCAAGTTTCACAGGGTTAACCTCCCAGTGTAGACAAACAAAGGTATCCCCAAACCTGGCAGCAGTGGAGTGGACTTGTGCAGTGGCAGATGGTTGATTCTCAGCTTCTTCCCTTGGTTTTTCTTCTGGCTGGGTAGCAGGGGTAGGGCGGTCTGCAGGGGCCGAGGCCGGGGCTGTCTGGACAGCTTCTGGGGCTGGAGTTGGAGCAGGGCCAGAGGCTGGAGGAGTAGCTGAGGCAGAGGCTGGAGCTGAGTCTGGGGCTGTGTTTGAGTCCAGAGCTGCTGTTGCTTCAGCAGAAACCGGGGGGGTGTTTTCTGGAACTGGGGCCGGGGGTTCAGAGGGAGGAGCTGACTGCGGGGCAGGTGTGGGTGCAGACACTGTATGTGTGGGTGTGGAGGGCACTTGTGTCGGACCGGAGGCTGAGGGTGGTGCTGGAGCTACAGCTGCTGGAGGGGTTGGCTGAGGGGCTTGAGGAGGAGGAACTGGTTTAGGCTGAAAACACATTTGAGAAGTGATCAGTGTCATGTCGATCTGATTTGTGAAGATAGCAACATTAGCTTGACCAAGTGATGAGTTTGTATGTTATATTTCCATATCAGCATATCGCCTCACATTATCATTACTAAAATAAAAGCTGATAATATAAAATATATATGATATTTATATACGTATCTAAATAATGGCTAAACAGATAGCCTGGTCACTGATAAAGGCTGGGTAAAAAAATGAGAACCTAAGAACCTGTACTATGTTGTATTATATGGTGAATTCCGTGCTATGTACTGTAATTTCCACATCATCAATTCTATCTGTAAAAGAGCAAAATCATGTCATATTGTCATAGCCACAGGTTGCAGTTTGTCATTTTGACAGGGTGAAGAGTACAGACATGGACACATGACAGTTGAGCTCCCCAGATAATAACACAACTCTTTTGCAGACTGTGATGGACAACCTACCTCGTCCCTTCAAAATTTTGCTTTAGTTTTTCTGCATTGACTGTATAAACTATGGGCATAGCTAGCGTGACGCCACCCACTGAATTGTAGACTGCGATTCTGAAGCCTTGAGTTTGGCATTTCAGCCATCACCATCTTGGATTTTTGGAGCTAGAAGTGACCATGTTTGGACAAGAGGGTGGAGTGTGGAGGAGTGAGAGTTGGATCTGACTGGACTCTGGACTGGACTCTGACGACATGTCGAACTTCCTGCCCATCTCCAATTTCTCCTTTCTGTCAAAAATACTCAAAAGAGATGTTGCCTCCCAAATCAAGTCTCATCTCTCCCCATAACTCCCTCGAACCATTCCAGTCCGGCTTCTGTTCCTAGCATAGCACAGAAACATTTCTCCTTAAAGTCACCAACGACCTCCTCCTCTCCTCAGACTCTGACCATCTCAACATCCTCGTCCTCCTTGACCTCACTGCAGCCTTCGACACCATCAGCCACACTATTCTCCTCTCCCGTCTGGAACATTCCCTAAACATTACCGTCACTGCTCTCTCCTGGCTCAGATCCTACCTCACCGACAGAAAACAATTCATCCATACCAACAACTGCTCCTCCTCCATTGCTCCTCTGCCTCAAGGCGTCCCACAGGGCTCGGTGCTTGGTCCCCTCCTTTTCATCATCTACCTGCTCCCCCTTGGCAACATCATCCGTCGTCACGGTCTTCATTTTCACTGCTATGCCGACGACATCCAGCTCTACATCTCCACTCCGCTCAAAACTTCAATAGAAACAATTGGACCCTCTCACCACCCCCCATATCCTCAATCAGGGTATCATCTTTGACAGTCAACTCTCTTTTAATCAACATATAGCTCACATTACATCCAGACTCAACTACTGCAATAGCATCCTATATAGTACATCATTCAAAGTCCTCAATAAACTACAATACATCCAGAACTCTGCTGCCCGCACCATTCACCCACATCCGCTCCCGCGACCACATCACCCCTGTTCTCCAAAATCTCCACTGGCTCCCTGTCCCATACCGCATCCAACTCAAAATCCTGTTCCTCACCCACAAAGCCCTCAACCACCAAGCCCCCTCCTACCTTACTGACCTCCTCCATCGCTATGCTTCTCCCCGCAGCCTTCGTTCCTTTAACGTCAACTTCCTCTCTCCGCCACTCAGAACCTAGCACCGAACCTGGGGGGACAGAGCCTTCTCCATTGCGGCCCACTCCCTCTGGAACTCACTCCCCAAACATATTCACGAATGTACTGACCCATCCATGTTCAAATCACTGCTCAAGACTCATCTTTTTAAACAAGCTTTTAAAGTGTGATTGTGATGTGATGTTTATGCTGTTGATATGCTGTTTGTTTATTTAAACGTGTTATTGATATGATTGTGCTAATTTGCTATGTTTTCTCTTTTTTTTGTTGTTGTTGGTGGAAATTCTCTAATTATTGTACAGTGTCAAAAGCGCTTTACAGATAAATGTATTATTAATAACTTGCAGACAGCTTGTCACTCAAGCTGACGCGCAACAAAATATGCAGAACTTTAAGCCTTAATAAATTGTTGTTTTTTTAAAATATATGTCTACAAAAAATACACTTTAACACAAACCCAACAAATTATTCGAAAAGATAAATTGGTCTATTCATTACTTTTTTTAAAAATTATTTACCGTACACAACATTAATGATAGGCTAACTGTTACCCTTGAATCCTTGAGAAATCATGTGAGCTAGTTAATGCTAAATAAATGTGCAACGTTTATACATAATGGCAAGGTGAACTAGTAAATGCACATCTACTTGTTATTGAAAATATTAGCCAGTTACTTGTGCATTTATTCCAAGTGTCCAGACAGTCTTGTGAGCCACAATGGATGGTTTGAACTTTTTGAGCAAGAGACTCTGACACATCGTCCACCTAAGAAACCACCAGGCCAAGGGCAGAGGGTGAAGCTAACGCACTTAGCCATGCTAAGTCAGCCTGCTGCTGACTAAGCAGCTACAGGCAGTGGAAACAAGAGAAGACGTAAAAAAAATCCAGAGAATTATGTCAAGTGAAACTCAATATATACAATATATGTAGTAGGGGGTTCCTGCACTGTCTGTCTCAGAGCTAACGGGGCCTTGGCCTGAAAAACTGTGAAGATCCAGTGAACTAAACCCTACAGTGAGCTCAGTACGCTTTTGGTGATGCGAAAAGGGGTATGCTAGATTCATCTCCAGACACACAGAGTGATGCTTTGCTTTTTTGTGTTGTTGGCAATCAAGGCATTAGCTGCGTTTACACTGCCTGTTCAAGGCAGGAATAACACGCCATTATACTGCCTCGCTGTTCTTAGCTGTTCTGTTCTGTATATAACGTCCAATAGAGAAAAGGGGGGAAAGAGTGGTCTCGCCTCTGAGTCGGTAATGGAGGTAGCAACAGCACTGAAACAACTTCTGAATAAAAGGGACCGCCAGCAGAACAGGATCACAGGCAGCAGGAGCTTGACGTTCTGACCACGTGTCATGTGTATGACCAACCAAAGGAGATTTAAAAAGCAGCTGTTAGCATAGTGGCTAACTCAAAGAGGAGGAACAGCTGCCATTTATGTCCGTAAACTGGGAAAACAGTTAGATTCAGGAGCTCCTGACCCTTGGAGAAGAGGACAAAATCAACTGTCAGCAAATAAATTGCGATTGACATGTTATGCTTTTGTTAATGTTTAGAAAGTGCTACCAACACATATACAGTATGTTAAAATAGAAGTGGACACTTGTGTGTTAATCGACACAGCGGTATAAAAAGGAGACTTTGTTGTGGCCCTGTGGTGCCATCTCTGTGTAGAAGTAGCTATACAGTATACAGTAGGTTAGATCCCTCCTTGTTGGTTCAGCCATAATTAATTGAGTCCCCTGGACCAAACAACCAAACATTTTACTGCTACTACCAACACTCTTTTCAACAAAAATACTGGGTGGAGTCGGGTGGTGAGAGGGCAGAGACAGGGGGCTTGTTTGGTGACGAAAACATGCACGCTGGGAACCAATCTTCCTATAGCAAAGTGCAGTAGCCAGGTTTCAACCTTTAGAAGGCAGTAACAGAATACTTCAGATTTTAATACTTTGCACTCAGATGTCATAAGCTGGACCCTCTCTATCAACAACACTACTGAATACCTGTGTATAGTGTTTTCAACCGAAAAAAAGTGGTCTGGGGGTTTTGTTACTACAAACCCAATTCCAATGAAGTTGGGACGTTGTGTAAAACATAAATAAAAACAGAATACAATGATTTGCGGAACCTTTTCAACCTATATTGAATACACTACAAAGACAAAATATATAATGTTCAAACTGATCAACTTTATTGTTTTTTTGCAAATATTATTTTAATTATAAATATTCATTTTGAATTTGATGCATGCAACACTTTCCAAAAAAGCTGGGACTGGGGCAACAAAAGCTTGGGAAAGTTGAGAAATGCTCAAAAAAACTGTTTGGAACATTGCACAGGTGAAAACGTTATTGGAGACAGGTGAGTGTCATGATTGGGTATAAAAGGAGTCATTCATAAGCAAGGATGGGGCGAGGTTCACCACTTTGTGGGTGAGCAAATAGTCCAACAGTTTAAGAACAAGGTTTCTCAATGTACAATTGCAAGGAATTTAGGATTTGATCGTCTACAGTCCATAATATCATCAAAAGATTCAGAGAATCTGGAGAAATCTCTGCACGTAAGCAGCAAGGCCGAAAACCAACACTGAATGCCCCTGACCTCAGTCCCTCAAGCGGCACCCCATATACAGAGGTTGCGGCCACAGCGGCCGTGGGTTCGATTCCGGCCTCGACCCTTTGCTGCATGTCGCCCCCTCTCTCTATCTCTCTCTCCGCCTTTCACGCTTAAACTGTCCTGTCCATTAAAGGCAAAAAAAAGCCCAAAAAATAATCTTAAAAAAAAAACAACAAAAAATAAACCGACCTCATCCTGTAAAGGATATTACGACGTGGGCTCAGGAACACTTTCGGAAAATCATTGTTGTCAGTTAACACAGTTCTTCGCAACATCTACAAGTGCAAGTTAAAACTCTACCATGTAAAACAAAAGCCATATATCAACAACACCCAGAAACACCCCCGGCTTCTCTGGGTCTGAGCTCATCTGAGATGGACTGATGCAAAGCGGAAAAGTGTGCTGTGGTCTGATGAGTCCACATTTCAAATTGTCTTTGGAAATCATGGACTTCATGTCATCCAGGCCAAAGAGGAAAAATACAGTCCAGACTGTTATCAGCGCAAAGTTCAAAAGCCAGCATCTGAGATGGTATGGGGGTGTGTTAGTGCTCATGGCATGGGTAACTTCTTGGTCTTATTTTATTACTATGCTTCTCCACATCTGTGAGGGCAGCATTAATGCTGAAAGGTACTGTACATATAGGTTTTGGAGCAACATATGCTGCCATCTAAGCAATGTCTTTTTCAGGGTCATCCCTACTTTTTTCAGGAAGACAATGTGAAGCCACATTCTGCACGTGTTACAACAGCGTGGCTTCGTAGTAAAAGAGTATGGGGTACTAGACTGGCCTGCCTGCAGTGCAGACCTGTTTCCCATTGAAAATGTGTGGCGCATTATGAAGTGCAAAATACAACAATGGTGCCCCCGGACTGGTGAGCAACTGAAGTCGTACATCAAGCAAGAATGGGAAAGAATTCCACCTACAAAGCTTCAACAATTAGTGCCCTCAGTTCTCAAACACTTATTGAGTGTTGCTAAAACGAAAAGTGATGTAACACAGTGGTAAACATGCCCCTGTCCCAGCTTTTTTGGAACATGTTGTAGGCATCAAATTCAAAATGAGTAAATATTTGCAAAAAACAAAGTTTAACAGTTTGAACATTAAATATCTTGTCTTTTTAGTGTATTCAATTGAATATAGATTGAAAAGGATTTGCAAATCATTGTATTCTGTTTTTATTTATGTTTTACACAACGTCCCAACTTCAATGGAAATGGGATTTGTATTTAAGCTACTTCCTGTAAATGTTTCAAATTACATGCCTTCTAAGAGTAGGATGCCCTTTAAGCTGCTGGCTTTTAAGGTTTTTATTGTGATCGGTCTATGGAGGAAGTCTTGAGTACCTCTGACTTTGGCTTAATAGCAACCGTAAACACAAAAGTTCAGTAATACCCCAGCCCTTTCCCACCAAAATTAGCAGATACATGTGCGTTTGTATGAATTTCCATTCCATTAAAAAGCCAGATGTTAGTGGGTGTTTGCAGCTTTTTTCTGCAGTGGGAATGAGACTTAAAGGACTAGAAATAATAAGTGAATGTAGATAAAAACCAGAGCAGCACAGTGTAGTATGACATGATTCTGTCTACTAACCTTGGTTACCATGACCACCACAAAGTTCTTCTCATCGATTTTGTACTCTTTAAGTGGGGTGTCATCATTTAAGATTTTGCCTGTGACATTAAAGCACAAACAGCAAATTAGAAAAGATTAATAACATGTTTTTTTTAGAAGAATTTAGGGTACTCTTTACATGGAAAAACATGGGACAGAATCAAACATAAGGCAGACATCACCTTAAATCAAACAGTGCATGCTGTGCATGAAGCACTAATAACCATCTAATCATTATGAATACTCATCATGTGAAAGATGAGTTATTCTCAACATGACTTTAGTGCTTTAAGTAGGCAATAAAGCATCAGGTGCTCTGAGGTAAGAATATAATTGATGATGTGGGAGCTACGATGTGAAGTGTTGTTTCCAGCCAATCATCTACTACATGTGGACACCTAGGAGTGTATTTTGATGAATCTTAGGTACTGTAACTACGGTTACTGTTAAATATATACATTGAGCAATGATTTTGAAAGAAGATTAAAACAGGGAAAGAAACTGTGAGTCATCGTCATACATTATTTTAACAAACACATTTGCTGGGTAAACAAACCAAGCATTTTGTGGGCCCTCTGTATAACTTAGTATGATGGTTCTGTGTGTTTTTTGTTCTGTAGCTCAGTCAGTGTCATTATCTGACTCACCTGCATAGATGAGTTTCTGTCCTGCAGCAGGGAATGCATCTTTTCCTCTGTCCTTCTCTATTTTCTCCTTTAGGGCTACCACCTGGAAAACAGCAGAGGAAACACTGATATTAATAATACAATAATAATGAATGAATGATCATGAAAGGGCTGCAGCTCAAAATGCTTCACAATAAAAACAAAATGCAACACAAAAAAAGACAAATTTACACAATCGAATGACAGGTGGTGATAAACAAGATATAAAAGTCAAAGGAAAAACTGCAGAGACCAGTAAGAATAGTAAAAAATAAGAGAATCGATATAAAGTGATAATTACAAGAAAACTGATATTACATAATAATTACAAGAATTACATTAGTTAAAAGCCAGACTAAATAAATATTTTTTCATTTGAGATAAAAGTGTTCAGAGAGCCCACTTCTCTTATAGCTTTTGGAAGGGTATTCCATAATTTTGGAGCATAGCTAACAAAAGCTGCTCTGCCTATTTTCTTGTGCGTATAATTTATATTTTATTACTGGCTGTAGAAACCGTGTACACCACTGCTAAACAGCCTTCTCTGTTCATCTACAGACTTTTGCATTGGTTGCTTTGTATATAAAAATCTCTGCTTGCGCTGGTTGCTTCTTATCTGTGTGCATACATGTGTAAAAACTATGCCCAATATGGACGGCACTTTCACAATATGTTTTTGATATTGGTTGCCAAGGTGCACAATAACCTTAGCAAAAAAGCTTTACATTATGCTGCTGTTCTTCTTGGAAAAACTTACAGAAACTGCCTGAGCTGATTACTCTAGAGGAATTTCACTCAGTTGTTGACTGAGAAACTAGCACTCTTAGTTCATGTGATTGCTTGTCAAATTTTCAATGAAACTGTTTTAGAAAATTGTACATATGTATGTATTTAACTGTTATTTTGTGTTGCATTTTAACTGGATGTTGTGCTTGCTCGCTGTGGTGTTTGACAGTTGTATTGGTCTGCTTGTTGTTTATTACTTTAACAATGTTTAATGCTGCCCTCTTGGTGAAGTCGCTCTTGAAAAATAGATTTTAAATCGTAATAAAACTTTCACCTGGTTAAATTAATGATATCTATAGAAGTGGCATAATCAATAGAAATAAATGTTAAAAATTCATTGGGAGAAATAACCCATGGTTGGATTAGGACAGACTCCTGCTATTACGGATACAAAAGCTGCCAAATATGCTCCATGTGAGGCACTCAAGAGCTTGCAATGCCCTTATTTATATAAACTGTATGAAAGGAGCTATACAAGTTTATTATTATTATTATTATTATTATTATTATTATTATTATTTTATATTTTCAGGAAAACAGCAAATGTAGAACATTTTAAGTAAAGTGGTTGGGTGTGATGATGTTACAGATTAGATGAGATTTATTGTCACTGCAATGAGTGAGTGCCAGGGCAAAGAAATACACTTTAGCGTCTCACCAGTAAACAGATGAACTTCTGTAAGTGATAAACAAACAAGAGAGCAAAGCCGCAGTGATTTAAAGAATGGACATCAAGTTCCGCCATGGATGTTTGACTCTGCCTAGCAGTTTTTAGTCATGAAAAAGCAGCACTGAATCAACATTTTCAGTTTTGATTTGTTTTGTTTTTCAAAAGGTAATCCCAATAATTCAGCAGTTGAATGCCGTTTATGGTGTGTAGCTCGAACACTTATGGTCATTAGGATTCACGTGATACCACTTCACAGCAAACATTATTAGCTCGATTTAAAGTTCTCCATGTGACTTCTATATAATCAGAATATTCAAAAAGGCTTTGTTGTTCTCTATGATTAAGGTTTGCTGAGCAGCTTTTTCATTACTACATTAACAGACAGGAGGTTTAAAATATTGCATCGTCATTCATGGTGAGCCACTGAAACAAGTCAAACACTGTCAAGTTCAAAGAAGAAACAGAGGCCATTTCCGGTTAGTGTTTTCAATATAAAATTTCCAAACTGCTCAGACGTCCCCTGAGAAGCAAATTCAAAGCTGTTCAGACCTCTATTAATCGGAAAGATTGTATGTAATACAAACAAATAAGGTATATATGCCTTGGCTTGAATCTCCCTCAAACAATTTAATGTTATCTATATTATTGTTGATGTTCTTTTATTTTCATGGATTTAAAAACTGATCATGTTCAATGTTCTAAAATGAACTGTATAACGGTAAAGTGTACTTTAAAATGATCGAAAAATAAATTCAAGGCAACCAACGAAATATGAAACAAAATTTTACTGCATTGTTACTACATTAATACTGCACATTATTGTCATTAAAGAGTGTTTGGATAAAAAGCTCTGCACTGAACTGAAATGAATCTGAACTGATGAAGATGCTCGCCCGGTTAGTCAATAGACGATGTTACACTTTTAATGTGAAGGGAAACCGCTCGTAGACGCGTTAACACTAGCTAACTTAACGTTACCTCACATGAACTCCGTTACCTTAAGAACCTGCACAATTGCTAACTTGAATGGCCGCATTTTTATCACATTGACGTAACGTCACTTTTTAAATGAAAAGAATAACTCGCATCGCTTTACCGCGACTGGCATTCTTTTTTCACATGAGCTAACATTCCCGTATGTATGCAGCAGCCTCCCGGCCTCACCGTGTTTACTTCAGCCCCGTTAACTTCTACTCACCGTCAGTTCTGGGTCTATCTCTATTTTGAACGTCTGCTGTTGGAGGGTCTTCAGTGTTATCGTCAGCATGTTTCCTCGCGGTGTCACACACAGCTGGGGTCAAAAGCAGTGTACTCACGGTAGTTAGTGTAAGCGCTCTTTTCGCCCAGTGTTTGTGGAAGTGGCTGTAGCTAAATGTATGTGTGACTCAGCTGTCTGAGCGGCGCTGAGCAGTCAGGGAGCAGCCGGACACACGCGCCACCTGCTGCTGGACACAGCACACTGCAGGCAGGACTGCACTCTGCCGCCTTCATGTTCTGCAGGAAATATCACAACTCAGATACAGCAGGAAATGTAGATCTCCTCATGCCATGTTTATCTGACCCTGGCTGTTTTCTTTCAACATAGATGATGTGATGGTCCATAGGTGTATCCATGTAATACTTCAAGGGATAGTTTTGCTAATTCATATATCACATTAATATGTTTAACATATTTATTTATTTATTTATTTATAATTTCACTTTGTGCTGTTATTCTGTCATGTACCTCTTATTTACAGTTTGAGTGATTTACGTATTTATCTTTTATTATTACTATTTTCTTTATCCATTTATTTATTAGTTTATTTACTTTTTTTTTTTATTTTTACTTTTTTTATCTTTCTATCTAAAGGTTTTATTCTGGTGTTTTGTCACTTATGGTAGCGTTTCCTCAGTTCCAGGTTTTAATTAGTACACATGCTGTATTTTTTTGTCAGTCAGTCAGTCATTTTCTGTAACCGCTTGTACTCGTAAGGGTCGCGGGGGGGCTGGAGCCAATCCCAGCTGTCATCGGGCGGAAGGCGGGGTACACCCTGGACAGGTTGCCAGACTATCGCAGGGCCGACACATATAGACGAACAACCATACACACTCACAGTCACACCTAAGGGCAATTTAGAGTCATCAATTATCCTGAGCTGCATGTCTTTGGACTGTGGGAGGAAGCCGGAGACCCCGGAGAGAACCCACACAGACACGGGGGAGAACATGCAAACTCCACACAGAAGGGCCCCCGCCCGGACCGAACCCCGTTCCAACCGGGATTCGAACCAGGGACCTGTATTTTTTTGTGCTTTACTTAATCACAAAGGCTCGTTTTTATTCATGTATATTGTGTGCTTGGTTTACTGTTTGAAGCACTTTGTGTTACAGTCTGTTTGTATGAAAAGTGCTATACAAATATTGATATTGGTTAAATATTGATAGATTAAAGGGATAGTTCAGGTTTTGTTGTTGTTGTTTTGGGTTTTTTTTAAAGGGGTTATATGAGGTTATTATCCATAGTTTGTGTGTTACACGCAGTAGACCTCAGTCGGCAAGACCCCGGTATAAACGAAAGTCTGACATGGAAGCTAAGTAATGTACTGCTGTGGAGAGGTAAGCAACAGACCATATTTTAGTCACCCAAAAAATTAATGATTTCCAAAAGCAAAATGAAGCCCTTGCATTGCTTCATTCAAAGTCAGACTCCATTGAGAAAAACAGTGATTTAACACAGCTGAACACTGGAGCTGCTGGTAACCACTGCATCAAACAGTTAACTCTTTGTGTTATTTTGTGACTTTTGCATTTCAAAGGATTAGCATACATGGGGAACTAAAGCCACCAACAGCTTTCCCGTCAACATTTATATACTATTTACATATATGGTATATGGTGTGTGTGTGTGTGTGTGTGTGTGTGTGTGTGTATATGTGTTGTGTGTATATATGGAACCGGTTCCATTCCAGTTCCCACACCTCATTTTGAAATGTTCAGAGCATTTTGACCAAAAATAAATTACTTCGAAACCTGGAAAATTGGATTCTCAGTTGGAACCAAAAAATTGCATTTTTTTCTAGAATTACATCAGCAGGTATGTCATATTCTAAAGGTAGGAAAGACAGGATGGAGAGAGGCAACAATGGAGAGGTTAGGTGAGAAATCACTGACAAGAGAGTGTGCACATTAATCATTGTTCCATGCTTGTTTTTGGATAAAACAAATACCAGTTGTGGATTGTGCAAAGCCCTCTACTGATCACACATCCTTGATTACAATGATTCGATACTGGTGGGAACAATTACTGGTTCACTGGATAACACCAAGGTTCCAAAAGTCCAGAACATGGCATGGCCAGTTCAAGAACCAGATATCATATGGCAGTAAAGGGGTATCAGTGTCATCTGGAACATTCTTTCATCATTTATCTTCTCTG
Source organism: Plectropomus leopardus (assembly GCF_026936395.1). NCBI lineage: Eukaryota > Metazoa > Chordata > Actinopteri > Perciformes > Serranidae > Plectropomus > Plectropomus leopardus. Next base: position 1,757,126 of record NC_142180.1, read on the forward strand.
GAGCAGCTCTGGACTTCATACTTGATGACATCAGTTTTAGCTCTAGTTTTTGGATTTGGGGCAGAATTGCTCACATTTACTTATATTTCTGGACAGACTTAGACTAGGGTTGGAGGAAATGGAGAAAATCAAATATAACGCTATTTTCAAACAAATACCTCGATATTATGACAACATTGTAGGGATGACCACTGGCGCTTTCAAAAAATCCTTACACAGTGAGACCATGGGGGTGAAGGCAAATAACAGATCAGTCTGGTAAGTTAAGAAAATATCCTCACTTCACTGTAAAGCAGCCTTTAGAACGAAGAAAAGAAAAAAGACCTTGATATTACGATATCCAAAATCTAAGATGATATCTAGTTTCACACCACGATATTGCTACCATATTAATGTATTTCCCAGCTCTATCTCAGACCACAGGAATAACGTATGAATTTTGAAAAAAGGTGAGGTTACCCTTGAAAACAAGGGTGGACATCGTAGTTTTATTTTGTCCATCATAGTATCACCCATAACAATGGGCTTCATGCAAGAACAGATATACCAATGTTTTTTTTTATTTATTTTTGTTCTTATCCACCATTTGGTCTTATTTTATTACTATGCATCAATTTTTGGGATTCACCAATGTTTTCTTATTTTTGCTCTTTCACATTTTCCAAGTGGTCGAGAGCACTCTGACCAAAATAAAAGAAAAACATCTCGCTTTCACAGTTCACAAATTGTTGCCCAGGTCTAGGAAAAATAAGTTTTATATTTGAGAAACATTTTTAAAAAATGCACAAATATAATTTAATCAGATTTAGATCATGTTTTATAGTAAATATAATGACTGAATTATTACATTTGTGGGCTAAAGCTGTACTGTGTATACTGATTCCAATGACTGTCATTTTAATTAGTCTATCCCTTTGCTGACCAGAGAGGTAATGAAACTATGTACATTTACTCAAATACATAGTAAAGTACAAGTCTGAGGAGCATTACATAAGTATTTTAATCCTGTGCCACTTTCCACTACACCTCCATTTCACTAATATAGTACTTTTAACTCCATAACTACAAGACTAGTTTACAATTTGAGAGTTTTACACACAAATGAATCTAAAGATATATACAAGTGCAGCTGAAGCAATTAGGTCATTAATTAAAAAAATGAACTGAGAATCATTTCTCTAATTGTGTAAGTCAGTTTTCATGCAATAAACATTTCATTATTTTTTATTTTAATGATTTTGATTTATTAAATTTATCTAAACTTTTTTGCACGCACACATTTACTTTAAATACTTCAATGCATTTCCCTAACATCACATTTAATCTGTTTAAGTGTATTAAACAGTAGGCCGTCATCACTTTCTCATTGAGCACACCTGGTCAGAGCAGATTTGGGTGGTTAAGAACATTTGGTACATCTGGAGTTGACCTTTTTCTTCCCAGAAGATTCTGAGAAAATACAAGAGAAATTGAAGAGAATGTTGCTGCATGAGGCCCGATATCTCCAGATACGAGCGTGAGTGAGCACCAGCAGTGAACACAGCCGTCAGCTTGTAGAGACACTTCAGTTTATTCACTGAAAGTTAACAGTGTGCACCCACAGGACAGACACTCATCCAGAACAAGGAGAAAATGGCGATTGCAAAAATCACAGTTTGTCTAATGCAGTTTCTCACACACACACACACACACACACACACACACACACACACACACACACACACACACACACAGAGTTGGAGGACTTTGGGAACTGACAGGTGGTTTACAGGGAATCAATGTAATGATAAAATAAATTATGAAGGGGGTCCATTAAAAACAAACAGTTGTACATCACACAGGAGAAATAAAAGTGCATGAACCAGACATCAGACCGTCGATTTCACTGGACATCCCAACAAAGGCAATAATAAAAGAGCTGGCTCTGTGAATAACTGCAGGATGCTCTCAACAAAACCCATTCAATTATTCTCAACCAGAGCACACACACTAACAGAGGAAACACATAAACCCTTCTCCAATTTGAAGGTTAAAAAACAAAAAAGCAACGAGGGAATCAATAAAAAAAGAAATCGGACCTGCCCCCACCTTCCACCCCTCCCCCGCCCTGACATGTGAAGAAAGGGCTGCTGTATGAAAGGCCACAGGTCTCAGGGCTTTCGCTCGTTTCCTTAGTCTGAACCTGCAGAGAGACGCACACAGCAGTCCGACAGCCGCCTCCTGTCCTCTACAACTCGTCCTTTGGTTTCACCTCGCCGTCCTCCTCTTCCGTCCCAGCATCCTCGTCCGTCTCCTCGTCCTGCTCGCCCTCCGCCTCGTCGTCCTCCTCCTCTCCGTCCTCCTCATCATCCTCCTCCTCCTCATCATCGCCTTCCTTCCTCTTGCTCTTCTCCTCTTCCTCCCTCAGCTTCCTTTCCATGTCCTCCTGCTCCTCCTTCATCTTCTTCTCTGGTCCCTGATGGGGAAAGAACACAGGTTGTTTGGGGGTTGAATGACACTTAGCTGAAAAAAGCTAAGTGTCGCCCTCTGGCTCTGCACGCAGAGAGTGTACAGAGTGCGACTTAGAGAAATCTTTGATTCAGAGGAGGTTTCTGCCCTCAGGCCCTCTTCAGGATCAGTTTCGACAATACTGACCACTATCTGATGGGTTTTTGTCAAAACAATTGCAGGTATTTTGATGTCAAGACACTTTTGGTTCATGTAACACTGTAGCATGCTGCTGCTAAGCCTCGACTATGTTCACACTTCAGATGGCATTTTACAGTACTAACTTATTTTGGATTCAATACTTTCAATAAAAAAAATACCTTCATGTACTACAAAACATATTTCACATACATACAACATATATATGCGTTCCCCTGAGTTAAAAAAAGATGCTGATGTCCAAACTGAAACCACTTTGGCACAACTTTGATTCTGAGGCTAAAGTTTTTCTTTACATGACAAAATCTGCTCAAGTCTTTCTTTAGGACATGTCAGCATGTGGATTTAGAAGCAAGAGATCAAACCACTATCCTATGTTTAACCCTTTAACCGCTTTAATTTTAAAACACATGGTGCTTCACACATAATGCACTTTTCAAAATCAAGCTTTTAAAAATATATTATACATTAATATGATTTTCTACATTTGAATTATTTTTCAAATCAACATCAGTCGTTATCACAAATATCAAATGTTACTTTTCAGAATTTTATTCAGAATTTTTTTTTCTTTAAATGCCAGGTTTTTTTCATAATTCCACTATGTTCTTAGATGAAAAAACAAAAACATCATTTTAAATATACTACATGCACAGTGTGTTTGTTTTTGTTTTTTTGCTGATCCCAGCCTGGGATATTGTCAATGATTAGCAGCAACATTGATTGTGACAGTGCACCTAGTGGAAATAGCATGTATTATGCCAAATGTGGTAAAAAATGATGTCATCAGATGGAAAATAGTTTCCATGGTGTATTTTAGACTTATTGTAGAAGCTGAGCTGGAAATTCACAGATTAAACTAAAAGACACTATCTTGCCAAAATATATGTCATATGCATGAACACAAGCTGAAATTATGAAGCAATGAAGAATGAAAAGTGCTTAAAATGCTCCAAACTGTCCCTATGGGTTAATGACTGCCCTACAGTTGGCCTTGAGATAAGACTGTTCTACCCAGGAACGACCACAGCAACAGTGACAAATCATTCAAATCAGTAGCAAGTAGAGCTCGCAGGTAAAGTTGCAGCAGTGTACCGTGAAGACTGACTGTTCCACACTGGATGGAGAATCTCCCCTGCATGTGCACATGTGCTATGCTTTCATTTCATACTTTAAGGGTCATTGTAACTGATAACAATAATAACTGCGTAATATCGTACATCTTGAAAGTCTAGTATTTCCTGTGACGGTTATCGATTGATGACGTCACAGGCTAGCTCCGCACAGTTGACAGTCACCTCAGAGGCTGGCCTGTGAGCTGTCGAGGAGGAATCGTGAGCATGACTGATGAGCTTTCACGAGTCAGACAGGAGCACAGACTGACAAATGCCTTTTTACTTTTGCAGTTGTTACTTTTGTTTTTTTTTACCGTTTAAGGAACTGCATTTCTTGTCACTAACAATGACTACATCCTCATGTGCCTCACCAGGTGAACCTGAACAACAAGTCAGTAACCCAAAACAAACCCAGCAGGAAGTAGTGCTGCTGGCTGTCAAACCCTGCGTCTTTCTGGGCTGCTTTTCTTCACATTCACACATACACGCTAATTATGAATTTCTGTTTTAAATGCATTCATCATTTATTCTGACATTTATAAAAAACTAAGCTCATAAGCCGAGTCCTCAAACAATAAATAGAAGAACTGTTCCCTTTTGTTTTGTGTAGTGTAAAATAAACAGTATGATGTACAGCAGGCTGTTGGTAAAGTGGGCAACAACAGTCATACCTTAGTAACTCCCCAGGTCTCCTTCCCAAACTCCTCTGCTTCTTTGACATCATCAGTGATCAGGAAGTTGTCAAAGATGGTGCCAGATTTCACCTGAACACACACAAACACATCAGCATTATTACACAGTCATGTTGACAGGTTTTTAATGTGTCGAGTCCCTGGAGGCCACAGGAGGTCCTCTGAGTGGGTCCCAAATTTTATTGTGTTTTGACATGTCGTGTTAAACCCAAATTTCATGTTATACGCTTCTAAATTGTGGTTAGATTCATGGATGTTGAAAGTTAAATAAAACCATCAAACTGAAACTTTCTTCTAAACCCCAGTCTGAGTTTCCTTTTCACTCACTGAGACAGATAAAACATAGTCTCAGCTCATGTGAGACACATGCCCACACAGTGTTAAAATGTCGGCATCCTGTGAAAATATTTTCTTTTAATTTGCAAACCAGAGACCATCCACGTTTCAAAGAATGTGGATTTTGTTTATAACGCAAAGGAAAGATTTTTCCATTTTTGGTAGGGTCGTTCTCGTCTAAATGTGGTCTAAAACCCAAGTTTCACTCTCAGTGATGACATCTGTGACATGAGAAATACTTTTAAAATAAGGCAAGTCTCACAAAGCCACTGTTTCTATTATTTCAACACAGGTTTGTTTTTCATAATATAGCCTTATCAGGGAAATGAAAAACAAAACAGGTTGTGTCCCCTGGATGCAACGCCTGTGAGTTTACTGTGTCCTTGCAGATCTGAATGCATCAGGGACACAGATCTTGTACATGGCAACATCACTGATTTCCTCACAGATTCCAGAGAAATGATGAGTCTTCTGAACTTGTTTCAACTCAACTTTATCATCAGTTTTTACCACACAGCATGAAACCAGTCTGTATTTATACTCAGGCTTTTATATACTAATTTAGGTGGGTGGGTAACACTCTTTACCTGCCACAGATCCAGACCCAGCACTCCGATGTTATCAAACGTATACATGGCGGCGTCATGAGTGTACTCTGGGTTGTCGATCTCAGGGTGGACCCAGGCTCCTTTGTAGTCAGGGTTGTCAATCTGCTTGGGTTTCCACTCGCCCTGCAAGCACACACACAGTGGTTACTAGTAATGAGACTGATTATTAGACCAACTCCATGATAGAAGTAATGCCTTCAGAAGATTACCCCCCACCCTAAACCCCACATTAATTTATTCTCCCAAAAACTTTTTAAAGGACTTCAAATACTGATCAATCACTGTGTCTCTCAAAACTCTGGTCCATGTCCTGCACTGTAAAAGATGTACCTTGTATTCTGGGTTGGTGATCATGGGAGGTTCCCATTCTCCGTCCATGTCTTCATCCCAGTCATCAGGCTTTTTGGCATCAGGATCGGGGATGGTCTCTGGTTTGTCCCAGTCCTGAGAGACAGCACAATTACAATTATCACTCAAGTCCTCATGGTGAAACCACACTGTAACAACATGCACGTCATTAAACAGGGATGTGAGCGGGGCTCTGTACATAGAGCGCTACATTAGCTTCCTTTGATTGCTAACGATGTGACACAAGCCTGGATTTCTGCTTTCTTTAGAGCTGACTAAAAAGAGATTTAGAATCATGAGGGCTGATCATGCTTTTGACTTTCTAACCAAGTTGCCTTTTTTTTTCAAAATAAGAGCACTTTGTTATTCAAGATAAATTCATCCAAAATCAGTTTGACAACTGATGCCAAGATGTGTGAGTCTATCAGCATCTATAATGTGATATTTGTGGTCAGCTCACAAACCCATAGAGTTAGACCTTACAAGCCAGGTTTAATATTCACTATGCTGTTTACCTGAGTCCACAACTTTGAATCAACCCACTCCACGGACCTAAACTTGACTGATCGTCTGGCATCATGACATGAAACAGCAGTTTCATTTAAAAAAAAAAAAACAACAAGAAAAAAAATCCAATGAGGGTCGGGGGGGTCTCAATTAGCCAATCAGTGCCACTGCTCAATGTTATATGCCCTTGTGTCTTTACGTTGCAGATACGGCTGAAACGGAGCAGTAACACCAGACATCCTGGAGGCAGAAGAGTGTAGCTCAAGTAAAACATGACTGAAGGAGACGACAAAGATGGTTAAATATTGGCAGAATGAAACAAGTCAGTTATATATAAGAATATACAGTAATATTTGGTGAAAGTAGTGAAAAGAATTCTTCATCCATATGTCAGGATGTATTTAATGGCCTCGCAGTCTGTTGTTGTGTGAGACTTTTGACTCTGCCCTCTGGTGCCATCTATCGGCTGCATGTATGCCATCATAAAGGACACATGGGAGCACATGGCAGTGACATTTACAACGTTTGAAAAAGCAATCTCTTTTTTGTAATTTAAGGGAACATAAATGAGCCTTAATGCTGGTGTCAAGCTCTTGTCAAGCACTGAACAATGAGTAAAAACAACAATGGCGAGCACTACAGACAAGATAGATGATGCTGTCAAGGCTAATCTACATCGACGTATCTTTTCAATATCACCCTTCATCGTAGTTTGTGTTACAGTCCTCAGCTCTGCTCTAATAACAAGCATGCTGGCATGACCACGCATTTGTGTGGACTTTAAATCATGTTAGTTTCAGCCCGATTCTCTGCTGTACAACTATGCTGCATTATTCTGTCTGGTACTTGGTTTAGATTTTAATGACCTTTTGATATCTGACACTAAAAAAATGTTGTCTGGTTCTGAGAAGACACCTGCTCCACGACTCTGGTTCATTAACTGATTTGGATAACTCTGATTCTGGATTTGTTGATTCTTTGAAGCTGGTATTTTAAACCAGCTTCAAACTATCAAAATATAAAAAATGGACCCAAATATTCAGCTATTTAAGTATTGATTGATTAGATGGTATTCAGTTTACAGGACAAATGCCATTTCAGTGTTTGTGATCCTGCTGCTGCGCCTGTCACACACAAAGTGACAGGATTAATCATTTAAACCAACGGTTATTAGCGGGTTTACTGACTGAATCGAGTCGTTTCTGTGTCGGTTTGAGCAGCACCAGAACGCAAACATGTGAGCCTCCCTGAGTGGATCCTTTCCTGCTGCATAGAGCAGGTCAATCCCAGTATCTTGCATGAGAACATTTGTGATTTCAGATGCACAGCAAAATTTAACAGACTTATTTTAGAACACTGAACAGATTATTGTACTGATAAGTTTTTTTTTAAAAAAAACTTTACAAACTATAGTGTCACAACCACTGACAAGCTGTTGGGGAAACTCTGGGCAGTCTCTCACTCAGTTCTTATTATTCTCTACTCATTGATGGCAAAGCTCCAGAGCCCAGAAAATGGTATTGGGTACTGTCCTACTGATGTCCTACCTCAGGCTTGGTGTCGGTGGGGTCTTCAATCTTGGCCCTGTCGTCCCAGTCGCTGGGTTTCTTGGCCTCTGGGTCCTTGATTTTCTTGGCGGGCAGCATGTCCCAGTCGTCCTCCAGGGAGCCTGACTCCACCTTCTCATTGTTGATCCTTACCTCGTAAGTCTGGTCTGGATTCAGGATCAGCGTGTACAGGTTGGTCAGCTCGTCGTCCTGGAGAGAGAGGTGAAGGGGATTTAGAGCGAGCAAGAATCCTTACACTCAAAAACTTTCCATCAGGCTCCATGCAGTAGCTACCTTGCATTTGATGTCCTTCTTGATGAGGTGGTTCTGGCCCTTGTAGTTGAAGATGACGTGAACCTTCTTTGTGCTGTATCCACAGATGTCGGGCCCTGCACATACAGTTAAGGTTAGTATTAGGAGCCGTCAGTCGTACTTGGTAAAACTTTTGCCACTTTCAGCAGAATGTAGCCCCAGGTGATCAGATGCATCCAACTGCAGAAATTATTAAGTCCATCACTCTGTTTGTCTGACACCAAACTTCCTCCAACAGCATCTTCAGACTGTTCTCCATAAACCATCCACACACAGCTTGGAATTTTAAAAAAACTTGAGCTTCAAAAATGTTTAAGTGTGAACAGCTCTGTAAACAGCTACTGCAAATCCTTGCTTCATAAATTTGCAAAAGTAATGGAATAAGAGACAAAATGTTGAGGAAATGGTGAAAGTTGTGTGGTAAATTTCTAAATTGTGTCTCACAAACTGAAAATTTAAAAATATCTACTATCCTATCCTCATGTAAATTATTGCAGTCAGTGAAAAAACAACAGCGACCTTTAAAACTGCAGCAAATTGGCCTGATTTCTTTCAAAAACATGAAAAGAAAGCATTAAGCAACTTAAGAGGAAATGACCTAAAAAAATGCAAGAACTCACTAAAAACAAACAAACAAGCAAAAGCACCACAAAATCACCAGAAAATTGGCACAAAAAAGAAGAGGGAAAGTAAAAATCCAAAACAAAGAAATTTAAAATGTGCTTAAAATCCTAATAATCCAACATAATTCTTAAAATACAGTTATAATGATGGCTTTCTTTACATTTCTTGCTTCTTTTCAAAATTACCTTCTAAATCTACTAATTACTTCCAGTTCAAAAAACATTTCTTGCCAAGCTGCGCATTGCCTTGTTTCCCCATGTTTCCAAAAGAAATCAAATCAATTTGTTCAAGGTTTATAAGTTTAAATACCTGTGAAAGTCATCTGCATGCAGTGCAAAAAAGTAGTCAATCCAGGTTTTTGATATCAGTTTGTCATTCATAGAGCTAGAATTTTTTATAAAAAATAAATAAATGAAAAATAAAGCTACTTCTATGTTGTCGTGATGAATTAGATTTGGCTTGATTACTACATATTTGACTTTAGTTTGAAATGTGCCTTTATATGCAGCACTGGTCATCATGTGAATCCAGAGTGTATTTTGTTATTTGGCAGGAAGTTAACAACATCATGACTTTTTCCCCTTTGCGTTTAAGGTTGAAAGTTTAGTATTCAATTTTATTGTCATTTCACTGCATATTCACTTACACAGAATGAAACAAAATGCCGTTCCTCATTAGCTCAGTGCAGTACATTTGAGTTCCTCTAAATGCCTGGCTCAGACTATATTATTATATAATGTTACTTATTTATTTTCCTTTATTTGAAATGATAGAGGAGGCTCAGTAATGACTACATTTGACATAGCTGAATGTAAAAATCATTTTTCAGGAAAATGCACCCAGCATCCCTCTAGCTGCCCCCCCCTCACACAGTGGTGCTGTGTGGCAGGCCTCAGCACATGACTCACCGAACATGATGTAATACTGCGAGTCTCCGTGCATGCCGCTCTGGTCCAGGTCAGAGGGGAAGATCTTGACGTAGCCGCCTCCACAGTCAATCTTCTGCTCATGCTTGACAGTGAGCTGGATGACCAGGGGCTTTCCCTCGTTGCTGAAGGGCTCAAAGCGGGCTGACAGGGCGTAGAAGCGGGCGTCCTGGCTGGTCTGCAGACCTGTCGTAAGTACAGGTGCAGGAGTGGACAGCTGTTAGCAACAATCGCTCAAAGCTATTCATGGCTTTTTTTGGGACTATGCTGCAGTTTCTTTTTTTACCAGATTTCCCTAGTAAAATTGGTTTATTGTAATGATTTTTTAAAACGAAATGTTAATTCATAGCTGAATAATATATTGCTATTTTCTCAGAAGATAGAAGAAAAAAGAGGAAGAACTAGTTACCGTTCAGCAAATAAACGCAGAAATTATAAATCATGGCAATATGTGCTTCCACATTCCGTAGGAGTCTCAAGAAAAATAAAGTTAGTACAATAAACATAAAAATACATCAAAAGAAGTCATTATATCAGTTTTGGCCAAATTCACCATAAAGTCAGTTCAGCAGCTTATCGCTGTGGGGATCTGAAATAGGTAATTACAGGAGAATCAAAAAGCTGTCCATCCTTACATGGAGTTTTGCTGTTATTTTTTTGATTGAGTACACTTCATTACCTCTTCTTGCCATTGAGGGAGGGTGGGGGGCTATTCTCATGAAAATGAATCCGGATTTTTTTTTGTATGCCAGATACTCCCCCAATTTTCACCCCAGGGTGACTTGGCAGGTTATTCCAGCTCTGGGTCTAATCTCAGCACATTCTTTACTGGGCAGTTTCTTGTCTCTGTGGTGGCTGTACTGGGATCAGCTTATATACATAAACCTCTTTTACCTACATTTGCATGATAAGACACCAGCTGTGTCTGAAATGTTTGTATCAGTTGTCTGTGTGACAGAATATGCCAGGATTACCTTTATCAGCCTCTGCATCACCATAGAACTTTCCAGCACTCAATTTCCACTGGCCATAGTCGGACTTGTGTTTGGACTCAGTCCAACGGCTCTTCCATCCATCTGAAACACAGCAATTACACTCAACTTGTTACTGATGCTGGGTTTTTTGTGAACACACTCCTGTGTTGGAGAGGTGTTGACCTCGATCAGTGTACATGGTAGGAATATCCTGACAGTGACTGTCACGTGGAAACTTTGGTACTTGATTTAAATATCTTGACACTGATTTAAATATCTTTTTTTCATATGGCCACAAGTGTGAGAAAAACTCCATTCACAGTCCGTACATTATTACTAAACTACATTACACATCTGTTTTACTGCCTGTCTCAGAAACACAATAAAACGGTAACTTCACCCATTTTTTAAATTCATAATGTTGTTCCTATGGTCTCAGACAGTCCAAAAATGTTAGTAAAAATGAGCAACTCTCCCAAATCTGAGGACATTGGACATTTTCTGTTCTAACACTACAATAGCATAAAGCTGGTCTGGACATAAAAAAGACAAACAAACATTCTGTGGGTCCATAAAATCAGTATCCCATTTATTGTCTATGGAGATATGGCCCATGACAAAACACGTTTGAGATTTCCTGGTTTTGAAAGAGAAAAAGTATTGATTGAACTCTCCTCAGCCATGTAAGTAACGTACTGAAATTCTTCATTTAGATGTTGCTCCCCTTAAAACTTGCTGTACTGAATTTGAAGAATTACACCAGAATAAGACGACTTCAAAATAAAAGCCGAATTTTTGAGAAAATATGAATGAGCGCAATGGCAGAGGGGAGGGGAATCTGGTCTACAAATCATTTAACACTATAATATCTTTGGCACAAATGGTTTATAAGAGTCAAATCTCATCTAAATAGTTAGTATCCTACTTCCCTCCTTATTCATGAATTGATTTATACATGCTCAGGCTTAATTCTGGTTTTATTCTGACTGCTTTGGCACATTGAGGACAGTCAGTCACAGCTCTGTGTTTAGTAGTTTTGGGGGAAAGCCTACCAACAGCACTGCGGTCGTCGGAGAGTTCATATGAGAGCTATTAATATGGTTCAGTGTGATATCAAAAGTGAAAGAGTATTCGGACTCCCATGCGAAGATGTCACCTAAAGCATTTTTCGATATTACAATACAATTTTTAAAATAATATCACAACGCTGACTAAACGTTACTGTATTTAGCTACTTCTCTTTTTCCAGGTTAAAATATCTCTCAGTAAAGTAATAGCCATAACCTGGCCTAACTTACTGTAATGGCTTAAAATTACGTAGTATGGTCATTTTAAATGAAACATGTTCTGATATTGAAGACAACATAATAGTTGGTACGGTTACTGTCACAGGCAGTTATTGCAGCCACTTTAACATCCCAATTTCTCACAGACAGGACAGGCAGACACGGAGCGGACTATATACTGCACCTCCATCCAGAAACTGTTCCTTGAAGTAGACGGTAGCGTCGATAGTGACAGCCAGCGAAGTAAAAACTGCCAGGAGAGCCACAGAGAGCTTCATTTCGGCGGTGGTGACCGGAGCAGGGGTTCAGAGTGCAGCTTTGAGGTGAAATCAGCTAATAAAGCCTCAAGGAAATGTAACCCGAGAAGCTCTACAGCGACTAGCCCTGCACAGATGGCCGCAGCTCATTGGACGAGCGGATCGCCAATGAAATTAGACCACGAGTTACTTTTCGGAAACGCTCGGGTTTGATCGGACTGAGATCGGAGGGGGGCGGAGGCGAGAAACAACTCAGCTCTCCCGTGGATCTGAGCCATATCTGAGCTCTCCTGTCGTATTCAGGGACTATGGGAAAAACCTGGAAAAGGTAACATCCGTTTTCCCCGTATATTGGTTTCAAGGGTAAAAGCCTTCGGCCACGACGGTGTGCTTTTAGTCTCAACAGGTAATACTGAAAGACAAGGGAAATGTCGAATTTAATATGGGTGCCCAAATATTACCAGAGTTTGGTATTATATTGTTAATTAAAGGCGTGTGATTGTGAATTGGATTTATACTGCTCTTTCATTGTATATCTTTCGTATCCGTATGCTGTCTTTCTTATTGTCCACCACCTACTGCAGCTTTGCAGTGCATTGTGGGGCTTTCTTTACAACATTTCTGTTGCTTTTTCATGAACACACCGCAGTTTCATTGTCTCTGCTAGGAACAATAATACATCCATGGGAACAACTGATTAACCTGAAACCAAACAGAGTGACTGAAAGTCAAATACTGCTGACACGACTGTTTTTATGAAATCATAGCTGTGTATTACTATATTGTATAAAACATCACCATTTTGCATGAGCAGTGCTACTGTGTACAATCATCATAAAGCTATTAATATTTTGTTATAATCGAATTACTCCATATTGCGGTTGCTCAACGATAAAGGTGTCTTGGTGGATAGCTCGCTGTGATCGTATAGTGGTTAGTTTTCTGCGTTGGGCCTGCAGCAACCCGGTTCGAATCCGGATAACGGCATCTTTGCACAAAGCTGCTAACATAACTTCTCAATGCACGATGAGTGGGTGGCTCTAGTAGTTGGAAAACACAAGGTATCATTTCAGTGATTCATAAAAGATATTTGCAGGATTATCAGACTCATGCGGCCAAAGTTCAGAATAAACACACCAACACCGACAGAAGTGCAGCCAAAACAACAGAAAATAAAAACGAGCGAGTTCATTAAATTAAATTTTAGTGCCCCCCTTGACACAGGTACCTTTGTAATGCGTGTTACGTGGAGTACGGGATGGTGGAATCTTAATTTCTATTTTCACCTTCATTCCTTTCACTTTATCCTTAAATCCATGCAAAAACAACAACAAAACCAAACAACAACAAAAAAATGTTACAGTAAAATTTACTGCAATCACTCAACATTTGGTTACAAAATATTTCTGAAAATATTTCATACAGTCAATGAAAATCAAAATCCCACTGATCGCATCACGTATCATTTACTGATATGACTGACTATACAAAAACTGAAAAGTGAATAAATTACAAAATTTCAAAGAATATCAGGTTTTAAATCAAATTAACTCAAATTTACAGAAAAAAGCAAAAATCAAATATAATGCAATAGACATAAATTAGTAAATTTGCTTTGATGTATTTCAAACATGTAAAAAGGAAAATAGAGAAATTATATTACAAACAAGCTGACAAACAAAAAAAGTACTATTTACAGACAATGAAAAACATAAAGCAAAAGAAATGATCAATCACAGGATGACATGGTTTATCGGAAAAGCAGTGACAAGAAGTACAAATTTATTTAATCCCATTCCTTTCTTTAAAGTCACTGAATTTGAATGAACCAGCTTTCTTATTCATTTAAACCTATAGACTAATTAACTAAACGAAAATAAATTGTCACACACGTAGCCTGACTGACATGAAAGCATGAACGATGGATTTGGAACAGCTTTATAAAATCTCCAGTGGTTCAAATAACATTTAGATTCTTTAATCATGTAAAAGTAGCAATACCACAATGTACAAATACTCAAAGTAAAATTCATGTTTCAAAATGTTATCAACAAAATGTAGCTCATGCATCTGAAGTTACTATTATGCAGCAGAATAATAGTGTTATTAAACTGTTATTACTGATGCCTTAATATGTAAACTGTATTTTACCGTTGCAGCTGTTTGAGATGCAGCTGATCTGATCTATACATTTGGGTAGCAACAATATTTAACAATATCTTGCATAGAACTTTTTCATCTGCAGAGTAACAGTGGCTGTCCAATGAATGTAGTGGTGTCAAAAGATCACTATCACTCTCTGTAATGTGGAGTGTAATCATGAAAGAGAATTCAATGTAAAGAATCAAATAAAATGCAAGTATGTCTTGTCAATGGAGCTGTATAGTTATAGTCCACCACTGGATGTGTCTGACAACATGTGACCATGAGTGACTCAGTCAAATCAACCATTAAAAGTCGACCTGCAGTCTGGCTGTGAGTGAGTATGCGACATTTGCACTTGGAAGCAGCATGTACTGCTGTTTATCGCACGAGGAATGACTCAAGTCCAAATATTTTAATGACACAGGCAGGGTCTTTAGAGTAAACATTTTCACTCATTAACTGTTGAAACCTGAGCAAATTGTCTTGATTTCTTTTAAAAGCAAGAAATGAAAGAAGAAATGACCAAAAGGCTTCCAAATAAAAAAGTACAAAAGATACCCCAAAGATAAAGTGGAAAAAACAGCAAACAAGGAAATTACCTGGAAAATAATTTTTTTTTTTTTTAATGCAATGAAAAATATTTTTTTTATTTTTCATTGCATTTTATTACATTATAAGTTTTGGATTTTTTTTAAAGACCACCTGAACAGTATTATTTCATTATCAGCTAAAAGTTTTTATAATATCTGTAAGGGCATTTTATGATATTGTTTGTCACATTACTGCATTACTGGGTTTTAATTTCTTTGATTAAATTGATTGGTTAAAACAATTAATTGATTGATTAAAAAGCTTGCTTACTAAACAGCAGTTTAGTGCAAACAGTAGATTTGATCACATTTCCAGTGTAAGGCAGTCTGATAAAGAGCTTGTAGCTTGAAACATCACCTTGGTGCTAATTAAATGAAATATTTATGGGAGCATAGTTAAGTGTGCGGACACAGTTCTTTTGAATTTTCTCTGGTCCTGCACCTAGTTTTTGTAGGCTGGATGTGTTTTCACAAACTTAATATTTGACAGTGAACTTTGGTCTGAGGTCAAATAAAACGAAAGCTCCCAAAGTTTGACCAGGTAGTAGTACCACGAGCAGCCACAGAGGGGCCCCAGAGTCTGTGCTGCAGGTCACAGTGATTGAGCATGAGTACATTACTGATCCTGCAGAGATTAATGATGAGTCAGCACTCACAATTTATATTGTGTTTTGTTAAATGATTTTATAAAGGATATTTCTCCTCAGATCAGGTATCATCTGTGCCTCTGAGAGGCCCCTCTGAAATACTGGGCCATATGTACCTGACATATATATCAGTTACATCATATGTAACCCTTTACATGAGATACATATAACCAGAGGTGGAGGAAGTATTCAGTTTCTTTACTTAAGTATTAGTACTGATAACAAACTGTGAAAATACTCAGTTAAAAGCAAAAGTTCTGTATTGAAAATGTTACGCAAGTAAAAGTATAATTAGGGAAATTTTTATTTAAGTATTTGAAGTAAAAGAACCCGATGCAGAAAAATCTAAAAGAAAAAAGAAAAACACATATAAAATAGAAAATGACTTTGAGTTTTTCCTTGGTCGGTGTGCCGGTCTAAGGACAGAGGGATGCTGTATGCTGAAAAGCCCTCTGAGGCAAACTGTGATTTGTGACAATGGGCTTTATAAGTAAAACTGACTTGATTTGACTTAAATGGTTATCAAAATAGTTTCCAGTTTATGTTCTGTCAGTCTGCTAATTAATAATCATTTCAACTTGTTTAAACTGTTGGGTAGTTTAATTTATAACAACACATAGTATTTTAGAAATCCTTGCTATGTTTTTTTATTGGAAAACCTTAATGTGTAAAGTGACCAGTGGCTTTTTTAAAAGTACATTTTCTTCTGAAGTGTAGTGAAGTCAAAGTGTAATATGGCATGAAAAGAAAATACTTTAGTAAAATACAAGTACCTCAAAGTTGTACTTGAAAACAATATTTGAGCAAATGTACTTACTTTCTACCATTTCATGTAACTGTCCTTTACATGAGATTGGTCACAAAACTGTTGATGTCACTGTGATACTGTAATACTGTAAGAAGTACAAGGACAGAAAATGTGTCAGTGGGTGTGATGCTGAGGCCCTGTGTGTCTGTCACTGCTCGGTGACTGTCAGCTCTGGTAGAAGCACTGGAACTATGAGAGACAGCTGAAACTGAGGGACAAACAGACAGTGAGTTACTCCAGGTTACATACCACTTCCACGATGCAAACAAAAGCAGACAAGAACAATGTGGATGTGCGATGAAGCCTGAGTTGATGGCACACTGACATCCTCCAGCCATAAGAGAAGCTATGTGAATGCACACATCAAGGTGTCAGAACAGCATCACTCTACAGGAGGCATGTTACATTCTGCACAGCAGGGCCCTGCCTGGAGCTGACTGATGGCAAATACAGCTGAAACAAAGTCACAGATATTCCACTCAAGTGCAGATGCAGAAGAGACAGTGTCACCATGCAGCACACTCAGCCCTGCACCGTGCAAGATCCACACAGCAACAGAGAGTTCTGAGGGTCCAACAACCAGGAGAGAGTCAGATTTGCTGCTCTGACACGGATTAGAGGAACGTGAGAACGCTGTGCTGCCCACACTGAGGCTGCTGGTTTTATCATCACATCTGCTGGACTGGATCGCACTGCTGTTTGATTTGATTTCACCAACCACACATAAAGAAAAAAAAGATAACGTCATCTCTTCCTCTCTTTACACCAAACCTACAGATCGAATTACACTTGTTCATGCAGCAAGTTTCCATCCAATTCCTCTTAAAACAGTCTGGTTTTAAGTCAGCTCATTACACTGAAAAGAATCTGTGCTGTTACAGAACAATATGACCAAAGCAAAGCAGAGATGTTATCAAAATGTAGGGATAGAAATTATCCTGAAGATTGACTTGTAAATGCAGAAAACATGGTGGATTCAAAGAGCAGACACATATCTGTAAGTGAATAAATCTCTAAAACCCAATCCACACCTTGTCTACTGCACCACATTCACTACCAAAGCTAAAAACATCAAAAGTATAATCTTAAAACATTGGCACATTCTTCAGAATGCTCCATCCTTAAAAAACACCTTTATGGACCCACCAATGGTCACCTTTAAGAGAGGAAGAAATATAAAGGACAGAATAGTCAGAGCATGTGAACAGCCTGAAGTCATGGACAGCAAACACTTTAAACTGCAATTGTAAGTGTGCAACCTGCATATGTGTGCCAATACACTATAAACTGTCAGTATTTTAATTGTTCTATCAATGGGGAAACAATCAATATTAAGGATTTTATTACATGCAAATCAAAAAATGTAGTGTACACGATAAGATGTCCATGTGGCAAATTATATATAGGTGAAACTTCCTGCTCCCTGAAAGAAACGCATCACCACAGAAGAGCCATTAAAAGGAATGACGTCACCAGCCCCATGGCAAGACACTAATGAAATGAAGCATCCTCTCTCTTCTTTGTTCTTCTTGGGCATAGAAGTGATCAAACCACGTGAAAAAGGTGGTAATGTCAATTATATGAGAAAAAGGAGAGAAGCATTTTGGATTTTTTATTTAAAATTTATATTTCCAGGTGGTATGAATGAGGATTTTTCAATTAATGACTGTTTATAGTGTTTTTAAGTGTGGTTTTGTAATTTATTTTTACAATGAGTTGTTTGAAGACAATACCTTTATACCTTATAATCCCTTGTGGTTTCTCATTTGCTGGTCTTTTTTTATTATCTTTTCTGCATATAGCACTGTAGATTATTATTCTAATACCACATCCTGTTGCTGTTTCCCAGTTTAAGACTTATTATGGTGCCACTCATGTCTCCAGCTGTCTACACTTCCCTTGCCTCCCTGTCAGGTTTTATTGGTCTAAAGTCACATAAATTCTAACCAACTCACCTTTACAGGTGATCTGTTGGCTTATATACAGTATGTGTACAGTGGTCCCTCGCTATAACGCGGTTCACCTTTCGCGGCCTCGCAGTTTCGCGGCTTTTTTGCATTCTTTTTTTTTTTTTTTTTGCGTTCAGCTTGCCAAATTTACAGCCTTAAAACATCTATAATAAAAAAAATTGTAAATTGTATTATTGTATTATTATAAAAAAATAAAGCTGACTACTTTGCGGATTTCGCCTATTGGGGGTTATTTTTAGAGCGTAACTCCCGCGATAAACGAGGGACCACTGTAGTTGTATATGATTGGTTGTATTTTTGTACTTCTTTACCTAAAGAAAAAAAAATGAATTTCATACCTACCTTTTTAAATGACGTTTGCAATGCGTTTCTTGATGACCCTGATGAAGACCACAAGCCGAAACGTGTTGGTCTAATAAAGTTGTTCTTTAAACTACAAGTGTTGCTGGAGCTCTTTGATATCTTCATTCTCCATGCACCTCGGAAGTTGGTGAAGTTGTGCCAGAAAGTTCCACTCTGCACCAACCACACCTCTCGCACCACAGTATTCATAATATCAGGGCAGCTGTGGCTCAGGAGGCAGATTTTGGCAATTTCTTTCTCCGGCTCTTCCAGTCTGTGTGTCAGAATATCCTTGGATAAGACGCGCAACCCAAAATTGGCATTGTGTATGAATGTATAAAAACGGAGTAGCAGGTGGAACCTTGTATGTTAACCTGGGCCCCCTGCGTGTGAATGTGACTCGCAGTGTATAAGTGCTTTGAGTGGTTGATCGACTAAAACAATGCTATACAAAGAGCAATTCCATTTATACTGCAAAACTTCAGTAAATAGCCCATACTATTATTTGTTTGAATCACTAAACTCAACAGGCTTGTATTTTGGACAGGCGTCTATATGGGTCGGGATTTTGATTTCTTTCACATAAAACTGTTACTCAGCAAAGATGAAAAATACAATGACATTGCTTATTTAAGCATCTGTTTTGTCCATCTCTTATTTACTCTGCTGGTATTACTTCTTCTTTGGTGATCATGGTTTCAGTCAAATGAACTGAATGATTGTATCACTGAGAATCTTAACAAGCTGTATCGTATGTCCATATTGGCAAAAGTCTTGACATTTAGTATGAAGTGATCTAAGCAGCTAACTAATGATAACTCCAGCAGGTAGCCAACATCCCAAAAAAAGATATAAAAGATAAAAAAGAACTGCATGGTAACCAGACCGGGGCTCTAATTGAAACAGGCTTTTCTTTGTCAAAATGTGCAGCCACACTGGGCTTCTAAAACAGACTGGGTGTCTAATTGGGATTAGGTTTATATTTGAAGTTTTACAGTATATTACATTCATTCCTGACATCCACCCCAAATAATTTTTAATGTTTGAGTACAAAGAAAAATATTTATCTCGATCATTTTCAACAGTGTCTCCATATGGTTGATACAGCTCACCAACAGTCTGTCAGGTTGATTACAAACTGTAAAGCTCTGACTCACCACTGTGAGTTGTACTCTCGTAGGCTCTTCCACTGGCCCACCTTTATATATAAGGCAGTTCTTGGTCTGCTCCCACGATATCTCTGCTTTTATCACACAGAAAAGTTCTGGACAGTTTTCTTTGCATTCTCAGGACCTCTTTCTATCCCAAACGCTCGGACAGAAATTGGGAAAAGGGCTTTTGGGTATTCTGCACACTCAGCCGAGAACTTGTTGCAGAATGACTTGAAACTCAAAGAGCTGGAGTCATTAAATGTTTTTAAATCTAAAATAAAAGACTGCGAAGCAGATTCTATAGGATGAGGATGTTTGTAGCCTGCCTGGTTGTACAACTGACTCCCAGGAAGTTCTCTTTTGTCTCATAGGGAAAGGGGCTCAAAACTTTCCTTTTTAGCAAAACTTATGACCTCTAACTGACTTCTTGCTGGTGCCCTTCTTGCTTTTATCCTTTTATATTAATTGTTTTTCATCTGTTAGTTTGGTTGGTTTTTATCCGTTTTTTTTTATCATGTAGCACTTTGATATTTGTTTCAAATGTAAAGTGCATTTTAAACAAAATCTATTATTATTATTATAATTATTAGTGTGCAGTCTATGCAGTGTGTGCAGCAAGATGCTGTGAATCTTTCCTCAGTCTGTAGCCAGCGCTCTGTACTTTGCTGTGGTCTGCTGGGGGAGCAGCATCAGCCAGTGACACAAACAGACTTCATAAACTGATTAAGAAGGCTGACTCCGTTCTTTCTGTTATTGGCTACAGGCTGGACACTGTGGTGGAGAGGAGGACACTGAACAGACTTTTATTCATTATGGATAATCCTGCCCATCCTCTCCGCCACTTACTGGACAGACAGTGGAGCTCGGCCTCTAACAGACTGGTGCCACTTTGCTGTCACAAGGACAGACGCAGGAAATCTGTCCTGCCCAAAGCGATAAACCTGTGTGACTCCTCACCGCTGTCTGACAAAGAACTGCCAGCTGTAGAGTTCTGACCCAAATGCACATGGTGAATTTAAACATTCTCATTGTCCCGCTCTACCTCACTGCATTCACAAAACTAACACTTCAACAAATTTGCACACTGTTTTATGTATGTAGTATTCATGTTAATAGATATTTTAATTTTTTAAAGGTATTTAGCATGTTAGTGTTATTAATTTTAATCTAGTGTGTTATAATTTTTTCTATATATGCATATTCTTCATATATTCTATGGATACATATCTTATATTCTTACAGAGTAGGCTATGGTTTATTTTTATTTTTGTACTTTTTTTTTTCTTTCATCAGTGAGTGGAAAGGGGCAGTAAAAATACCAAAAACAGATTGATAGGCAACGTATACATGAGGCTAGATGAGGACAGATATTTAGACCAGACCGGACAAATCAGGACAAATAAGGACATACAAAAAAAAAACATACAAACATACAAAAATGATCAGGCATGATGGCATTGTTACTGTTGTTGATTTGCAAAGTGGTTATTTTACTATGCCAAAGGTGGTCATTCAGGTCATTCGTGTTTATGTATGCGTGTCTGCAGCTGAGAAAGGAATGAGAGGAGAGGAGACGGGATGAGCAAATAATACGAAGAGGGAAACATATATATATATAAGTTATAACATTTTAAAAACTGATGGATGGTGGATAGTTTGTGATTGTTAAATATTTTGTTATATAACAAGTGTGGCAAGGCGAGCGGAATCATAAGGTTGCTGACAACGCCACCTGGGGGCTTTCACCCCAGGATATAACAGGACTTCATAAGTTACCAGTTTTCGATTTGAAACAAGGCACGCAGGTCAAAATAACTCCACAGGACGAGAGCGTGATTTCCAATTATAAAAATATATTTTATTAAACAATTATTTTTAACCGAGTAACAGACTAAATGAATCAACATAAAAGATGGTAATAATGGTGAGAAATGATGTGAGGAGCCACTTAAAGGAAATAAGGGACAGGGCTGGGGCTTACCACGACAGCGGTAACAAAAAAAGGAGGGATCCAAAACTACACTTCACCCGTGACACTGCAAACCAAAACGTGAAAAAGGAACCACCACCAGGGAAACCGCTGCCGCTCTGGGCCTCAGCACCTGTCAACAGGAAGAAAACAATATTAAAACCATAAAATCAAGGCAGTCCTCACACACAACATAATCAACAATAACACCCCAAAGCCAAAAGAAACTATACTAAATCGCAAATTATCAAAATCAAGAAAAGAAATATTTCTAAACAATTAATCCGATATAACAGAAACTCAAGCAATAATAATTCAATGAAAAGAAATAACAAATAAATTCAAACAATAAATCCAATATAACACTGAGACACAATAATAATCCAATAATAATCAATAAATGTCTGCCACTCTAATTTAAAACAGTCTTGGCGGTGTGGCTCTGTGGCAATAAAAGTTAGGGACGCCTCTCTGGGCGACGCCGGGCAACAACTTTGGCTAGGCTGTGTTGCCACAGCCTTTGACTGCAGTCAACAGGGCCGGATCGGAGAGTCAAAGGCAGGCCGACCGAGCGCCGAAGTCAAAGCGGCTTGGAGTCCCAAGAAGACCCACCACGGAGGACAGTTACCCCCAGAGAATGGACGAGAGGGGTTAGCCAATGAAGCCAAAACAACGCCAAGCCAAGATGAAACTAAAAAGAAAAAAACCCAGGCTAAAAGGAAGAGCCCGGACACAGAAATAGCCCGGACACAGAAAGAGCCAGGACACCTAAAGAGCCAGGACAGCAGCAGGCTCACAGCGCTGCGGACGGCCGCAGACGGAGAGCAGGGATCAGAGATGTCACTGGCAGGAGGAGGAAGCGCAGCCCAGACTCTAGCAGCGACAGCCGGGAGAAAACAAATCAGTACACCTCACCTGGACCTTCGGCAGCATAATATATAAAAAAACAGAACTGAGCATCTTACCCGCAGAGAGTGCACCACACACACACTGCCCCGAGGGAGACAGCTCGGCTCCAGGTAACACTGCTGCCGGACGGAGCGAAACTGAGGTAAGCGCCAGGCCCACAAACACAGAATAACTTGAGCAGATCGAGGAGACACAGAGCATGCATACCTTTGTTTGGAGATCTAACCTGCAAACCAGCGTAGACGCCACCACACACGCTGTCGGCTCCGGTGAAGGAGGAAGAGGAAGCGGAAAGAACGAGGACGGGTCCGACCTGGTCTATTTATAGGCGATGCAATTGTCTGCCACACTGCCCCTCACGGCAGGGAGCGGCGCTATCCTGCCACATCTACCCCCAGATTTTGGCGTCCGCCCGACGATAAGCAGAAAATTACGGAAGCTAACACCAAGGTCTAAAATGGCCATTTGGGCATTAGACACAGGCTGTGGGGCTACCATGCGGGCCTGCAGGCAAGGGAAGATGGTGGGGGTTGGAATGCTGGCTTGCTGTAGCGAGCAGTCCGACGCAGAACCTGCTGACTGGTGCTGGGTTGCTCTGAGGGGGACAATCTAATGAACGGATGGCACAGTGCCCTCGATGTAGGAACTGCACTTGAACTAGCCTGAACCTCTGAACGGATTTCGCAGAGGGACGACTGACCCAGAAGGCAAAGGTGTTTCAGGTACCAAGAGCCACCAAGTCACCATCACTTAAGGAGTCAGCTCACCTGTTCTGATCTACAAGGCGGTTGGGCCTAGGAGGGGCTACTAGATTCTACATGGCCACGAACAGCCTTCAACATATCTCGATGGACCGCTCGCACCTGGTGCAGATTACGACGGGAGCAACAGTGTAGACCGCCCTTGATCTACTGGGGCTTTTAACACCTGGTGAACAACAGAACTCCAGATATCCTGGATTTTATGCCGACCCAATTCTGGCACCATGATCTTTACATACACCAACTGGCCCACTGGTAGAGGCGCCTCACCAACACACACTGATCATGGCGCCCCTTCCGGCGCACCAGCAGCAGCCAACAATCGCTCCCGAAAGCACCCTCAAAGCCACATTAAGCCTGGCCTGATGCTCCACAACCCAGTCCTGTACTTCCCCACGCACAGGATCCTGAACTGCCCCTAACAGGAAGTCAATGGAAGACGAGGTTCTCTACCAAACATCAGGTAGAAAGGTGACTCTCCTGTACCCTGATGAGGTGTGGTATTGTATGAAAACAACACTTGAGGCAAACAGGGGACTCCAGTCCCGCTTCCTGGAAGCTGGAAGAGTGCGCAACAGGTTATGAAGGGTCTGATTAAACCGGGCCACACTGCCGTTGCCCGCCCGGATGGTAACGGGCGTGAAAGTGCGAGATTTAGCGACCTCCAAACCACAGAGCTGGTGAATCAAGGCGCTCTCAAAACTCCTACCCTGGTCTGAGTGCAGGCGGTTGGAACACCAAATTTGTAGAACCACTCAGTAAGGAGGACCTGAGCCACAGTGGAGGCCCGTTGGTCTCGTGTGGGGACAGCAACGGGTGAACTTGCTAAAAACATCTGTCATGATCAGGACATTTTCAACACCATTATGCGGACGGCTCAAGCAGGGTAAAGTCAACAGCCACAATTTCATTGGGCTCGGAGGCAAGCAAGTGACCCATGTAACTATGTGGAACTGGGCCGGAGTCCTTGGCAACCTGGCAACGCCGCACTCTTGGACCCACTGTTTAATGTCCGCGGACATCCTCGCCAATAGCATCGCTGCCTCACCAGGTCGGTGGTCCGATCAATGCCCTGGTGGCCATGTGCTCCTGGTGTAACCGATGGTCTCGTGCTGCAGAGCAGCGGCAAAATCAACTGGAAAAAATTCACTCCGCCATCAGGCTGATAGACCCGCCGGTGGAGCACACCCTCTTCGACCAAGCGGTCCCACTGACGCAACAAAGCCATTGCCGGGTTTAGAAACCTGCAGCCTCTCAGCGGAGTTGGCTTAGCCCGCTCCGCCAGAACACCAGGACTTCCCCTACAGGGATCTGCCTCCTGCAAGGCACAAATATCAGCAGGAGAATGAGATGGAAACCGACACCACCTGGGTTGCCGTGAACTACACTGGTCTGACGCTGCTGTAAGCTGGAGGGCATTGGGGATTGAAGTGCCTGGCACAACACCCTCAGCCAAGCCAGAACCAGACATATACTGCCGAGAAAGTGCGTCACGATGACATTACTGCGACCTGAACGATACTTGATGTCAAAAATCAAATGTAGCCAACTGAGCAGCCCAACGATGCTCAGTGGCTCCAAGCTTAAGCGGACTGCAGGTAACTCAACGGATTGTTATCAGTAAAACCAGACACTTATGGCCCAACAAATACTCACGGAACTTTTTCGGTCATGGCCCACTTCAATGCCAAGAATTCTAACTTCATGGAGCTGTAGTTATCCATGTTGGCGCTTCAGTGGGCCTGAGACCTCGGCTGGCATAAGCCACAGGCTGCACACCTCTGTCGGGTCTCTTGGGAGAGCACTGCCCCAAGGCCACTGTGACTAGCGTCGACCTCCAAAATGAAAGGACGAGAAAGTCGGCATAAGTTAGAACAGGTGCTGACACTCAACCCCTCGACTTCAAGGCCTCAAAACTGGTCTCACACTGGGTCGCCCAAGCAGCACTCAAGAGCCTGCTCAGAACCTTTTCTGGACTTCTTGTTGGTAAGCTCAGCCACTAACTTATGCAGAGGACTAGCGAGTTGCGCAAAGCCCTCAACAAAACGCGCCGGTAGTAGCTGGCAAAACCCAAAAGGAACGCAACTCAGAGACATGACGAGGCCGCCCCACTTGGACACAGCCTCAATCTTTTCGGGTCTGTGGAGACACCTCACTGGAGATCACATGGCCCAAGTACTTAACTTCCTTCTGGAAGAAGGTGCACTTCTCAGTTTGGCCTTCAAGCCTTCCTTCTGAAGGCTTAATTTGAGCACAACCTTCAGCCGCTGCAGATGTTGAGACACAGAGGAGGAGAAGATGACAATGTCATCAAGGTACAGAAGAAGAGACTGACCTTGCTGATCCCCAAACATCCCTGCATCAGCCGCTGGAACGCATTTTCGGGCGCATACAGTCCAAACGGCATCCTATTGAACTCAAACAGCCCAAATGGAGTGCAAAAGGCAGTCTTGGGCCGATCGGGTTCGAACTGGCAATTGGTTGTACCCACTGGCAAGATCAATGGTTGAGAACCAGCGGCACCACCAGTGCATCAAGGCTTTCCTCAATGCGAGGCAAAGGGAAAGCATCTCACGGGTCTTACTATTCAGAAGACGGTAGTTCACGCACAAGCGTTAAACCGCCGTCCCTTCTTCACGGACCAAAACAATGGGCGAGGCATAAGGGCTACTGCTCTCCTTAATGACCTGCGCTCGAGAAGCTGGTTGATGAGCCTTTACCGCTTCAGACTCAGAGGGGGGATGCGACGGTACCTCTGCCTCACCGGGACATCATCCAGGAGCGGAATGTCATGGAGATGAGGTTGGTACAGCCCAAGTCACCATCATGGGTTGCAAAACTGAACTGTACTCCTGCAACAAGGACCTCACCTCCCCTGCTCTTCCTCTGTCAACATTGACAGATCTACCTGTGGAGCAACCCGGAAATTGAGCTAGAAGCTACGTGGGAAGAGACGGTAGCTGTAGCCTGTCGCACCTCTGTTACCCCTGTGGTAAACTCACAACTTACGCTGCTGAGAGCACCCAGACAGGTCCGTGGGTACAAGAGAATGTCAGTTGTCCCCACATTGACCACTGGGATGTAAGCCGTACCCCGGACAACACGAACCAAACAGGGAGATGCCAGCAACCCATCTGGCAGACCAGACTCAGGGGCTCAAACAGCACAGCCTGCTCTGAAAACTGCGAGGAGCAAGTGCTGGCAACAAGCTTCATTACCCCACCAGGGATCTGAAGGGGTCTGCTAATTTTGCACCTTGACTGAACCAGTAGGGTGTTTAAGACCCTGGGCTGCAACCTGGTGACATTTCTGAAGGGCTCAATGACTGGGCCAGGGGCCTGTAACACAGGGGTGCATCGAACAGAGACCCCACCATAGGCCCCAAAAGATCTTTGATAACAACGCCTGATCACGTTCATCCCCAAAACTCCAGGGACTGAGGTCACAGCTTCAGGGGGTCTTTAACAACCAGGATCCCACAACGGGACATCACCTTGGCACAAAGGGTCACATCAAGCTCTAAATAGCCAACATAATGGAATAGGTAGGCCATTAGCTGCCCGAGCGCAACCAATTACAGGACTGCAGGCGATCATGTTCCCAGGATGCAAAGTGCTCCTGAAAGAAACTTTCTGTGATGGTGGAAACCATGGACCCAGTGTCCACCAAGCATGGCACAGAGAGACATCGCCCATCAAAACATTTGTAGTGGGACAAGAGGACATTAAACCGACAGTTTACTTCCTTCAGAGCCTGGAGGTGCCCCCACTGAGCTGTAGCTCAGAAGCTCAGCGGGCTTCAGTTTTCCCACGGCTGCTGAGTGGACAAAGCAGGCCTAGAGGGGTGGGAATTTGGCCCGTAGCAGAGTGAGCGCTAACACGTGATGGAACACGCTCACCATCACACTCACGGGCAAAGTGCCCGGGCTGCTGACACCTACGATATATAACTGGGTTGCGTGCTGTCCGACCTTGAGATTGGGGGCCTGTAAGGCAGCCACGTGCGGGTTAGATGGTTAAGCTGTTCTTGTTGGCGCTTTAAGAGGTCCATCAGTTCAGTTAACTGGCCCCTGTGGGACAACCACCGGGCCGGGTGGAGCCGATTCTGGACACTAAACTGCAAACCATGAGCAGATGGAAGAGAGCAGCTGCACGAGCACCTCCAGGAAAACCCTCCCTCTCCCATCTAATGGCCTCCCAGCGCACCTTTTTAACAATGAAGCTGTGGGCTCGCCGGACCATTTGTTTTAATTCACGGCGTAGAGAGCCGCCAAGGACATTCTCATTTAACTGATCGCAAGAGCAGAACCTCAGAGTTCGGCATCTTATCAGGGCGCACTGCTTGATACTCTCCATTAGAGCTAACAAAGCCAGTGAGAACTCCTGCAGTGTCTCACCTTCCTGTTGCTGCCTCGCAAAGAAAGCCTGCTGCAGGGTGACATAAGACAGCGAATCGGCCATACAGCTCTCGCAGAAGATGGAAAAATGCGAGCTGGATCCTCGCGCTCTACACCCGGGTCGAACCTAATCTCCTCACGCCGCCTCTCCCTCCAAATGGTCAAGGATGAAGAGGCCTGATCAGCAGCAGAGAGGTGGCGGGCTGCATGCATGTCTGTATCTCAACCCACTCAGCTACACCGAGGCCTGACCTACCATTAAACACAGGACATCTACGATCCCTGGGAATCACCACCAGCCGCCTCACAACAGGAGGAGGAGCCTCACTAGCACTAGCACCACTAGTTGTCTCCGAGGACACCACGCTGCCCCATCAGGGGCCAAATGAGGCGCAGCATGCTCCTGACGGAGTCGCTTGTCTGCCCTTAGCTGCAACACAAGCTCTTTGAGCTGCTGCACTTCCTCCTCCATACCGACAACAAAATCTACTCCCACCTACCCCTCTGATAGGAAAGAGGGATGATTTTAAAACAACGACTGTTGCGTTACTGCTGTCTTGGCTCTATAACAAACCCTAGCTAGAAAGCTTACACACAACCACTACAAAATTTTTTTTTTTTAAAAATGGAAATCACGTCTCTGTCCTTTAAAACTGTGGACCCTGCCGACAACGCCAGATTGTGGCAAGGCGAAAGCGGAATCATAAGGTTTGATAACGCCACCTGGGGCTTTCTACCCCAGGATATAACAGGACTTCATAAGTTACCAGTTTTCGATTTGAAACAAGGCACGCAGGTCAAAATAACTCCACAGGACGAGAGCGTGATTTCCAATTATAAAATATATTTTATTAAACAATTATTTTTAACCGAGTAACAGACTAAATGAATCAACATAAAAGATGGTAATAATGGTGAGAAATGATGTGAGGAGCCACTTAAAGGAAATAAGGGACAGGGCTGGGGCTTACCACGACAGCGGTAAAAAAAAAAGGAGGGATCCAAAACAACACTACACCCGTGACAATGCAAACCAAAACGTGAAAAAAGAACCACCAACAGGGAAACCGCTGCCGCTTGGGCCTCAGCACCTGTCAACAGGAAGAAAACAATATTAAAACCATAAAATCAAGGCAGTCCTCACACACAACATAATCAACAATAACACCCCAAAGCCAAAAGAAACTATACTAAATCGCAAATTATCAAAATCAAGAAAAGAAATATTTCTAAACAATTAATCCGATATAACAGAAACTCAAACAATAATAATTCAATGAAAAGAAATAACAAATAAATTCAAACAATAAATCCAATATAACACTGAGACACAATAATAATCCAATAATAATCAATAAATGTCTGCCACTCTAATATAAAACAGTCTTGGGTGTGGCTCTGTGGCAATAAAAGTTAGGACGCCTCTCGCACGCACGCAACTTTTTGGCTAGGCTGTGTTGCCACAGCCTTTGACTGCAGTCAACAGGGCCGGATCGGAGAGTCAAAGGCAGGCCGACCCGGAGCCTTGAGTCAAAGCGGCTGAGTCCCACGAAGACCCACACGGAGGACAGTAACCACAGCAGAATGGACGAGAGGGGGTTAGCAACGAGCCAAAACAACGCCGAAGCCAAGATGAAACTAAAAAAAGAAAAAAAACCCAGGCCAAAAGGAAGAGCCCGGACACAGAAATAGCCCGGACACAGAAAGAGCCAGGACACCTAAAGAGCCAGGACAGCAGCAAGGCTCACTGGCAGCGTGACGGCTGCGTCACGGAGAGCAGGATCAGAGATGTCACCGTGGCAGGAGGAGGAAGCACAGCCCAGACTCTAGCAGCGACAGCCGGGGAGAAACAAATCAGTACACCTCACCTGACCATCGGCAGCATAATATATAAAAAAAACAGAGAACTGAGCATCTTACCCGCAGAGAGTGCACCACACACACACTGCCCCGAGGGAGACAGCTCGGCTCCAGGTAACACCGCGCTGCCGGACGGAGCGAAACTGAGGTAAGCGCCAGGCCCACAACACAGAATAACTTGAGCAGATCGAGGAGACACAGAGCATGCATACCTTTGTTTGGAGATCTAACCTGCAAACCAGCGAGACGCCACCACACACGCTGTCGGCTCCGTGAAGGAGGAAGAGGAAGCGGAAAGAACGAGACGGGTCCGACCTGGTCTATTTATAGGCGATGCGCAATTGTCTGCCACACTGCCCCTCACGGCAGGGAGCGCAGCGCTATCCTGCCACACAAGCACATTCATAGTGCATTCATATAAATCTTTTTTTTTTCTCTTTCTCTCTTTTTTATAAATGTGATGTGTCTGTGTTACTGGCCGCTTTTACTACAGCTTTTCACAACAAATCACTGAGAGAAGTGACTTCTCTTTTTATGTGTCCTCATCAATTTATGATATCAAAGTGAAGTTGACCTTTGACCTCTTGGTTTTAAAATGGGATCACTTCATAAATTTACTGTGTGTGTGTGAAATGTTGTCATAATTAGCGTATTAATTCTTAAATTCTGGCAAAAAACATGTTTTGTGAGGTCACAGTGACCTCACAGTGACCTTTGACCACCAATATTTAAATCTGAATGTTTTAAGAATAGTTTCATATGAAGGGCTAAGACATTTGGATCATACTTGGGTAAATTTTCATAAAGTGTCCTACTTTACCAGTCGTCACCCCCCTCAGATTTCCCTGCAGGTGAGTTCATAGATGAAGAAGTGTGATTTCTTATTAGCTGTGCGTCCATATGCTTTCTGCATGTTCGCATGGGTTTCATCCCACAGTCACAAGGGTGGATTCTCCAAATTGTTCTCCTGTATGAATGAATGGGAGTGTCTGTGTCTCTGTGGTCTCCCTGTGATGCATTGAAGACATGTTCAGGGTGCCCCAGAGCATGCCTTGGACTGGCTGCCATCCCCCAAACCCAGACAAAGTAACTGAAATAAATGGACTGGAATCTCTGCTGAGCAATATGTTAGTGGCAACAATCACATAGATACAGTCTTCATTTAACATGAAGGCATCGCCACTTGAAGTAGGCAGTGCGTTCCCCTGTGCGTCAAGTCAGCGGAAATTAGCAAGACTATTACAGAAAGTCCATGAATGTTAACTTCAGTATAAAATACTTAGACGAACGTAAACGTTTTTGGTTGTGTCATTTGCATTTTGGTCTTAATTTGGGCGATTCTAGCAGGACAGTGCAGATGATTTAGTGGTTCTATCCTCTGATGTGACAGTTAATTTATAACCCTAACATCCATAAGGAAAGTATCAAGAACGGGAACATCTTGCATCTGCCAAGTTGCCATGTGTATGTTTGGATTATTTCACATTTGCCAAATGACAGGAGGCCAGTGGCGAGTCGCAGCAGCACCATACATGTTTTGGGGATTTTAGCACATTTCTCAAGTTCTAGGACATTTTTATGATTTCAAGATGTTTCAAGGATTTTAAAATTTTTCTAGGATTTCATGACATTTCTGGAAATTAAGGACAGGTCTAGGGTTTTAGGATGTTTCAAGGATTTTATGGTGTTTGTAGGACTTTAGAATGTTTGTAGAATTTTAGGACATGTTTTGGACTTTAAGACATTTTTAGAATTTTAGGATGTTTCTTGGGTCTTAGGACATTTTTCAGAATTTAGAAAGTTTCTAGGAGTTCAGAACATTGCTAGAATTTTAGGGCATTACTAGGATTTTTGGATGTCTTTTCTAGCAATTTTTAAAAAAACATTTTTTAACCAACAAGCTCTATTTTGATGCTGTTTATGCACTCTGGCACCTTATGTATATGAAAAATACAAAGACAATTTCCAGTGTGAGTCATTTTACTTATGTGAATTAGTAAATGGCTGGGGGACCAGATTTAGCCTGCGGGTTGTAAATTGAGTATTACAGGGTTATATTGCAAACAGGTCTTATATATTTTCTTTTCCAATCAGTCTTGGATACAGACTTTAAATGGTTGACAATAAAACAGTATCCCATTTATATATAGTCTCGTATTTTAGTTCCAAATCAGGTGCCACAATAATTGCGGAGAAGCTTTTATTGTGAAGGCAATGGCCGGATGTTGAGTTAATCGTTGTGGATAACTTGACTCTGGTCTGGAAGGAGTGACTCGTTGACTGCGGCGACCGCAATTTGGGCAACATGGGAGCCGTTGTGGGATTTATTCTAAAGGGATTTTAAGAAGGATCGGGAACATGGCAGAGAGGTGAGTGTGAGCACACACACGGTGTGTTTTTCTTGGCTTTTCTTCGCTGTGTGGTGTGAGAGCGGAGGGGCAGCAGCAGAGCCAAGCTAACAGCGGCTCGCTGAGTCGCTGTGCTGAAGCGGCTGGTAGCTAGCTCGACTCTTCTTCCCCCACACGATTCAACATTTTTTAAAAAAAATGAAAATCATATCTGTTAATTAAGGCTCGTTGTGTGTCGGCTCTCGGTGCTGCTGGCTGTTGACTCGGGTGTTTTGCTGTGGGTATGGTCCGGCTGACCGGAGCGGGGAAGGAGGAGGCTGTGTGGATGATGATGGTGCTGTTGCACCTGTCGGGTTAAATCGCGTCTCTTTGCTGGAATGCAGCTAACCTGCTCCTTTAGCTGGATGCTAGCAGCAGAGCCACCTCTGCAGCCGTGCTCAGTGCGGGCTAAGGCTCGGCCAGCCGGGTCCTCCAGGTCCTGATCCTCCCTCGCAGCATCCCTCATCCTCATGATGGATGGAGGCGCCTCCCATGAGAGAGAGGAGGCTCTGGAAATTGAAGTGTGGCTCCATCCTGTTACCTCTCCAACAGCATCATATTTAGCCCTGGAGTTGTCAGGATGCAGAAAAGCCTGGGTGCGCAGCCTGTGTCCTGATCAGGGGCATTTCCATGTCATTCTCTTATAAATGAACGTATTACTTTTATTAACACATCAGACATTTTTGAATCATCTGTTTCCTGTGAGAAATCCGTCCATGTAATCTATGAATGAATGAATGAAAAAAAGGCATTATTTATATTAGGGATGCATGATATTGGATTTTTTTCCAGATATTTGATATGCCAGTATATAATAACCCAATTAGCTGATAACCAATACCATTATTGTTATATCCACTTTTCCACACCTAATGTCAGTGATCATTAAGACTCTTCTGAAGTGGAATTAATATCATATTCTGCAGACTCTTATCATGATGGCCCACCAGCAGATGGAGGCATAAAAAATGCTTTTCACTGTATGTAATAATCATTCATTGTGCATAATAAAAAAATGTGTCGACAGATTGCCATAATTCATTTTACAGGCAATACTGATGATGTGTCAATATTATTGTGCATCCCTAATTTATATAATGTTCAGTTTCAGAACTGACTGGCTGTTGGCAGTAACATCCCACTGGTGGAGAGAGGTGTGAACCAACAGCAAAAGTCCAACTTGTACTGGATTGAGAGTAGCTTGGCTTTTTGGTTTTTCTGATGCCTGACAGACAAACTCAAAACTGCTTGAGGCAAATGAAAACATTCGAATTTTAAATTGAGTTTGGTGTTACAGCACAGTGAAATCCTCCCCAATAACCCTGTGCTCTGTTGCAGAACAAGGCAGAAGATGTCTTTTTTTAAGTCTTTATCCCTTTGAACCTAGTGCTAATTGGTTTTATTTCTGTTAATACTTTGTTGATACTTGTTGAATACTTATATGAATTAATTATATGATAATAATGATAATAATAATAATAATAATAATAATAATAATAATAATAATAATTATTATTATTATTATTAAGCACTTTTTTCCTTGTTTTTTCTTTGTTTTTGTCATATTTGTTTGTTTTTAACTTTTCATTATTTTTGCTAGTTTTCTTTTTCCGTAATTTCCTTTTTTTTAATACTAACTTTGTACAAAATTTGTGCTCAGTATTAGGTAATTTCTTCTTTTGTTGCTCATTGTTCTCTTCCCATGTTTTTGGAAAAAAAAACAAAAACAAAAAACAAGCCAATTTAATCATATTTCAAAGGGCTAAAGTGAGGGTGTGGGCTGCATCTTGAATCCAGACAATGGCAGCTTCTCCCTGGCAGCAAGCAAGCTCATAAGGCTCAGTTAATAATTGATGGCTGTAAAAGTTGTGTTGCAGGGGTCATGCGGCCTTGTGTAAATCACTACTGCAGGTCTGCCCCGTGGGCTCCTGAGCTTTATACAAATCCTGGCATGTTTGTCAGGCCCATCACACAGATCTGAGTCTTAGCTCACTCAATACTTCGATCTGCTGAAAATGCGCCATCATCATTCACAGGTGCAGTAATAATTGATGACTGATGAGATGGCATTTGGTCCTGGGTCAAGATATTATCGGTTTGGAGGGTGCATTGTTGAGATTATGGCTCCTGAATGTCCTGAATGTTAGGATTTGGAGAAGTGGTGGCTGGTTTGGGATTTTTAAAAAACTGGAACTATTTACTTGTTTTGTACAATCAAGGAGGAAAGCATTACAGCAGACTACACACATTGAACCACATGCTCCTCGCCATCACAGGGCTTCAGATTAGCTGTTTCCACTAGTAGCACTGATGCTCTGTACTGAACATTTCAGGAGCACTAGCACAAGATTTAGGAGTAACACTTAAATTGCCTCGCAACGCAACACATTCACATTTTTTACTGTCTTTGCCCTCAGAAAACTGGATCGACATTACTTTTCTTATGCTGCATTCAGACCCCCGTGTTTGCACTCAAGTTGGAAATATGTGCGTTCTTGCATACATATGTTGCGTAGGTTAATGTGCTGTATGTCAGTGAGCAGCTGCTGTCCAAACTCACGTGTTGTGGCTGCACTGCATTCCAGTCTGCGGAGCTGCTGTAAGAGGAGAAATGATGTGCACGCCTGTGATCCTCTCCCAGCGTGATTTTAAACAAGGACACTCATTAATAGTTGTTAAAAGAAGCCGTTAATAGGAATTCTCTTTGTACTCTTTGTCGCTGCTGTTGAAATATTTGGCCGTTTATTCACAAGAATAAAAGAAATACTGAAGAACTAAAGGGGAAAAAGCAAAGTACAAAATATGAAGTGCATCAGCAGCAGAGGCATTTTTTTCCTGAACATTCTTCCTATTCCTAATGACTTTAATGGTCAGTGCTGAACTTGAGACCATCCTGAAAATGACATACAGCACCATCTATGAACCGACACATGACGGCTGGTCTCTGCGCGTGTCTACATGTCTGGCGACCAGCTTGACATTTGATCCCAGCAGCAGGGTGGGGCGCTGAGCTGATGTGTTGTGCCAGGAGCATGTGGTTGAAATATTCATATCGCTGTGCTCGAGCCACTAAGCCGCTGCCATATCTGTCACAAATACTCGTGTTGTTCCTAACATCTCCTGCTCTGGGACATAAAGAGGCCAGGTATTCTACATGAGTGGGAGCGGCGTGCTGAGGGTGGGAGATGCTGAGGAAAAAATCATCTTCCATCAGAAACACGGTTGTTCTCCTCTCAGATCTGCAGTTAGTTTATAACAAACTGAATATCTTTTTCTCACGAACTGACTCAACCAGCTGAGACTGTAGAGCCGTTATTAACGCTTATAGAAAGGGCAGAAATGATGGAATGGAAAATGCTGCATAATGCAGCCTACTGAAATAGTATTAATGTATTAAACAATACAATGTCTTAATGAGATTTTGCATTATTATTGTTATTATTGTTATTATTATTATTATTATTATTATTATTATTATTATTATTATTGTTGAAAACACTGTGTAGTGTTACAAAGCTAACTTCCAGTATGAACCCAACTTACAGATAGGCAGACACCCATTAACTGGTAACTAATGATGCAGTAGTCTGGCGCATTGCTTCAGTGAGCTTTAGCAAAGTGCTTTTCATTGAGAAGTGTTAAAATGTTGATGTTTTGTGATGTAAATGTCTTGACATTTATTTTATTTTCTGTTGGCATGTACACTGTCCAGCCTTTGGTCTCCACTGGTTCCTCGGCTGCTCTGTTCGTTGGACCACCTGTGTCACTTTAGGTTTAGTTTATTTAAAAAGGGACAGTGCAAATTTTTTTAAATTTTTTTATTAATGTATGTACCAACATACAATGATTACAAAGAAAACATTACATACAAATTTCCGTATATACCAACACCTACACCATACACTGTGCGCACTATTAGTACACTAGAGCCACCCAAAAAAAAAAAAAAACAGTGCAAATTAATAAAAATACAAGGTATTAAAAAATGCTACAGTTAAAAAGACGTCTTTAAACACATCAACAAGAGAAAGAAAAACAAAACAAACAAAACAGACAAAAAAAGAGCAAGATATGCAATTTAAAGTCTGGAAAAGAACATTCCAATCTTAAAAGCACTATTAGTGGTAGTGACATATGTGCATATAAAATGAGATTGCAAAGCAAGCAGGATCTGAAGCCTGAGGCTGGGAGCTAACGTTAGCTAGCCAGCGGTTAATAAACAGCTTCATTTTGACCATGTTGTCAATTATGTGAGCACCACTGGCTGTGCTGACGCTGCTAACACTGCTGACAGAGCTAACAGTGATAACACAGTCAACAATGCTACAGGAGTTTTACAGCTCAAAATTGAGCCACTTACTCACCAGGGTGAGCTGGGAGGAGACCGGATGGGGGGCACAGTGTTGCCACAGCAACGCTGTTGGGTCAGGACAGTGTTCTTAGTGGTAATTGCTGATTGAGCGGCTCAGCTAGCTGGCTTCTACCAGACCCGAGTGGTGCACAGAACAGTAAACTAAAGAATGGTAAAATGAACCCACAGACCCACATGTGGAACCAGTCTAAAGTGTTCTGGGCTGTTAACCATTGACATCCCTAATCTGGATAATCTAGTAACATCTGATCACTGACCTGACTGCCTTTTATGAGTATATAAAACCTTTAACCTTGAGCAATTTGGCACAGTTTCTTTCAGAAACATGGGAAAAAAGGCAATGAGCAACTTGGCAAGAAATGTTACACAACGGATATATTTAGAAAATTATTTTTAAAAAGCTACGGAAAAATGCATTGGGGAATTAAAAAACAAACAAACATTTTTAATTATCATAATTGCGTATTTAACATTGTATTACAAAATTATTATATTTTTTGGCACTTTCCCAGGCAATTTTCTGATTTTTAAAAAAATTTTCATATAATTTTCTTGTACTTTTTCCATTAATTTCTTGCTAATTTTTGCATCACTTCTCCTGTTGCTCATTGCCTTATTCTCCCCATGTCTTCTTTGATAAAATAAAGACAACTTGCCCAGTTTTCAAAGGGTCAAACAGATATTAAAGTGAAACTCTGCTAGTTTCACACATACATTCCCTTTGCTGTCAGGGAGGAGTATAATGTCCTCTGTGGCTCTGAGAAAGGCTTTGCCTCGTCTGAGGAAATAACCCTGATGACATCTTTAATGCGGGGGTTCCCGCAGAAAGAATGTGTGAGCTAATGTCAGAAGAAATGATTACATCTACATGAAATATCTTTAGTTTATAGGTTGTGTTAAGTCACTCAGCAAAGTGAACAAATGAGGCAGTCACCAGCAGTCAGCACCGATAACAAGGTGAGAGGTGTGAGGATGTGTTTGATTCAGCCCAGCAGGTGATCGATGGACCGGTCACTCACCTGAGTTGTGCGGCTGTGGCTCAGCAGGTAGAGCAGCACGGTTTGATTCCCAGTTCCTGAGCAAGACATTGCAGTTCTGAAGCTCCAGAGATCAGTGTCTTGCATGGTTGCTCAATGCCTTTGGTGTGTGAGTGTAAATGGGGCAATTAAAGGCAAAGAGTGAAGATAAACAGTCCAGTCTGTCACATTCAGGTTCTTTAAGGAAGAAGCTTACCCCTCTAATAAGTCTGTTTGATATTTCAATTCTGCACGCATGGTGATCGGATCTTTATGTGCAGGTATGTGGAGCTGTCAGTCTCATTAACATGTTGTAAGTCAGGTCAAGGAAGCCATGAAGGATTCTCAAGGGACGGGAGAGTGATGTCACAGTGACCACTGAAGGCATCCAGAGGCCATTTTTTGGGAGCCTTGCTAACAAGGCTTACATTCTTTATTCTGCATGCTCTTACACCACACACTCAGTGCATTAACATGATGTTTGAAAAAGTTTAATTTCTGTGTTAGTCCGACTAAATAAAAATACAAGTAAACGTGTTAGTCTGACTGAAATCGGACAAAATCGAATTTCTCAAAATCAGACTAACACACTCAAGTAATCTGATTGAAAGTCCAGCTGTTCCATGTAAACACGTCAGTTGGACTTAAACTGGACTGGGTGTTCTGCACGTGCTCCTTGTCACCCGGTTTTGCAGGGGTGCTGCGGGTAAGGCATTCTAACAAATTTAAGCACAGAAGACAGACTTGTGTGTTTCATTTTGGCTTAGGTGAGGGACATACAACTTGAAAAGCTAGTATTTTATGTTTATTTTGAATAAAAAAAGTCACACTCCAGCTACCACCCTCCCCTGATAAATAAAGTACAGTCCCACAACACTGGAAGCTAAGCAATGTCCTGCTGTGGACGGGCCGCAGCAAAATATTTTTTTAGTCACCTAGAAAAATCAATATCAGTATAAATGTTGACTATATTTAACAAGGTGCACCTCTTGAAACCTGGTTCTGAGGGGAAATTTTTGCCCCTCTGTCTTTACTCTCTGCTCTCTATGTTGGAGCCATGGACTGCTTTTTTTCAGCAGCAGTGCTGATGTGTGTGGGTTTTATTTTGCGCCACATATGTCTGCTGACACGAGAAGGCTTTAGATACATATTTGTACACAGCTGTAGATGCTGAATTTTATTTAATAAAATACTTCCATTCCCACATATGCTGCTATAATCGCTCCTGCACTTGGGGGCAGATGGGACTTTTGCCATGTAGAGTTTCAGTAATTATTGTGACTCTAACATTACTTGAAAGACAATTGATGACTGTAATGAATAGAACACAGATACAAGTTACCTACATAAAGGTGTATCCTGGCAGTGAAAGAGGTTTTTGAGTAATTACATTTTGAAACCAAAAAACTTTTACATCTGACCCCGTTATCCCTTATTCATTTCGATTCGAGTGGCAGAGACAAAATGACTTAAATCCTAAAGATGCCATGAGGGTGTGTGGGCAACATACAGCACAAAACAAAGCTAAGTGTTTGAAAACTGCCATTCATTTGTGTGTGTGGGGGGGGGGTGAGTGAGGTGAGAGGGAGACAGTGTGTGTGTGAACTCGGGACAGGCAGGTGAGCTGGACTTCAGGTCAGCTGTAAACCATGAATGTTACAGTTAATGTTCAGTATCAGAACTACCAGACCAGTGAAGCTGTTCTCGCAGCGTGAAGAGAAAGTGTGTTGTGTGTTTTGCATCAACCAATACTGATAACTGAAAATTGCCTGCGCCTCAGGCCGATAACCGATACAATCAACAATAATTTCAATTTTTTAATGAAAGAGGCGTTAAACCTGTAGTTTATGCATACCTGAGGGTGAAAGTGTTTGGAACAATTACCTGCCAACAGCAGTCAGTGGTTGACTGATCACATGACCCTTATCTGAGGGTGTTTCCATTTATAATCCTTGCTCGTTTTGAACTCTGGCTGTTTAAAGTGGAGAGAAAGAGTTAATTGTGTCTTGGGAGATTGTTATACAGCAGCAGCGTTGCTCATTTAGCATCAGTGATGCACAGGGAGCCCTGGACTGTCACACAGAGCCCGTTATGCTAATAGTGAAAAATATGGGAAAACAATGTGATAAAAACAAACACTGTGTATCTAAAAAATTTGATGATTTCTCGTAAACTCTTGAGACCAACCAGTAAGCCAGTGGTTAAAATGGGGAGATTGTATTGTTTAATGGATACTACATACTGTACAGAAATGCAGTATTACCTGTGCGCCCCCCACAGGTCTAAAGCACAGGTGTGAGATTACGTCTGCAAACTAATTATTTCACACTTCCACAGTCACTGATTTCTAAATAACTCCAGTATCACTCTTTAGTCTATTTGGACTAGGGCTGCAGCTATTGATTGTTTTAGTAATCGAGTAATCTAAGGATTATTCTTGCAATTAATCGAGTAATCGGATATGCGTGTGGAAATATTTTCATTTAATTACTTTTGCTTCACTGAATGATAATAGTAATATATCGAGGAGAAAATAAGACAGTCTAAGGTCCATTATAGTGAATGAGCAACTATAATTGCCTCTTCCTTTAGAAAAATATATATATTGTTGTAACATTGCAAAAGTCCCTGTGAAGTGAGCACTAAGAATGTAAACTAAACCTCAAAACTAAGCCCATTAAGTGCATTTAACGTCTACCATATTAGTAGTTTTAATCAGACGAACATTTTTTGAAACGCAAAATTAGTGCATTTAAGTGCCATATAACCTTCCTCTGGGTTTTAAAGTGGAAAAATCAAACAAAACAAAAGAAAAATCAAATAACCTTTTAACCTATTTAACTTTTATTATATTTTTATATATGTATATTTGTATGTGCGGCCCGAGCTGCACTCTAGTAGCCAAATGCGCACACACCTGGCGCACACCTATTCAGGCATGTTTCATAAAAACAAAACAATAACTATTTGTGTGCATTTTCAGTATTAACTCTCTAAGCAGATGCTGCTGGATGTTCCGTCAGATTCCTCTTTTTCGTTTATTGGGGCAGACGCGACCCCCAGCCCCCTGTGGAGATTACAAGCCCGGTCGAGGGCTCTTAATCAGGAGAAATATGACGCCGGGAGGACACCAGGAGAGAGCAGGGAAAACAGGAGTCTCCTACGGGGGAAAAATACTGTGTATTTCGCTGTACTGCATATACCTCAGTAAAACTGAGGTAGGCCAGGAGGTTGGCCAAGTCTGTAACATTGTAGGGGAAACAGTGTGGCACTCATATTGATTTGCTAAGTGCTTCTGTTGACGTTAAGTTTTCCTTCGGGGTTCGCTCTGACCGCCCCCATAGATCGGTTGCTTTTGGTTAAGATGCTAGAGCAGGAATAGAACAGAAATAACCACCCGTGTTAAAACACAGCGCGCTGTGTGGTTCCCTGGATTAAATGAAGCCTTGAGGCAAATAATTTTGCCTCAATGATTTTTATTAATCAACTTCGTTTTACTCAAGTAATCGTTTCAGCCCTAGTTTGGACACCTTAGTTGTATCTGTCCAGTTTATTCCCTGCACATCTGTGTGTGTGTGTTTGTGTGTGTGTGCGTGCATGCGTGTGCGTGTGTGCGTGTGGGTGCGTGTGTGTGTGTGTTGGAGAGGGCGCGAACACCCATATCTGTGTGCAGTAGAAAAAGCATTTGGCAAACAGTAGCACACCAGGCTGTCGGCTTAATAAAATGTTGATGTGCACCTCAGGGTTGTTGTGTTTTGC
The DNA here is from genome assembly GCF_026936395.1 of Plectropomus leopardus. Lineage (NCBI taxonomy): Eukaryota > Metazoa > Chordata > Actinopteri > Perciformes > Serranidae > Plectropomus > Plectropomus leopardus. The sequence continues at coordinate 1,798,386 of NC_142180.1, forward strand.
TCTCGTGGGCTCCATCTCTGTCCCACTCCCCCCTCCCTCATTACCCACATGAAAGAATCAACAAAGTGTTCAGTTCCTATTGATGTTGTGACATGAAAGGACAGCAGTTTGTACAAGGCTGCAGTCTGAGCCAGTCATTTTTCATCCGTGTAATCAGCGAGCTGAGTGGCAGGAGGAAGAGGCATCAGGTTCACACATGACACTGTTTATCACACACACATAGAGGAGCTCTGACTTCAGTCAACAGGCCACTGAAGGCCTCAGTGTGCTTCAAATGAACCTGTTTATATGATGCCTGGAGTCAAAGCATTTCTGCCCTTTCTGAATGTCCACATGCAAGGATGGACTGAAAAGCCTGACATTAATGTAGCTAGAGATTTTAAGCAGCTTGCACTAAAAACGGTTTCTGCCTAATGAATGTTTATCCCTTTTAACACACAGGTGGCACTATAGGGTCAATATGAAGTCCTGTCTTTACACTTCCTTTGCACTTTTACACAGAACCGAACAACAGCAGCATCATGCTGCTCCAGTGTGTGATTTTAGACAGCATGCCAACACCCTGGAAGCAAAATAGGCGTGAAGGGTGTTACGTTTAACACGGCACCCCCTGCTTCTAGTGTGACATGTAACATATGCATTGGAAGCACTTTATAAACAATGACATTGACATAACATGTCAATAACAATTGTTTACCTTCTCAGTTATATGGCGGCTGATCTCATCCTCTGCTCAGAGGGTCAGGAGCTACTGGATTTCATTGTTTTCACAATTTGTGGACATTTTTGGCTACTGTTCTTCTTTGAGTTAGCTGCTAACTGCTGGTAGATATACAGTGTATATATATATATATATATATATATATATATATATATATACAGAGAGAGAGAGAGAGAGAGAGAGAGAGACTTTATTGTGCATTGTGGAAATTTGTCTATGGCTTTGCTCAAACACAGCTAAGGTACACACAAACACAAACTACACCGTTAAAAAACACAAATGTACAATGCAGGATACAAAAGTTTAAATATACAGGTAGGATCAATATGTTCTACAAATAAATAATAAAAGAGAGCACATCTTATCAAATAGTAGTACCAGCTGCACATGCCGCAAAAACGTCACACCCTTCCCACCCATGATCTTGTCCTGCCGGCGGTTTCTTTTACGTAGACGCCGTTTCAGCGTTGGTACCAACTCTGTTGCCGGCTCAAAGGTGAGACGACTCTGTTCCCCATTCTGTGATAGTACCTTTTATACAGAACATTGAGGCAGCTTTACGGCATGATATTCCTGCCTTGAAAAGTAGTGTAAAAGGGGTATTGATTTTTATTAGCGCTCTCAACCAGAAATTCTTGGTCTATTGAAACTCTAGATACACTTCAATCAATCGATTGGTTCATGTGCAAAAAAAAATCTGCATGTCATCTCTACATTAAGTAAACAAGCTTGTTTGCAGTTATGTGATCCTGAAGATGAGCGAAAGTTAGATGGGGGGTCAGGAAGTGATGAACACATGTTGGGAATAGTTGGAAATGGAGGAAAGTGAATACCCTAAATCCTTAGATGGACCTGCACTCACCAGCTATTATCAGAAATTTCTGGACACAATGGACATAATCCCTACACTGTAACGAAAAAGAGATTCGTCCCACAGGTTGAATGATTTTCCTGGCTGGAGGTGATCACTATTAGCAGCCTGCAGACCTCCTACTACACAGCGAGCCAGATGAAGGCGTACAAGTGTCTTGAGGCTAGTAACTATTTTGTGTATGGCTGGATCAATGGACAGCAGCATTGAGTGATTTTTTTTAAACTTCTCACCTTTATGTGTCATTACTTTAGGGACTCAAAAGTAGCTCTTTTTTGTGATTTGAGCCGTTGGCACAGCATTAAAAAGCACAAAATTTTTTTGTAGCTATTAGCTGATTAAGTGTTGCCACCCTCACTAGCCAGCACCAGAAATATGAGCTGGTAAAACGTATTACACACACACACACACACACACACACACACACACACACACACACACACACACACACACACACACACACACTGGTGTGCTCTCCAATCTGGTGTAGATTTATGGTGTTCTTTTCAATAACCTGGCATTCCTTTGACACTCTTGTCCATGCTCTCATATTTATCTTTGCTGTGTCCCCAGTTTACAACTTCAGGCCCCCTCCAAGGGGTGCACACCCCATTTGGGAACTCCTGACCTAATGTTACCCACATGATGCAAACCTGCTGAAACAGTATATTCCAACCAGAGAGAAACAATCAGATGTTTATCTCTGGATCAAGTGTTTACATGGTTATTAGTAGCTATTATTTTTCTGTTTAGCGGATTATCAAAGGTTTACTCCACTCCTCTCAACTCAACTGAGAATTCCCTCCAGTCATGCTACCTTGTGCCAGTCTCCTCTGATTAAGGTGGTTACATGTAGGGCTGGGTAATAAAACGATAACGATATCAACTTTTCCTCGATTGAAATATGAGACGTAGTCGATAGAATGTCGATAGAACGCATTCCAGCCATGGTTTGACAGACAACACGAATAGCCAATGATAATAAGAATATCACCACGGTGAACCAAATCCAGCGAACAACTTTGACTCTAGAATACAGCTGAGTGTTTGACAATCGAGTTGTATGTGCTTCCACAGCGTTTCATGATCGTGGATCAAACAGCTGATGGCAGCGCAGTGAGACAGACAGACAGAGTGGAGCTTCTCCTCACAGCAGCGTGTCTGAAACAGCTTCATTTGCAGAGGTGGAAAGTGACTTCTTCTTCTTCTACTTTGTGTTTGTTCAGGTTCAATCAGATTTGGATGGAATTATTTAGAAACAGCAGGACGCATCGCTCCGTGTCTCATCAAGCCGCTTGCACTGAGCTCTCATTATTACAGGGGAAGGTGTAATGTTTTGGGGGCCTGGGGCCACAAGTACATGACCTTATTTTCAACCTCTCTCTAACTGGGAATGTTGGCAAGCTGTTGGCAGCTATAGGAGAAGTAGGCCTACTCAAAGTTTTTTGTTTTTTTTTCTTGACTAAAATGATCAATAGCACAGCAAGTTTCACAGAGGATTCACTGAAGTCCTGCAGTCTGGAGAGGTTGGCCTATCACCAGCACTATGTGCTTAAATTTACCTGAAGTTTGTTTAAGATGGAGCTTTTAATTTGTTATATAATGCTGGAAAGTTTAATAAATAATAATTTATCATGTGTTTATTAGACTCCAACAAGCCATGGGCTGATGAAACTGTGTCAGTGAACTATGAGGGCAACAAACAAACAACTTGACAACTTTCATGGGAGTCAGAGAGAAAAGACAATTTGAGGAACCATGAAACCATGTGATCAGACAGCTTTGAAAATAAGACCCAGGTTGTCAGAAAGCAGAATTATCTGTTCATCCACTTGATGTTATTGCTGTTGTTAGTGTATATCAGCAGAGGTTTAGTGGCATTAGCAGCTTGTAGGAGCAGTCATGTGTAGTAATGCTGTTGGTGAAACGTGTGATATGCTCTGTACTGTTCCATCAGTGACAGTCAATGCGGTGTTTCCCAGGGGCATGAAGGGCATCTGTGGGGTGAATTATTGACCTGCTGTTATTGACCTTTGTGTTTTCACAGACACTGCAGCGGAAAATGTTAATGAAAGGAACTCCAGCAGTATATTTGTTTATTCTAAGGGTAATGTTTTGTAGCCCACCAGGATACAACCCCACAGTCCTGCTGTTTCTGAAGCTGCTTTCACACAGAGATGGTGCTACGGGGACACAACCCAGTCCCTCCTTTTGTACCAGCCCTGCACACATAGAACCAAACGATGGTGGCCTCATTCTGCTCCAGAGTGTGATTATATACCGCACTGTGGCATCCATGATGGGTGTGATGTTTCAAGACACAAGCGTCCACCTCTTGCGTGACATAAAACAACAATAATAACAAAGGCATATTTTCTCAATTACAAGCATTTACTGTCATTTACGGTTACATGACAGTTGACCTTGTCCTCTGCTCAGAAGGAGCTCCCGATTATCAGTTTTCCCAGTTTGCGGACATTTACAGCCACTGTTCTTCTTGAATTAACCGCAATGCTAACAGCTGCTTTTTAAATCTCCGATGGTGGATCGCTCACATAAAAACCTCATCAAAACGTCACACCTGTGCCACCCATGGTCACGTCTTTTCAGTTTTTGTTTTACATAGACTCCATTTTGGGGCATTTAGTAGCTCCATTTCCGTCTCAGAGGCGAAACCACTCTGTCCCCCCTTTCTGCATTTGGACAGCAAATGTACAGAACAGTAAGGCGGCACAATGGTATATTCCCGCCCCGAACAGGCAGCGTAAATGCGGCTTGAGAGGAGTGGATCTCCATTAAGTCCTGTGCAGACAGACAAACTGTGTCGTGAAATGGATGTCAGTATTTTCACACACATATTGCAGATTGGAATTTGAATGTAAGTATACCAACATAGACCCCCTTATCGCTTTGGATAAACATGCGTTTTGGATGATGAGAGGGCAATGGGAGTGTTTGACCACATGAAAGTACAGGTGCAAATTCATCCTAAACCATTGAGAACAGACTGTGATCTGATAGGCTGAACCACCTCCGCAGGTGGTCAGGGATGCATTGTGACCACATTTAACACAACTGTAAATACAATTGTGATATCAATCCACATAAAACAACTTTGTGGGAGGAAAACTGTATAACTGCATGCGACTGTTCCAAATCAGTGAGGCAGCTGCAGCCCTCTCTTACCTGACACTGAAACTGTGAGGGGCATGGTCGGCTCTACACTACTAGGGTCACATTTAGATGAGAAGGGCCCTACTAAAAACGGAAAAGTCTTTCCTGTGCATGTAAAAAGAAATTGCATTCATATGATAACACTTTGAGAAGGATCCTTGTGTACATGGATCTGCACAAACAGCCAAAAATGCTGTAGTATGCATACCAGGCCAGTAGTTGGTGGTGTAACTTTGTAATGACACACAATAGAAGAACACAACGCACCTGCTCATAAAGGCTTTTTTCTACAGAGCAGTGGATATATAAAACAAAAGATGATGGCGAATGCACGCATGAGAACCGACAGCATTAATAAACTCAATAGAGTCAGTAGCACAAACACAGCTCGGTAGTACGCCATCGTTGTGACTGTTGTCCTCCTACTGACACATGGCTGTTTGTCTGAAATGTAATATGCATACATGAAGTGTGGCCGTGACGTCACTGTTCTCACAGGATCTGTGCATTATCAGTTTACACGGCAACAAAAAAGGTGGTTCTTTCAAAAGATGACACTCTGGAACCCAGATTTAAGGCCCTCAAAATGTCATGTGAACAAAAGGCCAAACTGCAACAAAAGTTTAATGTTCATGCAAGAACCGTTGCCATGTACATGACCCTTACGATGTCTCCCTCGTCTTTAACATGTTCTTCCTGTCGATCACTGTCTTGAAGGGACAGTTTGGGATTCTTGAATTGGGGCTGTATGGGAGACTTATCTATAGTCATTGTGTTACATCCAGTAGCTGACGGTGTGCATGCTTCCTGTTTGCAGAAACAGATGGGACTACCACCCCACAGCTCGGCATTGCATTGCTGTGGAGAGGAATTACAAACAAAATGTACTTCAGACACTTTGAAAAAGTCCGACCTGAAAAAATCAATATCAGTCTAAGTGGACGCTGTATTTCCTGTGCTGCATTCGCAGACCTGCAAAAACCTCCATATTTAGAGAGGAGACACAGAATGATACAAAGGGACACAAAGGATAGACCTCAGAAGTAGGTGAAGTTTTGCCAGAAAGCCCAACTTTGCTTCTACAGTAATTTCCTGCCCAACAAATTATACCATAGAATTGCCTTATTTAATCATATGGAGGACGGGTGACCTTTACTGTTGAATACCCTTTTTTTCATTAAAAAGGCTTATTTCTGTAAATGTTGATTTCCCTACATGGCTAAACTCTTGCACTTGCAATCTGTCACTGCAGATACTTAAGAGAAGTCAGTTTCATGTCATATTTTCTTTTTTCAGAGTGTAGAATAATTTGTTGAACTGCAGCAGCTCTAATCTTTAGCCGTTAGCTCATCTGTGTGTTGGCAGAGGGCCGAGAGGAGGCTGTGGGGTGGACAGAGGATGGAGAGGACGGTTGAGGGAGGATATAGTGAGTATTGACAGACTGTACAGTGGAACAGTCGCAGCAGTGCTGCATGAAACACTAGCACAGTGAGAACAGCATGTCGCCTCCATCACTTTGTGCTCCCAAAAATGAATGTGACACAGTGTTGAGCTATCGAGCTCTCTGCTGCTATTGTTGGACACTGATTGCTCATGGCTGCAGCAAAGCCAGTTTGAATTAGAATAGGAAAGTGAGCAGAGATAGCAGCATATTGACTGGTATTGACAGTGGATGGGGGGCGGGGGGCAGATAGAGGGAGTATTGATGGATGAAGAGAGATAGCATTTTCTCTCTCTAATAGGATTATTGTGTAAATGTGTTTGTCTGAAGTGCTGCCCCTAGAGGCTGCCAAATGTGTGTGTGCGTATGTGCGTGTGCGTGTGTGTGTGTGTGTGTGTGCGTGTGTGTGTGTGTGTGTGTGTGTGTGTGGGCCCAGTGGTAGAAAAGGAAGGAAGACAAGTAGTATGGGTTGTTTAAAATGGAAAACAACATGGACTGGTCATGTGTCATTTCTTTGTCAGTTATAGCAGTGTCTCATTTATGCTGAATCAAATCAAATCAAACTTTATTTATAGAGCACTTTTCACACATTTAATGTAGCACACGTTAGTGCTTCACAAGTTAAAAACATAAAGCAACATCTGAACATATAAACCAACCCCCCCTTCCCAGGCCCACCCATCCCCCACCTCCCCAGAACACATACAGAAAGATGACATTAAAAAGGCACAGAACAGAATGGCTTTGGATAAGAAACATGGCTGAGCACAGAGTAATAAAATGAGGAAACGCCACCATGGAGGGCTGTTTGGACCAGGAGCTGATCAAAGCTCACAGAGACATTGCTACAGAAAGCACCCTGCCCCAGACAGCCGGTTTTTTACTTGTTGTGATGGATTTAAAAACAATCTCTGTAGTTTTGTTCTAAGTGTCTCTCTCTGAGTTTTAAGACTAATAATTAAAACTTCAGTTTTGTCCTGGTTGAGCTGCAAGAAGTTCTCTGCCATCCAGGACCTGATGTCTAAAATGCAGTTAAAAAGGGCATTGAGTGGTCCTGAGTCATCAGGAGACACAGAGATATATAGCTGTGTATCATCAGCATAACTGTGAAGGTTGATGCTGTGCCTCCTGATGACCTTCCCAAATGGGAGCATGTAGAGATTAAAAAGTGTGGGGCCCAAAATCGAGCCTTGGGGCACACTACAGTTTATTTTATAGTTCTTCGAGGAGCAGGTATCCATACTTACTAAAAATTCTCTATCTGTGAGACAGGAGGAAATCCAGTTTAACACAGTACCAGAGAGGCCAACCACGATGTGGAGTCTGTTTAAAAGAATTTGGTGATCTACTGTATCAAAAGCAGCACTTAGATCCAATAGCACCAGGACAGAAGGTATCTTCATGTCCATGTTACACCTGAGATCATTTACGATCTTTAACAGGGCTGTCTCTGTACTGTGGTTTTCTAAAATGCTGTTTTATTTTAAAAAAATCATTTAGCTGAGTAAAAACAAGTTTTTCTAAAATTTTACTTAAAAACGGTAAGTTGGACACTGGTCTGTAGTTATCAAGAATGCTAGCATCTAAGTTGCTCTTCTTCAGAAGGGGCTTGTCCACTGCAGTTTTAAAGGCAGTGGCGAAGATACCCGTCTGAAGGGAGCAATTCATGATGTTTAAAAGTTCGTCCTTGAAGAACCTATAAGATGTTTTAAAAAGTGAACTGGGAATGTGGTCTTAAAAGCAGTTTGCAAGATTTACTTGGGAGAAAACTCTACCAAGCATTTTAGCATCAAACTGTCCTGGCGGTCGGCGGGGACGTCTGACGTGTGGAGGCTTGTCTGGGTGGAGGCTCCACCTGTTGGAGGCTGTGGGCACAGTGTGAAGGAGAGGGCCGAGGTTCTCTGGAGGATGGAGGGCCGGAGTGTTGGTCTGAGGCCCCATTGTGAAGAGGCGCTGAGAGGAGGAAACTCCAGTTCATCCAGCGAACTGAACTTATTGGACAGACAGGGGTCTTTGGAGCGAGGGACACACAGGGGAGACCTGCTAACGTGTCTCTTCCTGTGGACTCGAGTCCACAGTGGCGACTGACCTGGGGGCCTGGTGTTCTTTGGCTTGGCGCCAAGTTTGGCCCAGTTGTTGTCAGTTGCCCGCTCAACAGGCACTGTCATGTCCAGGTCCCCGACCACAATCTTCTTGCTGCACTGCTCGTTCTCGCTGATCCCCCAGAGTAGAAAGACCCTAACTTCCAGCTCAGAGAGCCTCTGGCTGAGCTAAAACTGGAGAAAAACAAACTTATTACGGACTTGTTACGGAGCCTGTTTCAGTGTAGACACCACAGATGCTGATGCATGCGCAAACGGATCCTCTGCTACAGATACTACAGATCTGCATAAGTGTCAGTATGTGGAAACCTTAAAAGCAGTTAGGGTCCAAATATTCAAGAAAGCCTCCACCCATCCTCAGACACAGCAGAGGATCCTCAGTCTACTGGAATGACTGGCACGAAGTTAGTCATGAGTGAGAATATCAGGAAACATGAGGGGTGAAGAAATCAGCTTTTACCAGATCACAGACATGGATAGATGGATATTATTTTTAGAAATGTCAAAATGTGTAAAGCAGGTGTGTAAAGGTTCACAGAAGTCACAGTTCAGTTTATATCAGAGTTTAAGTTCTCTAGAAAAACACAAATGCATGAGGACATGTTTTTTTTTAATGTATTTAGTACAGACAGTAATGCGAGAGTAAAAATCCTTTTGCTTGGTACTGAGGTAACATTCAGCCCATTGGAAACTTTGTTTAACTGTTTTCGTCATATAGATTAGGAACATTTCAAACACTTGTGTTTTACATTGTACAAACACTGAACAATTTCCTCTCAAACCGTCTTGTTGGTCAACTCATCATACTCTTGTCGCTTATTAAGTCAAATCTGATTCCTGCTACTCTGTGCTGCAACTTTGCTGCTGTTGTGGTAACTGTGTTGACATAAAATGTAGTATTTTACAAATTCTTATTTTGGTATTTAAACGTGGGTGCTCATACATGAAATTGAACTAAATGTTTTTTCCTATACCCAAACTACATGGGGGACATGGGAAAGTAATGTCATTGGTCTGTAATTGGTCTATGCCTGAATACTATGCAACAGATGCAGGCAGGTCTTCAAGCTCACCTAGGGATGCACAATATTGGATTTTTTGCCAATATCTGATATGCTGATATACAGTATATCAACTCATTTGGCTAACAACTGATAAAGATATTGATATATCCAATTTTTTTTCTCGCTTTTGGACATAGGAACAGGAGAGAAACACAGGGATTGGATCACAACTTTTTTTTTTTTGAGCTTGCAAAATTCTGTGTGCAGAGCAAACAACCTTGTCTTTGCCACTGTGTTAAATTTTATGTTGTACGCTGAGGTTAGCATTTAGCTAAAAATACCACTGTGCCTCACTAAGCCGCTAGCATGGCTCAGGGCCAGATTTATAAAGACACTGGCATAGTGTGAATTTGTGCTGTGGTTGTTGTTTTTGGCTGCAGTCTCTGGGCATTCAGCAGGGTTGGAAATGAACTTTATCGTCCACCTGCCACTGTGGCTGGTGGATTCGAAAATCTACCAGCCACTCAATAGATTACAGTTGTTTTCTGGCTGATGAATGAAGCAAATGCAGCAGCCACTTGCCTATTGTACTAGCATTTTGCTGGTGGCTGGTGCTGATTTCAAACCCTGGTATTCAGCACATGATTTACTAAAACAGCAGGTCATTGCCCAGTCAGTTCCTGGACTTACCCCGGTATACCCTTTAGGACCACACATGACATTACCTCACTGACTCATCTTAACACATGATCAACCTCTGCTGACATGTCTCCTCCTATTGTTTTCGATCATCTTCCCCTAAAAACATATGCAATTAGAAGAAAGAAACACCATGCAATCACTCGTATGAATGTCCAGTAGACCTACCGTTTTGAGATTTAAAAAAAAAAAACCCAAAACACAATTTTATATGTTGGGCTATTTTGCATTTTCCTCACAATTAACACAGGTAATAAACCACACATAAATGTTCTCGATTGGCTTTTATAGTCCCTCAGTTCCCTGTTTATATGTGCTGTCAATGAGGGTAGCTTAACCTTACTGTCTTGTCCTGCTGCTTTGAAGTTTGGTAAACCTTTTAGACAGATGCTTAACATCCTGAGAGCCCACCTCAGTACATAAACAATACAAAAACAAAACTGTCTGATTCTGCCCAGAAGCTGGGAGACCGTGGGTAGTTTAAGTGCCTGCTGTGATGCAAGATTCAACGTATGAGCGAAGCACTTTATATGAGTGAATTTTCCGACTTGGGCTGCAACTGCGGTGTGAGATGCGTTGTCAGTCACCAGTACTACATCTGTATCTGTTAGCTGCCATTCTTCCACGACATTTAAAAGTAGCTCTCGTTTGAAGCACATGCGATAAAAGCTGCCAGCCCTCCTCCCTAATATAATGTGCCATTACTGTTACATATGACTCACTTACGACAGAGGTCCAAGAATCACATGTAATGGCTACCTGACTAGCTTTACTCATTGACTTCATTACCTGGGCTTTTGTTTTGCTGTAGACTGCAGGTATAGTCGTTTACGTGAAGTGACTTCGTGATGGGAGCTTATACCGTGAGTGTTCAGCAGGTGGTGAAACCCGGGGTTCTCTACGACCGAATAAGGCCGTAGGTCCTTAGCTATGAAAGCTGCCTCAGACTGAGTTAATCTCTTCTCTTAATCTCTCATAGATGGACGGCAAAGTTGTCAGCGCCTCCCCAATTCTCGGCTGATTAAGACACGCTGTAACGTTATTGTTTGTGGTCACCGATGTTAGCTCAGGGTGAAAACGGCTAACGTGGTTCCTCAAATTGGGTATATTACCAAAGTATTTAATTTTTGTGCAGCAGATTTTACACACAGCATGCGTCTTGTCCAATTCCTGCTTCCCAGTAAGTTCATAAAATCCGAAATGTGCCCAGATGTCCGCTTTCAAAATATTGGGTGCGTTTTTTATCCCTTGCTGCTTTTCTATACCTCCCTCTGCCGTATCTCCCAACATTTAAAAGTAACGTTAGCCTAACGTTGCCCACAATTCAGTGCAAGGGAGTGACGTTGCTGCGTAACTGCGTGAGCGACATTACTGTAACTTTACAACTTTATTGTCCGAGGCTGTAATTTTGGGTAGGCTGTTATTCCGATTATGTTCTGTCGATGCAGAATCGTCCACATGTACATCGCGATGCATCTTAGAACTGAGAAATTTCCACACCTCTATGGGTCGGCAGCACTTTCTAAACAATAACAAAGGCGTAATATCTCAATCACAATCATTTACGTCGCTGTTATTTGGCGGCTGATCTCGTCCTCTGCTCCTGAACCTCATTGTTTTCCCAGTTTACAGATATTTACGTTCTTCTTTGAATTAGCCTCTATTTTCAACAGCTGCTTTTTAAATCACCCGCTTTGGTGTTGCATGCCTACAAATGTTGTCAAAATGCCACACTTGTGCTGCCCATGGTCATGTCTTTCCGAATTTATGTTTTGCACAGACTGTCCCCCCTTTCACCACTTGCACATTATACACAGAAAGTTGCAGCGGCATAACCGTGTGAGATTGCCGCCTTGAGCAGGCAGTATAAATGTGGCTTTTGACAGAATATAGTAACTTCTGCAAACAACAGTACTCAGTAAGTCAAATTGCAGTAGGCCAACAGGCAATAAGCTCCACCTGCTATCAAAATTGTGCCATCCGCTTTCATTGCCAAAGGCTTTTGGTCTGTGTTGTTTCCACACACACTTGACTTGCATGGAAGCCTATTAATCAATAATTCTATTAATTTCTAAGTTGCTCAGTGCTACTAAAACCATCCTCAATCCTGCTGCCAACAGGAGGGCATTTTGTCTAGATCTGTTGCCTATTTTGGTACTTTGTGGTGAAATGACTACCTTCAAAATAGATAGGACAAACCCTTATTGTGGTTACCAGCTCACTGAAACCTGGATGAACCGTCATAAATCTGAGTAACACATGAAAATATTACTAGATATTGATTTTATTTTCATCATGATTAATGAATCCATTTACAGGGAGACTGTGTTCTAGCTTTTGTGTCTTTATGTTTTAGGCATGATGAATTAATCATGAATCACCAAAGCCTGCGGTCTGGCAGGGCTTCTGGTAATACTGGTGCCTCAGAGCTTTACTTAGGAGAGGGATGGTGGGAGGGTGGGGTTGTTAACAAGCAGGAGGCAATTTTAATTAGCAATGCTGCTGTTGAAGAACTCATGAGCTTTATGTGGGGATCTGTCTTTCTCTCTCTCTCTCTCTCTCACAGACAGACACACACACACACACACACACACACACACACACTTAGGAAGCCTGTGGAAATAAAACATCCCCCGGCAGGCATTATGATTGTGGTGGGTGGATGGGTGGTGGGGGTGAAGGCACCACAGCGAGACAGGAAGCTGGAGTGTGACACTTTAATGTGTACACAATGAACACACACCTTGTTTTTATTCAGCCTTTAAAATCTGTGTGTGATATCACTGTTCCCCGTCCTTCATGGTGTGGGGGCGGATGTCCTGCAGAACAACTAACTGTAGCAATTACATCATATCTGTGATTGGATGCATCATTCATGGTGGGCAGTTGCATAACATCTGAACTTGTGGCTCTCCCATGATGTCGAGCCTCAGCCCCTCCCATCAGGGAAGACAGTGTGATTAGGGGGGCATCAGCTCAAGGTCACTTACCTTGATTTGCTCATATTTTTTAATTGTTTGATTAATTGATTGTCTGATCTCAGAATATTTATGACAGTGAACTCAACACTGGGGCGCAATTCTGCCTTTCTGTCAGCTTGTGTGTGTGTGTGTGTGGGGGGGGTCACAGACAAAGTCACAGACAGGCCTGAGAACAGGTAAATAGTAGACAGCGGCAGGGACAGAGGTCTGTGGAAACTTTTCAGTGGTTTCTTCATTTCATATATCTCTTACTTATTCAGTCTGTCTTTCAAACTCGGTGCAGACTAACTTAGAATAATGTTTGAGTGCTGTTTGGGAGGAGATGGACAGTAATTTTCTTTCAAAGCATTGAAAGCGAGGCGTCATTCATTCACATGAAAGTTGCTCTGTGGCACATTAGGACACACACAAACACAAGAAAATTGAACTCCATGTGTAAAATTAAATACATCTTCTGCATTGGTGGGCCCATAGAGCAGGTGCACCAGAAGCTTTCATCTGCCGAGCAGCTTACTTAACTTTAGCATTTAGCCTTTTGGTCACTTGAATGGGAATAAAATGCGCAGCTCCTCTAGACTGAATTCTGAAGTGAGTCATTTGTGGGGGTTGTGACACTCAGAAATAATTTGCAAATGTCTCTTTTGCAATTTAGGTCTGTGGGAGAAAGTCTTTTTGGGCCTAATGACATCAGGTGATGGACCAAGAAGTTGTAATTTTAATGTTTGGCTGCTATGTCAGACAGACCTAAAAGCCTGCTGCTGTTCCTGGGGTCTTGATGTAGCTGCAGAAACTTAGACACAAGAGAAGGAGATAAATGTGCTGCCTCCTAAAAAGACTAAAAAGAAAATGTGTTACTCCAGCCATCATCTTTGCAATCTGCATTACTTGCATCAGACATCACAGAGGTTTTCAACCTCACTGTCTCTCTGTTAAATATGTGATTGTGGCTCCATCCATAACAGTACGGTCATGTCTTCATAAAACCTCAAGTAACATTACCATAAAAGTCACCTGTGTCTGAGTGTCACAGAGTCATCACTTGAAGAAATCTATAAAAAAAAACCCCAGCAATGTTTCGTATGTCATGTCTGAACATGGCTCCAGTCAACCCGCTCTCTCCTCCTACCGGGCCTCTTAATCGAGCCTGTCCAGGTCGTGGCCCTCTTTCCTCCCACTAATGCCTCTGATTGGTTCACACGCTGTAGGCAGAGGGGTCACAGTGTCAAACACACAGACCTAAGTGTTCTGCTTAGTATTCAAGAAGTACAAAGACACTTCAAATCTTTCCCCACAATCAATAGTGAGGGGAGGAGAAGTAGCTCACTATTATTCTGTGGACTCGCTGTGTCTGTAGGTTGCTGTGCGTCCTGCTGGTTGTTAGAGCTGCAAAAAACTCCCACCTCCACACTGACTATTGACTGACTGCAGATTTATTTTAAAAACGGTCGCACTTTATATGTTCAGCCATGTTGAGTTAAAATCAACGCAGCATGCCAGAAACTCATTACACTTCAAAATACCACACTCAGAACCCAGTCGTGAAAAGACCCATGGTCTTCATTTGGGCCGTCTCTCAGCAGTTGTGAACTAGATTTAGGTGGTACGTAATATTTCAAACCCTCCTGAAATTTCCGGGGTGTATATGGTGGTATAAGAGCACTACTTACTCTCAACTTTTCAGGCTTAAGTGACACGGGGCGACACAGTCTCTGGCCTTTCTTTGATACTAGTGTTGGCTAAAAATTTTGTTGCACACAGCATTAACACTGTCAGCTTGTTTACTATATTACATGAGTACCGCTGTGACACTGAATGTCCAGCTGAACCCTTTTCAAACATTCAAACTGTTGTATTCAATTGCTGATTCTGATTTGACTGACATAACTCAGGTACAACCCTAATTTTTAGTAAATGGCTGTCTCTCATATTATTCATTATTACTTGTATTTTTTTGGGGGGTATCTTAAGCCCTTTTTACAGAGATAACAGGAAATAAGGAAAGGGAACTTATTTAACTGATTTATTGCAATTCATCATCAACGTCTTAACTCCAAAACCAAGGAGTACGCCCAAATCCCTCAGATGAATTACTGCAGACTCCAAATCATAAATGCTGCCACTTATTTTTCATTAATGACAATGAGATTCAGGGAGTGTCCCAAAAAAGCTACCAGCTGCTGTGGAGAAAGAAAAATCAGAAAGCGCTATACATCTTGAGTATGTGTGAGGTGTGGTCAATATTCAGAAGTTCTTTTTCTGTGTGTTTGGCTGAGGAAAGATTGGCAGCTGATTATACAGTAAAGTGTGCAGCTGTAATCAGTGAGGTGACCTCAAACCTCTCCCCTGCCTTAGTGCTTGTGATGAAGATACTGAATCCTCACAGCTCTGTGGTTTTTGTGGTTTCCTGAAAAGGTCAAAGGGTCACATTATTGTGTTAAATACTGCAAAGTGGTGGCTGAATAAGCCTAACCATTAACTAACCACGTGAGGACCTGCAGACTTCACATAAGCCTCATTTACACTGCCTGTTCAAGGCAGAGTATCACGCTGTTCTGTGTATAATGCCCGATCACCTAAAGAGGGACAGAGTGGTCTCACCTCTGAGCAGCGAGCAGAGGTAGTAACAGCGCCTAAATGATTTCTGTGTAAACTGTGAAAACCGGAAAGACGTGACTGTGGAAGGCACGGGTGTGCCGTTGCTGTTCCAGTGTGTGCAATCAAACACTGGAACAGCATGATGTTGCTGTGGTTCGATTCTGTGTAAAAATGCAGGGATGGTATAAAGAGGAGGGGCTTTGTTGCAGCTCTATAGCGCCATCTCTGTGTAAAAGCAGCTATAGATTATTGCTTGCTTTGTGGAATAGGGTTGCAAGTTTTCGTGCATAATTTTCCAATGTTTAGCAATATAAATTACTACTAATATTCAGTTTTTCAACTGAACAACTTGACCAACTCAGCCAGCAACAGAGAATCAAGATAAGGTACAGTATTTGAGCTGACCTTTTTTTTTCCACTTTGATTCTGACTAAAGCATCAGAAGCTGCTTTTTCTTTATTTAGATTCTTCCATGCTGTATATAAAACTGATCTGCTGTCAAAAAATTAAAAAATAAGTTGCAGTATAAAAATAATAAAAAATCTTTAAAAAGTTTTGTTTTTATGTGCCAAACAATGAGCACCCCATAACATCTGCAGAAAGATGTAGCTACTTCACATTTAAAACTGTATTTGCCATTAAAAAAAAAGCCCAACATAAACTGTTTTGACAAGGACACATTGGATTTGGAAGAAAATTGATAAGAATGGAACATGGGATATGGCCTAAAAATAAAATCTCACACCATACTTGATTTACGATTTTTATGGATTTTTTTTCCCTTATAAAAACAAATGACAAAGAAATTACTCAAAACAAGTTTTGCTTTAATTTTAGTAATAAAAGTTAACAAAGGCAAACTGAAAAAAGAACAGGGCTTTATCAGTATTGCATATTTTACAGTTATGTATATTGTACGGTTTTCTCTCTAGGAGGTAAGTGGGAGGGGAGGGTGCAGCTCACTATGAACTACAGAAGCACAGAGAGAATGGCAGAGGAACTGATGAATAAAATCTGGATTTTTGTTTTAAAAATTATCCTTAACCACAAATTAGAACTAATTGATAAAAATCGATTTGTTGCACAGCCCCAGTTGTCAGCGCTCTCTGGTGGACTTGACTTGCTTGATTCAGCAACTACAGCAACTTGGAACTTGCTTGAGACTTTAAGGTTACGACTTGAGACTTGCTTGTGAATTGTAGATTGCCCCACCTCTGCTCTGAAAATTCCCCTAGCTGCTCGATATCATCGACAACACCTTTCATTGTCTATGGAGCACCTCCACACTTTACATCCTATGACATCACAAATGGAGTTTTAGCACTCTAGTCTTTGGGAGATTTGGGAGAGGTTTTCATGTTTACCAATATTTTCGGCCAGTCTTAGATTACATGAATTACATGTATGAATTTTGAAAATGGGCAGAATGATCTTTAACCAGACACAACTGGTGTCACATCTGTAGACCACAGTTTGTCTTTATTTGGTTTTGTTTTGACAGACTTTCCTAGCAGGACAAACAGTTGACACTGTGTCAACATTCATCTCCTTCCTAATCCCTTGTTTTTTAAGGTTGTTTCCTCTAGTTGGTTCAGATCAATTTCTCCCAATCTCATTTATCATGGACAGAGACATACAGCGACGTGTGTTTATAGACGTCACAGAGCAGTTGCTGAGTCCCACACAGTCTCAGCATTGTTGTTTCCTGGTCAATGAAGTGACGTGAAGCAAAGCTCTGCTCACCACTGGATTGGAATGCAGCCCTAGCTGGGATTGTAATGCTGTAGCTATTAGGCTAATTTCACATGTCCATCCATGCATGACAAATGCCAGTGTGTTTGTGTGTGGTGTGTGTGACTGACGGTTTGAGTTAATAATGTCTGTGGCAGGTATTCAGTTTCTGTACACAACATCCATGTGCAGCACTCAAGGGTCACGCAATTGTGAAGGCCATGGTTGCTAGGAGACCATCTCCCCACGCTTTTGTGTTCAAGAGCCGCCAGCATAAACTACCGCATCCCACCTACACACATACACACACACACACACACACACACACACACACACACACACACAGGAGAGAGTGTGTGAACAGACAACACAGCAGATGACTGAAGGTTGGCTGTGATTAGAGTTCTGAGCTGTTTTTAGTTTCCCTGTTGTAGTTCTTGTAAATATAACTGAAGTCATAGGTCTGTAAGGGCTGCAACCATTGATTATTTGCGTATTGAGTAATCTGCCAGTTATTTTCTTGTTGGATTCATGCATTACTTTTGGTTTACAGTATGCCTTAATGAGAATGTGTCAAAGACAAAAGAGAAGCAGCTTATTATAATTTAGAAGCTCTTTCAGAAGAATATTAAAAGGTTTTGCTTAAATAGTGAAAGAATTAATTGATTATGAAAATAGTCAAAAAACATTTCTGTCAACCAACCAAAAAATCAATCAGCAAATTCTTTTGGCTAGATATGATATGAGTAATTTTATATCATGACAGCATTTTACTACAGCAGTCCAACCATTGTTAAAATATCAACTTTTGATTTTAGCTGTTGTGTTCCATAATCTGTATCTACACAAATGTTGTGAACCGCAATTTTCATCCTATATTTAGCATTAAAACCAAAACATTCAATTTAAGGAATGAATCAACTGGACCCAACAAACTTTTTCCCCAAAGGACATCATGAATAGAAACACGCTGTTTTTGAGAAATATGCTGACCCAAACAAAAGGTTATATTTGTAGTGTAGAAATCAGCTGATGCGATGGAGGGGTCTGTAGTTGTGAGGCTGGGTCCACAGACAGGAGAATCTAAACATGACACACACCTTGTAATGCTACAGGGTGAAATCAGTTTCCCAGAGCTGCTGTTGGGAGGCTGTCTGCCTCCACCGTGTGAATACACTGCTGCTCCTTCTGCTGCTACTGCTGCAGCTATTTTTAGTGTGTGGGTGTTGAGAGGTCCAGATCAGCCTACCAGATCATGGAAGCTCCGCAGAGACTCCCCCACCACCACTGGAGCAGGAAGACACACACATAACAGTATGGGTGGGGGTGGTGATGAAGAACAAAATCTGATGAAATTAGACAAAATAGTGGCACTGCAAGTGCTCAACATACAAAGCTTATCTGATTGCTCCATCAGTGGGGGGGGGGGCTGCTGCACAGCATTGGTGTCTTTGGAATGAAGACTATGTTAGCTATGAGCAGTGCTGTTAGTGGAGCTCTGTCATGAATATTTCCATAACAGTGATTTGTAAGAGTTTTAGAAGACACTGACAAATGGGGTTGTCCTTCCCCAGGGATGACGTTTTTCTGTAGGCCAGCGCGGAATACAGTATATCATCACCCTGGTTCCCTCCTCAAAAGCCTCTGGGATTTTCCAATGGATTTAGGATTACTCCAGAAAATAAGCTCTGTTGCAAACAAATGTTTATGTTCAGCAAGTCAAACTTCACAAATGAATGCCACTTGTAGGATTTTTAAAGCCTAAATGCAATTGGCAGAAGTAAAAAGCCAACATAAGCCTATAAACAAACTTCAACATAGCAACCACGGCGAGGCTGATAGCTGTGTTGGGCTTGATGTGATGACCATGGATGCAGTGTTTCCACAGATTGCTAGTGTATGTGTGGTGGTAGCAGATGGGGGGGGGGTCTCACTCTAATATCCAACATCTTTTGCAGGTCCGTGAATGCAGCGCTGCAGGCGGAGCTCTTTTTATCTCCTATATGTATATGAAGGTTTTTGCAAATGAAAGACTTTTAGGCCCTGCAGAATGAACGGTTTAGTTTCACTTTCAATGCGCTTGACGTTCTACTGCTCCTCTCTTCTGCTACTGCGCTAAAAATAACTCAACAGTGTATATATAGCCCGCCATAATATTGGTTATTAATGAAAAACGCTGATGGATGTATACAGAAAGTCTTAATACCTGGATCTACGACCCCATAGGGCTTGTACACTAGGGACTTACAGCGCCTGAGTGAGGCTGAGTGTGCCCGAGCAGGTAACTTCCGATACCAGAGGAACTGTCTTTTGGTTTGCTAACTTGAATGGCGGTCTAAATAATAATCTTGTGGCTCTTTTAAACTTTCCAAATGCCATGGAACTGGATAGCTTAAATCTTCACGGGGGCTTTTTGAGCTCACAAAAAGTTATCCACTGATTTACTGACGTATTTTTCCCGATCTAAGTCAATGGAAAAAAAGTCTTTTGGGCCTGTGGGCATCACATGATGGACCTAAATGGTGTAATTCCACTTTTAGCCACTATGTAAAACTTTCTTGAGAGCCTGGCGCACTTCCTCGTTAGACACATAAAATCTTCAAAGTTCACAGTGGGGGATTTATTTATGTTTTTTATGGCATAGAAAAAAACATGAGAGTCTTCTCAGCTTGTGCAAACCAGAGACTTTATTTTATGCTTCTAACCGAAAAACCCACTCAAAAAAACCCATGCCAACTAATTTCTTTTTAGGACTCATTCCTGAGGTTCTGTTAAGGGCATCAGATCAGACAGAGGTGGTTGGTAAAAGCAATGGGGAATGGTCATTGGAAATGTTGAGTTTGGGGGACTTTTTACTGTCAGGGTTTTGTAAAAAGAAACTTGGGTCTCTGTCTATGGAGAACAAAAAATGACATCAGTATAAATAAATAAATAAATGAATAAATGTATAAATAAATAATCAAATACACGAATAAATGAAAAACCAAGGGCATTTTGGTAATAAAAAAGGCTATTTCTTTATTTCTACATTTATTTATTTATGTATTTCCACATTTATTTATTTATTTATTTCCACATTTATTTATTTCTACATTTAGTTATTTATTTATTTCCACATTTATTTATTTATTTATTTCCATATTTATTTATTTATTTCCACGTTTATTTATTTATTTATTTCCATATTTATTTATTTATTTCCACATTTATTTATTTCTACATTTATTTATTTCCACATTTATTTCTTTATTTATTTCCACATTTATTTATTTATTCATTTCCATATTTATTTATTTATTTCTACATTTATTTATTTCTGTGTCAGTGTCACACAGAAATGTAAATATGCTAATTAGGTGGGCAGGCCTACGTCAGTCGATGTGATTGGATCGGATCTACTAGTGCTGCCTTGATTTGGCTGGCTCTCACGTTAGCCTTTAGGTTGCTATTAGCAATGGATAGTTTTGTGCGTGCTATTGCTGCTGCTTTAAGAGCATTAGCGGACAGTTTCGATAACAGCGAACCTACCGACTATCTTCAGTTTCGTTTCGAGAGATTACTCGAAGATTTAGCTCAACTCTCAGCTGATGGGGACATAGAAGTTGATGTGGTGCTAGATGGTCTCCAAGAAGCTGCCCACGAACTTCAAATCCGCGTCCACGTCCAAACGTCGCTCCCTCTCTCTCTGTCACCGGGCGGATTTGAAGTTCGTGGGCAGCCCAGTGACAGAGGAAGAGGAAGAGAAGTAGCCTTTTTTATTACCAAAATGCCCTTGGTTTTTCATTTATTCGTGTATTTAATTATTTATTTATACATTTATTTATTTATACTTATGTCATTTTTTGTTCTCCATATCTGTCACGATTTGCTGGTCCTGCTGGTAATGGGACCATGAGAGGAGGAGAGTGTGAGAATGCAGAGGACATCATTCTGCTGCTAAATGTTTGTCAAGGAGGGCAGAGAGAGTGCTCATTGATCACTTAATGAATGAAATGAAAGGTAGAGCGAAGGCTCACAGCGAGTGCAGCCTCAGGGCAACCTCTGTGCATGCTGGATGGCTTTCATGTGTTTAGATATTGCTGGCTGGCTTTCAATAACAAAAAGACTCAAATATTTTTTTAGCACTAGTCCTGTACTGATGGACCAAACGAAACTGCTTTGATGAGATGGGCACTGACAAAAACAGACGGACAAATGAAGTGGAAATAAAACAAGCAATTGAGTCTGATTATCAGGCTGATAGATACTTTGAACAGCTTTGAGTATACCTTTAAATTGCATCGTATTTTACAAGTGGCAATGCAATGCTCATTTTGTTTGTTAGTATCAACCTCAGCTTCAATAATGTTATTTTCCCAACAGCAGAGAATGAGCAATGCAGAACAGAAAGCAATTGGACTCCTGCTGTGATAAAGTGCTGGGAAATACTGATAAATATATTTTAAATGAATTAATTATATCATTACAATCATTGATATTTCACACTTTAAGCACTGTAAATTTGGTGAGCTTAAATTCATGTTATCCATCCTGACTGGGGTTGGGCCAGTGTGAAAATTTCAAACTAGTTTGACATGAAGCCAAACACCAGACTGGACCAGGTGTCCCATTTGGCTCATCTGCTCCTTAGTCGAACTTAATGACACCATATCCCAGCAGAGAGCAAGTGTCTAACTATCATGTTGCATTGTGTAACACGTGAGCTGTCTCCTCATTAAATAGGCACTTCTGTTATTTCATAAAACAAACCATGTAGCTTTCAGCTGTGCACTCAAGATCAGACTGAAGATGATAACACTTAAAAGATGGTAAGCAACCTACTCACAATCTTCCTGCGTTTGTAATGTTACTTTTTAAAATCAGAAAACACGTTATATATTCTAATGTTTACTGGAAATGACATACAATATAGCCAACAGCAAGTAACGTTAGCCTAGCTTGTTTTTAGCTATGGTTATTTGCCTCAGTAAAAACTCATAACTTATCAGTGATCTCCCTCCAGCCAGCTGACACTGTTTTGGTTTTTGTAGTAATAATGTAAATAAGGAGGTTTAATATAAATAATTCCTAATTTCACCTTCATGAATCAGTTGGTCCTCCTCCACTGCAGCGCTTTCAAAGCGAGCGACAGGAATAAATAGAAATACAGCATCTGACGAAAGTTCAGCTCACACACCTGCAGCCTGTAAGGACAGCTCTTTTGTCACCTTCAATTCCAGAATGTTGCTGTATGGCTGCAGCTTTAGGCTTTTTAAGAGAATAACTCTGCCATTTCTCCTCTCTTCACCCCAAAAAGTAAACAAACACACACCACTCTCTCCCCTCCTCCCTTTCTTATGTCACTGACACCGGCTGCCTCGGCTCGGCAGTAAATTACACACATGTATGACACTAGATACTCTACTAGTAAGTTTACGAACATTATATTATATTAATCACACTCATATTGCTTGTGTGGGTGTGTTCCAACTATAGAAGGATCACACTCCTCAGACTCCCTGGTAAGGTCTATTTAGGACTACTGGAGAGGAGGGTCCACCAGAGAGTCGAACCCTGGATTTAGGAGGATCAATGCAGTTTTCGTCCTGGTTGTGGAACTGTGGACCAGCTCTGGACCCTTGGCAGGATCCTTGAGGGTGCATGGGAGTTTGCCCAACCAGTCTACATGTGCTTTGTGGACTTGATGAAGGCATTTGACCGTGTCCCTCGGGGAGTCCTGTGGGGGTTCTCCAGGAATATTGGGTATCGGACCCCCTGATACAGGCCGTCTGTTCCCTGTACGACCAGTATCAGAGCTTGGTCCGCATTGCCGGCAGTAAGTTGGATTCGTTTCCGGTGAGGGTTGGACTCCGCCAGGGCTGCCCTTTGTCACTGATTCTGTTCATAATTTTTATGGACAGAATTTCTAGGCGCAGCCAAGGTGTTGAGGGGGTCCGGTTTGGTGACCTCAGGATTAGGTACCTGCTTTTTGCAGATGATGTGGTCCTGTTGGATTCATCAGGCCGTGATCTCCAGCTCTCACTGGATCGGTTCCCAAGTGGAGGAGTTTAAGTACCTTGGGATCTTGTTCATGAGTGAGGGAAGAATGGAGCGGGAGATCGACAGGCAGCGTCTGCAAGTAATGCGGACTCTGCACTGATCTGTCGTAGTGAAGAGGGAGCTGAGATGAAAGGCAAAGCTCTCGATTTGCTGGCCGATCTTCGTTCCTACCCTCACCTATGGTCACAAGCTTTGGGTAGTGACCGAAAGAACAAGATCGCGGGTACAAGCAGCCGAAATGAGCTTCCTCCGTAGGGTGGCTGGGCTCTCCCTTAGAGATAGGATGAGAAGCTCGGTCATCCGGGAGGAGCTCGGAGTAGAGCCGCTGCTCCTCCGCGTTGAGAAGAGCCAGATGAGGTGCCTCCCAGACGCCTCCCTGGTGAGGTGTTCAGGCCACGTCCCACCGGTAGGAGGCCCTGGGGAAGACACAGGACATGCTGGAGAGACTATGTCTTTCAGCTGGCCTGGGAACGCCTCGGGATCCCCCGGGAAGAGCTGGACGAAGTGGCCGGGGAGAGAGAAGTCTGGGCTTCCCTGTTTAGGCTGCTGCCCCCGCGACCTGACTCCAGTTAAGCAGAAGAAAATGGATGGATGGATGGATGGATGGATATTGCTTACCATTGACATTTGAGTTGGATTTAATGCTTGTGCTGTGACTTAGGCTACTTTTAAAATTGTCAGAATGTGATATAATGACAAGTGCTGGTTTAGATGCTTTGCATAAATCAAACCATTTTAAGCCTGTACACTGGACTGAACCAGCAAAACCAGAAATAGACCCAACTCTTTACAATCAATTATGTTTTACACTTTAAGCACTGTAAATCTGGTGATGTTAAAATCATATTATCTATACTGAGTCATGGTTTTAGAAGATGACCACTCTAATAGTCCTTAATGAAACTGCTTAATAATGTTAATCTTCTCCTTAAGTAACAGCACATCAGTATGTGAGGGACATGTTTCGAAGCCTGTTGTTTATGACATTGTCGTTTTGAGTGTTTGTGGGTTGTAGTATTTTCAATTTTACTGTATACCCTCCACAGAAAAATTAGGTTGAAGGGGGGCCACATAATGATGTTGTCATGTGTGACCTGAAGTAATTACAGCCTCACAGTAACAGGAAACCCCAGAGACATTCACACTTTTCACTGTGTCTGTCCTCCTGGGACTAAACCCACTGTGATTGTTTTAATTTATTGGATTTTCACAGCTGGCAGCCACAGGGAATACTTAACACCTTGATACCAAGATGAAGAGTTCACTTGACTCCTGAACAGACAGACAGGCAAGCATGTGCCAGCATGCAACATATAGACAGATACAAGATGTGGCCAAGCTGCCTGTCAGCCGTCAGCCTGACTGCAGGTCAGAGGACAACTTCTGGTCTCAGTGTCTCACAAGTGACTGAGAGCAGAGCAACATATCAAACACATATCAAAATATATATATATATACCATATCAAAACACCGGGATACAAAAACAACACTGTGTCGCAAATTGGTCTTTGTTTATTTATCAGGATCAGTATAATGACATCAAATAAAAATGCTCAGTGTTTCCTATTCAGTGTTACAGGTCACAGCACCGCCAGGCCAACAAGACCCTGAACTTTTGTGAGGTTTGCGTAGGACAGTGAAGGACACTGTATTTTTCCCTCTTAGGAGGTAGAAGTCATGGCCCGCCCTACTCTGCCTCTGATTGGCTAGTACTCACTGGCTCGCTCACACAGATGACCCGAGTGCTCGAAGCGAACAGCGCCGGTGCACGAGCATTCCTCTCATAGTAGCTGAGCTTATTAGCAACAGCAGCTAATCAGCGGTATAACGACAGCGCTGTCGGTTTTAATATTTACGTGATTATCAGATAATAGTATATCTATCTCTCTTCACACACACACACACATACACACTCATGATAACACACAACTCATCAGGGAATCATATCGTAATCTCGACCGGAAAAATCAAGTTAACAGAATCAAAATGGGTTGTGCCCACAAAAAGGTAATAAAAGGTGGTGCTTGTAATATTGCCCCGTGTTGTATTACACAGCTCAACTTTAAGAAATACTCCGTTCAGTTCCTTTCAGTAACTGTCTCTAGTACTCCGCTGCTCACTGATAACCGGTAGTTTGAATATAGACCGTAGACTGTAGACAGGCTTTACAGCCAGCAGCGTATGGATGTGTTGTATGGGTCTCTTTCCCAATGTTAACAAACGGGGAAAAGTCTTTCTGGGCCAGTGGGCATCACGTGACGCTGTAGTTCCACTTTTGGCCACTATGTTAATTTTGCTTCAGAGGGTGGCGCACTTCCTGGGGGCTTGGTGCAAGCAGGTGATACGAGTGTCATCATGAATGCATCAGAGTGTACAAAATGGAGCAGAGA
This sequence comes from Plectropomus leopardus, assembly GCF_026936395.1. Lineage (NCBI taxonomy): Eukaryota > Metazoa > Chordata > Actinopteri > Perciformes > Serranidae > Plectropomus > Plectropomus leopardus. The sequence continues at coordinate 1,824,134 of NC_142180.1, forward strand.
ATCGGGTAACGGGTAACTTAGCAGTAAAAGTAGTCAGTTTAGCGTGCAGTGTGAGTCACAGTTTTCAGTTAATAAATGCTGCAGCTTCTCAGGTGCAAGTTGAGTTCTGTGTGTTGCTTTCCAGCTGCTGGTTAAAGTGAAGAGAATGAACCCTGAAGTTACTTCAGCCCTGGAGGTAAACAAATCTCCACTGTACTCGCTGACTACGGTCGGGGAGCAGAAGCAGGAAGGGCTAACAGTTGGTGAGGTTCAGGTTGAGAATATTAGACAGCCAATCAGACACAGAGGAGGGAGGGCCATGCCTCCCGGTTAGCGCTCTGCTAACTTAACTGTGGATAAAATAATATAATTGTGAGGCTTTTTTACACTTGCCAAAGTGCATGAATTAAACTCTGAGAAATAACGGAGTCATTTTGCGTTGGTTGCGTGACTCTCAAAACATTTATCCACTGCGAGGGAGAGGCTCGCTCCTTCAAGCTGCAAAGCAAGTCATGCAGGAAGTCATGGACACAATGGCAGTGCAGTCAGTCAATTTTCAAAATAAAACACCCTGTGCAGATTGTTTTGCTTTATGTATGGAAGTATGCGTGTTTCGAAAGTGAATTGCAGGTTTAAATGACTGAAGCGGGGAAAAGGCAAAGAACGTCACAGGTCAGCTAAATGACCATAGTGCCACCATCCAAAAAGAAACTACCGTGAAACAAGCAACCAAATACATTCCCATTTTTTTATCAACTTAGCCATGGAGCAAAGATAAAACTGGGAACGGAGAATAATGCTGTGGTGAAATTTTTCTCAAAGAAAAGAAATATGAAGAATTCTGCACACTTTGCTCATGATGTACGACTATTCTGTAAACATATACAACTTGTTCAAACATCCTCTCCTTGTTGTGTTCACTTTAAATTTCTAATATACAGAGTGAATGTGAATATACACATGAATGAGATGACAATATTAAAATGTCAGCTGAAAAGAAGTTTCCAGCCGACTCATGGAGCTAATTTTGGCTGCATTGCTGATTAAAACTGCATGCAACAATTGTCATTTCAGCAAAACTGACAGACATTTACTAAAAATGAGAAGCTGCCATTTTTCGACCTCAACCTGAGGTCAAGATAAAACGCCTCAAAGTCCATGCTAAGTCAAACGAAGGTCCCTGGGTGGAGCTGAGCTGGGACACGAAAACAGAAACCAACTCAGCTGGCTGTGATGCATCCTTCAACACATGCCACTGTTGTGTTTCATGTAATAAACTTTCTTTAATGGACACCAAAGCAAGAGACAACAAGGGCAAGAACATCATGTCTTTTGAAGTACGATAAATCACTTGTGAGAGAGATTTGGAGCCAGCATGTAGTGCTAATTTTTTTTGAAGAATATCAAGAATATTTGGAGATCAAGTAGATGATGATCAGTCAAGCTGATTATTCTGCTCCCAACAATCCTTTAGGTCAGTGTTTAGTCATTGCTTACTGCCATAAGACGTCAGCCACAATTGCTAATAATAAGATAAGTGGCTGAGGGTGCGTGTGTGTGTAGGAAAAGTGAAAGAGCAGGTCATGCATTTAACATGAGGCAGCTGAAACTGGACAGAGCAGCCATGAATGTTTCATTAGATCCACAGAGTTTATTAGCCTGTGTGAGTGAATGTGTGTGTGCATGTGTTTAGTGCGTGTGTGTATGTGTGTGTTTGTGTGTGTGTGATACTGAGAGAGCAGCGGGGTGTGGTGGAAAGTGCAGCTTCCCCAGTATAATGAGAAGGCACTGTGACGTTGCATCATACATCTGATGATGTTTTACATCCTAACATGCCCTCCTCCACATTTTGGCTTTCTCCTCCTGTTCCCGTGTCTTCCTATCTCTGCGCTGCTGCAGTCTAATAGCAGATGCCACATTGCGGCCTGTGTGTGTGTAAGCGCGTGACTATAACACAGATGCTGGGTTCTGTCACACTTCTCTGTAGAGACTGCAATCTGAGGGCTGCTAAAGAGAAGCTGTGACGTTTCAAATTTCAGTTTGCTATAGACTGTTACTCAGCTGACATTATCAAAATATGTGCTTGTCTGTTGGTAACTGAAGTTGTGTTTTGCCACCCAGACAAGTTATCAGGCTTTTAATCTTGAACTAAAATTCTTAGCATCAAATGTTTGGTTTTTGCGTGTTTGGTTGTTTGATATTCCAACAGTGGACTCAAGTTCAACAGAATTCAGACAGGATCAAGTCTGTCAGAGCAACAGGTGTTTAGGTGTATCAAGTGGCCGTGTTTACTGGTGACTCAGCGAATCTCGTTAAGGGTTACCTGTAACGATGGCAGCAGTTGAAAACATGAACACAACATAGAAGTGTCCTTAAAAAACCTCCAGTTTTAACTGTAATCAGTTATAAATACATACTCACCTGTGTTTAGTTTCTACACTACTGGTTCTCAACCAGGGAGTTCCAGGGGGTTCCTTAGAAAAATGTGAAATACTTTATTTTTACTATCATAGAAGTAAGACCAATGTGAGTCACAGTCATAGCAGTGACTATTCTGATCACAGATTTTATTTCCTCCACGGAAAGTTGTCTACTACATCAACTGTAGTAGACAACTAATTGTGGTCTTAATATTTAACAACCCAAATCTTTTCAGGTGAAGGTCCCTGAATCCAAATCTCATCAAATAGGGTTCTGTGACCCACACGCCCACACGCACCCACATACCCGGTTTGACATCAAGAAGGCCTCTTTACCCACTGTGAAGCTCAGGGGAGCCCTAGTTGGGGTTGGGTCCCCATATTGGGAAGCAGCAGACTAAATAATTGAGCTCTGAACTGTATTAGCTAGCATGTTAACAACACAAAACAATAATGCGGGTACAATTCCCAGTTAGGACATAGTTTTGTAGTTTGTTATATTATATTATATCATTTATGTATTTTTTTAAGATTCTTTGGGGGACATTTGATAAGACAGTTCATAAGTGAAAGGGGGGATGACATGCAGCGAAGGACTGAGACTGGAATCGAATCTGCAGCCACTGCAACAAGAATGCGACCTTTGTGTATGGGGCACCTGCCTTACCAACTGAGCTCCTGGGCGCCCCTGTAGTTTGATAATTAAGATACAGGCCTCATTAGGTCTTCTGGGTAGAGTTCTGTACATGACCACAGTTAACGTAGTCGTAAGCATGTAGTGACTTGTATGCTTGTTACTTCTGGCTGGTGTAGTGTACATATTCGGCTTCTCCACCACCACTTCCTAATATCTTCCACACTGACAAATAGCACACAGATCTGAAAGTTGGTCTCTGTTTATCTAAATCTAATTTAGCATTTGCAGTCCTTGGTGCTTGATGCCCTTGTACAGCCTGATAAGCTATTGCACTCACTCTGCCATACTCAATTGCAATTGCACTTAGTCTAAAATGTTGCAATTTTTTTGTTTTCCCATTTGGTTCAACCCTACTAAAACCCAACAATGTTCAATAAGACACATAATTGGACTAAATCATAACACATCTCTGTAGAAAAAGTCTTGGTTGAGAGTAAACAGTGTGAGACACTGTGAGCGGTTTGTTTAGCTGCAGCTCTGCTGCTTACTACAGCTGACCAGCTGGTTGAGTCAGGGAGCAGGTGGTCTTAAAGAAAGGCAATCACACTTTCAGAGCCCCGGGGTGGTATGGAGCGAGCGCTGACAGACTGCACTACAACTGTGGAGTCCGCACACTCGTGCCTGTATTCTTCTCACTGGGTCTGTGTGTATTTCAGCAGGATTTGAAGTGAAGAAGTTGAGGATGTGGAGACTTTACAACAAAAGAGAATGTCAAAGTACTTCATGTAATATTAAAAACATCCTTCCCAAAGTGCTAATGATGGCCATGTAAGTGTGACTGTCAGCAGTGGGATAGTAGTGCTGACTTGCGAGTCGTTGACATGCTGCTTGAAGGAAATACAGCAGTGCTAACAGGTTCCATTAATAGTTTAGTAGCACAGAGTCTGAACCATTAACACCTTGTTATTAGACAAAGAAACAATCATGAACGCGCAATTTACTGCTGCTGCTGATTATTGTAATTAATCAGACGGTTGTTTTCTTTGTTAATGGATCAAATATTTAGTCAATAAAACATTAGAAAATGGTTTTAAAAAATCACAATGTTAGTGCTCAAGAGTCCTTCATCTGACTTGCTATTCATCGTGTTGTGGGGGAGCGTAACAGCCACCCTCCAGTTTCTCCCTCCAGGTTAACATGTTAGCTTGTAGTAACCGGCTCAGCCACCTCCATGTTGAAAGCCGTGTGAAATCCCAGCTCAGATTCTGAATCTTTTAAATGCTCTGAACATGGTATGCAAAACCTTTAGTTCAAGTTTTGTGATACATAGAACAGACATTCAATGCTAAGAGTGAGCTGTGCTGTGTTTGTAATGTTTGTGGCTCTATAATTCATGTGATATTTCAATGGGATAGTGTTCTGTTTCATCCACAAGGGAGCACTCTGTGTGGAGATGCTCTTGGTTGCACATTGAGGAGAGATGGGACTGTGGTACTCCCAAGATCAATAAGCCCACCAAACTCACGGGGCAGACAGCTATGGTATCAAGTATTGATTTTTGTAGTAAAATGTAGTAAAAAGTAAAATTGATTATTCTACTATTTGACTATACATTTGGATTTTGAATATCAGTAACTGCTCTAGTAGACCAAAAATATGTTCTAGGTGTGGGACTTTACACTTTTTTTTCACTTGGTGCTTTGAGTTCAGTGACATTGGTCAGCAGCACTGGTCATTTCATCCAATCACTGGTCAGCAAGACCCTCATGTCAACTGTAATGTTAGGGTGAGCACGCTTACATTTACTACCAACTTCCATAACCTAACACCAGAAATGAAAGGTCTCTAGCATTACACTTAGAGAGTATCTAAACCCCTTACTTTTGGCTTAAGTGGCTCCTCTCTTGAATGTGAGAAAAGTCTCAAGAAAGGGCAGGGCTAGGAGGAGGGCGAAGACAGTCAAGTCAGCCAATCATGCAGCCTCTCAATTCACAGCCCCTCTCTGCTCCCCTCAACAAACACAAAGGTGGTTGCTGAGAGGGCCACGACGAGGTGGTGACGGGATTCTGTTGGTGATGAAAGCAGGCTCCTGCTACCAGGATCAGCCAATAGCAACATTTAATTGCGATAGCAGGTTTTAACCTTTAGAGGCAGTCACTATGTATATTAATACACAGTATGTATTATATTTTTTGAACATACGTAGATTAGTGATGGGCTGAAAGTTTTCACCTGTTTGCTTCCTTTAACAAAGTCGTGATTAACTTTAGGCTGTCCAAAGCTGTTTGTGTGGGTGAGCCCTGCTTACTTTACAGAGGAGAAGAGTTGTCTTGCTGACCTGTTCAACGCCAAGCCAGCCAATTCTCCATTTTTCAACCGTAAAAGAAGCAGCTTTCTCTGCCATCTCGTTTGCTTGGCTTGGTTTTGGTGGAGGCCCAGGATTTGGGTTGCTTTCCTCTCTAACAGTTGGAGCTTTTTTAACGAGGTATGTATTGCTCCATCACAGCAGCCAAATTCACTGCAGGTGCAGAATGGCCTCGGAATAGCAGAATGTGTATGAGAGTGTGAACAGCAGTGCTGTTTGTGTGAGTTTGTCTTTGAAACAGAAATGGAAATTAAGTGAATTGAATGAAAACAAAAAAATATGCAAATGTTGGCGTAAACAGGTAAATGTAATCTTTCATTTTTTTTCATAATCTTGAGGGAAATATTCAACCCTCAACTACAATTTTTAGGGGCCTTCTGAGAGTTCTGTCCTTTACCCTCATTCATTTGTGACGCTGCCTGCAGCATCAGGCCCTCTGGTCCTCACAGGGACACAATTAAGCCAATTGAGGGCAGATTAAGTGAAACAAAGGGCTGAGTGAAAGGAGAGGCCTGAGTCCGACTGGTACTCCGCCAAAGGGAATAAAACCGTCAGTGGAGTGTGGATGAGGTCTAGACCCTGCACTCTTCAACCATGAGGAGAAAAGCTTCATCTGCTGAATTCATCAAAAAGACTGGTCATGGTAGTATGGCCTTTCTCAACATACCTACATCAGTAAATTAACATGGGTGTGGATGCACACCTGCTATATCTTCATGGTATTTTACAATTAATATGCATGTGCCAGTCTATAGAGTTAATTCGTGATACAGTTAGCATTACAGTAAATTTTTGAGGCATATTGCTGCCAGTATTTGAAAGTTGCAAACATCCGATGTATCAGAAAATAGAAAAAGTCTGCACACTAGAAAATGCTCCCATGAAAGTTTATTAGATTACCTCCACACATGTATTGTTTCCGGCCATAGCTCTTCCTCAGACATGACACTAGAGCATGTGGACTTTATCTGTTTTCTGTTTTTGCTTTGTCCAGCACCTAGTCTTTACTACTTTTGGATGTGTGCGCTGCTTGAACTTTTTTCGAAAACATCTGATATATACCAGCTAATGTGGTATGCCTTACAGAGCATACTTGCAATTTGATTTGCACTTGTGCCATTATAGGTAAAAAAAAAAATCTGATTTACACTTCCCTTTCAAAACAAAAGCCCTCTGACTGTGTCTCTATAGACAGAATGCTATCAGTTGCTGCTACAATGCATTTTATTTTGAAACATTTACAGGATGGGGTTGTCAGCTGTGCAGGAGCTTGTATAACTTCATGAATAAGTGGAATATGTGCTTATGAATATGAAAATACAGCACTCATATCAGCAGGCAGCGGTATGCCTTAAGGCCCAGTTAAGGCTGGACTATTTTGATACAGAAAGAATGTACTAGTTATAATTATTTCTAATAGAGAAAAGTTATAGTGTTATTCAAATTGCACTAATTTCACTGTAAGATGTTTTGTTGGACTGCTAGATTTGAGGTTTGTTACTGTAACAAAAAGTAACAGTTTTGTTACTCCTCCTAAAAGTGACTTGTATTTGACATTGTTTTATTTATTTTGTTGGATTGCTAAAAGTAGCTTGTACTACATTCCTTTTACTTGAATGGAACAAGCTCTTGCATTAATTTTATTTTGGAGACACACAACAGACTGTAAGACACAGATTACCAGTTAAGACTGGGCTAATTTTTGCCTGCCCTGCAGTGTATACTCTGTCATGATTGAAGATGATGGAATAAAACATTAAAATATAAATGACAAGTTTTAAAATGTTATTTTCGGGAAATTCATTGTTATATTAATTGAGTAAAAAAAATAGTTAAAAAAACCACACATATACATATATGAAAGATGCAACACCAATATAACACTGCAATATATGCACAATGATCAAACCAGTTGACAGGCCCAGACCACCATGGTTCAACTCAGACAGAGCACAAAACACTACAGTAGAGTGTTTATTTGAAGTATTAGGTTTGACCAGCAAGTAATGCTTTTTTGAATTGGCAAAATGTACCCAGGCTGTGGAGAGATCTAACTGTGCAATGTCATGATGAACAGCAAGCCATTCTCTCACAGACAGAGCATAAGGCGTAATCTTTTTTTTTGCTGATGTAAAACCAGCAAATAAACGCTTTCATTTTCTGTAACCGCTTGTCCTCGCAAGGGTCGCGGGGCGCTGGAGCCAATCCCAGCTGTCATAAGGCGGAAGGCGGGGTACACCCTGGACAGGTCACCAGGCTATCGCAGGGCCGACGCATATAGACAGACAACCTGTCACGCTCACAGTCACACCTAAGGGCAATTTAGAGCCACCAATCAACCTGACTTGCATGTCTTTGGACTGTGGGAGGAAGCGGAGACCCCGGAGAGAACCCACAGAGACACAGGGAGAACATGCAAACTGCGCACAGAAGGGGAACCGAACCCCGTTAAACACTTTCATTTATAGCAAATTCCAAAGATGACGTGCCATGAAGCAAAAACAAGCTCTGTGAGTGAGGAATGTTTTTTTAAAGATATTTAACAAGACACTAGAAATTTTCCCAAAACCTGTTAACCTCTCGGCACTGTCAAACCATGTGGAAAAAAATAGTATCATTTGGACAAAAAGTGTGGATCATCTCTGAATTTCATTTGATGTAATATTTTGTTTTGTAAGCCTTTACCAGATGCTTTATGAGGCACTTTTCCAGGTCTGTCATATCGTCTTGATGTAAGCACCTGTCTACTGTATATTCCTTGAAAGTCTTCCACTTTGCGCAGCTCAGTCCCTCCCCAGAAAGAAGGCCAGTTATTGACAAAACTAAACTCCTGATCAGTACAGTTACCAGACAGTTAGGCAAAGTTCAGTGTCCGAAATTAACTTCTTGATTCATCGGCTAAGGGGACTGTAAGTTTAAGAAATCCACACACACACACACACACACACACACACACAAATATACATATAGCTTATCAGGGAATCGTATCGTAATCACGACCGGAGAAATTAAATGAACAGAATTGGAATGTGTTGTACCCACAAAAATCTAATAAAAGGTGGTGCTTGTAATATTGCCACATGTATTAATACACAGCTCAACTTTAAGTAAATACTACGTTTAGTACCTTTTAGTAACTGTCACTAGCGCTCTGCGCTGCTCACTGATAACCGGTAGTTTGAATACAAACTGTAGACTGTATATACGGTCTCTGATACAGACACGGTAAGACGTCCATATTACAGGCTTTACAGCCAACAGCGTATGGATGTGTTGTAAAATGGTAAAAAATGATAAATTATGATTCAAAAATATCCATTACTACGGCTGGCACGAAGCCTGTGCTGTGTCAGGGACTCCAAGAGTTACACGCGCGTTCATGCGGTAGAGTCCCGCAGGTCCTGTGCGCATTCATAGGAGAAATGCCGAATTCGCATATAGCGCATTTTACATCTTTAGGACTAAATGTTTTTAATAATGGCTATAAAAAAATGCGTTCTGAAAAATCAACATGTTTCAAAAAAATGATCCAGTGATTTAAGGAGGTCTCTTTCCCAGTGTTAACAGATGGGGAAAAGTTTTTCTGGGCCAGTGTGCATCACGTGACGCTGTAGTTCCACTTTCGGCCACTATGTAAATTTTGCTCATGGATGTATTATAAGGAAGTCAAAGTTTGGAGCCAAAGGCGATAAAAACCTGTGGCTTGATTTTGCTTCAGAGGGTGGTGCACTTCCTGGGGCCTTGGTGTGGTCGGAGAACCACGTGACTTAACTCAGCCAATCAGCGAAGATTAGGCTACATCACAAATAGTAACATTACGCCATTAGACCAATCAGCAGCGGCCCAGAGCATTTCTAACTTCCCTGTTTTCCCGGAGCGCGCTAGGTACCATGGCGAAGTACGGCTGTTTTCTCCTACCTACTCCTACACCGACAATCATAACATGGAAACTAAACATGGTAAGTTGATAAAGCTCACTCATTATACTTTTGAATAGCTGTGCTAAAGTTTGAGATAGGTGTTGTTTGTTTAGCATTAGTGGAATTTTTGTCGTGAAAAATGGAGAGACCATATTTGATCATACGCCCGGTTCAGGTAAAACTAGTGTTGTAAGTGTATGTGTAGTCTTGTAACTAGTGATGGAATGTCCATATTTAGACATACGCCTGATGCAGGTAGTAAGCCTTGCTTAGTGTTTTTTTTTTTTACAAATCACAAATTATAATGTAGCATAGTATTCAGTAGTGTATCGGATGTTGCCAAAGGTGTGTATAACATTATACAGTGATGGAATAAAAAATGTAACCCATTTAAGCTATAACTTGACATATGTGTGATTTTGGTCAGTATTATGACCTTGTATTATACTTGCTTGTATTGGTGTTTATTTTTACTGTAAGCTTTATCACTGCTACAATTGATTTAGTAATTCAATGTTTGTGATTTATTTAGTTTTTCTGATTGAATTATAAGAAAAAAAAGTGGTACCACCATTACTTATAATGATATATTTCACTTCTTTTTATATATTTAAAATTTATATTTCGGTATTCTTTGTTTTAAGCAGATCTACACTTCACTGTTTTTCTTTTTCCTCACAAATAACTCAAAGTGGGCTTGATATTGACTCAAGAACTCTTTTTCTTTAACAGCTGTCTGCTCGGCCTTTACAGAAAGAGGGAGACTGTTGGGCCATCTAACCCCACCATCAGTGATGATGAGGGCTCCGAGAAGGTAGATAACAACTTGGCAGACCCGAACTTCATCCCACTCACCCACAACCTGGACACTCCAGACATGAGTGACATGGGCCCCTCTACCAAGAGGAGGAAGTGTGTGTGGCCTGCAGTGGAGGTGCTCGGGGAGGAAGGGGATGTTATGCTATGTAATAAAAAAATATATATTTGTTATTTATGTTACGTTATGTTATATATACATATTTGTATATTTTATATAAAACATATATTTTTGTATACTGTGTTATATTGTTATTTATGTGTATATATGTATGTTTTTTATGTTCCATAAAACATATTAAAAATAAATGTTTATGTGTTTTATATAAATATATAAATAATATAATATATATTATTATAATATATATAATAATAATAATAATATATATATATATATATATATATATATATATATATATATATATATATATATATATATATATATATATATATATATATATATATATATATATATAATTATTAAATTTGAGATATGGAAAGAGAAGAAACCGCTGAAAAATTTTTAAAGACCTCTGTTCCTGTTTACCAGTTCTCCTGCCTGTCCTTGATGTTGCTCGGACACACCAACAAAACAACCATCCCAACACACACACACAAAAGCTGACAGAGGGGCAGACTCGTGCTCCAGCGGTGTGTTCACTTGCAGTAGGAATGCAGTCGCTCGACAGTATTTTGCGGGTTTGCCTGTGTTTGAAAAACCACATGCACATGCTGACTTTGGTGGAAAAGGGGTGTATGTAAGTGAAAGCAAACTTTTAGACTCAGCAGAATGAACTCTCCCCAAAGTGCTCTAATTTTAAACCAACTATATATACAGTATATCCCAATCCTGATTAACAGTCCAGCTCCAAAAATATTTTTGTGGCGGCAGATGTTTTACTTGTGGCAGCCTGCCAGGAATAAATGAACGTGTGGGAAACCCTGGCTGTATACATGTCCAAAGAATGCATATCCACATGTCTTAAATACCACATTTGGAATGAGGCCTCATTTGGAATGTTAAAACAGAGCATGCTGTTTATACGACCCCTATGAATGTCACCACACAACACAACACAAAACACACACACACACACACACATATCTACCCACCCACCCTCTTTCACATTCACACAAATGCTAATTGCACTCCTGGCTGCAGACGCCTGAGGCCAGTCAATGTCCTACCTCTGTTGTCTTTCTCCTGCTTTTCTGTTCATTATCCTGCTGGCTACTTCATTCATCTGCAAATACCAGTTGCCTTCCCACCCCCACACCCTGCCTCTCCATTCTTGTCCCCTCCCACCAACTGTGACTCTGCTCAATCATCCAACTTTCACTCCCTCTCCTCTGTCCTCCCTGTTCATCCTGTTGCGTCCTTCCACCTGACTCACTCCAGGCCTCTTAAGCACAGTCATGGTGAAGGTGGTGTCTCTGTGTGTGTGTATAGCAGAATTTCAGCTACTTCCTGTCTCAAAATGCCAGGCTGATGCAAGTAAGATGCTCAAACTGAGGGTGGCTTCCCGTCTCGTCTTGATCACAGAGCAGCACCTAACATCTGTGCTTAAGTGTTGAGAGACCAGTGGGCAGCACACACATGCATTACGCAGACAGATAGCAGGTAGCCAGAGACAGTCAAAGTGGCAGGATGAATGCATTTATAGCATGCATACTAGTATGTGTGGGCCATACGCCCAGAATCTTCCGTCATGGCAGATGGTGTTTATATCACAGTAACAGTATAGTATGTCATGATAGAATGATTGTGTCGTACATTTGATTTTAAAAATGGTTCAAAATAACCATTCTGTGCTTGATCATATGTAATTATTTTTTTCTAGGCTGTAAGAACAGGCTCAGGGCAGCTGTGGTTAGGGAGGTACAGCAGGTCGTCCAATTATAGTATGTCTACAGGGGTGTTTTTTGACCTGCTCCCCAGCACTGGACGCTTGCTGGGTGTACTTGTAGGCCTGCTGGCTGTCTGCTCCCATATTTTAAACTGTACCATTATGGAACTTTTTTTGGAAACTTTCTCTTATATTACGATTACAATTCACAAAAATGTGTTTCTGAACAAAAATGAGGCGAGAAATATGCCATGCAGTTTTTGAGTTTGTCTTCATTTTAGATAAATGGTAAAGTTCAGTGTCCGAAATTAACTTTTCGATAAATTGGCTAAGGGGACTGTAAGTTTAAGAAATACATCCACTAAGAATATTTCTTCCATAACCTTTTTTTGTCATAAATTAATTGGTTTCAGTTCATTTTATTGAAATAATAAGGAGATGCAGACATACAGGCAGCAGCACAGAGGAAGGGAGAGGAAAGACCTGCTTAAAAGTGGTGAATTTGCAGCTCACAGCAAGTATATATGACACAGTCTCTGGCTTTTGTTTGATATTAAGTTGTGGCAATAGATGTTGTTGCACATTTGAGATCCATCGTTAGCATTGTTAGTTTGTTTACTATATAATGACAATGCCGCTATCACACTGAACGTCCCAAAGAGCCTGTTAAACATAGAAACTTTGTAGAAAACAAAACAGCCAAATCCGATTCGACTGGCATAAGGCAGGTACAGCCCTAGACAAGGCCAAAATGACTCGGGCGAGATAATAAGTTGTCATAACTTTTTAAAGTTTTTTTTTTTTTTCACCAGTAGGGTCCAAATATGATACCCTCTCGTGCTACTGGGAAGATGTGCCAGGTGTGCTGGAGGAGAAGACATGGATTAATGTAATTATTAAGTGAAAAAAACTGTCTCCGAAATAGTGTCTATAAAAATGTATGCAGTTTAAGTTTTTGATTTCATATCCCATTTGAAACAAAAAATAGATATGGAGATAATGTCCTAGATTTTGTTTAGAAGTCTATTTTGTCTCATCCATCCTTTATAAAAACAAATGTCCGCTACTAACTAGGGCTGTATATTGTTTTAGAATCTTTGATGTTGGTGCCATTGAAGGGCCTAAGTTTAACTATTTAACACTTGGATAAACATCAGTTTTCTTTTGCTGCATTTAGATGCCTTTTACTAGCATTTATACCTCTGAAACCTGAGAGGATTGGTTTGATTTCTTTCAAAAACATGCTTTTGTTGGTGTGTCCGTGTGACATCACGGACAGACAGGAGAACAGGTAAACAGTAGACAGCGGCAGGGACAGAGGTCTTTGACAACTTTTCAGTGGTTTCTTCTCTTTCCATATCTCTCACTTATTCAGTCTCTCTTTCAAACTCTGTGCAGACTAACTTGGAATAATGTTTTAGTGGTGCTTAGGACAACAACTAGTGGCAGCACATCTTTGCATCTTGCCAATTAAGGAGCTGACATTACCGCATTCAGCCGAGTGTTGTGTTCCATCAATACTGATTGGAGCCAAAGGCGATAAAAACCTGTCTACTGCAGAATCATTTGGCCTGAATGTGAATGTGATTTTACGCATTTCCATTGCATTAAAAAGCCAGATGTTGGCGGGTCTTAGCGGGTTTTTTGTGCAATGGAATGAGGCTACACAGATCTGTGAAAGAAGTGTTTTCTGTGTGCACATATTAAAGCATGACAGAGGAGGTGGTGAGGGAGGAGCTCTTTAGGTCAGAGGACATGGAGGCCCTCCCGCTCTCTCCACAGGATGAATGGGACTCCCTGCCCCTCACCCCTGCTGCCTCCCCTCCTCACAAGGCCACAAGGGTCAGAGGCCGCTGATCGCTGCAGCCACAGATTAAGAGCTCTCTCTCTCTCTCTGTGTGTGTGTGTGTGTGTGTGTGTGTGTGTGTGTGTGTGTGTGTGTGTTTGTTGAGAAAAGCACAATAATAGAACATCGAACTTGACTGAGGGCCTGGTGAATGGAGAGATTGAGAGTGAAACAGAATAGATGAAGAACAAAGGCAGATAGAGAGGAGACATTTGATAGGGCAGCAGATGCTCAGTCAGCCATCCACCTTGTGAAGTATTGATTGTGGTTGGTGGTGTAATACAGGCCAGCAGTGTGTGTCAGTGGAGCTACATGCGAGAGCCAAACTGCTGTAGAGACATCACAGCCAGCAGCTCTCCTGCACTGCTGTCACAGTCATTAGTATGTGTAGCCTCAGGAGAGAGACCGTACCTGAGGATACGGTCCCACATTTAGAGAGTGTCCTTTGCTTGCTGTGCGCATCACTGTAGAGAGCTGATAGTTAATAAGAGCTTTTAGGGCTCCAGAAGTTAATATCCCATTTGTTTGCTCATATAGAAATGAGTGAAAGTTGGACCACTTCTAGGCTTGGGTGGACATGAAACATGATAACATGATAATTTTTGTATAAAAACAGGTAAAAACATTTCTCAATTCCTGTCTTTTTAACACTTATAGCAGCAGGAGGTAACTGCTTTGGTTGACTATTACCTGTGATGACGATGATGATGATGATGATGATGATGATGATGATGATTGGGTGACAGTACCTTTACATACTGTAATTCTAGTATTGATGATGCAGATGTTGATGTGAGACTGACAGTAACAGTACATATTGTGCTTGTGTGCTATATTGCAGAATTGGCCTTCATAGTGCTGGTCCTGATGCTGCATTATGTGAACAGAAAGTATACAAGAGTAACAAGAAAATGTATTACATAGTTAACAAAGGTTGACAGAGGAGATAAGATCAGAAAACATGAATGACCTAAAATGTTATTAATAACAATCTTTTAGCCACTGGACTGTAACTAGAGTTTAGCAGGTGGCAAACAGACAGAGCCACGGACAGGTGGTTGGATGAACAGCAGCAGAAACATGTCATTAAGCTAAATGACAGTTTTTCCTTCATCTGTCGCATGGACACACAGATAACGGCAAGAACGGCATCAACACCGACAGCTCAGAGCTGACTGTGAGATCTGTGCATGAACACAACACCAGTTATCCTGCAAGCACGAAGTTAAACAGAAAAGTGCGTCTGCACTTAGGCCAACATGTAGTTAAATAATGTAACTAAGGTTATGCATTAAAGTCATAAGAAATCATACTGCCTTTATGACTTAAACTAAAGGGGCATGCGAAGTGTGAATGTAAACAACATTCACACAAAAGTTCTGTTAACATTCAGCTTTACTCATTAAAAATAATTGTGTGTGTGTGTGTGTGTGTGTGTGTGTGTGTGTGTGTGTGAGTGAGTGAGTGAATCCTTTGATAGATAGTTCACTCAAAAAAGAAATTAGCTACTCACCCTCATGTTGATGGAAAGTTGGGTGAAGTTTTATAATCCACAAAACATTGTTGAAGTTTCAAAAAGAAAAGGACGTTGCACTCATCTCCCAAATAATTAAAGCCAATGGTGACTGGTAAGGATTTTAAAAAATTTAAAAAAATCTGTACTCACAGTATCTGTACACTAGTGTTTATGCTACCTGGAAGCTTCCCCACACAGACAGACTTGTGGAGCTGCAGCAGGCAACAAATGCCTTTGTCAGATTTAAAACTACTGTGCACCCCGTGAACCTCCAGCACCCTGTGAACCTCCAGCACCCTGTGAACCTCCAGCAGTGTTTTGTGGACTCCACACTTTTAGTTAAGTGATGTTCCACAGTTACAGACTTATACAAGCGTTACAAAGAATTATCATAGAGAGTTAAATTTGAGGGAAATAAGGCTAGGTGAAACCTAGTATTTGGCTGGAGCATGTATGAAAGCTAGAGGGCTTTGTGAGGTTAGGGTATGTACAATGTTCTACAGAGTGCAGTTAGCCCAGTTTATAATTCTCTGTGGGTGTGTCATCTTTTACATTCATTTTCACAACAAATAAAAAATGATTACAGTAGTTTTAACAAAAAAAGAAAAGAAAAGAAAAACATGAGAAAGAGCAACACCACACACAAAGTGCTCCACACCAAATATTTAACAATGAGGCAGAGTTGGGTTTATTTGGTAACGTGGTGGGATTGGGAATAAACTCTATTGTCTTGTGCTCATCTATGAGCCTTTTCCACTCTGTCTGCTTTACAGTGTGAATGTCCACACACACGCACGCACGCACGCATGCACACACACGCACACACACAGACAGAGATTACACTATTTAATCTTGATTAGAATCACAGTGTTAGACTGCTGCATGCTGCCTAGCAGAGCAGAAAAGAGAGATGAAGGGAAGGAGGACAAGGGCAAAAAAGACAAACCTCTGTGGTACAACAGAAATGTGACAGGAATACATAGAGAACACAAGAAGTACGGAAAGAAATATGTACAAGAAAAAATAATAAGATTAAAATACACAAAACGCCAAAATACGATTTTCACATCTCAGGAGGATCATATCTTCCAGAATTTGTTAGATTTTGAATTCATGTCTAATGGGTTTTTTTAAGTTTTGAGTTTTAAGTAACTGTGTGTAATCTTGTTGTCAAACATCTTTTGCTTTATTGGGATGGCACAAGTTTTTGTTTGCAGAAAATGTAGACATTCACTGGCATATTAACAGTCAGTGTGGTGTGAGTTTTCAAAAACTTTTTCTCAAAAAGACCTAAATAAGGAACATAAGGATTAATGTTGTTATTGTGATATGGCACATTGATATATATTCTAACTTACTGTTCAAAGGGTATTGGAAAACTTTTTTTTATTTCTCACTTCCTGGAATTATGACACTTAGCATGCTTTGTTCTAAATGACATTTATGTCTCCAGATTTGTATGCCTCTGTGCCGGAAATAGCCATGGTTTGAGGGATTTTAGTTTTGGGTTGTATGTCTGTCCATTCTCATGGGCAAGTTATTGCTCCAATTTTGCAGGTCAAAGGTCACAGTAATCTTGACCTTTGACATCTCATTCTATGCAGTATCTCAGGACCGCCCTAAGGGGAATTTCCTCAAATTAATCATAAATGTCCAGTTGGACTCAATCAGATGTTGGTGGTTAAAGGTCACTGTGACCTCACAAAATGTTTGGGCCAGAAGTCAAGAATCCATATCCTAGCTGTTTTCCCTCAGCTTGCTTCCTTTGTTTCTCTTTTCTTTCTTTCCTTTTTTGATACCCTGACTTCATTTTTCTGGGGGGAGACATGGTTCTGCAACCTGCAGCATCGCTCACTCTCACGCTTGACTGACTGCTGACAGATCGGCACAGTGCATTTTTTCCAGAAAGGGATTCTGAATGTGTATTTATTCGGACAGTTTAAGTTAACTTTTTGCAGTTATAACTTAGAGAGAGAAAAAAAAGGAAAGAACATTTTTTTTTTTTTTAATTTCAGGCCCATTAAGGGCCCCCCTCCCCACTGGGGCCCTGGGTAGTCAGTGCCACTTTTCCCCCCACTACGACACCCCTGTACACAGCTGTCAATTATGAGGGATAACCCCTTTTTTTAGGATTAAATAAGTCATTACAACCAATCTTATGAGAAAAATGATCACTTGAAGAAACTTCAGGAACTACCTTAATGACAGAAACAATCTTTGGGAAAAATGTATTTGGTGTGTACTTTGAGTTTTTAGTGTGGCCTTTGTCCATTCACTCACAGGGAGGGTGCAGGGTTTATGGCCTATACTGCAGACAGACACTAGGGGGCAATCCAGATGTTTTGGTCTCACTTTGAGGGAGTGGTCATGTCCTCCATTGTTATATACAGTCTATGATCAATACAGTAGTCTACACCAAGCCCCCAGCTCGGGCACACTTGGCCCTGCTGGGCTGCCATGAGTCTTTAGTGTGCATGCTCTATGGGCCAGTAGATCTGGATATTTTACACAATTCTACGCCCGGCACAAGAGCTTTTTCTGCTTCATGCGCCAATGAGCAGCTCTCATAGGAATGAACAAAGCCCCACCCCCATGGCTGTATCCAGACTTCCCTATAATACATCCATGGTCTACACAGGTCGCGTAACGGCTTGTGTTTTGCTTACATTGACTCTCCATACTGTGTCTGAATGAATGGTGTGCACACACAGATGGAGGGCTGATGATATTACTGCTTCTATCGTGCTGCTTTTGCCACGCAGGCTGTAGACAGTCTGTTAGAGGCACTGGTACCGGCTGTGGATGTGTAAACATATCTGCATACAGAGCTCTCTGTTGGCTAATAGTAAATTGCTAAAATTAAATGTTAACTATGTAAGTTTTTATTTTGCATAATTTGCCACATTGTTTCAAAGTTTGCATATTGTTGTAGACGCTGAAGCTGCTCAGTAGTGACTCTTCACCTTTGTTGCCCTCTCCCTCGTTGATTTTCACCGACGTGACCGGCAGTATCAATATACTACCAGACTAATAAACAATATCGAGAGGATTATTACCCACTAAATTTGTAGCTCTCCTCAGCTGTAGAACATTCTAGCAGATCTCTGATATTTATGCACATGGGATGAGTCATGCTGGCTGCTGTCAGTGTCTTCGAGGCCTCTCCATAGCTGTAATGAGCTGGGACTGTAGCCAAGAGACACACAGGAGCCCGTTCTGAACCCTGCAGAGGTCCCAGGAGGCACAGTAGCACTCTCACGTTTATACTGACCAGATATGTTTGTAGAGCTCACCCTGGGTGTTCACATGACTGATAATGTTTTTTTCAATATAAATGTGTTACAGGAGTTTCAGACACCTGGCCAGGTGCTAAAATTAAAAATAACATTGAGGAGATTCAGCTTTCCACCAGAAGACATTTATTGTGTTTAGCTGTGACTGGAAAACAAAAGAGATCTGATTGCACCCAATAAATGACTGGTGTCTGTAGTGTGGCAGCACATTGTTAAATCACTTAGAATCTGTGAAGGTTTATTGGTTCAGCGTCTTAGTGCAAATATGTTGTGAGCAGCTGGGTTGGATAATCAGATGGTCAGTGCATCCTGGCTCAATCACAGTTGAATATTAAGAGTTTTGTTGTAAAGGCTCTAACGTCCTTGCCGCTTTTTTTACCTGATGTGTCAGTATGTGTAAGGCTACAGTGTTGGGTGATGTTATCTGTCTTGGCAGTAGATGAGATGAGGAACTGGAGCCTCCAACACATTGCACACGTAATCAGATAGAGTTAAGCAAGGAGTTAAGGAAATCTTATCTGGGAAACAGATTTATTATGATCTAATCTAATACTGCCGTGGTAGTGAGATAGAACAGATCTGACTAAGCGTCTGAAAATGTATGGACCACTAAGAAGTCTTTAGTTAAAACTTAAGTGTCAAACTTCTCCTAGGTTAGTTGAACAAAGGCAGATGGTAAAATTATAACCCAAATTGCTCACCACTCTGGCCGCCCTCGATGTTTACAGATAGGGACCGTTACTTATGAGGGGGGAAGAGGTGCTGTAAAACAGGTAAAAAATGTAAGCACTGAAAAGGGACCTGTTCTTTAAATTTTGGCTTAGGTGAGGGACAACTTGAAAAGCTAGTATTTTATATTTATTTCCAATAAAGAAAAGTCACACCCCTGCCACTCCCCTCCTCTGATAAATAAAGTACAGTACCACAACACAGACGTTAAGCGATTCCTCTTTACCTTCCACAACAGCTGATGGAGGCAGCGGCAGAGCAGCGGCAAAGCAGCAGCTCCGCCGTGAAATGTTTTTCTCAGTGAAGTGAAATGTTTTTCTCAGTGGAGTCTGGTGTTTTTGATATAACAGCTTCAAATCCCCATCCATAAGGGCTGTTTTACAGTAAGGTAAGGCTGTAGAAATATAACACAATATAATACAAACCTCCTGCTTTAACTTTGACCTGCTGTAATTCTCCTGTTGGGCTCCTCTCATGATGATGATATAGTGACCACATGGTTGCTTGATAATGCCTCATAAGCACCATATGCAGAGCTCAGCTGTAATGCTTTATCTCACCAGGAGGAGCAGTGATTATTGAAGCTGAAGGTGTTTACTGCCATCCGACTGTTGTAATGTGATCATTTTACTGTTAGCTTACACATTTTCCTTGGCTGTTCTTATCATATTTGACGTGTAGGAGAGAATGTGCTCCTCAGACACACCATACTTTTTTTGAAGTGCTTGTTACTATATCATAAGGTCATGAATGTATAATGCTGAAGATTTTTGATTTAAAACACTGACACCAATTGTTTTATGCATTAGCTGAAATCAAACATGAGTTACTGTTAAATTTTAGAGAGCAAGAAAGCAAGACGGCTAGAGGAGACACACCTCTAGTATCTAATTGTACCTTGTATTTGCCAAGAGATGTGTTATTCAGCAGAGCTGCATTCAAAATGAAAGCAGTACATTTGGGAAGTGAGTGATATACAGTAATAAATAACTGTGAGAGAGTGTGTGCAGCTGACAATCTGCAGAGGCACAACAGTACAGCTGGGATTTTAAACAAGGAAATTACTTTGTACTTTTGTGTGTGTGACAATATGTATATAGGAGGAGGTAAATTATAGACAGGCTTTTGATTACAGAAGTTTAGTTTTACAGTTTATATCCAACCACTTTACCCTCCTCATGATTTACCCAGGCCGTCACTAAACAGGGCAGTCTGTGCTGTGATTATTTACATGCAAAAATCAACCACTGCACACCTTAAGCCTGCTGGACTGTCTGAGTTAGAGTTTAGTGAGGGAAGCAGAAAATTAAGAAAACTAGTCTCCCCCAAGGGCAATACCCATATCTTTTTACCTGCAACTGGCTTACTTGTCAGAGTGGACTAGACATAAAAAAAGTCCCATACTAACAAAATCAAAATCATACAATGAAAACAGTCCCACAGCAAGAGCTACTAATGGACCACTGATGCTCTGCAGAGAAATAAATGAATAAACCTAAAACCTGCTTTATTATTAAATATTAAAATGCATACAGATTAAATGTTAAAATGCTAAACGATTAAACTTAAAAATACCTGGTACACTGATCTGCTCTGATCTAATAATCTGATATTATATAATATTATATAATATTATATAATATTATATTATATTATATTATATTATATTATATTATATTATATTATATTATATTATATTATATTATATTATAATATTATATTATATTATATTATATTGAAACCCACAAAAACTTTTAATGTCACACACATTCAAATCCGACAGCATAAAGAAGTACACACAGAATATAGCCTTAGGTCTATTAGTTGTTTCCGCAATTCATTGTCCCAGTGTTCCCAACAGGCCAGCATGGAATGAGGTGTGCACCTGCCTCACTCCACAGGCCTGAACCAACACTGCAGCCTGCGTTCCTCCGTCATGTAGCTCAGTAACTAAAAAACATCACTAGGTGGTGCACCTCCACTTTGTGCGAACGTCACCTGCCACATGAACATTAGTTGCCTTCAACAATTTTTGCCTCAAGTTGACTCTTTGCTAAGTTTGCCCTTCAAACGCAGACTGACCAATCATCATCCGACAAACAAATGACTGTGCTCCATTGTTATGTGGTCTCATCAGGTTTTCTCTTTAATTTCAGGTGGGTTTTGTGGATTTGGAGAGGGCAGAAGGAGATTGCATTTCCTCACTGTTCCAAAAACAAAATCAAACCCTGAAAAGTGAAGGGTTAGGTCAAAAGCTAGCAAGCTAATAGACAGATTTTCATTACAGATTTGCACAAAACTTAAACGATATTTTTGAAATGCCGATGTAACACAATGTGGAGATTACTACGTTTTCACTGAGTGATGTTCTGCGACTTCTCTGGTGATAACATGGCCATGGATGTTTAAAACATGAGCAGGTTTATTTCTATTGCAGCCACTGCACTAGCCATCATTATTTCCAATCCAAGGCCACATCGGTGTGTTATGGAGCGATAATGGAAAGGCAAGCTCCTTAGGAGCAGCCACATATGAGGGATTTCTGGGAGGTGATAGTCCATGATTTCACAGAGGAATGATGCAACACCTCTTGAAGCGCCTGCTGCATCATGCCCATAGCTATAGCATTATGTGACCTATAAAAGCCAAAAAAGTGTTTCCATTGCAGTTTTATGTAATATGGCTTTTTGGAATTGCCTGAGGTTGGTCATATGAGCGTAAAACTTTTTTTGCGATAAATGGGAGTTTGTTAGAAATTGACTTGTTTCCATTAGGGGTATTTTATATTTCAATATTTATATTGCAATTTCAATTTGTGCAATACGAGTGTTAATGGAAACCCGCCTACTGGTACTGAGTGTATTCACATGTTGCTTTTGCTTTGCTTTTTGTCCTGCTTCAGGGGAACCAGTGGTGCTGTGTTTAGTGAGTGTCCTTTTATGTCAGTCTGCTATTAGATCAGACTGTAGACAGCATGCTGACTCAGTGGTGAGCTTGGTCCCTCTCAGCAGGACGGTTTGTCTCTTGAACTAGATGGCTGGGGCCTGTCTGTGTGGACTTTGCAAGGTTGTCCTGTGTCTGAAACTAACACCATCAACGCCAAATGTGGGTTTTCATTTGGTGTGTAAATCTCAGAAAGCCGTCCACCACACTACCAAAATAGTCATGTAATTAAACAATGCTGAAAGCCTATTATGTTTTGGTATTATTTAGGGATTTTGGGGCACACTGCTCTGCTGCTTCTAAGATGCTTCTGTACTGTCTGTCACACACTCACACACACCTGCACAGTGCGGTGAAACCTGACCGTCTTTGGTGCTGCTAGTTCTGCAGCAGTGTTTACCGTACGGGACATCAGCTGATCCGCTAAACTATGACTTGCCACTGGTCTCCTGCTAACTAGCACTGTGCACATATTTGTGAAGGTTATGAAATCATAACACAGAGGCTCCATAGCTCTAACCAAGATGGCAATCCCTCAGACAACAACAGTAGCAGCACATTCTCTGGACTTGCTCCATTCTTGCCTTTCACAATAAAAGTCCTCAACATTTATATAGTATCACTGCTTACCAGAGTGAACTTATTCACACACTGAGGCTGTGGTGACAAGCTGCTCAACATGTTTCAATAATTTAGCTTCAAAGTTTGCTCTGGCCTCTTTTAAGTTTAGTTCAACATAATACATTATTATCTCAATGAAATGTACTGACACAAATGTATACAGCAAAACCTTAATTAAAAGTGCAGGTATTAAGTACTTAAATTGAATTATAAATTGCTTCAATAAATTGGTAGAGGAACAGCTCTCGGTTCAAGTCAGGTCAGCCTCGCCCTGATGCCGGCTCCTCTCCCTCTCTCCGTCCGGCGCCTTCGGTTTCGTTTCTCCCCTCTGGTCTGAATTGTCGCTTGACCTGTGCCTCTCGCGGTCTGCTGCATTCAGTCCAAACCCCACAAAACATTTTCCTTCTCTAGCGTTGAAAAGTACTGCTGGGTTTGAGGATGTAACCAGTGTATTTTGAACCCAACTGCAGTACAAAGGACCACGGAATCAATTTGCAATGTCTGTTATTTAATTCAGCAGCACACAGATAATTGAGCAGTTCTTGATTTCTTTACAAAAAAAAAAACTGTTCAAAGAGCTCAAAAGGCACCCAACAGCCACAGGCAAACAGAAACCAGGAGGACCAAGGCAAAACTTGTGATCGGGGTCAGAAGGCTGTGGCATTTTTCCGGGAAGCAGACAAGGCAGGTGAGTTGAGGACGGGCAAGGTCGGACCGGGAGATCAAGCAGAGAAATGGTGGAAAGTCTCGCGTGGCAAAGAACAATCTGGCAACTGGGTAAATGTGAGGCTGGGGTCCTAATGCTGGGCTTTATTGCTGGTGTGTAATGAGTTGAGTGAGAGCATGTGTATTGAGTGAGCACAGGAGATAGAGCAGTGAAAAAGCAGTGAGTCCAGGTTAGTGAATCTGTAGACTGTGACAGAGGAGCTACTGGCTGCTGCATCTACACGCTTTGCCGTCATCATAGCAATTAGAGAACCATTAGAGATGGATGAAATCCACCTCACAAGGTCCTCAGATTACCTCAGAGCATTCCCACAACTGTTCCCGCAGACATGACTCTGTTATGTGATATAAGTATGGATGAGATCCACTCTCATCCATCATATAGACCCCGATGTCTGCAGGGTCATCGCTAACATGATCAGAGAGGAGCAGAAGCAGCAGAGCCTGTTGCCTTTAAAGGGAGGCTCTCAGGTTGAAACCTGGGAACAACACATGTTGACTGAACTCCAGACTGTCTCTCGGATGCAATGAGCTGAATGACTAAATCCTAAAAGCATTCAGTGTCTCTGAGGAGATAGAGAGAGGAATACATTTCACCTCTCCCATCCTTTGTTCTTATCTCTTCCCTCCTCACATGATGGCTACCAGAAGGAATATTCATGTGCTACACGTGCATACACAGATAAAACAGGCATTATAGGATAACATGTGTGCGTGTTTCTTCCTTAGAGGGCCTCGCGTTTCTTATCTTTCTACAGCTGAACAAGGTAGAGGTGTTCCCTGGCTGATTCTTCCTTTTCATTTGCATAATAAATGGTTCCTCATTTCTTGTGTTGCAACAGTGCCAGTCTTTGTCTGGAATCTAAATGAGAGGTGAGGGGTTGTCTGTGTGAGCTTGGAACAGCACAACACGCAGCACGCTCTTTGACCCTATGAAACCTGGATCGACATCACTTTTCTTGGGCTGCTTTCAGAAGACTTTCACATGCATTTAACCTTTTGAACCCTGAGCACACTGATTTTTTTAGAGACATATGACAAAAAGCGATGAACAACTTGGCAAGAAACTGCAAGAAATAAGTAGATTTAGATTTTTTTTTTTTTTTAAAAAAAGCTGTTAAAAAGAGAGAGAACTATATTTAAAATTGTCACAATTATAAATTTGAAATTGTTTTTTGTAACATTATTATAATGTTTAAACTGTTTTTTTTCTTAGGTTAAAAATCCAATGTTTGATGACAAACAGATGTTTTATAAGACACTAAGCGAAAGACCCATTGTCTAAGCTAAAAAGCGAAATCATCCTCAGATGACAGCTGATGTGTTCCAAGATTGAATTATGATCAATGCATTCCACTTTGCTACAGGGACTGCGGCTTAAATGTGATTTGTAAGCCCTACTTGGACCACAAACACAACCCAGAATGTCTGATGCAAAAATTTTGTCCTGTTGCCTAAAGATTCTTTATACATATGCATATATCTGACAATAGAAATTATTACTGCACCTACGATGGAACTAACAAAGGTGCCACAGTATAGTAATATTTAATACTCAATAATCACAATATTATGTTCTAACCTATCTTCTCATAATTTTTTGGCCAATTTTTTTAAACCAAATCCAAATAAAATTGGAGGTAAGAGTTACATGAAATAACTTCAGTAAGTAATGGACATACTTAATGAACTTTTCACTGTTCTTTATACTGAAATTCTTTCTGTCAAAACACCTACCAGCCGGTTGGTGGAAAGTTAAATTATAGGCAAAAAATATGCTAATGTCATGCGCTTTAGTTCAGATAGATTCAGCATGTTTACTGCACTGAAGAAACCAGTTTACGCAGGAAATAAAAACACTTGTAAATGTATGTATTAATCTGGTTACTGTAGATCAGTGCTGTACACGGAGCGAGTCAGTAATCAGATTTCTTTGCTATCCTAACAATATTTGTGAGCCAGGGCTTATTGATTTGAAGTGTATAGAGTGATAAAAGCTGTGACCTGCAGCTTAAGAGTGTCTGAATGTTACAGATGTCCAACTGTTCTGCCCCTGTTTAATTCTTCTAATGCTTTGGTTTGTCTGACTGTCACTCCAGAACTGCTAAATTGTCAGATTACTGTCACATAAGCAAATTATCGCAGTTGAGAAGCTGGAAGCAGAGGAAAGGCATTTTTGCTTGAAAACAACTCAAATATATATTACAATAGTTTTCCACTGGTAATCTACAGCTCTAATCTTGACAGCAAGCCTGTATCTCATGACTGTACTCACATGAGTCTTTACATTCTTATCCTTATCGGTTGAACATTACACCGTACATGCTTCCTGTGTTTCAGTGATGTCCACAGTGTGTCTGCAACAAAACGCTCAGTGTTCTAAATTTAGAAAATGAGTGTGTGTTTGTGTGCTAAAAACAGATTCCAGTGACCACATTCCAAAGACAGTTCTTCAGCTGTGACAGTTAGTGCACGTAGAAGCATGGAGATGATCATGTTGGCGTGTAGATTAATGTGCCGAATAATGTGTGTGCATGCAGATGGACTGCAGGCACGCTGTGTGTGTGTGTGTGTGTGTGTGTGTGTGTGTGTGTGTGTGTGTGTGTGTGTGTGTGTGTGTGCGCGTGTGTGTGTGTGTGTGTCTGTGTTCACTGCAGATTTAATCATGCTAACAGCTGGTGTACAATGCTAAATTAATTCATATCATCTCTATCAAAGGCTGCTTTGTGCAAACCCCCGCTGAGCTGTTGTGACGGTGTGTGTGTGTGTGTGTGTGTGTGTGTGTGTGTAGGGCTAACCTGTGCTACTGGCTGACTGACATAGAGGATTGAGGTGCGAAGGAGCAGAGGGGGTAGAGGACAGATGGAGAGGTATGTGAGAGGGTGTGTCCTTTGATTAGTGTCATTGAAAATATCAGTGTATCAATACATATCCATTTTAAGGGACCATTTACATTGTTCTGGCATGAAACTTGTTGTGGTTTGGCCGGTGAATGGTGACATCACTTCATGCATGCCTGTGATGTTCTTCTATTGTTTGTTACAGCACCAGCTACTGAGCATGCATACTACAGCATTTTCAGTTGGTTTTGTGTGTCTGTGTACATCAGGATTGTTTTCACAATGTTATCATATGAAAGGAAGGGCTTTCCTGTTTTTAGTTGGGCTGTTCTCTTATAAACGTGGCCTGAATATAACAGTTTCAATACTCATTTTCTGTATCTATACACTTTAATTGGTATATGTGTATTTTTACTCATTTGGGTCCTTTGGTTAAAGGTTAACCAGTGAGATGAGGAAAATGAGTATGTTTTTAGTATGTGCAGAATAGGAGGTGAATTGACTGACCTTTCTGTCCACCTCGCTATTCCCCATCTCCTCCACTCCTCACGAGTCCTCTTGTCCTTGTCCCAGACCCTCATCCTATTCATACCTCATAAAAGTGTTGTCACGCTGCTCAGCAGTCTCCCGGCAACAGTGTTGCAGTGATTTTAAAGAGAGAATAGCACGGGCAAATAAAGTGCATGCTGTGCTGCTGACTGACCTTTTTAAGAGGAGGGGAGAGGAGCAATTAGCACTGCCTGCTCCGCACTTCTATTCCCTGTTTTGGATTTTGCTTTATGATAATGGAGGTCTCATGGTGAGGCCAGCTTTCTGTAATCGCTAACCAAAGTTCTTCCTTCTTGTCTTTATGTTGAAGTACAACCTGAGTTCAGTGTAATTGAATCAAAGTAACCTGAATTACTTTTAACTACATTAATCTTTGAATAATTCCACGATGGACTTGGGGAGAGCACCTTGCTGTTTGTAGAAATAAAACCTTAGAGTTCCCCATTCACACATGTAGCACACAACAGGAAATTGTCCATATCAAGAAGTATTCTCATCTACTGGAAATACTGCAGACCTTTTTACACAGAGATGGTACAGAGCTGCTACAAACTGACTTCTCACCACTTTTGCATTTTTACACAGAACCAAACAAAGGCAACATCATGCCACTACAGTGTGTGATTATACTAATGGTATTTATTCATGAAGGAAGGACAGGTACAGCATTTTCAAATGTTTACATATCAGAGGAGTTTTCCTTCACAATAACAAGCATAACTAGCGTTTTGATTTTCCTTCTCCCTCCCGTAATTTCCCGGGTCACAATAGTAGTCACCAGAATTAATGTCACAACAACTAGCATCGCAACCCAGAAAGCTGCAGGAGAGAGAAGGCAGAATAAATATATTTAGGGAAAAAAAGTCACAAAGAAAGTAAAGACTTAATGTGACATGTGAGTCTCACATTATTATGTAGTGGACTAACTGGAGTAAATTGACTAATTAAAGATTACAGAGGCAACAGCATACTTGCATATCAGTGTGTGATTTTAGACAGCATGCCGGCATTGCAGAAGCAAAATAGGTGTGACATTTAACACAACATTGTCGGCCTCAAGTGTGACATATAACATATGCGTCAGCAGCATTTCTGGATCAATAATAAAGGCGTAACATGTCAATAACAATCATTTACCTTCTCTGCTATATGGCCTCTGCTCAGAGGGTCAGGAGCTCCTGGACCTCAGTGTCTCCCTAATATGTGGCCATTTTTGGCCGCTGTTGTTCTTCTTTGAGTTAGTTGATAACTGCAAACAGCTGCTTTTTAAATCTCCTGGCTGTGGGTCACACACATAACACACTGTCCTGTCTTGCCAGCTTCCATTTTACAGAGACCTCGAGTCGGCGCTGTTATCACCTCTTATGCTGGCTTAGGAGTGAGACAACTCCGTCCCTCCATTCAGTGATCTTGCCTTTTATACAAAACAGCGAGGTGGCAAAATGGCTTGTTATTTCTTCCTTGTACAGGTATAATGTAAAAGGGGCTTATGTTTGGTTTAAATGAAGGGGTGGCGTCTGTGGAGATCGTGCAGGAGGCAGGCATGACGCAGATTACACATAAATAACAGAGTTTCTTTCCATTCTTTTAATTTCTTCGACATTTTTGGCTTCAGCCCTGACAGAAGTTCTCGTCATCTTTCCTATTAGACATTTTCATTGCCATCTTTGTGTAAATGACCCCTCTTCTCCACCCTCAGAGTTTTCTTCCTGTTTCACGCAAGCCACTTGACAGAAATGGTAGCATGCACCAACGTGCTCGCTGTGAATTCTCCAGAAAATGACCTGCTCTGTTCACACACAGGCTCAATCGAACATTACAGGGACTCTGTAGCAGGGAGCTGGCAGGATGAAGCCTGTTTAATGTCCAATCCAGCTGATTCAGATGTTTGCACATGCAGCTCCTCTGGCTATGTCTAGATGATCTCCGATTAGCAGTGCATGTGTGAAAGGCCTAATGATTAACCTGCAGTGCACAATGCTTCCCTCAGTTAGCTTCCATGAAGACCTCCAGGTTCAGTTTGCAGGCGTTCTCTGCTGTGGTCAAACCTACTGTAGGTGTAAACACAGCCTCAGACTCCTCAGATTGACTCTGATTCTCACAGGGGTCATAACAGCTGAAGCTGTGTGCTCTCACAGCTCTGAGCATTAGCATTACTAAAATAGAACACGCTAGCATGTGCGTGCCAGGCCAGGCTCTGGAGAGGAACCTCGGGCCAACAGTGAACACCACAGTACAGATGTCCAATCAGCAGGAGGCTCCAAGATCAGATTAGAGAGGAGGAGAGACACTGTGGCTCAAGGACTCTGCAGTGATGGTGCTGTGGAGGTTTGCATGTTTGCCAGAGCTAAATGAGAGCGCTAAACCTGTTAGCTGTTTCATGTTTGTACATCATTGTGTTTGATTGATTTTTTATGAGAGTAAAGCAGTGCAATGTGAAGTACTCTTTAATGAAAGACTATAGAACAAAAGACATCTACATTAGATGTGATGATCTTTTGATGTTTCTCCAGGCTGCACAACATGTGGAACATTATTCCATCATGTTAGCACCCATCACTCAAAATAAACAATACATGACAGAAGCACTTTCCCTCAGAGGTTATTGTCTGATTGTTCTTAAAACCAGTAGAAATGGCCATTTTAAAGAGGCGTGACTGTGATGAAATACAGATTGTATGACAACAAAAAAAACCAAAAGAACAGGCTCTGAGTTTGTGAAAAAAAACTCAGCTATTCTCTGAATTTATAGTCACAAAGCTGTGAGAAAAAAGTCGGAAAAATAGTTTCTTTTTGTTTGTTTTTTGGTTGGGGAGGGGCACATCACCTCAATTTTGATTAATCTCATCACACAGCCGCTGCCGCCTGCCTTGCGTTTTTGAGGATGAACTTATTAAATTATACTTTGCAGCTAGATTTAACAATAATGAAATAGCTACTTCTGACTTTTGTCCAGAATTACCAGATTATCATCAGCATCTGGACTTTAAAGAGACTGATTCTTTCTCAGAATATAGCCCTCTGTTTTTTTTTTTTATTTATTTTTTTTTTTAATCTACAGTGGCACCAATATGCCGTCGTAGAGAAGACTTTAAAACACAAGTGCATTAATTTAGTGCACTTTATGTTTGTTAGTTTCGTTTGATTCAACATAAAATTTTGATGATTTTTTTAACATATGCAACCCCTTTGTAATCACAATCAAAATTTTGATAAGTTACTGAAATTTAATTACATTTTATGTAACTGATTACAGTTGTAATTTAATTACTGTGACTAGTTACATGTAACTAGAACAAACTTGGATGATTGTGTGTACCATGCAACAATTAAATTATGTTTGTCGTTTAGACTAATCAAATGAGATAAAAGGGCGGCATGGTGGTGCAGTGGTTAGCACAGTTGCCTCACAGGGTTCTGGGTACGAACCCACCAGCCAGCTACAGTACTTCTGTGGGGAGGCTGTATGTTCTCCCCGTGTCAGTGTGAAATTTCTGTGTTCTCCAATGTCCTCTCACAGTCCAAAGTAATGCAGGTTAATTGTTGATTCTAAATTGTCTGTAGGTGGGATTGTGAGTATGAATGGTTGTCTGTCTCTATGTGTCAGCACTGTGATAGTCTGGGGACCCCGCCGCTCGCCCAATAACAGCTGGAATAGGCTGCAGCCCCACTGCAACCCTCAACAGGATAAGCGGTTTGGAATAATAAATGATGGAATTAAGTTAAGACGTGAACTGCTGAACTTCAGATGTAGCAGTAGTTTCATATTTACCACAAAGATATCAGTAATATCAAACCTCTCGTGTATTTCCTAAAATGTTGAACTATTTCTGTCATCTTATAAGTGAAGAATTTCAACATGTTTTTTCCATGGCCGAGGAAAGTTCAATCAATATTTGTGAGCAAAAGTTACTCTCTCTAACGCCAGAAACCAGAGAAGGAAGTCTCCAACTTGTGATGCCATCAGATATGACGTCAGGAGCTGCTCAATAGACAATGAATGGGACAGTGATTTTGTGGTCCCATATAATGTTTGTTTTTGTTTTTATACCCATATGAGCTTTATATTATTGTGGTGTTCTCAGCTGTGAAACAGAAAATGTACCCATGTCCTCAGAACATTCCCCTGGCTGCTCTCAGTGTCATCTACAACATCTTTCTGTCTGTGGAGCAGCTCCACACTTTGGTTTTGAGAGTTGTTTATGTTTGCTAATATTTTTGGACTGTCTTAGACCATAGAAATAATGTATGAATTTTGGAAATGGCTGGAGTTCTCCTTTAAATAAAGCCTTTGTTCCACAGTTTATCTGAAATTAAGGGTGCATTCGCAAACACTCACCCTGAGAGTCGGCGCGCGCTCTGTTACAAACTTGATCATTCATAAATTTGGAGCGCTGTTGGAATTTACCGTTCAGTTAGGGCACTCTGTCTGGGAGGGAGGAGCAGCAAGATGCTGAATGTGTGATGAACTTAAATGTTTGTTAATTCATGGAGAAATACATACATTTCTTTGAACAACTGCTTCCCCATTTCAGTGTAGAGCGTCATATTAGATTTAAGAACACACCCGAAGGTTGAATGAAAGAACTCAAGGTAGTGTGCCAGGATTTAAGTTTTCTGAGAGACAGCAGTGGTTGACATCTTGCAGCTAAGTTATTTTCCTTATCCAGTTTAAAAATATGTATTTAAAAGCCCAGCTGGGAGGTTCCTCGACATGTTTGTTTTGTAGTTCATTCACATTATCATCTTTCAGAGTGTCTGCTAACAGTGATACAGAGCCAGTGTCTGCAGACACTGGGAGGAGAGTAACCAGCTAAACTGGGTCATTTGGAACACCAACACATCAACCAATTATGGCAAATTAATCCCACTATCTTCGCTCTGGATCTCTCTATTTAACTGGCCTGTTCTGCTCCATTTGACAGGCATTTACTGTGACAGCTGATGTACCATTTCTTTCTCTCTTCTATCTCTCTCACACACACACAAGCACACATAGCAGCTAACAATATTTGTGACTGTCCCAGTGCTCAGCGAGGCTCTGCAGCGCTCTGAACTTCACAGGCTGATGGAAAAGTCTAGAATCACAAGGAACAAACAGCAACAAGCAGGTTGTTTGTAACTCCTAACTTGTCAACCGCTACTTTGTCAGTGATGTGGGTGCCAAACACTGACGCAAGCGTCGATATGATATGCACCGGGCTGCAGGAGGTTGTAATACCATCGGCAACCACTGTAATAAAAAGCACTACAAGTCTCTATCAGGAGAGCGGGAGATGAGGTGGATGGGTCCAACAAACCCCGAACTTTCACCTGGAATTATTTTGGATTTTGACCATAATTTGTAGAAATAATTACATTATAATTAGCAAAGTAATAGCTGAGCTCAGGGTGCACTTCAACTAAAAGAAGTCCAACATATCAAAAAACATGACCAGTGACACGATCACTGAAATTTTGCCACAAACTATTTGCTGTAAACATCCAGTTATATGAAGTTTCACAATGTTTTTGGAGTAAGTGACAAGACAGACAGCACACACAAAAACAAATACTTCTCTCTTACTGTAGACACGGGTGAACTCTGAATGAACTGACAAGACATTTCTATGTCTGTCTTGTCATTTTCATTCCCATTAGCACTGCAGAACTGCGTTCATATTCACTTGTCTAGTCTGATAGCAGCTGTAGAACAGTGGCTTGTGTTGCTGTCCTATTTCATGGCCTCTCAGATTTCAGGTAGTGTTTTTCTTTGATTGTCATTAAATTGACACGTGTTTACTCCGTGTCTCACCAGGCAGATTTCTTTTACAGATTTGCGCAAAACTTGAGCAGCTTTTTGGAAATGTTGATAAAACACAATTGTGAGATGACTGTGTTTCCACTGAGTGATGTTCTGTGACTCCTCTAGTGATAACACTCCAAGAAACATGGTGATGGATGTTCAAAACATTAGCAGCTTTATTTCTATTGCAGCCACTGCACTAGGTCATATTTACAATCGAAAGCAACATAGGCGTGTTATGTGAGCAATAATGGAAAGGCAAATCAAAACTTCCAGATGATCTGCTCAACTATTGAACAGCTCTTGAAGCTCCTGCTGCATCATGCCCGAAGGAGCCACTTCCTACCATAGACTGTATATAAAGATGGACAGCATGACAGCTTTCCCAAAGTGAGGTTATTCAGTCCCGATCGCCCCCTGGTGTCTGACTGCAGGACAGGTCCTAAGACCCGCCCCTCCATGTTACTGAATGTTTGTATGCTGAACTAAAAAGTCAAAGTACATGCCAAATACATTTTTCCCAAAGATGGTTTCTGTCACTGAAGGTAGTTCTCATCACCCTGATGTTTGTTCAAGTGTTTGTTATCATGATAAGATCGTTTTTAATGAGTTATCAAATTATAAAAAAAGGCGTCTTTTCTGCCATGATTGACAGCTGTGACAGCCAATCTGTGTGCTTGAATTCAATGGTGCTGAACTCCCCAACCACAGATATCATTACTGTGCAGAAGCAGGGCTCCCAATGACATCATCTTCGCAAGATGGTAACAGTTGTACCTGGGATATTTTAACCTCACTTCAGCATAGCAGTGTAAGTGGGGGAGCGTCGTCCATCTTTCTTCACAGTCTATGGTTCCTACCAACAAGCACATAGCCATAGTATCAAGTGTTGCCATTGCATTTTTGATAAATATGACTTTCGAATCGCATGAAATACCATCTCATGCAAGCAGATTTTTTTTTGCGAATATGGTAGTTTTGTTTTTTTAAATGACGTGTCTCAATTAGGCGTATTTATATTTAATTTCAGTTCAATTAGGCGTATTTATATTTAATTTCAGTTTGCACAATTTAAGGGTTAATGGAAGCCTTCCTACTGTCGCCTTGACTTGTATGAGCAATAAGTCCCCATCAAAATAAAGGTGAAGGAAAGAAGTCATCTTTCCTCTCTAAACTCATTCTCTCAGAGCGCCAGAGAGGATCCATAGTCAGCTGACTGATTACCACACAGGTACTTACAGGTACTACTAAATGCTTGAGTGAGGTTTTGTGCATGTCATGTACAGGTGGAGTTCACAGCGTACAGGGACCTGATCCACGATGGCAGGAACTGCTTAACGTTTAGTCTCATAGAATCAGTTGTATAATGAGTATTGGAAATATGGTGTTTGCCTGGGGTTGCACTTCGGCCCCTGCGTGATCCATCAGCTGTCAGGACTGTGGTCGATGCCGGGTCTCCCTGATCCAGAGGAGAGGATGGAGCCGTTAAGCTATGCTGTCAGTGCTGCTCAGGTCTGAGTGGATCATCACATTCAGATGCACTCCAGCCACACCTCAGCCACTGAGAGAAGCAGATCAGCGGCTCTAATTCCTGTCTGTTCAGTAGGGAGAGATTGACAGTGTCTGTGTCTTCTCAGATTAGTGCCGAGATTGTGTTAATGTCTGGACAAAGGCCATGTTCAGACCCACTTGAAAAAACTGAACAGCCCTATCATTTATTAGAATGGATCAGTCCGATCCTGCGGCAGGGGAGATGATAAAGAGGGCTCCAGCAACACTATAGCTTTTTTTCCTGTAAAATACATGTAAGCAGGCGAGCCATTAGGGATTTTGGGTTTTCCA
Organism: Plectropomus leopardus; assembly: GCF_026936395.1. Classification (NCBI taxonomy): domain Eukaryota; kingdom Metazoa; phylum Chordata; class Actinopteri; order Perciformes; family Serranidae; genus Plectropomus; species Plectropomus leopardus. Next base: position 1,858,808 of record NC_142180.1, read on the forward strand.
AAGTGGGCGCCTCATTCACACCCATCGAGGCGGCCACTGATTTTTGGTGAGAGTCTTAACATCCAGACATCAGTTCGCTTTACGTTTTAACATCAGTGTGTGTTCTGTGCATTTTGCTCATGCCGTCAGATGGACAGGCACATTTTACAGTAAGCGTGGGGGTAGCGGGCTTGGGTATCAGATGATAATGCATTTTAGTGAAAATACAAATTTGTCAGTGACAGGAATCAGCAAATAAGTTGTACTTGATCCCATTTAATGGGTAATCATAGACTAGTTCATGCCATCCATTCATGCACCTCTTGAGCAGTATCATGGTATCACGATATACCAGAGCAAGACTGTGGGGAACAACAGCTTGTTTTTTTACATCTAACTTGGTTAATTAAGGATTTATTTTGACCAAACTAAGCTGGTGATTGTTGGAACAGTGGACCTACTAACTAGATTACTAACAAGAGTAACCAAAACGGTTAGAGTTTTGTTTTGTGTTTAGTGTTAGTGCCGCACACTTATACGGTCATACACCGTTTACACCAATATGGCATGAAGGTATGAAATATTGCACACTACCTGAGCTTAGTTATCTGTGCACATCTGCGTCAAACACTGATGCTCAAAGGCTTCTTTCGCCTGTGCACCAGGTGGCAACTGTCTGAAATGCAGAGCACAACTACTTTAATATAAAAAGCTACAAAGTCCCTATAAGGAGAGCGGAGAGGTAGATGGGTCCAGCAAACCCTGGACTTTCGCCCAGTAGCCCACTGTTTGCTTCCCTTGTAAATACTATGCCAAACAATGATTCATTATCTAAGTCCATGCACTGTCGCATCCTTATGTCCTCGCTCATCGCTCCTCAGCGGTCCCTCCTCAATCCTCGATCCTTGGCACAAATAAGCGTTGTGGTACGTCCTTCAAGATGACGTATCAAGACCGACTTGCAGTCCAAATGAGGATCCAGGAGCGAGGAAATGAAAAATAAGAGACTTGGGATCCGACCATTGTTTCTTGGTCATCCCAGGTCTTGCACGGCCTGCACACTCACCAGTCATGTCACCCAGTGAGCATGTTTTGTATACACTGAATCGGCATATAAAACAGCGTGTTCCAGTTTCTGCCAATATGCAGCAACTTCACACAGCTATTGAAGAGGAGTGGGACCAAAAAATGGATATTTGTAGTGCTAGTCATTTGAAAATAATGAATGTCTTTTTTTTAAGATTAAACATTTGAGAGTGACCTTTAATTGTGACCACTCAAAAGGTATACCTGTGTATGATGATGCTGTTTAATCGGCATCCTAACATACCACACCTGGCAGGTGGATGGATTGTCTTGGAAAAAGAGAAGTGGTCAATAACACAGATTTAAATGAATTTGTGACCAAAAATGGAGAGAAATATATATAAAAGTGCAGAAAAAAAAGTCTTAGATCTTTAACTTAAACCTGTAGAATATGGGAGCAAAACCAAAAGTACTGTGTTTAACTTTTTGTTCAGGTTATATATATATATATCTCAAGCTGTGATACACACACAACACCCATGAGAAGGATTTATTTATTGTTGGTATGGGAGTTTATGTTGCTTCTGGGACATTTTCCAAAATCCAGCCAGATGACTGATGCTGAAGTCTTTGTCAGCATCACCTCATCCTCCTCTGCTGCTGCATCCTCCTCTGTTCAACTCAGTTGAACTGACATGCAGGTATCCACCCACTCTCTGCCTGCCAACACTTATTGATTGACCTCTTCTCTGTCAACAGCTTCTCTGAACACTTTTACTTTGGATGAGGGCAGCAAACATGCAGGCTGTGTGCTTTCAAAATGTTGCTCAAATGTTAATTTATAAACTGCATTTTATAAACTGCATTTTACGTTACCCTTGGGGAGACACACCCTCAAGATCAGGTCACTAGGCGGCTTGTGCAGTTGGGGACAAAAATCCTGTCCCTAGTTTGGGAAGAAAAGCTGATTTTTTGTATCAGTAGTAAAGGTAGGGGTTAAGTAAAGGTTGAGGTGACGTTCAGTTATGTTTAGGGTTATTATGATAAGGTTAGTCATGGTTATGGTAAGTCTTTGCCAGTAGAGCAAAGCTGTGTACATGAGTTAGCCTCAGTATGTGTGTGTGTGTGGGGGGGGGGGGGGCGGGAGAACAGTTTAACAGTAGAAAGCAACATGGAGTGAGGTCTTTAAAAACTTTTCAATGGTAATCTTCTTTTTCTATCTCTTACTTTTTCAGTCTCTCTTTCAATCCTGGTGCAGACTAATTTGGATTGATGTTTGAGCGCTGTTTATTTGTGTGTGTGTGGATGAGTGTGTGTGCTTCTGTATGTCTGTATGTGTTTGTGTGTGTGTTTTGGCACATATATTTGTCCATGTTTTGCTGTGTAGGCGTGTGATAGTCATTTTAATGTTTGTGTGTGTGTGTGTGTGTGTGTGTGTGTGTGTATACAGGCATATGCAGGAGCAGACTGCAATATACAGAGCTATGTGTGTGGGCCTCTATTTTATTATTCATGATTCTTAAGGCTCTGTGCGATCCCTTTGCATTTTTGTGATTTTTGCTCATTAAAAACCTGCTGTATACTTTCCTCTTACTGAAAAAAACGTGTTTGTTGTGATGGCCCATTGAATAATGGTTATATTCAAATTTTGAAGTTCATATAATAAGTTAAATATAATAAATAGTGTTCAAAGAGTCTTTCCCAGGAATTACATTCTGCAGCACAGGAAGCAATGTCATTTTTATTTTCAAGAGCTGTAAGACTTCTAAACAGCTGGCCTGTTGATGTGCACATTTGCACATTGTGCTATAACTGTATGTAAAAGGTGTGATTAAGTCAATTACATACTTGTAATCATTACTGCCTTCCATAAGCAATAGAATCGAAAGAATTATGACTCCATGCCAGGGACAGCAATGGCCAGAGGCAGTATGTGTTCAGGTTGTCTGTCTGTCCATCTCTTTGTCCATCCCACTGTCCATACGTCCATGTGGAACTGATTAGAATTTGGTGGTCAAAGAGTAAGGTCAACTGTGACCGCAAAAAAACAATTCTTTTGCCAAAAGTAATAATAAATAAATTAATAAATAATTAATATGATAACTACAACCAAATTTTACACAAATGTCTGAAGGGATGAAATAATGAAGTGCTGACAGTTTACACTCAAATGGTCAAAGTCGACTTCACTGTGACATCACTATAGCCTTAATTCATCATCATAACACAGTAATAGAAGGGGAGACATTTGGTCAGACACTGAATTGGTGACACTGATCTTAAAACTGTGCCAATTGTAGAGATCTGCTGGGCTGCTGGGGGGAAGATGTATGTGACACATCTATGTTTAACAATTTGTAGCCTTTGCAACGTCTTTATTTAAAGCATTTTCTTTTGCCACGGCACCATATGGGGCAGGAGGGACATGAATGTAAATTACAACTTGACTGGTTGGTGGAGGCATAGAACCGCGAGTCAGTAATTCTAGTTTCCATTATTATGGTCATCACCTGGTCATTTCAGCAAAATTCTGTTTGGGACATTTTTTTGAAACTGTCACCATCACAGTGCCTGATCTGTATGACCAGCATGTCCAGCATGTGTTGACTCATGCCTCTGAAACCATCCAGTTTACTTCAGATTCCACTTAACATAAAGAGATGGACAAAACCACAATCTGACCATGGTTAAGAGATAACATGCAAACTGTCAGTTGGTGTCTACCAATGTTGTGTCCCTTTTATTTCAACAAATAAATATGAATGCTATGAGTATTTCCTGAAGAAAGTATGTGCATGAATATTGGTGCCGGTTGGTTTGATTCTTCTGCCATGTGAAACCTCGCTGCACTTAAAGGTACAGTTTGCGATTCTAATCCATTAGACTTTTTGTCATATTTAGCAGATATCTTCTCACAGTGCGCTACCTGTCTGTTCTATTCTGTTCTGTTGTGTTCATACACAGCGCTGGCTGAGTTAATGGGAGACAAAGTGGCTTAGACCAAGCCACATAACACTATGCTGGCAAATCGCGTCTTTCGTGGCCTCGCTTACAAGGAACAGAGTTACACCGTGATAGAGTAGTAATAAAGCGTAAAGAACACAAATACATGGCTTATATTTGTCCCAGTGCTGGGTTAAAAAGATAAATAATTTTACTCCAAAATCTTGAATGAACAGTCTGGGCTGTATGAGCAGTACTGGCTTTGAGACACTTAACATCCATTTCTGCTTCAGTGCATAAAGATATAACAAATAATGTGAAGGTGAGTGAACAGGGCTCTGCAGAATTGAACACATCATATAATTCATAAACTGTCATTTAAGCCTGACTATGTGTTTAGCTGATTAGTGTGCTATACAGAGTTTTTTGATATTACAATTTCAGTTGGCCTGTCTACAGTAACTGAGTTATAAAGACAATGGGATCAGGACTATTTTTCAAAAGGTCACCAGTGTGATGGACAGGATATGTGGCTGTCCTTTTTTTGTCATTTTGTGTCCCCTTTCTTAATTTGATGTTTTCGTGAGTCAGTTAATGCAGCACCAGTCACAGGGTGGATTACTCATCTATCAGGAGTTGACCAGATTGATGGAAGAGAGCAACAGCTGCTTTAGAGAATGCAAACTTTTAGACGCAACACAATAAATGGTTAGGCTTCATTTTTTTACTGCACCTAGTGCTCTGCTGCTCCACCTATACCCAGAGTATACAATGAATAACCAAACATATATTCCAATAGAAAATCTGTATGTGGCAACAGATATTTTAATTGTGTAGGCTGCCACAAATAAATGAATACTTTGGAAACCCTGGTTACAAGGCTAGGAGAATCATCACAGACCCCTCTCATGTCCTGTTTAAAGTATACAGACTGCTCCCATTAGGCTGACTCTGTAGGGTCCTGATTAATACAGGAGGAGATGCCTGAATAGGTATAAACCCTCTTTTGTCCCTCTATCAGTCAATCTCCTACACTCAGAAAATAAGGCGGGTGTAAATGAGGGTCACCGTTGCCTGTATTTAAATGCACTTTACATCTGTTTCTGCACCTTGTATGCATGTATTTCTATTTGGCAAATTTACCAGTGGACAAATAAAATCATCCAGAATCTTGAATGTTGAACTGTGTGAGTGTGAACTGGGTTTTCCTGAAAATGAGAGCTGGTAAAGTAAAGGTTAAAAAATCTTCAGGTACACAAGTAAGCAGGAAGTGGCTCACATGTGGCTGCTATATATATCGGTAAAAAGCTTATCAGGAGCCCTAATTGAAATCAGAGTACTCTCCATATTGGATTATATGATAATCATATTATGGTATTTTTGGTGGCTTTGCCTTAATTGCATTGTTGCTTTAATCATATTACAGTTTGGATTGATGGAAATATTTGAAAGCCTGTCAGTCAGTGGGGGCTGGAATACAGACATGCAGACACAAGCAGTACCTGAGAGCTTTTTCAGATTGTGTAGGTCTCCTATGTACTCTGGATTCATGATTTTAGTAGAGGGGGGAGGCAATGTATAAGATGTCCCTGCTTCTCTTTGAAGCTTTAACCCTTTGAAATCTGAGCAAATTGAATTAATTTCTTTCAAAAATATGGGGAGAAGGCAAATAGCAATTTAACAACGCATGGCCCAAAAAATAGCAAAAGAAACTAGTAAAAAGTTACAAGAAAATTTTCTCAAGAAATGAAAATGATGCAAAATAGTTGAGAAATTAAAAAAAAACCCAACATGTCATTTTCTGTAATATGATTTCAAATATATAATTTGAATGATTAGAAATATAGTTTTCTGAACTTTTTTTTCCTATTTTTTTTATATTTTTTATATTTGTCTAATAACCACCACCCCTTCTTCATCAGCTTTTAATAATTTCCTGCAATTTGTGGGACATTTCTTGCCAAGCTGGTCAATATCGTTTTTCCACAATGTTTTTAGAAGAACTCAAACCAATTTTCTCAGATCTCAAAGAGTTATAATAGCTTTTGTAAGGTATCTCAACACAGCACAAGAAACTGATGTCTGACCAGGTTTTAAAGGGTTAAAGAAGGCACATTTCTGAAATGTCCTTCAGAGATGCCTCTGTCCTTTGAAGTTATTCTCCCTGTTGCTGAGTGCTCAGTCTGACGATGCTCTGAGCTATTGTCAGTAGTCGGTGCCGGCAGGGGCGGAGCTCCAGTCGACAGAGGTCACTGTTTATTTCACAGTCCATTTGCTAAAAGTCTCCTTCTGATCTCTCCCCCTGCAGGTTGGAGTGGGTGGAGATCATCGAGCCGCGCACGCGGGAGCGTATGTACGCCAATCTGTTGACGGGCGAGTGCGTGTGGGACCCACCTCAGGGTGTTCGCATCAAGCGGACCGGTGACAACCAATGGTGGGAGCTGTTTGATCCCAACACCTCACGCTTCTACTACTACAACGCCTCCACCCAGCGCACGGTGTGGCACCGGCCCCAGGGCTGCGACATCATCCCCCTGGCCAAGCTGCAGACTCTGAAGCAGCACACCGATGCCACCAACCCCCGTCCTGCAGGTGGAGGAGGCAGGGCGTCTGCTGACAACAGCCCAGGACGCAACAGCGGGGTCAGCCGAGAGGGCAGCACCTCGTCCTCCCTCGATCAGGAGCTCTCGGAGAAACAGGGCAACAGAGACGAGGCAGACAGGTAAGACAGACAGCGGCCGGCAAACACAAACCTAACAAGCAGACGGGACCAATCAATTACTTTCACCAGTCTTGAGTCTCAAAATGAAATCTTTACACGTAAACGTTTATTTACAACTTTTAGAGTACACATGTGAAGAGTTGTGTTAAACCTTTTGTTGTGTTTAAAAATGTATGTGCCAGATTTTCACAACAAAGAAGAATGAGAGGAATAAGAAAGATCTCTCTCTAAAAAAAAAGTTCATCCTGAGACTGAAAGTGTTACAGGAGTGCAATGCTGCATAAGATAGACTTCTCTTTTAAAGTCCCAAATTAAGATTGAATTGAGATCCTTAGTCCTGAACAGTAACATAAGTGACACTTAAACACTCACACATGCATGCACATGCACGCGCATGCAGACACTCACACACACACACACACACACACACACACACACACACACACAGAGTAAGGTCTTTTATATTTTATATATATTTTATTTTATTTTCTGTCGCTCACACCCTAAGTAAAAGGGGTTGTACATTTAATAAATGAATAAGTAAGTTACAGTCTGCATGAATAACAGTTGTGTATGTCTGTGCTCTTCATGCTTCACGCCACATCTGGTACTGAAACAGAATCCTTCCATCTGGCTGATGTTGTCTCTGCAACCATATCTCCAGTTTGCAAATGTTCAAATATAAGGACCATTAAAGAGGAGTGGTGTTAAGGGTGAGGACGAACATCTTTCTATGCCTCCACCCAGGCCATAGCCGAGGCTGGAGGCATTTATGTTTTTGGGCTGTACGTCCATCAACCCATTCTTTTTAATGCAATATCTCAAGAGCGCCTCAAGTGAATTTCTTCATATTTAGCACAAACATTTGCTTGGATTCAAGGATGAACTGATTAGATTTTTGTGGTCATAGGGCAAAGGTCAATGTCACTATGACCACGTCTGTCTCACTCTTATAAACACACCACCTCAAAAACACCTTGAGGAAATTTCTTCAAATTTTGCACAAATTTCCACTTGGTCTCAAGGATGAGCTGATTAGATTTTGGAGGTCAAAGGTCACCGACCTTGCATTCTTCTTGTTGTTGAGAATGCAATATCCGAAGATTAATTTGAAGGAGTTTCCTTAAATTTGGCACAAAAGTCCACTTTGACTCATCAATGAACTGATTAAAATCGATGGTCGAGGGTCAAAGGTTATAGTGAGGTCATATGTTTTTGACTATAACTCAAGAATTAATTCACTCAGATTTCACATACTTGTCTCATAGAATACAGTGATGATGTTCCGACATTTTATGACCAAGAGGTCTAAGGTCAACTGTGACATCACAATGTTCAGCAGAAACACTTTTCTTTTTTTAAGATTATTTTTTTCAGCTTTTATTGCCTTTTATGGACAGGACAGTTTAAGCGTGAAAGGGGGAGAGAGAGAGGGGGCGACATGCAGCAAAGGGTCGAGGCCGGAATCGAACCCGTGGCTGCTGTGGCGAGGATACAACCTTTGTATATCCACTCTATCCGCTGAGACACCAGGAGCCCCACACTTTTTTTTGGGGCATTTTTGCCTATTATTGATAGGATAATTGTTGAGTGTGAAAAGGGGAGAGAGAAACGGGGCGACATGCAGCAAAGGACTGAGGTCGGATTTGAACCCGCAGCCGCTGCAGCAAGGATTCGGCCTTGGTATATGGGGCGCCACTCTATCCGCTAAGACACCAGGCGCCTCAGAAACTCTTTTCTGTCCATTACTCAGTCGGAAACAGAAGAGGAGACATTTGTTACATGACACTGAATTGGTGACATTAATCTGTAAACTGTGCTGATTGTAGAGATCTTCTGTGCTGCTGGGGGAAGATGTGTGTGGAGCATCCATGTTTTCACAGACATGGATGTAAACTGTAAGTGCAACTTGATTGGTGTGCAGGGGCACACAACCGCTTGGTCCAATTTCTAGTTTCCTGTTGCTAACAGTAGACAGCATCCACTGTAACGTTGAACAAGGTTCTGTTTTTGAAAGACACTGAAGAAACAGAAGGGAATGACACTTTCTCAAATGATTTTGATCCTTCTCTCTCATAACATAAAGTGGTAGGTGTAAAGCCACTTCACATAACCTCTCCTGACATGAAACCATTCTTGTGAGCGGTTGGCATTCGACTGTTTCTTTCCTTTCCTGTCACTTCCTCTCCATCCCTTCCTCTCTATCCTTTTCTGTCTTATCATCCCATCCCCTCCTTTCTGTTTCTGTCACTGTCCATTAATTTCTATCCTATCTCACCTTTAGAGCCTCTCACCTCTCTTTACAGTCAGCCCCCCCTGCTCCAGTCGTGGTTTCTTGGTTTTCCGATTTGCTGTAATCTGCTGCAGTCGGCAGTGATTGGCTGATATGCCTGGCCGGGGTCACACTGTCCTGTAAATGTCTTCTTTACTTCAGCAAGAGGACACACACACACGCAGTGTAGTACACAGTGTTAGTGCCCTGGCTGTTGCAGCCAGTTATTTACAGTGTACAGTCAGAGGAAGAGCAAAGCCCTGCTCTTAGAGACCGTTAGAGTCTCTGTACAGTAGCTCAATGAGACAGTCACATGGAAAGTAATAGAGATTTGTCAGGCTAACACTGCTATTTTATAATCAACCCTAATGACCTGGCCACAGCCCTGAGGTACTTCTGTGTTCCGTTCACCTTATGGAGAGGCTTCATCTTATTGCATTGGAATAATTGTAATATAATATAATATAATATTATATAATATTATATAATATAATATAATATAATATAATATAATATAATATAATATAATATAATATAATATAATATAATATAATATAATATAATATAATATTATATAATATTATATAATATAATATAATAATATGCATTGAAAGTACCTTTACTAATTGCAGACACAAACGATGTGTTTTGCATTTTGCAAAATATTGCCCTCACCGCCTTAAAAAATATGCCTCACAGAGGGAGACAGCGCCAGGACGCTGATGAGGAAAAAGCAGGGTTAGGGCCATGTCAACGAAAAAAAAATAATCTTAGATTTCAAAAATAAAGTCATGATCATCACAACAATCAAGTCATAATTTAGCAAAATAGTCGTATTGTTCAAGATTAAACCTGTAAATTTATGTGACAAAAATCTCAGATTAAAGCCACACAGTTACCGTTTATCTTTCTTCTTTAACATGGCCCTAACTCTTCTTTATAAGTGAATGATGTGACTCATGACCCTATCATAACAGTTTATGAACAATGCTAGCCTGGTAAAACCATCCTGATGATGTGAGCTCCAAATTCTGTTTCACTCTGTGTCATTCAGTCTGGACTCGCTGCGAGGAAACACGCCAGACTTGTAATACATGTTTTAATATTAAAAACTCTACATTTTATAATATATAAAATGTAATATAATAATGGCCTATTTTACAGTACAAAGTCAGATTTTAAACCTTGAACACAACAGAGCACAATACGAATTAAAAATTACTTCTAATGATGACAAGCAATATATATGTGCATTCCTTATTTATACAAACTCTACAAGAGGCAGCTGAAGTTTTTGTTTGTACCTAGAAAAAGATCAAAGCTACTGACATATTGATAACACGTAAGCTTACACTCAAATTTCACACACATAAATTTGTCGTGCTCAAGTTTCATGAATGAGACTCGTCATGTTTTGGTTTCTTCATAGTCTGCATCATAAAGAATCTTTTAATAGCACAGTAATCTTAACAGTGGTGTCCCCCTCAGGAACTGCTTTTTTTTATGGTCCCCCAAACAGTGAAATGAAATATCTGTCCTTGACCCCCCGCTCTACTGAAAATGTACCTGCACACACAGAAGCAAAGTCATGTACACACTGTACATACTGCGCACACACACACACACACACACACACACACACACAAGCACACACGCACACACACAGCATTTGAAGATGGAACCTTATTCACTTGTTATATATGTGAAATTTTGGTATGAAAATATCACCTAATAGTGGTGACGTCAGTTGGTTCATGTCTGTTCGTCTGTCCAGCATGAAGGTCCAGAGCAACTCACATCTGAACATGCTCACCTCCATCAGCCCAGATATGATCTGTTAATATTAATATTGAAAGTAGAATCACATGGCGTGATATTGTGTTGTGCTCTTGGTTCAGCAGCTGCACGTAGCTCCAGCAGTCAGTAACGTATTTAGTGTTGAGGCTGAGTGTCAGGCTGAAGATGGTCTCTGGAGAGAGTGATGCTGTTAAGGAGAGCAGGACACGCAGTTTGTCTTAGACCACACAGCTTCCTCTGTGACAGATGGGAGCTTTTGACCTCTACACAGCTCCACCCCCCGGCACACACTAAGGATGCTATTAAAGGAGGGAGGAAAGGAGGGAGAGGACAAATGGAGAGAAAGAGGGCAGAGAGAAAGAGAGGGAGAGGGGGACAGAGATGAGGATGAAGAAGAGAGAAGAGGATACATGAAAAGTGGTTCATTGACTTGTAGTCTGTAGTCAGTTTGTCCTTCTGTTATCTGCAGTGTCTGAATCAGTCAGCACCTTGACAAACTACACTTAACACACACCAACTGAACAACAGAGGACCTGCATATACACACACACACACACACACATACACACACACACACACACAGTGCACACACAGTAGAAGGTGAGGGTGTCATGATTCTTCAAATTCATGATTTGATTTGAAGTTATGACTTTAAGGTCACAATTTCTGAGTGTATACTGTAGGTGTTATGCCCTGACAACTGTCATTTACATTTTTTAATGTTCTTATTCTAGAAGACACACATGGTATAATGCATGATGTAACCACAATACTTTATGGTAAAATGTATATATTTAAAATGTAATAACAATGGCTTATTTCACCAGTCAGTTGGGTATGAGCAGCTACACACAAACAGAAGAGCAAAGAAACATCAACAACAACAACAGCTTGAGTTTGCTCACCTGCAAAGATCAGATCCATAGCTGAGACCGTCTGATGACGTGAGCTCAACATTCTGGTTCTCTCTGTGTATCAGTCTGGACTGTCTGCAGCCTCAGTCACTTTGAATCCACTGCAGTCCAGTCGGGCCATTGTGGTTGAAAACGTTAGGCAGCCAATCAGGGACTGCGTTATAGTAGATGATGTTAGCATGCAGGCCGCTGCTTTCAAAAAGTAATGATAGCCATGCAGATCAGTGTTCACAATGCTTGAGACAGAAAACAAGGACGCTGCCAGCGGGTATTCCAACATGTTCTCATCCCAACTCGTCACATGGTGCCGCTCGGTCAGTGACCTTCTGCGTCTACTGATGACATTTCAGGTATTCTTCTGCGTCAGCTGTTTACGCTCCAGGATGTCGTTACCGTGATGTCAACAAAAGCATATGGTGGGATGAAGTTTCACAGTCCTACACAGCAGCACATGGCATCCAACGCAGACTGTCACGATGGTTGGGACTAGGCAACAAAGTCACAGATGGTTAGGTTTAGGTAAAAGAGGTACATGGTAGGGCGTAGGGAAAAAAAACAACTCACATCCACACAGGAAGTGAACTCCAGGTGATGCTGCCCCTGCGTGTTACATGTGGATGCGCACGGTGCCATCTGGCCGGCCGCCAGCATATAATAACAATGCCACTGGTTCTGTGTGAGTGCGTTCTCATCTGACACCACCCAACCTCATTCTGGTTGGATGTAGAAGGTGGAACTGACAGAGCGCCGCTATTTGACGAGTTCAGAGTGACAACGGATTGGGTATTCAGCAGCCCAGAGGCAGCTGGCTGCTGAATTTATCAGTAAATTGTAATTTTTTAGACCATTAGTGTCTAACTGACAATGTATTTGTGTAGTAGAGGCTCATGCTAATGTCAGGATTGGCTGAAGGAGTTCTCTCAAAGTGAGTACTTCCTCCCACTCAAAGTGTTTGGCTCATGTGTCATATTTAAGTGTTTGTTTGGACACATGCAAGTTGAGAAAAAATTACTGGGAAAAAAAAAATTGAGAATTGCTGATCCTGCTTTTGATGTCAGTGGTTGAAAGTGAAAACTCATTTCAATTGATTTCTGATCTAGAACAGAAATAGATACAGATAAACAAGCACAGATGGATCAGGTAACCTGATTTTGTTCATTGCCAGGAGAGCCAGTGATCTGTGGGAGTGCTTGGTATTGTATCGCTGAGACCCTCCTGTGCAGGATCAGGATCAGGGTTAGGGTGCATGGAGGAGGGAAGGGAATCAAAGGTGTAGAAACTCCAGCAACACTTGTAGTATTTAGAGCAACTTCATTAACAGACCAAGGTGTTTTGGCTTGTGGCCTTCATCAGAGTCATCATCAAACACACTACAAACATCTTTTGAATAAGGTAGGCATGAAAAGAGAAACAAGCAATCATATGCATTAAAATATATATCAGCCAATGGTGTACCTAAAAAGGTGGGTGGGTATATGGTCATGTGTCCTGAAGCCAATCATTGACCCAGTGTCCCAGTGTTTTCTTATGATTTTATAAATATAGCATTTTATAAATGTAAAATAAGTAAAAATAAGTCTGTCTTAAACTAATAACTTTTTTATTATTTTCAGTGTTTTTTAATTTTTTTTTTCATTAAAGTGGGTTTTTTATTGAAGTTTTTTTTAAAAAAAAATTTAATGAAAGTGTTAAAGTATTTCTTTAAATTATATTTTTTTTAAATTAAAGGTTTTTTTTCTTAAAATGCTTTTGAATTGAAGTGTTTTTTCTAATGTAAGTGTTTTTTTGACAGTGTTTCAAGAAACATGGGCACATTTTGGGCTTGAGGCTCTTCTGTGCAGGCTTAGTGCCATCTTTTAATGCGTACTTCTCCAGTTTGTGAAACAAAATGGGACACACCTCACCCACACCCTTTCACACACACATTCACACTCGGATGGCTAAGCTTACTGTACATGGTGCCACCTGCTACAGTTACAGACATTCTACAAACAGCTTTTACACTGCAAAACATCAAGGCCAGTGTAATAATTACAGCATATTCTGAACCAGATTTGGCTGTCAGATAAGTGTTCAAGCCCCGCTGTTAATTATTGTAGCCAAACAGTTAACTACAGGCTAGGTGTATGGAGGTCTGGAAGAAGGTGTTTTGAACTCCTCTCGTAAGCCTCCTGCTGACTGTGAGAGATTTGTGATCTTATAAGTGCAGCTGTGCGACATGGAGCTTAATAAACTTGGGTAAGTCATCAAGTTTGATGTATGCAGACTGTACAGTGACATCACTACTGAATCACAGTCTACAACCTGCGTCCATCGACATCAGTATACAAGAACAAAATGTCAGGGTGCACCATATAAACAAACAAATGGAGCCCTCCCTATGATGGCATTTATGTGTGTCAAAAAAGTCATCTGAAGAGGAGGAGGGGGGGGAGGAGAATGCAGACGTGGTCGTGGCTGGGGAAAAGAGGCCAACTTGGCATGACAGTTTTGCAGCGAGAACTCAAAGTAAGTGTTAGCATCTACTAGCATTTAGCAGAGTCGCGCTGATCAGTTTGTCATTTCATGCTGCATTTCTATTGGTTGGTTAGAAGACGCAGGTCATAACAGCAGTCACACAGTGAGATTTGCATCCCAAATTTCTGACACTGTCAGAATTTGATCTAGGCTGTCTTTGATCACAAGGCTATGACAACGGCCATCCTTGCACTTTTCTCACTGTGCGGCGTAGGACCACAGTTTAGGAGCCACGACCAAAGATACCGCAACTTTTCTGTCACGATGGTCATCTTCCGTCTGGGACAGCCCAAAATCGCACAGTGTATACTGGGCTTAAAGCCATGGAACGACCTCCATCACTTTTTGTGTGTCAGCCAAGTGCAACACCATGAAGGCCTTCCAGAAGAGAATGTCAAGTCAAGTCAAGTCAATTTTATTTATAGAGCCCATTATCACAAAACATGGTTTGGCTCAGAGGGCTTCAAAGTGTACGACATCCCTCTGCCCTTAGACCCTCACATCACCCAAGGAAAAACTCCAGAAAAACAACCCCTGTAACGGGGAAAAAAAGGAAGAAACCTCAAGAAGAGTGGTAGAGGATGATGAGGGATCCCTCTTCCAGGACGGACAGACGAGCAATAGATGTCATAAATAACAAATGAAATACAATCATGGCAAAAAAGGAAAGAGAAAGAGAGAGGGGGAGAGAGGCATAGAAATGAGTAATAGAAGTAATAGAAACAGATGCATGTCATATTACAATAAGGGTAGTTGTGAAATTAGTAATTGCACTCTATGATGATGTTGAGGGAGATGATAACAGTCTCATGCATATGTTGATAGGGAGGTGTCCAAAGGCAGGATCACAACATCGGCGCAACCAGGACCAGACCACAATCAGGGCGAGCGAGGGGCACAGTATCAGTACAGCCACAGCACGAGCACAACCAAAGGCAGGATCACAGCATCAGCACAGCTATCACCACGGTCAGGCACAGTCAAGGTTACGGCCAGACATGCATGATTTTACGATGGCGGCATTGAGAGAAGGAAAGGAGCTCAGCGTATCAGAGGAAGTCCCCCGGCAGGTTAAACCTATGTCAGCCTAACTATGGGCTGGTCCAGGCAGCCTGAGCCAGCTCTAATTATAAGCTTTATCAAAGAGGAAGGTCTTAAGTCTACCCTTAAAAGTTGAAACGGTGTCTGCCTCCCTGACCGAAACTAGAAGATGGTTCCATAGGAGAGGAGCGTGGTAGCTGAAGGCTCTGGTTCCTATCCTACTTTTGGAAACTTTGGGAACCACAAGTAACCCTGCATTTTCAGAGCGCAGTGATCTTGAGGGTTGGTAAGGAATTTTGAGCTGCGACAGATAGGATGGAGCCTGACCATTTAGAGCTTTGTAAGTAAGGAGGAGAATTTTGAATTCAATCCACAGGGAGCCAGTGCAAAGAAGCTAAAACAGGAGAAATATGATCCCTTTTCTTGCTTCCCGTTAAAACACGAGCAGCAGCGTTCTGCACCAGTTGGAGAAACCTAAGAGATTTGTTGGGGCAACCAAATAATAGGGAGTTACAGTAATCCAGCCTAGAGGTGACAAATGCATGTACTAATTTTTCAGCATCTGTTTGGGAGAGGATATGTCTAATTTTTGACATTGATCAAATAAAACTCAGAGGTTCCTTACAGTAGTGCTAGAGGCCAAGGTAATGCAATCTAGAGAAATTACATTGTAGGAAAAGGAGCTTCTGAGGTGTTTGGGGCCAAGAACAATAACTTCAGTTTTGTCTAAATTCAACATCAGGAAATTACGGCTCATCCAGGCTTTTACATCCTTAAGACATGTTTGAAGTCTAGATAGCTGATCAGTTTCATCTGGTTTCATAGATAGATATAATTGCGTATTGTCAGCATAACAATGGAAATTTATAGAGTGATTTCTAATTATGTTGCCTAGAGGAAGCATATATAAAGTGAAAAGGATTGGTCCAAGCACCGAACCTTGTGGCCCTCCAAAGCAGACCTCAGTATGTGTGGAGGGTTGATCATTGATTTGAACAAATTGGGAACGATCTGATAAGTATGACTTAAACCAGACTAGTGCCGTTCCTTTAAGGCCAATTAAGTTTTCCAGTCTTTGCAGTAAGATTTGATGGTCAGTGGTGTCAAATGTGGCACTGAGATCTAATAGGATTAAAACAGAGACCAGACCTGTGTCAGAAGCGATAAATAAGGCATTATTAATTTTTGCAAGTGCTGTCTCTGTACTATGATGAACTCTGAAGCCTGACTGAAAGTCCTCAAATAAACTATTATCTTGGAGAAAGTCACAGAGTTGATGAGCAACCACTCTCTCAAGGATTTTAGAATCGATGTCTTTTTCAATTTGCGAATCTGGAGGTTAAACCGTGGAGCTAATTTTATTTGTTTCATTATTTTCTTCTTGAAGGGTGCAACAGTGTTGAGAGCTGATCGCAGTGAGCCAGTAGAATTATCAATGAGACGGTCAATTTGAGAATGACTTAAGTTAGTAGTAGTGTTCTCAGTCGCTGTGAGACATGGTAATGATGTCAATGAAGGAATCAGTTTCTTAAATTTAGCCACTGCTGAATCAGATAGACATCTAGAATAGTAACTCTCGCTGAGAGGCTTGTAGTTGAGTAATAAAAAATTGAAAGTTATTAAATAATGGTCAGACAAAGGAATCTCAGGAAAGACTAATAAATCTTCAATATCGATGCCGTAATCAAGGACTAGATCGAGGGTGTGATTGTAGCGGTGGGTGGGTTTATGTACACACTGACTGAAGCCTATTGAATCCAAAAACGTGGAGAAAGCAGAACTAAGGCTATCACTATTAATATCCATGTAAATGTTAAAATCCCCTACGATAATAATTTTGTCTGATTTAAGCACTAGACTTGATATACGCTCAGAAAATTCAGATAGAAATTCAGAGTATGGGCCGGGGGCGCGGTACACTATGACAAATAGAATTGGCTGTAGAGTTTTCCAGGATGGGTGAGAAAGACTAAGAAAAAGGCTATAGGCAATAGTTTAGCTTAGCCTTAGTGTGAATTGCTAAGCTTGAATCAAAACTCCCCCTCCTCGGCCAGTGTCCCGTGCAACGTGACTATTTATATGACCAGGAGGAGTAGATTCATTCAGGCTAACGTACTCATCAGGACAAAGCCAGGTGTCAGTGAGGCATGATAAATCAATCTGGTTATCCAATATTAAATCAGTGACTAAATGAGCCTTGGTTGATAAGGATCTAACGTTCAAGAGTCCACATTTAATTCTCCTGTTATGATGCTGTATGACAGGAGATGAGTTAATTTTTATGAGATTTTCTTGTACAACTCCCCTTCTGTTTATTTTAGCTTTAAACAAATGAAGTGGTCGGGGGACAGACACCGTTTTTATAACATTTACATTATGGGTGTGTGACTGTGCTAGAGGAAGCTCAAGACTGCGACTCTGCACCCTGGTCCCAACTCTGGTTTGTCATGGTTTTGGGCCTCTAATAAACTCGGCCAGATTCTAGAGAGTAGAGCGGCTCCATCCAAAGTGGGATGGATGCCATCCCTCCGGATAAGACCAGGTTTCCCACAAAAGGAGTGCCATTATTAACAAAGCCCACATCATTTGCTGGACACCACCACGACAACCAGCGGTTGAGTGCTGACATGCGGCTAAACATGTCACCACTGGTCACATTGGGGAGGGGTCCAGAGAAGATTACGGTGTCCGACATCGTCTTCGCATACTCACACACCGACTCTATGTTAATTTTAGTGACCTCCGATTGGTGTAACCTGGTGTCATTGCCGCCGACGTGAATAACAATCTTACTGTATTTACGTTTAGCCTTAGCCAGCAGCTTCAAATTTGACTCGACGTCGCCCACTCTGGCCCCAGGGATACATTTGACTATGGCTGCTGGTGTCACTAACTTCACGTTTCACAAAATAGAGCTACCAATGACCAGGGTTGTGTCCTCGGCTGGTGTGTGGTTGAGTGGGGAGTACTACTTTGAAACGTGAAGGGGGGGTGGGAGGTGTATCGTGGGCTTCGGCTTACTATGCTTCGCTTGGACAGTTACCCAGCCTCCCGGCTGTACGGGGGTTGTCGGGGGTTGTCGGGGGACGGCTAGCAGAGGCTATGCTATGTCGGTCCGCACCGGCTACAGGGGGCTTGCTAACTATCGCAGCTGAAGAGGGATTATCCACTGTGTGGAGCCACGCTTCCAGATCGCTAAGCCTCGCCTCCAGCGCAGCAAATAAACTACACTTGTTACAGGTACCACTGTCACTGAAGGAGGCAGAGGAGTAACTAAACATCTGACACACTGAGCAGGAGAGAGCAGCAGAAGAGGGAGAGGAGCAGGGAGAAGCCATCGCTAACCAGAGCTAATGCTAAAGCAGCTAACGGGCAAACAGTGAGTGAGCAGTTGTGAATACACAGGAAAAACCGCTGAGAGGAGGAGACAGCTGTGAGTGATTAAGTAAAACTTATGTGAGTTTTCAGTCACAGACAAATAAAAGCAGTCGAAGTAAGGAACAAGTAATAACATTAGCTGGGAATCGCTCATAGGAGCAGCTCAGACGCTACCATAGGCACAGACAAAAATGCACCGGAAGTGATGTAACACGCTTACCCGCAGTGCGTCAGCATGTCTCAATATGTTTGCTTGTTTTTTCTGTTTGTTTGCTTTTTGTGAGGCTACAAAGACATACAAATGACAATTCCTCGGTAGGGACTGGGGAGGCAGTCCAAGCAACATAGGAACAAGAGTTTACAGCCCGCAGTAACTGACTGCTTACACTGTGATACAAACATATCAGAGCTGCACTAGAAAATTGAGCAACCTGAAATGTGGATCCGTGTGAACAAAAATGACAAATTGGCATTCCCACCTCCCCTCTTGCACCAAGCCTCTACCTGCCACCTCTAATTGTGTTACTGTGAAAGGGAATTATTCATGCAGGGTCCAAGAAACTGGCCTTGAAGACACTTTCGTCACCAAATCTTTGATCGTGCATTTGAGCATGCATGGTTATGTGTTTAGATGTGTGTGTGTGTGTGTGCGCGCGTGTGTGAGTGTGCGTGTGCGTGTGTGTGTGTGTGTGTGTGTGTGTGTGTGTGTGTGTGTGTGTGTGTGTGTGTGCGCGCGCGTGTGTGAGTGTGCGTGTGCGTGTGTGTGTGTGTGTGTGTGCGGAGTGAGAGACGTGAGAGGCCTGGTGGCACAGCTGTAGACTGTCAGTCCAGATGGCTGAGAGATCTGCTCTCACACATCCCTTATTGGATCTGCTTATATGTGAAGTGTCTACCAAGTCTTTCAGTCTCTCTCTCTCTCTCTCTCTCTCTCACACACAAACACACACACACGAGCAGCAGTGGAGTCACAGTTACCATGTGATCTGGATCACATATAAACTGAAACACACAAACCCTTTGCAAGTCGTGGACTATCAAATATTAAAAAGTATACAAAGGACAGGTTATTTTAACTATAGTGAGTATTCTCTTTCTCTATTTTCAAGCAAGTTTGGTAAAAAAAATGTTTTGATGTTTTGAATAAAAAATACAATTGTTGAATGGATGGACAGAGTTGTCTTGCTTTTAAGATGGCACAGGAGGTAGTAACAGCACTGAAATTGTGTCTGCATTAACAGGAGAGCGGACAGGACGCAATCATTGGTGGGATGGTTGTGACGCTGTGACGCTGTGTTATGTGAGCTGAAGGTATCATCTCTGATGGTGGCACCTCACAGTGACATAGCATGACCATCACACTGTGCTTACCAGTGCTCACATTTAGTTTTTACTTTCACACACTCTGAGCATCACTCCTCTGCTCACAGGTTTGTTAGGATTTGGGCAGCAACCAATAAAAGTTTGAATGACTAATTTACATATCAATTTAAAACACACTGGTCCATATAAATATAATTTTAATTTTTAATAAATTAACTTCCTGTTGATTACTCAGTTAATCAACTAATCATTTACGGAGGAGCGCTGCTCTCATTTAGGATTTTAAAAGATCTTCATAAATGTTGGTTAGTGAATATGTTGATGGGACTGTCAGTGACTTCATAAGGCAAAGATGGCTGAGAGCAACTCCAGCACATCAGCAGCACCACAGCAGTGACTTATGGGGTATCAGTTTCCATCATCTCGTCTTTCCTCATATTGTGGCCGCAGTGAGAGTTGATGTGTTATACAAGTGAAAGCAAATAACCACAGGGGTTAAGATACTGTTAAACTTTGTTTTCTTCTCCCTCTGAGTCACGCTGTGTTTCTCTTATTCTGAGCACAACATTTAGAAGGCTCTGACTTTTAAAGACTGTTTAAATGCTTTTTCTTTGTTTGTCATTATTTGTGAATAGTTTTTTTTTCATTTTTATTGAAAAAATAGATATGGGTCTTTACTCAAGTCTCACTCAGTATTCACTGCTTCACTGTCTTCAATGACTTAAATGACAAAAATACTCAAATACTCAAATAGTCCATAAACCAAGAAAGGGGGAGAAATCTAGCTCAAGATAGAATGAAGGAACCCATCAGCATGAAAAAAACAGAAATATCATTTTAACAGCTGTGCTCTGACAGAAGTTATGCTCTAACATTGACTTTGGGTGTGAGAAATTAACATGAAAACAAGCAGGCAGATTCATCTCAAAGGGAAACTTTGCTGATTTTCAACCAGCTTTGTATCATAACAATGTAGGTAGTATGTGTGGATGAACTGTGGTACACTTGCCACCATCTAATCAGTGCCTGTCCCTACTCTGTTAGACGATTACAGGCTGTGCTTTCGCATTTTCAAATATCCACCAAGGTTATGTCACTGCGCTGTCTATTTCTCACCTAAAATGTTTTCAGAAACATATTTTAGTGCCCTCTTTAGCTGTAAGAGTTTGCGAACAGGAAGTGGGCACCATACAACTTCCTGCACAGTGAATACCAAGGCTGAAAAAACAGATATCAGACTGTAAAACGAAGCAGCACTGATTAAATAGAAACCAAGATTCTGTTACTGCACTGTTACTCTGTTTCTTGAGTCTGATGGTTTCAGAAACATGTTTTAGTGCATGGTCTGTAATATGAAATTGTTGCCAGCTGGCTCTCCATCAGAGGGAGTATTTATTGGTCCATTGTGGTGCAGTGCATTCTATTAATTGTAGGTTTTCTACCTCTTGAGCAAAAGTGAATGCAGCAGTCGATTTTCACAAGTCATGTAGCAGCAATTTTAAAAGCATTTACATCTTTCTACTGCAGAGACATCCCAGTTTTTCCACTGTCTTTCTGCTGCAGATGCATCTAGTTTTATGAAAAGACCATCTTTCTAGTGGTTAAATACTTCTTTAAGTCTCTTTTGCTTCTTGCTCAACAAAGCAGGACCATAGTATTTAATTCTGGTCCCCATATCAACACAAATTGAGTTATATCACCTTCATTTAGAATGGAGATCAGGCTAATTTCCTGTAGTGTGACTTGGTCATGTCACAACTAAATATTCTCATTAACTTCAAATTTTAACTTTAAATATAATACATTTGGATTACAAATATATCAGACATTCATAAGGAGCGTCACAGTGTTATAATATAATGCAGTGTTTATACTGTCTCTAAAACAACAAGACAGCAGTAAACAGAATATTGGTTTTGATTGATTCTTGGTTTTGAATCGTCTCTGGTCTGGTTGGACTCCATGTTGGACTTGCTTTGGACTCATCTTAAGTGGTCTTGATTGTTGACTTGGCCCTGAACCAAAGATAAAACGTGGTGCTCCTTCATCAATATTCCACCGTCAGAGATCAATAAAATATAATGATGTAACCAGACTGAGGCTTCAGTCTATGTACATCTAATTATGTCAGGTATCTGATCCATCACCCCAGACTGGAGCTGCTGCATCAGCCAGAACTGACTGATGAAGGTGGATGCCAGGGACAGGACTCTAGTGTACCTGTTAAGAAACGATCCATACTCACACACACATACTCCCGTTGCCCCGTCAAGACTGGGCCGACCTTTGTTTTCCTTTGGTTGTTCAGAGGCATGAGAAGCAAAAACATCGTCATTGTAACTGAAGTTTAAAGAACCTTTTGCAAAGACGTTGTGGCAAAAGAAAGAGGAAATAGAATTTGAGGAGGTGTGCAGCTTGACTTTGATTTGCATTGTTTTTGTGAGATTCATGCACACGCATATTTTGTTTTGGAATTTTGGTTTGGACCCCACGTGCAACAGCTGTATGCTCAAACATGTTAGAAAGCCACATGCTTTGTGTTTTTAGTTTGTACATTTATTCAGAAGACATTTTTTCTACTTTTTGCTAACAGGGATGGACCTGAATTTTCAGCTATTCAGCTATTCGTTACTTGGGTAGGTATGCGGTTTTCAATTTAGTGATTCGAATATATATATGTATTATTTTTTTTTTTGCAGAGGACAAATATCATTTGTGAAAAAAAACATGTCAAATGTTATTTAGAGATTAGTAAGAGTTTGTCAGGTTTATAATAATTGAATTATATATTGATAATTTTATCATTTTATCATTTAAGAATTACATATTGATTATTTTATAATTTTAGCATTTAAGAATTATATATTGATAATTTTTCCATGATAACAAAAAATTGTCACAAGATCTGTAAGTGCAAAAAGTGCATAGAAAAGTATTGTTGAATCAACACCTCAGGAGTTTGAGTTGATATCTCATGATCATTCCTGTCACACACAGTGACAGGAATGATCATTTTACAACAGTTATTGTATTTTATAACAGTTATTAAGGTGTTTATTGACTGAGTAGACAGAGCAGGAGAAAACATGTATCTTCGAGAGTGAGGACACTTATAATTTCAGTCTCATAATGAAATTAAACTAATTCAGATCACGGGACGCAGATTATTGTATTGTTGGACTTTTTTAACTTTAGAAACTATAAGGTGTCACAGCCACTGTCAAGCAATCGGAAGTACACCAGGCTGGCGCACAGCGTCTCTCTCACCTGATGCTGAAACCGTCGGGGGTCAGGATTCTGGGCTCTCCCTCAGCTGACGGTGAAATCTCTCTATATCCTGAGGCTGAAACTGTCAGAGGTCAGCTGCGGGTGTGCGGTGCCTCTCACTGCTTAACCCCCCACCGACCAAAGCTCTGATTATTCGCCGCTGATCAATGCCGAAGCTCCAAAGCCCAGAAAATGGTATTTGGGACAGCCCTATTTTACAGGTATAGATTTCTCTTAGACTACTTATTATAAGCAAGTCAAAAAATGAATGTCCTTCATGTGAAATTAATGTCCTTAGTGATTCATGACAAAGGTTTTAACAGTAATGGGATATGTAATGAAGGTTTTGCTTAGAAATGTAAGAATTTTACGAACATTAAGATCCTCACCGTCTTTGGGGTGATGTGGCTCAGGAGATAGAGCACATCGTCCATCAGTTGGAAGATCAGCCGTTCAGTTCCCAGCTTCTCCTGTCTGCATGTCAAATTGTACCTGGTCAAGGTACAAATACAAAGGTGTTGTCAGTGTGCAAGTAAAAGTTCAACTGGTGAGAAACATTGGCCTCTTGATGTGGCACTGTGTATGGAAGCCTTGTCAACAGTGTATGAACATGCGTTGGCGAATGCAGCGTGTAGTTTAAAAGCACTTTGATTGGTCAGAAGACTAGAAAAGTGTTTTACAAATTCACTTACATATCAGTCAACTTTAGGAAAGTGTCAACATTGGGAATCATTCAGCCTTTGAAAGAATTAAGAGAAAATCAGCTAACAGCTTCTCTGTAG
Organism: Plectropomus leopardus; assembly: GCF_026936395.1. Lineage (NCBI taxonomy): Eukaryota > Metazoa > Chordata > Actinopteri > Perciformes > Serranidae > Plectropomus > Plectropomus leopardus. The sequence continues at coordinate 1,882,766 of NC_142180.1, forward strand.
AGGAGAAATAGGATAGATAATACTGAAATGTAAACCTAGTCCTGATGTTGAAATAGCTTGTAGTTGTAATCTCTGCTTATTTTTAAGGGCCCGTCAACACATCAACAGTTCTTGCATGAAATGTGAAACTTTTATTCCAGCTTGGCCTTTCATTGACACAACAACAGCGTTTTGGGGGCCTGAAAATGCAAACTTTTTGAAACCGAGTTCCAGAGTGTCATCTTTTGAAAACACCACCCCTTCTGTCGTCTTGGTGGTGCTTCACACTTTACGTTTCAGACAAACAGCCATGCCCGAGTAGGAGGACAACAATAATAACAATGGTGGACTACTGAGCTGTGTTTGTACTGAGTTTTTATTAACTCTCCTCCAGCAAAGCGTAGATTTGTTGCACCATTACTGTGATCAGCTGTCTGTTCTGTCTGTACCTTAGTGAACGATCTCAGTCACTGACAGCTGACTGAGCAACAGAAATGAGTTTCTCGGTAAAGAGAGATGAGAAGAGGAAGAGTGCAGGTTGATGGTGCAGTAAGGGAGACAGATGGAGACAGATTGGAAGAGGCAGGGAATGTGTAAATTGATTTGAAGGTCAAATGATGGTGAATAATTAATAATCATTAGGAGTGGGGAGAGAAAGAACAGCGTACACTGTGGTAATGACTAGGAGACAGACAGAACACGTTAGCAGATAGGGAAAGTGGAATAGACAGACCTATGATGGAGGAAGAGGAGCCTGAGAAGCTGATGGGCTGAGGAGGAAAGAGGAAAAAGTGGGTTAGAGCTGTGAGTGTTGAGCATGCTGTGATAGATGCCAGCACAGCCCTGTGATGCTTAATCTTACCCTCTTTGTTTCCCTCCCTCTCAAACACATGCACATTAGTCCCCACATGCACACACACACTCACACTCACACTGCCACTATTGAGCTGTGGCCCTGGGGATCAGTGTGTGGAAGTATTTGGAAACGGAGGTTGGCCAATGCCGCAATCGATGTCACACTTCCCTCCCTGTCGCCCAGTTCACTTGTTGTTTCTCATCCCACAGTGCTCTCCCTCCTCCTTCCTGTTGTCTGTGAAACAAGCAGAATGTGAGGGCCCTCTCCCTGAGAGGAATCACTGATTGAATTTGTTGTTTTCTCTGTGCATTGGTGTGGTAGACTTTGCACGTGCATGTGAGTCCCTGTTGTTGTCCCTGAGTTGCTGCAATTTTTTCATCTGTGTGTGGTGGTCTTTGGTATGTTCACGCCTCTGGTCAGTGTCTCCATATGATTGATACAGCTCACCAACCGTCTGTCAGGTTGATAACAAACTGTAAAGCTCTGACTCACCACTGTGAGTTGTACTCTCGGGTAGGACGGCCTGCTCTGGAGACCCGTAGGCTCTTCCATTGGTCCACCTTTATATATAAGGCAATTCTTGGTCTGCTCAGACAATATCTCTGTTTTTATCACACAGAAAAGTACCAGACAGAATTCGTTGCATTCTCAGGACCTCTTTCTGTGCCAAAATGCTCAGACAGAAATCGGGAAAAGGCCTTTTGGGTATTCTGCACACTCACTGTTGCAGAATGACTTGAAACTCAAAGAGCTGGAGTCATTAAATGTTTTTAAATCTGAAATGAAAGACTGCAAAGCAGATTCTATAGGATGAGGATGTTTGTAGCCTGCCTGGTTGTACAACTGACCACCAGAAAGTTCTCTTTTAATGCTAATTTAAGTGCTTGTAATTTGTATTCTTTCTCCCTTTGTGTCTCTGTCTGCAACTTTGTGTTTTTACTGCTGACTGTCTTGGCCAGGTCTCCCTTGAAAAAGAGATTCTTAATCTCAGTGGGACCAACCTGCTTAAATAAAGGTTAAATAAATGAATGAATTGTAATTGGAAAGAAAGATTAGATAATAAAACAGCTTCTTCAAATTATTACTGGGCCCTGAGGTGTGAATGTGACCGACAGCTCTTTATCAGTCTGCTGCCTGACCCGTCATTAAATCTAATGTCTCCTCTCCTCTCCTCTCCTCTCCTCTCCTCTCCTCTCCTCTCAGGACGTCTCCCTTCAGGTGGAACACTGGTACGAAGGAGCGGATGCTGATCAAGGTGACAGACAGGGAGCCCAGCTTTTTGGCCCACCAGGGAAATGGTTACTCCCCCTGCGATCCCCCCACCCCTGGTCCTCCCTCTGGAGGAGGCACCACCTCACGAACCCGCCGCTCCTCTGGAGGAAACCCGCCTCCAGAACCCGAGGGCTCCCCTGTTCTCTATGGGGACCGCCGTCAGTCCCCCTTCTTGAAGCGGGCTGAGCTGGGCGGCACCGGCACTCACCGCCGCTCCTCAGCCGACTCCCAGCCTCCCTCACCCCGCTACGCCTACGAACCCCCACTTTACGAGGAGCCGCCTTCAGAGTACCAATCCCCTCCCATCTATGAGGAGCCTCCCACTGACATGCACCTCTCAGACTCCTCCTCCTTCTACGGCACTGGCAAGTCACCTGCTCGCAAATCTTCGGCCCCCCTCTATCACTCCCCCAAGCAAGGCCAGTCGCCCTACGGCCAGCTGGTGCTGACCCGGCAAAAGTGTCCAGAGAAGACCCAGAGTCTGGAGTACAGTCCTGTGGGGAAGGAGTACGTCAAGCAGCTGGTGTATGTGGAGCAGTCATCTTCCAGCCCGCGCTTCAAGACAGCCGACCGCCTGCTGCGTTATGGCACCACGGGGGGCTATGGTGGCTCATATGGGGGGTCCTATACTCTGCAGCACAGCCAGTCTCTGATTAGAGACCCCCGCCTACTGCTGGACTACAGTGGGGAGGGGGGAGAGGGAGGCCAGAGGCTGCTTTATGAGGACTCCATATCCTGGACATCCAGTCAGACCCACTCCCTCTCCTCCTCCTCCACAGGTGGTCCCGGAGCGTTCTCTCCTGGAGGTAACCGCAAACGGAAGAGCCGCAAGCCGTCCCTCCCCCAGGAACTGGCACGCTGCGGGGGCCCGGAAGGAGAGCTGGCAGGCACAGCGTCCGAGGCCATGCTGGCCCAGGCCCGGCTGGCGTGGGAGGCCCAGCAGGTGATGAAACAGAGGAGCAGTTGGGACTCTGGGCAGGGTGGGGGGGCGGCCCAGGGCGGTGGCTCCAAAGACGGTTATGAGAGTGACGGGGCAGTGCCTCTGCCGTTACCGGGGCCAGTGGTGAGGGCGTTCAGTGAGGACGAGGCGCTGGCTCAGAGCGACGGACACCACTGGAAACGCAGCACCTTCGATCGGCTGGGCTTCCCTCAGGCCCTGCTGGAGAAGAGCCTCTCTGTCCAGACCAACCTGGCCTCCCCAGAGCCTTACCTCCACCCCTCACAGGTACTGCTGCATGCTGGGAGTCTGTCCACAGTTAACAGGAGAGGATAATTTCAGTTTATCACAACTTTGGTCTTATTGTCATAGTTTGGTCAATAGTTCTGTCAGTTTACGAGCTGTCTGACCGTTGTGTTTCTTGCCCCAGCTTTGTTGGAGTGATGTCACCATGTTCCCAGATCTTAGTAATTATTTGGATGAATTGTTATTACAACAGATAGAAATGATGGACAGACTTTTTTCAACATTTGATCAAAAAATGGTTCGCTATAATTTTAGTTTTTCACAAAGTGAAAAGCAGATGTGAATTCTAGAACACTGTGGTGTTATTTGAGGACATGAAGGTATGGAGCCGGTGTGTGGCATGTGTTAAATGATTTTCAAATGTTGTGCAGAGCTGTTGTGGCTGCAGTATAATCTGAATTATAAATGAGAGCAGCTGATCAATTACAGAGCCACAGAGCGGAAGTCTTACCTGGAACTGCAGCCGTCACACGCGCACACACGCACATATATACACACACCTAGAATAGTAAGACATATGATGTGCAAATGTGGTTATTGAACCTGCCTAACTATGTTCTAATTACCTGCCATCCTCCAGCCCACACCAGTGAAGAAAGAAATCCTCGATTAGCAAAAGCTGCATCTTCCTCTGGAGAGTTTACCTCTAGTTAAGTAAAACATCCTGGGATAATTTAAAGCCTGCGCATCATGACACAATACAGCCAGCACTGGAAATGTTTCACTATACTTTTATATCACATGATCTGCACCAGCCAATGGAGGGGCCTAATTGTCAGAGAAATGTAAATGCTCAGACCTCGGCTTGGGTGGTATTTTTTTTTTCTTTTTTATCTTCCTCAAATTACACTGGGGTGTGCAGTATATGATGGTATATGTGTACAAAAAAAAGAGTAAAAGCTGGGTTGCTTATGCTAGAGGTCGTTGTAGCATGTTTCTTGATGTAATTGGCCTTCTGGAGCTAGTCTTGCTGGATTTAAATACGTATGGCCCATAGAATAATGAATATTTTGGAAATAAGTGTTCTTCCTGGTAGAGGACCTGAGGGCATCTGTTGCAGCAGCAAATTCTGACAAACCAGTGGGCTGAATGGAGATGATGTGTTGAATAAATCATGTGGCTAATAAACTCCTTTTGTAGTTGGAAGAAGTCCTCAGGTTGAAGTTATGTGTGGTAATACTCCCAAAGAAAAGTATTTTTTTTTTGTTTTTTTTTAGTCCTGCAATATTCTCCCCACTACTGGCAGCCACCATCTTTCTCATTTAAGCTGCCTGTTCCATCAATAGACACTTACCTCTGGTGGTGCATGCTGAGCATTACAATGCATCTCTTTAACACAAGGTACAAGGTAACTTTATTGTTATTTTTCTTAAACTTAGTTATAGAAGAAATTAAATTTAAGGTGACCCTAAATCCTGCTACATCTGTTTGGCATCGAAGGAGGAGTTGAGGAGTCTCACAGCCTGGGGAAAGAAGCTGCTCTGTAGTCTGGTGGTTCTGCAGTGGATACTTCTGTATCTTTGGCCAGTTGGCAGCAGGATGAACAGACTGTGGCTGGGGTGGCGGCTGTCTTTCATATTCTCTCTGCAGACACTTCACTTCACTGAGGTCACTGATGCTCTGTAGAGGGGAACCAGTGATGTTCTAGGCAGCTTTAATTACTTGCTGTAGAGCCGTCCTGTCCTGGGCCGTGCATAAACCATGCCAGTTTGTGATGTTTCCAGTCAGTATGCTTTATATTGCTCCTCTGTAGAAGTTAACCAGGATCTTGCTCTGGAATTTAGCCTTCCTAAGTTCACGTAGGAAGTAGAGCCTTCTCTGTGCTTTTTGGTGGGTTTTTGGGTGGTGATGTGTGATGACGAAGATAGGTCCTCAGTGATAGTAATTCCAAGGAACCTATAGCTGCTTACCTGCTCCACCTCAGCTCAACTGATGTAGACAGGGGTGTGTGTCTTTGCCTCCTTCTTTCTAAAACCAACAATCAGCTCCTTGGTTTTTCAGACGTTGAGCAGTAGGTTGTTCTCTGTTCACCACTCAGCAAGATTGTCGATTTTCTCCCGGTATGAACTCTCATTGTTGTTTGTAATACGGCCAATGATGGTGGTGTCGTCCACATACTTCACAATAGAGTTCTCCTGATGTCTGGGAGTGCAGTCATGGGTGTACAGTGTGAACAGGAGGGGGCTGAGCACACAGCCCTGGGGGAATCTAGTGTCGAGCACTAATGTAGAGGAGGTGAGACTGCCAATCCTAACTCTCTGGGATCTGCATGTAAGGAAGTCCAGTATCCAGTTGCAGAGTGTTGTACTAAAGCACAGAGTGTTAAGTTTTCCAATCAGCTTTTTGGGAGAGATTGTGTTGAATGCTGACCTGAAGTCAACAAACAGCATCCTGATGTAGCTGTTGTTATTCTCCAAGTGAGTGAAGACTGAGTGAAGAGCAGTAGATATGGCATCCTCTGTGGATCTGTTGGTTCTGAAAGCATACTGGTGAGGATCAAGGCTGGCAGGGATGATGTCTTTGATGTGCTGGAGAACCAGTTTCTCAAGCACTTCATCAGGATGGGGGTAAGAGCCACAGGAACGATGATGGCTGTCTTGAGGCAGGAGGGAACAGTCTCTTGTGTGAGTGAGATGTTAAAAATGTCAGTTAAAACATTAACAAGCTGATCGGCACAAGTTTTTAGTATGCATCCTGGAATTGTTGTCTGTGGACTTGCTTATATCCACTCTCAGCAGAAGTTGTCTCACATCTGCTGTGCTCACTGAGAGTGGCTGGTCCTCTGGCGGTGGAGTAGACTTCACAGCTGAGTCCTGATTAAGGAGGTCGAAGCGAGCGTAAAATGTGTTTTCAGCTCGTCCGGCATCTTGGCCTCACACATGATGGGGGCGCTCCTGCTTCTGGAGCCTGTGACATTTTCAATCGCCTGCCACATATCTTTGGTGGTGATGCTGCTGAGGTCTCTCTCCAGTCTCTGCTGATGTCTCCTCTTAATCTCCTTGATGCAAGCTCTCAGTTTTGCTCTGACTATGATGTATGCCTCCTTGTCCCCTGACTGAAAGGCAGCTTTTTTAAGCTCTGAGAAGAGCCTTCACCTCCCTATTTATCCAGGCTTTCTGGTTGGAGAATGATCTCACCGTCTTTGTGATCACCACGTCATCAACACATTTGATGATATATGATGTCACAGAAGATGCATATTCTTCATGATTGATCTTGTTGTCTTGAGTGGCAGCATCTTTGAACATTTGCCAATCTGTGTGCTCAAAACATTCCTGTAGAGCTTCTGTAGCTTCACCTGTCCACACTTTAACAGCTTTAACTGTTGGTTTGAGCCTTTCTATCATGGGAACATGGGAATGAGATGAGTCTCTGTGTAGGTCACCAAAGGAACACTGGAATATGCCTTCATTAGAGTTAAAGGGTTTACTCTGAAGATGCAGTCATGTTACACTGTAAGTCACTAACTGAACCAGAAAGAAAATGTGTGTGTTAATGTGCCAGAAATGTGGGATGTGATGATCGGTTACTGTGAGTTCATGTGAGAGTTACAAACACATGAACGACCCTCCGAGGTTGTAATTATGAGTGGGGAAATTGGTGATGTTTCAGGGCATGCATAAACATGGCGGGCAAAAGTCAATGTTTGGTCAATGGGAAGAAACTTTCTAATGAATTCATGTGTTAAATATTAATTTTTAATCACGCTAAGTTTAACATGGTATTAATGTTAACACTGTCCATGTACAGTTAACTAGATAAAATATAAAAATTGATACCAATATAATATATACAAATATATTCAAATTAATAAAATATATTTTAAAAATAACTAATGTGTAAGAATATAAATAAACTGGAAACAGCTATCAGCCTATTGTTTAAACACTTAAACACACTGAAATGCAACTCATCTTCTTAATCTTCCATGTTGTTTACGACCTCTAAGCACATGAACACAACAAAGTCGGAAGAATGACTTCCCAACTCGGAAACTCGGACTTACAACATCACATGAATGCAGCATTACATCCAAACAGATGGATGCTCAGCGTTGTTCTCATGTGATGTAAAGACACAGACATGAAATGAACACATAAGCACTGGTTAGTATGATGTGCATTTATCTGAGCTCTCAGAGGCCCCAAGGACATAAGAGGGCTGGGAAGTACTTAGCCAAGAGGAGAAAAGGCTGTTGCTCCTCTCTGTCTGTCTACTACCTACATTTTTTTTTCTCGCTTCTTTTCTCTTTAAATTCAGCAATGCAACACTTCAGTCTAAAGCGGAGAGCGTGAAGGAATAAATCTGCTGAGCACAATCCACCTTTGAAGGAAGAGAAAGAAAGGCATTTTATTCAGCAACAGAGAAGAACTGAGGATACTGGACTAGTTGTTATGTAAATTGCAGCCACCATTATGGAAGCTATAGTTGTCAACCACAAACAAAATCTGAATGAACCTTTATCCCACAAAAATCTCAAAGACATTGAACAACAAGTGAATGCAGCATTGTATCTGTTCAATATTTTGTGTTTTTTGTTTTTTTTTTAAAAAAAAAAAACATGTTTATTCACTTTCTTTCTGAGAGAGTTCAGACTGATATCAGTCTCATGTCTGTGTTGAGGACACATCTGGAGTCAGAATGGGCTTGGCCACAGCTTAGCATAAAAACTGGGAGCTGAGGAAACAGTAAGCTCATCGCTGTCCAAAGTAAAAAAAATAAAAATAAATAAAATACATAAAAAAAATACACCTACCCACACCTCTGAGGACCACTGATTATCATGGTATATCTTGCTTATCCAACCTGTATACAAACAGACATATAAAAACAACAATTTATTTCTAGCTGTTTTATGCAGTGACTGTGTGGAGCTTTCTGAAGTCTTGTTATCAGATGTTGCTAGGTTACACATCTGCCATCCCACACTGTAGGAGACACTGCACAGATATAAAAGGTGGATGGATGAACTGCTGTTCATCAAGTAACAGTTGCAGCAGATAACTCCCACTGAAACCACAAGCAGACATTTCCCTTTGAGTACGGCGAAAAAACAAACCAGATACAGCATGTTAATGATAGAGCTTTAGAGATGCTGGTAGGTGTAGTTTTGAAATCTGGACAGAGTCAGGCTAGCTGTTTTTAACCTGCTATGCCAAGCTAGGATAACCACATTATGGCTCTAGCACTGATAGACTGGGCAGACTGGAATCCAACTCCTCATCTAATGTTGGAAAAAAATCAAACAAGCCTATTTCTGAAAATGTTGAACTATTCCTTTGGCTGAAAATGAAGTATTTTTTTATAACTACTAGGAGTTATTTAAAAAAAAACAACTTTAAATAATAATAATAATTATTATTTAAAATTAAGTCATTTTTAAATAACTACTAGTGGTTATATAAAATATTCCATCTTCAGTCCCTCCAGGATTTTGTAATGGATTTGCAATCACAAAAGTTCATGCAAATCCATTTTGTGCAACCTTTCAATTTTTGTCCAATAACTGCAACTTTAGCACCAATTTTATGTGTTTAAACAGGTAAAATCTCATTTCATTGTAGAGTTGCGTGCAGCATTTTGATTCGCTCAGCCTCTCTTTCTCTCTATTTATCAAGAGACTGCTGCTGCGGAGCTTTAGTGGTCTTGGACAGTCACACATACACACATATTAGGGCATGTACACATATTATTTATGTAATCGATGTAATCGATTACATAAATACGTCAATTCACATAATATGCATCGACGCGTCGCACCGTTTCACAAAGCGCGCATCATGAGAGCATGAGCAGCTCCGAGCGTGTTGTTTTTTGTTTCGGCGGTCATGTTATCAATGAGAGCATGCACACTGTCCACCTGAGCAGCGCTTGTCAGGCGCGTCTCAGCTGCTTGTCAGCCGCAGCACATCTAGAGAAACAGTGACTCGCCGTTTTTCTTATGTGTGACGCACGTGTTTGTCAGCAGGAATAGACAGAGAATATGGTGCTTTCATTATTATATTGACTCTTTACCACTTTACATTGTAGTTTAAAGTCTCTCTGTCACAGAGATGAGGAAATACAAAGATGTCTGTTTTACCTCAACTTCCTTGCTTCCCTTTCAAAACAAAAGCCCTCTGTGTCTCTGTGGACAGAATGCCATCAGTTGCTGATACAATGCATTTTATTTTGAAAAATTTACAGGATGGGGTTGTCAGCTGTGCAGGAGCTTGTATAACTTCATAAATGAGTGTAATATGTGCCTATAAATATGAAAATACAGCACTCATATCAGCAGGCAGCGGTATGCCTTAAGGGCCATTTAAGACTGGTCTATTTTGATGCAGAAAGAATGGACTAGTTATAATTATTTCTGTTAGAGAAAAGTTATAGTGTTATTTATATTGCATTAATTTTACTGTAAGATGTTTTGTTGGACTGCTAGATTTGAGGTTTGTTACTGTAACAAAAAGTAACAGTTTTGTTACTCCTCCTAAAAGTGACTTGTATTTGACATTGTTTTATTTATTTTGTTGGATTGCTAAAAGTAGATTGTACTACATTGATTTTACTTAAATGAAACAAGCTCTTGCATTAATTTTATTTTGGAGACACTTTATATCAGACTGTAAAACACAGATTACCAGTTAAGACTGGGCTATTTTTTGCCTGCCCTGCAGTGTATACTCTGTCATGATTGAAGATAATTGAATAAAATATTGAAATATAAATGACAAGTTTTAATATGTTATTTTCAGTAAATTTGTTGTTATATTATTCGAGTAATTAAAAAATAATAGTCAGATCAATAAAAAAAAAATCAATAGATCAATCGATTTGTGTGTCTTTTGGGCTGGCACTCGATGTTATTCGCTACTTTGGGACTTCTGCCCAAGCAGCAAAATATGATGAGAAGGGATGAGGTCATGTAAACTAGTGCTAAACGGGCAGTGACATAAACTGTATATAAGATGGACAACACGCCCCCACTAATCCCCACTATGCTAAATTGAATTTTAAAAATGCTGGATGCGGTTGCTGCCATCTTGTGCTGGTGACGTAATTGAGAGCTGCGCTGTAGCGATATCTGTGGTGGGAGAGTTCCCTCCAAAACTCCTTTGTTGAACGTGGGCACATGGATTGGCTGTCACAGCTGTCAATCATGGCAGAAAATCGTTTTTTTGCAGATTTGAATAACTCATTAAAACCAAACTTATCATAAAATCACTTGAACAAACATCAGGCTGATGAGAACTACCTTCAGTGTCTTTGGGAAATTTTATTTTATTTTTTCTCTGGTGGTAACATTCCAAGATGCATTCAAAACATGAGCAGCTTTATTTCTGTTGCAGCCACCGCACTAGCCATCATTATTTCCAATCCAAGGCCACATAGGTGTGTTATAATGGAAAGGCGAGCCCCTTATACATGGGAGCAGCCACGTATGAGGGATTTCTGGGAGGTGATAGTTCACGATTTCACAGAGGAATTCTGGATTCAAAACTTCTGGATGATCTGCTCAACTTTTCAAGAGTTATGTGATGCAGTAACAGCTCTTGTAGCTCCTGCTGCATCATGGGGGAGCCAGTTCCTACTGACAAGCACATAGCTATAGCATCATGTGACCTAGAAAAGACTGAAAAGTGTTTCCATTGCAGTTTTGAAAAATATGTCTTTTTCCAAACACCTGAAATACCACCTGCAAGGGTAAAAACTTTTTTCAATAATTTTGAGTCACCAAAATACAACACAATGCACTCTAAAATAACAGTTCTCACATGTCTCCATGGCAACATTATATTACAGTACTACAGTATAAAGTACTTCCTTCATGTTAACTGTCTTCCACACAGTTGACTGTCTGTCTAGCAGCTGCTGTAAGCAGGAGGATACCATGAAAGGCTCCTGAAGCTGTCAGGTTCACATCTCTCTCTGAAGAACTTCTCTTGCATCATGTTTTTGTTGATCCACAGCAGTTAGATTATTTCAATCAACACACTGAGGAATAAATGGACTCTTTGTTGCACTGCAGTAACCTTGTGCATATTGACGTATTAACACGTCAGTATTAATCTCAGTCAGCTCCCTCTGAGCGCTGGAGGAACTTTCAGCTCTCAATCCTCTCTAATGTTCTGCAGCCACAGCTCAGACATGACTGACACCGTCCGTTTCCTCTCTCCCCCTCTGTCTGTCCTCCTCTCTACTCTGTGTCTTCACCTATCAGTCGGAGGACCTCGGAGCCTGTGCCCAGTTTGAGGCTAGTCGAAATGCCAGGAATATGATGCCGAGCGCCAGCTGTGGCATTTTCCCAGAGTTCACCCTGAGAAAGCCCTCCTCGGAGACCGACATCGAGAACTGGGCATCCAAGCACTTCAACAAACACACACAGGTAGACAGCAGGATGTGTGGGTGTGACTGTGGTGGGCTTTTGTTGCTATTTCTGTCTTCACTATTTATAAAGTTGTCTCAAAAATATTGTGGAATGTCTTGAAATAGTTCTCATTTGAAAATGCACAGCAGTCAAAGACATGCTGATGTCCTTTCAGCTTTGTCAGAGTTTCAACATTTCAGCTCATATGTCACATACTATGAACTGATCTGTTAAAAATGGCTGCTGATGTCATACTGGGGACACACTGTTAGTGGTAAAACCTGCTAAATATATATTGTTTCTGTGATCAGCTGATCACTAATCAGGTTTAGCTTCTCAATAAATAACACAGGAGCTGAGCTGAAGGCTCATTCTTGACCTTTGAAACAGCAGCTCAACTAAAACTCTCAACACAAGATTCATATTGTTTCTGGCCACAAGAAACTTCAGAAACTTAAAAAAACTGTTTTGTTTTTGGAAAAAAAGCTCTGATCTGAGAATTTGTATTTGTATATAAAATTCATATAGAACCATGTTTTTCATCCCAACATACACCACAACCCCCTTACTACAGCCAGGTCATAGTAAGCTCTGGGAACCTTAATTAGTAGACAAAGTCCAGCCCAGAGGGGTCCAGTAGGTTCATAAGTATTCTGGTTATTTTGAGCACAGTCCACATCTGCTATTGAAACTCACTCCAAATAATATCCAACCAAACTGATCTTTCACTTCTCTCAGAAGTGTCTGTGTCTTTGTCCATTTCACAACATGTGTGCATGTGTAGTGTTTTTTTTAATGAATAACTAGAATAGAATTTTAAAGAGCATCTTGCTATTAGTATTACAGCTCAACATAATGATTATTTCAGTTTATTTGTTTGGTAATATTGTATTTGGTGTGTATGAAAGAATTTGAAGGCTTCAAATTGAATTATTCAAAAGAAAAACAAAGGATAGTGAAAGTGTTTCACACAGTAAAATGCTATCTGTTTCTTCTGTGTGGTGTCCCGTATCTGTCTGTCATCGTCTTCTGTGATCTGAGATTTTAATGTTAGGCCCCATAAAATCCAGATGAGATTTAAAGGAATGCTTTGATGATTTTTTAACCACCTTTGTATCAAAACAATCTTGTAAAATGTGTATATGAACTGCAGTAAACCTCCCCACATCTAACCAGCAAAACTCCACCGGATTTGAAAATGTCCCAGATGACAAAACCTGTCTTCTGGGACATTTTTTACCAGCTCTTGGGTCTTTTGCACTGCCTGTTTCTCTCCTAAAATGTTTTCAGAGATGGATTTTAGTGCCCTGTTTAGCAGTTATATCAAGAGTTTGTGAACAGAAAGTGGGTAGCAGGCTGCTTTCTGCACAGTGAAAATTGAGGCCAAAAAACTGAGATCTAACAGTAAAACTAATCAAATCAAATATGAACCAAGATTCTGTTTCTGAGTTGCATATATCTCTGCTCAAATGTTTTCAGAAGTGTGTTCACTCATTTTTTGACATACCATAATATGACTTTTTTCCTGTTTGTTATGACATACTATACTATGACTTTTTTTGCATTTTTATGACATACTGTACTATGACTATTTCCATTTAAATGACATAATATACTATGACTTTATTGCATTTCTATGACATACTAAACTATGACTTTATTTCATTTTAATGACATTATATAATGGCTTTTTTTGCATTTTAATTACATATGACCTTTTTTTGCATTTTTATGACATATTATACTATGACTCTTCATTTCAGTGACATACTATGCTATGACCACTTTCATTTTAAGACATATACTATAACATACATATAATACATATACTATATACTATACAGTATATACTATTGACATACTATACAATATTATTGACATACTACACTGACTTTTTTGCATTTTAATGACATATTATACCACAATTCTTTTTGAAAATTTTATGACATACTATACTATGCATTTATTGACATTCTGTTATGACTTATTATTTGCATTTTAATGACATATTACACTATGACTCTTTTTAGATTTTCATGACATACTATACTATATTTTTTTGCATTTTGTGACATACTGTACTATGATTTGTTGTATTTTAATGACATACTATACTATGACTTTTTTGTGATTTCATGAGACAAGCATGTAGTTCAATTCTTATCCAGGGCAGGTGGCTTTTAAAGCCCAGTAGCTAAATGAAATGGTTAAATATGCTCGTAGAAACGGTCTCCATGTGCAGGGTGCTGGTGGTGTGGTGGTTTAACTGTCTCAATACCAATACCAAGGATGGCCAAGATATATGGCTTCGATTCTTACCCAGGGCAGGTGAATTTTAAAGTCCAGCAGCCAAATAAAAAGGTTTAATGCGCCCAGAGAAAGTGACACCATGTACAGTAGCCTCGGTCCCCAATGTATGAATGTGTGTGTGAATGGGCGAATGTGATGTGTAGTGTAAAAACACTGTAAGTGTTGGGAAGATTAGAAGACATTACAAGTGCAGGTCCACTTACCTTTTGATTAACCCGAATTCTACACATATAAAGTCTTCACAGATGAATGAAAGTAGTAATAGTGGTAGTATGCTTTGGCCTGGGACTGAAAGGATTTCAGTTCACTTTGAGTTCTGGATATGATATTGATGTCAAGCGTCCCTTTGCTTTAACATCTCATTGTGCACACCTTATACTGTATACTGCTACTGTGCAGTTATCAGTGTTTTATGAGCATGATAAAAGCTGTAACTGCAGTCAGTGTGTTGACATGCACAGTTTAGTAGAGCTACATTGATAGCTTGATTAGGCCATGTTATTGGAATACTGTCCCGTCCCAGTATTTAAGCAATGGGGGATACTTTTTTTTATTGACAGAATATGTCCGACTCCACCACAGTAGGTGGTCTGTTTATTTACAATTCAAAAAAAAGAAAAAATGCTGCGTCATGCACATATAATCAAACAGCGCTGAACAACCTCTGTCTTCATTGATTAGTTTAATTCGCTTAAAAAATTATACTATACAAAACCATGAAAAAAATGTTATATGATAGCATGTCGTCCAAAAACATGACAAAGCATCCAAAATCATGAAAAAATATCATATTATAGCATGTCGTCCAAAATTATCACAAAAATGTCACAGTATATAGAATATAGTCCAAAATCATGAAAAAACGTGTAGTATGACTGGGATTTGAGGGATTTGAATATGTTATATCAAAAACATGAAACAAACTGATGTTTAAGTGTACACTATATTTTTTCCTTTTTGCCCTGATGTTGTGGGACTTTATTTATCAAAGGAGGGG
Source organism: Plectropomus leopardus (assembly GCF_026936395.1). Lineage (NCBI taxonomy): Eukaryota > Metazoa > Chordata > Actinopteri > Perciformes > Serranidae > Plectropomus > Plectropomus leopardus. The sequence goes on from NC_142180.1 coordinate 1,897,776, forward strand.
GGTGACTGGGTGTGACTTTTTTTAATTTAAAATAAAAAGCCATTTGAAGTTGTATGTCACTTACCTAAGCCAAAATCAAAAACACAAACTTACACAGTCCCTATCCCTCACCACCAAGGGAGGCCGGCATGGTGACTTAGCAGCATGCAAGGAACGTCTGTTTCAGAATTATTTGGGTTTGTTAGTCCAACTTTGAGAAATTCGATTTAGTTAGATTTCAGTCACACTAACATGTTTTTTTTAAAGATATTTTTTTGGGTGTTTTTGCCTTTAATTGATAGGACAGCACAAGTGTGAAATGGGGAGAGAGAGAGGGAATGACATGCAGCAAAGGGCCGAGGCTGGAGTTGAACCTGGGGCCGCTGCAGTGAGGACACAGCCTCTATACATGGGGTTCCTGCTCTATCCACTGAGCCACCAGGCACCCCCACTAACTGTTTACATGTATTTTAAAAGTCCAGTTTTAGTCGGTCTGGCACAGTGATTGACCTTTTCTAACATCATGTAAACATATTGACTATCTTTCCTTGTTTCTCTGCCTCTCCTCTAACCCTCTCTGTTTTTCTTCTCTTGTGTCTCTCTCCATCTCTTGCTTGTTTCTTCAGGGTCTGTTTAGAAGGAAAGTGTCCATTGCCAACATGCTGGCCTGGAGCAGTGAGCCCATCAAGAAGCCCATGATTGTGACCTCAGATCGCACCGTCAAGAAGGAAGCAGTGGACATCTTCAAGCTCATTCAGACCTTCATGGGAGACCGTCGCTCCAAAGCCGACTCCCTCTCTGTGGCTCTGGAGGTCAGCCTGAACCACTCTTCTGCCACAGCTCAGGGTCCAAACTGGAGCTCTTCCTTACACTCATTTGACCTTGCACAGAGCAATTATTCACACTAATTTCTTTATATCTCACTTTGATATCCCTCTCAAGGGGTTCTTCTTTTCAATAGTTAGTTCACTCAAAAAACATTCAGTCATTATCTACTCACCCTTATGCCGACGGAAAGCCAAGTGAAGTTTTTTAGTCCACAAAACACTGTTGGAGGTTCACCAGGAAAATAACTTGTTGCACTCATCTTTTAAACAACTGAAACAAATGGTGACCAGGATTCGGATGTTATAAAAATACATAATAAAACCATAAAATGTCTCCATACTGCTCTTCTGAAGTAATCCAAGTGTCCTAAAGCCCCGACGTGCCAAGTTGTTTCGAAAAACTTCACTGGTGTCATGTTTTTAGCCTTGTTGTTGCCTTTAAGTTATGATGTGGGAGCCACGTTCACATATGTGCTCTCGCACAAGACCAGCAGGAGCTTGTAGTATCTGCATGCCAGAAAGTCGGAAAATTTCCTTTTATAAATGCCAATCAACGTGAAAGTGTTTGCCTATAGACATGCCTCATTCTGCCCACCTCACTCCTACGATTATCTATAAATGGTCAATGCAAACCCGTCATAAATATTAATAAACACATTTTTTCTGTGGAAAATAGCAGCAGTATTAGAAAAAAAGTGCAGTTAACTAACATGTCTGTTAGTTGCACTACACTTGATTTTAATGAGTTTGACAAAATAATAGAAACACCTCTCCGTCTAACGCAGTACATTTCACCAGCAGCACAAACTGCAGCCTCCATAAAGTTCTCTCAACAGCTGCAGTCATGACTTTTCTCTCAGAAAGAGACCGTTACCAACCTGTCTCTCTGCCTGTCCCTTTCAGGTGGTGGTGCGGGGCTGGAGTAACCAGGGACTGCGTGATGAGCTCTACATCCAGCTGTGTCGTCAGACCACAGAGAACTTCCGCTATGACAGCCTGGAGCGAGGTTGGGAGCTGATGGCCATCTGCCTGGCCTTCTTCCCCCCCACACCGCGCTTTCACACCTACCTGGAGGGCTACATCTACCGACACATGGACCCTCTCAACGACACCAAGGGTGAGGCAGCAACACACACACACACACAGCCTGTGGCCCTTTACTGCTTGTTGTCCTCTCTCTCTCCCCCTTCACTTTTAAGCTGTCCTATCTGTAATAAAGACAAACGTTACAAAAATAATCTTTTAAAAAATATATATAAGTGTATATATATATATATATATATATATATATATATAAAATACCATGGTCATTAATCATATATAGAGTCTCAGTATATAGAGACTCAGAGTGGGGGACATGTCTCGATCAGCTCTGTGCTGTGTAGCCCCCCTGGGTTCAGAGCCAGGAACATCTGATGGAAGGCAACAGTGCTGGTGACCGGTCCACTTGCAGCCCTGCTGAGACAGAAAAGAGGAAAGGAACAGGGTTTTGAAGGGGAGGGGACGTGACAGGACGAACAGGGAAAAAGGGTTTAGACACGCATGTATACGTCACAGCAGGTGATTGTATTGATGAGGCACAGGTGGTTAACTCAGCGAGGTGCAGGTGATTTGAGTCAGTGGGGGAGAAGCGTGGTCTTGTTCCTGGAGCACTGTCGAGTAAGTCCAGCTCTCTTCAGTTTAATTTCTGATCTCTTTGGAAGAGATCTCCCAAATGCTTCACGATGTTTGCCAGTCTGTAAGAGTGTGTGTGTGCTGTTTGGTGCTGAGCAGGTGGTGTACACTGCATTTTCAGAGCCTCTTTGGTGAAAACAGCTGCTGCTGTATCCAAAAACAACCCTATGAGAGCAGAGAGAGTGAAACAAACAGTAAAGTTGCGTGCCAGGCAGCTGAACAATGAGCTGAACCTCACTGTGATGCTGTGTAAATCAGAGCGGAGCTGCAGATTCAGCTGATCTTTCTCTGTGAGTTTATCATTACGAGAAACACCTGTCACACTGTTACATTGATTTCCCATTGTTCATACATTATCATAAAAATATCTCTTTTAGTTTCTTAAACAAGACCACCATCCTCTCCAACGTGAAAGCTTTGACTTTCCTTAACAGAACCATCAAAGTGTTAATGCTGTCATTGCTTTAGTTGCCTTAAGCAGATATTTTAGGAAAACAAATAAAAATATTATCAGAGAACATTTCGCAGATACATTCAGTTTGAAGATTTTGTGACCTTGCAGATATGCTCATTAAAAACCTTCCCTTGTTATGCTGATACAAAGTGTAATTTGTTTTGTCACATTAAATTCAAAACATATTTTCTTTTGCAAATGAGGGCTACTGTTTGCTGTATCGCGTTTGGATAGAGCGATGCAATAAACATTAGAACCTTTAAAGACGACAATCCCAGTGCAGGGACTCTGTCTAGCTGTTCTGGAGCTTTCAGTCATATGATCTCTATGAGCAGATGGAGTTTTCCCTGCTGTCATGGAGATATTCACATTTTTCGGCACTTAAAGGACTTTCCTTCCATATTAGATTAAAAGTTGAAGTTCAGAGTTCATTGTTGACCTTGGAATGAGCAGCTGACAAAACAATCTACCACACAGTCAACCTAGTATCAATTCTAGACAATTTTTCTCTCCAATTCTTGTATGGGAATCAGGGAACTGCACAGATAAAACTCACACAGATAAATGTTTCTTAGAGACAGCCCCTGGACAGTATGTCCCACAGTCCCACTAACATGACACAAGGGGGCCTTTTTATTGCCTCCATGTTGGCAGTAGCTGTGGTCGGAGCCAGGATGTTTTCAGACTGTCCTTCTGTCTGTCTCATTTTCATGAATGCAATATCTTAAGAATGCCTTGATGAAATTTCAAATGTCAAAGGTCAAGGTCATTGAGACATTGTGTGTGATATCGCAGGAACACCTTGAGGGACTTTCTTAAAATTTGGCATACAATCACTTGAACTTGATTGTGAGCCGAATAGAAATTGGTTGTTCAAGGGTCAAAGGTCAAGGTCACTGAGATTTTACAGTTTTGGGCCATAACTCATACGTTATTCAGAACATTTCACACAAATGTCAGATAGGATAAAAATGAAGTTTTCATTTCTATGTTATATCCAAAAGGTCAAAGGTCATCTTCACTGTGATAACATAATGTTCTACAAAAACACTTTTCTGGCCATTATTTATCAAACCTCAGGAACAGAAGGGGAGACATTTGGTCAGGTTCTGAACTGGTGACTCTGATCTGTAAACTGTGCTGATTGTAGATATCTTCTGTGCTGCAGGGGGAAGAAGTGTGTGTGAAGCATCCATGTTTAAGAACGTGTAACTTCTCTGCAGCAACATCTGAAGCCATGTCAGCTGTCATGGCCTTATGAGGAATTTTAACTGTGACTGAAACTCTGCTGGTTCGTGGGGGCGTATAGTAATGGCAGTTTTAGTTTGCAGAGGATATCTGGACAGTTTTGGCTTTTCAGCTGCTTAATCTCAACCACTCTTATATGACAAAGGTTGCTGCTTGACCACAGCTGCTGATTATTCTTTAATCCAATGAAAGTTCTCAGTGTACCGCAATCTCAGTGAACGTTTTGGTTGGGGTGTTTATAATGGGGTGATATTGATCTGACCTGCACTCAGGACAGTCTTTGGGGAACTCCAGGATGAAATATCAGATAAGAGAGAAACTGATACAGATATACAATCCAACAAATGCATCTTCAGACCAGTTACTCCTCTTATTTTATACAGAAAATCTATAACCTGTAAACCCAAATCCCATGCAGAATATCAGTTGCTATGGAAAGCTCAGTATTTTAACATGAAGGCCAACAGGCAGCTGCAAAATTACATCCCACAACCACCGACCCTGAGCAGGAGACGCGGTTAGAGACATCAGCACTGACAGTCTTTAATAAACTGCCTCACAGAGCATTTTATAAGTGTTCCTGTTTCTGCTCTCTGCCTTCATGTCTTAGTGCTCTGCTGCCCCCCACAGGTGGAGGGAGCTGACCTGTCCACTCTTGTTTCCTTCACTCAGCTTGTTTCATGGACTAAATAACGGTTTTGAGCTTAAACAAACTCAGGAGGACGGGTTGTTGTGAGGGTTATTCATTGAAGCACTGAACTCTCCTCAATAGTTGCCACACTGAGAGCGAGATCACGCCTGATGTAAACAGGTTCATGTGAAACAGGAAAATAGCATTTCAGCAATGACAAAAAAGCATAATAGAAACAATTTATATTTGATCAGAAATACTTAGTATTTCTCAGTATATTAAACCTTTGAAACCTAAGCACATTTATTTTTTACAAGGCATTTAACAATTGTGTCCTGAAAATTGCAAGAAGGTGACAAAAAAATATAACCTGACAAAGAAAAAACAACCTTGTTTAAATAATAGACAATAGTTAGGAAATTATTCAAAAAGTGCATGGAAATTTCCAGAAAAGTATTATTATAATTGAAGTTCCAGAAAAAAATGTATAGCTTATTCAATTTTCTTAGTTCTGTTTATTATTTTTATTTTATTTTATCACTTTTTTGTGGTCATTTCCTGTTTTGTTTTGTTTTGTTTTTGTTTTTTTCTCTCTCTCCACTCTTTACTGATATCTTGTCGATATTTGGGGCATTTCTCCCTAAGTTGCTCATTGCCTTCTTTCCATGTTTTTGAAAGAAATCCAACCAGTTTGCTCAGGTTTCAAAGGGTTAATTTTGACACTGATTTCTTAGGGATTAAAATCAATCAATCAATAAATCCTTTATTCCAGACTCAGGGTCCATATAAAAAAATTTAAAAGACAAAACATCACATACACATACAGGCTGGTGACGTGTTGTGCTATACTTTATGTCGGATAGAGCTACAATTATTTCATTCTCAGAGCCACCAAGATGGTAGATAAATTTATACATGAGGTTCCTTAAAACAGCTTGGAGGGTATTAACTCCTGCAGCCACACACATTTCACTGGCACTACACGACCCATGTCTCTGGAGTAATATTCTCACGGCGTTATAATAAGCCACCTGCAATCTCTGTAAAGTTGTCTTTTTGTACTTAGACCACAAGTGGGCAGTATAAAGTGGTGTACAATATGCTCTAAAAAAGATATCTTCACTTCATTTGAACACGTACCAAATTTACATGACAGAATGTTTGCCTGAGCATACATCACCTGGCACTGCCTCTGAATATCATCATCATCATTAGTCATTTCTGCTGTTATGAAATGTTCAAGATATTTTACCCTATTAAAATGAGAGCAAAATATCAAATTACATATTTGATAAAACAATCTCAACTAGCAGGGGAAAAATGTTTATTGACTTTAAGATCATATTGTCAGTACTGTCGCCACGTTCAAGAATGAACTCAAAAACATATTTACTCTTGTTTTCACACTGAGGCGAACCTCTTACTATGAGTTATTGGGAATAATATATTTATCTGCTCAAGTAAGACAATAAAGTGTGTGTTTTACGTAGGCAATAATTAGCCAAATGTCAGTCTAAAGGAAGTCATAAATGTGTCTGTTACTCTGAGTTATAATCTGTAACTTGCAACCTAACTCTGAGTGTGACAGGCTCAGTGGTAAAGAACTTTAAATTAAGTGGTGATCTGTTACATGGAAAAAACTTGTGTCAACAACTCCACTCATCTGCTGCGCTGTTGAAGTGTGCAGACTACCTCACCTCTAACCCTACACTTATTAACAAATTCTAATTGCCTGACTTGTATATGTGTGCAATCATGAAAAATGTCGTAGTATAGCATGTCGACCAAACTAATGAAAAATTGTCATCCTATAGCATGTCGTCGAAAAACATGAAAAAAACATACTATAGTACGTCGTCCAAAATCCTGAAAAATGTCTTTAATAGAGTATATAATGTCATCCAAAATCATGAATTAACAACATACTATACTGTGTTGAACAACATCATGGAAAAACGTCATAGTATATGTTGACCAAAATCAGGCACCAAAATTATGAAAAAACATCATACTATACTATATTGTCCAAATTCAAGAAAAACCCTCTAACAGTGGCTGTCTTGTTTTCTCTGTTTCCTCAGGAGTGGCCATCAGCAGCTATGCTAAATACTGCTACAGGAAACTGACAAAAGCTGCTCTGACTGGTGCCAAGAAGGTAAGCAGCTCTGTGTCTGCTCTGTACTCATGTTGTTTCTGCTGATAACAACAAAACTCATTTTCCCCAAAGCACAGGCTGCATGCTACGGAGGCTTGTAGTTCCTTTGACAAGTCACCAGCCAGAGCATAGATGGAGGGGAGGTTCAGACACACATTATAACAAAGAAACTCATTTTTGTGTCATTTATAGCAACAAAAATATGCTAGGAACAATTGCCTTTATAACTTAAGCTAAAAAACAGCATTGAGCTTCAGTCATTGTGTGTAAGAATCAGTATATCAACCAATTCTAAAGTTCCAGTGGCTGAAGGCCTCACTTCCTCTTATCAGGTGTTCAGTATCCTGTCACCATCTATCCAATATCTTAACCAGCAGGGGGTGACAATGCATAAATTAAACTAAAGAAAAATACTTAATTGGCTCCAACACTCCAGCCCCAGTTGTCAGCCATATAGGTATACCATCACTAAAAACAAAAATAAATTAATATTAGTATATTAGTAAATTAATCAAAACAAAAACTGTTTTCAAGTAGGTTGTAGGTTCTAGAGTTGTAGACATAACTTCCATGAAGATTTTTTATTTCTTTTGTAAATAAATCGCATGAAAAAAGCAAACCAACAATGTGTTAGTCTGTCTCTCAAGACATTCTGACTTCTCGACTTCATCTGTGGCTAAAGCCCACTGGCTCCTAGTGAAGACACACATTTTAACCAGCTCACAAATACATTGTTTCATTTTTTTAAAAACATTGTTTCATTTTTTCCAAAAACAGACCATTACTAAGGTGTTACCAAACGTCTCTCAAACAGGAAGAAATAGTGCCTTTCTTGGGGACTATTTTCAGTGGCGGATATATCACACTGTCTGTTACACACACAGTATTTGTCTGTAGGATCAGTAGGTTACTGATTTGAGTTTGGTTTGAGAAATATAGACCACCAGACTTTTCCTTTAAAAGAAGGAACATGATCATATAACCATTAATCCTCAGTTGTTGGAGTGTGACACCGACGAGTCCAACATGCAACATTATGACAAGGCAAAAAGTGGCTGGCACACTGCAGAGCTCCGGTTATCACTTACTGAATGCACAAAGTAGAAGTGATGTTTTGAGCAACACAGCTCTTCATTGTCATCTTAGATACGTTTGTGATGAGTTGTGACCAATCACGTGAACAATATGTTCCAAAATACATACCAATAAATAATTACACACAAAATACATGTGTAAATATATGTATAAATATTTGTATTGTACCTGGTCCTTTGTTCATTCAGAGGCTAATGAAATATATGTATGTGTGTGTGTGTCTGTGTATTTCTATAAGCGCCAAAAATAATTTTCATAAAAATATATAATTTGTATGAATACTCTATCTTGAATATTCGTGCCAGTAAAGCTTGTTTAGATTAGAATTTTAATGTAACGTGACTATATTCTATGTTTGTGTCGAGTGTGTGTGTGTGTGTGTGTGTGTGTGTGTGTGTGTGTGTGTTGGCAGGCAGCAGTTTGGCTCAGAGCCTGTGTAGCGTGTAGTGCCAGAACCTCAGCAGGTCACTGACACACAGGTCATTTGTCACTTTTAGGACTCCATAGTGTGTGAGTGGTGTTAACCTGCTGACCTCTGACAGCACAGCACTGAGCCGAGGGTCCTGTGGATGGAGCCATGTCTTTCTCACTCACGTCTCAATATTTGACTGTCCTCTCTATATTAACAAGGACTCCTGTGTGTGTGTGTGTGTGTGTGTGTGTGTGTGTGTGTGTGTGTGTGTGTTCAGGGTCTGCAGAAGCCCAGTCTGGAGGAGATCAAGCACGCCAGGAACGCCATCTTCAGTCCGTCCATGTTCGGCTCGTCCCTGGACGAAGTGATGGCGCTGCAGAAGGAGCGGTACCCGGACAGCCAGCTGCCCTGGGTGCAGACTCGACTGTCTGAGGAGGTTCTGGGTCTCAATGGAGACCAGACAGAAGGTATCTTCAGGTGAGTAGAGCAGAGAGCGGCAGGGCCAGAGGGCAGAGAGCAGAGAGGAGAGAAGGCTGCAGAGGATGGAGACAGTGCAGGTCTTTGAAATCAGATGTCAGTGTTCACACATGCAAAGTAACCATATGAAAACTTATTTTACTAATTGTTTAGTATCATTTTTATTTGTTTGATCACATGCTGACTGTAAGGTATATCAATGATTTGATGATGATGAAAAGAAATGACTGTTTGCATTCTGTAGTTGTCTTTCTATACAATAGTTCTGGTTGTTCCTGGCTAGATCTGCCTTTGTGCTGCATTCACACTGTGTGCACAAGCACCAGACATTTACAGAAAACATAATGTGGAGGACAAATGAATGATGAATGCTCTCAGCCCGCGCTTCGTGTGACTCAGCTGTAAATTACTGTTTCTCTAAAGTAGCTCCTCAAGGTTCATCTGCTGCCCAGAGGTCCACAAAGTTACTAACAAAACTTTGGAATCATAAGTTTCAATCTGAAAGAGTCTTATGCCAATGGGGGGCAAACACAACACTGATATTATCATCAGAAACCAGATACAGCAGAAGAGGAGACTGACATGGAAAGATGAGGGGCTTAAGTTTAACTCTCTGATAGCAGTCTTCTCGTGCTGTGTTCTGAAGCATTTCACAAGCATTAAACCTTTGACATTTGAGCAAAATCATTTAGTTTATTAAAAAAAAACACAGGGGAAAAAACAATCAGATAAGTCCTGCAAATTTAAAAAATGTAGAAGTTAGCCTGATAATTATCAAAAAATAAAGAAATGTATAAATATATAAATTAAAATTTAAAAAAGAGCTAGGAAAAAAAGAATCATTAGAAAATTATCAAATTTCTAGGGAAAAATATCAAGAAAACTACAGGTATAGTTATATATTTAAAATTAGATGAAACATATTTCTTAAATTTAATATAATTTTTTTTTTGTTTGTTCCTTTACTTGTACTTCACTTTCTTTTTTCTAATATCAGGTAATTTTCCTTTCACTATTTACTAATTTATGGCCAATTTTTGGCCAATTCTTGTTAAGATACTAATTTGCCTTCCCATGTTTTTGAAAGAAATCAAGCCAATTTGCTCAGCTTTCAAAGGGTTAAACAGCCTGTGACCTTTGACCTCCAGGGTACCAGGGGACATAGATGAAGTCAATGCGCTAAAGCTGCAAGTGGATCAATGGAAAATCCCCACAGGACTGGAAGACCCACACATCCCAGGTAAACACTCACTGAGTCCCCACATTAACTCTCTGTAGCCCAGACAAGGTGCAGCACAGTGCAGTTTAATTCAGCTGTTTTTAATGTGTTTTCATGGAGGTCTCATGCTGTCTGTCTGTCTGTCTGTCTGTGTGTGTGTGTGTGTGTGTGTGTGTGTGTGTGTGTGTGTGTGTGTGTGTGTGTGTGTGTGTGTGTGTGTGTGTGTGTAGCATCTCTGCTGAAGCTCTGGTACAGGGAGCTGGAGGAGCCGCTGATCCCTCATGAGTTCTATGAGGAGTGTATCAGTCACTATGACAACCCAGAGGCAGCTGTCAATGTGGTGCTGGGTCTACCACACATCAACAAACTGGTGCTCTGCTACCTCATCCGCTTCCTACAGGTAACAAACAGACAGACACAGACACAGACACAGACACACACACACACACACACACACACACACACACACTTAACACAGCCAACACTAATCCTAAAGTAAATAAAATCCTGAAGCCAAGTTACAGCCCCACACTAACATCATTTAAACAATATCACACGAGAGAGAATGATGTTGTGCTGGTATATCATCACCGCTGTGATTCCGTCGTAGGCACAAGGCTACAGGCCAAGTGCCGAAGATAAGCAGCTGCTTAGTATCATGAACATCTATCTCTGTGTTTTCAGTGAAATCAGAGTCTGTTAACAGACACTTTGTGAGATTCAGATGAGTTAGTGTGACCAGACAGATCGTTGCTGCAGTGTTAGTCCGCTCACTGCCGTGATCTCCGTCACCTCGTCTCAGACAGCATGTGTGTGTGTGTCGGTGTCTCTCAGACTGTGGATAGTGTCAGACGAGTGTGCCCCTGTCTCACTGCACATCCTTGTAACATCTGTAACAGCTGGTTTACTCCCACAGAACAAACGTTTACCAAAACCCACCCGTCACAGCTGCCCCCTCCTGGTTCTTCATAACTTTTAGAGTCAGCTCAAGCCACACTTCAAAATTCCTGTCCTTTCTTTCTCGCCCCCCACTCCTCTCTCTCTCCCTCCCCCCTCTCTTCTTCTCTCCTATCTCAACCTGACCAACTGACAGCTATGTGGACAGTGACAACTCGCTGTTTGAACCTGTGCTTACACCATACTACTATAAACATATCTCACTTTTAAAACATATCCCACTTTCACTCTTACACTAATTAACGGATTTTGAACGGCCGTGAAGCGGAGTGATACATGCAGAGTTAAAAGTTAACAGTCCCAGTGATGTTGTACTCCTATATCAGCACTCATGGAATACCTCTCGACCAATCAAATTGCTCGGTCAGAACTAACTGTTGTATAATTGTAGCTGGTTAAGCTAACACTATAAAAATATCAACATGAAGCCATGACCTTTGACTGGTGCTGAGGTGGGACAGGCTTCTCTTGTCAATCAAACAAACATCTCTACATGCAGTAATATGTTTCACTGTCACAGTTTAAGACATTTTAAGGATGAGTTCACCCAAATGACTGTAAAAAAAAACAACACAGAACAGAACTTACCACTAGCAGGAGTGATCAAAATAACAGATGGTGTCCCTATCAATTTTCATCTGAGTCTAGCCTAGCAAGCATTTTTCCATTATAAGGTGTTTTATAGGAAATCTCTGAATTTCCTTTGCATGGACTTCACCAAATAGCTAAGGGCTTAGATAAAAATCTTAAACATCTTAAACATTACAACAGAAAGCAAATAAAATAAAATGTAAAATATCTTGAATCTGACTTGAGGCGCCTTCAGAGTACAGTAATTCTTTAAATATAAGAATGTCCCAGTCCCTTTTTCTAGCCAGGCGTGGCAACACACACAAAAGGCCTGTCTCAATCAGAAGCTCAGTCTGGTTACGCAGTTCATTTTTATACTAGTCCTTTGGCTACCTGCTGGAGCTAATGTTAGTTAGCTGCTTAGATTGTGCATACAAATAAATATGTTCAAACTGTTGTCAAAAGGGACATGCTGCAGACATGGGCAGCTTTAGATTAGAGAATCGTATGCTAGAGATAGTGGATTATCGATTTTCTACAATTTATTCATTCAGTTTCTTTTACTGAAACAAAGAGCAGCAAAGAATACAATAATATCAGTGTAGTAAACAAGAGAAGAAAAAGAGGTTTAAATAAACATTGATTGTATTTCCATCTTTGCAGAGCAACATTTTTGTGTTAAATGAAATAAAAGTCCCATATAGACACCTGTCCCAAATATCAGCCTGTTGAGTTCAGTGGTTAAAGCAAATAATAGTGTGGACTATTCATTGAAGTTTAAAGGTACTGTGCTGTACTTTGTGTGTGTCCAGGTCTTTGCCCAGCCTGCCAACGTGGCCATCACCAAGATGGATGTGAACAATCTGGCCATGGTCATGGCTCCCAACTGTCTGCGCTGCCAGTCTGACGACCCCAGGGTGATCTTTGAGAACACCCGCAAGGAGATGTCCTTCATCCGGGTGCTCATCCAGCGGCTGGACACCAGCTTCATGGACGGGATCCTATAGCCCCCCACCACACACACACACACACACACACACACACACACACACACACACACACACACACACACACACCACACACACGCACAAACACACACACATACACACACATACACACACACACACACACCTCACACACCATCCATACTTTACCCCAAGCCTCCCCTACACTCCCTTTAACCCCTCCCTGACAGGCTCCACACACTCCCCCAGCACAGGAACATCACACATGCACATTGTCGCTGCTGGGTGAACACCTTGCCTCTCCAACATGTTTACTTTGTGGAACTAACTAAACTGCCTTGTTTTCAAGTTTGACCACTGACATCTTGAGTTGAACCAGCTGATTTTCTAGTTCAGTAGATGTAGTTCTTTAATGACATTGACATGAGAAAAACACCACTATTGGAGTTTCAAGGTTTTCATACGCTAACAGTACTGTGTGTGCCTTCACATACATAATCCAGTGTACACAGCCAGTGTGAAGGAATTAGCAGGGATCTCATCATTCAGTTGGATTCATGATAGTTTCACAGGCACACTCACAGTCAAGGACCTCAGTCATCTGAAATCCAACTTCTTTGTTTTATATGAACTGATTGCTGTCTTTGTTTCCCCCCTGCTTAAACACACACACACACACACACACATACACAAATAGACAATAGACACACGCACATCAGTACATGCACACACACTTGTATTCAAAGTCTTGCCCCAGAATTCCACCTCCTGCAGTGTATAATACCATCAACGCAAGATCCATCACCCAGATGAACGACGCATTCAAACGTACATCACACACACCATGCATTCTTAGGGTTCAGCACCAGATTTTCACAAGATATAAATCCTAACCGCACCACTCCACCACAGCTTTGTTATATCACATTGATCCTGCTAGATGTAAATGGCCCATGTTTCACACTGCCACAGATTAGAGGAAGCTGAGAGCTCAACGCAGAATCTCTCCTGTTTGCCTCAAACTGTGCTGTCACTGTGGGACAGAAACCACCGACACAACATTTCAGTCTATCTTCACTCTGTTGTCCTGAACATGTGCAGCTGTAAAGGCAGACAGTGATAAGGTGATTGCTCTGTTGGTCACTAAGCTATAAACTGAGGACAACATGGACACCAAATCCCCCCGAGGTGTGTTTGATCCTCCAGACATATTAGCATAGACTGTTTTGGAATATAAGTATATTCTAAAAATGTAAATGTATACTCTGCAGTATTGTATTTTACTGTTTGTAAAAACAATGAACCCTAGATTCAGTCTCATTTGGCGTTTTGACTCACTATTTTTGCGTTTTCTCTGTGCTATGTCTCTTGGAAGCGTTCTGCTTAAGGTCGGGCCCCTGGTCGATACCTTTTTTATAAAGCCAGACCTCATCTGAGTGCTGTGGGGGTACATGCCCCTAAACATACAGGACATAGAAAATAAGAAAAAGCCAGGAAACAGAGCAGAGTCTCTGCACAAAAATACACCACAATACAATTCTGGAGGGTCATAAGGAAATAATTGAGGAGAATTACATTGCATAAAACTTCAATGATTATTTGCTTAAACTACTAAACGTAACAGGCTTATATTTGGGACAGGCGTCTATATGGGATGGGATTTTAATTCCTTTCACACAAAACTAAAGACGGAAACACAGATGCTTTTTTGCATCTCTCTTTGCTGTCAGATGAACTGGATGATTGAATTGAGAGAAACTTACCAAGTTAACCATGTGTGTAGCATGTCCATACTGACAAAAGTTTAAACTTTTGTATAAGTACATGTGAGCTAAGCAGCTAACTAAAGTTATCTCCAGCAGGTATTCAACAACCTGGTTTTATACATCCAAATAACTTCCTTAAAAATAAATAGCATGGTAACCAGACTGGGCCTCTAATTTAGACAGTCCTTTATTTGTCATTTTGCAGCATGGTTTTACTCAGCACGGCCAAAAGTGGCTACCCTTTGGTAGAGGTTGCAGAAAAACAGGGATAGTAACAAAAACAGACTACACTCATAAAGTCATCAAACTGACTCAATGGTCCATTATGCAGAAAATCAAAGTCTGGTAGTATTAGCCACCATAACCTACTGGTCAAACCAGACCACATCAGACTGTAGCAGACCAACCCCTGTCCCCTGAGTGTATTAAGCAGCATATTATTGTAAGCAGCAGTATTTATTTATTTTTTTCTGCTTGCAAGTTCATTTTTTCATTTATGAAGGAGATGCGATATTTCTTCTTCCTCTCGCTTTACACATACACTTTGGTTAGTCGTAGTGCTAAATACAGCACAGGTGGATTTTGGTGTCCATGTTTTACTCAATGAACACAAACGAAGGCCACGCTAGTTTCTCCTGATTGGCTGAACAGTGTGTGCTAACAGAAAATCAACCAGCGACTCTCGCCCTGGCTCTGACAGATGATCTCCTGTCCTCGCTTCTAACGTGAACTGATCTCACAGCAGTAATTAGCATTAGGTAATCTTGAGGAAATCTGGTCACGTGTGTCCACTCTGCCACAGTATTTGGTGCAGTCCTGTCACCACAGCCCTCCTGAAACCATGAGCCACACACACAGTGGAAGAGATGATAGCAGCACTGCCAATAAGGCCCATCCTCCTACCCCACCGGACCCCACCGGACCTCACCGAACAAATCCACCACCACCACCGAGCCCCGACAGGCCTTTCTGCTCACTAATGATTTGTGAATGTGTCTACCTGCTTGTCTGTCTGTCCATCATTGTTTACAAAATGTACCGTCTCTTGCATCCATATGGTCTTTGTCTCTGAGCAAGTACTGTTGTTTATTGGATTCATTTGAGATTTTGCTGTATTTAACAGAATTTCTATGTTTTTTAACCCATTCTTTTTATATGATTTAATTTATTTCTATTTATTTGAGGAGATTTCCTTAATGCCTTCTCAAGATATTGTATTGTAGGCACCAGTGTGTGTGTTTTTGTTACAGCACGAGAGTGTGTGTGTATGATTGCGTGGATGTTGGATTGACTGTAGTTCAATATGGTAGGTCACATACATGTTGATGTATGACTGTCAGTCTCGCTGTAGGTTTGATTCATTGTGTGGCACAACTGAAAGGCTGATTGTGAATGCTCCATGGAGACACACACACACACACACACACACACACACACACACACACACACACAGACAAATGGACCATCCTGGAACACACTGACTTACACCGCAAAAGGTCCAGACGACACTCAGTCTCACAGTCCATCTTTGACTAAATGAACCTTTTTTCTTTGTGAGGAGACTGTGATGAGTGTTGCTGTGTGTGTGATGGGCGGCTCACTCACTCTGACATACACACTCCACATAGATGACATGTACATTGACACTGTACAGACTGTAAAAATAAGTATATAGAGAAACAAGAGCAGAAAAAGCACCATAAGTAACAGTGGAAATTGTTATGGAAGTTCATGTAACAGGGTGGGGGGTTGTTTCTTCCTTTTTTTTCTCCAAGTCTTGTTAAAAGTGTAACTTTTCCTCAAATTGATCGAGGTCTAAAAGTGGCAACTTAAACCCATCATCCCTACAGTCTGTGGACTACACGGGTTTCTACCTATAATCCATTCAAGTACTACTACGTGAGTTTAAGCCCTGATACCTACAGCTGGAGGTCACATTCATACTCCAAAAAGAAGTTATTTGTCTGGAGAGTAAGTTCTGGGTAAACCAGAGATCTGCAGGAAAGATTATAGGATGCCTAAGTCAGCCATCAGTCTACAGCAGCTGGATCACCAACTGCTGAAACATGCTGCAACACTGTGTGCAGAGAGAGAGGCGGCTTCCTCCCTGTTGGACAGTAGGACCACCTGAGACTTCCCAACATTTTCTTAGAATGGAACTAGCTGCTAAATGCAAGAAAAAAATGCATCATGCCAGTGTCCTGTCCTCATATACCCCTTATCCACCAACATGGAACTGGTTCTGTTCTGGTTCCAGCAGCTAATTTTGAACTGTTCAGAGCATTTCCACCAAAAATACATTTGTGCAGAACCTGAAAAGTTAAAAAACAGCAGTTTTTTTTCTTCGCTGAAGTGCAAGCCATAAAGACATCAGTGCATGTGTCATATTCAGCAGGTTGGAACAACAGGATGGAGAGGACAATAATAAGAGATTTTCAGTGAGAAAAAAAAAGAGCATGCAGTGGTATCATTCAGTACGCTCGTTCAGTGAAATTATTTTTAGTCCGACTAAATCTGGACTTTTAAAATACATGTAAACATGTTAGTGCTACTGAAATTGTACCAAGTAGAGTTTCTTGGAGTCAGAGTAACACACACACACAGATAATTTGGGAGTTGATTCAGTTGGAGGTTGATTTACTCTGTCATGTATACACCTCAACTGGCCCTGAACTGCACATACTCCATAATCACTGTGCCGGGTTTTGACCTAGAGGTCAAACAGCATACATTTATAGAAGAAAGACGACAAAAACAAAAGAAGAAGGGAAGAGAACAAAACTAGACAAAGCTATCAACAACTTGTTTGATATGTGATGTAATAGGTCAACAGGAAGTAGGTCCAATAGAAACTAGCTGAAAGGGAGCATCTCTGCACCTGATGTGGAGGAGTCGCACATACTTTATCAATAAATGGATGCTCCCCCAGTGCTTGTATACTGGGACAAGGACAGTGGTCCAACTAAATGGCCCCATCGAGCTATAACTGTAGCTCCACTTCACTGTGCATAGAAACGTACTGACTGATAGTTGGCCCATATTTGTTTTGGGATAAAACCAAATACCTGCAAAAACATGCAGGTAAACAGCGTGATCTGCCATCTTACTGCTACTGTTTACTTTGAGGTGTGCAGTATGCAACAGCCTCCATTGATCACACATCCTTAATTACAATTGTTCTGATCAAAACTGGTGGAAACTGACTCACCAGATAGCATGAAGGTTCAAAGAATCCTGAACGAAATGGATTCAGGAACCAGAGCTGATTTGGTGGAAAAGGAGTATCATTGGGGTTGCCAGGTTTAAACAGTGTCCAAGCTCTACACAGAAAGCAGGTGACCTCCTGCTAACTAACAAGATGCAATGTGTAAACTGCACTAGCAAGTAAGTAAACTATCTGAGGACAGGAAGCTAACATTGAACAGGCCATCCTATGCCATCTGCAACTGTCAACATGATAGATTTTGTAGCAGTTTTTATCATTTGAAAGTGGCAAATTGGCTTGATTTCTTTTAAAAACATGGGAATAAAGCAATGAGTAATTTAAGAAGAAATTACCCCCAGAATAGTGAGAAATTAGTAAAAAGTAGAAAGAAAATTACTTATGAAACTAGAAGAAATAAAGGAAAGTAAATTAACAAAAACCAATAAGAAAAAAGCTTTAAAAAGTGCTTAAAATAATATTAGGGTTAATAATAATAACAGAATTATGAACACAGTTTTCTTGACATTTTCCAGATAATTTGCTAAATCTACTAATTTCTTGCCTTTTTTCACCATGTTCTGGAAACAAGTCAAACCAATATGCTCAGGGCCCAAAGGTTTAAATATTTGAACACGTAAACGGTGGCTGAACACAGCACAAGAAAACTGATGTCGATCCCGGTTTTTATAGGGTTAAATCTAAGAGAAAATTGAAAAAGGGCACAAAGTTGAGTTAAAGTCATCTACCTGCCCTGGATGGAAAATCTGAATGAGATAAAACCCAGTACATGACACCCCTTCATGTTTTTACTCTGTAAGGTTCATGTTGTTTGGACACTGTCCCTTTTTAAATAAACATACATACATGCTTACAAGAAAACCACACCAGAACAAACTTGTCCCTCATTTGACACTTGACCTCTCAATGAGGTATGGATCAGGCCAACAGTTTTCACTTGATTTCCTGTAAAATCACAGTACATGAAAGCCTGGCCGGGCTGAACTGTCACGGCAGTGTGTATGAGTGTGTAAGTGGTGTGTGTTTGTGAGAGTGTCTTTGTTTTCTGTGAGAGATGGTTGTAGATAGACCCCACAAATCAACTGATTAGCATGCAGACATAGGGTCTTCACTCTCTATGACTTGAATTTACTAAAATATGAGAATATACGAGGAAAACAAACTGAATTTACAGAACATAAGTGTTACAGTATTTAGCTTTAAAAAATCCACTAAGAAAAAGATTAAGCTCTTTTAATCTGTTTTTCTGATTGTTTTTTCTACTTGGTTCCTACTAATGATGATTTGGTAGTCGGTGTCGATGCTGTTCGTCTAATGTAAAAAAAAGACAATGAAGAGGAGGTGTGAGATAGCTGCTGTGAAACTGCTCTTCACCTTGACGTCAATCCTCCAGGTTTTTCAGTTGTTCCTTAATGTCCACTGTCACTCACACTCTGTCCGAGGGACGACTCTGGAAGTGTAATGGCCGTTGGTTTAATAAACGATTCAAATGTCAAACTAACAGGATACTTGTTTATTTTGTGTGCTCTGATACAAGAGAACATATTAAATGTTGCATTAAATAAATGTCACATAAATGGAGCCGATGAAATATGTCACACAGCTAATGACAAAGTAAAATCATGTATGTCCTACCATAACTGTAATTTTAACAGAAAGATGCATTTCTAGAAGAACTTGTAAAACCAGATTGATACACTTCTCTGCTCTCCATCTGACTGCTCAAAACAGTGCGTACACACACACTGCAGCTTATGGACAGTGGAGAGGTGACTGATGCTGCAGGTGTGAGCCAAGAAAGATCTGAAAACACAATAAAAGCTTGACTTTGTATTTTTCTCTTTGACAGAAGAATGACTGTGTTCAGTTTGAGCTGCAGATTCCAAACTTTACATTAAGTGCTACCTTTTCACAGCTACCTTTCACTCCCACAGGGAGTTCACATGTTGCTGATGTAGTCCGCCATTGTGTTGGTGGAATTCCATCCATTAACCAGCAGAACACAGAATGGCTGGAGCATCTTCAATGCAGTGTTCCAGGTGTCGGGATCTCGGTCTCCGAGATTTCTTCTCAGGTCAAGGGTCAAGCGGTGTGCTGGATGATGTGTCCTCAGTCTCTCAGCGAACTCCAGCAGTTCAGCAGGGTGAATGAAGTTGGAACTGTTCAGGACGAAACACAGCACATGAAACGCATGATAAAATGAAAAAACAAAAAACACTGCCGCAGCTGAGCAGCACTGCTCAGCTGCGGGAGATCTACAGAAACAGTTTCGACAGTTTTTTGTCAAACAATGTGCATGGTTTTCAGCAAAAATAGACGATGAACATGGACTGTTGATAGTATATAATATTGACTCTATAGCACCTTTCACTACAGTATCAATGCTTTCATCTGTAAATGACATGAAATACAAATATATCTGTTTTACTAACCCTTTCCTGTTTCTGTTCCCATCAGTTGTTTGCCCCAGGGTCTTTATTGTGAAACATTTGCAGGACTGTGTTGTTGACAATGCAGTTCTGTGAGGTTGCCGTCATGCCCTGTTCACAAATGCAGGATTGCCCTGGCTTAACAAAATTATTTGAAAAGTGCCTGGTTATTGTAGGAATGTGGTTTTGGGTGGGGTTGAGGAACTAATATGTCCCATTTGTCCTTTTATATGTGGATGGCGGGGCAGGTGCAGTATTGCACATCATGGTGCCAGTTCTGAAACAGGACTTCTGACCTGACACACAGTGGTCTTGCTGATATCTTAACCCTCATCGACATGTGAAGGATTTTAACATGGTGGTCAGGACAGGAGTCCATGTGCCGACTCTTTACTTTAACCCAGCTGACCTGGAGATGACATGCTGATGTTGAAAACTAAAATAGTATCTGATCCAGTGGAACCTGAGCTAATAAGTGAGCCTTGTAATCCTGACCACCAGAGAAGTGCTGAGGCCTGAGGCTGCATCCTGCTGCTGTCTGCAGCTCTTACCTGATGTCCAGATGTTTCAATGAGCTCGGTGAGGATCCTGAGAAAAGCTCTGCCAGCACAAACACGTTCCTGGCTGTTGACACACACAGTAATATTAATAATCAGCTGAAACATTTGCTTTTGAAACCAGTCATGATTAGTCAAAAATCTACTTCCTGCTTCGCTACAGTGCAGACGCTCCTCTTGCTTGCTCTCTGCTTAGCTTTTATTTTTCCTATTTTTTTCCTTTTTGTCACAAACTCCAATGCATTCAAGGAGGTTCCCTAGAACAATTAAATCATTTGGAGGATAATCTTTGACAGGCCTTAGGCAGCACAAGATCATCTGCTATCACTGTGTGGAGCCACTAGGACACCCTGGACCTCTACTGTTCCAGAAGTGTTCCTCATTATCTGTCCTTTAGCAATCTGAGGCCCGGATAGAGAATAAACATGAATCACTCCAGTCTCAAGGCAAAGGATAGATAAGAGGGTGACAGTAAGATCCTCCAATCCTAAAAACTGATTCCAATTCCCTGTCAGCAGAGTATCTCAGGCCCTGCTCCAACAAACTTGAAACTAGCTGTACTTAATATCAGACCCTTGCGTCATAAATTACTTTTAAATCAATGATATTATAACCTCTTATAAGCATGATTTTATGTTTTTAACTGAGATTTGGTTGGACAAAAAAAATGGAAATGCTGCTCATATTGAATCCATCCCAGGAAATTTTAATTTTGAGTTTGAAGCATGACAGAACAAAAAAGGAGGTGGTGTCTGTGCCCTTTTCAGGGACAGAGTTCTTTGTAAGAAGCTGTCATTTGGTGAGTTTGTATCTTTTGAATATATGTCATTTAAAATGGAAGTAAAATTCTCCCCATGTATATTATATACAGTGATACAGGCCACGAAAATGCTCTCCAAATTTTCTTGATGATTTTACTGAGATGCTTTCAATTATTTGCACAGAATTTGACTGTGTATTCATCACAAGGGATTTTAATATACACATGGATTATGTCTGTGAGAAAAATGCCACACAACTTTCTGCAAAACTAGAAACATTTGATCTTTGTCAACATGTGAGAGAGCCGACCCACAATAGAGGACACACTCTAGATCTAGTCATCACTAAAGGTGTTAATATTTCAGATGTCACTGTGCTGGATGTTGCTCTGTCAGACCATTTCTGTATATTTTTTGATCCGTCAGTAACTCTTAAAACTGTTCACGGATCAACAAATGTTGAAAAAAGATACTTCAGTGAGAATACCAGAACACTTTTCATGGAATTCATCAAATTTAAAACTGACACAATATCAAACCATGTTGATGATCTCTTGAACTCCTGCACTTCTGAAATTGCAAATGTAATTGACGCCATTGCTTCTGTTAAGGTGAAATTTATAAGTAAAAGACAAAAGGCATTGTGGAAAAACACTCCTTCTGTAACGGTCCAAAAAAGGCAGTGCCTGAAAGCAGAATGAAAATGGCATAAGTCAAAGCTTCACGTTCATTTTGAAATCTATAAAGAAAACGTACGCACTTATAATTTGACCTTGAGAAGTCCAACGCAGTCATTTTTCTCAGAGATCATCAACAGAAACAATAACAATTCACGTGTGTTATTTGCTACCATGGACAGATTAACTAACCCTCCTGTTTCAATATCTCCAGAACTAGTTTGCACGAGCAAATGTAATGAATTTGCAGACTTTTTTAATAGCAAGGTTCAAGGCATCAGACTTGCAATTAACTATTCAATGCCAAAGAATAATGTGCCATCACTGCAGGCTTCCCAAGGTAACTTACTAAGTATGGAACAATTTAAAGCATTCGGTGACAAATCACTGGAAGAAATTACCTCCAGTCTCAGTTCCTCCACCTGCTGCCTTGATGTTTTACCCACTAGCTTCCTCAAAACTGTTCTGAGCAGTGTGGTAAAACAACTCACTCTTATAGTTAATCTGTCTCTCCAATCTGGCACTTTTCCAAATGCTTTGAAAACTGCAGTCATCAAGCCTCTCCTAAAGAAGAGCAGCCTGGATGCCACTGTACTGAACAACTATCATCCGATTTCAAACTTACTGCTTTTCAATAAAGTTATTGAAAAAGTTGTCCACCAGCAACTTAGCAGCTTTTTAAAACTAAACAATTGCTATGATAACTTTCAGTCAGATTTGCAGACCCATCACAGCACTAAGACTGCACTCATAAAAGAAATAAATTACATCCACCTTAACACCGGCAAAGTCTCTATTTTAGTGCTCCTGGATCTAAGTGCTGCCTTTGACACAGTGGACCACACAATTTTATTAGAAAGACTAGAAAACTGGGTCGGACTCTCTGGCACTGTCCTTAAATGGTTCAAGTCATATCTTCATGACAGGAAGTACTTTGTCTCAATAGGAAACTGTAAGTCAGAGAGGATGACTATGATATGTGGGGTCCCACAGGGGTCCATTTTGGGACCCCTCTTGTTTCCATTAGGCCAGATTATGCAAAATAACAAAGTAGTTTACCACAATTATGCAGATGACACACAGATATACATATCACTTTCTCCAGGTGATTATGAACCTGTAGAACATCTGTGTCACTGTACTGAGCAAATAAATGATTGGATGCAAAAAACTTTCTCCAACTCAGACTCAGACAAATATTGTCTTTGGCTCTCACCTTGATTCCCTCTCTCTCATAACTCACAGTGAAGCAAAAAACTTAGGGTTATCCTGGACTCTGATTTAAATTTCCACAGTCACATCACATCAAATCAGTAACTTCATTTGCTTACTATTTTTTAAAAACATTTCCAGAGTCAGAGGAATAACGTCACAGCAAGATCTTGAAATTCTCACCCATGGCTTTATTTCTAGTAGGTTAGATTACTGCAACGGTCTGTTTGTAGGCCTTTCAAAACAAGCTGTTCGGCAACTTCAGCTTATTAAGAATGCTGCGAGTGTCCTGATAAAAGCTAGTAAATATGACGACTTTGCTCCAGTCCTAAAATCCTTACACTGGCTACCTGTCACTGAGAGAATTGACTTTAAAATCTCACTGCTTGTCTACAAATCAATCTGTGGCCCAGCACCAAAATATATCTCTGACATGCTTGTGTCATATGAACCTTCAAGGACACTCAGAACATCAGGGGCCAGCCTACTGAGCGTCCCAAGAGTCAGAACTACACATGGTGAAGCAGCATTTTGTTATTATGCTGCACAAACCTGGAATAACCTCCTGGATGAGGTTCGTCGAGCCCAGACTCTGATCACTTTTAAGGCAAAGCTAAAAACATTCCTTTTTCACACTTCCTACTCCACCTGCTGACTACCAACTCATTTTTTAAATTTGATTTTAAATCATTTTAAATTATCTTTTTATCTTTGCACCTCTTGTCTACACATTTTTTTTAGTAATATAGTATTAATAGTGGTAATTTAGTAATTGTTTTCAACTTGTTTATCTTATCTCTTTGTCTTTTATTGTAAATCTGTATCTTTTATTATGTTTTTTTTTTACTCTGTAAAGCACTATGAATTGCCCTGTGTATGAAATGTGCTCTACAAATAAAGCTGCCTTGCCTTGCCTTGCCTTGCCTTGCCTGCCTAGAGATACAACAATAACACAAACACAAGTAGGGCTGTACAAAAAAGGTTTACATTTTCATTCATAATGTTAACATTTAAATAAGAAATCATCATTTCAAAGCTAGACAGCTTTTTTTAATGTCTTTTCATTCAGTTTAAACCTGGTATCTTTGCTCAGTTGCAGACAAAGATGAGGCTATACATACTTGTACACAGTGTATAAATGTGAAAGATGTGCTTACCTAGGCGATTCTGAGCCAGGCTAAGTAACTGGAGAGAAGGCACCATCTTCAGAGCAGCCACCAGCTGCTGCAAACTCTCCTCTTTGCTGCTCAACCTCTCCAGAAGGCGGCAGTCTTTAAGCCGCAGCTCTTAAGTTGAGAGAGTAAAAAGGGTCAAGACTTCCACTCTGTATTTGGCTCAGTCAGTACAAAAGACACAACTTGGTGAAGTCACTTTCAGACCTCCCAACTTGAAAAAAAAAAAAAAAACTCACCTATGCACTTACTCAAGACTGTATATCCTTAATTATACCCATTTCCCAACAAAATTAGCATGTTCATCATGCAGGTTTTTCAAACATTGGTAAACCCACTAAAAGTAGATTATAGACTGCTTTCCCATTGCCCAGAGAGAAGAGCTGTGTACATGGCACTGCAGCAGGCAAGTATGTGTGTGTGTGTGTGTGTGTGTGAGTTGCTTTGGTGTGTCCATTCAACGTCACATGCAAGCAGGAAAACAGTTAAAGAGTACAGAGCAGCATGGTTGGAGGTCTGTAAGCACTTTAGGGTGGATATTAGGGCTGCAACAATGCATCGATAAAATAAATTATAATGGATTATTAAATGTGTTGGCAACGAATAAAATTATCGATTCGTTTATTACGTCACTGGCTGTGTTGCGGGACTGTTAACATCACATTCAGACCGGAGAAGCCGGTGTTTTGAAGATGTGGAGGCAGAGAGAACGTTTCACTCGGAAACTTCATAAGTTTGGGAGCGCTTCATGTTATTCAAAACAAGGAAGTGTTTTAGCTGCAAAATATGCAGAAGTGACATGTCATGTCACGGGAGCACGACAGTTATGACGCAGCATCTAAAATGAAAGCGGGCCCTTTCACATAGTGCGAGTCAGCTGTGTGTGACCTCAGCCTCCCTGAACTGCAGCGTGTTTCATACTTGTGGTGTTCACACTTGCAGGATTGTTGCAATGCCGCTGCTGCGTCATGGCCTGCAGATATTAGTGTTGTATTTCCACATTTATAAGCACACACCCACTCATTTATGAAGTCGTGCAAGCACCTGCACAGCCGACAACAAGGTCCTGTAAAAGTTTCAAAATAAAATGCCTTTTATCAGCAACTGATGGGATTCTGTCCACGGAGACGCTGTCAGAGGGCTTTTGTTTTGAAAGGGAAGCAGGGAAATTGGAGTAAAACAGCCGTCTTTGTATTTCCTCATTTCTGTGACAGAGAGAGACTTTTAAACTGCAGTAAAAAGTGGTATAGAGTCAATATAATCATCAAAACACATATTCACTCTCTATTCCTGCTGACAAACGCACGCGTCACGTGAAAATAATCGGCAAGCCACCGTTTCTCTAGATGTGCTGCAGCTGACACGCAGCAGAGATGCTCCTGACAAGCTCTGCTCAGGTGGCCAGTGTGCACGCTCTAACTTGATAACATGGGCTCCAAAAACGCTGCTCACATGCTCCTAACGCACTCCTGACACGCAGTGTGACAAAAAACGATGGCATGTGCATGGCATGTTCAGTTTTAAAGTAAGGAAACATAATGGTATGTTGTAAAAGCTGTCAACATTTAGTTTTTGAATTGTTTCATATTTGATGTTGTAGTTATTTATTATTTACAATTCAATGTTATTTTGACAACTCAGGGATGTTCAAGCAACTGCCTGTTTATGCACTGCACTTTTTGCACTGTTGTCAATAAAAATCTGCTTTTTCAGCAAAGTGATGGGAGAAAAAAATGCTTATTTTATTATTATTTCTATTTTTTTTTTATCTGATTCATCAATTAATCTAAAAAAAAAAAAAAAAAGACCGATTAATTGATTTTCAAAATAATCGGTAGTTGCAGCCCTAGTGGATATTTCCCTTCAGTCTGTCCTTCAAACTCAGTGCAGACTAATTTGGATTGTTTTTTAGCGCTGCTAAGGAGGAGAAAGTCAGTAATTAATGGCGGTGCGTCATTGCATCTCGCCAGTTAAGAGGCTGAAATCGGCACGTTTACCTGGATGTTGTGTTTTCATCAATGCCAATCTGAGCCTGAGGCTATAAAAACCCATGACAACTGCAGATTCATTTGTCCTGGGTGTGAATGCCGATTGTGTTGGGGGGGCAGGTGGAGTAGCACCACAGGAGATCAGGGAGGCAGTTAAGCATGGTTCAAGGGAGATATGACAGTAGGAGGAGATGAAGACATTCAAATAATGGCAGAACAGAATGAAATAATAATATCATAATATTTGATGATATATACTGAAATAAGAGAAAATAATTCTCCATTTAAAGGTACAATATAACAACCTGTCGCCTCCTTTGTTGTGTAAAACTTGAGTCCGCGCTATGGTGCCATCATGAAGGACGCATGGATGTGTGGAGCAGTTTAAAACGTTTGAAACGGATGGATCTTTTTTTGTATGTAAAGGGAGCATTAATAAGCCTGAAGATGTTTATCTTGAAGACCTTTTGGAGGTGTGCAGGATGCAGAAAACTCAGTCAGAGCTTGTCATCTGCAACATTTATAATGTTCCTGCAGCTTAAGGCAAGGTAGATTTAAGGATTTGTAAGATTTGTAAGAAAACATCTTGCATTTCTGGCCAGCTTCCTTGGTAATTTTGTGTTTTTTCACTTTGGCATGTGAAATTTTACTGCTTGAATTCTCATCATGGCGAGTTTAAGAAGAGGAATTTATGAAATTATTTTACAAAAAAATAGATGTTACCAAATATTTTTAGAATTCACTATAAAACTTCAGAAAAAAAACTATTCATAAAATCCTACTTCCCATATCTGAGCATTTTTAAGACTTTTGAAAGATTATTTTAAGTCAATCTTATACCAATTAAGGCCTTATATTTTTATTCATTAACTCAACATCTTTTAAAACTTTTTAAGGCTCCACTTGAACCCTGTTCTATGAACTAAAAAGGTGCCTCAATATTTCAGGACAGATGTGCAAAGCCGTGGACTTGCACAAACACAGTCATGTAACAATCTGAGGCCTGTGTATGCAGTCACCGTCCATATCTGTGCACTACAAAACAAGATGCTAACATTGCATGCAGTGTGAGTAGTGCTTCTTCCTCCCTGTTGGGTTCAAGTTAACATTTTGGTAAAGACTATTACCAGGTGTTCACAGTCATGAGTCATTCTCCTCCAACTACCTACCTTCCAACTTGCAGTCTCTCAGCAGCTCGAGGATGTTAGGAAGACAATCAGACAGGTTCATGTCCTCCAAGTTGAGACTCCTCAAAAAGCGATTTGACTCTAAAGTATATTGGATTTATTAGAGTTGGACAGATAAATCAGCCAGGATGATATAAGGGCGGGGCAGACAGATAGAAGCTTGTTGTTGATATATCTGTATCTACAGATAAGAAAAAAATGTTTGAACTGTGGTGATGCCCTGACAGTGATGTGACACTTACCTGAGAGAGTGCTGAGGAGTTGGCTTTGAGAGGAGCCAATTGGTAATCTTATCCCGACTGCGTGAAATGAGGTGAGATATGGCGAGCGTCTCAGCA
The DNA here is from genome assembly GCF_026936395.1 of Plectropomus leopardus. Taxonomy (NCBI): domain Eukaryota; kingdom Metazoa; phylum Chordata; class Actinopteri; order Perciformes; family Serranidae; genus Plectropomus; species Plectropomus leopardus. The sequence continues at coordinate 1,925,749 of NC_142180.1, forward strand.
CAGATGTCACGTAGCACAGATCTCTTTGGACCTCAGTTACTTTGAGTGCCAGCTTCTCCAGGGGCAGCTCTGCCCGGAGAAAGGAAACATTTATACATCAGACTGCTATAGTATTACTTGACTCAGTATTTAGAAGTCACTATCATTCTGCTGTATGGATTCATTTTAAACAAAATTCTTGAAAAGGGACATTTTAGGTTTACATTATATTATATTCATTTAGCTGATGTTTTTGTCCAAAGTGTCTTGAAATAAGTGCATTCAACCATGTGGATACAACCCAAATAATGCAAGTTTAATACAACTCTGGTCTCAATCCTGTCCACCTTATTCCTAGCCCACATTATACCTTTGATGAATTATAGATGCCACTTCTGCAGCTGAACCAAAACAGGCTTTTAAATATGGCAATGGTTTGCTAATCCTCTTTCCTCAAAACATTTGGAACACACCAAATGTTACATCTAAGAAAGAATAACATGGTCATACTTCTGCACTCTGTGACAACCATGTCAAAGCATTGACTGTTTTCCTTTTTAACCAAACAAGTTAGAAATTAGCTTGCCTTGCTAAAACATTGTTAAATTTAACAGAGCCCGAGATGGCTTACGGTGAACATCTGCTCCTTATGAAAGATGATTTAAGATTTCTTTTGACCCATTAACACACATATAACATAATTATGTATTGATTTTAGCTCCATGGAAAGTGAATGAACAACATGTTAATGCTCCGCTCCTCTGCCTTAACAATGCAGTTTACACATTTTAGAACAGCTGATTTATTAAGTCCGAATTCTAAAGAGTGAAACCTGACACAAAATTTAGCAGCAGACCTCAATAATATCAGTAATAAAATGTAGGCATTTATTTAATATGGAATGTTGCTGAGTTTATTTTAAAACAGGTGTTGTTCTAATGTCCTTTTGGACAGAAGTGTTGAGTTCAGTTTCATTAATAATGAATACTGACCTCACTCCTTGTCTTGCTCTTTGTTTGTTAAGGTAAAGGCTGCACGGCTAAGGTAAAAAAAAAAGACAGGAAAATGTCTTTTGGCTGCTAAAAGAACGATATTACAAAATTGGAAGATGCATAAACCAAATGTTGCTCAATAGAAACATGGCATCTTGAGGCTTTTCAACCGTCTTGGAATGGAACAAGTAGTTGGTACTATCAGAAAAATGACATACAGCTCTGGGATTAACTGGGATGAAGTTTGGGAATGTGTTTCAGCCCTACGAATCTGCATGTAATTTTGACTATTACTGAGCAGCTCTGTACAAGTCTCGAGACCTTGGCCCCCTCCACACAGGTTTACTGACATTATGACTATTTGAAATGAAAGATTAAGTTTTGAGGTACTGTACTTTTTGTTTGGAGGGCATGTTGTTGAAGTCATTCTGTTTCAACCTCTCTGTGACACTGAGGTTCCTCTTCCCCTAACCACTAGCACTGGACTGGTTCAGCACTTGTCTTGTGTTTTAACAGGTATAGTATATTTACAATCCTGCTCACTTTAAGTGTCAGGGCCCATACACATGCCACGTTTTTTTGCTCCTCAAATACATAGCTTTCAATGTAGATGCGCAGCTGGTGCATTCATAAGCTACAGCTATGCTGTAACAACGTTAAAGTGTTCCAGGGCAACAGTTTTTCAAGGTGTGACATCTGCCCTCTAAAATGAACAGAGTTTAACTATTGGAAAGCAGCAGTGCGTGCCACATGTCATGTGACCAGGAACAACCAATCATAGCCAGCAGATATCTCTCTCTTCTTTTATGAATGTCAGTCTGTGGCAAATATGAAGATGTTGATTACTTAATGCAGGGCTACACAGGGCTTTACATCTGTCTCACTGACATTATTCTCGGCCCAATACACACTTTAGAAACACTGCCTGGAAGAAGTTCAGCTCTACACCCAAAGTTGCTGGTAAGAGGACTGTTATACAGTGCTGGTAATGGCCACTTAGCAACCTCAGACGCAACCTACCTCCGCAGTCATGAAAGCTTGACAAAATCAGAACCCAGAGCCTGACCTCAGGCAGTTAAAGATGCAGCATGTGTACGAACACTTAGATCACTTTGGCAGTAGTTTCACAGTACCTGACACGTCAGACTCCGCAGGCCTGGGATGATGTATGAAGTAGGTTGGCCCCCACATAAATGTCTCGATCTCCACATACAGGGAAGTCAAGTTAGGGCTTGAATCCAGCAGGATCTCTACAAGGTTGTTGTAAGGCAGGACGCCGATGCTCAGGTCAGTGAGAGAGCTACGGGAGCTCTCAGTCAGCTGCTGCAGAGCTCTGGCCAGGCCCAACACATCGGAGTCCCTGAAGGTCGCTACACGCGAAACTCACACATAAATAGTCAGTCCAAATGTGTTGTCCAGTGATTAAACTATTCTCTGAATGTGAAATAATCCTCTATCTCAGTTTTGTTAAGTGAATGAATGGATTCAATACAACAATACTGTCTACACTTTTTTGTGGTTGCCGTTTTGTTTGCCTTATGCACTTGCAAATGCCCAAAGCGGACACCTTTACATTCCTGCTAATGCGTTCATGCTATTCATCTGCAGGAAGCTATGTGCTAAGTGTCCCCAGAGGCAGTGAGGAAGAAGTCTGCAAGCCAGTAAACATGGATGGAAACAATGCTGGATTCAAAACACTTAAAAAATAAGCTTTGCAAGAGTTTTGTGTAAAAGTAAAAGGTATTTAACAGCTTTTTTTTTAGACCTTTAAAGGACCACTGCATAAGAGTTAGGGGGACATATTGGCAGAGATGGAATATGATATATTAAGTATGTTTACTTTAGTGCATAACCAGCTAAAAATAAGAATCAGTGTTCTCGTTACCTTAGAATAAGCCGTTAATATTCACAAAGGAAGCAGTTCCTAGTTTATTGAGATTGACATATTGCACCGCCATGTTTCGTGTCTGTTTTCGTGTCCGCCCCCTGAACTTCTGGATTTTAAGTTAAAGGAGAAAAAAGGTGACTTCAGATTAGCATGTGTTGAACTAGCCGTCAGAAATACATGGATTTTTAAGCTGAAACTGCTTTATTCGGATTTTTATCCGTTAAAATCACTGGGTCTCTTTGTTTTAGAAAGGAGGAGACCTCTTTAGAATTCAGCTCACAGTAAAAAATCTCTTGAATGTCTGTATCAGAAAAATTGAGCACACATTAACTTATGAGAGAAAAGGGGTGAGCAGCAGCAGCCTGTCCCCAAGATGCCAAACTGCATCAGAGATTCACTGATTTATCACATGAAACTGCTTTTTTCAGTGTTTTTAGCTGTTTCAATCGCCTGGTCTCTTTGTTCTGGAGAGGAAGAGACCTCGGTGGATAATTCGGCTCCCAATAAAAAACCCTGAATAATCAAAACTGAAGGAATTTCAGCCATGAGAAGTTTAAAATAATTGTAATCTGCAATTCACGGCTAGATGCCACCAAATCCCGCTAAATTTTACACACCTCACCTTTAAGGATACACACAGGGCACCTCCAATTGTTGCCAGTGCTACATGAATGTCATAGACTTCAATTTGAAAATCTTGCTGAAAGAGTGGAAGCACCAATACATTGCACTAACTCCATAACAACCCTTAGCACCCCCACCCCTGTACTTATAACACATTAATTAGCAAACTTACAGAAGCTGTGAAGACTTAAAGAGCGAAGGCAGAAGAATGTGGGCAGGGCAGCGATCAGCACACGGAGGATGTTGGAGCCACACTGTCTGATCTCCAAACATTCAATCTGTCCCCATGGGCAAGCCACTGCTGAGGACTCGTCACATGGACTGAGGATTTGGCAGAGAACCTGCGGGTCCACAGTGAAGTTTGCTTTTTCAGATTCCTCCTCCTGTAGAGACACTGAGTCCAGCTTTGTGCGTTTGCAGGGAGTGACTTGATCCTTGTGATCTTGTGAAGCCCTTGTCCCAAGACCTGGACTGCAGCTGACTCCGTCTGAACTGGCTGAAGCAGCTTGTGATATACAGCTTCTCTTTTTGCTGTGCATTCTGTCCTTCAGCTCGGGGCTGACATACTGAGATCCCCTACCATGTAGGAGCCAGGCCAGGACTGCAGGACTCTCTGTGTTTAAAACAATCTTTTTAGCCACCCCGTGGTCCAGAAGGCGGTGGAGGACATACAGTGTAGTTTGAGTCTTCCTTTTTGACAGATTAATGTCGTGTGATACACCAATACTCCAGATATGTCTTTCTAAGACATTCAGCAGAGGCTGCTGCTCACCAGTTAACCTTTTACCTGGCATATCTAGTGAAAAATGTCTGATACATTTAGCTGCAGCCAGCAGGAAGGATAGGGTGTTTAAATGTTTGATGTTTCTGGTGACATAGGAATTTCTGTTGCCACTGAATATAAAAGTAAAAAGCAATCTCATAACTTCGTGTTTGGCCTCTTCTTCTGTGCGGAAGTCTAGAGCCTGAAAAGTAACACAGAAAACACATCACATCTGGGTTCTAGATGTTACCATGTGAGATTGTTCATTGTTAACCCTTGAAAACCTGAATCGACGTCACTTTTCTTGTGCTGCGACACCTTCACAAGTATTAAAACTTTCAAAATCTATGCAAATGGTTTGCTTTCTTTTGAAAACATAAGAAAAAAAAGCAATGTTATTTTTGGAAAATAATTTTTAAAGAACCCAAGGGAAAATGTCCAAACTACAAACTATATTTATAACTGTCATGATGATATATTTAAAATTATTTTGCATAACTAACATAACTTCTGTGCATCATTATTTTAAGCACATTTTTGGGGGTCATTTCCTTGTTGTTGCTGTTTTTTTGTTTGCTTGTTTGGTTGTTTTTCCTTTTACTTGGTTTCATTTTATTTTCTAAATTTCAGGTAGTTTTCCTGTACTTAAAAAAAATGCTAGTTTTTGTTTATTTTTTTTCTTAAGTTGCTCATTTGCCTTTATTTTTGATTGAGATCAAGTCAATTTTCTCAGGTCTCAAAGGGTTAAAGAAGACATTGCACATACTTGGTGGGGTCCTTTCAGGTCCTGTAGTATTGCAGTCCACCCAGAGTAAGTTGATATCCCTGAGATGAGGTAAACAAAAAGGACAAATAAAAACAAAAATAAAAACGCGTGTACTATTTCTATGAACAGAGAAAAACTAAGAAACACCATCTTTGCACTTCAACTCCAGTTCTTACCTCTCTGGTTTAGGGGAGGCTGGAGCTCATCAAGCTGACAGACAGTCAGGTAAGGAAGAAGTTCCTCGATGAGAGGTGTTGGAAGGTCTAAGTTAGGACAAATTAGTTAAGTTTGGGACGAAACAAAGAAAAAACCACTAATGCTATACTGTATGTAAGAAATTTCTTTCAAAGAACGAGTACTAAAACCCAGAAATTAGTTAACATTTCAGCACCTCCTTGTCTCAAAGTCAGTGGTTTATTTATGAATCAAGGTCTGTGGTATTGAAGTTAAGACTTTATCATAACGTGACTAACAACTGGCTAAAAAAAACTATGTTAACGTAGCTGTAGTCCGTAGTGTAGTTCATTTATGACCTAATTTTAGCTTTTCACCTCTGGCAATTAAATTTTGGCTTCAAGAATCGCAAAATTTGTGTTCCTTTGTAAAGATGATCTTGCTGAACAAAACGTGTAAGTGTCATAAACATGTGTTCACCACAGAGCTTATTTTCAGCAATGATCCAAAATCCAGTGGAAAAATTCTATAGGTTTTTGTGACATGGGAACCAGGGCTACATCAGCTTCCAGGTTGGCCTTCAAAAATTGTCATCCCCGGGGCACTCTATTGGCAATACTGCCTAGCTCCAGATCTTTGAATCGGCCCAGTCAACTGAGTGAGTTGGCTGATTCTGAAGATGGAAATGGAGTGTAACCAGCTGATAATTCTGTCTGACATCAGGCAATCGGCAACAGTGTTTCCCACAGAGTTAGAATCTATGTGTGGCAGTAGGCAGGCTTAGGCAGCATCTATCTTTTCATACCTTCATGGAATTTCAGTCTGCTCAATACACAACACACTCATGACATGTCAACAAAGTGATGTTAACCTACACCTATTTTCCTTATTACAGAGCTACACAACCATACACCTTCTGAATTCAAGTTTCTCTCTTTTACCGAAACCAAGACAACAGCGTTTTTTTTTAATGGCCAAACTGACTGTGTGAGCTGCGCTGCCAGTGTGGTGAGTCTTGCCCATTTGCGTGTCATAAAACGCAAACCTTTCAGCAAAAGTAGACAGTGAAAATGGTCTTTGATAGTTGGATTGACTCTATACCACCTTTTACTACAGTCTCAATGTCTATCTGTCACATGCATGAGAAAATACAAATTTATCTGTTTTACTCAACCTTTCCTGTTTCTGTCTCAAAATAAAAGCCCTCTGACAATGTTTCTCTCGACAGCATACCTTCAGTTATTGACACAAGGCATTATAATGTAAAACATTTGCAGGATCATGTTGTTGACAAAGCAGCTCTGCAGCAGTGCTGCAACAACAAATACTGCCAATGTGAACACACACTGCCCAGGCAGGCAGTGTGGCCTCAGCGAACCTCCAGGGCACTTTATGCGCACTGCATGCAAACATCCTCAGTACAGCCCAGGCTGAAGTTAATAGAAAGATGAGAGTCCGTATTTTTGATGGTATATCACACAATCAGGATTTCTAAATATCCTTGTATGATGTAATACCATGATACCTCCTATACCTAGCAGTAGCTGACTTGTGTGCGTGTCCCTTTTTTATCATCATTCTGTACCACCTCTCTAAATTTGAATGCGTTCGTGGGTCATGTACACAGCATATGTAAAACTCTTCATGAGTTATTTTTATCCCTCAGCAGCAATTTGAGTTTTAGTCAGGTATTTAGAGGAGCAGCTGCTACAGAGTAAGTGAACGTAAATTTTTGGACCCAGCACAATGAACTGTTAAGTTGTACCTTCACAGTGAGTGAAGTTCTGTTGCTCTGTCTCTGCCCCAAGTACACACTGCACCATGAATAAAAAGTCTATTTGTGATGGCAAATGTTGTGATTATGGTGGCCCACCACAAATAAATGAATGTGTGGGAAACCCTGAGCAATAACTGATGTCACAAACCAGTCATGATCTGTTGATGTTCAAATGGGACCTGTAAGGTAAACCAGACACAACAAAGGAATAACTGCTGGGGTAACTTGTTCTAAAATCTAGCTCACAGTCAGTGCTGGGAAGGTTACTTTAGAAATATAATAGGTTACAGATCCCTAGTAACCCGGATAACAATGGAATGAGTTACATAACTATTCTAATTACTTCACAAAAGTAATGTAATGTTACATGTTACATCTGATTACTTATTAACAAACATATTTACAAATGTTTTATACAGGGCAATAAAGCTGAAAAGAGCTAAAACCATAAGTGCATAAACGGTGCGCTTCAATTTCAGCTACCAGGTGAGAGTGCAGTATTCCAAAATGCATGACTTTCCCTGGGAAATCACCTTTTCTTTTGTGGCCATAAATCAGTAGAATACTCTTTCAACAGAGCTAATAAGGTGTACAAACTTTCAAACCTTTTCATGTTTGACAAAGCAATTGATACGTTCACAGCAAACCTGTACAAGTTTGTGAGTTAGTGCACGGAGGGTGAGGTTCAAGATTTGCGATTGTACAGCATTTTTTTTTAAATGTAACTTTGCACATATTTGTGAATGTTGGGGGGTGAGAGGGGGCCAAACTGGTTTTAGGATGTAAGAATGACTGTGCCCTGATAATTTTATAACCGCAATTTTGCACAACTTTGAGATTTTTCATAATTAGGTGGGGTTGGATATGAGAATTATAATGTTTGTAAAACCCTGGTACGATGCATCTATCATCATGAAGTGGTTCGAACGACTAGTCATGTCACACATCAAATCCACCCCCCCCCCACCCTGGACCCCTTCCAGTTCGCATACAGAGCCAAACGATCCACAGAGGATGCAATTTGCCCTGCCCTCCACCCAGCTCTCACTCACCTGGACAAGAAAGACTCATATGTGCGAATGCTGTTCATAGACTTCAGCTCAGCTTTCAACACCATAATACCACAACAACTCATCTGCAAACTAGACAAACTAGGCCTCAGCACCTCCCTCTGCAACTGGCTATTGGACTTCCTCAGCCAGAGGCCACAAGCTGTGCGTGTTGGCAACAACACCTCTAGCAGCAGAGGACTGAGCACGCAGCCTTGTGGGGCCCCTGTGCTCAGTCCTCTGCTCTTCACCCTGCTGACACACGACTGCACAGTCGACTGCACACCCACAGCTCCAACCACCTCGTGAAGTTTGCGGACGACACAACACTGGTGGGGCTCGTCACCAAGGGCGACGAGACTCACTACAGGAAAGAGGTTGAGCTCCTGACCATGTGGTGGAAGAACAACAACCTCCTGCTAAACGTCAGCAAGACTAAGGAGACTGTTGTCAACTTCCAGAGAGGCCACATCCAACACCTGCCACTGACCATCGACAGAGCTGCAGTGGAGAGGGTGAGCAGCACCAAATTCCTGGGGGTGCACATCAGTGAGGATCTCTCCTGGACTACCAACACCGCATCACTGGCCAAGAAAGCCCAGCAGCGCCTCTATTTCCTGCGCAAACTCAAGCAGGCAAGTGCTCCACCACCCATCTTGACTACATTCTACAGAGGAACCATAGAGAGCATCATTTCCAGCTGCATCACAGTGTGAGGTGGGAGCTGCACCGACTACAACAGGAAAGCACTGCAGCGCATTGTGAATACAGCTGGGAAGATCATTGGGGCACCACTCCCCTCTCTGCAAGACATCTACACCACCCGCCTCACCCGAAAAGCCACCACAATTGTGAGCGACGCAAGCCACCCCGCACACAATCTGTTCAGCCTCCTGCCCTCTGGAAGGAGGTACAGGAGCCTCCGCTCCCGCACTACCAGACTCACCAACAGTTTCATCCACCAGGCTGTGAGACTGCTGAACTCTCTCCCCTCTCTCCCCTCCTGAGGAGAGTTAAGTTATTAATTCTACCTCTCATTTGTGCAATAACCCCCACAGCTGCTACAATGTTTTTGTTTACACAGTTTATATACTGGTTATTCTATTTTTGCACTACACTGTTTACACTGTTTATTTACTGGTTATTCTGTTTTTGCACTATTTATTCTGCTGTTTACATTCTGTTTATCTGTTTTCTCTCTACTGCACTCATTACTATTTTTGCTCTTGCTTTTTTAGTTAGTTTAGTTTTTTTAGTACTATATTTTTAATTCTTTAATTCTATTTTTAACTCTGTTGTGCCTGTGCACTTTACTGTATGCCCTGTCCTGTCTGATATCTGTCTACGCATGGGATAGTGAGAAAAGTAATTTCGATTCCTTTGTATGTCAAGTACATGTGAAGAAATTGACAAATAAATCTGACTTTGACTTTGACTATCCTTCTTTTATATAAGGTTAATGTTATATTGTGCCCTGTCCCTGTCTAAATAAAATTACATTACATTACATTTGTCACAATGGTTTGCTGACCCCTGTTATTCAGAAATCTGCCAAAAGAAGGCATTCGTGCACGGCAAAAAAAAAGTAAAGCAACAAAATGAAAGTTTTATTTGACATATAAATTCAAAACTAAATTATCTATCTATCTATCTATCTATCTATCTATCTATATATATATATATATATATATATATATATATATATATATATATATATATATATATATATATATATATATATAACCCCTTTGTAATAGCCTTTGTAGCCTAATCACCGAAATTATGATCAGTAACTGTAATTTAATTACACATTCTTAGCAATTGTGAGCGATTACAATTACATTCATCCAGTAATTTAATTATTGTAACTAGTTACTCCCTCGCATTGTTCATTAATGTCTTTTTCTGTATAAAGTCGAATATATTGAGGACAATGAAGAAAAAAACGTATTCCTTGTAACATAATGTGTTAACGTTTACGTTACTTGGCTAAAAAAGCTGATTCTAACTTTTTGGTGAAATTTTTTAATGGTAGTTTGGAAACTGTTTTGGCCAATTCTCTGGAAAATATGGCCAAAACTTAAAAATGACTGTATGGAGGTCAGTGCAGCGGGCTGTCTTCACTCATGGGATATTTAGCTAAGGTTAATATTAACATTATGCTAACGTTAGCCACTGCTAGCGTAGCGTTAGCAGTTAGCGTAACCTCTGTTCTGTGTTAAAACTATTGGTGTTCTTCAAGGCTAACTTTAAGTACTTACAAGTTAACGTACCAGGAGCAGAACTTACCGAGAACAGCCTGAGTGCCCACAGCAGCAAAATGTTTCCTGACAGCTCGGAAACATATCTCCTTTAGACATTCCTCTTTTGGGTTTCTCTGAGATGTTTTGCGAAGAGTGTCGCACATTTTTTAGCATTTATGTGTGTATCTCATGCTATTGATACAATTAACCAGCCGAGAAAAGCAGCGGTGCTTCAGCTGGGCTTGTGGTCTCTTCTTGTCTGTAACTTTTCGATTTGTTACCACCGCCACCAACCTGTTCTTCTCTTATTTTAATAGCGGCTCGAAAACCAACGTATGTGCAAACCGCCACCTACTGTACCGGAGTGTGACATCATTTTTCAAGCAAGTCATTTTTTGGAAGTATCTGGTGTATGGTTGAAAATATTCCCATTGGACTGCTGTTACTGATAATTCAGGAGCATTTCTAAAATGACTGTTGTAGTTTTTAAGTGGTAGACCACTGATCATCTGGAAAAGGACTGCAGAGACTCTGAACCAAGATTTCTTTAATAACAGCCTAACTAATTGCAGACAAACTACAGTGAAAATCTTTATTTATGACTTACAAATATATTTGATATAATATGTAAAATGGCATAAGTACACCTGCAGAGTCGATAGCTTATTAGAAATTTATAACACAATTTATTGATGATTAATGATGCATTTACAGCTACATTGTAACCATTTTTTGTTTTTATCAAATGATTATAATTGACCTAAAATAAAATAGGCCAAAGTGATATACTAAGCATTACTAAAGTAATAAGTTGTGTAAACTTTTTAAAAAACTAGCCCTTTTGGAAAGTGGTGTTGTATCAAAGACGGTTTCCCCATCGATATGTGTCCTTCATTTCAGCCCAACCCAAACCGCTCGTTTTTTTATGGTTTGATACTTATAGCATTTATCACTTTATGGTTTTATTCCAGACCTAGGTGTTTCTCCTGTGTTTTAATTATTTTGGCACTTAGTTTTACCTGAGGATGTACATAATTCTCTTTTTCATTATTAATTATTATTTTATTACATTTTTGTTATTCCCTCTATTTGCCCCACTTCCCCTCTTTTCATGAAATATCAATTTTGTACATTTTATATTATATGCTATATTTTCTATTATTTAACACTACAACTTTGATCAATGAATCCAAACATTGGTAAACCACAGGAGTAAGATAACTGGTCGTTTCTCTGTCCCCCCTGAGCATGTTAACTAACCCCTTTTTATTTTATTTTTTTTTTAAAAAAACATACCAACTATGCATTAACAGGGGGAAACAGTATTCAGTGGAAGAACACACTTCGTTACAACAGTGTTACCACAATATCTCTATTCCTAAATTGTGACCAGACCTCATCAACAATAACTGCAAGCTAACAAAATGCAGTAAACTGCAACTGGATAATCCAGCTATGGCCAACATGAAACACTGTGACATGATTGTTGGCTTAAGATTTTATTCTGAGGTCTGTGCTGAAATCAGATTAGCACCGAGGTAAAGGGTCAGACACATCCTCGCTATTACTATCACACAATGACGGCTGTTTGACATACAATGAACACTCTGATTCACTGCTGTTTCCAGAGTGAAGCAAAGACAGCAGAGAACAGAAGCTTGTAGAGAGTCAGATAAATGGGTGAATGGAGAGGGTCACTCAGCTTTAGTGTTGCATCTGTGGATTATAAACACGCAACTAGGCTACCAAAAGAGTAACTGCTCCCAGTCAAATGATCCTGTTTGTGCTGCCAACAAGGAACAACAACATGGGTCTTATGCACCCTGAGGTGAGGTGGCATGGCACTAAGGCAAGTTACTGAAATTGTGGGCTGTTTAAAGGCCTTTGCGCACAAAAGACAAAAGGAAAACACACACAAAACAAAAATACTTTTTTGGACGATTACTCGCCTACAAAACGTTCACAAGAAGGATAATATTCACATTCTGTGCATTCCACCGGAAATTAAATGTTCGCACTGTCATACAATTATCACTTGTTGTGTGTCTTTATAAGAAACCTACACTCAACTTTAGCAGGTGGCACCATGTATGGCCTTTAACAGACTAGAAAGGCACTTTACAAGTCCCTTACCATTTACTATTTAACCCTTTGAAACCTGAATCAACATCGATTTCTTGTGTTACCCTCAGATGCCTTTCACAGCTGTTAAAACCTCTGAAACCTGAGCAAATTGGCTTGATTTCTTTTGAAAACATGGCTAAAAAGGCAACAAACACCTTAGCAAGAAATGTCCGGTGGTTTGCAAGAAATTAGGAACAGCTGACAAAAAAATGACCTGAAAATTAAAAATTAAATTCAATTAAAAACACGGAAAAAAAGAGAGAGAGCAAAAAAGAAAAAAAAATAGAAATTTGTTTTTTAATTACAATTACATTTTTGCAATTTTTCAAGCATTTATTCCTTTTTTCACCATTTTTTCTTTTCTTTTTTTCTAAATTGTGGGGGTTTTCTTGTAACTTTTTACTAATTCCTTGCTTATTTGGGTTAATTTCTTGAGAAGTTGCTGATTTTCTTCTTTCCATGTCTCTGAAAAAGATTAAGCCAATTTGTTAAGGTTTCAAGGTCACAAATGAAAAAAAATCCAGTATCAATGTCAATGCTTTTTGCCCCGAGAAGTTACTGCATTCATGATGGACAGATTACAAATCATTCTTTTTTGGTTTTAATATTTTAAAAAAATCCAACACAATAACTGAATAACAAATAAATAACAGAGTACACAGTCCATGCGGTCGAGTGATTGATCGTCTGTAGAGCTTCTCCTGCTATACTACACCCTTCTGGTCCTCATGAGAGCGTTGGTGAAAGACGAATGATACGGCAGCATCCCAGGAAGCTTTCAGCACCTGGTCCCTCAGGCCCTTCTTGTCAAAGCAGTGGTTCCACTGGGAGAGGTCACTGGTACAGTCAGAGTCATCAGCAGGAGGCCGCACCTCCCTACTGTTCACACAGCGGCGGCAGCGAAACCTAACAACACCGCAAGAGGGGGGATGAGTTCAAAACACCAGGAACATTATGATCATGCATGACCTATGACAAAATGAAAAAAATTAATATATGTTGAGAGATGTAATCTAATAAATGTAGCATCATTCAAGAATTTTCCGAATCATGTTTACCAAACTCTCTTAACAGACTTGTTTCATTTCAGCCTGATGAATTCCACCTGTTCATGATCATCAGCATGACCAACACCCTGACACTGACACACAAGGCAACCTGTTCTGCTCTGTTTCTAGCCAAACTTCATTCACAGAAATGTTACAGAATAGCTAAAAGAGAACTGTCACACTGTTGATATCAAGTACTGCTGTCAGAAAGACAATAAGAAACACAATAAATTATGTTAGAGGACCAGTTTGTTGTTGAAAATATTTTCTACACAATTAGAAAATATTAATAGTTGAGCTCCTAATGATTTGTCTTTACAACAGTGCTGTACTGTGACAGACAGAGAGACAGTGGTGTATTTCTGCAGCCATATGCATGGCTTTAAAGATCTGACAAAAAGAATGCATACTTCAGCCTTTGTACAAACACAGCTTTAACTGTGAATTTACAGTTTTTTATGCATCTGGCCCCTAGGATCAAGGTAAGGTAACACCCGTAAGTAGATTTGGTTTGTAGTAAAAGACAAGGTTTCCTTCTTGCAAACGTTTTCAAACAGCAAAGAGAATAGACAAATTAAAGCAGTCAGATTTCAACAAACACTCAAGTCAAAAGTTACTTGTCAATGGCAACTCAATTCTCCTCAGAGTGAGCAGCATGAACTACTGTACTTGTGAGAGTGATTTGTTGTGTTACCTGTCATGTGTGTCGCTGGTTGTCTCCTCGTTGAGAGTGAATAGTTCTCGGAGTTCACCCAGAGAGAAGTGACGCTCCACGTCCTGCTCCTCATCCACCACACAGCTGCTCAGGGCCTTCTTATGGGCCTGCCTCTGCAGGATCTTCTCCTCGATCGTCCCCGTCTGGCAACAACCACACACACACACACACACACACACACACACACACACACACACACACACACACACACACACACACACACACACACACACACACACACACACACACACACACACACTATTGATTTCAAGGTCCTCAACTTTGCTGAATAATTCAGTCAGTAGAAATACCTAATTTATGTTTCCAAAAACATTCCCGATGTCACTTAAAACCTAAAACAGACATTAAGCAGTGGTGATGATCTCTTTTAGGTCTGCATCTTGTGAGCTGTGATGAACTCACCGACAGCAGTCTGTAAATGTAGCACGTCTTCTTCTGGCCGTCTCTCCATACCCGTGCCATCGCTTGCTCGTCATTGGCTGGGTTCCAGTCAGGATCAAACATAACCAAGCGATTAGCACCAATCAGATTCAGGCCACATCCACCTGCCTTGCTACTCAGCATGAAGATGAACTCTGGATTCTGAGAAACACATTGATTCAGATGTTGTTCAGCTGCTTCACAAAGCTCACAGTGAGTGTTGTTTGAAATGGAATTTCCAACTCACAGATGGACTGTTGAATCTTTCTACGATCTTGGCCCTTTTCTTGATAGACATTGTGCCATCCAGTCGAACATAGAGGTATCTGTAAAAAACCAGCAAGAGGGTTGTTGATCACTTAAACCCAGAAATCACATAATAGACACAAATAAAAAGCAGTTTGTGGAAAAGTACCTTCTAGATCTGCAGAGCTTTTCAAAGAGGTCCAGTGTTTGAGTGTAGTTGGAGACAAGCACCACCTTGTCACTGGTTGTAGTCCTTGTCATTGCCAGAATGTAGTCAAGAACCAGCATTTTCCCTGGAACCAAGGAAACAATTTCTTACCCATGAACAGGTTGTGTATGAGTCAAACAGAGTTGTCCGCATGTAATATCCCGTTCAGAAACAGAACAATCTGTCAATAAAACACTATGAAAAAAGGGTTGCCCATCAGCTCCTCCATCCCAACTGACTACACAGTAAGTGACTGAAATGATAATACAAGCAGAACCAGCCCTTCAAGCTATTAATGAGGCGGCCACACATCTTAAGATGTTCACATCCGTCCCTGTAATTCTGACCCTCTTAGAACAAGTCAGTTTAAACTTTGTTGTGGTAGAAAGTGACTCAGCAGGAGCCATCAAGCTATGTATCTGGATTACTTTTACACCAACTGCTGTGTACTGAGCAATATGTAACATGAATGAATTATTTTATTTCAGTTACATGTATCATGTGAAACAGATTATTTCACACTTTGTTTTCAATCAGTAACTAAAAAAGCAATATGCTGAAGTCCAAATAATAAAAAAACCATTACACTCTAAACTGTAATCCTCTATTATTCCACACTATAATCAGTCCTGAATTATTTCACACTATCATACATTATAATTTGTAATCATTTTACATTTTTAGACTTTTTTTAAAATTCAGCAGAGAGCCCATTCCATAACCTGACTCCCAAAACTGAAATATTATTATATCTATATTTTACATTTGTTCTCACTTTACATGTTTCAAAAATGAACAACACTCTTAAATTATAATTTCTTTCTCTCAATTCAAAAAAATCAATACAGACCAGAATGCTTTTGTTAACAACTCGAAAAAGTATTTCCAATGTTTTTAAATACACAATATCTACAAATTTTAAGGTGCGGGATCCTCGAAAAATATTGGCAGAATCATAATAGCCAGCTTTATGTACTATCCTAAAAGCTATTCTCTGAAGTTTAATTATAAGGTCTCGATTTGTTTCACATGCATGCTATTTACATGTTCTCACCAGAGAGCTGAGGCTCCACAGCTTTAGTGCAGTAGCCTGGTGGAAACAGATCCAGCGCCCCCTCAAAGCCCTCCTCACCCTCCACACACTTGTCATAGATGAGAGCTGGGTCTGTGACAAACAACAGTGGTTAGTATTTCTACTAAGCAGCTGATAATTTTACATAAGCAGATGGACACTGTGTGGCTAATGCCATAAAAGACAAACATAAGACAGCCTCAACCACAGTGTCCCCTGTTCCATTTGGCTTCAGCACTTACGATTGCATAGTTTCTTGAGTGATGTGATGGAGGACAGGGAGGAGACACTTATTTTGCCCTCTTGTAACGTCTCGATGGGTTTGGCCTGCCTCAGGAAGCGCTTATAGAGCTCTGACTGCAGAGGAGTCAGCCTGCAGGAAAACAGTCATTATTTACTACATGTTTACAGAAGTATTTCACAGATATTAGAAGGGTCCTCTCAGCCGTCTGTGCAGTGGAAAGAAGCAAATACTGGAAATTGGTGCTAAATGACCAGAGAAGAAAGAGGAAAAGGACGCTTTGCCCAAGAGGTAGAAAACCTACAACTACCAGAAGGCAATACGCTGCATCGCACTAATAAAGGCCCCCGTTGCCGGGTGAAGTAATGCAAACTCGTCCATGTGACACAAGGATGGACAGCTGGTAAAAACTCATATTACAGTTAAAGTATGATAAAACATGTTTCTGAAAACATGTAACAGAGTTTTAGTTCATATTTTTCAGCACTTAATTTAACGTTTGATCAAAGTTTTTTTCAGCCTCACTGTGCCAGAATCAGTATTGAGCTCACTTGCTGTTCACAAATTCTTGCTATTACAGCTACTTAGGGCACTAAAATATGTTTCTGAAAACACTTTAGGAAAGGAATAGGCAGTGCAGGAGGGCTGGAGGGATATGTGGGCACTAGTTAGATGAAGGGAAGAACTTTGCATTAACTTCTCCTCAACCTCCTCGTACCAGAAACCAAATGAGTCAACCTACCTGCAACACACAACCTGCTCAATTTTCACAGGAAGATATTTAGACAAGATATCAGAAGTTCTCCTGATCAAGCACCTGTGGACACAAAAAGTCATTTTTACAGAGGGACGTTTCACTTAAAGGAGTGAAATGCAGCCAAAACATTTTTACACCAGTGTGGTCTGCAGATGCATAAGTATGTAAGAAAAACAGAAACGGAAAACTTCTTTTATCACTATTGCCCTGTTTTTTGTTTCTTTCTGTCTCATTATTAAGTCTCATTATTGGTCACCTGTTGACAATGCCGATCAGCTCCTTGAGTTTCTCCTCTCCAGTCTGTCTGTCTTTATCACTGGCATCTGCATCTCGACCTTTAAGGATGGGAAGCTCAAATCGCTTTTTAAACTCCTGGGCTGTACCTGCCATGAAAGTGGAAAAAAAACAATGGCATTTAAGTGGATCAGGACAAACAGCTGAAATAACCCAAATGTGTTTTAGCTGTTGTGTGTACATGTGTGTGGAGCTACATACCAAGGATTCCAGCATTAACAAAGTGGACCAAGCTGAAGTACTCCAGCAGGTCGTTCTGGATAGGAGTGCCTGATATGAGCACTCTCCTCTGGGCACTCATGGCATTTAGGGCCTGGTATGTCTGGTTGTCAGAGTTCTTCAGCCGATGTCCCTACAGCACACACAACTATTAATGTGAGATCATTGTGCCAACAGTCAAGGATGACTCTGAATTAGGGATGGGCAGTGTGACTTTGAAATAATATCACAATATTATAAAGCTATTTGCAATACACAATACACATCTCAATGTCTTTATATGTCCTCTAAATCAATATTAAGTACTAAAATACAAAGTTATTGAATGAACTGCAGTTACAATAAAGTTAAAGTGACTAACCTCATATAATAAAGTTGAATGCACTCTGGTTAAAATAACATTCAATAAAATACAGTTACAAGGAAGTTGAAAGTATTTTTACATGAAATTTTAAAAAGTACTGTTATTAAATAAATCAAAGCAGGACCCATTGTGCTTTTATTCTGAAGGGCCTGGCTAATCTTGGGCTGGAAGCGTCAATGCTTTTGTGTGTGTCTGAGAGGCAGATACAGAAAAGAGCAAAGAACTGAAACACCTGTGGCTTAAAAAAAACGATGTGATAACTTATTCTCGATGCTTGCGATATAGTCATTTTATATATCACACGTGGAACAAGCCGCGATACTTCTGGTATATTCGATATATCACCCACCCCTACTCTAAAGTATAAAAGATAGGAAGAAAGACCTCGTCACAGATGACAAGTCCAACTTTGCCCTTGTGCAGAACCTCAGCGTGCAGTCGAAATGTCTCATATGAAATGATGAGGATCGGGGTCGGTACTCTCAAACCATGCTGAGAGATGAAGTTCACTAGTAATCACAGTAAACAAAACAATCGATAAGCAAATAAGTATCAATGAGAAGCTTTCCATGAGGTTTGCTGAGGAAGAGGGGAGAGGTGAACCACCTAGCTGTCTGTCGATCCCATCCTTTGAGCCTCCGTCAATGGCCACTGGTGTGACACGTCCTCCCAGCCACTTCCCCACTTCATTATACCAGTTACGAACCAGACTGGAAGGTGAAACCACGATGGCCTTGTCTATCTCTGGCTTGCAATCAGGACTTTGGCGCAGCAGGGTCCATATGAGGGTGATACACTGCAAGGTCTTCCCCAGGCCCATCTCATCAGCCATGATGCATCCGTACGATCCGGAGATGCGTCTCCCCGTCACACATTCCCACAGGAACTTAACCCCCTCAAGAAGATAAAGACATTTATTTTAATCCAAATGAAAAACAATAATAGAATTTTCTGATGCTCTCAGTTGTATCTCACGGTTAATCCCTTTTCTCATAGATGAATACTGGAATCAGTGAATGAAAGCTTCGGAAAAAGCAAGTAAGTGGATCTTGAGTGTGTTTTGTCAATCCATTGTTTTCAAGGTCAAGAATAAACTTCTTAATAAATTTTTTAGTTTCTGAAGAGAAACAATGTAAGACTACTTTATTGACCTTGTGAAAGCTGGATCTGCATTACTTTCCTTGTGCTGCATTCAGACACCTTTTACAAGCTGTTTAATCCTTTGAAACTTGAACAAATTGGTTTGACGCGCAGGAAAAGGCAGTGAGCAAGTGTGCAAAAAATATCCCACATATTGCAAGAAATTAGCAAGAGGTGAAAAGAAAAAAAACACCTGAAAATAATTTTTAAGGGGTAAATTTTAAAATATATATATGAAAATGTAAAAAAAAACAAAACACTAGTCATTATTATACTAATAAAATTTAAATTATGATACAAAAAAGGTATTTTTAAAAATTATTTTCAGGTTATTATCTTGTCTTTTTTTAAAGCAATGTTTTGTTAATTGTTGGGCCTTATCTTGATAAGTTGCTCATTGCCTCCAATTTGCTCAGGTTTCAAAGGGTTCATGTAAAATTCGACATCTTTACTATTACAATAATGCTATGATAAATGCATTGTTTTGTATTATTCTTCTTTTGGTGATTAAAGTTTAGGAAAAAAAAATGGGTTTACCTCTCTCTGATGGGGTCTGAGCACTTTCCCTAAAACTGGATCCACAACAACATGGACTGGCAGTTTTTCTCTGGAAAGGACAAAGAATTTTTCAGGGCTGCACAAGCAACAGTTTATTTCTACAAATCCATATATCTGATCAGAAATAATAATTTAGATAGTCATGTCCAAAGTCTGTCCCGGACACCAATTGTGGCCCTCAGACGATTTTAAACAACGCTGACCTCGACTTTCAAAACATCCTGCATGATTAAGACAATACTAGTTAATCAAGCAAGATCACTGCATTTATTTTCATATACTTCACAATGGCACAACAATCATAGTTTGTAGACAATCGCCAACACGAAACTACATGGCAAAACCTATGAGTTTTGAATGACTGGTAGTAAACAATCAAACTAATGAATTTGAAAAAACTAATGAATACTTTATAAAAAAAGTAAAAGATTCAAACTTTATTCAAACATAATTTCAGCGAACTAAAATACATGAAGGGAGAGACAGAGCACGGGGAGAAAATTAAGAAACATGCATGATGTTAAACATTTTGATGTTAAACGTTTTCACACATGGAGGCATTATATTGACAACTTCAGAAAAGTAATATGCCATTGTGTTCCTTCATGTGGAAGATTACTCTACCAGTGTCACAAAACACACAACAAAATTCAACAACTTTTGCACAACTTTCCATGATTTTTAAATATTCTATGTATTTTCCT
Source organism: Plectropomus leopardus (assembly GCF_026936395.1). Taxonomy (NCBI): domain Eukaryota; kingdom Metazoa; phylum Chordata; class Actinopteri; order Perciformes; family Serranidae; genus Plectropomus; species Plectropomus leopardus. Next base: position 1,946,136 of record NC_142180.1, read on the forward strand.
AGCCTGAAAAATGTGACTGTAAAATTCTGCTGTTAAGGGTCCCGTGTGTTTTGAACCTACTTGTCAGCTTTGATCAGGTCATGAGCGCTCAGTGTTGGGGGCTCATAAAGAACCAAAGCGTCTTCTGCAAGGTGATCGTGAAGTGCTTTCCTTACTCCTGCACGCTTCAGACCAAGTGCTCTAATTCCCAGCGACCCTGTGGATAATTGATCAAGAGAGCAGTTTCAGTAATTCTTCACAAGACATGAAAGGGAAGCCATAGGGAGTAGAAAAGTGTTACCTGTGTAATTTGGAATAGGAATTTTAAATGGCTTGGAAAGGATACTTCGTATAAATGCCTCCTGTAGAAAGGAGAAAAGAGAGCCTGTTAGGCCTATTGCTGTAGTTTCACACAAAATGTATGCAAAGATGAAGTTCAATAATACAAAACATGGCTTACATGTTTGTCTCCATCCATACATGCAGGCCGATTGTTTAGCTGTGTCAGTGGCTTTCTGAAGGGAGAAATATGGCTCTCTCTGATCTCACTTTTTCTTCTTTTCTCCTGTGAAAAAGCATTACACACATCTCAGTTCCAACCATACCAAATGCTCATCCACAACCATTCTCATTTATTATCATCCTCCCCCCACTAAATTGTGCCATTTTCCTTTATAGTCTGATATGATGAAGAAAAGCAGAATCAGTTCAAGCATGAACAAAATTCTGTTTCTATCTGTCTGTGCATAATACATGGCAGCCATGCATACTTAAATGTAATTCTTTTTTTTTACGACATCTATTTTACATCTGTCCGTCCTGGAAGAGGGCTTCCTCCTCAGTCGCAGCTCCTGAGGTTTCTGTGTTTTTCTTTTTGTCAAGTTTTTCCTTTGTCGATGTGAGGGTCTAAGGACAACAGGATGCCGTATACTGTAAAGCCCTCTGAGGCAAACTGTGATTTGTGCGCAATACCGGGCTGTTCGGAAACTAAATGTAGCAGCTTTGAAGGAAGTGTGGCATATAATAGTTGCCTGTAATATCTGATATTAAATGCTAATTTACTTACAGCTCTAACGTTACAAGTCCAGTCTTCATCTTCACCGGAATCTCCTGCATGCCTCCGTTTAGCGACCTGACTGGGAGCGAGACTCCTTCTCTGGGGTTATCATTTCAGACCAACATGATGAACGTTAGCATTCAAATAGATAGCATTAGTTCAAGCTGGTAGTCAGCACCCGAATGCAGTCTGTAGCACAATGGAGGTAAATGACAATAATTCGGCTTGCTTACCATTTTCCCTCTTTCCTTGGTGTGGCTGTTATCTGTCCGTGTTGCTAGCATTTAATGCTAACACGTCTAGTTAGCCAGAAACAGCTAACTGTTCTATCTGCTTCATCTCATCGGCATAGGCGCTCATGACTGTGCTCCTGTTTTTATCTTACTTTATAAAACACCTCTTCAGCGTGTTAATATAGTCAACTAAGGTGATCTTAGACCCATAGAAAATGTAACAGTAATAGGTCGATATGCAGCTGCAGTTGTCCCTCTAGTTATTGAAGTTCGCGCTAAATGTTTCACAACACTACGGCAAGTCTGAGAGGTCAAACAAGCTGTAGTTGCTCCTGCAGGGTGCCGCCTGCTGGAATACTAAAGTCATTTATCTGATCAACATAAGCTTGTAAAGTACAAATATAAATAAATTCTAGGAAAGATGTCAATTAAACTTTTTTTAACCATATATTCAAATATTATGTTGCAGAAAAAAATATAGCTTGCGCATAATTATTTTTTCAATGTTTAGAATTTTTGGGGGGTTATTCTCTTGTTTATTTTCTTTTGTTTAAACGTTCCTTTTTTGCTTTTTTAAATTAATTTTAAATTTTTTAAATTTTTTTAAATTTATGTATTTCCTGCAGTATTTATGTATTTATGGGTCCATGTATTGTTAAGTTGCTCATTGATTTCTGCCAATGTTTTTGAAAGAAATCAAACCAGTTTGCTCAGGTTGAAGTTAAACCAGCTATACATTTAAATGCTGCAATGCCTTCATGCAGCAGAAATAATACTTGTATAGTAAAACGCTAAGGCCACTCTGTTGCTAATGAGTACTTCCCTTTTTGCCAACCTATACTTCTATATCTCTTAAATAATAATCATAACAATAATAAACTTTTCCCCATCTATATTATTATTATTTCACATTTACATTGGTATTGCCATTTCTACCTCATACTTTTAGTATACAACAAAATCATTCTCTAATTTAATACTTTTTCTGTATCAAACTTTAAACTGTCAACAATTCGTTTTCAATTTATGTCTTCCCTTTTGTTGTGTGGTACTGTGGAGCAAAATTGTCCTTTACAGGCATTTATTTTAGGTGAAGTTGTGTCTCAGTGCTATAGTACATGGTAATTCTGACCCAGTTCTGAATGTAGGCCTATTTATGTTGAAAGATGCTGCCACTCAAGATAACAAGATCAATCTTGAAGAATATGCATCTTCTGTGACATCATATATCAGCAAATGTGTTGATGACGTGGTGATCACAAAGATGATGAGATCATTCTCTAACCAGAAAGCCTGGATAAATAGGGAGGTGAAGGCTCTTCTCAAAGATAAAAAGGTGCCTTTCAGTCAGGGGACAAGGAGGCATACATCACCAGAGCACGATTGAGAGCTGGCATCCAGAAGGCTAAGAGGAGACATCAGCAGAGACTAAAGAGAGACCTCAGCAGCAACAGCACTAAAGTTATGTGGCCGGTGATTCAAATTGTCACAGGCTAAACTCTAAAAAATAATACAAGTCAAGTCAAGCCTAGTCAATTTTATGTATAAAGCCCATTATCACAAAACACAGGAGTCTTTACAGTGTAGGACATCCCTCTGCCCTTAGACCCTCATATCATCTAAGATAAAACTCCTAAAAAAGAACCCCTGTAACAGGGGTGACAAAAAGAAAAGGGAAAGAGAGAGGGGGAGAGAGGGGGAGAGATGAACAGCAATAATGGAAACAGACGCATGTCATAATACAATAACGATTGTTGTAAAATCACTAAATGAACTCTGATAATATTGTGGGTGTTGATAAGAGTCCCATACTTATATTGATAGTGGAGACGTGGCTCATAATAATGGCAGTAGAGGATTGCGTCAAGCACAATCACAGCATCGGTGCAAACAGGACCGACAACACATGTGGCAAGGCGAGCGGAATAAGAAGGTTGCTGAGAACGCCACCTGGGGGCTTTCACCCCAGGATATAACAGGACTTCATAAGTTACCAGTTTTCGATTTGAAACAAGGCACGCAGTTCGAAAAACTCCACAGGACGAGAGCGTGATTTCCAATAATAAAAATATATTTTATTAAACAATTATTTTTAACTGAGTAACAGACTAAATAAATCAAAATAAAGACAATAATAATGGTGAGGAATGATGTGAGGAGCCACTTAAAGGAAATAAGGGACAGGGCTGGGGCTTACCACGACAGCGGTAACAAAAAAAGGAGGGATCCAAAACTACACTTCACCCGTGACACTGCAAACCAAAAACGTGAAAAAGGAACCACCACCAGGGAAACCGCTGCCGCTCTGGGCCTCAGCACTTGTCAACAGAAAGAAAACAATATTAAAACCATAAAATCAAGGCAGTTCTCACACACAACATAACCAAAAATAACACCCCAAAGCCAAAAGGAACTATACTAAATCACAAATTATCAAAAGCAGGAAAAAGAAATATTTCTAAACAATTAATCCGACGTAACAGAAACTCAAGCAATAATAATTCAATGAAAAGAAATAACATAAATAAATCCCAACAATATATCCAATATAACACTGAGACGCAATAATAATCCAATGGAAAGAAATAGAAAAGAAATAAACCCAAACAATCAATAAATGTCTGCCACTCTAATTTAAAACAGTCTTGGCAGGTATGGCTCTGTGGCAATAAAAGTTAGGACGCCTCTCTGGGTGCACGCCGGCAACTTTTGTCTAGGCTGTGTTGCCACAGCCTTTGGCTGCAGTCAACAGGGCCGGATCAGAGAGTCAAGTGCAGGCCGAACCGGAGCGCCGAGTTAAAGCAGCTGGAGTCCTACGAAGAACCACACGGAGAACAGTTACACCGGCAGAATAGATAGATAGATAGATAGATAGATAGATAGATAGATAGATAGATAGATAGGTGCTTTATTGATCCCGAGGGAAATTTAAGTAACCAGCAGCATAATAAACATACAGAATAGAATATAGACCAATAAATATATAAGCAATGAATGGACGAGAGAGGGACAGCCACGAGCCAAGACAACGCTGAAGCCAAGACAAAACTAAAAGAGAAAAAAAACAAGGCCACAAGGAAGAGCCCGGACACAGAAAGAGCAAGGACAGCAGCAAGGCTCACAGCGGCGCGTGACAGCCGCGTACGGAGAGCAGGATCAGAGATGTCACCGCGGCAGGAGGAGGAAGTGCACAGCCCAGATTCTAGCAGCGACAGCCGGGAGAAAACAAATCAGTACACCTCACCCGACCATCGGCAGCATAATATAAAAATAGCAGAGAACTGAGCGTCTTACCCGCAGAGAGTGCACCACACACACACCGACCCGAGGGAGACAGCCCGGCTCCAGGTAACACCGCACTGCCGGACGGAGCGAAACTGAGGTAAGCGCCAGGCCCACAACACAGAATAACTTGAGCGGATTGAGGAGACACAGAGCATGCATACCTTTGTTTTGAGAACTAACCTGCAAACCAGCGAGACGCCACCACACACGCTGTCGGCTCCGTGAAGGAGGAAGAGGAAGTGGAAAGGACGAGACGGGTCCGACCTGGTCTAATTATAGGTGATGCGCAATTGTCTGCCACACTGCCCCGCACGGCAGGGAGTGCAGCGCTATCCTGCCACACAGGCATAGCATCCAAGGCCACGATCAGGGCGAACCAGGGGTACAGTATGTCACCGAGTGGAGTGACCACGACAGGGTAAATTTATCAGAAAAAAATAAAAAATAAAAGCCAACACAGGGCGGTTCAAAGTAAAGCTTCAAAGGTTCTAAAGGTTCAAAGCCTCAGAGCAGATCGCCACACGGAGCTGTCCGGCAAGATGAAAGGTGGAGGTATCTGTTTTTACACGAACAGTGGCTGGTGTAACAATGTGACAGTGATCCTTCAGCACTGCTCTCCTCATCTGGAATCTTTTATTATCAAGTGCAAACCTTTTTATTCCCCCCGTGAGTTCGCTTCATTCATTCTGGTTGGTGTTTACATCCCTCCGTCGGCTAACGTGCAGGACGCACAACGCACGCTCGCTGACCAGATTCTCTGTGTGGAGCGGACCTACCCGGACTCTTTTGTCATTGTGCTTGGTGACTTTAATAAAGGTAACCTCTCACATGAACTCCCTAAATACAGACAGTTAATCAAATGTCCGACCAGAGAGGAGAACATTTTGGATCACTGTTACACCACATTAAGCGATGCCTATCACGCTGTCCCCCGTGCTGCACTGGGACTCTCGGACCACGTGATGGTCCATCTGATTCCTGCATACAGGCAGAAACTGAAGCTCTGTAAACCTGTTGTGAGGGAATCAAAACAGTGGACCAGTGGAGCAGTGGAGAATCTCCAGGCGTGTTTGGACTGCACTGACTGGGATGTTTTCAGGACTTCTACCAAAACTCTGGATGAGTTTACAGATGCTGTGACGTCATACATCAGCTTCTGTGAGGACAGCTGTATACCAACACGGACCAGGGTGAGTTATAACAATGACAAGCCCTGGTTCACAGCAAAACTCAGACAGCTCAGGTCAGACAAAGAGGCAGCTTTCAGGAGTGGGAACAGAGACGGTTTCAGAGAGGCAAAGTATGCGTTTAGCAAGGAGGTGAGAAGAGCTAAACGTTTGTACTCTGAGAAACTCCAACACCAGTTCTCTGCCGGTGACACTGCCTCTGTGTGGTGGGGGCTCAGGCAGATAACCAATTACAAACCCAGAGCCCCACAAGCTGCCAATGACTTGCGTCTGGCCAACAGCCTGAATTAGTTTTACTGTAGATTAGAAAGACAATGGGACAGTCCTGACTCCATCCCCCATCACACCTCTGACCAGCCTCAACCCTCCACCGGCACCTTCCCCATCTCAGCAGGAGCTTCACCACAGCTGCCCACCTCAGAAGCTCCCAACTCATCCTCCCCCTCCCCCCCAGTGACACCTTTCTCCATCCAGGAGAAGGATGTCAACAGACTGTTCAAGAGGCAGAACCCCCGCAAAGCAAGTGGGCCGGACTCTGTCTCTCCATCCACCCTGAAGCACTGTGCTGATCAGCTGTCTCCAGTGTTCACAGACATTTTCAACACCTCACTGGAGACATGCCACGTACCGGCCTGCTTCAAGGCCTCCACAGTCATCCCTGTTCCCAAGAATCCTATGCCAGGATCCTGTTTGTGGATTTCAGCTCTGCCTTCAACACAATCATCCCAGCTCTCCTGCAGGACAAGCTCTCCCAGCTGAACGTGCCAGACTCCACTTGCAGGTGGATCACAGACTTCCTGTCTGACAGGAGGCAGCATGTAAAGCTGGGAAAACACATCTCTGACTCCCGGACTATCAGCACTGGATCCCCTCAGGGCTGTGTTCTTTCCCCTCTGCTATTCTCCCTGTACACCAACAGCTGCACCTCCAGTCACCAGTCTGTCAAGCTCTTGAAGTTCGCGGACAACACGACCCTCATTGGGCTCATCTCTGATGGAGATGAGTCCGCCTACAGTAGGGAGACAGACCGTCTGGTGTCCTGGTGCAGCTTGAACAATCTGGAGCTCAACGCTCTAAAGACAGTGGAGATGATAGTAGACTTCAGAAGGAACACAGCCCCACTCACCCCCATCACCCTGAGAGACTCTCCAGTGGTCACGGTCCTTCTGCTTCCTGGGCACCATCATCACCCAGGACCTCAAGTGGGAGCTGAACATCAGCTCTCTTACCAAAAAAGCCCAACAGAGGATGTACTTCCTGCGGCAGCTGAGGAAGTTCAACCTGCCAGTGAAGATGATGGTGCACTTCTACACCTCTATCATCGAGTCCATCCTCACCTCCTCCATCACCATCTGGTACGCTGCAGCTACTGCCAAGGACAAGCGCAGGCTGCAGCGTATCATCCGCTCTGCTGAGAAGGTCATCGGCTGCAGTCTGCCTTCCCTCCAGGACCTGTACGCCTCCAGGACTCTGAGGCATGCAGGTAAGATTGTGGCCGATCCCTCCCACCCTGGACACAAACTCTTTCAATCGCTCCCCTCTGGCAGGAGGCTTCGGTCCATCAAGACCAGAACCTCACGCCACAAGAACAGTTTCTTCCTGTCTGCCACCGGCCTCATAAACATGGCCCAGGTCCCCCACTGATGCACTCTCCTCATAGACTGTACGTTACATTAACCTGTTCATTAATGCACATCACCGACACTGCTGCTGGTCATGCGGCACATCCACACCATAAAGTTGCATTCAAACCTGAATAAATGTGAAATTCAATGTAAATATCAATATATATCTTGCACTCCAAACATTCTTGTATATAACTTTAATTCCATGGTTCTGTTTCTTGCACTGTTACACTGTTACTTGTTTTGTTTTGCACTGTAAGACTTGTACTTTTATATTTTATATTTTATATTTTATATTTTATATTTGTATCTCCTATTTTATCTGTTTTCTTTTTCTATATTTATGTTGCACCAACCCACCAGAACAAATTCCTCGTATTGTGTTAACTATACCTGGCAATAAATCTTTTCTGATTCTGATTCTGATTCTGAAATAAATGAATAATAATTAACTAACCCAACAATCAACAAATGTTTTCACTGCACTCGAAAGGTGCCCCGTCCAAGTCTTTGAGTCTGTTTATGTAGCCCTTCTGATCATAAAATATTGAAGTGTCTTCTCTAAGCTGAGCAATGTAATAGAGGGGTACTTAGCTGGAGGAAGGGTAGAACGCGTCCCCAACCCCTCCACTTTCTTCCGCTGCTTCCCCTCTCGCATCGTGCGTCTGCTTGACCGGCCTGGCGTGCTGGCGGTGTCCTCTCTCCCTCTGTGGCGGCGATCCTCGCGGCTCCCTGGTCATGTTCTGCCTTCAGCGGCGGGTCCCCTCTTCCCTTATGCGGCGGCGATTGTCATCGTAACGACCGTCAGGCTGTGCTTCAGTCTCCCTCGCCACGCGTTCCTGCCCGTGCCACTGGTCAGCTCTGCTGCTCCCTGCTGCTCCTTCTCGGCTGCCGCTGCTGAATGAAGAAGAGCGAGACACCCGCATTGCGTTTGTTATGCAAGTGAAAGAAAGCAGTCCTAGAAGTTTGTTTTATGTGGGAGGCAAAAGATAAATCTTGTTCATATAAAACTCCGAGGTTCCTTACAGTTGTGCTAGAGGCCAAGGTAATGCCATCTAGAGAAATTACATTGTTGGAAAAGGAGCTTCTGAGGTGTTTGGGGCCAAGAACAATAACTTCAGTTTTGTCTGAATTCAACATCAGGAAATTATGGCTCATCCAGGCTTTTATATCCTTAAGACATGTTTGAAGTCTAGATAGCTGATCAGTTTCATCTGGTTTCATAGATAGATATAACTGCATATCATGAGCATAACAATGGAAATTTATAGTGTTTTCTAATTATGTTGCCTAGAGGAAGCATATATAAAGTGAAAAGGATTGGTCCAAGCACCGAACCTTGTGGCACTCCAAAGCAGACCTTAGTATGCACAGACGATTGATCATTGATGTGAACAAATTGGGAACGATCTGATAAGTATGACTTAAACGAGGCTAGTGACGTTCCTTTATGGCCAATTAAGTTTTCCAGTCTGTGCAGTAAGATTTGATGGTCAGTGGTGTCAAATGCAGCACTGAGATCTAATAGGATTAAAACAGAGACCAGACCCGTGTCAGAAGCGATAAATAAGTTGTTATTAATTTTTTCAAGTGCCGCCTTTGTACTATGATGAACTGTGAAACCTGACTGAAAGTCCTTGAATAAACTTGTCTTGGAGAAAGTCACAGAGCTGATGAGCAACCACTCTCACCAGGATTTTAGATATAAAGGGGAGATTAGATATCGGTCTATAGTTAGCTAAAATCTCAGGAATGAGAGTGGACTTCTTTAGAAGAGGTTTAATGACAGCTACTTTAAAAGACTGAGGTACATAACCTGTTAATAAAGACACATTGATTATATCTAATAAAAAGTTGTCTAATAAAGGCAAAACTTCCTTAAGGAGCTTAGTTGGGATGGTTGCAATTCCTTAAATTTATCTACTGCACCATCAGACAGACATCTAGTATAGTAACTCTTGCTGAGAGGCGTGTAATTGAGTAATAAAAAGTTGACAGTTATGAAATAATGGTCTGACAGAGCGGGAATCTCAGGAAAGACTAATAAATCATCGATGCCGTATGCAAGGACAAGATCTAGGGTGTGGTTGTAGTGGTGGGTGGGTTCATGTACACACTGACTGAAGCCAACTGAATCCAAAAGCGTGGAGAAAGCAGCTCTAAGGCTATTATTATTAATATCCACGTGAATGTTAAAATCCCCTACAATAATTACTTTGTCAGATTTAAGCACTAAAGTTGATATAAGCTCAGAGAATTCAGATAGAAATTCTGAGTATGGGCCGGGGGCATGGTACACTATAGCAATTGGAATGGGCTGTAGAGTTTTCCAGGATGGGTGAGAAAGACTAAGAAAAGGGCTTTCAAATGAACTATAATTTAGCTTAGCTTTAGGATGAATTGCTAAGCTTGAATCAAAAATAGCAGCAACTCCCCCTCCTCGGCCAGTGTCTTGAGCAGCGGGACTATTTGTATGACCAGGAGGAGTAGATTCATTTGAACTAACATACTCATCAGGAAAAAGCCGGGTCTCCTTGAGGCAAAATAAATCATTGTGGTTATCCAATATTAAATCAGTGACTAAAAGAGCTTTACTTGATAGGGATCTAATGTTTAAAAGTCCGCAATTAATTATCCTGTTATGATGCTCTTTGACAGCAGATGTATTAATTTTTATGAGATTTTCTTGTACAACCCCCCTTTTGTTTATTTTAGATTTAAACAAATGAAGTGGTTGGGGGACAGACACCATTTTTATAATATTATGGGTTTGTGACTGTGCTAGAAGAAGCTCAGAAAAATGTGTAAGACGTCGATTATGCCCCCGGATCCTATCTCTGGATCGTCATGACTTTAAGCCTCTTATAAACTGGGTTGGATTCCTAGAGAGGAGAGCGGCTCCATCCAAAGTGGGATGGATGCCATCCCTCTGTAGCAGACCAGGTTTTCCCCAAAAAGAATGCCAATTATCTACGAAGCTCACGTTGTTTGCTGGACACCACCTCGACAACCAGCGGTTATATGATGCCATGCAGCTAAACATCATCATCACTGGTCACATTGGAAAGGCGTCCAGAGGAGATTATGGTGTCCGACATTGTCTTTGCGTACTCACACACCAACTCTACATTAATTTTAGTGACCTCCGGTTGCCGTAACTGGGTGTCATTGCTGCCAATGTGAATAACGATCTTACCATATGGTGGTGTGCCGTGGGCTTCGGCTTACTATATTTCACTTGGACAGTCACCCAGCCTCTTGGCTGCACAGGGGTTGCCGGGGGATGACTAGCACGCTGGGCTGGACGACTGTGCTATGTTGGTCCACACCAGCTACAAGGGGCTTGCTAACTATTGCAGCTACAGAGGGATTTTCCATGGTGCGGAGCCACACTTCCAGATCGTTAAGCCATGCCTCAAACACAGCAAATAAACTACACTTATTTCAAGTACCACTATCGCTAAAGGAGGCAGACGAGTAACTTAACATCTGGCACACTGAGCAGGAAAGAGCAGAAAAGGGAGAAGAGCAGGGAGAAGCCATTGCTAACCAGAGCTAAAGCTGAAGTAGCTAATGAGCGGGTGAGTCATGGATTCCCTGAGCGGTGAATGAACAGCTGTGTGATTAAACAGGAAAAACCACTGAGAGGATAAGACAGCAGTAAATGTTTGTGTTAAACTTAAGTAAGTTTTAATCACAGACAAGTAAAAAGCAGCTGAAGAAAGGAGCAAGTTAGAAGACTAGCTGGGAATTGCTTACAGGAGCAGTACAGAGACGCTGCCAGATACAGACAAAGATGCACCAGAAGTGAGGTAACATGCTTACTGCAGTATGTCAGCACATCAGTGGTAGCTGCCTCTGTCCAAGGTAAGCTAGTACAACTGACTGTAGGTTATTTTCAGTTTTTTTTTCAGTTAAGCTGGAACTGTATGTGGTAAAAGGGAACTTTCCATCTCTGTTGGGCTGCTCATGGCTAGAAGAAGTCACATTGGACTGGCCTGCAATCTGCAGGCTGTGCAAAAGTAATACAGGCCTTACAACTGTCCTCAACATATATCCTGATGTGTTCATGGAGGAACTACGAAGCATGAAGGAAATCACTGTCAAACGGAACATTAAGCCACACAGCAGGCCAAGGTTCCTAAAAGCCAGACCGGTTCCTTATGCAATAAGACCAAAAGCTGAGGCAGAGTTGGAGTCCCTGTTACAGAGTGGTGTGCTGGAACCTGTTAGCCAGAGTGACTGGGCCACTCCAGGTAATAAAAAAAGATGACACAGTGAGGGTCTGTGGGGATTTTAAAATGACTATAAACCCCGTGCTTGAGGGTGAGCAATACCCACTTCCCCACATTGATAATTTGTTCATCGGCTTAGCTGGTGGAAAAAAATGTAGCAAGATCGATCTAAACCAAACCTACCTTGGTGTCAAGACAGCTTCTCACAGTAAACACTCACAAGGGCCTCTACAGGTACTGCAGGCTACCATGTGGCATTACATCTGCTCCTGATCTTCCAGTGTGCAATGGATGATATCTACAAGACAGATAGAAGAGGAGCATTTGAAAAATCTGGATGCCATGCTGCAGCACCTGGAAAAATATGGACTTGGGGTGCGTAGATCCAAGTTTGAGTTTTTCCAACCATCGGTTGAGTATTTGGGTCATATGATTGACTCTGAGGGCCTACACAAGACTCCAGCCCCCCAAAATGTAAGTCAGCTTTGGTCCTACCTGGGGCTGCTCATCTGTTATGGATCTATTGATCTATGAATCTATCTATTACCTTCTCTGCTTAAACCACTTCATCAGCTGCTGTGCCACGACAGAGCCTGGAAATGGTCAGATCAGTGTGAGAAGGCATTCTTGTAGACAAAAACTGCATTGCTGGAATCTGATGCCCTGACACATTTTGACCCTGAACTGCCCATACAACTTGCTTGTGATGCTTCTTCTTATGGGGTGGGGGCAGTTGTTTTGCACATCATGCCCAGCAGTGAGGAACGCCCTATTGCATTTGTGTCACGCACACTCAGCACCGCAGAAAGAAAAGATGCCCAAATTGAACGAGAAGCGCTGGGAATAGTGTTTAGTGTCCGAAAGTTCAACCAATATCTTTTTAGGAGGAAGTTAATTCTTCTGAAGGACCACCGCCCCTCACCACAGTCTTAGGGCTGCACAATGGCAATCCACCCTTGGCAGCCAGCCAGATGTGATGTGATTTTGTCAGCTTACACTTATGACATTAAGTGCCGAAGTAAATCTGTAAGTCTGAGTTACCACATCTGCTCAAGTGAAACACCACACCAGAAATGACCCGGTGCTGTCAAAGCTATTGGATGTAGTTGTTAGAGGCAGGCGTGGTGATCTCCCTGAGCTGAAACATTACATCACCAGACAAAGAGAACTCTCTGTGCAGGCAGGATGTCTCCTATGGGGACCCAGAGTGATTACTCCATCTTCGTTGCAAAAAAAGCTACTACAGCAGCTGCACACTGGCCACAGTGGCATGATCCGCATGAAAGAGCTAGCCAGGAGCTATTTCTGGTGGCCTGGACTTGACGGACAGATTGAAGAGACAGCAAGAATGTGTCCCTCATGCCAGAAAATAGTGGCCAAAGGTATCCATAATGAGATCTACTACAGCAGAGAAAACCACTGAGAAAATGGTGAAATGTTTAGTCAGTTTGACTTTCCTGAACAAGTCATGAGTGATAACGGACCCCAGTTTGTCTGACAAGAATTTGAGAGATTCCATGAGATCAATAGAGTACAACACATTCACTCTGCTTCATACCACCCATCTACTAATGGTACAGTGGAGAGATTTGTTCAGAGTATAAAACTTGCATTGAAAGCTTCTCAGGGACAAGGCTCTGACCACTAGCGGCCGAACAGATTCCTGCTGTCCTACAGAAATGTTCCACACTCAACCAAAAGGGATGCTGCTGCAGAACTTCTTATTAAGAGACAGCTTCGCACCAACATCAACCTTTTGAAGCCACTCAAGACCAAAGACATTGTCCTATGCAGACAGCAGTATCAAGTTGAGAGATGCAGGAAAGGAGCAAAAGACAGAATTTTCCACCTAGGTGAGCCTGTAGTGGCACGCAACTATAGCAACAGGCTAAAACGGGTTCCTGCTACGGCAATAGCACAGACTGGCCCAGTGTCATACACACTCAAGATCACTGAAGACAATGTGTGGAAAAAACACCTGTGGAAACCTCACCAGGTGGTGCTGAGCCATTCATGCATGTCAGTTCAGCCCAATTCACACTCACCCAGGATTGGCCGTTTGCAATGGAGCCTGTTTCCACCACACCTGCTTCTTCAACTCTGTAAGAGACTGAACTGTCACCACCATTCACAATGATGTCTGTTCCTGCTACACCCAGTGTGGCTCTGCCGGATGGCAGTGCTGTCCGCCGGTACCCTCAGAGAGAACGGTGGCTGCCCAAATGCCTGGATTGGTAGTTATGACTTCCCGTGAAGAACATGGCAGAATAATCCCTAGGGTAATGTCAGGGTCTGAGCAGTCTACCTCTTTCCCTAAAACCACTAAACACACACACAAAAAAAGTAATATGAATGTGGACTTTTATATAGTGACATGTTGCATTGGTGTTAAAAGGACTGAAAAGATTTTTATCATGGCATGGTTAAATGCTTGAGATATGTTTTATAATTATATGTAATTTTGACAGAAATTTCATGGTTTTGGTTGCAGTTGCGTACAATTCATTTTAGTTGCTACTGGCGTGACTTAGTTGTGTTTATATGCTGTGCTGTTCAATTTATTATAACTGGCATTCCTAATTTTTTTAGGTGCGGCTTGTTCATTAAGTGGGGAGGAGTATGTCATATACTGTGATTTATGGCCTTATACTGCCACCTGTTGTTAAGGGGTAGACATTTACTTGTGATAGTCACCAGAGGACGCACTTGTACAATGGTCTAATTCTGTCTAGTTCCTTGTGTACCTGAGTATAAGTTGAAGAAATACAAAGGAAGACACAACAATAAAGTTTGCTCTTTTTGCTTTTGCGCTCATCCCGTCTTGTACATGCTGTTTTTCAGCCCTGTAGCTTTCATGTTTTGGTTTTGATACATGTAATAATCTATCTTTCTATTTTACCTGCACAAGACTCTTTTTGCATGTTTATGATTACATGACAATGAGGTGGGTATGTTTCAAATGCTGGGCCCTGTCTGATACATCATTGTGGAGACCCAAACACACATAAAATAATGAATATGGAGTATGTGCATTCACACCAAAAACTGATTCAAATAACTGATCAGAAATCCCCACACTGTTCAAAGCTTAGTTAGAATGATAGAGTTGAGTTTGTTTGGTTTTTTTTGTGCAGGATAGTTTACTGAGTGACAAACTCTTTCTATTAGCAGGTGGCAGCTTCTCCTTCTTTACATCCAGCCTTTTTAACATGCTGACATCCAACTGTTTGATGTTATTACCAGGAACACACTTTCTTCTGCAGAGGAGAGAACACACCTACTCCTGTCAGCTGCTGCTGGTATGTGTCATCTCCTGATACTAGTGATACTGGAGGCATAAGGTAAACAGACCTGCTGCTTCATGTGAAACTTCTGTGTGAACTCCTTTGACTATGTCTACAGCAGTGGCAGACAGGGAATTGTTTATATGGACATTATTGTAAGAATAAGAATGATTAAAATACAACAATATTGATAATGAGCATTTTACAACAATAATGATAATGTAAATAGAATTATGAATTGAATATTCTCTGCTTGAAAAAATCAGGTACGTTAGTTTATTGGGATTCTTTTCAGTTACTGGTACGCTATTTGGCATTCTAAATGCGGCTGAGCTGTGGTAAGGCCTGAGAATTTTAGGTGGCACTTGCCCTTTAGCACTTCAGTGAAATCAGTTAAATCCAAAATACAGATGGCTAAAATGATGGACAGAGACAAGACAGAATCCCTTGCCATACTCCAGTGCCCTGCACACACACTCTCTCTCTCTCTCTCTCTCTCTCTCACACACACACACACACACACACACACCAAAGCAATTAAAAAGGGAGTGCAAAATTAATGGTGAAGTAAGTGCAATTTACCAACCACACGATAATGTTCTTAGGACTTTTTGTGTTTTTAAATTCCCAAAGTCTGAACAGAAATGGGAAAGAAGGCCTTCAAGTTTTTTGCTCTTGCTACATGGAACAATCTTCAGACTGATGTTATGCTTCAAAACTTAGTGACCCTGAATGGGTTCAAAACTATGGTGAAATCCATTGAGTCCAGCCTGTCTGTGTGCAAATGTTTTATCTGACTGTGTCAGTGTATTCAAATTTATGTGATTTTATGGTAATTTATTATTGGAACTGATCTTGGCCAGGTCTCACTTGTAAAAGAGATCTCTGATCTCAATGGGACCATCCTGATTAAATAAAGGTTATAATAATAATAATAAATGGGGAGTGTGAACAGGTGAGGACTAACTACCATCGAACTCTCCACCGTTGGACCGACAATGCACCTATAGCATTTGTACAAGACAAACAAAACAAGCGTTAGAGAGATCCAAGCAGGAGTTTTGATGTCACCAAAACTAAAACAACAACAAAAATATATAATTTCTTGGGGGAAAATTAAATGTGTAACCCCATTTGCTCTGCTCTCTACTCTCACTGGCAAGTGGTGAGGGTTAGAGTGTCTACCAGCCATCTCACGGGCTGAGCGTCTAACCACCTCAGGACAGGCGGCTGGGTAGGAACTAGTGCTAGCAGAAGTATCAGGTGCTGTAGGTGATGCAGAGTGCTGGTATCACCTCAGCTGGGGGTCCTTCAATCCGGGCACGTACCTGACAACCACCCACCACGCACACTCCTCATCAGGGTTGGTCGATGGTGGGCCAGGTCCAATCACAGGGGTAGGAGGAGCATAAGGGACAGAAGCAGGTTTGAGCTGGGAATGGTGAACATGGCGCACCTCTAATAGCCTTTCTCATGGGGCAACAGCATACACTGCACCTCCATGGTCAGGGGGCTTCCCCACCTGGAAGATTTTGGGGGGCCCAGGCATCCTTGATTTTATTTCACTCTCTATAGGAATGGTCCCAAAGTCCTGAGCCTGTTTGTCTGTCTGCCCTGTCCTTCCGCTGGGTTGCAGCTTACCTTGTCCATTCCTGGGCATTCTCCACTGCCACCTGCAGGCGCAGCCGATGTTCGATGTTCGCTGAACATGACCTGTTGGAGGTACTCAGGGCATCTGTGCTTCTGCTCAGCTGACAAGGTGTGAAGGGGGTCGAAGAGAGTCCGGTTGAAATGCTCACACTGGCTGTTTCTTTGAGGGTGATGGGGGTGGTCCTGGACTTCTTACTGCCGTACAGATCACACAATTGTTGAATTATTGCGCTATCGAAGCTACAGCCCTGATCAGAATGCAGTCTAGCTGGGAAACCACACCTGTAAAACTACTCTTTGGTTAGCACCTCTGCCACTGTAGAGGCCTGCTGATCTCTGGTGGAGAAGACCTGGGTAAACTTGGAAAAAACATCAGTCAACATTAACACTTGTCCCATCCCATCCCTAGCAGGCTCTAGAAGTGAAAAGCCAATGGCCAATATTTCATTGGGTCAGGAAGCTAAGAAATGGCCCATAGGAGCTCCAACCTGTGGCTATGTGTTTTTAGCATCTCTCACATGTTTGACACCAGTCTTTTATCATTTTTCCCATACCATACCTGGTCAAACCTTGCTACCCTGTTCTTTAGAAAGGACCACCCCCAGACCATCATGGCTGGAATCCACTTCTAGAATGAAAGGCAGCTTAAAGTTAGCGTAGGCCAGAACAGGTGACAACATCAACCTTTCCTTGAGTTCTCTAAAACTACTCTCACACTGGGGGGTCCAGGCATCCCTCAGCGAAATCCCCTGGCCTCTACATTTTTTTCCCCTGCCAGATCAGCAATCACTTTGTGGAGGGGAGCAGCCAGCTTTGCAAACCCCTGGACAAAACGTTGATAATAGCTGGCAAAACCAAGGAAAGATCTGAGTTCTGACACAGTACCTGGAGTGGTCCAGTCAGCCATAGAAGTGCTCTTGTTGGGTCTGTGCACCTGCAGCAGTAACTATATTCCCCAAGTATTATATCTGCTGCTGGAGGAAGTTACATTTCTCCAGCTTGGCCATTGACTCATCTCTGGAGATGGCTCAAAACTAGGTCCAAGCGACTCAGGTGCTCATCCGCTGTGGAGGATAATACAACAACATCATCAACTTAGAGCAACAGGGAGTGGCAGTATTGGTCACCAAACATTCACTCCATCAGTCGTTGGAATGTACTGGGAGCACTACATAAGCCAGATGGCATCCTTTAAAACTCAAATAGGCCAGAAGGGGTACAAAAGCGGTTTTCATCTTGTCCTCCTCTGTGACTGGGACCTGATGATAACCACTGGCCAAATCAATGGTGGAGAACTACTGGGCTCCTGACAGGGCGTCCAAAGACTCCTCAATCCTTGGGAGTGGTAAGGCATCCTTTTTTTGTTATGCCATGTAACAGTCTGTAATCCACACAAAGTCTCAAGCTTCCATTGTTTTTTCTCACCAGGACAATGGTGTAACAGTGACCATGGCTGGAGATAGGAGCACACATTCAGGGAGGGAGTGACCATCATCGAGGGGCTCAATCAATGCAGTACTCACTAAACTGAGAAGGGCATGTAGCGGTAATCCAATTAACTGTACTCCTAGGTATGGCCAATCTGTTTTGGGTTGACTTGCATGAGACTGGGCCTGGTGGCATTGCTGTAATACCTGACGCCACAAAGCAGAGGCCTGCTGCACGATGGGGAAGTCAAAGAGGTCCATAACATGTTGACCAAACAACTGGTGGTAGCACTCTCTTATAACATTCATGCCTAAGACACCAGTAACACCATTGGAGAGTGTTTGATCTGGAGGGTCTTTAATAACCAAAATACCTTGTTGTGGTATGACTTTGCCAAAAACCATCACATCCATCTTTACATAGCCAACATTTGTAGCCTGTTGGCAGTATGCAACTGAGGCTGGCGGCAAGACCTAGAAGCACAATGGAACCTAACCATGAGGAAATGAGCACAGACGCTTTTAAGATACATGAGACCTTGTTTCCTTTAAAGACTCAGATGAAAGGACACCTGTTTCTGATGAAGGCAACAGCTGAAGTCCCTAATTTTATATGAAAAATGCTAATTTATAAATGTCCTCTGTAGTGGAAGTCACGACTTTGCACTTATGTTTTTTGGGATATTTTTCAGTAGACAGACTATGATACAACAGAGACAATTATTTACAGAATCACTGAAGAGATTCTCAAGTGATCTATCCCACTGTGATGTTAATTGTGCCAAAATATTGTTTGTACTTTGTCTTTCTCCTCAAGTTTATGCCTGTGTTAGAAAGTATGCAGAATTACACCAGATAATGCTGCCCTGAGCCATAGAGACTGCAGTATTTCTAACAGTACATCAAGAATAATTATATCCTGTTGTCCAATTACGTGGACATGCTTTAAAATTTGAATGAAGCAAAGATTTAATATTTTTTCTTTGCAATGTGTTTTTTTAACCACCCCAACACTTAATTTATGTCAAAAAATTTAAATGAAATATATTTTTCCTGGGACTCAGGAGGAAGGGAGACATTTCCACTCCAACGTTTGGCTCAAAGAAAAATACATTTATATAAAGACATTTCAAGAAAAAAAGTCGCAAAGTGATTCAGAAAGGAGCGGAAAAAATTAATAAACCAGAACAGAAAATACACATAATAATGCCACATTTAAGACTTATATACAAGTCGATTGATTTGGCCACTTTCCAACTGAAGATAACTGTTACAAAAATTCCAATTTGGGCTATAGCTGCACTGCCAACTCATAGCCTAGCTCTAGGCTACGTTTTGCTTGTTTGTTTCATTCATTACAAACAACCTTTGTTGCTTGTAGTTGTCATCACTAACTTATGAGCTAGTATGACCCATGCTGTTACCAGTTAACACTGTAATTAAATCATTTGCGCCTTCCTTTAATGTTTTGGGAAATGTGAAGTAGCCAGTAACTTAATAGTCTGCGGTTAAACAAACTAACAGATATTTCTTGCCAGTCACATCTTAACATACCGTTAGCTAATTGCTAACCGTTTTAACGGACGCCACCTCATAAAACGTTCCGTGCAGATACTGTTCAATAACTTCTGTTAATATGCAACGTGTCCGGTAATATCTGTTACTGAATTTTTTGAACAAAAATGGTAAATAATAAGTAAATACACTCACCGAAGGGCCGTCGTTTCTGCCCGCTGTTGCCATAGCTGAGTGAGCTTCACCCCTCTTTGTTTCCGGGTCACAGGTCACAGGTCACAGGTGGAGCGTAACTTGATTGGCTGGTTGTTGAACGATTTGATTCAGGGATCGATTGCTTCTGTTTTGTTACCCGGATGTTGACTCTGAATTTTTGACACTGAATTTTCGACACTGAATTTTTGGAGACACTGAATTTTCGACACTGAATTTTTTTGAGACATTGAATTTTTTTACACTGAATTTTTTGAGACATCGAAATTTTTTTCACTGAATTTTTTGAGACATTGAATATTTTTACACTGAATTGTTTTAGACATTGGAAAAAATTCAGAGGCAAATAAAATTCAATGTTTGAAATTCGATGACTTTTAAAATTCATAGTCTGATTTCGATGCAAAAAAAAATTCAGAGCTAGAAATTCAATGCAAAAAAATTCAGTGCTAAAAATTCAAATTCATACTCCGATGGCACAGATTTGCTTCCATACCATCCTCCCTTACAGATCCGGAAATGATTATATCACTTGACGCCGAGAAGGCCTTTGATAGGGTGGAATGGCCCTACCTTTTCTCTGCACCTGCTTTATCTCCTGGATTAAATTATTGTACTCCTCCCCCTCGGCCTCAATATGCACGAATACACAGCGCTCCGATCCTTTCCCCCTCTTCCGCGGCACACGCCAAGGATGCCCCCTTTCTCCATTGTTATTTGCGCTCGCCATCGAGCCGCTATCCATAGCATTGAGATCAGAAGTAGGGTTCAAAGGAATAAAGAGACATGGAGAGGAACATCGGGTCTCATTATATGCTGATGACCTACTTCTCTATATAAGCGACCCCCTGTCAAGCCTACCACCTATTCTCTCAATTTTGGACTCCTTCAGCATATTCTCTGGGTACAAACATGAACATTTCCAAAAGTGAATGTCTCCCAATAAATCATCTGGCTACAGAAATCCCAGCTCATCTTATACCATTTAAAATTGCGGTAGCGGGCATAAAATACCTAGGAATAATGATCACACGAACTATGCGCACACTCAAAGAACAGAACTTTACAGTGCTGACAACAGCTGTTAAACAAGATCTTCAAAAATGGAACCGTTTACCACTGTCCCTAGCGGGCAGAGTGAATACAGTAAAAATGAATATCTTGCCAAGGTATCTTTACCTCTTTCAATGCCTACCTATCTACCTACCCCGATCATTTTTTAATCTTATTAACAGTACCATTTCCACATTCATCTGGGCAGGTAAACGCGCTAGAGCAAATAAATCCTTGCTCCAGAGGAGCAGATCAGTGGGAGGCCTGGGACTGCCCAACCTCCTCGGGTACTATTGGGCGGCTAATGCACAAAAGATCCTACTCTGGTTCACCTCACCTCATCAGAGTTGGTGCCAGTTAGAGTCAAATTCATGTTCCACATCTCTCCAGGCATTAGCATGTAGCACCCTCCCCCTTTCTATTGCAAATTTCACATCTAACCCCATTGTAATTAGTACATTAAGAATTTGGAATCAAATCAGAAAACGGTTTGGCTGGCTCTCTCTTCCTCAAACTACACCTCTTTGTAATAATCACTTATTTGTGCCGGCTAAGAATGACTCACGCTTCGCAGCTCTGGAAGATAAAGGACTGAGAATTCTAGGAGACTTGTACATAGATGGACTGTTTGTTAGTTTTAACTAATTACGCTCATCTTTTGGACTTGGTAATACAGATTTTTTTTGCTTCTTTCAACTTTGCGATTTTGCACGCACCCACTCACCTCAGTTCCCCCAAGCTCCACCCCTTAGTGGTGTAGACTTAGTACTCCAAGCTAAATCCTTGCCTAAAGGCCACATCTCATTTCTTTATAACCTTTTATCACCAACTAATGATTTAGCTGTAAATAAGTGCAGGGCCGACTGGGAATCCGAACTCCAGATGAGCTTCTCCGATGCTCTATGGAAAAAAGCACTGGAAGCCATTAACTCCTCCCCTAGCTGTGCCAGACTCTCTGTTACCCAATTCAAAGTACTCTTTAGATTACATTACAGCAGAGACAAACTCTTTAAATTTTATCCTGATAAGACTACTGAAGCCTGCGATAGATGTTTTCAAACACCCTGTAATCTAACACACATGTTCTGGTCATGCTCTTAACTGACTAACTACTGGCAATCTTTTTTCAAATCTATTTCTGACATCTTAGGTATATCGGTTAATCCTTCTCCACAGATAGCTATTTTTGGAGTTCCTCCTGATGAACTTGTAACCACGTCCTTGCAGGACAATGTAATAGCTTTTGCATCTTTGATTGCACAAAGAAAAATTCTTTATTTATGGAAATCTTCCCAGCCTCCTGCTTTTAAATCCTGGCTACATGATTTGCTATTCCTACTTAAACTTGAGAAAATTAAATTCAGCCTTAGAGGCCGCCCTGAGAAATTTCATTCACACTGGAAACCACTACTTAATTATCTCGATAGGCTTCCTGCTACTGAAATGTCACCCTGATACACCTTGCCTCGCTCATTGACCCCCTCCCATCAGACATGACTTCCTACACTTAGATTAGTCCAGTAATAATGGACTGATATGGTGATGCGGGCAGCAAACAACTGTGTGATGTTATAATTTTTGTTTATTTATTTCATTTATTTATTTATTTAAATTTTATTTATTTATTATTTATTTACTTTTTTTTTTAAAATTTTTTAAATTTTTTTATTTTTTTATTTTTGCATGTATATATATGTATGTGTACGTATGTAGGTATGCATATATGTGTGTGTGGGTACGTGTATATGTATGTAAGTATATATCATTATTATTATTATTTTTATTACTATTATTATTTTAACAATGTAAGGTTCTCTAGGGTGGGTGGGAGGGTTCTGGGTTGCATAAAAAGGAAAATGTGACTTTCTCAGGATGTGTTGTTCATTGTGACTGTGGTTTAATAAAAAAGATTTAAAAAAAAAAAAAAAAAAAGAATCTCTCTCCTCTCTCACTCACTCACTCTCATTTCAGATGACCTCAAAAAGGTGCCACCAAAGGACCCGAAGACAAGGTATTGGTTTTTTGGGCACATGGCGGCCTACCTGTCCTGTATTTACAGCCACAGGACGGGTGTCCTGACGACAATGAGAGTGAAGGAGGTGAAAGAGGCGATTGTGGATGACACGGCAGGATACCTGATCAATGTAAGTTTAAGTGTAACGTGAAACATCATCGTAATGTGAATGTCGAAATATGTGAAATATGGTTTTTATGATAATGAAGGTTCACTCCACTGATTTTTCTGTCTACTCTGTCTTCTCTGTCTGTTGCAGGTCATGGACCACAAGACTGTAAGGAAACAAGGCCTGGCTCAGCTATACCTGGAACCGGAGGAATATGGCTGATTCCAGCAATGGCTCAAGCTGAGGAAAAGAGCTGCTCCGCTCAGAAGAAGTTCCGCAGCTAGTTCTTCAACAGCCTTGGCCAGGGGGAGGCCAAGGACATGGTCCGGTATTGCCACAGGGCCTGGAAAGAGATGAGTACCTACGTGTGAATCAGAAACACCTGACACTTGTGTCTCCTGCAACCTCGTGCCATTTTGAAGGACACTGCCAAGACAAAGACCTTTTAGTTTTCATGGTTCATGGGGTTTTTTGTGTGTGTATAGGATTTCCATTGTCATTTGCTCTTTGTTCTTTGAAATTGTGTGTTCTCGTAGCATGTAAATTTTTTTTGAGAAAATAAATATGTAAATATATATGTAACCTCCACATGGGCACTGCCGTAACGTGGCATGGGGGCTTAACGCCTGTGTGATCTTTTGCTTGATATTGCCCAGAGGCAAGACGGTCACACAGGCTAACTAAAGTGCCCCAAAACCGCAACCTACCTTTTTTTAGATTGCCAGAGGGACCTTGACGCAGTTACTATGAAGGGTAAGTGTTGATTATTTGATTTTAATTATGATGAAGTGCTTTAATTTCATTTTCAGTTTTAAAATGAAGAGGTAAATTTGAGCTATTTTTAAAATGAAGAAAATTGCCCAAAATCACACCTTCACTTTGGATAAATCAGCAAAAGAAACGTTTGTGGAAATTCGGGCCACATTTTACAAACAGAAAAGTATTCCAAAATGAAGGGGCAAATTTTGGCTACTTTTAAGAGCCAAAAAGGATGTGTAAATTATGGCTACTGTTTTTGATCCAAAAGGTTTCCCAAGGTGAAGGTGTAAATATGGGCTACCTTCTTGACTTTCAAAGAAGCCAAAAATGGAGAAAAAATTGGCTCCACTCTCTGTTTTAGAAAGTAGTAATGATGTACAGGTATATTAAAAAGTTGGAATCAGTCTGCTTTCGCCGGCAGTGTGGGGTTTCTGGAGGAAAAATGGGAGGCATGCGGAGCATGCTGAGTTTTTCCATGTCCTCAAAATCCAGGGAAGAAGCCCCCTGTATTGGGCATTTCCCGCCAAACAGGTGGTCCTTATACGAGACTGAAACCTCCACCAGCAGCTCTGGGAAAACTGCGAGTAGCTGTTTTTTTCTTCCCCTCATAATGTGACCTGCGGGTCTCTGTTACAACCGCAGGCCAGGGGATATTCAGCCTGGATGCAGCACATTTGCACACAGCCTGCATATACATGCTGGGAGCGGGCGAAGCTGGCAGGCAGTCACAGCATCGGGCTTTACAGCTTGAGCTGAAGGGATACAACAACTTGTCCTCCTCCTCGTCTTCCTCTGATATGAGGAGCTCTTAGGGGTCCTTGTCATCATCCTCATAATCCAGCTCCAACACGTCTTCCATCAGTGGAGCCACTGTGGTCAGGTCCAACTGAGAACCCCAGCTGGAGCCTGCACACGGCCCGGCATCCACATTAGTCCCCTCCTTGTCCCCGTGGCAACAATGACCTGCCCCTCCCTGAAGCTTCTTAACATTGGTGAATAATTAGTGAACAATTTCACAAGGTTTAGCCATCTGCATGTTTTAATTATATTTATTCCAACAAAACATTTGTAATATTTTTAACTTTAACTTATTGTTGTTTTTAAAATGCAAATTATCAAATGAATTTGAATGAACTCAAATGAACTTATGAATTAAATCAACTCTGATGACAGCTACACCATGATCAAGGTGAGCTGGAGGTACAGAATCAATGCAGCCACAGCACAAGCATGACCAAAGGTAGGGTCACAGCACCAGCACAGCTATCACTACGATCAGGCATAGCCAAGATTGCCGCCAGGATCTTGAAAAACTAGGAAACAAGGGAGCACGAATGCTCTGCAGAGGCAACTGAGTTAGTGTAATGCAGTAAATAGACATCAGCGTTTGCAGATGGATGGAGCAAGAGAAGGTAAAAGGAGCTCAGTGTATCATAGAAAGTCCCATGGCAGATTAAGCCTATGTCAGCCTAACTAGGGGCTGGTCCAGGCAACCTGATTGTCAGATTGTTTCTCCAGACTCCATGGTATTAATGTTTTGGCAGCTCTGTAGCTATATACCAGAGTATTTTTCCCTGTGTTTTTAAGCTTGTTTTGACTATTGTCTCCTGTGCCACAGATCTCCAGCTTCTGCCTCCACGCCATCTCACCATCTCAATTTGAAACTCCTCAAGCCATCTTCAGCATGATAATCTTCACAGATGAACACCACTATTGTGTGTTTTGAAGCATAAATTAAAGCACCAGAAGCAAAAAGCTATTCTTGGGCTATACACGAACTACATTGTGGTCGCACATGTTAAACGTCACCACTACAAACAGTGTTATATATATAACATGTTAAAATGGAAAATAAAAAAACAGATAAATCTACAAGTTCGAGTGTGAGTCTGTAAAGCTATAAAGTCGGACAAATGGGTTTAATGAGTTTCTGTGTTCACTGTGATGACGTCTAACGTTCCCAACAAACACTGTAGTCCCATTTAGCCCTTTATTAGCCTCCTTTTTTAAGACGAGTAAAACCTTAAAAGGTCAAAAATTGGGTTCAAGCAGACGCATTTTATGTTATAGAAAAAATCAATACCTTTAGCCTGTGTTAACCACAGATCTTATTTTAGGCATTTTACCAAAACTCAGTCAAAAAACCCACAGACTTTTAGAAGAGGGAACCGGGAGTGCTAAGACTTTTGTGTTTTAGGACTCATTACTTCACTCTGTATCCATCTTGGGGGAGTTCCTGTCAAAACATCTGTCTGACCAATCATGAGCAGCTCCATTATATGCGAGCACATGAATTGGCTGTCAATTATGGTGGAAAAGCCCCTTTTTTAATCCTGTAAAGCACTTTGGTCAACGTGGTTGTTTTAAACGTACTATATAAATAAAGTTGACTTGACTTGCCTTGACTTTTGTATAATCTAATAACTCATTAAAACTGAACTTCTCATAAAAACAAACACTTGGCCACGCACATTGATGAGAACTAGCTTCAGTGACAGAAACCGTCTTTGGAAAAAATGTATTTGTTGTGTACTTTGAGTTTTTAGTTTGGCCTATGACCCATTCACTTGCATGCAGGGTTTTTTTTGACCTATACTGCAGTCAGACACCAGGGGCCAACTGAGACTGAAAAGTTAGATATTGAGGGAACTGTCATGTTGTCACTCTTTTATATATAGTCTTCGGTTGTAAGCCATTGGGTATAGAGGCTGTGAAATGTTGGGGGTGGGTGGTTGGATTAACTACCCTGTACCCTGCACACATTTTGTATATTTGCATTCATTTATTGATGTTTTTGTGTGAAATTATGTGAGTTATATCTGATATTTCTGATACAGCTGGTGCTCTGTTGGAGTTGACCTGATTACGAGCACACTCACTAAACTGAGTGCACCCAAGGCACTTATCTAGTGCTCCTCTGATTGGCTGGCAGCTAACATCAGTCTTGGTATACCTGTGAGCTGCCTCTTGTTTTTACAGCCCTGATGAAGACAAGATAAGTTGAAAGACGTAGGCATCCCGCTTTTTAACTTTGTAAACTGTCTGCCTTTTTTTCTATTAGCTTGACATAAGAAATAACAAGTCAGACCTCTCTCCTTTTTTCACTACAAAGAGACACCAAACCATTAAGATTGCATAAAAATAAAATACACAATAAAAAAGAGGCAAAACCACCAAACGGTCTGTGTGTTTTGTTACGGTGGTGGGGCCTTTTGAATATCTGGACCCAGGGGCCATAATCTGCCTGTGTGCTCTGCTGCTACTATTGATATTATTAACAAGACCTTCTTGATTCATGTGTATCTGGCTGTGTCCTCCTAGCATCTGGACTGTTAGCTATAGCAGACTTCATATTCACTGAATAATATGTAGGACTATTTTATTTTTTCGAATTTTCAAAGTGCACTATTTATTACACTTGATGTATAAGAGGTCAGTTTAATTGTTGGTCTTCATTTAGACTGTAGGTCTTAGGATGTGCCTATCAATTAAAGATTGCTAGAAGAACGCAATGAAAAGCAATGTTTTTGCAAGGTGTTAATACCTGTTCATAACTGTGAAGAATTCTTCAGCACAGTCACCAGTTTATTCTTTTTTTTTCAGCAAGCAGCTCCTCAGTTTCCATCTGCAACACATTATAAAAAATCTGCATTTTGTGAGGTGGATGGGTCCTATAAACAACAAACTTTTATGCAGGAGTCCCGAATTCACTTACTGTGTGCATGTGTGGTTTTTTTTCAACATTTTACCATGCGCCTCTTTTACCTAAACCTAACTATCTGTGACTTTGTTGCTTAATCCTAACCATCATAACAGTCCGCCCTGTTGTGCAAACATAAGGACCATGCTGCTTTCTGCATGTTTTGACATCCCACCATGTTCATTTGTTGACATCACAGTAACAGCATCCCAGAGCGTAAACAGCTGACCTAAGGTCATAGGTTGACACGGAAGGTCCTGACCAACATGTGACAAGTTCGGAGTGAGAATGTGTTGCACATTCAGACAGGAAGCGAATACTGGACTCCCACAGTAAATCTGGGGTTCGTTGGACACATCTACTGCCCTTACTACTCGCCCTATAAGTACCTTAGCACTTCTTATATCATGTCGTTACCGGCAGCATTCTCACCTGACGCCATCCCGCAGCATTTCATATGCATGCAAAAGGTGCTTTTGGTGTCACAGGCTTAGACTAAAAGCAATGTTAAAGTGGAGCTATTTACAAGTTGGAAATGAGATTGGGCTGAGTGATCGTGTGTGGAGGAGTGAGGAGTGGATCTGACTCACAGACTGCAGTGACACATTGCAACAGCTGTCACTCAAGGGGCCCCACCCTTAAATAACTTTGGCCCTTGATAAAATGTTACTGGATGAGTTGTATAAGGACAGTACTCGAAGTAGTGCTGTAAACATGGGAGTCTTTGGGGATTGACTCTATTTTAGAGCCAGCCTCAAGTGGCCATTGAGGGAAAGGTAGTTTTTGGCACTCGCGTATTGGCTTAAGTCTTTGAGGTTGCCGATTGTGTTAGACTGTTAGACACCTCACATTGACCACAGAACTGAACACAATAAATTAATCTGCATCGCATTCTCATCAAATTGTCACTTCCAAATAAAAGGCAACGCCCTGTGATTTTACACAAACAATACATTCACATGTGACGCAAAGCTGACTGTGCTCAATCAGCCTGTGGCACAGAGAACCAAAGACAAAGACAAATGATATCCTGACAGGTTGGTGATGACAAATGATGACATGAGACAGGGACGCTTGTTGAACCTGTTCAACCCTGAGCCACGGATGGCTTCCGCTCAGACAGCTCTGTCGCTTCTCAAATTTATAACTCCTGATTAGTTATAGGGATTGTGTTCCCCCTCTTTTATACAGAAACTTATATTATATTTTCAAAAAAGTTTCTAGTCCCAAATCCAGTCCCAAACATCTGAATGATTTTACCAACTACTTCCTGATGAAAATCACATTTTCTTTACTTATGAGTGAGGATCATTTAAAAAATGTGTTAAAGGCTCCCCAGTATTCTGTGAACAGTGTGGTCTTTGTTTCAGTGACTAACCTGAGCTCCCCTGTTACTTTGGCACAGGTTTCCCATTACTACAAGGTCATGTTTCAGTCAGATGAAAAGGAGAGAGAGGAGGGAACTGAGACCGAGTGCAGAGAAAGAAAAGTGAGGGAGGAATGTGGAGGAAACCGCCTGCTAACACAGCAAGGCCTTGATGACCGAGAAAACCAGACAGAAAACATGCAGAGGTGCTCCCTCTCTCTCTCTTTAATTTTCGTTATCTTCCACACCTACACACACACACAGACACACACACACACACACACACACACACACACACACACACACACCTAGCGTGAAGCCATTTTAGTGTCACATCCAGTGTCCTTACATGACTGTATGAATGTTATTGAATGATATGAAGCATTTCCAATTCTTTTTAATGGTTTGAGGCACAAACATTTAAAAAATGTTGCATGATACAAAATATCACCAACCCGCCCAACTCCACCCCATCTAAAAAACTAAAGAACTGAAAATTATTTGAAAAACAAAAGCAAACAAAAAACACACATGTGAAGCTAACCAACATTTATTTAAAAATTGCTCAAGTCTCGCACAAATCTGTAAATGGAAAGCTTCCTACCAAGAGCAGCCAGGGGAATGTTCTGAGGATATGGGAACATGTTTCAGAACTGAGAAAACTACACTGGAATAAAGCTCATTTAGGTAAAAAAAGAAAACTGACATTCTGTGGCTCCATATAATGAGTCCTCCATCCACTTTCTGTGGAGCAGCTCCTGACTTGATACCTGACGACATCAGGGCGACGGCTTTGTGGCTTTGAGAGTGAGGAGCTCAAGTTCACACATGTTGACTGAACTTTCCTTGGCCATGGATATTTTAATTCTTAATTAAGGTGATGTTTGTGTTTCTCTTTTGCACCCCACCCAGTTCCAAGAAATCATGTTAATGTATCACTAATTTGTTTTGCTGAATATGCTTTGAGGGGGAAATGATGTGGTTGTGATGAGAAGAGCTCACATCACATGATGAGTGATGTCTGTGGTATGGCCAACAGACATTCTTTGGTTAAGGTGAGGGGAAGATGGTAGTTTGACTGTTGATAAAGTAAACACCTGCCCCCACCCACCCATTTAGCATTTATAAGCAGTATAGATTTAACTGATAAATGTGAGGTGACCAACTTGGCAAAAAATCATGACCTGCAAATTGTGAGAAATGTGTAAAAGGTGACAAGAATATGAACCGATTTTTTTTTTAATTGAAAGGTGGAAGTTTTTATTTTAGGGAGCAACAGAGATAATTTTTATATTTATTTATTTTATATTATTTTGTATTTGAAATGTAATTTTTTTTTCCCCTCAATCGCTGTGAGGGTCTGAGGACAATTGGATGTTGTATGCTGTGAAGCCCTCTAAAATGATGTTAAAGAAGATAAATGTATACATATATTTTCAAATTTCATCACTTTAATTTGTTTGTTTTTTCTTTTTAAATTTAATTTAATTTTCCTATAACTTATGACAAATTCTTGTTTCTTATTGCCTTTTCCCCATGTTTTTGAAAGACATCAAACCAATTTGGTCAGGTTCGGAATGGTTAAATAAGCTATTAACTATGTGATGTGAACAGAAAAAATGCAAGCTTTGACAGTTATTTTTATAAATACATATAAATGTGCTTCTATCTGCTGTTACTAACCATTTATTAAGTGTTCATATAAACTGCCTCTAAATGCTTCAGAGGGGGCATACAGTATACAGTGTTATGATGTTGAAATTATTCTAAATGGTTCTTAAGAGAAACCACAAGGCTGAAAACATAATGACATGCAGGGAACGTCGCTTGGAGTTAAGCTGCTAAGTATTGCTTTTTATGTCTGTATGTGTGTGCGTGTGTGTGTGTGTGTGTGTTCACACTGTTGTGTGATTACTCATGTTTCTCAGTTGGCTGGCAGTAGACAGTTTCCTGTAGAACCGGTTTTCACCCTGAGAACACTGAATAGAATCACTCCACCCCTGTGATCAGCACAACACACCAAACATGTTACAGTATGGAGGTAAAAGGCAGCAGTGTAACTGTTGGCTGATGGTTACAGCGAGCTGTGAGGTGTGAGCTGCTTGGTTTACACTGCCTGGTTTTCAGCTTTATTGCTCAGTTTAAATCATTTGTGAAAAGAAATGAAAAAGTAATCAGATGTAACAAGTTCCATTAATTTGCTAAAAAAAAAAAAGCTACATTATGAGCTACTTATGACATTTTAACAGGGCAACCACTTGTATGTAATATATTACATTTTTAAAGTAATCTTCCCAGCACTGATAATTGATTTTAGATCACGTTGCTCCAAGTTGTTAGCAACAAAAATGCCCACCTGTTCTGGTACTGACAAGCCACTGTGCATAAAGGGCTCATATGTTGTAACCCATGCCTTTATTTGTTGTCACTGAAGCATCTACCAGTGATTCAAAGTGTTTCATCAACTTACTTACTAGCTTTTTTAAGGAAAGCAGGCCTACTTGCTTAGGTGTTCAAGGGTTAAACCTAGTTTGGAGCTCAAAATGTTTTCATTTTCTTCTAGGTCAGAGTAATACACATCAGTCAAAAAATGTTCCTCTTTAAACTGCTGATTATTCATTTTCTTTACTATGTAAGGACTGGTGTTAGACTGGATGTTTTAGGTATTTCTCACTCAAAAAGAAGACAAAATCTAAGCCTCAAGCAGCATTTATGGGGTCTAAGCAGATTGCAGACATTTAAAGGCTTGTTTCTTTTGGAACTGACAGGAGAGGAAACACTTGATGTGGCTTATGGCCCTCAGTGAAAATGTGTTGTACTTGACTGCATTTGTTTTGGATGCAAGCGGCCACAATGAGTCTCCTTTGAAGGGTGTCTTGGCTCAGCCTTAAGGAGAAGATGAGGAGCTCAGACATCTGGGGGGAGCTCCTTCGTGTCCAAAGGGGCCAGTTGAGGTGGTCAGGACAACTTATCAGGATGCCTCCTGGCCGTCTCTCATTAGACGTGTTCCAGGCACATCCAACTGGTAGGGGGCCCCGGGGCAGACCCAGAACACACTGGCCTAAGAATGCCAAAGGGTCCCCCAGGAGGAGCTGGAAAGAGTTGCTGGGGAGAGGGACATCTGGAGTGCTTGGCTCTGCCAGCTGCCCCTGTGACCTGGTCTTGGATACGTTGGACATTTGTATTAAATTTTCATTTAATTCAAGATTTGAAATGCATCCTATTTCTATTAATTTATACACAGATAGTACTATTATGTACAGTGTCAAAAGTTATCCTCAAAAATGAAATCAGACCACCTGCAGGATAGCAAGAATGAGACTCAAATGATGATTTTAACAGTTTTTCTTTCATCTTTGTGCTCTTTTTCTCTTTTCTAATTTGTATTCAGTATTTCAATTTGCAAAAGAAAATTTCTTTTTTTGCCGGTTGCCTTTAAAAGTTGTCGTTGAGAAGTGACACAGAATTTCTTTGGAAAACTTTTACTGATCAAGCACTTCTGAGAATCAGATAAAGCACCACACAGACACCAACCACAGGGTTTCTCATAGCATGTGCCAAACTGCCAATAGCACTATTAGTCTTAAGCCAGGCTGACATCAATAACATTTCTTTTTTTTTTTGGTATCGTGACTCACAGACACACCTGCATTTAACTGGAAAAATACCACGCCCTACCTGTCTGATTGTATCAACTGATACGGTGAAACACACTGCATACGTTAACATCCAGCCTTAAAATCTATTGTTTTTGTTGCCAAAATCCAAAGTTGCATAAAAACATATTTGAGTTCCACAGAATCTCCACAGTGTTTTTCACATTAGTATTTTGTATATAGTATATTTTCCTCCTGATTAAAATGGGTGTGGATCAGAAAATATGTTTCTCATTTAAAACAGCCTACCCTGACTAAAATGGACATCACCAACAACAACAGCAGCTTTTACAAGTCTGTTTCAAAAAGTTCAACTACCTAGATAATTGCTATGGAAACTGGTGTTTCTGTTAGTGCTGATGATATCAGACAGTATCAACTTACTGTGATATGTTCACCCCCACGATGAGGGGAGGGAAGGAAAAAAGATGGCTATGCTTGCTCTTGTTGGGACAAGAGAGTACACACCTCCTTATGGGGCACGGTAGCTCAGCCCATAGGGACTTGGCTTGGGAACCAGAGGGTAGCTGGTTCAAGTCTGGATCAAGTATGGAGAGTGGATTGGTAGCTGGAGAGCTGTCAATTCACCTCCTGGGCATTGATGAGCAAGGCACCAAACCCCTAACTGCTCGAGGCACCTCTCCTCTGACATCTCTCCACTAAGTGCATGTATAGCTCATGTTTCTACTTGTGTGTGTATTTCGAGCATGTGTGTGAAAAACAGAGTGGAAAAAAATTGAATTTCCCCTTGGGGATTAATAAAAAATAATGAAATAAATTTAAAAAATAAATAAAATTAAATCACTGTTACTGTCAGCACTATTACAGTTTTTTTTTTTTTTTTTTCAATTGCTTACACACTAAAATTGAAAATATTACACAATTATTGAAACCTGATACACAAGGAGCAAAACCTCAGCCCAGATTAACGCAACTACAAGCATAATCTCAGCCTCACACTTTTTGCAAAACATTACACACAGTGATTTGAAAAACACCAAGCAGACTTCTCTCATTCCAAACTAAAAGACTGTGTGTGTGTTAATTGCTCCTTCTGAAACACCATACTCAATTAGCAATCACCTGCACTCAGAATCACATGTGAAGACACATGGAATCAATCAGATAGAAGGTAGAAGGTAGATTTATTGGTAATTTAAATAAAGTTTAAAAAATGAAATTACAATTATCCTTGATCCTGCTACATCTTTGGAGTTGAAGAATGAGTTGATTGAAACCAGCAGACACTATGAAGATTCCATCCAGTTGCTGAGCACAACAATGAGGATAACAATTTTGGAGAGAGATTTAGAGGAAGAGATATTTGACGAAGAGGAGAAGGAGGAAGATGTGTACTGAGTATTGATACGCCAATTTTGTTTCCCCAGTGCAATTGTGTTGATTTTTAAATCATGCTATAAATGAAAATGACATATAGCTAGCAATAGTGTTTTTAATACTCAGCACATATCAGTAGGAAGTATCTAATTATTTGTTCTTTTTGTGTAAAGGTTTGATGCAAATTATCATTTTAGAAGAGTTTTGAATGTAGTGCTTACTTTTGCAAGAGACGTAAGATATTTTGTATTTTTTGACAAACAGGTGCCCTAGTTTCAGGAATTGTGTTTTTGCAATAGTGACAAATTGCAGCAGATGTTCTCATTTGCTTGAACACATTTGTCCACTCAGAGATTTTCAAAACAGTTCACACATAGACCCAAAATGAAAGTTTCTGGCAAAAAAATGACACATTTTGTTTGCAAAATACTTTCTCAATCACAAAACATTAAAAACATGCAGCAAAAGCAAATATTACCATCAGTCAACACAAGCTGCAGTCAGATAAGTAAATTCCTTGGAGCACCCAGTAGATCAGATGGTAGATACCCCTTATACTGAAGCTGTGTCCTTGCTGCGGTGAATGCGGGTTCGATTCTAGCCTCAGCCCTTTGCTGCACGTCATCCTCTCTCCCTCTCTCGCTTTCTCTCTCTCTCCCTCTTTCATGTTTGAGCTGCCCTGTCCATTAAAGGCTAAAAGAAAAAAAAGAGTAAATTCCTTCAATCAATCATTACACAAAAGACAATAACATGTAAAATACAGCTATCAATATGACCTGCTATAACCTTAATAAACTGTGCTTTACACCTGTGTTGATACTGCACATAGCTATAGAAGCAGCTACAGCAGCCTAAGTGCTAAAAGAGAGAAGCAGCATGACATAGCATGAACTGTATTCATTTCTCTAGAGATGACTTTACTTAAAAACAAACCCTGCTGAACCTACACTTTCTACAATTTATGAATGTCTTTTTGAAATTAAAACAGAAAAAAAAAGAATGTTCCAAGAAAATTTTTAATGTTTATTTTTTTCTGTGCCCATTGTATATTGTTGACATACAGTGAGACCAACATTAAGCACCTAGACCAGATTTCAGACATCCATTATGTCATTATATTATTATCAAACTCAGAAATACTCACAAACACTTTTGTGATGTCAGTCCTTTTGAATGGCCCACAATAGCCATGTAGCTTTTGACTTAGTTTTATTTGCAGTCTTTTTAAACTCAGACACACTGAATAATTGTGTCCTCTCCATACTGCCTTTCTCCTCTTTGATCCATGTAGGCAAACGGCAGCACAGGACTGCATCCTCTTTAGATGGATAAGGACTGACTGCTGATTGAAGAGTTGTGTAAGGGAGTTTCACACAGGTGCTCTAGAGATTCGTAATTGTGCAAGTAATTTCTATCAGCTGTGAATAGATGCTTTCATTATTTTGGACACAGTGACTCCTATAGACTCTCGGGTCTCTCTATGAGATCACTATTAACTGTTGGAAAAAAAAGTACTTATTCACTCTGCTTGACTCAAATACAGTAGTGCGGGAGGGGCAGACGGAAACCTTGAAAAAGCCTTGAAAAAAAATTCAAATAGATGACCCCAAAAATGTGCAACTTGTGAATGAATTGATGAGACAGAGTACCATGATCTTTTGAACATTTCACACAGAGGGGTGAAATATCTTTAAACATTTTTTTGTAATTTAGTTGGAGAGAAATACAATCTATGTAAAAATTTGTTTGTATCAAAGCACACCGAGCGTTTATTAAACTGCTGTTAACCTTGTCAGCAGTTTTCCATACTTCATCTGTATGGAAATCAATACCTAATTCTTCCAGCAAGTTTTTCTAAAATTATTTGGACTCTTAAAGTGTTAAAGAATGTTGTAAAAGTGAAACATGTCACCTTCAGTAAATAGTTTCATCAAGTTAAAAGGCTTTTACTCAGCTTTTCTGAGTTTGGCTGTTGTTTTTCAGTTTTGTTGAGTTTTTTGTTACATTCCAGAAGGAATGCAGAACAAAAGCTGTACCATACCAAATGTCTTAATTTGTCTAACCTTTGACCTAGCTTTTAATCATTTAACAACATACTGTGGGTTTTACATGTAAGTTCATAAAAAGACCTGCAAGTAAGACAGCTTTTCTCTATTGTGCACATTCAAAAAAGAAAATCATACCCATAACTTTGAGAACTTGATTTTTACATATCAACAACAAAATTACAGAGTGCTATACTCCAAGCACAAGTGAATTGTTTTCACTCAAATAGAAATTCTAAATCCCATATTTGTAAAGCTCTAAGCACAAGTTGCATCATTTAGCACAACTGACTGACCTGAAAAACACTGTCCCTTAAAATGAGACACACTAATCACTAGTTGGTCTCACACGTGTCTCACCTGTTCAAACTCAATTTGCAGAACAGTCCAATGATCTGTCAGAGCAGAAAGGAGGCTCCAGGTCACCTCTGTGTTAGGAGATGATGGAGAATCATGGAAAACAGAGGAAGTCTAAATATTTTCTTACTGTACTGTTGATCACTTATTCATCAGTCCATTACAGTTTTTCTTGAAATGATGCTGCATTTCTCAAAACTCTAATCACAAACGTAAAACTGCACGCTCATTTTCACAAACTGAAAACTTCAACACTATAACCAAACTCTCAACTCACATCTAAACCAAACTTTGCCCACAGACATCACACAAAGCCATCAGATACACATACACTACAGCACAGCTATCACACACTGGTGAGATGAATTCAAAACACGACTGAAAAAAAACTGTCACAGCAATAAAGACTGTAATAATGCTTATGGTCCCCCCAAAAAACACCTTCTTTTCAGATGAACATGACACAACGCAAGAATAGGTTAAAGACAAAAATGTTCTAAATATAGTAAAATAAATTGAAATGGAGAGAAAATAACAATTTTCTGCCCCCGTCAGATGGTTGTCTCTCAGTTTGGCAAACATAGAAACAATCATGGGATTATAGTAAACCATCCATTTTACAAAATAGAAGCATACAGTAACTCTGAATTACAGTAACTATTGTGGTGCAGTACTGTAATATGATGCATTTCAGACAGCATGCAGCAACAGAGCACACAGCTTCAGTATGTGAATGTGCTGTAACAGCAGGGACTACAGCACTCCAAAGTTACAGCAGAGAGCAGTGTGTGAATGATCAACATATTTTACTCTGTGAGCATCCAGAGCTATTATATATATATATATATATATATATATATATATGTGTGTGTGTGTGTGTGTGTGTGTGTGTGTGTGTATATATATATATATATGTGTGTGTGTGTGTGTGTGTGTGTGTGTGTGTGTGTGTGTGTGTGGCATGCGTGTCAGCAGTAACGTGTTAATCATGATGCGATTAAGGTCCATACTTTTTTTAAAAATTATTTTTGCATTAATCACTGGCCAACTTCCTGTCTTTCAGAGGCTGTACCAGACTGAGTAGTGAAGTGATAGTGATGACACTGGTATCATATTAATCACATAAAACTAGAAGACCCGAGGAATCCAGTGATACCAACCATGTCATGTTGGCTTCTTAGAAAGGGGGATGAATGACGCTCCAAATGTAGGTAAAATTTTGGCAATCAAAAGCAGGGTGGTCATTTCACAGGGTTCCCTTTACCTCTGACCTCAAGATATGTGAATGTATATGGGTTCTGTGGGGAGCCATGACTCTCCCCTTTACAAACATGTCCACTTTATCTATCTATCTATATATCTATCTATATATCTATCTATATATCTAGCTGTGTTGTGTTGACTACAAACAAATCCTTTTCATCACATGACATTATTATTTCAATATATTAAATAACTGATAGAGTGGTTGATACTGAAGTCCCCACCCCTCCCACCAGGTGTGGTTGTGCGTGAGTTGGGGCACTCCCTCCTCCTCCTACCTCATAAAGCGCCTCCTCTCCTCCATCAACTCAGTTTATCCGGAACTCCCACCGGGACCTACCACCGGGACTTAATCGGCTCACTTGTTTCGGATACTTGTGTCAGCCATGACTCGGCTCTGTTCGCCTGTGTTCGCGTTGCTTGTGTTTGCGGTGAGTAATCAGACTCTTTGCTGCATGTATTTACCAGCTGGGTTTCTGCTGTTTTACACTAAAGTGGTCTTTTGTTTGGTTACCTCTCAGTGTAACCTGACACAATTTATAAAGGTGTCACCTCTAAATAGAAACATCATAGCTGACTGTTTAAAAATAATATTAACTGCTGTGAATGGTCAGAGAAGCGATAAAGCCATTAGCTGTTGTCCTCCTCTGTGCTGAGGCCACTGTCACTCCCAACAGCGCTCTAAAAACACATTTCATTTCACAGACAGGTAGTTCCACATTAGCTGTCCAAAACTCATGTTCAGAAAGAACATTAGGTGTGTTTATTCCGGAACATCACAGGTTAACTTTCGTATGTAGGCTGTGCTGTGCTCGGTGTCACAATCAGAGACATGCCATCTCTCATCCAACTTGACTGTCCTCCTCATCGATCTCACCTCTCAGAGCTTTTCCTGGAGTCGCTGCTCTTTGTTCAATAACTTGTCATATAAACCACAACTTTTAATGTGAAAAGTCTTTCCATAAATGCAAGATATTATTCATTTACATCATTTCATTGGATAGCCTATGGTGTGCAGTCTGCTGAAGTTTCCTTATGCTTGTTTACCTTTGCTTTGTATTAAATTGTGATTTTATCATCATTATGAAATGGTCGGCATATTTAAGCCTTTGAAACCTGGGCAAAGTTTTTTCAAACACGGGAAGGAGACAATGACAACTTAAGAGGAACTGAAAATGAGCAAGAAATTAGTAAAAAGTATTAGAAAATTACCTGAAAATTAGTATGACGAAATTGGAAAGTGAAAAGTAGGAAACTTTTTATTTAAATTGGTAAAAAGAAAAGGTGTAAATATAATTATGATCATTCTAAATATAGCTTCCCCTACATTTTGTTCTTGAATTAAATTCTTTTTTTAAAATTGACTAAAATATTCCAATTTGCGACTCATTTCTTGCCAAGTTGCTCATTGCCATTTTTCCTATGCTTTTGATTTAAATCAAACCAATTAGCTCAGAGCTCGAAGGTTTACATATTTGTACAAGGTGTCTGAACGCAGCCCAGGAAAAGTGATGTATTTCCAAGCTTCAAAGGGTTAAAATGGATCATAAAAAATGCACTCTAAATCATTATACTATGGTCAATGATCTTTTGCAGCGTCTCTGTCCCAAATTGATCATGATGTCTCGGACAAGCGCATGGGCAGTGACTAATGCAAACTTTTTCTTTTTAAATTAAACAAAAAAAGCGCCAGTCCAGGAGCATCACTAACAGATCACTCAGCAGAAAATTATTAAAAGTAATACGCAAGTCAATTTGATAGACTTGATTTGTGTCCAAACATGCCATTAGTGAGGAGCTGAGATACCGGACGGAGTTGTCACTGGAGTTTCATCGCTCTGGACGTTCTGACTCCCAAACTAAGTCAGCTGTGATGTGACTGACTGAACACAGTGATATTGCTGATTTAAATCAAGATCTAATTCACATTGATTAGTTTCTTGTTTTCAGTCAATCAAGTTTTATTTACATGGCACCTTTTAAACAAATCAACTGCTATTCAAAGTCCTTTACAGTTTGATTGAAGAAACAAAAACAACATAGGAAATAAGCAAAAATGATCTTAAAAATGGATCATGATAAATAGACACAATTGTGATAGTAAGCCAGACTAAAAAGACATCATTATTTCCAGCTCCTCTCAGATCCTTCAACAGGCTCTTCCAGCAACGTTTTAGTTGTTCTCTGTGGAACAGAGTGTGGAACACAGAGTGGAACAGTGTCCTCTGTGGGGTGTGAGCAGGGAATCAAAACATTAGAGAAACATAATACACAATAGTTATCCAAGTGAGAGAAAGGATAGTTATGACCACAGAGATAACTAAGGTCACATGTGTATTCTTGGTGCTCACTAACTGTCTCGTTCTTGTCATGTACCTGGTGAGTAAGACTTTCTTCTCACTGTTCACCTTGAGAAGTGAGGCCACTCCTTTCTGAGTAAGTTCAGTCTATAATCCTTCTTCTGTCATCCTGACATGCCTGTGCACTGACTGCATAGGCGAGACTTTGTTAAATGGCCTGGGAGTGGCAGGGTGTGTCTGCCTCTCCTCCGTACACAGGCTGCAGTACCTGACCACACAGCACAGGGCTGCGCTGCAACGTACTAACCAGGCTCAAAAGATCACATGTTTTTGTTCAAGTGGTGCAGCAAGTAAGTGCACAGCAGAATTTACATGCCATTCATTTTGGTGAAGGGCTAAGATGCACTTGCTTGCTGCTGACACAAGGCAGGCTTCCATTACAGATTTAACACAATTATGAGATATCTGCGTTTCCATTGAGCGATGCTTTGTGACTTATCTCATGATAATATTCCTAGAAACATGGTAATGCATGTTCAAAACATTAGCAGGTTTATTTCTGTTGCAGCCACCGCACTAGCCGTCATTTCCAATCCAAGGTCATGTAGGGGTGTTATGGAGCGATAATGGAAAGACGAGCCCCTTATACATGGGAGCGGACACGTATGAGGGATTTCTGGAAGGTGAGAGTTCACGATTTCACAGAGGAATTGTGGATTCAAAACTTCCAGATAATCCGCTCAACTTTTAAAGATTTATGTGATGCAATAACAGCTCTTGTGGCTCCTGCTGAATCACGAGGGAGCCAGCTCCTACTGACAAGCACATAGCTATAGCATCATTTTCAAATCCCCTGAAATACCACCTCATGTGAGCGTAAAAAGTTTTTTGCAATAAATGGGAGTCATTTTAAAACTGACATGTTCCCATTAGAACTATTTTATATTTGCAAGTTTAATTTGCACAATTTGAGGGTAAATGGAAACCCGCCTCGTGGCTCTGTCCTCATATGCCATGAGTTTAGTGGGAGGGGACCTGCTGCTGACTGTAAATACAAGCAGCTGAATATGAAAAACAGTCGCGTCAGCCAATTTATTGAGATTACAGATGTGAAGTTGAATTTCTCACTTATGAAGATAGATTTGTATCATTATATGTGTGAGCAGTTTGACAATCCATGTAGTAATGTGTAAAAGATTTGTCAACTAAAATTTTGCTAATGTAAAATACATCTACAAATACAAAAACAAAAACAAAAACATAAAAAACCTAAATTAATACCTAATATCTATTTGAATGTTAAAGAGATACTCACAAATGTCTTTCATCTATTTGTAAACAAATTAAATGTACTCAGATATATTTTTTAATTTGTGAAATTTGTGTATTTACAGATATGTTTTTTATTGCAAAACCGATTTGTGAGTTATACAGCACAATAGGAAGGATCTATGCAGTGTTTTTGTATGCAGTTTAACTTGTTAAAAAACCACTAAAAATACTGGATCCCATTAAAAAAGATTATTAAGCATTTGAGCAAATTAGCATGACATTTTTGTCGAAAACATGGAAAGAATGCAATAAACACCAAAAAAAAAAAAAAACACCCAAAATTTAACAAGAGTAATAAATAACGGCTTTTGGACAGTTTTCCCTGGCTTTAAAAAAAATCTAAATATACTGAATCACACAACATTTTTTGCCAAATTGTTCATTTCTTTTCATCCCATGTTTTCACACCACTTTGCTCAGGGTTCAAAAGTTTAAATACTTGTAAAATGTGTCTGCATGCAGCACAAGAAAAGCCAGAATACCAGAAGTGCAATTATTTCCTCCATGTGCACTTGGTCCACATTTTAAAAAAAATTTGGGGGGCATTTTAGCCTTTATTTGATAGGACAGATCAAGAGCATGAAAGGGGGAGAGAGAGGGCAATGCAGAGCATGGCATGCAGCAAAGGGCCACGAGCAGGTGTTCAACCTGAGGTCTCTGTCTTCATTCATGGGACGCCTGCTTTATCCACTCAGCTACAGGACACCTTACATATTTTGCACCTTGTTTTTTTTTATTATAGCTACTTGGCACCTTGTTGTTTTTTTTTATAAATTGTCTAAGGTTTTTCATATTTTTATATTTGTAATTTTTTTTACTATTGTATTGTTCTTTTACTGCTTATACTGTCATAGCTGCTGAAACTGTGAATTTCCTCACTGTGGAAAGAAGAAAGGATTACCTTATCTTTTATCCACCTTCAGACAGGTAGAGCTCTAATCAGCTGGATAAACTAGAAACACCTGTGCGACTTATCAAGGGAACTGAGAATGTTTCATGTTTAAGAGAGGCTCATCATAAAAGTGAAGCACAAATAAGAGACAGGGAGGGGAGTTCTGTTTTTATAAGAATATTTTCAAGATTTAAGTTTGTACATGCTACTAAAAGATTATTGATTAAGAAGCAAAAATATGCATATTTATGAAGGTAAATATGAGCACATTACCTCTGTCTGGCCTCTCTTCATTGGCTGCCTCGTCAGGTTAGAGCTGACTTCAAGGTGCTCCTGTTAACATAGTAAATGGCATTGCGCCAGCTTATTTGAGTGATCTGATGACCTTTATATGCACCTTCTCGTGCACTTCACTCCTAGGATACTGGTCTTCTGACAGTTCCCAAAGTCAGGAAAAAGACAGTTGGTGAGCGTGCTTTTTCTTTCTGTGCACCAGTGTTGGAACAGTCTTCCTCAAGACATTAGGCAGGCATGTTCTGTTGAGGTATTTAAAGCAAAGTTGAAGACCCACTTGTTTATTGCTACATATGAATCTTGATGTGTTTTAAATTGTTTATGTGTCTCAATTGTTTAGTCTGTGTGTTAATTGTCTAAACATCTGTTCTAAATTACCTGTACAGCACTTTGATGGAAAGAGCTTTAAAATTATTAATTTAAAATTATTATTATTTTTATTATTATTATTATTATTATTATTATTTTTTGTAAACCCTCGTTGAGGTGAAACCATGTAGCATTTCTCACTGTTTCTTTATAAGTATTTTTGCTGTACCATAAAAGTCCGTTCTGAAAGCATTCTTTCATTCATCGGTATCATCAGCATATAAAACACTAAAAAACTTTCAGGGATTCCATATCCCAGAGATCACTAAGCTAGATACTCAACAGGCTGTGTTGCAAGTAAGCAAGCAAAACTTTATTATGATTGCACATTTGATTCTAGATGGAAGAGTAATGTGTGAGGTACGAGCTGCACAAATTAAAGCTGTCATATGAGCATAAAAGTAAATCCAATCCATTAGAAATAAAAACTCATAAAATAAAAATTAAGCTGAAGAATAAATAAATAAAAGATACAAAAAGGTGAGTTAGACCTGATAAAAAATGTTAAAATTAAATAATAATACTAAAAGTAGGCAATTAAAGAGGATAGTATGTATGAATTGAATTGAATTGAACAAAATAAGAAAAAGTAAGAGAAATACACCAATAAAAGATGATACCACATAAGTAAAACATTTAAGATAAAATAATACATGTACCAATAAACCGGTAAAGGTAAGAAACTGGACCATTTGCTATTAAAATGTTCTGCTCCCTCTGACTCATACAGCTCGTAGCTACAAAACCAAGTTAGTTCCACAAAATACTATTTGTACTGTCTAATTAGAAATAACTGTAATATTTCTAAAGGTGGTCTGGTACGACATTTGACAGTTTTGTTGAGGTTTCTCATTATTCTCTGTGAAGTAATTATGTGTACTGTCTGGTCCAGTTGTATCCTGTGCTGTGATTTATTGATATGCCAAACTTTGGTGAGACAATCTCACATACTTTTCTTTTCATAATTATTTCTTTTATTGAGTGAGCACAGTTTTAAATACAATATAATTTGTTTTCGGTATGTTACATAATCCTTGTTTCAAGAAATCAAATTCCATGATCTAGTTGATCCTGAATACATTCACGTGTGGAGCATAGATCAGTTGGTCAAGTAAGCGTTCATTGTGAAGTCATTCCATATGTTGTGCTGCAGGCTGTTACTGTGGTGATTGCCAACCCTGCAGACACTCAGGTGAGAAGAAAAAGAGAATGGATTATCCCTCCAACACCGCTTGAGGAAAATGTAGACGACACTAAAAAGGAGTGGATTGCCAAGGTAAGTGGCTGATCTCTAATTTACTGTAGTTCTACATAAATACTGTGGAGGAAATGTAAAGGTTGCATGTGTTTTTCTCTGTTTCTCTGGTACAGTGAAATGCTCAGCTGTTCTGCTTTGTGTTTCAGATTCGGTCCGATTTTGAATCAGAGGCTGACATCATATACTCTCTAAAAGGCGTAGGTGCAAGTGAGGAGCCCTACGACGTGTTTAAGGTTGACCCTAAAACCGGATACATTCGTGTGACAAGAGTGCTCGATAGGGAGGAAATTGATACATACAATGTGAGTGATTAATTTAAATTTTTCAAGTCAGTTTTTTTTTTAATTTATAAAGCCCATTATCACAAATCACAATTATCCATGACACATTCTGTTGTACTTTTTTTTTTTTTTTTTACTTTGATGGCACTTCTTCAGTCATACAATTCACTAATTGGC
Organism: Plectropomus leopardus; assembly: GCF_026936395.1. Lineage (NCBI taxonomy): Eukaryota > Metazoa > Chordata > Actinopteri > Perciformes > Serranidae > Plectropomus > Plectropomus leopardus. The sequence goes on from NC_142180.1 coordinate 1,990,389, forward strand.
ACTTTTCATATGACATATTGCCATATCTGTCAAGCATTTACTACACATTGACATCAGAGGCTATTTCTGTTTGCAAATGTTTGTGCTAAAACAGTCATTTCTGTTTCAGCTGTTAGGTGTTGCAAAGTACAATGATGGTACAAATGCAGAGAAAGAAATCAAAATACGAATCGAGGTCAAAGATCAAAACGACAACGATCCAGTGTTTGGAGTCATCAAGGCTGGCCAGGTCAACGAGTCCAGTAGTGCAGGTTAGTGTCTCTGCTTTTGCAAACTTATCACAATGATGATGATATGTGATGGTAAGGTAATCCTTCATGACTTAACATAAAAAAACTAAACATAGTGGTTTGTATATGGAAGACTTAATTACATCTTTCTGTGGAGCTGCTAAAAGTCACATACTATATGTGTCATCAGAACACATCTGACTGAAGATAGTAAATTGTACCAACATAAAGATCAATGACTGTTTCTTTTAATGCTGTTTGTATAGGGACGGCAATTATGAAAATAAAAGCAACTGATGCTGATAAAAAAGGGACTCCGCACTCTCAGATCTTCTATAGCATTGTGAATGTGAATCCACCCCATGACTTGTTCTACATGGGCAGAGATGGGACAGTCTTTGTCAAAAGCTCTGCCCTGGACCGAGAGGTACAGTATCACCTACATCCACAGGACTGGTGCCAATACCAGAGAACTGAAATTCTGCATTGCATCAGTGTCTGCTAATCCAATCACCAATCACATTCAGCTGAAAAGTGCCTTTGATGCATTTTGGATGTCAGACAGCTCACGAGCTGGGGTCACTGATTACAGGCAACAAACCCCACCAAACAACAACACATCGGATATGCCAAAGACACCTGTCGCTACCGTACAGTGCCAGAAGTTAACAGTTCTACTTCAACATTCATATGATCTGCTTTAGCTGAAGTTCACCTTCAAGTATCTTTGAAAACACCATTGTCTACAACAGTTTCACCCATTATCTCTGTGTCTGTGGTACTTCCATAGGACATCTTGTAACATGTATGTCTCAAATGTTATACTGTAGCACTTAACAGTACAGTACATCCTGTAGCTTTATAATTTGCCATGATATTCGATTCGTTTTTGAATTTTAAAATTCAGCAAAGTCTTTAGCTCCTGTTCTCACTCTTTATTCAGTGGTTGTGAATCCCATAGCTCCTGAACATGACAGTTGTTATTCGTTTTTTTCCAAGATGCAGCCATATATCAAACGTTCGGCATAGTTCACCTTTCAAAGTTTACGTTTGATTTCTGATTTTCTAATGTTTTCTCATTTCAGAGAGCAGATAAGTATGTTCTGACAGTGCAAGGTCAAGACTTAAACGGCGAACCAGGGGGAAGGGTTGGAACTGGCAGTGTTACCATTAATGTCCTCGATATAAATGACAATGCCCCCACTCTGGAAAAAGAAGAAGTAACTTTCTTTCTCACATTCTTCTACATCAACATGTTACGTTGTATACTGCTGTGAGAAGGGGTTTCACATTTGAATGGTCCCAATGTTTCCTTTGAGGAAAAAAGATGATCACACATTAAAGTCAATGAAGTACTCATTAAAAAAATGCATTGCTTAAACTGAACTGTGTGATGTGTTTTACTTGCAGTATGAGGCCAGCATCATGGAGAACACACAGAATGTGGAGGTGATGCGGATCAAAGCCCAGGACCTGGACCTGCAGGGCACAGCAAACTGGGAAGCTGTGTATGAAATTGTACGTGGCAATGAGGCCGGATACTTTAGCATTATGACAGACTCCAAGACCAACGAGGGCATCCTAATGCTGAACAAGGTACAACAGTTTGAATTTAGAAGAATCATATGTGTCAAAATTACAGTCTATTGTGTGATCAATGTGTTCAGTGCAGTGAGAATGCTCCCTACTAGAGTTGGGTCAGTTTTCAGTTTTGCTGGTCTGGTCCGCTGTATGAACTTAAACCGGTTTAATTCATGCATTTTGTGCATTTTAAATAAAGTCAGCGTGGACAGAGAGCACTGGTGTTACACAATGCTACCTGATAGTTAGACACTCGCTTTCTGTTGGGACATAGTGTCATTTTGTTCCACTGATTGACTGCTGAGTCAAATGGGACACCTGGTAAAATTTGATCCAGTCCAGTGTTTGGCTCAATATCAAATCAGTTTGAAAATTTTCACATTAACCCAACCTCACTCCTTACACACAGAATGACAAAGTAACTTGCACATCATTAAGCAGAAGGTGACGACGTGGGTAGAAGGATTTTTAGTTATGTAAACATGGTTTTATTGATGAAAGTGAACCTGAAACCACATGATGATCACCTGAAGTTTAGGAGTATTAAATCCATTTACCCACACCTTTGGGTCCAACATCACAGAGGTACCCACACACCTAAGGTCTTTCAACAGATTGTCCACAAGAGAAGCACACGTGTTCATTTTGTGGTACTTCTGTTGAGCGATGAAAATGGCTCATCCATGGCACATAACCATAACGTTATGGATGGACATAAAATATAGTGTCTATTGACAATACTATTGTGTTTGTGTTTCTTTTCACAGGCGCTGAATTATGAGGATGTGAGGAAGCTTAATCTAGGACTGTATGTGAGGAACAAAGCTCCACTAATTGTCAATGGAGTCACTCACGCTCATACAGACTCAAACCTAGGCCTATACAAACTCTATCAAATCAAAGTCAATGTGACGGACCAGCGTGAGGGGCCACATTTTGACCCCAAAAGCAAATCTATAACCATCGCAGAGGGAGGCAGCTTCAGCTCTAAGGAGGTTATTGGCGTCTACCGGGCAATCGATCAAGACACCGGGAAAGCAGCTGAGAATGTTAGGTGGGTGCATACAATAACACATATACATGGAAGCTTCTGCAGTTAAAACTTCGATGTCATTTTAATTTTGTACACATTGGTAATAACTAACACATCCTATCTCTGCTGTAGGTATGTCAAGGGCTGGGACCCTGACAACTGGCTGTACATTGACCCAAAAACAGCTGAGATCAGACTGAACAAGGAACCAGACAGAGAATCTTCATTCCTGGTCAATGGGACATATAAAGCTGAAGTCATTTGCATCACAGAAGGTACACTTTTTCACTGTGATTCGATTACAGCTTCAGATGTTTCATATGTAGTAGTATTTTTCGCGAAAAGTAGCAGTGGATAGGACAAATTAAAATGGACACAAAAGAAATGCTGAATGATGTGTTTGTTTTTTTTCCAACACAGATATGCCTACTAAAACAGCCACTGGCACAGTACTCATCGAGGTGAAAGATTTGAATGACCAATGCCCCACCCTGACCAGTAGCATCCAGACTGCGTGCATTCCGAAAGATTCTGTTATTGTGACCGCTAAAGATGAGGATGCATTCCCACACGGACCTCCTTTTGAATTTACCATCATCCCAGAGGGCACTCAGGGCAAATGGCATTTTGAGCATTACAATGGTAAGGGGACACTGACAACTATTTCTCAGTTATGTAATTAATAGATAAAAACATGTTTTTTTTTTAAATGTAAAATTAAAAATTGCTCACGGTCTGTCTTGATTGGGGTCTTTGTTTTACAACTATGTGTTTTCAAAGTGAAAATGTTTAAAATTCTACACACAAGTTGCGTTAAGCTTCACAAATGACAGGTTATAACCTCGAGATCAGCACTAAGCTTGTTTTGACTAAGATAACATGCATCGTAGACCAGTTGTCTACCAGAATGTCTGAAACTTAGTTTCTCCATCTTGAATGTGGAAAAGCCAAATTTAAATTTCAGTCTTCAATTCAGAATACTGTAAACTTTAGAGGAAAGTATACTGGCATACTAAACTTTTCAAATGTTTGTCTTATTGCCTATAGACACTGCAGCTATCCTGAGGAGCAACGAGAAGAACTTGTGGCCTGGTATCTATGAAGTGACTTTAGAGGTAAAGGACCAGCAGGGAGTGGCCTGTCCAGAACCACAGAAAGTGACAGTCCACGTTTGTACCTGTGAGGAAGGGGTGACGTGTAGAACACGAAAGATTCCTCAATCAGAGTTAGGACCTGCAGCCATCGGACTGCTATTTCTGGGCCTGCTGCTGTTAGCACGTAAGTATGATGTGATGCTTAATCTGATGAAGGGTCATGTGATCAAACACTTCGACTGTGCTCAAGATAAGCCCAAGACTGGCTGAGTTGAGTTTCTGACTAGTGTTGGCCATAGATATTTGTATGAGTAACCACATATATGTCAAGTCCGTCCATCCATCCACCAACCAACCAACCAAAAAAAACTTTGTTCTTCGTGTTGTTTCTACAGTCCTTCTTCTGGCGCTGCTATTCTGCCAATGTGGGGGAGATGGGGGTCTGCCAGGGGACTTTGCTAAGATGCCTTTTGAAACCAAATCACACCTCATTAACTACCACACTGAGGGACAGGGAGAGAACACGGTAAAACATATTTACCTCTATTGAGATAATGTCTGCTTGAAAGTTGCAGTTAGTGATATTTGACCTCTAGGTAGCAGATTAACTGTTGACTCTGTGCTCACATTTGGATCATTGACTTTTCATAGGCTGTACCACTACTGATCTTGCCAACAACGGATGAAGAATCTGGTGGTAAAAAAGACATCCCAGCATTGCCACTCCCGGGGTTCAAAGATACCCTGGACTTTCCTTCCATCGACAGGACAGATGAGATCATCTATTCTGATTTTGCACATGGCCACAGCAAAGAGAGATGGGATGTGAATCAGCATATCAGAGGTGGTGGAATATTTGATGGCATGGCTCTGTCAGACCACTTCCTGGGACAATACTACAGTCAGGTAAGGAATCATTTTAATATTTCTACAAATTACTTTCTGTAACCCATATTACGATTTTGTCATTATAGGTGACACTATCAAATTCATTAAAAGTTAACCCCTTGAAACCTGAGCAAATTGTTTTGATTTCTTTCCAAAACATATGGGGAAGGCAAGATGCTGCTTGACAAAACTATTGGCCCACAAGCTAGCAAAAAAATTGTAAAAGAGTTACAAGAAAATTACCAGAAAAAGCCAAAAAAAAACCAAAAAAACACTGACCTATAAAATTACCTAGAAAGAGTGCTGAAAATAAAAAAGAATATGTATCCAATCATATCATATATTTTATCATATTTTTTACTTCAACATAATTTTAAAAATAAAATAATTGTAATTATAAAGAATAGATTCTGTGGACACTTTTTCCTTAATTTTTTTATATTGTTTTCACATAATCCTCCCCTCTTTTTTTAAAAACACACATTTTTTCCTCTTTTTCCCCATTATTCTGAAAGAAATCAAACCACTTGCTCAGTTTTCAAAGGCCATATAGCTTAAAGAGGTGTCTGAATGCAGAACATGAAAACTGATGTCGATCCGGGTTTCAGAGGGTTAAATCATGCCAAAATTTCTCCAAAGGTCGAATGTAAAAAAAAAAAGTTAACCTCGATTATTTTCCTTTTTCTATTTCAACAGAAGGTGAACAGTGTAAGCGAAAACCTTGGAGTGAGGGACGGTCTTTTGGTTTACGACTACGAAGGCCAGAGCTCCCCTGTTGGCTCAGTGGGCTGCTGCAGCCTCCTGGAGGCTGACAACGACCTGCAGTTCCTTGATGACCTTGGGCCAAAGTTCAAGACCCTGGCTGAGGTGTGTGGAGGCAAGAGAATCCCAACTGAGGTCAAACCCCAGTTCACTCCACTGCCCAGCACCTCCATCAACACTCAGACCTCAGTATCAAGTCTGATGACTACCCAACAGCTGCCTCCTCTGCCCAAGCTGCAGCCGAGCATTCCTGAGACTGTGGTCAGGGAGACATCTGAGTGTTCTCAGGTGGTGAAGGAAAGCACGGCCACAGTGAGGGAAGGGATGACCACGGTGAAGGAAGGGATGGCAAATTCAGGCCAGGTGCTCCTGTTACAGCCACCGCAGCAGCAGCAGCAGCCTGTCTACTACACCACCGCCCCTGTGCTGCAGCCAGTGCAGTATGTAGTGCAACCACAGGTTCAGAACACATTGCTGCTGGCTGAGTCACCAGCCACCAACCTGCAGGGCATGGTACTGGTTAATGGCACCCAGACTGGACCTGCCCAAAGCGTGGTTGTTCAGGGGCAGACAGTGATGTCCAGCGGACAAGCCAAGGGCCCAAACATAGTGCTGGTGGAGGGGAGCCAAGTCCAGGGGGGTAGTGCCAACCTGATCCAAACTGGCAACCTCCCTGGCTCCCAGACCATGATGGTGGTGGAGGGGAAGGTCCCTGTGGGGTCAGTGAAAGTCCTAGGTGGGAGCCAGACCTCTGTCGTGCAGGGGAGCGCTCTGCAACAAGGAGGGTCTCAGAGGGTCCTGGTGGTCGGCGGGCCAACAGGCAATGGAGGGCAGCTATTCCAGCAGGCAGGAGGTCTTTCCCAGAAAAACAGCCTCTCTGGCTTTCAAAAAGTCTTCCACAACAAGGGCAGCACATCTCAGGGCAACTTGGAGGGTTCCTCTATGACCACAGTGACCCCCACTTACCAAAAGGTGGTGGTGCAGGAGACGAGAGAGATCGTCAAATGAGAGACTGTCAGGACAAGAGAGCACCTTTCAAATAAGACTGTTCCTCTGGCCTGGTCCAGCTGGTGATGGGTTGCTTGTGGGACTCAACTAATGCAAGACAGCTAATGGAGAGAGGGCAGGCTCCCCATATTCCCTCTTAAAACAAACAATTCAAAAAAGAGTTTGCCAATCCCAAAGGAGCAGTTCCCCTTAAAACAGAGCCCTACCAAAGATCTGGGGCGATCCGAAGCAGAGGTCAACAATCCAGACAGGGAAATAAAAAAATAAAATGTAAATAATAAAGTGAAATAATAATAATAGCAAGCTGACCCTCCAGAACTATCCCAGCAGACGTATTTAATGACTTCAGTTTAATCACTTCAAGCTTGAGCAAGTACTGCAGCACTACTATCTCCAGACTCACCGCCTTTTTTTCCTTTTTTCTTCACCTCTTTCTGCAGCGACACAGATTGTACACAAAGAATCATGTTCTCTATACATCTATTACATCCTCGTGTTATGTTTTATGTTGTCTCTTACCTGTTGCCTTGTCTGTTAAGTGTGTATGATGTTTTTATACAAATAAAAAAAGAGATGTAAAAACTAATAGGTCAAAATCGTTCTCTAAAAATGAACGTTTGCTGTGTTTTGACATATCCTTAATAAAACTCAAATGAAACCATCCTTCATTTTCTTTTTTCTTTTTTTTAATATTTCTCAGGTAGAAATTAGTTTGACAGCTCCAGGGAAGAATTTACAGCTTCACTTCCTGCATAAAACATGCATATCTCAGCAAGAGAAAGTCAATTTCATTGCTCAGGTGTCAGAGAGCCAAATCGCTTGTGAAATGCAGCACAAAAAAATATGTTGATTCAGGTTTTAAACCATTGAACTAGGCAGGCCTATGTAGCAATACAGCCATACATGCACTTCCCAAACATTTGCAGATAAGTCAACTGCTGACGCCTGCTAACTCTACTTGCTCGCAAGACATTCCTGCCACCATTAGCTGGCTGCACATGCCAAACAGACGAGGCTGTACGCATGGATACTTTGCATAACGAGTCTGTGCCTCATTTTGGGGGATAGAATCCATGGATCCTGCAGAAGGCAGTGCAGTTTAATGTGTTGGATTATAATTTGACATGTTTGTTTGCCTTTATTTTTTATTTTTTATATATACAGTGCTGTGAAAGAAGTATTTGCCCCCTTACCGATTTCTTACTTTTTTGCATCTTTGTCACTCTTAGCCATATCAGATCAAGCAAACTTAAATATAAGTTTATAAGATAACTCACAAGTAAACACAAAATGCAGTTTTAAGTGCCAAATCTTTTTTTATTAAGGGAAAAAAAGCCATCTGAACCTACATGGCCCATGTGAAAAAGTAATTGCCCCCTGCACCTAATGACTGGTTGAACCACCCTTAGCAGCAACAACTGCAGTCAAGCGTTTACGATAACTGGCAATGAGTCTTTCACATCACTGTGGAGGAATTTTGGCCCACTCTTTTTTGCAGAATTGTTTTAAATCAGCCACATTGGAGGGTTTCCGAGCATGAACAGCCTTTTTAAGGTCAGGCCACAGCATCTCAATTGAGTTCAGGTCTGGACTTTGACTAGGCCACTCCAAAACCCTCATTTTGTTTTTTTAAGCCATTCAGAAGTGGACTTGCTGGTTTGCTTTGGATCATTGTCCTGCTGCAGAACCCAAGTGCGCTTCAGCTTGAGGTCACAAACTGTTGGCCGGACATTCTCCTTCAGGATTTGTTGACAGAGAGCAGAGTTCATGGTTCCTTCAATCACAGCAAGTCGTTCAGGTGCTGAAGCAGCAAAGCAGCCCCAAACCATCACACTACCACCACCATGTTTCACTGCTGGCATGATGTTCTTTTTATCAAATGCTGTGTTCATTTTATGCTGGATGTAACAGGATGCACTCTTTCCAAGAAGTTCAACTTTTGTTTCATCAGTCCACAGAATATTTTCCCAAAAGCTTTGGGGATCATCACGATGTTTTTTGTCAAAAGTGAGATGAGCCTTTATGTTCTTTTTTGTCAGCAGTGGCTTTCGCCTCGGAACTCTGCCATGCATGCCATTTTTTCCTAGTCTCTTTCATATGGTTGAGGCATGAACACTGACCTTGACTGAAGCAAGTGAGGCCTGCAGTTGTTTAGATGTTGTTCTGGGTTCCTTTGTGACCTCTTGGATCAGTCGTCGCTGTGCTCTTGGGGTAATTTTTGTAGGCCGTCCACTCCTGGGAAGGTTCACCACTGTACCGTGCTTTCTCCATTTGTGGATAATGGCTCTCACCGTGGTTCGCTGGAGTCCCAAAGATTTAGAAATGGCTTTGTAACCTTTTCCAGACTGAGACATGTCAATTACTTTTCTTCTGATCTGCTCCTGAATTTCTTTGGATCGCGGCATGATGTCTTGGGTTCAACATGGCCGACTTCACCCTGTCAGACATGTTCCATTTAAGTGATCTCTTGATTTGAAAGGTCTGGCAGCATTCAGACTGGGGTGTGGCTATGAAATTGAACTCAGCTTTCCAAAATAATATGATTAATCACAATTACCTCATCATTTAACATGGGGGGCAACTACTTTTTCACACAGGATCATGTAGGTTTGGATAGTATTTTTCTCTTAACAAATAAAATCATCACAGAAAAACTGCATTTTATGTTTACTTGGGTTATCTTTGTTTAATATTTAAATTGTTTGATGATCTGAAACAGTTGAGTGTGACATACATGAAAAAAAGTAAGAAATCAGGAAAGGGGCAAATACATTTTCACAGCACTGTATATTATGTCATGTCCCGTCAGTCTGACTCTGTCCAAGTCGATCAGTAAAACAACAAACCGGCCAGACATGGCTTATGTGGGCATCTGTACAGGTGTAGATATCTGCATGGTAATTCAGTCAAATATGTATACTGGCTTTAATCAGCGCGTATTGTTAGGATAAGTGATCTTTAAGCTGAGATTTAGCTAGTGACCACGATCTGATGCTTCTGTAACAATGACAGTGAATATTCACAAATGCTATTGAGTGAAAGCCTGAGTTAACCCACTGCACATGAGCTTTTTTGCATTTTCAGGTTTCTCTCCTGATGTGTCAGTGTGTTTTCTTCCTCCAAAAGGGGGCACAGCCTTAGCAATGACATGATGCTGGTCAGGTCTGAGTGTATCAGTGACGTTTTAACTGTCCCACAGTGCAGCATAAATATTAAATGAGAAAAAGAATTCATATTTTATGTGATGTTAGACAGGTTTGTTTTTTTATGAACATATTTTAAATAGCAGCAAAAACAGCTGATATTCAAAACTAATATACAAAGATGATTTATTCAAAAGTGTACAAAGATCTGTTAGATGAATGAAAGGGGATAAAGAGATGTGATGATTTAACAGTAACAGTTTGAAAGTATGTTCACATGGTTGTGCCTTCTTTTTAGAAGTGAGTGGAGGGAGACTGTTGGTACTGGAAGAAACTCCTCCACAGCTGTGGTCCCTCACTGTAAACCTCAATCATCTGGTAAAGTGAGCATCCCAAACTGCAGCTGTGGTCATAGTCAGCAGACTCTGAGTGAAGTGCTAATATCTCAGTTGGTCCTTTTGGAGGCAAAGCTGCTTTTTGGAGTTTCAGTTGTGCTGGGTGGCTTGCTGCATGATGACTGAACACAGACTCAACATCTGCAAGTACTCATTGGCTCCGTCTGACAGGCACTTACCCACCACCTGGAACAAAAACACAAACAGGCTCTGTAATGTGTCAGTCCATTTACTTCTTCATGACATCAGAAGCTGGGTTTACATGCACACTTTTTCTCAATCTGATTGAAATAATCTGATTTAAGATTACGGGTTTACTATTTAAATATGGGATGTCCTCTAATACAATATGGTGCGTCGAGGTGTGCCCAAAAGGGCCAGTTCCAACCGACAAGTGCACAGCCACCGCATCATGTAACCTAAAACGTGAAAAAAGTGTTTCCTTTGCAGTTTTGCAAAATATGGCTTTTTTGAAATCAACTGAAACACCACCTCATGCGAGCGTAGGACGTGTTTTGTGATTTTGTGAAATTGACGTGTTTTCAAAAGGCGTATTTTACATTTGCAATTTCAATTTGCGCAATTTGATTGTTATTGGAAACCCACCTATTGACCATGAGACACACAAACCTGACACTTTTCACGCATTCTCATGTCACAAGTGCATTTTCTTGCAGTAAAAAAAATTTACATTGCATAACTTCTGACACCAGCACAGCGCCCTCTCCTCTTGTGCACCAGTGTAGGAGTTACTATGGTTACCAGGCTGCTTGAGCCTTATCCCCACCCCAAGCAAAATTTATGCCATGTGCATGAACACAGCCAAAATTATCTAAGAATGAAAGAATGAAAAGCAAGTAAAATGCACGTCACAGTCCCTCAGGGTAATAAAAGAGTAATAGTCCTATTTTTCATCACTGCAGTTCCAACAGGACGACCAGCGCTACATCACATCACTTACCGCCATCTTCTCTGTGATGGCTGACTTCTGCTTGTCACTCAGGTCCTGTTCTATGATCGAGTCGTGAAGCTGACTCAGGATCTGTGAGGCCGCATAGCCTTCATCCACCATGTTCTGACAGAGGAGACATTGGACATGTGAGAATGTTACACACATGCAGTGAGGGAGAGCTGACACATGACACATTCACTGCATACATACAGGCTTCCAAGCTTAAGGCAAGTTAGATTCAAAAGTTTTTTAATGACACTAAGACCAATTTTCTAATAACCAAAATTAAACAAGGACAATTTCATTTCACCAAAATGTTTATTCTAACAAAACTTTTTTGTTCAGTGAAAAAGTTAGATTATCTATGTCAAATGTTGGAAAAATAACTCTTTTTAGAGTGGCGACCATGAAAGGCAATGAACATATTGTATTATCAAAAAGGTATCTATTTAGTTTAACAACACAAGTGCGAAATATTTGGCATTTCTGGCCTGTTTTGTACCTACAGTCTGGCTTGAATGGAAAACAACAAAAAAAAGCCTGTCACACAAAAGTACTGCAAAGGTAGGGCACCAACACAGGGACAGAGCGGTGGCGTGTCAGAACACCTACCCTGACTGCAATCTCTAGTCTCTCAAATGTCCCTGTGAAGCAGATCTGGAGCAAGTTTTCAATCCTCTTGTCAGGAATCACCTACAGTATGAAAGAGAGGGACATGACTGGCGAGGAAATTTCAAGTGTGCAGGACATTTTCAGTCCATTTAATGAGCCATCAGTTCCTTCAGTTTCCCTTATGACATGAAGAAGTTGGTCTCACCCCAGCTATCTCGATCACGGCGTGCTCTGTGATCTCTTTGTCGACGTTGAGGCGCGCAGCACTCTGCAGGAAGGTTATGGCTTTGCGCAGGTCTCCCTCAGACACCCTCACCAGTGCTGCTATACTCTAAGATGAGCAGAAACGGTCACACCATTATTACACACGCTGTACAGTGAAGGCAGTTCTTTGTCAGACCTGAAGTCCAAAAAGGGTCTTAAACTCTCACTAATTTGCATGAAGTTTGGGTTAGTTTAAATGGAAGTATATCTGATCTAAGTGTAAGTTTACAGCCCCTTCTACTAATGTGCACAGTTTTACACAGCAGTGTCATTATATTCATAATTGTATTCATATTACTATCCTTCTTCATCAATACAACTATTTGAATATGTGCTTTTAAAATGGAGCATTACTGTAAATGGGATTCAGTAGAAAAAGAAGGGCTAGGTAACGAAACCCTGTGGTAAACAGGCCCCAAGGCTAAATTATTAAAGACCGTAGTATTCATGAGCTCTAATGCTACCGGTTCTTTTATCTGTGCTTTTAAAAGTCTTAGTGTAATTTAATATAGCGCTTCAGTCTCTCCCCTGCTGTCTCTTCTACACACACAGACCACACAGCACACACAGGACGCGGAGTTAAGTCAGTGAACAGCAGAGCAGGGAGGCCACGAGGGAAACAAAGTGAAGATTACTTGGGTTGACAGACACAACCCTTCTCCAGTAAAAAAGTCAAGACTTTACAAAAACACGTGTTCAACAGTTAAAAACATGGAGAGTGACACTTCAATTTGAGTCTTTCATCCACCGCCGTTATGTTTACAATCACAGATCAGCTAATAGCTAAATGTTACAAACAAAATCCAACACTAGCTGTCTGCATGTAACTGTTTCGTTTGACTTATTAGGTCACAAATCTTAAAATTTGGCAAATATTAGTAAAATTTTAGCTGGTGGCTGAGGCAAATGGCCCCTCCTCCCTCTGCCGGCCGTAACATACCTGCAGGCAGTGGATCACCTCAGCAGCAGAGGGAGCAGCTCAGAGAACAGGAGGACTCATACTGACTCACGTCTGTATTCTTCGCTCTTTCTTACTTCATCACTTCTCTCAGTATTTTGATGTCAGGATTATGATTTCTTTTATTTACGTTTGGGATTTGTTTCCAGTGAGATATGAGGTTTAGATAGTGACTTTGCTGTGGTAAACATTTCTGCTGCTGCTCTAGAAGCCACATTTATAACATTAAAAACATTCATTTGTAATCATGTTGTGATTTCTCCAAAATATTATTAAAAAGCAATTATTTAGTTATAAAAAACAATCAATAACAGCACTGTTAAGCACTGAAGCAATGGAGAGTATTGATAGGAGTAGAAGTATGGGTAAAATCCAAACAATACCCATTCCTAATGAAAAAGCAAGGCAATGCATCATAATCTTTCTCTTTTACCTCTTTGGTGTACTTGAGGTTCTCCTTGTCACAGATCTCCAGCAGGCGCTCCTCTTGGATCTGATTGGCTAAAGGTTTAAAGCGAAATTTGGAACATCTGGAGGTCAAAGGCTCAATAATCCTGGAAGACACACGGACACACAGCAGGTTCAGGATCTGTCACATGCAGAGTGTGGGTGCGTGGATGTTTGTGAAGAGTCAGCTGACCTGCTGATGTAGTTACAGATGAGGCAGAAGCGGGTAGTGCGGGACTCCTTCTCCATGGTCCGCCTCAGAGCGGCCTGGGCTGGTGCCGTCATGGAGTCCGCCTCGTCCAGGATGATGATCTTAAACGGAGGACACGGCTTCCCACTACAAACACAGAAAAGCACAGCTGCTCAAAGTCTCAGCAGGAGTTTAGAATCTACTGAGGAGGATACATCTGAAAACATTCATCCCAACACATTGAGGGAAGTTCACACAGAGTATGCAATCAATTCTGACTCACTCTGGGCGAGTCCCAGCCACGGTGAGCTGGGCAAAGTTTTTGACCTTCTCTCTGACGACCTGGATACCGCGTTCATCAGAGGCGTTGAGCTCCAGCACTCTCTGTCTGTACAGCTCTGGACTGGAGGACACACAACACGTGTTTGATCAAATGACAGGACTTTCTGGAGGTGCAAATATCTGCCTCTTGCACACGATACCAGTTCACTCACCCATAAAGTTCTCTTGCAGCAGCTAAGATGGTGGAGGTCTTTCCTGTTCCAGGAGGGCCATAAAAGAGCAGGTTGGGAAGCTGCAATAAGACAAAACCAGGAGTGAGACGTTGCTTTCCTGGCTTTGGAGGATGACACAGAAAAGCCTCATTCCCACTGCACAACAAAAAACCTGCTTACACCCGATAACATCTGGCTTTTTGATGCAATGGGAATGCGTATGATTGCCATTCACACCTGAAAATATTCCAAATTAAACTATATATTTGTTAGCTATTTTTAAAGACTTTGGCTCTGTGTGCAAGCTGTTGAGGATCCAGGCTGGCTGGGATGTTGTTCTCGATGTGCGGCTGAAGCAGTGTCTTGAAGCAGTGTCACCATCAGAATGATGCTGTCTTAAAACATTCAAGAACACTCTTCTGTGACAGTAGCAGGTTAAAAATGTAAGTGATGACATTAACTAGCTGCTAGACATTTTTGGGACGCAGTTGGGGATATTATCAGGCCCAGCAGCTTTCCTTATTATCACTCTCATCACGGTGTTTCTAACATCTGGCAGTGGTGGAGCGCAGATGACAGCTGACTCTTAAAAGGCTGTTGTTTAGACAAGAACCGCCATTCAAAAAATGGACTATTATAAAAAAAATCTGCATATATAAAAACATTGTAAAAATGGTCCTCATGTGCACAGATCTACAACAACTGAAAACACTGTAGTATGCATATCAGACCAATAGTTGGTGGTGTAACATTGTAATGACACACCATAGAAGAAGACCACACGGATGCGCATCGCCAGTTTACACGGCAACAGAGGGGGTGGCGTTTTCAAAAGGTTACACTCTGGAAAGTTTAATGTTTCATGAAAGAAACGTTGACATGTAAACAGCCCCTCAGTTGAGGAGATCGAAGTGGGCTTAAAATGTGTTAAGATAATGTGGCATCGTAATGCTAGTGCTTTGTAGCCTGTGATATTCCCGATGGCCCGCCACATTTCTTTGGTGCTGTTGAGGTCCAGACTATCCCGATGCCTCCTTGATGCAAGCTGTCAGTCCTTAGTGTGTGCTTCTTTTTCGAAAGGCAAGGTGACACCGTCCTTATCCATTCTTATCATTTACACACTGGACTGGTGTAAAATCAACCCATCACACAACACAGTGGCCATCATCAAGGCCGTCATAATATACTAATACTTACATCTGCTCCTTCCAGAGACTTCTTCAGCACAGCTACCACCTCCTCCTGAAAGGCCACCTCATCAACACACTTTGGCCTGCTGGGATATGCAAAGATAAAGCCTGTTAGTATGTACTTAGCATGTTGGCTCTCTATTCAATTATTCACATTCATATAGCTCTGCAAGCCTTCATCACCAGCACATATTATATGCACTCACTAACAACTTCATTAGGTACATCTCTCAAGTACTGCAATCCAATACACCGTTCCTGCCATAACATCCATCTTTAGAAAGATGTTTTTGGTGACGTTGTGTAAAATTGTGTAAATTCCACTATGTTTATTACTGAGGTCATAGCTGAGGATGTATTACTGGACGACATTATATGAGATGTGTTTCTATGGTGTCCCTCCCATTTGCATACAGGGACTGGGCTGATTGTTAGAAATACCAAACTATAACCCAAAGCAGCACCACTCCTCACTAACTATGATCTCAATGCTACACCATTTGAGTAACCAGTATATGCAGTTTCAACAAAACTGCAAATTACAGGAATCATGAAAGTAATTTAAATGGCAGAGCAACTGAGTTGGATAGCGGTGTTTCCTCTACTACTGAATGATGAGAAATGATGAATTTAATTCATTCGTTTTCTAATGACAAATGAAAATATAGATATAAGAGAGTAGCCTTTCTATTTAAGGTTGAAACAGTGTCCCTTAGTCATGTATAGTTCATGTATTGTATTTCAGAATGTTGCAGTGTTATTGCCGTGTAAAAAGTTGTTTATTAGAGCGCACCATTTGACTGGCCACCGATCACTATGGGCTGACATTGGCTGCAATATTTTGATTGATGATCTCTATAAAGGCTGATCATTGTAGCCATCAGATTATGCAAAACACATGAGATGATTTCTAATTTCACAAAATATTGTCTGACTGGTTGGCGAAAGGAGTGTGTTTGTCAGAGACAGAGAAAGAGAGAGAGAGAGAAAGAGAAAATGTATGTGTCATAATAGTGTAGGTCAGACGCTGCAGCGTGTCCGAGTTTGTGTGCAAAATCCTATTTTGATGCAAAGAAGCAAAATGACAAGTGGCTCCAGCTGCTCTATTTTTCCATATTTCAATGCGATATACAGCACGTTATCAGAGTATGCATGGTTGCATGTAAACGGGAGAATTAGTAAAGTATTACTTTCCATGAACCATGTAAACAGCTTGAAAGGAAAATTGTCTTTTTCGTAATTCATAAACATACTCAGAAATTAAAAAATTGTTAATCATAGTTAGTTTGCTATTTATGATTCTTCTGTAACAAGTACTTGTAAATTGGGTGGATTCAGGCCACAGAAGCAGTGCAGTACCATCCATCTCTGCAGTTTACACTTACTATTTTTCTACCCAGGGAATAGCCTTGGCCTTCTTCTCTGAGCTAGGTCCTGCTGCTGCCTTGTCTTTCTGAGGTCTCGTACTCTGAACAGTCGCTCCTTTCAAGAAGGCCTGCATGACTCCTCCTGAGTTTGATGACAGCAGCAGAAACAACATGCAGATGCACAAAAAGAGACACACACATCAGAGAAATATGTTGTATCACAAAGCTTCTCTTGGATAAAAGATACACTACATCTCTAAAATCTGATGGATGATGATTACTTAGAATGGTCAGCCTCAGCCCACTGTATCACCAGGGACTAAACTATACCCAGAATGCTCTCATAAGCCTCATGTGCAATTATTGCAGACTTCTGGGACTTGTTTTTGAACTTTTAGTATACATGAGGTGCCAGAGTGAAAAGAACAACATGAAAACAGAGCTTGCTTATCAAAAAAAAAATGCCAGTGGAGGATCCCCCAAAGCCGCCGACAAAAGTCCGAGCTAAGACCCTAATGTCCTAAAATCCTATAAATATCCTGAAATGTTATGAATGTCCTAAAATCAGTCATTTCGCCCCTATTTATGTGGTTGATACCGAGGTAACGGTCTTAGGTCACTTGCTCTGAAATGTGTATCCATGTCAGTTGTTAAAAGAATGAAAATCAAAATTAATAGTTTGTCAACCAAGTTTGGCAGTCCTAACATAAGCCCTTCACACAGAGGACGAATGCTGAAACGTCATTATGTGGCCGGCCGTGATCGTTTATCGTTAAAATTAAAATCATTTACATGTATACAACTTGAATTGTCACAACAGAATAAAGTGGAGCGAACATTAGCCATAATGGTAGCGAAGGCATAAGTGCACGTTAGCTTGCTACGGTAGTTTCAGTATTGGCATTCTGTTAGCTGTTGATTCTGCAGATGAACACATCGCACTTACTGTATTTATTAACAGCTGTTCACACCAACTCTGACCGCAGTATCCACAAGCCGGAGTTTCTGCGTACCACGGCCTAACAATGATATTGATTGTGATAAATGCCTGCCTCCGCCTTGTGCAGAGTACGGTTGTCGACATGTATAGCAGTGGAGCCTTCCCGCTCGCGATTCTTCTTTCCTCTGATGGTGAAGATAAGACCCACCCTCCTCTGCCTCGCTCTGCCTCTGATTGGCTTACCCTGATATCCAACGACGAAGGCGACGACTGCTAACCAATCAGAGAGAGAACAAAGCAGGTCATGCCTCCGTGAAAAAACCGCTTCCCGCTCAGCGACAATAACTTCCGCCGACGACACGTGATGACTTTCAATCAGATGCTGCGGATGCTGAGTTGTTCCCGCCCCCTCCTTTACACACTTACGTCTTATAATACATCCGCGATTTACGTCCATGCTCCTCCCATCCTTTCTTTGCGTTTTGCGCCTCTCTTGTTCCCACCTCCTCTCATCTCCTCTCATTTTATCTCCTCTCTGCCCTATAATCCCACCATCCCGTTTGGTCTGTGTTATATTACAAATCGTTGGATTGTATATTGATAGTTTTTTCCCCCACCTGATATTCATTATTCATTATTAATTAGGAATTTACAAAAAGCAAATTCACTACTACCAGAGTCAAAAATATTACACATATGAGCACAGTTACTCATTTAACCCTTTGAAACTTGGATCAGCATCAGTTTTATATACTGTGTTCACACACCTTTCACAAGCAATTACAGATTTTAAAAATGAGCACATTGGTGTGATTTTATTTTTTAAAACAAGGCAATTAAACACTTGGCATAAAATGTCCTGCAAATTGCACGAAATATTTAAAATGTGACAACAAATTATTTAAAAAATGAAAAAAACCAACATTTTGTTTCTAAAACAAAAAACAAAAAAACCCTAGAGAATTACTAGAAAATTATCCAAAAGTGGGGGTACATTTCCAGAAATTATATTTACAATTATTATAATTACATATTTAGAATAAGGTTAGGTTACAGAAAAATGTATAGCCCATTTATTATTATATTTTTACTGATATTTAATTCGGGGCTTTTCTCACTAAGTTGTTCATTGCCTCCTTCCCATGTTTTTAAAAGAAATCAAGCCAGGTTGCATAGGTTTCAAAGGGTTAATAGATGAACCAACATACTGCATACACTGGCAAGATGATACCATGCTCTGTGTGCCTGCTGCCGTGCCATTGATGCTGCATGTCTGTTGTTTGAAAGCCTTGAGCAGGGCATGTAATTGGCTGGCAGAGTGAAGATAAGTGAGAGGCAGGGTAAGGCTGAGTGCAGATGTCTCTGCTTAATGGTCGTCTCCCAGACAATCTCCACAGTCCCAGTAGACCGAGGCTCATGGAGGGATGCTAATGCCCCTGCCTGGCAATGTTGGCTTCAATCAAAATGTGGAGCAGGATCATCAGAGTGGCCTCGCACTGAATGAACCCAGGCAAGCGAAACATGAATGACAAATGATGGGTGGAAGCTATTGATTTGTTTTGTTTGAGCCATGGTGAGATAATAATGGTGAGATGCTTAGCAGGATATTGTCTTTTAACCCTTTGAAGGCACAGCAAATTGGCCTGATTTTCCTCAAAAACATGGCAAGAAAGCAATGAGCAAATGGACAAGAAATGGCCCAAAGCAAGAAATTAGTGAAAAGTTACATGAAAATAACCTGCAAAGAGGCAAAAAAGCAAGAGAGTAGTGATAAGTTACAAGAAATTACCGGAAAATGAACAAAAAAAAAGAAAGAATGAAATTAGTAAAAAGATATAAGAAAATTATCTGTAAAAAAAAAGAAAAGAAAAAAACAAAAACAAAAGAAAATGAGGTTTTAGAAAGTGCTAAAAATACATAAACAGATATTTCTGTTGCATTATTTTAAATATATACATTTTTAAGAATTATAAATAAAGTTTTCTGGAGATTTTCTCTATCTTTTGATAATATGTAATAATATTTTGAGGTCATTTGTTGTCACCTTTTACAGATTTTTTAAGCAATTTGCAGTTCATTTCTTTACAAGTTGCTCACTATGATTTTGCTTTGTTTTTGAGAGAAATCAAACCAGTTTTCTCAGGTGTCAGAGGTTTACTTGCTTGTGAAAGTCATTTGAACCGGCACAAGAAGACTGATGTCGATCCAGGGTTCAAAGGGTTAAAAGACTCAAAAAAGACTCTTGTTTTCTGTTGTTGTCTGTGTTATTTCTGAACCACAAATTTAATAAAAATCAGGGGATATTTCAGTTATACAGATCAATCAGTGTTCCATCAGCTCCAGTCCATGCGCTTCCAGGCGCCAGGATTTCTCTCCTGGACCTATTAACCCCATACATCCCCCTCCCCCTGCTGTGTGTGTGTGTGTGTGCCCCTCCACCCTGCAGGCAGGTATTGCAGCTCTCTGATTCGTTTTCTGTCTTTGTGACTCAGCTTCTTTATTAGAGCAAACAGAACATGATCAAAGCAGCAGCAGCACATCTTTCCATCCCGGAACCTGAGCAGAGTCTCTGAGAGCAGAGTCGACTCAGTGTTTTCTTCTTTTCCTGAGGAGCATCCTTTCATTTTTCTAGATGTGGCATGTCGTAAACATTTTTTGGGGAGTGTAATTTTCCCTTTCTGTCCTATGAGGATTATTGTTTTTTTTTTTTTTTTTCCTGTGGGGCGTCTTCTTACTTTCTGGATATGTTTGCAGCATCATGAAAAGGACATCCTGTTTTACTGTTGAATTATTAGTTTTGCTCTGAGTGGCAGTTTTGTCCACTGTCTTGCAAATTAACAGACAAACTGTCTCTTTTCTTTCCTGATTTTCTGGATGCTTTTGCACTGATTGTCTAGTTTTCTCTTTTGTTCACTGAATGACTGACTGGCTGTGGTGTTTATTGTCTGGCTGACAAATTAGCTGGCTATTTGGTTCATTAGTCACAGGCTGACTGTTTACATTATGAACTGACTGACTGACTCGCTGTTTATTCTCTGACTGGCTGTCTTTCACCTGAGCCTGCATCCAAGATGATTATTGTATATGTAGGTTTACTATTTTGCTGACCTGCTGGGAGTGGCATCATCACTGTCACACCCAGGCTTTGTGGTTAGGATGAGGTGTGATCAAGGAGAGGAAAGGCTCCACAGAAGAAAAACTCAAAAGAGCTAAGAACAAGAAACAGCAGAGAGAAAAGAAGAACAAGAAACCTAACAGGAAAAAAATTGAATTAGGGAGCAAAAAGGAAGAGAGAGAGGGTGACGAGAGGAGGCGTGGCAGCAGAGAGAGAGAGAGAGAGGCGAGGGAGAGAAGGGGAGGAGAGTGGATGCGACCCACACCCTGAGATGCTGTGCTGGCTGAGAGAAGACGAGATGTCGGTCCAGGAGCTGCTACAGAGGGTGCAGTGTGTCATCACTCATGTCGGTAAGTCCTCACATTTCTCTCATTTTCTCCTCATCTTCTTCTCCCTATTTCACTCTTTCAGATGGCTGGAATAAGAATAGGTTTTGTCAGTGATTTGGAAAATGGACGTGAAAGCTGGTTTCTCCTGGAGTATCCCCCTGTTGTTAGGCTTAGTGTACGGTGGAGGATGTGTTACAAGGTTGTATCTTTTTCTGGAAATCATTAAATTGGTAGTTGGAAGCAGAACAGATGAAAGCCAGACAGGGAACCTCCATCCTCTCATCAGTACTGCTGAGTGGAGAGGGATGCAGAGGGATGCTGTGCACATGGGCAGAGGAGAAAGTGTGTCATTGGGCTACAACAGGGGAGTCATTGGTGTTGCTTTTTGTCTGGTTATGAGCATTTTCAAATATCCACTGTGTCATTTCACTGTGTTCAGTCGTTCAGGGGAATATCTGCTTTGCAGCTTACATTCAATGAGAATGAGATTTGTCAAGACAGGGATCCGATTTTCTGATATTTACTACAGCCAACACCCAGGACATTCAGGCTGATGGGAATTTTCTCTCAAATTACGTGTTAACACTTATGATGGTGAATGATTACACTCTTAGAAATAAAGGTGCTTACTAGTACCATACAGGGTTCTTAAGCTTGTTCCCATAGGTGAACCTCTTTTTGGTTCCTTCTAGAACCTTTTATTAAGGTTCCAACCAGAACCCTTTCAGCGGGATCTACCCAGAACCCAACATGAAGGATAATAACTAGAACTATCTGTGAAAGGTGCCAACCAAAACCCCCTGAGAGAGGTTGGGTGTAGATTGCTAACGAGAACCCACCTACCAAGTGCATTTTAATTCTAAGGGCGTCATCTATAATCCACCCAGGTGGCTCTACCAAGAACCCTTTTATGTTGCAAGGTTTTCATTAAGAAGCCACACAGGTGGTTCTACCAAGAACGCCTTTATATTCCAATTTTTCATTTTTTAAAATTTTTATCTTGAACCCACAGGGGGTTCTTGCAAGAAACTGTTCATATTCCAAAGATTTAATCTAGAAACCACCCAGGGGGGGCTTGATCATTACCCGAAGGTTTCTTCTCCACTAACCCAGGTTTTAGTTCTTAATGGAACTAATGGAAGCAAACGGTTCTGGGTAGAACCTCAGACCTTCATGATGAACCTTTTTGGCACCTTTTTGGCAATACTGTTACTGCATTGTTTTATTTACAAGTTCTGCCAGATCAATATTTAATGCATTTACAATCTTACATTACTACTAGCCAGTAACCACTTTCACGTTTAAATCCTATATCCCTGTTTCTCTACCTTTCTATTTCTTGTGGCCCCCTCCTTCCATCTCATTTTATTTTTCCTCGTCACTTCTCTTCTTTTCTCTCTTGCTCATTTTTTCATCCCCTCTGCATCTGCACCATTCCCTACATCCGTCCCTTCTGTCCTTGCTCTCTGCCTCCCTCTCTCTCCTATGTCCTCGTCTCCCTCCATCCTTTTCCTCCTCCTCCTTTAGTATTGTGCATCCGGGTCTGTTTCCTGGTTGGGAAGTAGGTTAATGTGCCACGCTGGAGACTATCACACAGCATCCTCCATCACTGCACTTCTTGCATGGCAGAACTCAGGCAGAGAGGGGTAGGAGGATGGAGGAGGGCCTTTGCAGAGCGTTACTATGGAAACTGAGCTAGCTTTTGCCGAGCAAGGAACTCTGAATTGATTTACTAGTGATTTACTATTAACAAGAACTACATACTTTACACACACACACACACACACACACACACACACACACACACACACACACACACACACATACAAAACAATTCACAGTGTCTACATAATTCAGATAACTGACATAATATTCTCACCATCAGGTTCATTTTCTTCCCTTTTTACTAATATTTTTGCACAGTTACACACAGTATGTCACTCTGCATTTCATCATGCAATAATTGTGTGTGTGTGTGTGTGACACTTAAACACCCTTGAACCTTGAATGTAGTTGTGTTGTTCATGTCATATGATCTCCATCAGCAGATCTAGTTTGCTCAGCTGCAGTGGCGTGTCCAGATGTTTTTTTACTAGAGTGGCCCAAGTGGCCTCTGACGTATGCAGGTGTGGCATGTAGTGCGAGCGCTGCTGCGGGCACACATGTTGACATAGCTTTAATTTACCATTTTAGTCTCCATTATCCATGCCTACTTTATTAACATTGCAGTGTCTTACATTCATATTTATAGTTTAATTTTAAAGATAAATAGACTACCAATCACAACACAACAGAATTACCCCACACAAATTCAAACTAAAGCTTACACACTTGAAATTATTCCTTCAAAAGTAAATAGTATGATAAAAAGTATAAAGTGCCAGCAACATTCAAGTACCAGAAAATACAAAAATAAAAAATCCCGTGAGAGCAAACTTTTTAACAGTTGTATCAATTTATTTGTTTGTAAAATTAGTCAGGTTAGACATTACTCTGGCACATTACTGCCTCTCAGGTTTAAGACTGAATTGCACTGCTAAATGAAATTCAGTTTACTTGTCAACATTTCAAACTGACTGGGCAGATAGCCAGTCATAATGGGGTGGCAGCTGGGGTGGCCAATCAGATTTCAAGGGTGGCCCATGCCACCCCAAGCCACTCCCTTGACACGCCCCTGCTCAGCTGTCATGACAAATGCAGTTGTGTACCTCTCTCTTTGTGCATAAAACAGGAAATCAAATTGTTTGTTTTAATGCATTAAAAATGTTGATTTCGAAAGGCTGAACGCCATCAAATATGGACTGAAGCAGAATCTTTGTTATATAAACACATTTTATGAATTTTAGATATGATCACATCTGTTTTTTTCAGTTAATTTTGACTTTTGGACTTTACAACAGTTATTGGAAAGTTACTGGAAACAAACAGTTGCCACAAACAGCCGCCACAGGAATCCAAATAGTATAACATATACAATATTTGGGACTGTTCATCATTTATGAAAGGCTAGGGTATGGTGGAAAATGGGGGATGCATTTACATTTTTTAATCTTAGGGGAGAGACATTCAACTTTAAATGGTTGTATTTTGTATTTATATGAAATACCCTCAGAAATATAAGTGGCTCTGCGTTGGATTACAATATAAAAGAAAAACAGAACTCAGCCATGCCCATATTCTGATAAATAAAGCACAGTCCCTTGGTGTAGAATTATCTCTATCTGCAACTGTGCAGAAATACCAGGTTAAAACAGAATGTATTATGGCCTGAAAGTCAAGTCAAGCCCATTATCACAAAACATGGTTTGCCTCAGAGGGCTTTACAGTGTACAACATCCCTTTGCCCTTAGACCCTCACATCACCCAAGGAAAAACTCCCGAAAAAGAACCCCTGTAAAGGTGGGAAAGAAAAAGGGAGAAACCTCAGGAAGAGGGGTAGAGGATGATGAGGGATCCCTCTTCCAAGACAGGCGTGCAATAGATGTCGTAAATAACAAATGAAATACAATCATGGCAAAAAGGATAGAGAAAGAGAGAAGGGGGAGAGAGGGGGAGAGAGGCACAGCAATAATGGAAACAGACGCATGTCATATTACAGTAACGATAGGTGTGAAATTATTAAATGATGTTGAGGGTGATGATAAGAGTCTCATGCATATGTTGATAGGGAGGTGTCCAAAGGCAAGATCACGGCATCGACGCAACCAGGACCATACCACGATCAGGGCGAACGGGGGGCACAGAATCAGTACAGCCACAGCACGAGCACAACCAAAGGCAGGTTCACAGCATCAGCACAGCTATCACCACGGTCAGGCACAGTCAAGGTTACGGCCAGGATCCAGGAAAACTAGGAAACAAGGGAGCAGGAATGCTCCGGAGAGGCAACAGGATTAGCGTAGTGCAGTTCAACAGACCCAGGCTCCGTATCGCGAGCCCCAGGTAGTGAGAGTACCACATGGCTATCACAGATGCAAGGCTAAGTAAACTACTGAGGCTAAGCTAAGCTTGCAAACAGCTGTCACAGATATAAGGCTAAGCTTAGCAGTAAGGGTCATGCAGTAAACAGACATGCATGATTTTCAGATGGCGGGATTAAGAGAAGGAAAAGGAGAACGTATCATAGGAAGTCCCCCGGCAGATGAAACCTATGTCAACCTGACTATGGGCTGTTCCAGACAACCTGAGCCAGCCCTAATTATAAGCTTTATCAAAGAGGAAGGTCTTAAGTCTACCCTTAAAAGTGGAAACATGGTAACATGGAGCGTGGTAGCTGAAGGCTCTGGTTCCTATCCTACTTTTGGAAACTTTGAGAACCACAAGTAACCCTGCATTTTCAGAGCGCAGTGATCTTGAGGGTTGGTAAGGAACTATGAGCTGTGACAGATAGGATGGAGCCTGACCATTTAGAGCTTTGTAAGTAAGGAGGAGGATTTTAAATTCAGTCCTGGATTTCACAGGGAGCCAGTGCAGAGAAGCTAAAACAGGAGAAATATGATCCCTTTTCTTGCTTCCCGTTAAAACACGAGCAGCAGCGTTCTGCACCAGTTGGAGAGACCTAAGAGATTTGTTGGGGCAACCAAATAATAGGGAGTTACAGTAATCCAGCCTAGAGGTGACAAATGCATGTACTAATTTTTCAGTATCTGTTTGGGAGAGGATATGTCTAATTTTTGCGATGTTGCGCAAGTGAAAGAGAGCAGTCCTTGAAGTTTGTTTTATATGGGAGGCAAAAGATAAAACTTGATCAAATAAAACTCTGAGGTTCCTTACAGATGTGCTAGAGGCCAAGGTAACGCCATCTAGAGAAATTACATTGTTGGTTTTGTCTGAAGTCGACATAAGGACAATATGGCTCATCCAGGCTTTTACATCCTTAAGACATGTCCAACAACCAACCATATGCCTCAGTATGCCTCATTGCTGTTAAAACATTCACATATAAAAAGAAAGAAAAGAAAGGTTATTTGATTAATTTATTTATTTGTGGGCAATGTTGGACAAAGTTTATCTCCTAGATGTTCTCCTGTAATTATACATTATTTCACCCTCCTGCACCCCATCCACTATTAATCAGAATGAACATTTTTATGCTCTGACCGCAGGGCAGCGGATGTAAATTCAATTCGCACATGTGCAGTGGTGTAGTGTATGCAAGGGTATATGGTGTATATTCTCCTTTTTTTCTGGATGTTTACAGTGTACTTCAACAAGAAAGCTGCTGGAATATATAGGGGACCCACTTCCTCCTCAGTAACTTGTCCCTAATTGTACACCCACCTCATTAGCTACTACTACACAACTGTGTGTGTGTGTGTGTGTGTGTGTGTGTGTTACTGATCCCAGTTCTGATGTCTACCATCTACAACTTTTTAAAATGGAAACACAAAAAATCTGTACCAATCTGAACTGAACTGAACTGGAATGCTTAGTGGAAACAGAGCTTTTGTTTTACAGTAGATATTTGTAGTTAGCTCACTGAGAGGATAAAACCTTTTACTTATGCTGCATTTGGCAGACCTTTTAATGCCCATTCTGCATAGTGTTACCACTCTCAAACCAGTTTATCTCCTACATGGACAGTCTGGATATTGATAGAATCGTGAGTGCAGGCAGTTTAAACATAATTTCCTGAATATGTTCAAGAGCATGCGAAGACTAAGACCTTTGCATTTACTTCATCCTGCACATTGCCATTGTTGCAGGTCCACATTGTGTGCTTTCTCTCTGTTCTTACCTGTTTGGATTTTTCGCTGCTTCCCAACAAGACAGTGTTGTTTACTCACCAGCAGGGAGCTCACTCATCCCAAGCTGACCCCCGCTGCTGTTTGCAGGACCACAGCTTAATGCACTACTTAGAATACATCACATAACCATGTTCTGTAAATCTTTACCGAACTCTATAGCTGACCATACATTTGCATTCTCACAGAATATAAATAAAATAAAATACAAAGGATCTTGATCATGTTGGCCCATCGTTATGGTCATGTGGAAGAGACAGAGGAGGAGGAGACGGAGGAGCAAATGGCTTAAATGATGGGAAAAAAATGATCTAAGTTGACCTCAGCTCTGCTCACAGTGTATTCAATTACTGGAGACTGGTCATGGGAAGCTCTCTCTGTGTTGTATACCTGTTACATCCCATAGTGTCCTGATGCTCCTATTCTAACCATATTATTTAGCTAATTATCAGCTGTTGACAGTTTTGGTCATCTTTGGCCTCCTGATTTAATAGACTGCCTGGTAACTTACAGGGTTATTTGTCAAGAAATCAGTTCCATGCAGCATGTTTTCCTGTTATTATTCAGAAAAGAGATATATAGAGATATATAGAGAGTGTGTGTGTGAATTAGTCAGTTTAAGGTTTTTCAAAGCACATATTTTAGATATGTTAGCTGTGTCCTTACAGTGCAAACATGAGGTTGATATCAATCTTCTTATGTCACTCTCAGAAAGAAAGTTTATTTCCCAAACTGTTGCACTGAGGATTTTTTTTTATTCCCAATGAGAAATCGTGGAGGTAAAGCAGCCAAATCACAAGAGATTCAAGCACTTGTGACGGTAGAAAAGAAGCAAAAGCTATCTACTTTAAAATGGAATAATGTCTGAGAATGTGAAAAAGACTAAATAGGCTATCAGTGCTGTTAGAGTCATTTCTAGCAAGCCCTCACAGTTTTCCATTTTTGGGGGCTCATTTGAATGCATTACTTGACCTGGCCCCTCGGGGTCCCCTAATTAAAGCCAGGTATGCAGGATTAATCAAACAGAGAATATGCCAAGAGAATCCAGTCTTCAACTGCCGTGTGTTTCATTAAATCTCAGTATTATTGTTTAATAAATCTGTGTATCAGTCCATTGTTTTTTTTTTTTTGAGGGAAGTTTGTCTGGGTTTTCTTTTTCTTTGTTTGAACGCGAAAGTCAAACAAATCTGGAACAACTTAATATATAAATGTAATTAATATATAAATTTTAATTTAGTGGTTTGTCCTTTACATAAGCACTACAAGTAGCCTGCACAGTAAGCTCCCTTTTCTTCTTCGTTATGTTTTTTTTGGGGGGGGCTCTGTAAAGTGTAGTGTGAGACTTTAGGCCTTGCTTGTTGTGTACTCAGGTCAGCTGTTAGAATATGTAGATGTTTCTTTGGTGGCTATTTCAATGACTTCATGACTTACTGTTAAAAAAAGCAGTCAGTTAGCAGCTGCGCAGTCTCTGAACCCATCGTCTATCGTGTGATGATGATGAAGGCTCTGGTGTTGTCAGTGGATATCGGGACTAGGATTTCCTCTGTCATGCACCACTCATTGTGACAGCTCCACCCAACATTTTGGCTCATCTTTAGCTTATAAACAGGGTAACACTTTACAGTAAGGCACACAAAAAATTGTAGTTACTGAGGAACTAATGAGGAACTAATCATTAGTTAATGGTCAGTTTTTGAGTAACTCCCAATCAAATGTCATACAGAAGCTAATCATTACTTAATAGGGAACTAATGAGGAAGGAATGAGGAACTAACCATAATAAGGTATACGAAAAATACCTAACAGTGGCTAATCATTGGTTAATGATGAGTTAATATAGAAATGAGTGATGTAACTAATAAGGGATGTATGATGAGCTATTTGTTAATGATCAGTTCTTTGATAACTCCTAAAATTAGTTGATTAGTAAAATGAGTGAGGAAACAAATTAGGAACAATTTCACCAATCAATCAATCTTTATTGACCATGTATCACAGTGAACTGTAATCCTGCCAGCTCCTGCATATTGTGCAACAAAGAAGCCCAATAACTAACACTTATAAATCATGAACAAATTAGCAGCAATATATGCATGGTTGGAGGGGGCAGTGATCCTGTACTGGATCCCAGTGGCCCGACAGAAGAAGAGCCAGTGTTTAGTCCTTCTGTGTCCACTTCAGCATTTCCTCAGATGCAGAGATGGATGCAAAGATGGTCTTGTCCATTCATGTAGTGTGAATCGAAGACAGTGTTTATCCTCTTTACCTAGATGTTTGCACTAACAAAGTTTGACAAACCTCAAAAAACTAAAAACAAACTTCTAAACTCAAAACTTCCACAAAAAAGTAAAAAACAAAACTACACAACAACTAACAACACTGAACAACTCAATCATAACTACTTGAACATTCCCCTTTTTGCTCTGTGTCTAAGTGGTTACTGAGTACTGAAACATTACTTCATTATCACCTGACCATTAGTTATCATTTTTTGTGTAGGACTGCATTACATGAGTAGTTAATGAGTCTTGAATCATTACTTAATTATGACTTGACCATTAATTACCCATCCCGTGAAGTAAAGTGTTGTGTCATAGGGAGTACTTAATGAGTACTGAATCATTACCTAATTATTACCTGACCATTAGTTACCTATTTTGTGTCCCCTGAAGTTAAGTGTTGCATCATACTGAGTAGTTAATGATACTGAATCATTACTAAATTATTACTTGACCAAAAGTTACCCTTTTTGTGTCCCTTGAAGTAAAACATAGTGTCATACTGAGTAGTTAATGAGTAATAAATCATTTCTTAATTATTACTTGACCATTAGTTACCCCTTTTGTGTCCCCTGAGGTAAAGTGAGGCATCATACTGAGTAGTTAATGAGCACTGAATCATTACTAAATCATTACTTGACCAAAAGTTACCCTTTTTGTGTCCCTTGAAGTAAAACATAGTGTCATACTGAGTAGTTAATGAGTAATAAATCATTTCTTAATTATTACTTGACCATTAGTTACCCTTTTTGTGTAAGTAAAGTGTAGCATCATACTGTGTAGTAAGTACTGAATCATTGCTTAACTATAACCTTCATTATGCTTTTTGTCAGTCTTAAGAGGAGCTACGCTCTTATTCACTGGTAAATGTTATTCTTCCGCCTTAACACATTGTAGGTCCTTCCAGTTATTACAATGTCAACATAAATTCGATTGGCTAAATTTTAACAATAAATAAATAAGGTTATGGACTAAAAAGGCACACAAGACAGTAGATTCTGTTCAGATTCAGAGCCCACTCATTCACAAATAAATCAAAAACAAAACAAAAATATAGGCCTTTCAGTTCAATGTGTGTCCAGAGTTCAATGACTTCACCTCACCTTAAAGTTTAGTTCCTTAAAATTTTTGGTCATTCAATTTATTTAAAGTTCGGTTCATCCTACTACACACTGTGGAAGGAGGGGACTCCAGGTGTCGTGGGTATCTCACCATCAAAGCAATATCACATCATCATCATCATTCCTGAGTACTTTCAAAAAGCACCCTTACCTATGAAGAGGTCGAGAGGAATTTATTAATTTTCATTTTAGATTCTCAAATAAAAATATTGTACTGATCTCATCTGAAACAGCAAGCTAAACTAATTTCCCCAAGATCTCAACCAATGAACTGCCTGTCTGTTGTACTTGGCAGGATTTACTGAAGAGAAGGTAATGGTAAACTGAAATAAACACAAATAGTAACACAGGTAACAATACAAACATAGATTTAACAAACATAGCACAAAATGACAAATATAACTAAACATTTACTCCTCAGCTTCTTAAATAAAACATACTTACTGGCAATACCACAAAAAGCGAGGAGAGGAAAGGATGATTGAGGATTGCAAACCTCATCGGTCCTCAGCAACAAACTAAATGACTTCTCCTTGCTTTACAAAGGAAGGATCCTCTAACCGGAAGCTATCAAAATAAAAGCCTAAAATTTAAAATAAATCTCTTTTCACATCTTACGTATATATTGTAGTGCAAGACCCTGTGCACTGCAAGAGGGACATGTATCCCATGATGCCTGACGGCCGTATTCTTGTGTGTGTTTAGGGCTCGTCTCGTATTGTGAAGTTGCATTTTTTATACAGTTTTATGTAATTGTCATGTATAGTTACAGGTTGTTGTGTCATGTCAGTTATTCCGTTCGTTAGGCTTTGTGTATCATGTCTGAAAGCAGGGGCCATGTTATAGACCCTCCTTCTGTAGTTGGCAATGTTGTTGAATCTGTCATTGAATCTGTCGCCACAATATGTTACTCATTTGTCAAATCTGTACACCACAAATATCACAATCATTATCAAATCAAAGACACCTTTAGTCACGGCTAAACCTAATAATGATAAGTTCTTATTCCCATAGAGAAAGTATTAAATTGAAATACATACAGGAACAGTTAGTTCCTTATTGGCTGCTCATCAGTACCTTTAGTCGTTACCAATTAATGAATTAACTAATGATTAGTTACTGTGTGACATTTGATTAGGAGTTACTCAAAATTCGTTCCTCAGTAACTACCAATTTTTTCTGCCATCTTTGCCAGTGGCTTTTGAGACTGCGTTTCAGGCGGTGCGTTTTGCTTCTTTTGCTCTCCAACAGTAAAAATCTGTATTTGTGTAAAATGGGTTGGTGCTGAAGTAAGCAATGCATTGTGGGTTGCTCCACTTAAAGCAACAGGAGGGAGGTCCTTAACAGCATGCTGCTGCTTTAAATTACAGGCTCTAAAGTATTTTTTGGGAAACGGTGCTGCATGGAGAATTTGGAGCTCAACCAAGGATTTGGTTTAAAGTTAGTCTTGTGATTCTAAATTAGGCTAGTGCTTTTTATTTCTCCGTCAGTTTTCTTTCAGAAAAATAGACAAATAATATGCCCATAACTCCCAAGGGACTTAAGAAACTGTCATTTGGACAACAGGATGCAAAATTCAAGTCAAGTCAAGTCAAGTCAAGTTTATTTATAGAGCCCACTATCACAAAACACGGTTTGCCACAGGGAGCTTTACAACATATGACATCCCACTGCCCTTAGACCCTCACATCACCTGAAGAAAAACACCCAAAAAAGAACCCCTGTAACGGGGGAAAAAAAAAGAGGAAGATATCTCAGGAAGAGCGGTAGAGGATGATGTCCAGGCAACCTGATCCAGCCCTAATTATAAACTCTATCAAAGAGGAAGGTCTTAAGTCTAACCTTAAAAGTGGAAACGGTGTCTGCCTCCCTGACCGAAACTGGAAGATGGTTCAATAAAAGAGGAGTGTGATAGCTGAAGGATCTGTCCTACTTTTGGAGACTTTGGGAACCACAAGTAACCCTGCGTTTTCAGAGCGCAGTGATCTTGAGGGTTGGTAAGGAGCTATGAGACAGATAGGATGGAGCCTGACCATTTAGAGCTTTGTAAGTAAGGAGGAGGATTTTAAATTCAATTCTGGATTTTACAGGGAGCCAGAAGCAAAGAAGCTAAAACAGGAGAAATATGATCCCTTTTCTTGGTTCCCTTTAGAACAAGTGCAGCAGCGTTCTGCACCAGTTGGAGAGACCTAAGAGATTTGTTGGGACAAATGAATAATAGGGAGTTACAGTAATCCAGCCTAGAGGAAATGTGTTACACAAGACCTGCTTTATCAACATCTGCGGGTCTTGCATCTATAAATTAGGTGGTAATTGGAGTTGGGTTTTTTGGCAGTATCTCATTTTGGTCAACAGGCTGTTCAGCTAGTTTTGTTATGTCATTCGTCAGTGAGGACGAGATTTAATTTGCTGACAATATTAGATTATTTATAGGCGTTTTGTGTCGATTTATTTTGGTATCACCGATATAGGTGTTACCGATATAAGTCTGAACAAAAACGAATCGGTAATATCAATTATAATAGATTATTAAATGTATTGTCAACGAATAAAATTATTATGAGTGATTACAAGGAAGTGTGTCAGCTGCAAAATATGCAAAAGTGACATGTCATGGCACGGGAGCACGACGGTTATGATGCAGCATCTAAAATGAAAGTGGGCCCACAGTGCGAGTCAGCTGTGTGTGACTTCAGCCTCCCTGAACTGCAGCGTGTTTCATGCTTGTGGTGTTCACACTTGCAGGATTGTTGCAATGTCGCTGCTGCGTCACGGCAGATATTAGTGCTGTATTTCCACATTAATAAGCACACGTTCCACTCATTTATGAAGTCATGCAAGCACCTGCACAGCCGACAACAAGGTCCTGTAAAAGTTTCAAAATAAAATGCCTTTTATCAGCAACTGATGGGATTCTGTCCACAGAGAGCTGTCAGAGGGCTTTTGTTTTAAAAGGGAAGCAGGGAAGCTGGAGTAAAACAGCCGTCTTTGTATTTCCTCATTTCTGTGACAGAGAGAGACTTTTAGACTGCAGTAAAAAGTGGTATAGAGTCAATATAATCATAAAAACAACATATTCGCTGTCTATTTCTGCTGACAAATGCACGCGTCTTGCGCAAAAAAACGGCGAGCCACCGTTTCTCTAGATGTGCTGCAGCTGAAATAAAAAACAACATGGTTGGTGCTGCACACGCGCTCCTGACGCGCACTGTGAGGAAAATAATTGACCAGTTAATGGATTTCAAAATAGCTGTTAGTTGCAACCCTACTGAAAACCACGTCTTGTATAGTGTATCATATGTGAAATGTGTTTTATGTTTATGTTTGATGTCTTACATTAATATGTATATTTTTTAAAAAAATCTCAATAGAACTTAGTTTTTTTCCCTGTATTTTACAGGAAGTCTGTTATTTCTTTAGTATTATTATAATGACGTCATATACTCCACTACCTCCGCATATCCACACCTTTACCGAATGCCACCTCTTTGTCTTTGCCAGTAAACCACACAGGATGACTCACACTCTGGTCGATGACATTAGCTACAGCAGCACCAGGATGTGTCATTGTTCCCTCATGCATAATTCATGACCCTCCGTGGATGGCCAATTTAAAATGGCTCCTCCTGTCCCAGTGAAGCATGCTGTCAGGATGATTAGTGCCGAGACCAGCAGATATGAGCTTGCTGCTCAGACACACAATCATATTCTTGTTCAATTTAAATCTTCCCCTGAACCCCCCCAGCCCCGCTTAGTCTGTCAGCTCTTCCTGAGCGGGTGGTTTATCAAAGGAGGGTGTGTTACAGGGACCTCATGTGTGACCTTCACAGTGTCCACTGAAGAAGGTCAGGCTGTAAGCAGGGATGGTGCTCACTGTTGCTGTGTTTTGTTGCTCTGGGCAACAGAGAGAGTGAAGAAAGGACGACAATATCTCTTTGAGTGTGCAGGGAAATCCCCGTCTTTAGAAACTGAAACTATGAATATGGAACATTTCACACAAAATGCTGGATTCTTGCAGACTTGCACAAGGTGGAGTGAATATGAGAGGGACTGAGGATTGTTACTGATCTGACTCTCAGAACTAACTGTATGGGCCACAATCTGTTTTGTTTAAACACATGTCAGTTAGATTCTTTTGCACTCTTTTGTACTTTGCTCAAAGGAGAGAAAGGTTACTACAAGAAAGACTCTAAAAAAATACTAAAATACTAAAATACTTTAACATGAGGTTAGTAAAAGTTGAATTATTGTGTTGGTCTGACTAAAACTGGAATTTTAACCCTTTGAAACCTAGCAACATCAGTTTTCTTGTGATGAATTCAGATGCCTTTGAAAAGTATTTAACCTTTTGAATCCTGAGCAAATTGGTTTCTTTCAAAATTATAGGAAAAAGGCAATGAGCAACTTGTTAAAAACTGTCCCACAAACTGTGAGAAATTAGTATGTTTAGAAAATTATAAAAAAAATAAGTCAGGGAAAATGTCCAGAAAACTGTATTTACAATTATAATAATTATATACTGGAAATTATGGTACGGAAGTATTTTCTCATTATGAAGAACTTTTTTTTTTTTTTCCAAGTTTTTCGCTTTTTTTCTGTTTTTTTTTTTTTTTACCATCCTTCTTTTTGTGTAAATGTCAGGTAGTTTTCTTGTACATTTGACTAATTTCTTGCCAATTTTAGTCATTTCTTCTCAAATTTCTCATTGCCTTCTTCCCATGTTTTTGAAGGGAGTTTGCTCTGCTTTAAAAGAGTAAAATACATGTAAACATGCTAGATAAAGGAAATAGTAATAATTAAAAACAATCCTGTGGTCACTCTGAATGGTGTATTGCATTATGGTCTGCTGTAGCGGGAAAACAGTTGCACATTTGGAACACTTTGATGATGTTTTCAATATCAACATTTTTGTGTTTTGCCAGATCCATTTATCAGCAACATTTCTTCATGTGGCATTACAATCAACCAAAAAACGTTTGGTTGCTGTTTCAAATGAGTTGTATACAGATGTAACTACAGGACTGTTAAGGCATGGCCACAGAATGATATCAAGACAGGAAGGCATGACATATCATGAAATCCAGAATGTAAATGAAGGGATTTATTGGTTCAGTTAGAGGTCGGGATTGAGTGTGTTGTCCAAGAACACTTCCAACAGGATGATTGTTTGCTTGTGCAGTTAAAAAGCTGTCTCTCAATCCAACAATAACTGTCCTTACTGTGAGCTGTAATAATCAGCTGCAGGGAGGAGGCTTTATTAAAACATGGATGACATCATTGCATGGCTCCCGAACTAAGAATGGTCATCTTCTGCTGGAAGCAGTAAAACACTATAGAGATCACAAATGCTGAACCAGGCCAAACATTCCACAGTCCTGTGAGGATCCACACCATGAACACGTTAGTGCGCAATGACTCACTGAAGCTATCCGCCATCAGTCTGTGACGTTTCCTATGTTATCCTCTGCACGTGAATAATTGATGAGCGGAGAGTTCCCACTCATCCCACAGCGGAGGGGAACAGCTGTTGTTTTCTGCTCTCTCTTCAGCCACAGTTATTTTCAACAAGCTGCTTTTATGATATTTTAAACCAGAGAGCTTTCTGGTGAGTATTGGCTGGCCCTGACAGCACACAGTGCCTAAGCTGAATGGGGAAAAGCATCTGTAGATGTCTGACGCCCAAAATCTTTGAAAGTGTCTTCAGAGTTGTTTGGATTTATCATATCAGACAATGGCAAATGTGTGCTCACTGGAGGGGCATTTTTACTGTTTCCTGCACATTGCTTTTTGGCCACTCATTATTACATGCAAACTGGTAATAAATTGGGTTATTAGATAATCCATCTCCAGGTTTACTGTACATAATCAAAGGCCCATCGGACTCTACGGAAGACCTGGGGTCTGTCATTTTTGACAAACATTACTCAAACTATAGGAAATAGTGCATTTGTTTGTTTGTCTTCATTGGCAGATTAAACCAAGTTTCATTTTCTTAAAACCTTTTTCCCACTGCATTAAAAAAGTCACTAACACCCATAAACATCTTGCTCTTGTATTTGGGAAAGCTAACAATTGGCTTTCACACCCGGGTCAAAGACGCAATAGTCCCAAGTAATTATTGGACCCTGCTCCGATCGGCTGTGAAGGAAATATAACACTCGGGTGAACATGCTAATTTTAGTCCCTTTACTGGTGAGATGCAGTGATGCATAACCACAATACTGTCTTTGTCCGCCCAAGCAGCGCTCGAGCATCAGTCCAAATTTGTGTGCACCAAGTTTCAAAGAGAGACTGAATAAGTAAAAGATAAAAAAGATAAGTAACCACAGTAACATTTTCACAGGCCTCCATTCTGCTTTCTACTGTTTACCTGTTTGTCTGGCCTGCCTGTGATGTAATACATGACACTGCAATAAACAGACAGGCACACTTGTCTGTGGTGTACACAGCTCTAGTCTACTGGCAGTGAAAAAGAAGTCTCTGGCCTCTTTTTATTGTTTTTTTCCGTCTTTAAAACAACCTGCGCAAATGTGCATATTTAGATGGAAAAGGGATATCAGTGACTATTTATTGTACAGGGAATTATTCATAATTTCCTAAAATGCTGCAATATAAAATCCTAGTAATTCCTACTCAGAACTTTTAAGGAATTAACTGAGAAATGATTTTCATGCTGTTAATTCCCATTAAAGTAATCTAACCATTACCAGAGTAAATTACTGTGACAATATTTTCAAGAAAAAGACATACTGACTGTGTAACTAAGTTGCTTGTCACAGTAGAATTAAATTGTGAATATAAAATACATCTAATGGAAACACCTTAATTAAAAA
This sequence comes from Plectropomus leopardus, assembly GCF_026936395.1. Taxonomy (NCBI): domain Eukaryota; kingdom Metazoa; phylum Chordata; class Actinopteri; order Perciformes; family Serranidae; genus Plectropomus; species Plectropomus leopardus. The sequence continues at coordinate 2,027,358 of NC_142180.1, forward strand.
AAACCTCCCATATATTGCAAAAAGGTCTTTACTCTGGCATGAGGTGGCATTTCAGGAGATTAGAAAAAGCCATATTTCACAAAACTGCTGTGAAAACACTTTTTTTTTTGCTTCTATACATCACATGATGCACAATATAGAGTGTGTGTAGGAACTGGCTCCCTTGGGCATGATGCAATAGGTGCTACAAGAGATGTTATTGCTTTGCATAACTCTTCAAAAGTTGAGCGGATCATTCAGAAGATTTGAATCCACAATTCCTCTGTGAAATCATGGACTATCACCTCCCCGAAATCCCTCATATGTGGCCGCTCCTATTACACGCCTATGTGGCCTTTGACTAGAATTGAACACAAATGAATGCTTGTGCGGTGCTGCAATAGAAATAAAACTGCTAATGTTTTGAAAATCCATCATCGTGCTTCTCAGAATGTTATCGCCAGAGAAGAAATCACAGAACATCACTCAGTGGCAACGCAATGATTTCGCAATTGTATTTTATCCACATTTCGAAAATATTGCTCAGGTTTTGTTCAAATCTGTAATGGAAACCTGTCTACTCATAGGTGTTGTTTTGGATGCTGTGACAAAAACTGAGCATTCTTGTTTAGTTTGAAAGACTTTGTTGGCAGAAAAAGTTAGATATACTTTAGGGATGAGGATTGGTCCCCTCAGACTGTGTGAGTGACACATAGTGTCAGTGTGAGAGAATGTCCACCTACACAGACATGCAAACACAGAAACCTATTTTACATTGCACCCTTCAACAAGCCTGGTCTGCACTCTCAGCCACTTTTCATCATCACCAAGTGACCCAGACCCACTTGATCTGCTCAGGGTTGACCACCTTCATAAATCTATGCAGTGAGAAAATGAGGCCAGACTGAGAAATCTGTCTTGTGGATCAGTACTATTGTTGAGCTGTGTTGTTGTGAGCATAGCTAGTCAGCTGGCCTCAGTCCAACCGACAATAACAAAGAAAATGCTTTCCAAAGGACATGGCGGCCAACCCCCTCCACCACCACCACCCACGTATCAGAAACAGGAAGAGGAAGAAGAAGAGAGAATGCAGCTCTGACGTCATAACAACAAAGCTTGGGGGCTGGTGGGGTGGGGGGTGGGGGGGTCTTCTGGGTAACACCACAAACCCCAGCTGCTATCAGAATGCAGCACTTAAGATCAAAATAGCTGATGATTGTGGGAAAATCCTTCTCTAATATTCTAAACCTCTATATGTTATTTCCTCCCCATGATGAACAGAAGGGATACTCCATCGCAGTGAATAAAGGAGGCCTGGCTTATTTTGATAAGACTGGCTAGTTTAAGTGAGAGATCCATTCCATTCTCAGTAACCATGGTAACTTATGCTGCTGAACCAGTCTGCTCCATGGCAGGATTACTGCTAAAAGTCTCCCAAAAGACAGGTCCTTACAACAGCCTACTTTCATGTTTGTCCCAGAAATCCCTTATACATGGCTGCTCCCATGTATAAGGGGCTTGCCTTTCCATTTTTGCTTGCATAAAACGCATGGCTTTGGATTGGAAATAATGACGGCTAGTGCAGTGGCTGTAATAGAAATAAACCTGCTAATGTTTTGAACATCCATCATCACTCTTCTTGGAATGTTATTGCCAGATATTTCAAAAATATTGCTCAAGTTCTGTGCATATCTGTAATGGAAATCCGCCTTATGTCTGTTTTGTTCCGAGCAAGTCATGGACAGTGTGTTTACAACTTTGAAAATAGAAAAGTCTTGTTTACCATGATGTTTGCACAGTGTCCATTGTTGCTGCGGTCATTCAATATGAGCATTTTCTGCTTACAGCTTGGCTGCCGTTGTTTAAGGGCAAAATTTCCATCATCATAATGCAACCGGTGAACCAGGAAATGTGCAGGAAGGAAACCATACGAAAAAAACAGAAACCATCTGTCCCAGCTGCAACATCTCACAACACAAGCTCTTCAACTTTCTTTGTTCCAGAGCACAATGTCTTCACCTCTGTGAGACTGATGCTGAGCAGACTCAGCTCTAAGCTCTTCAGTGTCCTTTAGCTCTTTTATTTGCTTCCAATGACCAGAACATCCAGACATCTAGCCTCAGCTACTGTTTTGTCACAACATCATTGAGTCTGTGAAAGGTTCCACTGTAGCTACCATCGGTTCACAGGTCTATGCAGTTTAACCAAATACTAAGGATGCTTTTACACCAGAGATGTTAGGTCCATTTTAAATGAACCAAGGTTTGTTTCCTCAGACAGTCTGGTATGTTGGGGGTGGTGTGAAAGCTCGTTTGAACTCTGGTGTGGACCAAACATGTGAACTGTGATCCGCTTGAAAATGGGGGTCTTAGTTCGCTTCCAAGCGAACCCTGGAGCGGTTCGTTTTTGGTGTGTAAACCAATAATAACTCCATCTGCTGATCGTAAAAACTTTCTGCATTTTAATAATTGACCCTGATAAAGGCCAGCGACACCGCTACGGGCACGCGTATTAGCGCAGGTATGCTTTACGTAATTATTAGTTATCAATATAATAAGATGCCTCTGCTGAGTGAAGCTTTTTCAAAACCTAAGATTATTTAAACATACCAGCATTCAATGATTGGACAAGAACATCAGCATTACTGCAGAACTGACCTCATTAATGACCTGGCTGCAGGTAATACTCTGTTGAGCCTCCAGCAGCTGCTTAAAAATGCCTGTTCCATGGTTTCTCTGTAGTGGAACATATAGTCAGAATTTATAAAGTTTTGTGATTTTCCTTCTGTAATGTGTGAGCAGAACAATGAAGCAATTATGATAGCACACCCACAGTGCCCCTGATAACATGCAATGTATTAGCGGTCTAATAATTGCTGTCTTATAATGCTTACAATCAGTTTCATCATTTCTCTGTGAGCTCTTTGAGACACCAAAGGACATAAAATATATAAAATATAAACTCTCTATAAGCATTAAAGTGCTGCATGAACTTAAGTCAGTCAGCTGAATTTGATTTCCTTAAGTGGGTCCTGACAATGCACTGATGATGCAGGACGACAAACACTGAAACTGTCCAATCAGCGACTTACCTGTCAGTATGTAGAACCTCATGTTTCCTCATCTGGGTTCATTTGTAAAAAGTCTATGTGAACTCAAATTAAATTTTTAAAACGAACTGAACTACAGGTGTGAAAATAACCTAAAATAGGTTTAATCTCTGGTTACTCGGATGAGATAAAAATGTAAGGTTTTCGCTGTGAGTGATTTTTCTCATTACAAAAAAAGCGTGAGAGTGTGAGGTGCTCCCGGTGCAGCTGTGGATAACTGCTGTAACATTTCACCAAACAGAGGTGACTATGCTGCAGTGCTGCCAAGTTTAGAAATTGTGCCCTTGCAGCTTGTCTTGTTGAGGTCTGGATGTGTGGACAGTTAAATCATTCCAGATACCACGGATTACTTGAACCATCTGGAATCATGGACAATTCTAAAGCACAAGTGAACAATGTAAGAAGATGCAAAAAGAACTAAATCACAGAGCAAAATTAAAGGAGCTGATGGGATCATATTTTACCTTCCACACATCTGAAGAGAATATGTTTAGCACTTGTAGCCTTTGAAGCCAACATATTGTAGCCATTACCCAGACAGGGTTACCCAGCTCTTTTATCACCCATACCCCTCTCTGTTTTTCTCAAAGCTGGTAAATATTTATTTATATTACTCACCTGGAGAATAAGAACAGCTATATCAGGATGCTGTTTGTTGACTTCAGCTCAGCATTTAACACATTCTCTCCCAAAAAGCTGATTCGAAAACTTAACACTCTGGGCTTCAGTACAACACTCTGCAACTGAATACTGGACTTCAGTACATACAGACCCCAGAGAGTTAGGATTGGCACTCACACCTCCGCTACATTAGTGCTCAACACCAGAGCCCCCCAGGGCTGTGTGTCCTCTTGTTCAAACTGTACACCGATGACTGCACTCCCAGACATCAGATAAATTCTATTGTGAAACATGTGGATGACACCACCATCACCAGCCTTATTGCAAACAACAATGAGAGTTCATACCCGGAGGAAATCAACAATCTTGCAGAGTGGTGCACAGAGACCAATTTACTGCTCAATGTCAGTAAAAGCAAGGAGCTGATTGATGATTTTAGAAAGAAGGAGGCAAAGACACACACCCCTGTCTACAACAGTGGAGCTGAGGTTGAGCAGGTAAGCAGCTATAGGTTCCTTGGAATTACTATCACAGAGAATCTATCTTGGTCATCACACATCACCACCCAGGTTAAAAAAACACAGAAAAGGCTCTACTTCCTACAGAAACTTAGGAAGGCTAAATTCCAGAGCAAGATCCTGGTTAACTTCCACAGAGGTGCAATAGAAAGCATACTGACTGGAAACATCACAAACTGGCATGGTTTGTGCACGGCCCAGGACAGGAAGGCTCTACAGTGGGTAATTAAAATTGTCCAGAACATCACTGGTTCCCATCTTCAGAGCATCGGTGACCTCAGTGAAGTGAGGTGTCTGCACAGAGTTCAAAGGATACTGAAAGACAGCAGCCACCCCAGCCACAGTCTGTTCATCCTGCTGCCATCTGGAAAAAGATGCAGACGTATCCACTGCAGAACCACCAGACTTCTTTCCCCAGGCGGTGAGACTCCTCAACTCCTCCTTAGATGCCAAAAAGATGTAGCAGGATTTAGGGTCACCTTAAATTTAATTTCTTCTATAACTATGTTTAAAAAAAATGGCAATAAAGTTACCTTGTACCTTGTATTTTTTTCCCATGTAGCCACAGGTACCTGTATTCAATCATGTGGCAAAGTATGTTATTATTTTTTTGAAACATGCAAAGAAACAGTGTCAAAATATTAAGTTGTCTGTTCAAGATTTTTGCTCCAGTAATTCCATCCACACTCAGTCAGTTGTGGCTGTCATGCCTATCCTCTTAGCATTACTAACATATGACTGAAGTACCCAGCAGACTTACTCCATGCATACTGCAGAGCAATGAGGCAGATACTCTTCAGCTTCCACTTTTTCATTAATTTCTTTCTCATTTTCTGACACTATAGAACTGAATGCATCCGTTTTCGCTTCTTCATGCCATAAGTAGTAGTAGTAGTAAACTACACTACTAATTCTGGAATATATCTTGAAATCCCTTGAAATCAGCCAATAAGCATGAATATAATTTCTTAACCCTTAGGAACTGTTTGGTGCATTTTATGCATTTTTCATTCTTCATTTTTTTTTTCACAATTTTGGCTGTGTTCATGCATATGGCACAACTTTTGGCAAGACTGTGTTTTTTTGTTTAATCTTGGAATTTCCAGCTCAGCTCCTACAATAAGCCTAAAATACACTGTGTAAAAAAAGAGTTACACTCATACTGTATATTCAAAAAATGTGCCATTGAAACCCATTCAAACTGCAATTTTTGATCCCACAGCCATCAGAGCATAAAAACATGTATTGTATTATTTCTGGGTGTCATTCTGGGCTTTTGACTTGGAATTTGTCTTTTTACTATTTTCCACCTGATGTCATCATTTTTACTATATTAGGCATATTGCGAAATACATGCTATTTTCACTAGGTGTACTGTCACAGTCAATGTTGCTGCTAATCATTGACATATCTTTTTTTTTAAATGTATTTATTTCATTTAAAACACGGGGGCCCTTCTGTGCAGAGTTTGCATGTTCTCCCTGTGCCTGCGTGGGTTCTCTCCGGGGTCTCCGGCTTCCTCCCACAGTCCAAAGACATGCAAGTCAGGTTGACTGGTGACTCTAAATTTCCCTTAGGTGTGACTATGAGCGTGAAAGGTTGTCTGTCTATATATGTCGGCCCTGCGATAGTGTGATGATTTTGAAATGTGCATTTTGTGTGCAGAGAGGTATGAGTGTGAGTATTTGACACTGCACAAAAAATAATAATGTATAAAGATCAATGTTGCTGCCAGTCATTGACATATCCCAGGCTGTGATTTTTGTTTTGTTTTTTATCATCTAAAAACATAATGGAATCAGGACAAAAACCTGGCATTTAAATGGTTAAAATTCTGAAAATTAATGAATAGTTGATATTTATGATTAGGACACATGTTGGCTTAAAAAATAAATTTAATGAAAGTAGAAAATCATATTAATGTGTAATATTTTTTGTAGCCTGATTCTGTAAAGTCCATTTTGTGCGCAGATCGATGTGAGTGTGTGTAATTTTAAAGCAAGCCCTAAGAGTTGACTTATACTTTGCAGCCTTCCCCTTTCAATTAAGGTGACTCAGGATTGACTTTCAAGCTTGTATTTTACTTTGTCGATAGCCTAAGTAAAAAAAAAAAAAATATACCAATACACACTGTTTTGGAAAAGTTACAAAGCCTTTAATAAATGGGCTTATTGCTTACTTTTTAACTTACAGTCTTCATCAGGGCTGTAAAAATGTGTGGCAACTCACAGATATACCAAGGCTGATGTACGGTGCCAGCCAATCAGAGGAGCACTAGGTAATTGCCACAGGTGCATCAGTGAAGTGAGTGAGCACTCAGTCAGGTCAGCTTCATCAAAAGACCAGTGCAAATTCATCACACAGTCAGCAACATCAGAGACAGCTGACACACTTTCATACAAAAATATCAATAAAAATGAAAATATACTAAATTTGTCCAGGTTCCAATGCCTCTCTGAGGCTGATCAACATGGCACTGTTTATAATGCTTGGCCACAGGGTAGTCTTCATTTCCTGTACGAATCTGCATTGCTGCACAGGAAATGAAGACTACTTAATGGTAGAACATTACAAACAGTACTGTGGTTGTAACCAGGACTCAAAGCAGTGAGAATAGAGGCCATAGAGATGTCTAAAAGTGGAGGACATAAATTTAAAAAACTGTTATAAAGAGAAACAGTTTGGATCTTCCAGTTAAGGGCCACTATGAGCCCAGGCCTGAATGAAGAGCTGGACTATGTTCCATATCTGTAAAAAATATGTTGTAGTGGGGCATCTGGTGGCTGACTGGATAAAGCAGGCACCCCAGAAATGAAGGCAGTGTCCTTGCCGCAGCGGCCTCGGGTTTGACTCCCACTCGTGGACCTTTACTCCATGTTCTGCCCTCTCTCCCCCTTTCATGCTACTGATCTGTCCTGTCTAATAAAGACTAAAATGCCAAAAAATAATCTTAAAAAAAAATGCTGTGGTGAAATGACAGCTTTTGTAGCGTAGTCCTCAGTATTGTCATTTCAGAAGGTCAACAGCAGACACAGAAGGTTACCTAGAGCGTAGTATGTAGACACATAGGCTGTGTCCAGAACAGTGTACTGTTTACTACAGTTGCAGTCAGTATGCAGTATCCACTACATACTATATACTGCATTCGACAGCAGTATGCAGTATGGATGTTCAGTTCGATCCGTTCTGCAGTACGCTGCACCAGGCATGGCTGGTTTCCGGTTTTTGAAAGCGGAAGCAAACAATAGCAAAACCGCTTCCGCATAGCATCCATTTATGGTTTGAAATAGTGTAAAAAAGTGATATATATAGACGATGGTGATGAAGGCTTCCCTGTGAGATGAATAACTCCTTTGTAACGACTGGAAGTGACCAGATGTGCCGCTGTTATGTTCGCATTACTGCCGAATTCCTGTCCCTTTTAAACTTTCTGATTGTATGTTGTCCATGTGAAAGCCCAGGCTCGTTCCGGTGACGACTCTTTTTCTTGAAGTGGCCTCTAGCTCACGTTCTCCACATAAATAGAGGTTTTAGCAGCGGGTTCGATTTCAGCTTGCAGTCATTAGCAGTGTGTCATTCCTGTTTTCGCTCCCCCTTTTCTGTCACTCTCCAACTGCACTACAATAAAGGCATGACAAGTCAAAGAAATAATATTTCATATTATAATAATACACTGACAAAGCTGCAATACGTGACGACGTGGGATGAGAATGTGTGGTAACTTACCTGGTGTCTACTGGTTACATTAGCCTTGTATCATGCAAAGCTAGGCTAACGGTGTGCTCTACTAATCTGCTATGCTTATTTCACAAAATATTTTCCATTCAGTGAGGCAGTTTTAGGTCAGTTCCTTTTTCTTTTCAAATCTTTCAAATTCTAACTATAAGACACTATTGGTTTCACTTTTACACGCAGCCTAGGCAGCGTGCGATTATTAAATGTAACATCAGTGGTCAGTGCAGTGACCAGAAACCCATTTACACACTGACTGAACCCCAGCTAGATATTTATTGATCAACTAAAATCACCTCTATGACTATGGCGCCATATTTATTGTTTGCTGCTTCCATTCATTACGGGAGTGATGATGAGATTTATTTTTGTGAAAAAAATTGTTTGGTAGTTAACTTAATGCTATTCTCTGACTTATTGAGACAAATAAGTTATTTTAATTAATGGTGAATTCATACATTATATTGCATGCTCCCATTTAGGTTAAAAGTTGGAACTACATAATGTGGTGCCCCTTCCCTTGAAGGTCAAGGATGGTATAGATGGTGGAGTAATATTAGAGATGTGACAAATCACCTTGCTGTGTATTCAGTTGAGTTGTTGTCCTACTGATGAAGCGGACATTGAAGTGATGGAAAAACTGAGAGGATGTTGTCCCCATGCTTTCCTACCCACAACGCTTAGGTAATTCAAATTATAAAGTTATGGCTGAAGGAAAGCTGCCTTACATGACTGTCCTATGGATTTTGTGTAGACTACATTTGTGTAGAACTTCAGTAGCGTCACTACATATAACCTTACAACTGCCTTTAAATGGACTATAGTAAGTGGATTAACTGGATTCAGTGACATGTTAAAAAATCAGATATAGAACATCTGATTACCCTCCCCAGCTAGCAGTTTTTGGTTCTAAAAACATACTGAGAATGGTATAGTGCAACCAATGCACAGTGTTTTCAGCAGCAAATTTTCTTTTAGTTCCCAGAATGTTCTTCTTAAAGTGAGGGTAACATTCTCTATACACATCAAAAAAATTTTCATTTTTTTTTATTTGTTTACATATCATATTGCATTACACTTTCATTTTTTTTTTAAGTCTGTTATCTCAGTCTTCAGTAATGTTGTTTCTGTTTTTAGTGCGGCATTTAAAATGTTCTTCCTTTGTTCTCATTGAACATTGAGGGAATGTTTGATAAAACAACATTCTATGATCTGTCGCCTCTTAACATCACTAAAACATCCTCAGAATGTTGCAGTTATAACGTTATGTCGAGGTCAGCATTTAACCTTATAGGGACATTATTTGAAATAATAAACATCCTAAAAAAGCTCTTCCAATTTTAGTTTTAAATGTTTTCTTTGAAACACTGTTAGCTGGGTTGTTTGTGTTTGTGTTTGTTGTAGTGTGTGTGTGTGTGTGTGTGTGTGTGTGCGTGTGCGTGTGCGTGTGTGTGTGTGTGTGTGTTCCTTTGCATCCTTTACACTTTGGCCACACTTACATACACATAGCACTTGAACAACAAAGCCCTGTAAGCTGGTGATTTATTGAAGGAAAAGTTCTATTTTCAATGAGCAGTTCCTCTGACGCAAACAACAGAGCTCAGACGGTGGCAGTGGCTGGGAGGGACAGAGGCTCTAGATACACACATCAGCCTCAAGGCAGAAAGCTGGGACTATGGATACACTTCCTCGTAAACATGATGGGAAATGTCTACAACAGAGATCTGGAAGAGGAAAAGTGAAAAGAAGTCAGAAGAAGGCTATGTGGTTAAGAGCGAGAGAAAGCTCTGTGATTTAGCTCCAGATGTCTCTGGCTGATGTGAAGTGATTAGTGCATGACACGCAAATGAAAATGCTTCCAAGATTTACTGGGGATCTGATCATTCAAACCACCTGTGGATGTGGTCAGACAGGCACAATAACAAAGTGCATTTTCACTGTGAATCCAAAATGCAGAAACGCATGAATCAAGGAAAGTCATGTTTTGAAGGAACTTAAATAGTCTACATACAAAATATTTTTGTGCTGAATTCCAGATCAGAGAGAAAATCAGTCTGTCAGAAAATTCCTCCACATTTTTTGTACAAATTAGTAAACTAGTTGAATATCATCCCCAGGGATGGTGTTTTTCTGTAGGCAGATGAGGAAATTAGCCTTGCCCTGGTTCCCTTGTCAAAAAGCCAAGGTGTTTTTCTTCTATTGGATCACTGCAGAAAATATGCTCTGTGGTAAATAAATGTTTATAAAACTTACAAATCAACACCACTTTAAGGATTTGAATCCTAAATGCAATCACCAGAAGTAGAGAGCTAATATTAGGCTATAAACAAACTACACTGTGGTCACATGATTTAACATTGCTACCACAACGAGGATGTAAAGCTGCATTCGGCACGATGACGTGCTGTAGTCTCGCTGAGCTGTAGTTGTTGGCATCCAATTTTTTAGAGATGCATAAAAGCTTCGAAGTTCACAGTGGGGCAGTTACTGACGTATGTCATGTCATAAATGTAATACGTGAAGGTCTCCCTTTCTCCCTCTCTCTCTCTCTCTCTCTCTCTCTCTTGCTTCTAACCACAATCAAAAAGTTATGTAAAAAACAATATCACCAGGATCACTACAGAAGATAGCAGATCATTTTCATTTAATAACCAGGAATTCACATTACAGATACCATCTGACTGTCCTTTCCAGTTTAGCACACTGGCCAACACAGTCCAGCCATGTACCACTCAAAGTATGGACTTATAATCAATGAGTATTGTGCAACAAGCACTGCTGAAATTCTACTTTAAGTACACAGCAGTAAACAACAACAACAAACAATGACATTAAGGGATTAACATTCCTGCTTGGAGGGTATCTCACTTCGCTAACTTTAGCAACATTGGCATGTGCATGCGATAGGTTCCATTTAGCTGCGTTCTTAAGTGATGTCGCCTGTTCTCATATTGTGCTGTTGCAGTAGATGCTGACCAGCTGTCCACTGGTGTATACTAACACTGTTATGTCCGGCCATGTCCTCAGCTGATGCTGTTCAGCAGCGTCAGCTGAGGACAAAATGTCAAAAAGTGGCTTTTGGTGTCAGGATTGTACACTGAAAGTGTTGACAAAGTGGCAGTATTTGATGACTTTTGAATGAGAACATAATAAAGGGCAGGTGACGAGATGACGAGGAAAGGGGGAAAAAAAGGTGGAGGAACAGCATGTAATACTACAGAAATGCCTCAAACATCTTTGAGGAGAATACAGGAGAGGGGGGAGTGGGGAAGGAAAGGTGGGAGTGAACAGGGAAGGATGCAGAGGGGAAGGGAAGTCCCCGCTGCCTGCTGGGAGTATTGTTGAGGATATTTGGGTAAATGGTGGTAAGAAGTGAGCTGCTCAGCCGATCACAAGGCTGCCAGGAGAGGCTCAGACCCCTCTGACGAAAACATTCCCATTCACATTCCCATCTCTCTCTCTCTCTCTCTCTCTCTCTCTCTCTCTCTCTCTCTCTCTCCCTCTCTCTTATACACAAAAGAGGAGGGCTTGTCCTGCAGTGTTGAAGAGACCAGACAGCACTGAAGACTAGACTGTAGTGTCACCTGTGTGTTTGTGTGTGTATTGTGTGTTATGTTTCTGTGGACGTCAGACTGGACGCTGGTTTAGCCACGCAGCGCAGCTCCTATAGTGTGTGTGGATTTTTTTTAGACCAACAACAGCAGCAGCATGGGATCAGTAATGTGTAAGTGATGAATATATTGACTACTTTTACAATGTTGCAGGTGTGTGTAGTGTGTATGTTTGACTGGCAGGTGACTTATTTAAGAGTCAGCATCTGGAACAAGTTGGGTCATGATACCCCTGCTTGTTTGCTTGTTACCACCTCGGCACCTATGAGAGTGTACGGTATGAAATGGATCTGCAGTTCAGCCGGAATAGTTGTTGATGGGTCATGGTGGAGTTTAGTGTGATGTTCAGAGAGATTCAGGAGTCCCGTAAAGAGAGTCTAGTGGCCCCAAGAGGAAAGTAGTTCTTTTCTAAAAAATATGGCTTACTATTAAATAGGTTATTGAATTGTTGTCACCGATTTTCTAAGCCTCAGAGTTACACAGTGGTAAAAGAAAGTAAAAATAGGCTAATTGCTAAATGTGTTCATTACTCTAGTATTGCAGTTTATTTTTGGAGCTTATGTTTTACTATAGGTACTTCTGGGTAATATTTTTTTGTTGATTATGTCTTGTATCACTAATCCGAAAAGTAAAGTAGAACAGAAAGAACACAAATTCTCAAGTAAAGTATAAGAAAATAAAAATTTGAGTGCAGTATTTGAATGAAAGTACTTTCACAACTGGAAAAAGAGTATATACCTTTTTAGGAATGCCAGATGCCCTAGTTGTTGGCATTTTAGCTGTGAAAATACAATTGCAGTCATAATGTATTTGAAGAACCATCTCAAACATGTAAAGGAGACACTGTGTGTAAAACTCTCTCAAGTCCTTGCAATATATTTACACACACACACACACACACACACACACACATTGTATTTATATGTCTTTGGGTAGAAATGGTTTTAATTTAGACATGGTAGTCAGAATGTCATATGGTTTTCCAAATACTCTAATAACATCAGAAATATTATAGTAAACTAATAATAATAATATGAGACTTGACAGGCATGTACATTGATGTTGTTTGAAACAAATGTACAAATGTTTTTAGCACAAAAATAATTTGAAGTGTAAAAAAATGAAATGCTTCTTTTGTTGTGTGGTTGACAGTGTATGGTCCCATAAACTTGACATGACTGCTGCATCATGAGTAACTTTTACTCAGGACATTTTTATAACTTTCAGTAACATTTTTTTAAATTTAGTTCAGATTAGTTGACATTAAGATAATAAGTAAATAATCACATAAGACTACAAAAAAAAAACAAAAAACAAAACAAAAAACCCAAAACAATCACCTAGACTTGGCAGTAAGGAGTCATACTCTCTCCAGGCAGGTTGTGGTTGTTGGTGGGTGTGGCAGTCACACAGGCAGCATATGCAAATGTCCTCTAATAGGCTTTTCTTTCTAATGCAGAGATTATGACGGAGAGCGAAAGCAGGGAGGCTTGAGGCCGCTTGCTGGCTCCAAAGGGACAAATGCAGAAGCAACTGCAGTGCTATAAGGGAAAGAAACTGTTTGTGAGAGTGTGTGTAACATAGTGCAGCATTGAGGAAACATGGATTTTTCCATTGTCTCTGCTGCAGGGCAATGGGCAGGCTTGATGGGTAGATACAGTAGATAGGAACACAGACTCAGGTGAGGAAAGGTAGAGATGTGACTGGAGATGGATTCTCTAAGCAGGCTGCGATGCCAGACCCTCCCGTCTCGCTGTCCAAGCTGTGGTCAATACGGACCTGCCTATTCCACTGTACGGATCTCCACCGCTGAGATGGAGTCTTACTACCACTTCCTGGGTGTGTGTCAGGAGACTGAGTCAACCAAACTACAAAGTATGTTTACCCATCCCTCCATCCTTCACTTCAGACCTCCCCTTAACACTTGCCTTGTCCATTTTTGTTTTAGTGTCTATAGCCTCTTTTTGTTTGAGCTCTGCAGGTGCTTTACAAATGTTCTTGCATGCTGGTGTAATTACTGAAGCAGCTTAAAATGTGGCCACTGAAACTTAAACTTGACTCAAAAAAGAGGAGGACGCCATCGTTAAGTTCTTTAGCTGTGTTTCCATCCATGGCTATCAGTATTATACATTTGGAACCAAAGGTAACCCCTACGTACAATACCTGAACTCTAGATCTGTTTAGTGTTTCCATCGCTGTCAGTACTCTTGTACTACGTGTCGGAAGGGTTGTTGTCACTCATTGCTCCATCCAGCAGCACTCGCTGTATATCGCTGCATGTCGACATTTTCAGAGCAAAAAAGAGTGTCTATCTACGTGATATTTACAAATAGTTGGTTTGTACACTGGCTCCTTGTCAGGTAAGAGCAGGGTTTTGCACTGTCCGAGCACACTAGGACGATGCTCCAACATGTTTTTTTTCTCCAAGCGAAGATTAGAATATATGCAGTTCACATAATCCGGTTGCAATTAATATACATTTTTTTGAATGCCAGAAGATCCACTCATTATTAACATTGTAAGTCATCCAATACCTCTTTCCCATCAAAATTAGACCCTGCATGCAGGTTATTCAAACACGGTAAACCCGCTAAATATAGGCAATTGACTACATTCCCAAAAGCAGTGAGCTCACCACTGCACCACACGAGTCTGCCTCTTTGTCAGCTTTTGTGTGTGTGTGTTCCGATTTGAACAGTGGTTAAAGCAGTCACAGCTCAGCTGTGAGCCGTAATTCTCTAGTGACCAGTCAACAGACTGCAGTGTTTCTATCTCCACCTTTTGGTACTGGATTAGTGTGCTAGGTACCCCGACAGAGGGGTGACCAAAAACGGGAAAGGTTCCAAAGGTACTAAAGTTACCATCCACAATTTTTACAATGGAAAAGCAAAAAAAAAAAAAAAAAAATGCATGCAGTTCTGTGCTCTGCTGTACAGTTTTACACTTTATGCTTTTAAACTCTTCAGACACACAGCTGCTGTTCCTGAGGAGGGTTATATGAGTGTTTGAGAGTAATATGGGTGTTTAATTTGACTGAAAACCTGAGTGGCTCAGTGAGGGCAGCACCAAAAGCAGCTGGCAACAGCTGTTATAAAGGTGAAGCAAGAAACTTCCAGGCAGTTGCAAGCAACGCTGCATTCCTCAGAAGGACAATAATGACAGACTTACAAGGAAAAGCTCAAAATAACATCAGACTAGGCAGACAGAGGACATTAACATTATGACTCATGTAAGATACCCTGGTTCAAACAGAAAACAATATTTGATGTTAGAACAGAACCGCTCGGAAGGCTGGAAATAACATTTGTTCTACCACACAATTGAGTATGATATGTATCAATCAGACCACAGCCTTTCACACAAATGCTTTTTCTAACAGAACAATGAGCAAATATTATACACGCACAATGAAACATTTTAAAAAGCAATAATCATCACCCTATGATCATTAGTCAAGTCAATAAGTCAAACTCTTTTGCATGAATTCAATGGGCAGCTAAATCCACAAGAAGACCAAAAACCAAATAACTAATATTGTGTGGCTAAAGCCTGATACATCATATTCCTCTATGCCACAGAACTCCATTGTTTCCCAAAAACTATGAAAAACATTATTGTAAAAACATATTAAAACTATGGTGTCATAAATTAAAGTGTAGACAGTATAATATTGTCTCATTCACTCCCTCCAGGATTTCATGATGTTGCGAATGCGGAGTATTGATTTGCTAACCCCCTCTCTTTCTGTCTCATCTCTGATCCTTGCTGACCTCACTGTTTCCAAACGATCCTGACTGCTTCTGACTTATATGACAAAAAAATCTTTGGACAAGCTTGAATATGATATTAAATATTTGTTTTATTTTATGCCAATATTGAATCTGAATGGGCATCACATCATGATATGATCCTATGTAACTGTAACTTTAAGAAATGCATACATTTTAAAAACAAAAAAAATCACCTAAAAATATTGCAACTTGCATCATATTTCAGGCCACAACAGTCACAAAAACAGCCCGGAAAATCCTGGAGGGGATGGTTATTATGTATGGGTAAAGGAAGTTTATCTCTGGATGATATCTCAAAAGTTCATTTCTATGATAGTATCACATACTTGTTTGAATTTAGGGAAAATAAATTATTGTTTGATACAAGAAACATGCACATGATGCAATTTACTGAATGCATAGTCATGCGACTCCTTATGACCAATTCATAGTGGCATTGCAGACAGTCCAGCGCAGTGTAGGTCCAGGTTTTACTGTGTGGGGCACCTACAGTAAACTCAAGTACCTTATCCTACATTACCTACCTACAGTGGATTTGATTGGAACATTCCATTCTATTCTTTTAGTCACAACACCCCAATGAGAACAGCAGGGGAGAAAGATTCCCATGGTCACAAAGAACAGACATTTAAGGCTAATTTTAGGTAATACTAATATTTAAATTGCTGGTTTGTAGTTGAAGAATAAACAGAATTAGCAGTAATTGATTTTTTGGCACATAGAATAATGCTTATGATGAAAACAGCATTCAATCAACTACTATTCTTTGATATTCTTTGAATATTTTGAATCGTGTTTTTTGGCTGATATGAGGCTGATCTGTTTATTTGCTCTTCCGATCACAACAGATAATACTAGCAGCTGTTTTTAGTACAAATCAGTTTTTAGCATAAATTTTTGAGGGGAGATTTTTTTGATGTCTGTGTTCTCATCACTTTAATATGTTGATTAATGAGAAATCACCACAAACTCTGCTGTGTTTGTTTGGTCTCTGTGACCATCGAGGTCCCGACCAGACATGCTTAGATTTATGGTGACAGCAACTAAGACGATGACGTATACATTAACACACTTACACAAGTGCTCACAATCTCACACCACAGAGGGATGATGACATTCATTTGTGTCTTGCAGTGGGTAAGTGCTAACGTGTGTGTGTCTGTGTGTGTGTATGTGTGTGAGATTGAGAGCCCTGTTATCAGTGGCTCCTGTCATTAGACATCCTCTGATTGTCTTCTTGCGCTGACGCCTTCTTCCTGACAACCAATAGGAAACCCCCCTTCCCCTAGACCTTGAGGAGCAGGCACCCAAAAATAACACAAGCTCTGCACAATGTGTGTGTGTGTATGTGTGTGTGTATGTAGGTGTGTGTGTACATGTTCGCCTTTTTTCTGGTGTTCTGGTGCAATTTTTTCAAATAAAACCATCCCAAATTCTAGAAACTGTTCAAGACAACAAATAGGGCATAAAAAAGGATAAAGTTAGATTCTGAATTACATCTTCAACAACTGCTTATTTTTAGTCATTTTAACACACTCAGAAACACAATCCATCACATGAATGAAGTCATGCCTTTGACCTCAGTCAGACACAGAGTAGTTGAGAGCCCCTGCCACAGGGCAGAGCTGAGAGAGAGAGAGAGAACACAATAACCTGACATGACATATATACTTCATGTCTCATGCACATCTCACTTTTTGTTTAAATCCTTTTTTTGTTTGTTACATCTATACACAATAGACATACCACACACACGCGCACACAAAAGCACACACACGCACACACATGCGCACACACAAAACAAAAGGTTTTGAAGAGATTTATTTATGAATCTACAGTTTGTATTTTTTTTTTATCCAATGGATTGCTGTTGATTTGAATTTGATATCATCATTTTTTTCTTGTATTTATTGATATCATCATTTAATAGTATCTGAGGCTTTGGCAATATTGATTTTCATGCCAATAAAGCAAACTGAATCGAATTAAATTGAAAGAGAGAGAGAGATAGATAGATAGAGAGAGAGAGAGAGAGAGAGAGAGAGAGAGAGAGAGAGAGAGAGAGAGCTCTACAGTGACTCAGGGTCTGACTATATCAAACACAGAAACATGACTTTATGTAAAGTAGGCCAGTCATTCTCTGCACTGCCATCCTCCTTTGGGCTGTAAAAACATAGAGGAGTCAGTCAGCAGAAACAGCTCTTCCTTGTCAATATAAATGATAAGAAGTTTGCACACCAAAGCCACATTTATAAGAAGAATCTGTGTAAAATAAATCATATTTCATGTTGCAGTAATTATGAGAATGACAAATGTGACTAACAGCCATTTAGTTTGTTTCCATGCACAGTTTAGTGGAGCTACAGTTATACCTTGTGAGTGAGCGCTATGATAATTTGGAGGGCAAAATTAAATCGATGTGAGAGTTTACAGTTTACATGTGGATGTATCTTTATTAAATGTTCATGTTTAAACCTATGGGGCTGTATCTATTAAAATCATTGGATACTGAATGTACAATGGACAGTGTCTAGCTGTGTTTTACAAGCATGGCATTCATCATATGTGTTAGTGTTAAATAAATTAGCTGTGTGTGTATCCAACATGTTCTCGTCCCAACTCATCACATGTTGCAGCTTTGTCAGTGGACCTCTTCGTCTACATATTACCAGTTAGATATCCTTCTGTGTCTGTTGTTTAAGCTCCAGGGTGCTGCTACCGTGTTGTAAACAAATGCACATGGTTGCATGAAGTGGCACATGATTAGGTTTAGGCGACAAAGTCACAGATGGTTAGGATTAGGGCAAGGAGGCACATGGTAAGGTACAGAAAAAACATACAGACTCTCACATTAAAGTCTGGGTTTGTGGGACCCATTGCACATGGCTGACTCTATAAGTGCCCTTGTGCTCCTTATATAATGTCATAATGGGGAGCATTACAACCTCATGCTGTCCTGATGTGTTTCATATACATGTGACAGGTTCTGTCTGGCTGAGCTGTTACCAGACTACCAGTGTGCATTTTGAGGGGATACGGCAGGTTCAGTCTGGCCTTCTAGTGGTGTATGATAAATTTGTGATGGGTTCTGTCTGGGTCCATTCTTACCTGACGGCGTGCAGTGACGTTTAATGTGCAGGCAAAAGGTATCTTTTACCGTTGCGCATTTACACCAAAAACAATATCAGAGCAGAGCTATTTCAAGAATTTGGGAATGAGAACATCTGCTGTGCATGTCCAGTCTCAGTCTGGGCTACAACTGAACATCATGAGATGTTCCTGCAGGTCCTGCAGGCTCAGGGTGTGTTGGTCACATGACAACTCTACTAGCAGACTAGCTACAGTACTCTGCAGTTCTGCTGAGCAGAAAGAGAAGGGCCTTTTATAAGAGCCAGACTTGTATAAATGATTCTTAGAGAGAGGAGCTTTACATGAAAACAATGCCAGTGCAGTGTACCATAGCATGTTCATCGGCACTGTGGTTAACTGCTGGTCATCAGATAGAGTCTCAGTGTCCCAGTACTCAGTGTAATCCTGTTATGTAAGCTCTTTAACACTGACTCTATTGTGAGTGTGTGGGAAGTCTGCTGCTAAGTGCAAGGTAGACGGGGTTAAGATGGAACCACGATGGGCACCTAATGGATATACAGTGTAGACACACACACACACACACACACACACACACACACACACACAGATAGATCCATTCTTATATCCTGCAAACTTAAGTTAAGTGCTATTAAGACGGTACATGTAAACATTGGACCAACCTTAAAGTGAGGCACATCTACACTGTTTCCATCCACTCATGACTTCCATCTGTCATGTATGTTGCTTACAGCAGCTATTCTGTTTCTTGAAGTGCTTCAGAGATACTGAACTTGCTTTGCCCGAGAGCCACTTTTGCAAAATGACAGAATCATTAATAAAGAAAAAATGAGCCTGGACCTCTGTCGGGTGGTCAGAGGGTGTTAGCTAAGAATGCAGCTGGACAGAACTGTTTGTGGTGTTATGATACCCTGCCGGATGACAAGTCAGCACCTGTTGTGGCAGCATGATGCTTAGACGGTTGACATCTGATGAGAACACCATTGGATGGAACTTGTCACGTCTACAAGGTTCAAATGCTGTGGATTATAACGTGATATAAGGAGCACAAAGGTTGGGTGGGGATGAAGTGTTGTGGATGGATCCCGCAAACCCTGAATTTCCATACATGAGTCAGTTGTTTGCTTGGGATTACCATATGCCTCTTCCCCCTAATCCTATCTGTATTGATGCCTAATCCTAACCATCCGTGGGAGCATGTGCTTTTGTTGAAGTCCTGGCATTGGTTGCCATGTGCTTTTGTTGACATCCTGGTGTTGGTTGCCATGTGCTTTTGTTGCCAAAACATAACCACATGCAACGTAATCCCACCATGTGCATGTGTGCTGTTAGATATGTAAAACCTAATGTGTACACATAGAAGTCCACTGCAAAGTGGCTGTATGTGATGATTTGGGATGAGAATGTGTTGTTTTAGCTGCCTAAACTATCTGCTCTTATCACCCTCCTTCAATTTGACTGGAGAAAGCAAATGTTGCCAATGAACATACAACAGACCTTCCAGACAGAAGTTAAGTTTCTTTAAAAACATTTTGCAAAGCAAAGTAGCAGTAAAGGAACATCACTTTTAACAGAAAGGGTTGTGGACCAATACAGAGTGGCAACATGTGGGTTAAAGTAATGATGGTTTACCATTGTGAGAATCTGATGTCCATACATAAATTTGATGTCCATAGATAAACCACATAGTGTTGTGGTTGTATCGACGGTTAGTGTGTCGGATGAAAAAAACTGATCTCGTTCTATGTCTACAAGTCGTGTTTTTCCCCTTCCTTTTCTCAAAGTCTTTGTTTTTGAATACTTGTGTACAATGGGAGAGAATAATGAACACACATGCACGCATGCGTGCACACACACACACACACACACACACACACACACACACACACACACACACACGCTACTTGTCTGGGAATAGTGTAGTGTTTATGGTCTTGTAGGAAGTAGTTCCCAAAACAAATGTAACAGCACGATAGTTATTGTATTGAAAACAATGTGAGTGTGTCCACCACAGTGTGTGTGTGTGTGCATGTGTGCATGTGCAGTTTTGTATGTGTATGTCACTATCTACAGTCCATGTGTATCCATATTTGTGTCTGAGTCCTGCAGGTCTTTATGCGTTCATGTATGGTTGTTTGTGTGTGCGCTTGTGTGTTATGTGAGTGTGTATGTACATATAATTCTGTCACTGTGTACTGTTTATTCAAAAGCTGTGACAATAGTAGAACAGTGGAGAGAACAGAGCAGGGAGGTGGAGGGCACATGTGTTTCCTTCAGTATTTTATGTAAACAATAAGCACATGTATACACACACACACACACACACACACACACACACACACACATACACACAAAGAAAGTTCAAAGACACACCTAATTAGTCTGCTAGACATTGTATTTGGGAAAAAAGCATTGATTATCAAACAACTTCCATTAATAAACTTAATAATGATAATAAACTTTATATAGAGAGCACTTTTCATACAAGGAATACAGCCCAAAGTGCTTCACAATGAAAAGTGCAACACAAAAAAGGCAAGATTACACAATCAAAAGACAGGCGGTGATAAAGAAGATATAAAAGTAGTACAGAGACCAAAAAGAGAGGTTAAAAATAACAGAAGTGATATAAAATAATAGTTACAAGAATTACATGAATTAAAAACCAGACTATTTAGCTTTCATTTAAAAATGCTTAGACAGATGTTGTGGTCTTTTATTTGTCTCATATGTAATCCAGCAAGAGCAAACACAAGATAACTCTGCTGCCAATGTTGTTGATGTTCTAGTGAACAGAAAAGCAAAGTGAAAATCACATCAGCCTACTTCCACTCTTGTTTTTGGTGATTTCTTCCCAGAAACTGACTTTGCTAGCAGTTTAACTCACCTATTAGAATATAACTGAGTAAAAGTCTGAAGGTATCTGATATTTATTGTACCGAAGTATCAAAAGCAATTTCATAATATTAAATGTACTTATGTATTGAAAGTTAAAGTATAAGTAAATGCTGTTAACACTTGGGAAGACATGGGAAGAGGGCAATGAGCAACATAACAAGCAGTGGCCCAAAAAGCAAGAAATTAGAAAATGTTAAAAGAAAATTGCCTGAAAATAAGCACAAATACAAAAAAAACCCAAAACAAAACAAAAAAAAAACAGAAAAAGACTGCTAAGAAGTTATACATATATTTTTTTCTGTAACACAGTTCTAAATATATTGTTATACGAATGGTAAATATATTTGGACATTTTTCTCATTTTTAAGGAACTTTTCTTTTTGCAGTTAATATTCTTGCAAGGCAGGTTGCTTATTACGTCATTTTTTTCCCCCATATTTTTAAAAGACATCAAATAAATGTTCTCAAGTTTAAGATCCTTAAAATGTATGTGAATTGTGTTTAAATGCAGCACAAGAAGACTGTCAATTTAGGTGTTAAAAGGTTAACAAAGAAGACATCAGTAAGAATTGAAAGAATTTCAAAGTTTTTTTTGCTTAGTAACATACAGCACCTTAACAATGGTGCATATTCCACTTGAAGAAAAATTAGCTCTTTCTCAAAATTTAAATGATTTAAAGATCAAAATCTAATTTTTCCTTACCTTCTAATCCTTTATTCATTCATCCATCACCTCCTCCTTTCCTTCCTTATTTTGCAGTAAGTAACTAAAATACTTAGGGGAAATGTAGTGGAGTAAAAGTGGAAGTTGACAAAAATGTAAAAGCTAAACTACAGATACTCCCAAAAAATACTAAAGTATTGTAACAAAGTAATATTACATTACTGCATTACAACACTGGATTAACGATATATGAGTTAAATAATATCACTGTTTGATCATGCACCAGGCATCTGAAGACATGTTTTCTCATCCACAACGATGTTATATCCATATATGCAGATCCTTCAACACAGCTTTTAAGAGCCTGCGCGTGGAAGTCAGCTGGTCATAAAAGAGAGGGCATTTATTGAATAACTGTAATCATTTAGGAAAAATAAAACTACAATTATCTGTTGTCTGTGACTGATGTAAGGTCCTGAGAGCTTGGTGTCTTATTGGCTTTGTTTTGGTGTTCCATAGAACTCATTAATGTCACATTAACTGTACAGCTCCTAAGGCTGTAATCAGCCAAAGAAAATCTTGGTTGACTGAAATTCTGCCTACTCTTCAACCAATGGATTGGTGGATAGGGGAGAAAAATCTGCACATTATCTCTAGTTAAATAATCACATCAGTCAATAGAAATGCAGTTATCTTGCAATTGTGTTTAATAGATATTTCAAAAATATCACTTAAGTTTTGCGCAAATGTGTGATGGAAACCAGCCTTGTTCTAATTCAGTTGGGTAGGAGCATATTGACCAGTCCACCACGCTTTCTGTGTCTGTGTCTGTCTTCACATTTACTGACAGATGGTGTTTCAGAGCAATTTTAACTGCTAGGTTAGAGACTCAAAAAATTCACGTCCATCATCTGGTCTTTAAAGGTCACTCCCACAGGCTGCTGACATCATGGACCTCATAAACACAACACACATGCACAGATGCACAGACACAACAAACAGCACTGAGGTACTCTGACCAGCGGAACACCCAACCAGCAGAAATGAAACACACATGACTGGATCCATGCATATGAACCCATACACTCTTTCTCTCTCTTTCACACGCGCACACACACACACACACACACACACACACACACACACACACACACACACACACACACAGACACTGCAGCTCAGCCTTGTTCTGTATATCTCTCTCTGTCATTTCCTCTCCCTTTATCTCTTTCTTTTTGGTACACTCCACAGAGTGTGTGTGTGCCCTCCCTCTCTGACTTGTGAGGCTGTTTGCTGCTCAGAGCTCTGAGCCATTTCACTGCAGCTAGAGCTGGAAAAAGTGACCTCAGACACACACAGTTCAGAGCCCTGCTCCGCCTGTGAGTGTGTGCTTGTGTGAATGAAACCTGAGAACGCTTGAGATTTGTTGGTCTGGACGTCTGGCACAGCCCGAGCTGATGGTGACGATGGTGATGCCGATGAAGAAACAGCTGCTGTTGACAGAGCAGGGCTGCTGCTGGATGTTGTTTTGTCCTCGTTGATTTTGGATACAATGACATTACTGGTGTTTAACAGGACTGCTGCTTTTTCTGGAGGAATTTACATTCATGCCCGAGTATGTGTTTGAGCCAGGGAGGCATTGAGATGAAGAGTGTCAAACATGTTATAGGTAATACACACACACACACACACACACACACACACACTGTAAAACCTGCATTGGTATGTACAGTTTGGTGTCACTCTTTTTAGTCTGACCTCACACTTTATTTGTTGAGTCTCTCTTTCTGTCACACTCACTTAAAGCCAACTGAAAAGTTTTATGTGTGCATGTGAATGTCCATATACTGTATAATAACCACACACAGTCCTGCTCTCATTTGCTGTGATCACACACCACAACAGACAGGGAGGAACACAAACATCTGTGTGTTGCCAGCCATGCTTCTCTGTCTGCCTGCTGTTTTCTTTTTTCCATTTCACCAGTCTTTTCCTTTACAGTCAGCTGCTTTGGTGATTTAAGTGACAAAGAATTTACTTTGACTTTTAAATGGCTGGTGAGGAAGTTTAAGTTTAATCTTCACACAGGCTTTGCCCAGTGTATCTGGTGATCTATTAAGCTTTAAAACGATTTTTTTCTGGGATGTTCCCCTTTAATTGAACTGATCTTTAAAGTCAAGTCACAATAAGGTCAAGTAGTACCCAGGTTCAGGATCAGTGTTTGGAATGTGGTGGGGGTTGAGTGGCTGTGTATGCTAACCTCTAATATCCAGTTTTTTGGTATTGTTTGACATTTCTGCAAAGGTGTTAATGAACTCAGTCACCAAGGCAGAAGTGCAGTAAGACAGGCTTCATGTAGCATTTCAGCAAACACATCCTTTATATGGAGGCATATGCACATCTTAAAAAACTCAAATCTGATGACTGTAGTTTACATAATAAATAATAAATTGCAAGTAATAGGGCAGTGTGCAGAAATCCTCTCTTTTTTGTCAGTAAACACAAAGGCTACTGAAAATTCTAGGCACAATGCAAGTCACGTTTGAGGAATTCCCAAAAAAGAAAAGAGCCAAGTGTTGATGGCATGTTTATACCTAGACGTCTGTCAAAAAGAAGTGAGTGTAAAAGTGAGTTGGAAATTTTAGCAAAATGTAGTGCTTGTCTCAGAGCTTTTTGGCTCTAAACACACAGAGGCAAGAGTAAACAGCAGAGGCTGGAGGAGGTCTACAGAAAGATGTGGAGTTCCTGGTGAGTTGTGAGACTCAGCTCAGACACACTCTGCACGCACAGTCAGTGTTTGTTCCTTGCTAGCTGGCTTACAACTCACTCATGTTTGTGTGAAACTTCAGAACATATTCAAGTTGACAAAACAGGAGCAACTGAAGAATACATGTTCATCAGTTCCACAACACACTGCGAGGAGAGAAAACAATAACAAATACAGAGACAAATGAAAAAATTAAAAAAAAAACAACTAACATTTTCCAGGTTACACTAAAAATGTATTACAAAAATGAATAAAAAAATGCCGGCACTCAGAAAAAAGCTGCCATGTGGACACAGACCCTTTATGTAAGATTCAGGTATCTTTGCACATATTTGCTGTTAACCTAGTCTTAGCCTTTTGTTGAAATATTTTGATAATGTCTGAATTATGCAACCAAGATGTTGATGCTACAAGAAACCAAAATGTATTTCATTAAGTCAACTGAACTGTTTTGTAACTTATTTCTGTTGTGTGACTTTGCTGTGCCTCTCTGTGTTTGGCTGGGTTTTCTCATTTTGCACTTTTTGACTTTTTTAAAAAAAAATTTGAAATCATTTGCTTGTGTTTTTTTTCTAAAGCTGCTCTCAGGGCCGACAATATGAAGATATTGTCTTAAATTTGTTGTTGTATTCGCCTTTTAAATGCTCAGAGGAATATTACTGCCACTACTGCTGAAACAGAGCAAAAAATAAAAATGTGATAGAGCTTATAACGGCACAGCTTACAGTTTTAGACAGTCTACCATGCTGTCTTGCTATTGGCTATTATCTACTGCACAGAAATGGTCGGATCTGGCACTGCATAATATTGTGGTCATGGCTAAATGTAGGATTGTCCCACCAGGCTATTGTACTTTGATTACATGTAAACAGAATGAAGTTGAAATTGAAATACCACAGTGTCCTGCTTTTATCTTCAACTAACACTTAAAACATTAGATGTAATTTGATATTCATTTCTGAAAAGACTTGAGGAGATTGGTACAGTTAGGCTACAACCACTGCGTGAGACTAGAAACAGGCCTCCCCTGTGTGGCATCCTGGTCACACAGCTGATCTCTCATAAACCTCATTGTGGTTTTAGGGTTCAGTCATCTGCCCCTTTTTACACTTGTATTAGATGGAGGAGGAGAAAGCTAGTGTTAAGTTGGTGTTATTGTATGACTTGGACTGCACCCATTAGAGAGGAGAATACAAAACAGACACATTTTGTGGTTAATTTCATATTGTAACACATCATTTGAAATAATATTAAAATATCTAAATATTAAAAAACTAACTATGTACAGCTAGCTAACATAGATTATTATAAGCAACATAACATTGATGAAATGTTACTATTGTGTCATCCAGGAGGATTTTAGTCTTCGGCAACATGCTGTGTTTTTGATTAGAACCAGTCTCAAATGCTGAGCTGTGTGTGTGTGTGTTTGTGTGTGTGTGTGCGTGTGTGTGTGTGTGTGTGTGTGTGTGTGTGTGTGTGTGTGTGTGTGTGTGCATGTGCATAGTGTGCAGTGGCTGCAGTGACAGTGTGTGAGAGCATGCTGCTTAATCTGGTTAAATTTAGAGCAGATGGATTGAAGGTGACGGCGAAAGTGCACATGTTGAATGTGTGTGCAGACAGGGTGTGAGGAAGTGATTGCACCATCAGTGTGTTGCTGTAGGAACATGGAGTTTAGACACCTGACAACTTGGCAGAGGATCTTCTGTGTGTGTGTGTGTGTGTGTGTGTGTGTGTGTGTGTGTGTGTGCGTGCGTGTGTGTGTGTGTGTTTGTTAAGGCTCACTCAGCTGTGAGCAGATTCGTAAGCTGCCCTCTGAGATTCACCTGATATCTGCTGTTTCAGTGGTTCTGCAGCTTTTTCATTTACTGCATGTACTGAGTTGTGTTCAGACTAAGGGCAGGCCAATATTAGACAGATATGACATCCCCTATTTAGTGTAAACAAGCTGGCAGACGGTGCCATCCCTCTGGAACAAGTTTGTGTGCAATGCTAAATTGTCAGCAAATTGAGGTACAGAATTTGCTGATGGCGTAGAGGAGAGAGCATTGTGCACTCTCTACTCTTTTGACCTGCAAGCTCTTTTACACATAGCTGAGTTTTCTTTTCTTTAATGTTAGCGTGCACTTTTAGGCATGCCTACATGAACACTTGTTCAACTGTATGAGTGACATAGGCACAGACAAGTAGTATCGCAGCCATTTTCTTGTCAACTTTTACCAATTTCTTGAAATGTGTGGGACATTTCCTGCCAAGTTGCTCATTGCCCTTTTCCTAATTTTCTTTTTCAAAGATATCAGACCAATTTGTTGATGTTTCAAAGGGTTACTGTCGATACTTAAGTATATTTATAATCATAAAATACCTTTTGATACTTCAGTACAGTAAATATCAGATACTTTAAGACTTTTAAACAGTAATATTCTAATGGGTGACAGCTTCTACCAAAGTCATTTTTTGGCAGGAAATCTGTACTTTTACTTAGTATGGCTTTCAGGTACTTCATCCACCACTAGTCATAATTATAAATAAACCGATTATGTATGACGTGTGAACATAGCCGATAAGACTTCATCTAACAGATTGCAGAGTGTGTGAAACTGAGCAAAGTGAGAGAGGCTAAACTCAACATGAAAGGTATTTAGTGATTTAGTGACAGCTCTATGTGTGAGGTCTGAGAGAGGTGTGAGAGCAGCCACCAACTAAAGGCACAAACTGTGGCTTTTGTCTCTGAGTTGGAAAAAAAAAGCCAGACAATGGGATGCAGTGGTAGAGGTAATGTCAGTGCGAACTCTGAGATAAATTACAGCTCAGCACCTACAGTATGCCGCGTCTCTTTGAAGCAGTCATTGAACTGTGATTGTTGTCATGCTGTATGCTGGGTAGGAACTCCCTTTTTGAAACAGAGGAATTTCCCGGCCTTTCAAGAGGCTTTTTAGGGTTTCCAGCTCCTCTCATGGGACCATACTTGTGGTCAGACTGAACAGGAGCAGCTGCTCAACATAGACACAAATTACGGTTAACTAGCTTGCAGATAATTGCAGTTGTTCCAAACCACACGCTGCTCTGAACTTCATTGTCCAAATCAAGAATCCCACTGGTCGCATTAGTGTGCTCACTAAGCTGACTTCAGCTTATTGAGAGTTTCTGTTAGGCAACATCTAGTCTGACTTCACTGCTGCTTTCTGCTTTGATCCTGCAGTCGGACAGGACATCCTCCCTGCCTGCCTCTGGTTGCATAACGTTCCTGTAGGCTGGAGAGCATAGTTCCCCTGCCTGATCCCCATCCCTCTTTTTGTGCATGTTTTTTTTCTTTAATTTCCTTCATCCTTTAAAATCGATTTACATTTGCAAAGTTCAACTTGGTTCTTATCTTCTGCAGCTTTGTGTCTCGTTTCAATGGTGAAGCGGTAATGCATGGTTCTATTTTGAATTTTATGAACAATGGAGAATGAGCTATCCGCTGAGTTTGGTACTAGGAATGTATGTGGATATGAATACACGACTAGAAATGAACAAAAAATGAACTTTGAACAAACACAAACAAATTTTGGGAATCATATTTATCCATTCTCTTATCCTCTTATGACCTCTTATCCACTGACACAGTTTGCCACAGATGTCACTTCTTCTCAAAATGTCTGAGTCAAATTAAAACACACAAACATTATACACCTTGATACAATTAGTATGAAACACTCTTCACAGTGTGAGAAGGATCTAACAGTTCTGCTGATTATTGCATGC
The DNA here is from genome assembly GCF_026936395.1 of Plectropomus leopardus. Taxonomy (NCBI): domain Eukaryota; kingdom Metazoa; phylum Chordata; class Actinopteri; order Perciformes; family Serranidae; genus Plectropomus; species Plectropomus leopardus. Next base: position 2,055,903 of record NC_142180.1, read on the forward strand.
ACAGTGTTTTGGGGAGCTGCATAGCCAGAGCAGCAGGATTTCACATTATGTAGATTTGTTGAAATACAAACAAAGGCTAAAAACATAGAGTTGTACAATAGATAATTCTTGCTCCAATCCTCAGACATCCAGGGACATCCAACTTAACAATCCCTATCAGTCTTTACCCTTGTTGATGTGCAGTGCGGGATAAAGCTTGACTTGACTGATGGCACAGGTCTTATTTGTATGAAATACTAGAAAAGTGCTTGTAAAAAGTGTTAATAGAGTTGTTCAGATTTTCCTGTTGTATTTCCACCACTGATCTCAACCCAGAACATGATGGTTTCAGTAATTTCTGTAAGGTGGATAGATGGATAAATGATAGATAGATAGATGGATAGATAGTTTACTGGTACAGGCTAAACAGTCTCACAAGTGAAAGTGAAAGCAAACCCAGTTTCTCTATTCTTGCTTTTTTCAGCCCTCTGTCTGCAATTTGTTGTAGTTTCCTCTGAACCATTTAAAACCTGAGCATATTGATGTGATTTCTTTCAAAAACATGGGAAGAAGGCAATGGGCAATTTGCGAGGAATTAGGAAAATGTACAAGAAAATGACCTGAAAATTAGAATAAAAAAAGAAAAAGGAAATTTAAAAAAACCCCAACATAAATGGTATTGGTTCGAAAAAAAAAGTGATTAAAAATAATAATAATTCTGGAACATAATTTTAAGTAGATAATTATGCATAAATAAATGTATCATTTTTTGGCATTTTACAGAATTTTCGTCCAGTTGCTCATTGCCTTTTCCCCAAGTTTTTGAAAGAAATCAAAATAATTTTCTTAAGTTTCAAAGGGTGATGTTGATCCAGATTTCAAAGGGTTAAAGGTGTGCAGTTTGTAAGTCTGGCACCTGGTTGCTGGAGCTGCCACTGCCTAAAGGTTGCAGCTAATTCATATCCCAAAAATTCTAAAAATAGAGGAAATTTGTTTTTGTTAAAATCCTCTTTCATTTTATTGAAGTCTAAATATTTTCACAGAATAGAGCAATGAAGACAGTTTGTGACGACAATATTATTTAGGGGATTATCCAGTGATGGTCCAGACAGCTGGAGCCAATTGTTCCTGTGCTAAGTTTCTTGTTAGGTTTGATTTTATTATCTCGTGTTCTCATTAGCGAAAAACATTTGCCATCAGTTTTGTAGTTCTTAACTCAAGGTTGTTATACTAACTTTTTCCCAGAGCTTTTGAATGAACTCAATCGACTGAGGGAGCAGTTGAAATATGTGGTAAAAGCTAATACAACGTTAAGTTACACTTTTTGCCAAACTGCTGTTTCCAAGTTCAAGCATGAGCTGTCTGACTCGGGTTTCACATCATGTTCTGTGAAATAAATTAGAGCCTTGGAATACCTTTGATATTTAAATCTGAACAGTTGTAGTTTTCTGTTATAGTGTGGTTCAATATGGTGAATATGAGATGCTTTAAAGATATTGGATCTTGAGTTAATGAATCAGCAAAACACGACATTACTCAGTGGATCACGCTGTGATGAAGCTCTATATTTGATATTCCTGGTCAGTCAGCAGACTCAGATACTAAGAACAGAGGTACATTGATACATGCTGCATTAAGGCTCACTAGCAGCCATTGTGCTGTCCTTCTGTCTGCCTCCACCCCCATCGACTCACAACCTAGCCAAGCATGTTTCAGAGCTATAAAGTACAGTCTGTGTTAATGCATGTCTTTATTCTCTGGGACAGAAAAAGGTTTTGTTCAGCGTACTCTGCTTTTAGACTGCAGGGAACCAAAATGATCATAAAACAGAACAGGGTCAGGTCTATTACATGGATACACATAAAGTCATGTCTAAGAATGCTTTGTTGTAGTTTCTTGCAGTATCACACATGAACAGCAGTCAGAGCTGAAGAGTTACAGAATACGCTGCATGTGATAATGGGATCTGACCTGTAAAGTTTTCCAAAACAGCTCTTAAATAATGTGAGTAATGCTCACTTCAAAAAAGTTGCCTGATGGAAACAGAAGAATAGAAATATTAAGTCTGATCTCTGCTTCCAGTTTCCCTCTAAAATCATTTGTATCCATACACAATTTTGTGTGATACACATTAACATTACTTACCTGAGAAACCTGTTGAATGCAAGCTGAAAAAATGTCACCTGCCCCCTGATGGGCTTTCAGTGCACTGCAGGCAGTAGAGGTCCTGTTAACAAGTTTATTACTCTGCAGAGGGGGAGGCGTCCAAACTGTCAATCTTTTGTTTTTTTCCTCAGGCAATCATTTTACAGTAGTGGGAGCAGTTTTTCTACAAGCTAGCTAGGCTAGCTAACTTTAAGCATTGCTCATTTTAAAAGGACCTCTGCAAGAAAACACTCTTTGTTTAGATTATCAAACAGACAGTGGATCATAGAAGTCTGTTTCTGGCTGCCAGTGAGCTAGCTAGGATAGCTCACTAGCCTAATGTAGCTGGCTAGTGGCAGCTAACTAGTGGCAAAGTTTTTCTACTTCTTCTACATATCTTTATTAGAATTGTTATTTTATTTTATTCTATTCTATTTTATTCTGTTGAGTGCCTTCTTTTGTATGTAGCCTATATATTTGCGTTATTTCGCCCTTTTTAATGAATATTTCATGCAGTTGCTGCTCTATCCTTCTGCAATATCCCTCATCAGTGTTGGGGGTAACGAGTTACAAAGTAACGAATTACTGTAACGATATTACTTTTTGGGGTAACGAAGTAAAGTAACGCATTACTCTAAAAATATTGGTAACTACACTACTTTACTAGACTACAGGAACGCGCTTTCCTGCGTTACCTAGGCCGTGTTTGCCTGTGCTGTGTCTGTCTGTTTAAGTGGCGCAGGAATTATGTGCATGCTGCGGCTGCTGTCTGTGTGTGGGCGCGACGCGTGCTGCATAGAGAGGGGCGAGTGACGTTGCTGCCGGTACGAACAGGAGAGAGGGAAATGGAGACGGAGACTGGGGGGTTCGGCCAGTGGCGATATTCCCACTACTTTCAGTTTATAGCTCGAAAGGACAAAAATATTCGAGTGAAATGCACTCTATGCCCAGGCGACAGGCTCCTTTCAACTGCTGTCCTGTATCTACTCGGTAAATTAAGAAATGGGAAAGTAAAGTAATAAGTAGTGAAGTTACTTTTCAAATGCAGTAACTAGTAAAGTAATTTCATTACAATTTACAGAAGTAACTAGTAATAAGTAACTAATTACTTTTTTTTGAGTAACTTCCCCAACACTGTCCCTCATGAGATTAATAGAGTATTTCTATTCTATTCTATTCTTAGGGCCTGTTTAAATATTACACACACTCATATTGCTTTCAAAATGCCAAATACAGTTAAAAAAAAAGAAAAAAAAAGACATCATCAGCTGGAAAATAGTAAAAATGACAAATTCCAACGTAAAGGCCCAGAATGACACCCAGAAATAATACAATGCATGTTTTTATACTTTGATGGCTGTGGGATCAAAAAATGTCAGTTTGAATGGATTTCAATGGAGCATTTTTTGACCTTAACTGTCTGAATGTAACAATTTAGTTTCCAGTGTATTAGTGTATTTTAGACTTAATGTCAGAGCTGACCTGGAAATTAACAAATTAGAAAAAAATACACACTCTTGTTAAAATATTTTCCTTAGGCATGAACACAGCCAAAATGTTATAAACAGTCCCTAAGAGTTCAACGGGCAAAAGTGAACCTGAGGCCAAGGTTATTATTACTATAACAACCTTAAAAATATCTATTGCTAGCCTGCTGTTTCGTCACAGCCTATGAAATAAGTATGAAGCATGCTAAAAACATTAATGGCTGCAAAGCAATGGATTTCCCAGAGAAGTTGTATTTATTGTGTTCCTCCCCATTATAAAACTATGAAGTAATTGGCTGAATTTAAAACATGATTGCCAACTGGTTGATCAATTGATAGACACGTATCACACCCCCTTAAAGCACAAAAATGGCTGCCCCCATTCTCTGACCTGCAAATGTTTTGCAGTAAGTAATATTTGCTCATTTTGAAAAAGTTACGGTAAGAGTAACTTGTATATTGTCAATTACACTTATCTATGAATATTTACTGGATTGAAGCAACTCATAATTACTTAACATTTAATGGTATATTAAATAGAAAATGGTGTTGAAAATGTATGTATCAAATTTGACACTGCAGGTATTATATCCTATTAAATCTGTGGGACCGCTGGCGATCTCTGCAAACTATACAGTGTGTGAGAGAGGCTCATTTTTTAAGCTAACGTTAATGTAGTGGTATCATATGAAACTAGACAATCTGACACATCTCTTAGTGTCAGTCATGCCGTGGTAGCTGGTAATAAAAGTTGTAAAAAAATGCACCAAAATTAGAAATAGATATTTGGCAAGGGAAAAATTGGCATGGCATTTCAAGATATCTAACTGAAGACCTTTCTGTGGGTACCCATGAGTCTCCCCTTCACAGACATGCCCACTTTATGCTAGTCCAATGCAGATTTGGGCAAAAAACATGCAGGGTTTTTTTTGCCTAGTATAAATGTGCTGTTTTCCCCTATTCTGAAAATGAGTTTGAGTATTTCTGCAAACCTGGGTCCATAAACAGTCGTGGAGTTGCATATTTTGGTTCTCACTAGAAAGTTGAGACTCTTACAGATTCAAGGAGCCCAGTTTTATTATATACATATAATAAATATTATATCTATATATATATCTATATCTCTATATATATATATATCTATATATATATCTATATATATATATATATATATATATATATATATATATATATATATATATATATATATATATATATATATATATATATATATATATATATATACATGTTAGCCTGTTCTTATTCCAAACTCGTAAAATAGCACCACTCTGTCAAGGTTCAAGTGTGCAAACACATGCACACACTAAAGTGTGCAATAGCAAAAGGCACCTTTAGTGTGTGCATGAAAAGCTACTGGATGCATGTGGCGTCACATGAGAACACTGGTGGATGGAACCTGTTGGGTGCACATGTTGGGTGCAAGTACTTTGAGGACTGGAGGAGGGGTGGATGGGTGCCGTAAACATTGGACTGGAGACATGGTGTTCGGTTCCTATCTGAATGTGATCTTTTTTTCTATACCTACATGTGCCTCCTTCCCCTAATCTTAGCCATACGTGCCAGCATGTGCATTTGTTGACATCCTGGTGTTGGTTGCTACATGGTGTTGTTGCTTAAACATAGCCATGTGCAGCATCATCCCACCATGTGCATTAGTTGACATTAAGGTAGTAAAATCCCAGAAAGTAGATAGCAGACTCAGAGGGATACCAAGAGCGGAATATGTAGATGTAGATGTCCACTGACAAACGGCAACATATGCCGACTTGGGATGCGGGAGGTGTTGGATGATCTTAGCCCCCACAGTAGCCATTTCATTGTAGTGAGACCATTTTTAAAAACTTGACTTTATTGTATAAATGACCTGTAGTGACCACCAGGATAATTACAGCCTCATGAAATTTTACAGACACACTGAAGACCCATGTTCGCCTGAATAAGGACAGAAACTTAACATTAAAGTTAATTAAAAGGTTCCTTTTTGGGAAAAAAAGACAAAAAAAAGTTTAGATGTTCCAACTACAAAGGAAAATGTGTGTAGCTCCTCTAAAAAAGATAATTTTGTGATCAGTTACTTTCCATACATGCCTGACATATCAAATATGACACAAAATGATTTTCATATATGCAAATTCTTTCTTTCTTTATTTATCTAGTTTTAACATTTTTTATAAGGGCCCATAAATACATCAATTAGAAAATAGAATTCTGGCTATTATTTTATTGTTTAGGATTAAGTCACCTGATGAAAACAGAAAAATATACTGCATGTATCACATTCTGTGTTTTGCTTCCATGACCGTTTCCTGAACTTGCTTGTTCATGTAGAGTTGAGGGGTGAGGATAGTTATATTTGTCTGTTATTCACTCTGATAGGCACCCGATTAACTGCTTATAGCACCAAAATTGAAATTTAGTTTTCACCTCAATTCTAAACAAACACCTATGACTGTTGGCACTTTGGAATTCAAATATATTCAAAAGGTCTTACTCATGGATCATGATGCAAAACTGTGGCAGGAAAGTTCAGTCCTGACTTTGAAAACTTGACAAAATTTCACAGTAATCCCTTTTTTAGGTGAATCTTGAATTCATTTGATGAATCTTGAATTAATTTGATTCATTTGAATCTTGAATTCATTTGATGAATTCAAGATACTGTTGAAATCCAGAAAAAATAGCTGCAGAATGGAAGGAGCCACTGATACATTGCAATCACAGATGTGGAAATTTACTTTGAAGACCAAATTAGGAAAATACATGCACCAAAACACATAACTGATCTCATGATTTTTCTGTTTATTTTTTCTGCAATTAGATCAATAGTCAGGGGGAGAGACCTCTCTCTAGCTCTGCAAGTGTTTTTGCCTTCACTGACTGTCTGGAGTCCATGGATGTGTTACCGTGTGTCTGGCTGTGTCTGATCACTGTCTTATCAGTGTGTGTGTGTCTCTTTCCAGATGAGATCATGCAGCAGGAGATCAGGCCCCTGCTGGCTGTGGACATCATAGAACAGCTTCATCGCCAGTTTGCCTTGCTCTCAGGTATGTAACAAGACTCCACTGTCCTGCTGTCCACACTCAGAGGTTTTGACTCTATGTTTTCAGTGGAAGGCTAGGAAATATTTATACCAGCAGTCAAACTCCTGTCATACTAAAATATAATTACAAAACATGAAACATGCAGATTAGCTGTTAAATGAAAACATGGAGCTCTAGATTGAAGAGCTCTACAGTGTGTGGTGCATCAAATCTGGAAAAATGCAAGACTTTTTTGATACTCAATGCATATTTTTAATTGTGTCAAAACCAGATTATAATACACTTTCCACAGAAACAACTTTAACTTTTTTTTAAATGACTTGGGTTATAATCTGCAGCCAGTGTTTTGTTTTTTTGCTTGGTGAATGAAAATATGCCAAACAAAACGTATTGAATAAAAGAGCAAAAGCACATATAAATGAATGGGGCTACAGAGTGTATTCCTTTTCTTTTCTTTTCTTTTCTTTTCTTTTCTTTTCTTTTCTTTTCTTTTCAAGGCACATCAGAAGATAGGATAAGAGCCAAACAATGCCGAATTCAGGCGTACAAAATTAAAAGTAGAATTGAGCAAAAGTAAATACAATACAAAAATATTAAAATTAACACAGAATTAATAGTATTAATACACTGAACAAAAATATAAACGCAACATTTTTGTTTCTGCTTCCATTTTTCATGAGCTGAACTCAAACATGTAAAACATTTTCTATATACACACATTTCTCTCAAATATTGTTCAGAAATCTGTCTTAATCTGTGTTAGTGAGCACTTCTCCTTTGCTGAGATAATCCATCCCACCTCACAGGTGTGGCATATCAAGATGCTGATTAGACAGCATGATTATTGCACAGGTGTGCCTTAGACTGAGAAAGCAGGGCCTAAGGACTTGGGAATGGGCTCTCCCATCCCTGGGGCTGAGGTTACCGAGGTGGTCAAAAACCTCCCCGGTGGCAGTGCCCCGGGGATGGATGAGATCTGTCCGGAGTTCCCTGGATGTTGTAGGGTTGTCATGGTTGACACGTCTCTGCAGCATTGCGTGGAAATCGAGGGCAGTGCCTCTGGACTGACAGACTGGGGTGGTGGTCCCTCTTTTTAAGAAGGGGGACCGGAGGTTGTGTTCCAACTATAGGGGGATCACACTCGTTGATCACGACGTCGTTTTCGTCCCGGTCGTGGAACTGTGGACCAGCTCTGGACCCTTGACATGGTCCTTAAGGGTGCATGGGAGTTTGCCCAACCAGTCTACATGTGTTTTGTGGACTTGGAGAAGGCATTCAACCGTGTCCCTCGGGGAGTCCTGTAGGGGGTTCTCCGGGAGTACGGGGTATCAGACCCCCTGATACAGGCCGTCTGTTCCCTGTACGACCAGTATCAGAGCTTGGTCTGCATTGCCGGCAGTAAGTCAAACTCGTTTCCGGTGAGGGTTGGACTCCGCCAGGGCTGCCCTTTGTTGCCGATTCTGTTCTTAACTTTTTTGGACAGAATTTCTAGGCGCAGCCAGGGTGTTGAGGGGGTCCGGTTTGGTGACCTCAGGATTTGGTTGCTGCTTTTTGGAGATGATGTGGTCCTGTTGGATTCATCAGGCCATGACCTTCAGCTCTCACTGGATTGTTTCACAGTTGAGTGTGAAGCGGCCGGGATGAGAATCAGCACCTCCAAATCCAAGGCCATGGTTCTCAGCCGGAAAAGGATGGAGTGCCCTCTCCAGATCGGGGAGGAGATCCTGCCCCAAGTGGAGGAGTTTAAGTATCTTGGGGTCTTGATCACAAGTGGGGGAAGGATGGAGCGGGAGATCGACAGGCAGACAAGTGGCCGAAATGAGCTTCCTCCGTAGGGTGGCTGGGCTCTCCCTTAGAGATAGGATGAGAAGCTCGGTCATCCGGGAGGAGCTCGGAGTAGAGCCGCTGCTCCTCCGCGTTGAGAAGAGCCAGATGAGGTGGCTCAGGCATCTAATTAAGATGCCTCCCTGGTGAGGTGATCAGGGCACATACCACCTGTAGGAGGCCCCGGGGAAGACCTAGGATACGCTGGAGAGACTATGCCTCGGGATCCCCCGGGAAGAGCTGGATGAAGTGGCCGGGGAGAGGGAAGTCTGGGCTTTCCTGCTTAGGCTGCCGCCCCCGCAACCCGACTCTGGATAAGCGGAAGAAAATGAATGGATGGATGGACTCTGTGACTGGCAGGAAGCAGATTCACTTTTCCACCCTGCGGTTTCACTTCACGTGTGACAAGATTGCATGTAAAGAAAAAGGCCAAAATTTCCAACCGAAATAGCAACCCACATTCTACTGAGAAGGCACATACACTCGCAGCAGACACACGCATGTGGTGAAAGCAGAAAACCAGGCCTGTGTTAAACTTATGTAACTGTGACGGCAAGTACTGCTGAGAGAGGGACTTTTTAAAACAGTTGTTATTTTGGCCGTTGAGAGAAGGAATGATAAGCATCCCTGCACAACCACACAGGCTGCTGGGCCACGCTACTCCGTCTAAACTTTGAAACATTAAGTGATGTGTCTTCTATCAGCCGGACAGCTGGACTGCAGTGATTAACTAAGTTACCCAAAGTAAAAAAAAAAAAACACATCTGTGATAAAAACGGAAGTTAAACTCTTTAAAAACTTTATGTTGTTTTTTAATAACACATGAAGTATTATTTCTTGCATCTACAGACAAAATGCATACAGATACAGGTTCCCCATGTTTAACCTCTTATGTCTACATATGAGATTTCCTCTTCTATTCTACCTCAACAATTACACTGCTAATCATATTACACTGCCTCAACAATTACACTGCCAATCAACAATTACACTGCCAATCAGGGCTTTGTGTGTTTTTTCACTGCTGAAGCATTTTACTGTGATCCTCTGTAAAGACTATAAAGTCAAGCAGCTGTTTTACAAATTCGATTCTGTCTTCTGTGACTTGTGCTGATGATATAACACTTATCAGAAGGATTATTAGGGAAACTTTGAGTTCCAGTAAGCTTGAAGGGAGAAGGGGAAGTGAAAGTGAAAGTGGCACTATGAATAAAAGGACGTTGGTGGTAATCTTAAATAGCATTAGAGGTGGAGCACGTTGCCATTTATGAACTGGAGGAGGAGGAGAGACAAAGGAGATGCAGACTGCTGGGATGAAGGCAACTCTGCTTTATTTAGTAATATGAACCACCAATGCACTAAAACACTAAAACACTATACACACGCACACACACACACACACACACACACACACACACACACACACACACACACACAATATATTACAGACTATAGACTATACTAATAATAGATATTAGTATAGATATTAGTACTGTAATAGATTATAATATACTAGAGATTATAATAAACTACACCATATAGGCTTTGAATATAATATAGACCTGTTCCCTCTTCTGCTGATGCTCGTAAAAGCCTGGCTATATAAATAATATAGCACAGAGCTTATGATATATTCCAGTCACCTCTCTGTCACCAGGTCAGTATGGCACACTGTTAGCAACACCTTCCTAACAAGATGTTCCAACATCAATGAGACAAATTTGAGACCACATGATGCACACTTTCCTCCTGCAGCATCTTACACTTTCCATCCTCAGCAAGTGAACTGGATGTGTGAGGGTGAGAGACGATTGGAGCAGCTAAAATTAAATGTGTGAAACGTGTGTTTTCAGATGACGAGAGGAGGATATTTTAATGTCAAAATTACTTCAGAATTATATGATTTTTAGCTCAATGTCGCCATCTTGTGACTCTTTAGTAGAATTAGAAGCGTTAGATGGGAACATTGGTGTATTAAAAGTTGTCCAGCATTTTCCAAGACAAAGTTATTTCACTTTCTTGTCTTTATTATTATTCCATCTTCCTGGCATTAAATGTTGTTTTAAAGGGATAAACAGTTTGGTTTCCTTACAATGGAAAATCAAGACATGAAAAGTGATACATTCTATTGCCAATGCAATGCAAAATAAACATCTCAGATATTCTCTGGCTTTCCGAGATAAATGGTTCAGTTTGTAGATATTCTGGATACACTTCTCAGGATTTCAGGAACCCATTTTAGTCTCATTAGCCTCACTGTCCCACTGGCAGGACAGCTTGTATAAATGCTTAATGTTTAAACCCTGCTGAAATTTATTCCAAATACCATAGAATCACACAGAATTTGTTTTAAATTACATTTAAACAGATCCTCAACATGATTTAGATTCAATGATGGGTCGAAAGAGGCTGATACTTAACCCTTTACCACCTGGATCAGTATCAGTTTTGTTGAGCTACATTCAGATGTGTTTTACTAGCATATAAACCTCTGAAACCTGAGAAAACTGGTTTGATTTCTTTCAGAAACATGGGAAAAAACATAATGAGCAACTTGACAAGAAATGTTCCACAAACTTCAAAAAATGGGAATAAGATATGATCTAAACATTAGCTGGGGGATTATTAGATACGCTCAAAAAATAAGGGGAAAAATTTCCCAAAAATATTTTAATATTTTTAAAAAAATATATTGAATAATATTATATTGAATAAAAAATTCTGTAACACAGCAAAAACAAAAGAGTTCATTAACACTTTCTCGATTTTATTTTATTTCTTTTATTTTCTTTTTTTTTTAACTTGTTTGTTTTTTACTTTTCTTTATTGGTGATTTTCTTGTAACTTTTTTGTAAAGTTTTTTGTAAAAAAAAAAAAATGAATCAAGCCACTTTGCTCAGGTTTTAATAGGTGAAGTTCAAATTTCTTTTACTGTGGAAAACACAAACACCAGAACCAGCAGTACATTCCTATACTGCATTTTGGGGTAGAAGAGTAAATCTACAGCATGGAGGACCACAAGTTATGCCCTCTGTTTTTCATTAAAGATGGATGACTCTCTAAGAGCATTTTGTCTGTCATGTGTTTTCGGGGTACTCACACTGTCCATGGTGACACTTGGTCTGGTTGGTTTGTCTCGGTTTGTCTGTCACAGGACATAGTTACTCCAATAGTAAAAGCAAAAAACAATAAATTACAACAAATATGTTGTGAAGTTATGGAAGCTATGGTCACAATACATGTGATACTGTCAGACAGTGTGAGACCTCAGGGTGAGTTTGTGCTGAAAGGCAGAACTGTAGAAGTTGTGTGTGGTGTTTTTGTGTTGCAGGAGGGCGAGGGAAAGATGGCGCCCCTATCATCATCTTCCCAGAGTACTCAGGCTTCAGCGAAGTGCCAGAGGAAGACTTCCTCAATGTTGCTACTTACCTGACCAGCATACCCAGGTACACACACACACAGACATAAAACTGAATACGTCTGGTTGTTATCCTCACATAGTCAGACTCTAACTCCTTGAGTGATCAGTTAGCCAAAAGAAGGCCTTACTTTACTCACTGGAAACCATTAACATCCCAAGACCTCCGTTAAACCTCTGAGACACCACCATAAGAGAATCACATTTAACAGGTTTTGATGTAATTAAGTCTCATGAGTGAACATGGCATCTGAGTCAGGATGTGATGATTTCCATTCCATGTTCACTATGGGCCCCTGACTGGTCATCACATTACAGCTTAACAGAAGAAACTATATAAAATTTACAGTATCAGTGGGATGGCCACATAATGCTGCTGCGGGGGAAATGAGCTGCTGAGCCCTTATTAAGCTCCACATTTTCCCAATCTTTGCTTTGTTTGTCTATAGTGAAAATTCCCCTGGTCCCAGGAATTCAGGGTGGTTAACTGATTAAAGATCAAATTTGTCATGTTTTAAGTGGATATCTAGTCAGTGATGATGGAAAATACAGTCAATTGAAGCAACATATTCCTCACTGTGTGCAGTATTGACACTGCTCCTCTAGATCAGGAATGTCAAACTGGTCCACAGGGGGCTGGTGTGGCTGCAGGTTTTTGTGCCAACCAACCAAGAGCACACAGTTTGACCAATCAACTGTCGGAAGACGGAGATCAGTTGATTAAATGAGTCAAGTCTGGTGTGCTGCTACTTGGTTGGAAACAAAACCTGCAGCCACACCGGCCCCCCTGTGGACCGGTTTGACATGCCTGCTCTAGATCAATGGAAAAAAATACATCATAAAAATTGATGTGTTATCAACAACAAACAGGCTGTATTGTTCCTGGAAGCTTTGTGTCACCACCAAAACACAGCTTTAAGTGTCCAAAATACTCATTCAGTGATCATCTGTCCTCTCAACCTGATAGTTGTTTTATCCAGTTTATTTTTGCAGTCCTGACGAAGGTCTCCAAAGAGCTTCAAACTGGCCACAGTTAACTTAACATCCAGTGACTGATATGAAACACAGGGTAAGAAGTGAAATGCTCCATGCGCTGTATTTCCCTGCTGTCTCTCAGCTGATGGCAAGCAGCCGTTTTCAGTCATTCTCAAGAGGCAGAAGCAAAATAAAATGACAAAAACAGCCAGCGATGTACTCAGCCATTCATCAGATATTTGTCCAATAGTCCAGCTGTGGTCTCCACCACACCTCTGTCCAAGTGAGGAGCAAAACTTTCACACATAGTTACACACACGAGCTCTCTTTGGTGTGTCACTGTGTAACCATCAGTACACTGTAAAAAAATATCCACGTAGCATCCTCTTGTCTGCACTCATAAAAACGATGTCATTTCACTGGTGGACATGCAGCTAGTTTGCAATGTGAGACAATGAGGAAGATCTGTCTTTGGATGCATGTGGAGCATGCCCTCTGGATACTCAGAGGGCGTTAAAACAAAAACCGAAATAGCTTGTATTTCTTCCGATTAACACTCACGTCACCCGTTTGTGAAGGTACAGCAGCCTACAGAGACACAGAGAACACTAACAAGTAAAAGTTGTTTTATGTCACAAACTCCCAAACTGGAATCAGTGAAGTTAAGGTTGAAAAATGGAAAGGCTTATAACATTTGTCTTATAACATTTTCAACATGCCCACAGACTGGTAAACCTATCTTGTATTTATTCAGGATCAGCAAGCAAATAAAGTAGTTTTGGGGAGGTTCATTGGGACGCCTTAAGCACATGCATGCACACACACACACACACACACACACACACACATATACGCACGCACGCACGCACGCACGCACGCACGCACGCACACACACACACACACACACACACACACACACACACACACACACACACACACACACACACACACACAGCAGTCCAGTAAGACATCCTCTCTCCCTCCTGTCTCCAGCCTGGATGCTGCCAGTATCGGCTTCATTATCATCATCGACCGGCGGAAGGACAAATGGAGCTCAGTGAAAGCCTCTCTGTCCAGGATCGCTGTAAGTTCTCCAACACACACTGCTGTTCAAATCATATACATAAATATTCAAGTTTCCACATACAAGCAAAGATGTTTATTATTTTTATTTGTCCTCTACTGTAAACAATCTATAAAAGCACCAACAGTCATTTGCAGAAATATTGTGTGTATATACTGTATATAGCATAAATATTGTGTTGGAGCTTTCAGTACAATACTCATGCATCTTTGATGTGCACTGATGTGCATGATTAAAGCAGTTCAGACAACAGAGACTTAATCATAAGAGTGATCGAATGCATATTGATATGATATCAAATAAAATTCAGAAATGTGAGGGAATCGCGGTGTTTAGACGTTGTGGTGATGTTGTCACTTCTTGTCTTTGCTGCTTTTTTTCTGCTGCACTGTAGTCAGGCTATTTATGGTGTTTACTGGCAGTGCATGTTTGTGCTGTTCTGCAGTGTGGCTCTGCAAACACGCCTGCAGGCATCATTAGATACCACATCAACGAGGATAGTGTCAACATAAGTCACTGTGGTGATATATGTGCATCTGCAGTTTTAAAATAAGTTAATCTTGAGCTACAAGGCCATGGTTAGTTCATTGACTCTCAGCCCATGTGCTTTCAGTGACAAATATAAGCCAGTATGAGTTATGTATTGGATTTAAGCTTTTCATGTCTATTGAGCTGCATTTTATAAGAATATGATCCTTTTAATAGCAGTCCCTTTGCTATAAAAAACCCCAACAAACCCATGTATTGACACCTCACTGTTGTGTGGTCTCAGTACTCACCTGCTGGTAAGTGCAGCCTGGTTAAATACAATTACTGAATGACTAAATGAGTGAAACAATGTGATGACTTACAAAGGTATTGTAAATATACATGTTATTGTTGTGTTATTTAGGGGGCGTTTCCAGGAAACCTGCAGCTGGTGTTGGTGCTGAGGCCGTCCAGGTTCTTCCAGAGGGCAATAGCCGACATCGGGATCAAGCTGCACAAAGATGACTTTAAAATGAAGGTACCGGTAAGCATGCTTCATAACCAGCTGTAGTCTCAGGGAAATAATATTTGTTGGTAGACAGGATGATTCATTAGAAAGGGGAGACTTTTAACAGACTGCATGACAAAGAAATTATGCATGAAATACAATCATTTTTTACATGTCACATCCACTGGATGAGGCTTTGCTTGTGTCAAGTATCAAACTAGAAACCCTCCCCAGCAAACATTCAGCTAATGATACACAACCTGCACTTACAGTGAAAACTTATGTTAAGTACTGCATAGTGGAGCTGCAAAATTCTGATTCAGATAACATTCATCATTCTCTGTGGCTGCTGCTAGTGTGTGTTTTTTTGGGAACAGAATGCACAGTGTTTATATTTTAAAATTACACCTCTATAAAGAATACTCAGCATGTGACCAAGAAAGCCCACCTGATTCTACACAGGTGTGAACTCCGGGTCAGATAGAAGTGAATACAAGGAAACACAGTCATGCAGTCATCCCTCATTGGTGTCCTCAGAGGAGAGCTGCACAGGAACACCGAACTGTCATAGAGTGGGCCCAAATACTAGCCAGGGCTTCCCCATGTTGCTGCGAGATGTGCATCATCATGTTTCAAAGACAAAACATGTAGATGTGCTAATAAATTGCATTTAGGAGCTACAGTGTGCAGACCTTTTGTCATGTTCAAAAACAAAAAATGACTCAGCAAATATTAAATAAAAAGTGAAGTCCTTTTAAGTCATCTGCCACAAGTCTTAAGGCCTGGAACACACTGCATGCATGAGCAGCACGTGACGGCAGCCTCACGAAGCTGCAGCGTGTTACACACTTACGGTGTCCACACTGGACTGTGGAGCTTTCCCTGACAGATTAAGTTAGTGTGCTCCAACTCTGCTCAAACTGAGAACCTAGCAGGCTCTCTAACCGCAGGTGACCTGCTAAGTGTAAAATAAGATAAGATAATCCTTTATTAGTCCCACAGTGGGGAAATTTCCAACATTGCAGCAGCAAAGGGATAGCAAAATAGCAACATAACTGTGCAAAATAAACTATATTAATAAATAAGTACAAAAACTTGCAGGATGAAGATGAAGGAAATAAGCACAGAACGTCAACTAGCCATAAACGCCAGTTTCTTATTCCTTGATAAAATAGCAGTGCCTGCTATTGGCCAGCTGTAGCTCAGGAGGAAGAGGGCCTCGTCCACCGAATAGAAAATCAGTGGTTGGATCCCTGGCTCCTCCAGTTTATAAGTCAAGATACTGAACCTCAAATTGTGTGAGTGCATGTGATTGTTTGAACTGCATTGCAGGTGGCACCTTATAGAGTGGCCTCGGCAACTGTGTGAATGTGTGTGAATGAAACATAGTGTAAAGGTGCTTTAAACAGTCAGAAGATCACTGTAGCAAATTTTCCTTTGCAGCTTTTTTAACCCCAGGGTACATGTAACTTATTTAAAATGAATTATAATGCAACTTGATAAAAACTGAGTAAGTTCAACTCAAATCTCTAATTAAATTCATTGTTGGTATTAACAATGCAGGTGACTAATGATCACATACAAAGAAATTCAGTGTTATTAAGATTATAGCATCAATGCCAACAACACAGAATAAAGACTAGTAAGTGACTCTTTACAGTCTTCAGAAGGCAGCAGGTATCTCCTCCATCTGCAGTTTGGAGTGATGCTGCAAAGTGTCAAACCACATTAAATGTGGCAGATCCACTGTTTGTTTGTTTTTTCAGAGAATGCAAAATGCACAAAAAATATTAAGTAAATTATGCAGTTATGCTATGTCTAAATTTGATTTCTCTACATGAGAGTGTAAATTAAGATTCAACCTGTGTCCACCCTCAAAATATTGGAGAAATGCTTAATCTTTGCTATATTATTTTGTAGGCCTAAAGGTTGTCAAATTTAAACATACACACGTGAAACTTAAAATATTGAGATCAGCTCATGAATTCCATGTAATGTCAAATGTTTTACTGGTAGAATTTCAACTCCCCAGAAGCTGCTAAAACAAATTTAAAAAAGGAACATGAGGATATGTCCTTGGTTTAATTTCAGTTATAGCAACGGCCCTGTGAGCCCACCACATCCCATCTCACATCCGCACCTGCACAATACAAATCGAAGTGGGCAACACTTTTGTTTGCACTTCCTGTCAAAGCTTCACACCCCAGATGTCATGAAAGAAGCACAAAAGACAAAGATAGAGAGGGAAGAGTAAATTATGACTAAACCAGTGTCATCAACAAACTGTTAGAGACCGTGTTTACAAAACCAAAAAAACCAAAAACTCAGGGCAAGGGCAACATGAGGCTTAATGCAGTGTCCTGTTGCACCCTAAATTACAACCTTGGCTGCTGTCATTATAGCGCCATTGATTTTAGAAGATGATTTAAACACAAAATTAGTAAGAAATTAGTAAGAAAATCACCTGAAAATAAAAGCAAATAAAGAGAGAAAAAAAGAAAAAATAGAAAAAAAAATGAAAGAAGAAAATGCCATGACCTATAAATAACACACACACACACACACACACACACACACACACACATTTTTTCTGTAACGTAATTTTAAATGAAAAAATATATATACTATAAAGTTTTTTTTTTAACTTTTTTTAAAAGCAAAATTTTAGCTAATTTCTTCAGTTTGTGGGGCATTTCAAGTTACTACTACTACTGTAGGTCATAATATAAAGCATGTGTTTGCAGATTGTGATGTTGAACTCTCTATCGGACCTGCACTGCTACGTGGATAAAGGCCAGCTGACGCGGGAGCTGGGAGGAAGCCTGGAGTACTGTCACAGTCAATGGATACACCACCGAACTGTGAGGAAACACACACTACTACATACTGTATACCTTTAGTACTAATGACAATGTCCAGAAGGAAGCTGCGTTCAGGATGCTGCAGGGTCACATGTGGATCTCTCTCTACAGGCCATTGAGAACTTTGCTATGACAGTGAAAAGCACAGCCCAGATGTTACAGAAGTTTGGCACAGACCTGGCAGAGACGGAGCTGCCAAATGACGTCCAGTGCACCAAAGACCTGCTTACAGCACACACCGACAAACACGATAACCTCAAGGTGATTTTCTACGTTTAATAACACATATTAACAGGGACAATACATGATGCATGCATGACAACAAAGATAATCAACTGCTTACATTAGTGCCTTGTCATACAACAATTTGTATCCTATGAATTAGCACCCCATGAATGATGCTATGTACTGTACTACGTAGAGTTAACGTAAAGTAACTTTGGTTAGATTTGGGAGGAAAAGAAACATGGTGAGGACAGACCTTATAATAACTCAGTGTTTACTCAGTCCAACAGTCCCTGGGGAGAGTTACTAAGAAAAGTCTTAGTTTTGTGACACATCAACCACCCAAAACCTGCCTCCTAAATGCACCGCTTAGACTGCCTCTATCTTTACTCCTGTCACTCAGTATGTTTACATGATGTAAAAAAAAGTGGAATTATTGTTCATTCATTCGTTGTCTGTAACCGCTTGCCCTTATAAGGGTCGCGGCGGGGCTGACAACCAGTAACACTCACATGCACATACGGCAATTTAAAGTCACCAATTAACATGACACGCAGGTCTTGGGACTGTGGGAGAAAGCCGAAGACCCCGGAGCGAACCCATGCAGACACAGGGAGAACATGCAAACTCCACACAGAAGAGCCCCCCAATTATTGTGTTAGTCAAAAAAAGTCTAAAACTGGACTTTTAAAATACATGAAAACATGTTAGCGTGACTGAAATCAGACTAAATCGAATTTCTCGAAATCAGACCTTGTCGTCATGTCAGCCTCCTTCGGTGGTTAGAGATAGGGACTGTTTGTCACTCATGAGGGGGAAGGGGTGCTGCAAAACTGTTCAGGCAATTTAAAAAAATGTAAGTACTGAGGTGGGATTTGTGTTTTTAATTTTGGCTTAGGCGAGGGACATACAACTTGAAAAGCTTGTATTTTATATTTATTTTAAATAAAAAAAGTCACCCCCCCGTGTGTTGTATGCTGGGACAAGGACAGTAGCCCAATTAAATGCATTGGTCACGTGATCAGTCGCCTTCCAAAATATGTTGGTTATGCACAAACTACTGGCTCATGATTGTGTGGAAAACATACTAACAGTGCCCGAGAACAGCCAGTGGTCACATCAGGCAGTGGCAGAGCGAGATTCTTTTGTGAGTCGTCAAAACACTTGTGATGGCTTGTCGACCTTGTGACTAAGGGTCATTCATTTGTTGCTGTTGGTTGTGGCTAAGTTGTTTAAATTGTGGCAAAATGAATAGGAAGAGGAAAGCTTTGTTTACATTTATTCTATTTTTTACAGGTTTTCTCTGTTCCCTCAAAGGTTCAGCACAGACCAGATGGTTTGCTTTGTTCAGTGTAGTAAATTTTTCAAAGTTAAAAGTTATTCTGCATATAAGCACTGTGCAAATGTAGCTAATCTGTGTTTGCAAATCTACAGGATGCAGCAATTTCTGTATATATGATATATATATATATATGGCCATATATATATGTAGTTCAGTCGAAAATTCAGCATTCCTCGTTTGTCCCTCAGCGCTAACACTTTGGTGCTGCCAGTGACAGTGATAGTTAGTGATGCCAAAATTGACAATATGAAAGGCCAAAAAGCCTTTTCCCTAATCCTAACCTTTTGTGCCAGCATGTGCATTTGTTGACATTCTAGTGTTGGTTATGTGCTTTTGTTGTCTAAACATAACAGTGCATAGCATAATCCCACCATGTGCTTGTGTTAACATCACAGTAGCGGCATACAAGAAAGTAGTGAGCAGACAAAGAAGGATAACAAGAACGAAATATGTAGATGTGGAAATCCACTTCAAAGTGGCAACATGTGAGGTCTTGGGATGAGAATGTGTTAGTATAGAAAGAAGCTAAATTTGTGGTCAGTTGTTCTGTTGTCACTTCCAGGCACCAGAGTATAACTGAGCCTTTTGAGCTTTTCTCAGTTTCTTTACTTTTGAGGCAGTCCTGAGTCATGGTGCCATCACTGAGTTTCACTTCACAGTGAATGGCGTCTTGTCACTCCTCCAGTGTTTGATTGCTTGATTACAGTCTGCCAGCTTGGCCTCCTGAATTTGCATATACCAGGTATCAATGTAAAGGGTCAATAAACATCATATATTTTAAGGTGTTTTTAAAATGCACTAATTCTTTAAATCATTCTCTTCACTGCAATATTTAGTGGAATATTTCAACCACAGTATTCCTCTATACAGTTATTCAAACATGCAATTCTTCCAACTCTTGAATGTAGGCAATATTTGGCAATAACATGTGACACATATTGCATATATTCTTATTGTTATTCTTACTTATATTTTTATTGGTCATTAATAATAATAATAACTTCATTTATGTAGCACCTTTAAAAACAAAGTGCTTTGACAAACAAAGGAAAGCAAAATGGAACACACAGATGGCAATACAACAACCAAAAAACAAACAGTTCTGTTAAGCACGAGGAAGAGGAGACTTGGGTAGATTTAGGATAAAATTAAAACTAAAGGACAAATAATGCAAGATGCAGGATGCATAAGGTCAGAAAAAATTGCCCTGATGGCAAAGGCAAAAATTTGTATATTTTTAACTTACATACTAGTTTTATACTTTGCACTCTAGCGTAAGGCACAGTTTTATACTGACACACTTAGCACATTATCCTTATTATAATCTTCCAAGTGTCACGGCAGTCACAGCAACACCACATGACACAAAAAAGAACAGCTATATAATGTTTCTGATTCTGACTATAGATTGCATGATCCGGTAATAGGTGAGAATAGGACCTTACACACACATTTGTCTATTTTTTTCCAGATGATATATTGTTATTTCCAATACTTGTGTGTGTGTGTAAACCAGGATGAGCTGAAGCTGGCACTGAAGCAGGGCACCACCTTGTTAGGATGTATCAAGGAGCAGGCAGCCAAATCAGAGAACCACAAACTCAACCCAGATGAAAAGGAGAACCAAACCACTGTAGAAAGGTGACAAAGCTTTCCTTCTATGATATATAATGCATTTTGTTACTATAGGACTGCACTGCATCTATATTATGCAGTGCAGTCCTATAGTAACTCTTGTTGTGTTCTGTTGTGTGTTCCAGGCTCCTGGCCCAACTGGATGAGACAGAAAATGCCTTTGAACAGTTCTGGTGTAAACATCATCTGAAACTGGAGCAGTGCCTGCAGCTACGCCACTTTGAACAGGACTTCAGAGAGGTATATCTGTAGATCTGTCTGTCTCTGTGTGTGCCCAGCTGCCTTTGGCCTGAAACCTTTGGATCTCGCCAGTGTGTCCTCTTCACACAGCTTCAAAAGACTTCAGCTGTACAATCACACTTTGAAAAACAGACTTACAAAACAAACAGACTCAGTTTGGAAGCTGTAAATACAATGATTCTAGCTGTGTTTGAAACCAAACTGTTCCCTATCACGGAAATAGTGCACTACATAGTGGGTTTGCCATTTTGTAGTGGTGTTCGAATTCTCATTCACCATATAGTGCACTATAAAATACCCACAATGCACAGCAAATTTGTGTATGCAAAAGTTGTGCCCTACATTTAACTCCTGTATACCATAATGCAATACAGTTGTGTATTTCCAAGGGAAGAAAACTCCAACGTAGTGTCCAAAATCTCGTTTATTATTCCCTATACAGTACACTATTTAATATGCACTTCATAGAGAATAGTGAGGGAGTGAATGAGGGGACAGTTTCGAACACAGCTTTTGTTTCACACCACAACACTTTGCTCTAAAAAATGATGTTTTAGGCGTGTTTATAAGTTTCTCAGTGTCTGTTTCTGTCCCCTCTTTGGTTCTCTAGGTCAAAGTGTCTCTGGACAGTTTGATGGACAGTCTGACCAGCCTATCAGATATAGGGGATTGTGTGGTCAGAGTGGAACACCTGCTGAAGGAACTGAAAGCACTGGAGGAGAAGGCTCTGGTCAGTCCACACACCCACGCACCCATGCACACATACACACATACACACACACCTGGACCTGGATCTTTTATACCACAGTTTTTTGCCTATAAGTTCCTCCTTTTTCCCTTTGTGTTCCCTTTCATGAGCGCTGGTGGTTTGAGGGACACCAGAAGCACTCCTGTTGCCTCTCTTTTTATGATTAACATTTTTGTTGGTATTTTAAGAACTTCGTATTAAAAATAACACTACTTGCATATGACTTATTAAGCTGTACTGTCAGACAAAAAAAAGAGATGCTCATGACCCTTTTTACTTTAAAAGCATTGATAATGTGCAGTTTTCATGTTAATTGCACTTTATCAATTGCCTTTACACATTTACAACCTCAAGTTTGATGTTGGCAGCCCTTAAGAAATGATTTGTTCCAACTTGATATTTATGATCCTCGTTATTGAATCAACATTTATGACAGCAGGTTTGATGACTTGATGGCCTCAACCTGTTCTCATTCTTGGCTTTAAATCATTAGGGCATTATTTCCCAATCATTGCTAAAGCCAATAATTATAACTGCTGAACTTACCTTTCAGAAAGTGACAGTGACAAATCAGTCATTAACTTGATTGTGTGAGAGAAAAAAGCCAACATCTTTTATCTCCAGCAAAGTGTTTTAAATAAGCATACCAATGATTAGGGAGTTATGTTTTTTCTTTGTTCCTCCTCAGCTTACTCACAGCAAAGTGTCACTACCCATTTGCAAAGATTTATCTCTGTCAACACTCTGACTGGGGACAGCCAGGAAGATTTTGTCTGCACAACTTAAAATGTGAAGATCTGATTCTGAATTGTTTTTCCTCCAGCCCACACTGGAGAAAGCCCAGCTCCACGCACTGCACGGTGACCAGCTGATTCAAAGCAACCACTACGCTGTGGACTCTATTCGACCCAAATGTGTGGAACTCCGGCGGGTCTGTGACGACTTCAGCAACGAATCCAAGAAAAAGACGGATGTCTTATCCAAATCTTTGCAGATACACATGGGGATTGATAAGGTGAGGACATGACACTGCATTTAGGCAAGCATTAAGTTAAAGGATACAGTCAGCACGTTAACATGCTCTCAATGACTGTGTTAACATGGCAGATGTTTAGCAGATATATGATTTGTCCTGTTCACCATCTTAGTGGAACATTTCCCCGTTCTAACATGCAAATTTAAACAAAGCTGCAAATTTAAAGTATTTGTTGATGAGTTTGAATCAAACTGGTAGATTGATCTTCCATTGTTATCCCCAAAGCCAAGCTCTTAGCATGATTAAAGACAGAAATTTGTTGGGATTTTTACACTTCTTCAAAGTGGCATTATTGATTTCTTTGGCAACTTGGGGATAATGTTGACAAGTAAACATCCTCTAAAGTTCTACGGCAAATGAGCTGGCAAATGTTTTCCTTTTTATACATCAAGCAGATACAGGCGACCTAATGAATGCAAGTAAAGGGTTAACTTTCCTCTTAGCTCAGTTTTAGTCTGCACCAAGCTCTTTAAGTTGCTGTTTTCCAGCTAGTCTCTCACATTGAATAACTGCCATTTAGTGCTGGGAAAGTAGTGTATGGTGGATTGATCAGAGTTTTATTTATTAAAACAGCTGCCTGCTGCATCTGGAAAGTTAATCTGTATGCCATATTTCATACACAGAGGACATTCAGAGTGCCTTACATAAAATAAGATTAATGACAGCAGTCAGATGCTAACATTGTGGAAGCATCCCTAATGTTAAACTGTGGCTTGATGATCTTGTCAGTACCCTTGAGCTGGAGAGGATAAGATATATTAGAAAAGAGCAGGCGAAATTATTTGATGGCAACCTTTTATTCAATATTTGGAGAAAAAAATAGTGTAATGCCATTTGATTTTTTTGTAATACTGAATGTAGGATCCTTTGTTTTACTATCGGGTGTCGAGGTTGTGCGTTTTGTTTTGTACTTGTTTGTGTGTTTGCTTGTTTCCCTTTTTTCTCTATGTTCTTATTTTTACTTTAAAAAAATATATATAAAAAAAATTCTGAAGAGGAGCGATGTCTGTGCTAGTTATGTAATTGCATTAATTATATTCATGCTGCGTTTTTATATAAATCAGTAATTCCTATGCTTTAGTATATTCCCTACAATTTGTGCAAATTGACACTTCTCAATAAAATGCTTTGAAGTAGGGGGAAAAAAGTAAGAGCAGTGAGATGAATCTAATCAAGTGTGAATTCACAATAGCTGCAGCCATGTGTGCATGCTAACTGGCATGGTCAGCTAATTTGCTGTCCTTTGGCTCTGACCAATCTTTTTTCTCTACCAAATCTTAGGCAGTTCTGTGAATGCATTTCAAAGTTTGGTGCTTTTTTGAAGTGATGGACCAACTAACAGAGTGAGCCGTACAGCCACTGGTTGCAGCTTAAAAGTACAATGGCAGAACATTAAATGAAAACAGTGAGCTGAAAGATGCTGTAGCGCACTGAGGGGAAGTTCTCACAGTGTCAAGTTAACTGTCGTGTAATGTGATGACTGACTTACACAGCACAAAACTTGTTGCAGCAGGGGATGGTGCAATAGCAATACGCAACAGTAAAAACAAAAAGAAAGATATAATAAATAAGTAAACAGTTAAAAGGCAAAATATAAATAAAAAAAATAGATGTGGGATAATGACAGAGCTTGCAGTCCCACCCTGGGCTCACAGCAGCTAGTGTGCAGATACACTGATAAGCTATTAGCATATTGATTCAGCCTGTTTGAGAATGAGGTGGGGTGAATTTGCCTCTCAGTTTTTGTGGTTACATTCAGACAGTAATCAAACAGCATCAGTGCCACAGTCATTGTCTTGCCTTCACTTGAGTGTGTGTCCAGCTGCTGTTTCTCTGGTTTCTGTGGCAAGTGTTTGACGTTAGATTTAAGAGTTCAAAATGATGTTGCACACAACTTGCAGCAAGTTGGCAGACATGTGCAAAACAAAAGTCAATGATTCTTTTCTACAACCTCATTTGGAGGAATAGGCTGGTAGCAACACTTGTGTAAAATGCACATTTTGATGAGAACTGCCCTACTAAAAATGGAGAAGTCTGTCCTTTGCGTTTTTTAAAAAAATCCACGTACATATGATAACATTGGGAAATTGTGAACACATATTTGCAAAAAAGCCCAAAAATGCTTGAGTATGCATACCAGGCCAGTTTGCAGTGTAGTTTTGTAATGACACACCATTGAGGAACACAACACACCTGTGTATAACACTCAGTATTATAGTCATCACACACACAGCTTGGTAGGCCGCCATTGTTGTTATTGTTGTCCTTCTACTCACACATGGCTGTTTGCGCACATGCAATTCGTTTCAGACAAAGTGCAGCCTTGTTCTCACAGGATCCATGCATTGCCAGTTTACACCACAACAGAAGGGGTGGTGTTTTCAAAAGATTACACTCTTGAACGCTTTTTCAAAAGTTGTTTTCAGGCCCCGAAAACGCTGTTGTCATGTGCACTAAAGGCCAAACTGCAACAAAAGTTTAACGTTTCATGCAAGAACTGTTGCCATCTAAACAGCCGCTTAGACTGAAGTAAATTAAACACCAATGAAATTAACCAAAATAGGACACAGCATGTTCCATTGCAGCAGGGATCTTGAATGAACTCTCAGAAACCAGTATGCAGTCCACTCATACCCCTGACACTGTATAATGGGAGGAATGTTTTTGAATTTCTATTAAACATGATCTAATCAATATCTCTATAAGAAATAGATGCAATGCCTGAGTATGTGAGAGGGGTCACTCAGTCCAGAGAAAATCATCACTCTGTCCCCTCAGCTCCATAAAGCTTTATCGTCTCTGTGAGTTCAGTGTTATGGTTGTGTGGCCTGTAACTCTGCTCTTGTCTGCCGTTTTCTTAGCATGTGGTTGTTTCTGGTTAAAAACCCCCCAATGTCCACTTCCTGCCCAGCACCACAACAACAGCAGATCCAGTATCCAACAAGCTGGGGAATATTATGAACATTAGCAGCTTTATTTGCTATTACAGCCAACACACTAATTGTCATTGTTTCGAAGGCAACATAGGCGTGTTATGTGAGTGATAATGGAAAGGTGAGCCCCTTATATATGGGAGCAGCCACGTTTGAGGGAATCGAGGGAGGTGATAGTTCACGATTTCACAGAGGAATTGTAGATTCTGGATTCTCAATGATCCGCTCAACTTTTAAAGAGTTATGTGATGCAGTAACACCTCCTGTAGCACCTGCTGCATCATGAGGGAGCCAGTTCCTACTGACAAGCAGATAGTCATAGCATCATGTGACTTAGAAAAGCCAAAAAAGTGTTATCATTGCAGTTTTGCAAAATATGCGAAAAAATAGAAATCCACCTCGTGTTCTCTCCCTCCCCTGTTAATATGCCTGTTGCATGTTACTTTTAAGTTTTTATTCATATTTTTCATGCAGATTTTCCTTCTGTGATCATGCAACATCAAAATGCACAAAAAACATTTGATTTATGTCATTGAAGGTCTCATGAGACACCACATGGGAAGGGATGCTGTTACCTTCACTAAAATCCTGTTTGAATTTATGCTATCTCCAGGTGAACCAGTGGTGTGAGTCTGGTATCTACTTGCTGGCCTCTCAGGCTGTGGACAAGTGTCAGTCACAGGAAGGAGCAGAGTCAGCACTGACGGACATCGATCACTTTCTGGAGTCGGCAGAAAAGAACCAGCTGACAGACCTGAGGAATCTCCACAACCTGTATGACGTTGTCCTGTCCGAGGACATCAAGGTATGCTGCACAAAACCAATAATAAATAGGATGACTGGATCTCCTCTCGCAAACAGAACGGTGAGAAGGATTGATGGTGAGCTTTGTGCCTGCAGGCTAATGTCCTAAAGGCACTGAAGCGGCTGGAGGACGTCCAGGAGATGTTTCAGAAGCGACATGTCAGTTTGAAGAGGCTATCGGCTAAACAGACTAGGCCTGTCCAGCCTGTGGCCCCGCGACCTGAGTCCTCTCCCAAACGGCCCTCATTGAAGAACCCCCCCAGAGCTACAGGGGGCCAGCAGCGTGAGTGTGATGCTGTTATAACTTGCTCATTTATGCAGCATATGATGAGACTGGTATAATAGGCTTAAACTTTCACTCTCTGGAACATGATTGATACTTTAAGTTGATCCAGTATTGTAATACTTTTTGCAATAATATTATTATAGGACTGCATGCATGTAATGTAACACATCTCTGTAGAAAGCAATGATTACTCACACTGTGACCTCTCAATTCATTGTAGCTTTGGCTCGCAGAGCTTCTGATAACTCCAACAGTGGCAAGCAGCCAGCTGAAGCTGATCCCAGCAAGAAGAAGAACATACGCAAGGCCAAAGGAGGCATCAAGGTACGCTCCATTGTTAGAATGATTTTTAAAGTTCTGTTCATCTCAAAGGAAGATGGAGCTGATTGGGCAGGGTACTATCCCACAATTATTGATCCCAGTGCAAATCCAGATACTTTGATTTCAACACTGGTTCCCTCCCATTTGTACTTTTGTTATGTTGTGTATCTTTAGACATTTACTGAAACTACTCTTATCATTGCTGGTTATCACTTTCTTTTGATTATTATGCAAGATTAAGAAGAGTGTGAGCAGAATTGAGATCAGCGGGAAAGGACACAGAGCATGGCAGGGCCCATGGTCAGAGGAAGGAGGGGCAGGTTGGCCAGCCTGAACAAAATATTGTCAGTCTTAAAGATTTGCTGCAAATTAAGATAAATACTCTAAACATCTGCAACAATTTTAGCTTATTCCAAACACTTTGCAATTATGTGAATGTGTAGTACTAAATTACAGTCCAGCAGCAGCCCTGAAGCAGGTGGAGAGCCAGTGTTTTAGCAGGAGTGATGGTGGCTGAAACAAAGTCCCTCTGGCTGAAGGGGGGTTTCCACCATCAGTATGCCACCCTGCTGCTGTTTGCTGCTCTGCTGCAGTTTATCTCTGATCTCATTAATTGGTTTATGGTGTGCATAATTTGGATGCACGCCCCAAGGCTATTTTGTGCTGCTGACAAACACAGTCTGT
This sequence comes from Plectropomus leopardus, assembly GCF_026936395.1. Taxonomy (NCBI): domain Eukaryota; kingdom Metazoa; phylum Chordata; class Actinopteri; order Perciformes; family Serranidae; genus Plectropomus; species Plectropomus leopardus. The sequence goes on from NC_142180.1 coordinate 2,083,968, forward strand.
CGGTGCAGTGATAGTCTTGGTGTGTTAGACCATAAACCTTCCTCCATAATTGATGAGGGCAGACGTTTCCAAAATCAAAACCCTTCCAAGTAGCTTCCCTCTTGTTTTTAGCTGTGTCGATCTCCGTGAACATGTTTGTATAAACCTGTGCTGAATTGTAAGTGTTTAACTCGGCCGTTTTTTCAACAAGTGACATTAATGCAAGAGATTTTTTCCTGACTGCTCCATCCTGCTCAATGACTATCGATGAGATGCTTGAGAAGGCACTGAGTCTCTGGAGTCTTTGTCAAGTACGTTTTTCAAAAACTAATCAGGTGATCCGCCATGAACCTAATAAACAAAGTAATTTAATGCCGCAATAGGCAGGGCTTTTATTTGAAACCCCCCTTGCCACAAAAAAGAAAAAAACAATGTACAATACATTTACTCTGAGCCACTAAATGCATAAGAAAATTGTAATTGCAACCAAGAAGCATCAAACTGCAATCTGTTTGCACACCCACAGGAGGCGGTTTAGGATGCATTCAAACCAGGTGTGGGAGATATGATCTGGGACAGATTGAACGAATGCTATGGTGCACCAGAAGTAATTGAGGCTGCACTTTTCAGACGCATAGCCAATTTCCCTAAATTAACAAACAAAGACTATTCAGAGCTTAGCGATCGCCTCATGGAACTGGAGTCAGCGAAGGCAGAGGGAGATACTCCAGGTCTTTCCTACCTCGATACAGCACAGGGTGTTAACCCTATAGTCCAGAAGTTGCCGCACAGCCTACAGGAAAAGTATCTCTCTATTGGATCCAACTACAAGCAGCAACGTGTCCTTTCCTCCCTTTGCTGTGTTTGTTGATTTAGTCAGCTCTCAGGCAAGGATCGGGAACGATCCAAGCTTCAGCCTTTCTGGTCCAGCTGATGCTCACTTAAAAACAGACAAGACTCTATAGAAGAGGAACAGACAGACAAATCTCAGTTCATAAAACAGATGTATCCTCTGAAGGCCAACCTGAATCGGATAAGCAACCTAAGAACATGAAGATCCTAGGAGGCAGTGCCCTATACATAAAAGACCCCATCCATTTGCAAAATGCCGCACCTTCAGAAAGAAACCACTTGACGAATGTAAAGCATTCTTGAAAGAGAATGGGATATGTTTTAAATGTTGCTCGTCTATATCACACATAGCCAGATCCTGCAAAATGAGTGTAACATGCTTTGAGTGTCAAAGCAAGAAGCTTATCTTTGCCCTCCACTGAGGGACACCACCCTGGGCCAAAGGACGCTCGCCAGACCATGGAGGGGAGGAAGACTCAACATGTTCAGAGGTAACACACTGCAAGCAAGTTTGTGGAGATGATTTCAGTGTTAGATCCTGTTTGAAGATCTGCTTAGTTGGAGTTCACCCCATTTGCTGTCAAAAACAAACACTGAAGCTCTATGCAATCCTCGATGAGCAGAATAATAGATTGCTTGCTTTTTTTCCCAGAGAATTTCAACATTCAAGGCCCCAGTGCTTCTTACTCTCTTCGCACCTGCTCTGGAGTGACTGACACTATGGGAAGGATAGTTTCTGCCTATCAGATCAGATGTCTGGATGGAGAAGTCAGGGATCCCGACACCTGATGCAGCTCTTGAAACGTCTCTTCTCCCTCAAGCAGAACTTCCAGAAAAAGCCTGAAATGAAGCAGGATTTTGGCACCTCCATGGACAAGGCCTTTCAAAACAGACATGCTGAAGAGGCACCTCCTCTCAAAGAAGGTGAAGAATGGTGGTACTTGCCTGCCTTAGGTTTGGACCACCCAAGGAAGCCCGGCAACATCTGAGTAGTGTTTGACTCAAGCGCTCAGCATGACTTGTGTAGAGCTTAATGATGTTCTCTTAAACAGGCCTGACCTTAACAACACCTTGGTGGGGGTGCTCATCAGATTCCGCAAGGAGGCCATTGTGGTTACAGCGGACATCCAGCAGATGTTTCATTGTTTCCTCGTCAAGGAAGAGGACCACAATTTCTTGAGATTCTTGTGGTTTGAAGACCACGACCCTGCAAAAGAGATACAAGAGTATTGTATGAGGGTCCATGTCTTTGGGAGCAGTCCCTCCCCGGCAGTGGCCATCTACTGTCTGAGGCAGCCGGTGCAAGATGGAGATCCAGAGGTGAAGCAGTTCGTTAACCAGGATTTCTATATCGACGACTGCTTGAAGTCTCTCCCTACAGTTGAGGCAGCGGTTGAGCTTGTGAAAAACATGCAAGAGATTCTTGATGGCTCTAACCTGAGGTTGCACAAAATTGCCTCAAATAAGAAGGAAGTCATGGAGGCCTTCCCATCTCACGACCATGCCAGTGACCTCAAGGACCTGGACCAAGGCTCTGACATCTTGCCAATGCAGCGATGGTCGCCCACAGCGACCACATCAGTCATCCGCAGGCCAGTTCTAAAAAATAGCACTAATCACGAACTAGCTCTGTCTAAAATTTAATTTCATTTAATTTAATTTTATTTAATTGTGTTGCTATTCTTTTTGAATTACATTTACAGTGATGTAAATTTAAAAACTAATATATAAAAACGTAAAAAAAAAAGTTTAAAAGTTTAATATACGAACTCTGACATAGTATGGGTCAGAGGTCAGTCCAGTGCGCATGACAAACCACAGCTTTGCTGAGATGAGCTCGTGAGCGCTGCGAAGATGAGGAGACGAAAGCGGTTTCTACCCACAAAAACATGGCAGAAAAAAGGAAGAAAACTTATCATTTTCACAGTTTCACAGTTCTTTTTTACTAACGTGAAAGAAAACTGTGTGTCTCATTTGTGGTGCGACTGTGGCGACGGCAAAGCGGCACAACGTGGAGAGACACTTCAGTACACGTCACAAAAGCTACCATGTTAACTACCCACCAGGCAGCAGCAACCGAAGCCTCATTTAGAGCTACACATTTGATAAAGAAGAAGAAGGCGTTTTCAGATGCGGAGGTTCTCAAAGAAGCATGGTGATATTGCGAACACTGTACTTAAAGATGAGAAGAATGGAACCGATATCCTCCCCACTCTCTCCGATGTCCAGCTCGGTCACTTACTAAGGGTTTTTTTCCTTAAGTCTAAATTCTTGCTTGTGTTGTACGTCGCTTTGGATAAAAGCGTCTGCTAAGTGAAATTGTAGAATTGTAGAATTGTAGCTGGGGGCGAGCACGATGGCTAGAAGGGTGTCTGCTATGTCTGGGAACTTGACAGAGCAGCTGGACCGGTATCTGGCGAGGTACAGGTGGTTTAGCATCCAGTGCGACGAGTCTGTGGACAACAGCAGTACCGCGCAGCTGATGATTATTCGGATGGTATTTGATGATTTCTCCACAAAAGAAGAACTCCTGACACTACTGCCCCTGAAGACAACTACGAAGGGAAATGACATTTATAACGCAGTGAAGAGTTTTTCCGTGGAGAAAAAAGTACCACTGGAAAAGCTGGTATCGGTGACTACAGACGGAGCTCCTGCTATGACCGGCCGACATGCAGGTTTCATCGCACACTGTAAAGGTGACACAGACTTCCCACCATTTCTGCATTACCACTGCATCATTCACCAGCAGGCGATATGTGCAAAAGTGATGGCTTTGAGCATGTGATGACTCCTGTCGTGAATATTATAAACGGCATCCGCTCCAAAGCGAAACAGCACAGAACATTTAAGGTGCTATTGGAAGAGCTGTCAGCTGAATATGGAGAATATGTTACTGCACACAGAAATAAGATGGCTGAGCAGGGATGGATTTTGTAACGTTTTTTGTCGCTTTTGGGTGAAATCAAAGAGTTCATGCAGTCCAAAGGTGAAGACACCTCTCCGCTGGAGGACACTGAGTGGATACTTGACCTTGCATTTTTAACTGACATCACTGGGAAACTAAACCTTTTGAACTGTGAGCTGCAGGGCAAAGTGTGGCAAAGCGAGCGGAGCAGAAAAGTTGCAGACAATGCCACCTGGGGACTTTCACAGTCCCAGTTTTTCTATTCGAAATGAAGGCACACAGTTCGAAAAATCCCACAGGACAGTGTAGAATGATTGTTCAGGAGGCTTCTTACTCTTTTAGCCGGAGCTATGTTTTAATGAACATTTCAGGTAGCACGGAGCATAGCATACAGACATGTACTCGCGAAAGTGTTTGTGAGATCTCCCTGTTTTACTCTCCCATGTGTTACCGTAAAACTCCTAGTAATGCGCAGCCACATTACACATCCACTTTATATGACATCTCCCCCTTTTCTTTTGTGTTATTACCTCAATAACAGCACAGAAACTCTCTAACTGAAAATGGCTATCTCAAGAGTGCTTGTCAAAACAATATGAACTCCGAGTAAGACAAATCAAGGCTTACTGGTTACTTTTCAACTCTGAAAATACTGTAGTGTTACTGTTGCTGTTGCTCAACTTAGACTACTACGCTTAACATCACAATAGACCTAAATTTACCACAAATAAGCATCATCAACATCAGTGGCAATATACTGTGCATCTCACACTGTTCCCCTTCTTTTTTTTTTTTTTTTCACATTTGTGTTCAACCCCCCCCCCCAGAGTCCATGAGTCCTTCACCCATCTACAGGTCCAGCCTGTTGACTGGCTTGCAAACTCGCCCAGATCTGGTCACAGGCTGAGCGGGCAAAGGGGTTTGGGGCATAGTCACACTCTGACTGACAGGAGGAGCAGTCCCCAACAAAGTAGCACAGTCAGAATGCGCATCTGTCTCTGCTGTCTCACAGGGCGCTGCAGGTGTGGGCTGGGAAACCGGCCCCGGTTGAAGGTGACGGCGGTTCTGCCTAAGCTCAGCCCCCTGCTGCGTCCTGATGACATACGATCTTGGGGTGTTGCTCTCACTTGAGATCACTGCAGGCAAGGACCACGACTTCTCATGGTCCAACTTGGAGTATACAACATCTCCCGGTTGCAGGGCAGGTAAGGGTCTGGCTCCATGACGACGGTTGAAGTAGTGGGCCTGTCTGGTGTTCTCCCTCCTTTCCTTCTCTTTCACAGCTGCCAAGCTGGGGCATTTTGGAGTGAGATTTTCCTCTAAGGTTGGGAGTGTGGTCCTAATTTTCCTCCCCATTAACAACTCAGCTGGGCTGTAGCCTGTAGTGGAGCAGGGAGTGGACCTATAGTTCATGAGAGCGATTGCAGGATCTTTCTGTTTGAGAATTTTCTTTGCTGTTTGGACAGCTCTCTCTGCATGTCCATTGCCTTGGGGATGATGAGGGCTAGACGTGCAGTGTTTGAAGTCGAGCTGCTTAGCGAACTGCTGGAACTCTGCACTGGAAAACTGGAGTCCATTGTCGCTCACCACCTCATCTGGGATTCCGAACCTTGCAAAGACTGATTTGAGCTTTTGGATAACCTGTCCTGATGTTGTTGAGGGCAGGTGCAGTATTTCAATGAATCTTGAGTAGTAATCAGAGATTACCAGGTAGTTTTGGCGCTCATGCTCACAAAGGTCCATTGCGACTCTCTTCCAGGGTCGCTCAGGGAGTGGTGTGGAGATGAGAGGTTCTTTTCGTTGTGTCCTTTTCTGTTCACAACACACCTGGCATGATGTCACAAGTTTGCTTATCTCTGTAGAGAGTCCAGGCCACCACACTGATGAGCAGGCTCTTTCTCGACATTTGGTCAGGCCCTGGTGTCCTTCGTGGATTTTTAGAAGAATTTCGCCTGACCTTGGCACAACGATCCTGCTTCCTCTTATGACAAGTCCATTGTACTCTGACAGCTCTGATTTCATTTGGACATAAGCTCTCACATCTATGGGCACTTTGCTAGTGTGCTCAGGCCACCCTGTCTTTATGAGTTTCATGACCGACAGCAGTTCTGTGTCAGTAGCTGTCGCTGCTATGATTTCCTCCATCTTGCTGGTGGATGCTGGAATCCCTTCCATCACACTAGCCACATAGCATGCCACGTCAGTGTGTGTGTCAGTCTCTACACATGTGCTAGCTAGCGGGCTACGTGACAGTGTGTCTGTGACGATGAGGGTTTTCCCCGGAGCGTACTCTGCTACTGGGTTGAATCTCATGAGCCTCATCAGAAGGCGCTGACATTGCAGAGGCACGTTATCCAGGCTGCGGCTGTTGATGAGAGGTACAAGCGGCTTGTGATCTGTTACAAGCTTGAACTGCTGTAGTCCACTGAGGTACCTGTCAAACTTCTCACATGCCCACATGCCCGCCAGAGCTTCTTTTTCAATCTGGGCATAGCGAGTCTCTGCTTCGGTGAGGCGTCTGGAGCAATATGCCACTGGTTGCCACTGCTCCCCATGGAGTTGCATTAGCACACCTCCCAGTCCATAACTGCTTGCGTCAGCCGACACAGCAGTAGGTTTACTCAGATCATAATAGGCGAGTACAGGTGCAGTTGTTAGCAGTTCTTTAATGTGTTCGAAGGCTGTTTGCTGTGCGTGGCTCCAGGTCCATGCATTCTTGCTTTTAAGGAGTTCATATAGTGGCTGTCCCACAGTTGAGAGGTTGGGGATGTATCGTCCCAGATAATTCACCATTCCCAGTATCCTCTTCAGTTCCTGCACATCTGCTGGTGGTGACAGCTGCCGAATGGCCTCCACCTTGTCAGGATCGGGACGGATCCCAGACTTGTCGATGAGGTGCCCGAGGAACCGCAGCTGACTCTGCTTGATGGAGCTCTTTGCTTTATTGAGCTTCAGACCAGCTGACTCAATGCGCTACATCACCTTTTTCAGGCGGCTGCCGTGCTCCACTTCTGTGGTCCCATACACAAGAATGTCATCCATGAAAACCTCGACACCCTCCAGTCCTTGAAGGGTCTCAATCATCTTCCTCTGGAAGATTTCAGGTGCGCTGGTTATGCCGAATGGCAGTCGCTTGAAGTGAAACCGGCCGAAGGGCGTGATGAAGGTAGTAAGCTTGCAGCTCTCAAGATGGAGTGGTATTTGGAAGAAGCCGCTGGTGGCATCAAGTGAAGAGAAGACAGTGGCTCCGCTTAGCCTAGCTGTTATCTCATCTGGCGTAGGCAGGATGAACTGTTCTCTCTTAACAGCCTCATTTAGCTTTTTGAGATCAACACAGATGCGGGCTTTACCTGTGCTCCTCTTCAGGACTGGCACCATGGGTGCACACCAGTCTGTAGGCTGTGTCACTCTCTCGATGATGCCGTTTCTTTCCATCCTCTGTAGTTCCTCCTTTACCTTCTGCAGCATGGGGAGAGGTATGCGTCATGCTGTGCATACTGCGTATGGTTGAGCATTGTCTTTGAGCTGTATTTTTACAGATTCAGTCTTTAATGTCCCATGCTCACCATAAGCCTCTACATGTCCTCTGCTGCTCACGGTTTCGTCCACTCTCCTCACCAGTTTAATTTCCACAGACAGCGGCCTGCTGTTGATGTTGTTGACAGTGCGTCCACGGATGACGTATGCTTCGAGTGGGTAGGTCTTTCCTTTGTGTGTCACAGTGCTCTGGATCTGTCCTAAACACTCCAGCTCTCCACCTGGGCTATCCAAAGGAATGTCAGCAGGTTCTAACGGGCTTTTGGGGATGAGTGAGTGGTAGGTCTGCTCACGGATGATGCTCACATCAGCTCCCGTGTCGATTTTGAACTGGACTGGTGTAGAGCCCACCAGTAACTCCACAGTCCATTGCTTGGCTGAGCCATCGGCTTTTCTTACAGCTCCGAGAAAATATGACTGTCAGGTTGTCAGGTTGCTCTGTGACTTCACTCACTGCTTTTTTGCTTCTACACACTCTGCTCCAATGTCCAACTTTATTACATGTGTTGCATGTGGATCTTCTGGCAGGGCAATTTTCGTCTTTACTGTGTTTAGCTTTCCCACATTTTCCACATTGTCCATTATTTCCCTCTTTTGTCTTACCGTGGCGTTTCGTGAGCTTGAGGTGCTTGTTGGTAATTTCGTTTATATTCCCGACTGCCTCTCCTTGCATGCTGATCTGCGAAGCCACCTCTTCAGACTGCCTGACCGTCTCTATGGTCAGCGCGAGCGTCAGGTCCTTCACCAGCTGCAACTTCCGTGAGACATCTTTGTCCAGTATCCCGACGACAATCCGGTCGCGGATATTTTCCTCTCTGCTTGTGCCAAAGTCGCAATGCTCCGATAGCTCATACAAAGCCCTGATAAAAGTCTCTGCTTTCTCCCCCGGTCTCTGCATGCGCTGGTGGAACAATGCGCGTTCATGTATCACATTCCTTCGCGGCACAAAGTACTCATGAAACTTTGCCAGCACACGGTTAAAGTCATTTCCTTGGTTCTCCTTGGTGAAGACGAACAACTTGTAGATGTTCTCAGACTCGTTCCCCATGGCGTATATCAGGCTGCTCACCTGCACAGCACCGTCTTCTTTATCGAGCTTGGTGGCGGTCCTAAATCTCACAAAGCGTTGTCTCCAATCCGGCCACTCTCCCGGTTTATCGAAGGAAGAAGGGGATTTAACTTGGCCATAACTCCTCACGTTCACTTCTGACACCATGTAGAATGATTGTTCAGGAGGCTTCTTACTCTTTTAGCCAGAGCTATGTTTTAATGAACATTTCAGGTAGCACGGAGCATAGCATACAGACATGTACTCGCAAGAGTGTTTGTGAGATCTCCCTGTTTTACTCTCCCATGTGTTACCGTAAAACTCCTAGTAATGCGCAGGCACATTACACATCCACTTTATATGACAGACAGGAACGTGATTTCCAATTACAAAAATGTTTTTATTAAACAATTATTTTAAAATTTAGCAGACTAAATAAATCATGATAATAGTAACAATAATAAAGATAAGGAGCGATATGAGGAGCTACCAAAAGGAAAAGGGGACAGGGCTGGGGCTTACCATGACAGCGGTAACAAAAAGGGGAGGGATCCAAAACTACACCACACCCGTGACACAGCAAACCAAAAAGTGAAAAAGGAACCACCACCACCTTCTCAAGTTTGGCCTTCAAACCTTCCTTTTGAAGGCGACCGAGCACAACTTTCAGCCGCTGCAGATGTTGGGATACAGAGGAGGAGAAAATGACAATATCATCAAGGTACAGGAGGAGAGACTGACCTTGCTGATCCCCAAACATTCTCTGCATCAGCCGCTGAAAAGTACTTGGGACGTTACACAGTCCAAAAGGCATCCGATTGAACTCAAAATCGGGATGGTAATGGAGTACAAAAGGCGGTCTTGGGCCGATCTGGCTCCGACACTGGCACCTGGTTGTACCCACTGGCAAGATCAATGGTTGAACACCAGCGGGCACCACTGAGTGCATCTAGGCTTTCCTCAATGCGAGGCAAGGGGAAGGCGTCCTTCCTGGTCTTACTGTTAAGAAGACGGTAATCTACGCACAAGGGCAAACTGCCGTCCTTCTTACGGACCAAAACGATAGGCGAGGCATAAGGGCTACTGCTCTCTTTAATGACCTGTGCTTCAAGAAGCTGGTTAATGTGAGCTTTTACAGCTTCATACTCAGAAGGGGGATACAGCGGTACCTCTGCCTCACAGGGACATCATCCAGGAGCGGAATGTCATGGGAGATGAAGTTGGTACAGCCCAAGTCTCCATCGTGGGTTGCAAAGACGGAGCTGTACTCCTGTAACAAGAACCTCACCTCCACCTGCTCTTCCTCTGTCAACATGGACAGATCTACCTGTGGGGCAACCCCTAAAGTTGAGCTAGAAGCTACTTGGGAAGAGACAGTCGCTGTAGTCTGCCTTACCTCAGTTACCCCTGTGGGTAAACTCACAACTTGGGCACTACTGAGAGCACCCAGACAGGTCCGTGGGTATATCTGTTGTCCCCACATTGACCACCGGAATATAAGCCGTACCCCGGACAACACGAACCAAACAGGGAGACGCCAGCAACCCATTTGGCAGACCAGAGTCAGGGGGTTCAAACAGCACCGCCTGATCTGAAAAATGTGACGAGCAAGTGCTGGCCACTAGCTTCATTACGCCACCAGGGATGCGAAGGGCCTGCTTACCTTGCACCCTCACTGAACCAGTAGGGTTTTTGGGAACCTGGGCTGCAGCCTGGTGACATTTCTGAAGGGCCTCAATGACTGGGTCAGGGGCCTGTAACACAGGGGGTGCATCAAACAGAGACCGGCCATAGGCCCCAAAAAGATCTTGATAACGTCTGATAACGTTCATCCCCAAGACTCAAGGGACTGAGGTCACAGCTCCAGGGGGGTCTTTAACAACCAAGATCCCACAACGGGACATTGCCTTGTCACAAAGGGTCACATCAAGCTCTAAATAGCCAACATATGGGATGGCTAGGCCATTAGCTGCCCGGAGCCACAACCAGTTACAGGACTGCAGGCGATCATGGTCCCAAGGTGCAAAATGCTCCTGGAAAAAACTTTCCGTGATGGTGGAAACCATGGACCCAGTATCCACCAAACACTGCACCGAGACATTGCCCATCAAAACATTTATAGTTGGACAAGAGGACATCAAACCAGAGAGTTTACTGTCTACAGAGCCTGGAGGTGCCCCCACTGAGCTGTGGCTCAAAAGCTCAGCGGGCTTCAGTTTTCCGGCCGCTGAGTGGACAAAGCAGGCCTAGAAGAGTTGGAGGTTAGCCCAGTGACAGGGTGAGCACGAGCATGAGATGGAACACGCTCACCGTCACACTCACGGGCAAAGTGCCCGGGCTGCTGACACCTGCGACATATGGCAGAATTGTGTGATGTTCGACTTTGAGGTCGGGGGGCCTGCAGGGACGCTACGGTGCGGGTAAGATGGTTAAGCTGCTCTTGTTGACTCTTTAAGAGGTCCATCAGTTCAGCTAAACCAGGCCCCTGGGGAACAACCGCTGGGGCTGGGATGGAACGGCTCTGGACGCTAAACTGCAACCCATGAGCAGATGGGAGAGAGCAGCCACGCCCACGAGAACCTCCAGGAAGACCCTCCCTCTCCCATCTAATGGCCTCCCCACGCACCTCTAACAATGAAGCAGAGGGCTGGCACCGAACCATTTGTTTTAGTTCTCGGCGTAGAGAACTGTCAAGGACATGCTCTACGAACTGATCGCGCAGCAGAACTTCAGAGTTTGGCATCTCATCAGGAGCACACTTCTTGATACTCTGCATTAAAGCTAACAAAGCTAGCGAAAACTCCTGCAGTGTCTCACCTTCCTGTTGCTGCCTCGCAAAGAAAGCCTGCTGCAGGGTGATGTAGGACAAAGAATGGCTGTACAGCTCTTGCAAGATAGAAAAAATGCGAGCTGGGTCATCACGCTCTACACCCAGTCGAAACCTAATCTCCTCGCGTGCCTCTCCCTCCAAATGGTCAATGATAAAGAGGGCCTGATCAGCAACAGAGAGGTGGCGGGCTTGCATGCATGCCTGTATCTCCTCAATCCACTCAGCTACACTGATACCTGACCTACCGCTAAACATGGGACATCTGCGGTCCCTGGGAATAACCACCAGCCGCTCCGTCACAACAGGAGGAGCACCACTAGGTGTACCACAGGACACTGACGCTGCCCCCCCCCGGGGGCCGAATGAGATGCAGCACGCTCCTGGAACAGCTGCTCGTTGTCTGCCCTAAGCTGCAGCACAAGCTCCTTGAGCTGCTGCACCTCCTCCTCCATTCCGACAACAAAAACTACCACACCTAAACCTCCGATAGGAAAAGAAAAGATAATGATTTTGGGAATGAAAATTGACTGTTGCGTCACTGCTGTCTTGGCTCTATCACAAAACCTGGCTCAACAGTTTAAGCACAAACACTCCAAAGTTTAAAAATGGAAATCACGTCTCTGTCCTTTTTAATTGTGGATCCTGGCGACAACGCCAGATTGTGGCAAAGCGAGCGGAGCAGAAAAGTTGCACACGCCACCTGGGGACTTTCACCCCAAGATATAAACAAACAGGATTTAACAATTTCCAGTTTTCTATTCGAAACGAAGGCACACAGTTCGAAAAATCCCACAGGACAGGAACGTGATTTCCAATTACAAAAATATTTTTATTAAACAATTATTTTAAAATGAGTAGCAGACTAAATAAATCATGATAATAGTAACAATAATAAAGATAAGGAGCGATATGAGGAGCTACCAAAATTAAAAGGGGACAGGGCTGGGGCTTACCACACTACACCCGTGACACAGCAAACCAAAAAGTGAAAAAGGAACCACCACCAAGGGAACCGCTGCGCACTAGGCCCTCAGCACCTGTCAAAAGAAAAGAACACCATTAAACACAGGAAATCAAGGCAACTCTCACACACACCATAACCAGAATGTCAGCCACCCCAAACTTAAAAGAAACTATCAAATCACCAATTATCAAGATAAAAGCACAAAGGTTTCTAAACAATAAAGCAAATATAACCCAGAAACCCAATCAATAATAATTCGAAGAAAGAAATGACAAATAAAACAGAAATAAACTCAGGTAATTAATTAAATGTCTGCCACTCTAAATTGATTAAAATCAGGCTCTAGAGGGGACGGCTCTATGTCAAAGGGAGGGTCAAGACGCCCTCTCCTGGCGCACGTTGGCAGCTCTTTTGTTGGTCCAGGCTGTACTGCCACAACTTTGGGCCGCAGTTAATGGGGACAGATAAAGGCGCCAGATAGGAGCCGAATCAGATCGCCAACTTAAAACAATTGGAGTCCCAAAAGAGCCAAACCAAGGGGAGTAGATGCACAGAGAGGAAGAGCCAAACCCAGGGGAGTAAATACACGGGGGGCAAGAGCCAGAACAAGGGGAGTAAATGCACGGAGGGCAAAAGCCAAAACAGCAGCGAGACCCACAGCGGCAAGTGACGGCCGCGCACTGCAAAATAAACAAGTTAACCTAATTAAAATATGGGCATAAAACATTACAAAAAAATAACAAAAGCTGCAAATAAACATTTCCTACCGGAGGGCAGGATCAAGGCGTCACACAGCGGCGGGAAGAGGAAGCCCGCAGCCCAGACTCCACCAGCGATGGCTGGGAGAGAACAATAATCAATACACCTCACCAGACCATCGGCCGCTAAATATAAAAAGGCAAACAACCAGGCGTCCTACCCACAGAAAGCGCACCGCACACACACAGGCCCAAGGGAGACAGCCCTCCCGGTAACACCACACTGCTGGACGGCACGAAACTGGAGTAAACACAAGGCCCATAACACTGAATAAATCAAGCGGAACAGAGCATGCGTACCTTTGTTTTGAAACCCGATCTTCTAACCAGCAAGACGCGACCACGCACGGCTGCCGGCTCCGTGAAGGAGGAAAGAGGAAGAAAAAGGAAGGTGAAGGGTCCTACTGGGTCTATTTATGGGGGAAGGCTCGCCAATTGTCTGGGCTTCCTCTTCCCGGAGAAGAAGCCCGCAGTGTGATGGGCCATCCAGACTGTTGCTGACATGATAAGTTCTGTCAATGCATTTAAAGCCAAGATGAGCATTTTCTCCATGCATTTACAGAGGAAAAAAGTGCTGCACTTTCCCTCTGTGCAGTCAGTGCTAATGCTTCTGCATCTGAGACTTTTGACAAAGCTGCAGAAAAGTACTCTCAAGTCATAAACAGACTTGGGCAAGAGTTTGAGAACAGGTTTTGTGACTTTGATCAGCTTGAGCCATGTGTGTCATTCATTTCCAATCCTTTCATGCAAGTGGATACAACATGCATTGCTAAGCAACTAAGTGCAACGTTCAACTTGGATGTTGGACAGGTAGAGATTGAAATTGTAACATTGCAAAATGATCCCCACCTCAAAGCCAACCAGGCCGCACCAAACTTTTGGTGCCTTGCAGACACTGAAAAGTACAGTGGTGTATGCACAGCAGCCATGAAGGTTGCCAGCATGCTTGGTTTAACCTATCTGTGTGAATCAGCCTTTTCTGACATGAACTTCATTAAGAACAAACATAGAACAAAAAATCTTACATAACTGAACATTTGTACAAACATGGTTCAGAGTTCATGATTTGATAAAAACTGTTAGTGGCTAGTAACAATTGGACAAGATTTCCTGCAAAATGTTGTGAAAGTGATCATTTGAAAAGGAAACAATTGGAAAGGTAAATAAGAAATAAAATATTGCATGTTGAAATGTATCTGCTTCCTACCTTGTTGAATCATTCTGAATAATTATTGTGATGAATCATTAACGATCAGTGTCTTCACGTAGAATATCATCAATAATAATATAAAATTAAAGGTAAACCGTGCAACTTTGTTATTTCAGAAGTGTGTTAAAGTGGTAGCCCTTTGCACTACTCAGTGCCCTTGAAGTAGCTCTCAGTTTCAAAAAGGTTGGTGACCCCTGCCCTTGGGTTTATTGCCCTTGTTTATTGCCCTTGTCATCACCGGGCAAGTCAATCCTCAAGGGAGCTCACACTGGAAAATGGTGATTGAGACTCCCCTTTACCTCAAGAGATGCAGAGATGTAGTTCACAGGGCAAGACTCACTGAAAGGTCTGAGCAATCTCAAGATATCAAGACCATACACTGAAATCTCTCCTTTGGAAGCAACACATAGGACACTATGTGTTTTCTCTGACGCTTCAACGAACGCAATGGCGCAGTTGCCTATCTCAAACTCACAGGAAAGGACAGTAACATCCATACAGGCTTCATCATGGCCAAGCTTACGCCACAACCTCAGAGATCGACATACAGTTGAATGCCACAACCTTCTATACTGACAGTAAAGTTGTACTGGGCTACATCTACAATGAGACCAGATGTTTTTATGTCTATGTAAGCAACAGGATCCTGCGGATAAGTCAATCCTCTCACCCAGAGCAATGGCAGTATGTTCCAACAGACAAAAATCCGGCAGACCTCACTACACCGCCTGGGTTTGTGGGCCTGCATTCTTGAAAAACCCTCAAAATTGTCCTCATGAGAAGGACGTCTTTCAACTTGTCGATCCTTCCTTGGACACAGAAATACATCCACAAGTCTCCACACTGAACACAACTACATCCAGCAACCAACTCTGCGCTTCTCCAAGTTCTTCACTTTGAAGTCTCTGACTCGTGCTTTCTTTCAAGATCCAAGTGTACTATCATCCATTCTGTACAGGAAGAGACCTACATTCAAGAGTTCGCCTGTCTTAGAAAAAAGGAGAAGCTTCCCAAGGACAGTCCACTTGGGGCTTTGGATCCCGTCATTGACATTGATGGACTCCTGAGAGTTCAGGCGGTTGAGAAGAAACCTCTTATTATTCCTAGTAAGTATCATATTGCTACGCTTCTGATCAGGCATTACCATGCTCAGATCAAACACCAGGGATGACTATTCACTGAAGGAGCAATTCGTGCTGCTGGCTTCTGGATAGTTCGCGGCAAAAGATGTGTTAGCAGCATCTGTCATCGTTGTGTGACATGCCATAGGCTCCGCGGATCATTCCAGACACAGAATATGGCCAGTCTCCCAGCTGATCGACTCTCTACAGACCCTCCGTTCAGCAATGTGGGTTCTGATGTCTTTGGCCCGTGGACAATTTCTTCATTGAGCCAGGTGGGGAGTGTTGTGCCACAGTTCAGATTTATGTTCATTGGTATTTTACTCAGGTGATCATATGTTCATGTCATGTGACTTTAGTCAGGAAGTGTTCTGCCTCAGAGAGTAAGAGAATGTGGTTGGGGAGACAACCTGGCATAATCTGCATCCAGTTCATGTTTTATGGCAGCATCATCAGTATGTATACTTAATTTCATATGTTTAATTGTATTTCTATATGACTATTGAAGGTATAGCAATGTTTATAAGTTAAAAATAGTTCTCTTATGTGTGAGATGTTTTGCCTTCGTTAGCATCATCTACATTTCATGAATAGCTCAGTACGGTCTATCGTCATTGTTATTTAAATTTAAATTGCAGATAGACAGGAAACCAAGAGATTGCTTATATTTGTCAGCCAGGTTTGGTGAACCTTTTGTCTAATGTATGAAAGCCTGAGTAATTGTATTTTTTGTATTTATTTTCTGTTTCACGCTTTCTTAACTATTAAACCTGTGGACAAACATGCATACTGTCTATGGAGTCTTAGGACATCAACGAACACACATGCTGGCACAAATGGGTAGGATTAGGCAAAAGGGAACATGGTAAAGTGGAGAACAGATGGGAGGCAAACACCAGACTCAGGCATGAAAGGTTTGTTTGATCCATCCACTGCCCCTGCCAAGGGCACTATAGGGAACCTTGTGCTCCTGTAGGGCTGCGTTCACAACTGCTGCCGACAATCCGTGTATTAAGGTGCCTTGGCAGATGGTGTCTGGTGGCGTATAATTAACACCACAAACAGTTCTGTACGGCCACATTCTCAGTTGACACCATCCAGCTGTGTTTAATGCGGATGTGAAAGGTGGCTTTTGGTGTTGAGATCTTCCGCTGAAAGCATTACAAAAGCTGTGATATTTGACAACTTTGGAAGAAGAACGAGCAGTAACTTCTTTATGTAAGGCAAGATGTGAGGCAAACATTCATTCAAGGCTGGAGCCTCTCACAGCTGTAATTGGGTGAAAGGAGGGGTACACCCTGGACAGGTTGCCAGACTATCACAGGGCTGACACATAGAGACAGACAACATCTCACGCTCACATTCACACTTCTGGAATATTTACAGTCATCATGTCTTTGGAGAACCTGGAGAAAACCCAGGCTGGCACAGGGAGAACATGTATATTCCACACAGAAGGGTCCCCCCACCCAAGGTTTGAACCTTGCCCCTCCCTGGATTTGAAGCTCTTGCTGTGAGGTCACATTGCTAACCACTATACCACTGTGTCACCTGTATGACAAACATACTTATTTTAATCCAAACCATGATCTTTTTTCTAAACATAGCCAAGTTGTTGGTGGTTGCCTAGGCCTAAAATGGTTGCTAAAACATGTATTTCCTGTGAACACAGAACTGATATACTGCTCTCGAGCATCCAAAACTGACACTAGAGGGGTTACTAGACTGGCAAGTGAGCATGTGTTGGTTCCATCATACTGACTCCAGAGCACAGAGAGCTTTCATATACACAACTGTAACCATGGTGAATCAAAGCAGCCTGAATGTTTGGTTTTGCTGTCAGCTGATATAAGAAAGTTAGTTCCTGGCTCCTCCGTTGTAGCTTCACAGGGAGATGAACTGAATGTCTTCATTTTCCATAATTACCACCAAAATGTTGCCTTCAGATACATGACAGAGTTGAACACACAGTAACTGCACAAAGTGTATTTAGCAGGTTTTTCAGTCTGTGTTAATGCATCTATACACTGTAACTCATCAATATCATAAAGTTAATACAGTAAATGAGTACAGCAGCTGTTGTAGTGAACACTGCAAACAGGAATAAAATGCTTGTAATCTACTGTACGCAGTCTGTAGTGGCTTCACTGTTGGCCCGGTTAGATATTTACCAATGACTGATGAACAGCTGAATGCAAACACCTGCATAAGACATGATACTGACTTCACATGCTGACAGGGACTGCCTCAATGCACCATTTAACAGCTCTGTGGGACAAAACTTGAAAAGAAGACACACAAAGCCCCTTCCCTAATAATGCAATTTCATTATGAATGTGTGTGTTTGTGTGTCACAGATTGAAGTGATGCATGAGGAAAGCCAAGGTGGCTCCACCCATGTGGTTGTGACCAATGAGACGGAGGAGAGCCTGTCCAATAGACGCAGGTAAGACTACACCGCTATGTTCAAGTGCAGTCCTTCACTTCAGTATCGCATCACCATACTGACAAGATGGCATGACTACATCACAGCAGCAATTCACTGATTCAGAGGGCAAAAACACACCTGTTACAGCTGTATGTCGTCAGTATATGCACGGTTTGAAGTCAGTGTTCTGTTGTGTCATGATTTATATAGCTTACCTCATGCACTGTGTATGTGAGGAGCATATTTCAGACACAGCTGGTGTGACAGTTAACACCCAGGTGACAGTGCAAGTGGTTATGTAGAACTCCAGTGTGGAATTTATCTGTGATTAATTTAACCCTTTGAAACCTGAGTCAACATCAGTTGTCATGTGCACCTTTCACGTGTATTTAAACCTTTGAAACGTGAGAAAATTGGTTTGATTTCTTTTGACGAGAAAAAAAGGCAGTGAGCAACTTGCATGAAATTAAAAAAGGTGACAAAAAAAGTGTTCTGAGAATTAGTTTTAAAAGAGAAAGAGAAAGATAAGTCAGTAACAAAAAGTCAATTATTAAAAAAAATGAAATTAAAAAAAAATTATTTTTAAAAACTTGTTAATCTGTTAACTGTTAATCTATATATTCATATATTTTTTGTTGTTATTGTTTTGATAAATTTCAGGTAGTTTTCTTTTAACTTAACATTAATTCTTCCCATTGGCGACAGCAGACATATATATATATTTTTATAGATATTTTTTGGCTATATAAAGGTGGGGCTAATCCATACACTGGTGTGGCTAAAATCAAAATTTCAATGTAAGTAATACCACCCTCTCAACAACCAGAAATAATACACAAGTTGAGATGACTACTATAGGATAATTGCACTGACACCTTTTTTTATGCACACACTGTCCCTTGCGCACACACACACACACACACACACACACACACACACACAAAAATGAGAGAGAGAGAGAGAGAGAGAGAGAGAGAGAGAGAGAGAGATTTATAAAGAAATTTAAACATATTTAAACTCACTCGCTCCGGCAAGTGGAGGAAGCCGGCTCCTCCTTGTCCTGTTCCTCCTCAGGTGTGAATGAAAATTTAACCAACATGCCTGACATGTTTTCTGTCCATGGGTTTTTGAAAGTTAAATGGTTCATTTTGACATTTCAATTTCTCAACTTAAATTCGGTTCGCTACTAACTACTTTTGACAGCGGTAAGCCGCTTTCCATAATAGATCCATGGAGCTTTCCAACTGATCTCAAGCTTAAGTCAGTGACAACCTTATGTGGATTACCAACCAGGAAATTTAATGAATGAAGGGCGATTCTACTCCTGAACTCGGATCAGTTTAATGTGCACAACACTGCATTATGCTGTTAAGATGCGGAGGCGCTGTTGGACCTCGTCAGTGGGAGAGCAGAGTGTACAGGCAAACATAGATGAAAATTAAAGGAGCTGATATGGTGCTTTTCTTAGTTGTTCAATGGTAGAGCTAAGGTGGGGCTAAGGCTATTTCTGGTAGAGCTGTAGCCCTACCAAGCCCCACCCTGCCATCGCCTATGCTTCTTCCAGTGTGTTTAAGCAAAATCAAGCAAATTTTCTCAGGTTTCGAAGGGTTAACCCTGAGTCACATGGAGGCAGTCAGATTCTATCAACTTTAACGTAACATTTGCACAGATACCTACTGTGTTTTAAGATAATCTCTAGCCATTTATTAAGATATATGACAAACAGCATAGAACAAGGGCAAAACCCCAACTATTTTGTGTGTATAAATGTAGTCAATGACAAATGACCTGTCTTGTTTAGGTTGAGAACTAGCTGATGCATTTACATATTGACATTTGTGCATTTTAGTGTAGTTCACCAAAAAATTTGGATAAGATAGAGAAAGATAAGGCAGTATATAAAGAGACACAAATGTCTCTTAATAAAAGAACATTAAAAAGTAAATAAGTGAAACAGATTTTTAGTCCATGAAAGAGCAGTGAATCTCATTTGAAAAGTCAGTAGATCATTTGGATTTGTTTTCTGTTACAATGCAAATATGCAATATTCAAATGGGGCTTTAAAAATATTTATATAATAACAATGTGTCAAAAGAAACGGTATGAACAATGTGACAGTGTAAAGGGGGCTGCTCATTGTGCTGAACCAGCCTGTTCTCATTCTGAACTTGTCAAATACCACCGCTCATAATGACAGTTCTTTCTGTATTCAAGCCCGATGCCAAAAGCCACCTTTCATGTCCACATAATACACTCCTGGGCGGCATCAGCTGAGATCAGACAGAACCAGTCATAGTGTTATTATACGCCACCAGATGGCACCTGCTGCAGCAGCCTGAAAACACACAAATCTTGGAACATAATAAGCCTTTGAACGGTTTCAGGTTGAAGCACTGCTAGAAACAAAATAATATAAGGAGCACAAGGGCACCTAGAGGGTGGGCGGGAGTGGAGGTGAATGAGTCCAACAAACTTAAATTCCAGTGTTTGCTTCCATCTTAACGTGATGCTTTTCTGGGTTTTTTTGCACCTCACTATGTGCCTCCTTCCCCTAAACCTAACTATCCGTTCCAGCATGTGCGTTTATTGATGTTCCGACGTTGGTTGCCATGTGCTTTTGTTACCTAAACATAACCATGTGTAGCATCATCCCACCATGGAAAAACTATGGCATTAGGGGGCTCCTTATCCCTCAAGCAGAGAACAAGGTCAGCCTCCATATAACAGGGAGGGTAAATTATTGTTATTGCCTCGTTGATGCCATTGTTACGGTTCAGAAAGCGATGCGGATGCCTATGTTATATGTCACACAAGAGGCAGATGCTGTTATGTTGAATGTCCCACCTCTTTTGCTTCTGCAATGCTAGCATGCTATTTAAAATGACACACTAGAACGGGATGGTGCTATTGTTTTTTTTTGTTTCTTGTGAAAATGCAAAGGAGTCTCAAAGAAGGGACTGTGTAGTGGCCCTATTGCCCTATCTCTTTGTTAAAAGGGCTACAGGGGAACACAGCGAAATATTTAGCAACTAAAAAGTGAGATATTTCCTTTAGGATTTGGTGGACACCAAAACAACGCTTCAAGACTCAATTTGGACTGAAAGTTACTAGATGGTGAGAAATATGGCTCCAAATGAAGCATAATGCTGCTCTATAATTGCTAAATATGTAAATAAGAAACTGTTTGCGAACAAGTTGGTCTTATGAACCTAAAAGCTGATGATATGTCATTGTGTTTGCAACCTGTGTTTATGTTTTTACTGGCATTGACATAGTAAACCTGTGTGTGTTAAATCAAACGTCAAGCCAAAGACAAACTATTTTCAATCTGTTTTCCTGTTAGTAATGATTTTTGGAGGCTTTAAAAAATAATTATATTGAATAATTCTAAAGTTAAAGGTCTTAGATTAGAGAAACATTTCTGTATAAAAAACAATATTTAGTTAGGCTAATGTCTTTTTCTGCTGTTCTACCTATGTAACCTTGCTGTTTTTTGATTTTGCTCTGACTGGGCACCAGTGCTCTTAAATTTAAAATGTAGGGGAGCAAATGTCCAAAGCTCTGTTCCAGAGGTTGTACAAAGAGGAACACTGCAACAGCACACAGATAAACAAAGTGGAATACCCTGTCTGTTTCTAAGCATATTCTACCATCTTCTCTGTCTACACCAGGGGTGTCAAACATACGGCCCGCGGGCCGGAACCGGTCCCCAAGGAGGTTCGATCAGGCCCGCAGGATAATTTGAAAGTGAAAAAATGCATAAAAGACACGGAATTAATATTTTTAATTAGCTGCAATTCATGGATTATCCGCTAGGGGGCGCACTGTTTTGATCAGCGTAGAAGACAAGCTGCATCACTGAGACAGACCGAACACAGCAGACGGTATCAATGCGCCATCTGCTGCTTGTAACGACGTTGTTTCTACCTTGGTCTCTACCTCTCCGCTATACCCTCATTAGCTAAAATGTCGTTATCCAAACGGAGAAAAGTAGATAAGGAGTGCAGAATTTTCAAAGAAAAATGGACCACGTCCTATTTATTTACAGAGATGCACGGAAAACCTTTGTGCTTGGTGTGTTTGCAACAAGTCTCGGTATTGAAGGAATATAATATTCGACGCCACTACGAGACTCATCACAGCGAAAAATATGACGGCTTGCAAGGACAACTGAGAAGAGATAAGATCAACGAATTGCTGGCGGGTCTGAGGAAACAGCAGTCAACTTTCATCCAGAGCCGAGAGGTCAGTGAAGCAGCGGTAAAAGCCAGCTACCTAATTGCTAGTGAAATAGCATTGGCATCGAAGCCGTATTCCGACGGTGACTTTGTTAAACGATGCATGATGAAGGTGGCTGAACTTGTATGTCCCGAGAAGCGACAAGCTTTTGCCAATATTAGCCTGACGAGGAATACTATAGCAGAGAGGATTTCGGAACTGTCGGCAGATTTAGACAGCCAATTGAAACAGAGAGTCAAGTCATTTATTGCATTTTCCGTTGCAATTGACGAGAGCACTGACATCACAGATGTGGCACAACTGGCCATATTTATTCGCGGAGTTGATGAGACATTGACTGTTACTGAAGAGTTTCTTGAGTTGGTGCCAATGATGGACACCACAACAGCCGAGGACATTTTCGGCTCTGTCGTTGCTGCACTGGACAGAGTTGGAGTGGACTGGTCCCGCGCTGTCAGCCTGGCTACAGACGGCGCACCATCCATGGTCGGAAAGAAAGCAGGTGTCGTGACAAAGTTCAGAGAGAAAGTACAAGCCCTTAATGGAGGAGATCGTTTCTGGACATTTCCCTGTATTTTGCACCAGGAGGCATTGTGTTGCAAGTCCCTGAAAATGGACCACGTCATGGAGGTGGTTGTTCGCACTGTAAATTTCATCCGATCCATAGGTCTGAACCATCGTCAGTTTGACAAACTTCTCAGCGACAGCAACATTACCCACAGCCTGCCATACCACACTGAAGTGAGATGGTTAAGCCGAGGCGCTGTGCTGAGGCATTTCTTTGATCTACGAGAGGAAATCGGACAGTTCATGGAGAAAAAAGGAAAACCGGTGTTGGAATTACAATCTCAGGAATGGCTACAGGACCTTGCATTTTTGGTTGATATTACTGAACACTTGAACAATCTGAACAAAATGTTGCAAGGCCGCAAAAAAGTTGTCACACAGTTTTCTGACAACATACATGCATTTAAGTTGAAGCTGACTTTGTGGGAGACGCAACTGGCAAATGGCTACCCTGCTCATTTCCCCTGTCTGAGAGATGTGTGTGTGACCAGACCTGATGCGGACGTGAAACGGTACAAAGACAAGATTGCAGGATTACTGTGGGAGTTTGAGAAATGTTTTCAGGTATTTGATGAACTTGAGACAGAATTTTCAGTTTTTCGCTCACCTTTCACAATTAAAGCTTCTGATCTGCCGGTCGAAATTCAGCTAGAAATAATTGATTTGCAATGTGATGCAGATTTGAAGGGCAAATTTGCCTCCGTAGGTCTGGACAAATTTTATCAGTATCTACTACCAGGGTACCCCAAATTAACAGCCCTGGCTGCTAAAATTTTGTGCATGTTTGGGACAACCTACCTTTGTGAACAAATTTTCTCAGTAATGAATATCAATAAAACAAAAATGCGTTCAAGGCTCACAAACAAGCACTTAAATGACATTCTGAAAGTGACAGCTAGTCAGGACATGACACCTGGTGTTGATGCACTTGTACAAGCCAAAAGATGCCAAGTTTCAGGAACAAAAACAAGTCCAGACTAGACTAACGCCTTTAAAATGCTGCCTTAGATACTGTTTGCATTGAAAGAATACAGCTCTGTGAAGATGAATCCTTACTGTGGTGATTAAAAAAATGTGCAATTTAATGTTAGTCAGCAGCTTCACTACAAAAGAGTATGGTGGAATTCTACTGTTCATGCAACTACATAAATTTTCAGTATGTATTGTATGTGTATGTATGTTTCATGTATGAAGTTTACACATTTACAGGACAATGAACACTTTCTTCTTTACACATTTAATAGCACTCTCCTTAGTTTGTAAGGTGTAGGCAGGGATTAAATTTAGATTTTATATGCACATGTGTAAATGGTTTAAAAATTCCTTTCTTTATAAGTCTCATTTAATCTTAAAGTGCATTACTATATTTTTCAATACCAATTACTTGTTAAAGTTTTGTGCCTTTGTACAATCAGTGGGATCAGTTGCAATGCATATATGTGAATGATAAAAGTAAATTGCACATTTGTCTAAGGAAATATGAGGTGTTTTGTGAAATGTTTTGTAAAAGGATTGTTCATTAAATTTTAAGATTTTCCTAATGTTCTTGTGCTTCTTTACACCAAAACAAAGGAAAGACATGATATTTTGGTTATTTATAGCAAAGTATGGTACAATTTTAATGGTCCGGCCCACTTGACATCTACCTAGGCCGTATGTGGCCCACGATGTGAAATGAGTTTGACACCCCTGGTCTACACCTTGGTGGGGAAATTCCCTCATCTGGCATCATTTTGCTCAGAGTCTGGCCAGATCTAACTGTCTACCCACTGGCTGACTGCTGTCTCCATAGGAAATGTCTGATGTACTAAGTCAGCCAAAGAACTAAGCACTACTAACTACAAACAAGAAGCGCCATTGAAAAGTTTCTGATCAGCCAAAAGAAAATAAATAATGACAGTAAATGATACAGAACATGTAGAGATGGTCATATATTCCTCATACAGCATTTGTTTTATGTGCTACATCAATATGGTCATTACCTTAACCAGCCTCTCTTTGCATAATTTGTGCTGCAATGCAAAATAGTGATCCAAGTCATTACCAATAAAAATAACCTCTCAACAAGCACCTCTTTGTTCTCTAGACTAGTACTGTACTGGAATTACATTCACATTGGGCAAGTCTACACTTCATGATACAAATGTCTAACATTGATGCAGAAAACCTAATAAAAATTTGAGTTTTTCTGTTTGATAAAGTGAGCATGTCAGCCCACCTGTGCATGTCAGCATGTGATTATCCCACTGGCAAGCTCATTGCTGCCACTGCACTGCGACCACACAGAGGTTACTGCTGATATCATGATGATGCTGTCACAGAAGTGTAGCGCCCACCCTCCAGTTCCCCCCAATTAACACCGTTAGCTCTGTCAGAACTGCTGCTGATGTTTATTGGTATTTATGAAGTTCCCACTGTTAGTTGCTAGCTGCCAGCTAACCACTTCCGTGTTAAGAACCACATCCAAAAAAATTTACATAGAGCCCCTTCAATCTTTTAGTCAATGAAATGTCAATAAGAAGTCAAAAACCCTCAGTCTCAGATTCTAAAGTGACATCTTTGTCTAAAACCTCAAATTATTAACATTAGAGTGAAGTAAAATCAGCAAATTCCCACTTCGTTAACATCTTTGCTTGGAAATATAATCAAAATGCAGTAGTTGCAATTATCTCTCTTTATTAACTGATTAATCTGCTAACTGTTGAAACTCATATTGAAATGCAAAATAAAATGGTTACTTGTACTTTCAAAAAGTCAGATTATCTGACCTTTAAACTGCAGCAACTATCAACCTATGACATGACAGAAGTTCATTCATATTTGAAAAAAAAATCACATTTATCATCTAAAGAGTTGCATTTACTTCTTAGTGGGACATGTATGGTGATCATGAGATTAATTCACAGTCAGCTGCCTCAAAGATACCAGCACTCATAATATGTAACATTTAGCTTAGATGCTACATTAGTCTTTCCAAACATGGCTAAATCCCCTTAGAAGTTAACAACAGTGCAAAGGTCTATGGAAGTGTGTACAAAGGCAACAAGAGGAAAAAAACAAAAGCCCTCATGTAAACAGAAGTGGAGCGGGTTTACTCAGTTGTTTCTCTTTTTAGCTTAAACAAAGTCAAAACTGCTCCTGCTGAAGACTGAAGAACAACAGAGTGCGTTTGTTTGCTTGACAGAACAGCTTTGGTCTTTATTACATGAGAGCAAATACATGGTTTAGCCAGCAAACAGTGAAATATTTGCATATATATTGGAAACAGAGCAAAAACATGGCAGACTTCATGTGAGGTACCTTCATTTGTTTGTGTGGTACATTTAGCATTCAGCAGTCTGTGTGTCATCTTAAGACCATTTAGGCAAACGCAGCCATACAGGAGTAAGTGTTCTGGTAAAATGGCAGACACAGCAGCATCACTCTCATTGCTGTGCAGTACAGATTACCCATAAACCCTCTGGAGTTGTTGTACACTGAAGGGTCTGTTGCTGCCTGCCATAGTAAGCGCACATCCATGGCGTGACCGTGCGATGTCATCATGTGGTAATAGATGCATGGGTGGTATGGAGCTTTGCCCTCCCCTGAAAAATACACATGCTCCTGGGGAGAGACACCCATGGCCTTGGCACAGATTCCCATAAAGACATCATCGATATACATGGAGGAGTTCAGCATCAGAGTAGCATGGTAGATCTTGGCGGCCACATCCCCTGAAACTACGTACCCCGCCCCAGCAGTGTAATCTGGGTAGGAAGGCCAGGGGTACAAATCATAGGGAACATGGTATTTGCTGTCTTTACGGCGAACTGGAGGGGCTCCTCTATGCACATGCCCCACCCACAGGTCTTTAGCCCCAGATTGTTTACTCAGGAGCTGCTGTAGGTACTTCACCAAATTGGGCATGTGGACGAAGATGTCGTCATCAGCAGACATGAAGAAGTGTGCCTGAGGGCAGTACTCATGGCCCCAGTGGAACTGCAGTATCAGTTTGGCAGTCAGGTTGTGGAAAGTATCTAAAAAGTTCTGCTGGATCAGGTCTCCATAGACCTTGTCCTCGTGCAGCAGTGCGCTCTGCACCCTGGATCTCTTCTGGACATCCGGGTGCACGCCAAGGGCAAACACCATCCTCACATTTGCCCGCAGCTCTGACCAAACAAAGCTCTCATTCCCCCATGTGTCCCTGATGGCCTGCCGGCGCTCAAAGTTCTCTGGTGATGATTTTACAAACAGAAGCAGAAGGACATCATCCCGGCTTTTCCCTTCTCCACCACATTTATCCGGGTGGTTGATGAGGTATGGATAGTTCCGTAAACCACCGTCTGCACCATTAGAAGCATCCTTTTTGTGGTGAGGGTTGGAGGTGATGGCGAAGGAAGAATTGAGAAAGTCGTAGCGGTTGACCAGGTAGCGGTACGTGTACGATCTCATGTGGCTGACAACATGATGGTCCAGCTCCTCCCAGCAGACCATCACTATACACAGCACCAGGCCTGTGGTCAGCAGCTGCATGCACTGGCACTTGCGAATACGACGGAAGTTCATGAACATTGTGACTACTAATGAATCTACTGAGCTCCAAACCCTGACAGCGCCTATCCTCTGGATCAGCCTTGACTGCTAGTCTGCTGGACCTGTGTCTTCCTCTGTCCTACCTGCTGCTTATATTTCTGATAGTAGAGTTTCTTATTTCATCTGTGCCTACCTTCACTCTCAGGCTTGACTTCCCATTCAAATCTGATTTCTCACCCTTTGCCTCTAGCCTTACTTTCCTCTATCTAATCGTCTTCCTTATGTCCTCTATCGTCCATCCGGCTTCTCTTTTTTTGAGGTTGTCAAGTCCAGTAGGCCTTTGTCAGGCCCTCAGCATTCTGGGTTGTTCTGATACTGATATTCCTCCACTGTGTAAAGCAAAAGCTCTGCTCCCTCATAGTGATCAGGCTGCAAGCAGCTCCAGGTAAAGCTCAGTGTCCCTCCTTCAGCTCAAACAATTCAACATGCTTTTTCTTCCTTCTCTCCTGAGAACTCCTAGTGCTCTTTCTCCTCCTGTAAGTCAGTGTATCAAGTCAGTGTCATACAAACACATGGCACCTGAAAAAAACAGAGACAAGTAACGTCAGGTCATATAGTCCAGATTATACATGCTTAGGTGACACAGGTCAGAAGAAAAAACACTACACTCATCCTGGAATGATTAGCTAGTTGATTAATTCATCACATTTATTACCAGCTATTTTACTTATCGATTAATTGTTTTAATCTATCACCTGAAAATTTCGGATGCTGTCTAACTTCAGCCCCTCAACTGGGATGATTTACTTATTTTTGCTGGTTTTGTATTATTTTAAAATAAATTTGGCCTGTTGGTCGGATATAATAAGACATCTAAAAAAGGACACATTGTGATCTGGGAAAATGCCCAAGGAATATTTTCTCACATTTTATCGATTTGACAATCTATTCAGTCCATTATTGAAGAAAAAATGACATACTTAACAAATGACAGGAAGTGTTAGTAGCACAAACCTTTTGAAATCATGTACTTCTTTGGTTAAGAAAGCACACACACACACACACACACGCACGCACGCGCGCACACACACACACAAATAATTACCCTGGGTGCAGCCGTAGTGATGTCAATAACATTCTCTATTTATTGTTGACATCCCAGAAGTGTGTAAGTGGCCCAAAGATCAGTGAAACAAACTACATTGTTTCAAAAAAAATCTGTCTAGGGGTCTGTCTGTGTTGCAGCATCACACCTGTGAACTGATAAGTAAAACAAAAAACCTATGTCTGTGGTCTGATTTTTTGGAGTGAAATGTTAAAAGATACAAGGAGATCAGGATTTTAAAATATCACATTTAAAGATGACTTGACAGGACTACTACATCTACTGCAGTGTAGGACAGTATTTGGCATGTTATGGTTTTTCAGGTAGTAGAAATGATAAGTGGATTTATCAAAGCAAAATGGCAAATATTTGCTGGTTTTAGCTTCTAGTGTGGCGACCTGCAGCTTGTCTGTTTTATATTGTTGTAAATTATATATCTGGGCTCTGGAAAATTTTGATTACATTTTACAGATTAATTTATCCATTAAAATATATAATTGATAATAAAAATAATCATTAGTGGCAGCCTTGATTCAAGGGACAGCAAAATGTGGAATAGGTCAAATTCAGTATTTATTAGATTTAGGGCTGCAACTAATGTTCATTTCCATGATTAATTAATTGTAGAGTCTACAACATGTGATAAAATATTAAATATAATTATAAAAATGTCATGATTTTCCAGGGCCCAAGGTGTGGGGACTTCAAAAGACTTGTTTTGTCAGGCCAAAAGTCCAAACCCTAAAAAAATCAATTTACAAAAGGGATTTAAATGTAAATATATATATATTTGTCTAAAATGAGAATAAAAGCACCAAATCTAAGAAGCTAGAACATTTTGGTATTTGTGTTTGACAGTGACAGTGTTTGACAGTCATTTAACACAGTAGTTGCATATTATTTTTCTGTTTTTATAATATTAGTATATTTTTTAGCATTTAAGCTCCAAATTAATTCACTTATTTGCACCAGAGGTCTGTTTTCATTACAGGTCTTCTGTAGACTGTTACGCAAATCTGCAACATGTAAACACATGCTCACAAAAGGGACAGAATCTTATCATGCTGTGAGGGAAAAACAGGGGGGGGATTCAATACAGGATCGATCTGGGCGCAGTTAATAAAAACTCACAGAGTCAAAGTACAAAATAAGATTGCAAGTATGATCACCAACGCAACCCACAAGAGCTCAACACCTTGCAAACAACTTGCAAATAAACCCTCAAAAAAATAATAAAATCATATATAGCAACTGACAGCACCTGCAGGATTTTAAAAACCAGTTGCTAATAAAAAAAAAAAAAACACCAGCAGGTGCGGGCTGATCCTCCCCTTTAACATTGTGGAGCCCACAGGTAGAGGACATAGGTGACTTCATATGTACGCGCATAGCTCTCCCGGGTAATTTTTCTTAACCATGCATAAGATAATATAAGAGACTCGGCCATCAGCTGGGCCATACCGCGCAAGCAGTCAGGGCCTGCCTGCAAAGGCGACTGTAGTGTACCGTAGGACAAAATTCTAGAATATTTCTATAAAAAAAGAAAGTGTGTAACATCAATGTGGTGTTTCTATGATATTTGTGTGATCATATTTTTATTATATGTCTGCAGTATTATATTTATTTAGGGACTTAAATGTATTCAGTGCCATTTTCTTCTTTCGCCGTAATATTCCAATAATGTTCCCATAGAAACCAAATATGTAACGTAGAGATGATAACATTTAATGGATGATGATCAGTAATAAAGAATTCAATCAAATATGACTAATTTAATTGATTAATTGATAAGCTATGCAGTGCTGTCAAAGTATATGCAATGTGTTGCTGTGAGCTCTGATTAAGAAAATACTTTTGCTATGAAATAAGCAAGGTTCTTTTTTTTTAAATAACAATTGATGGATTTTAACAATAATCTACTAGTGAAGTGCTTACAATTTGCAACCCTAATGTGAAGAATCCCCCCTGTCTCCAAATAATCATCAGTGTTTTGTGTCATCACATCAGGTCAAGGTTTTTGTTTGCATGTTAGATTTGGTTCAGACTTTTTGTATAAGCTATTTTTAGCTGTGAAATGATTTCTGTAAAACATTTTAGCTGAATTTTGAGATTTGGCAATATCTGCATTTTTGCACACTTAATTTTGACTGAGACAGGGAGCTATTTAAAGGGCTAAGTATCTTCAGATATATACAGTGCCTTGCGAAAGTATTCGGCCCCCTTGAACCTTGCAACCTTTCGCCACATTTCAGGCTTCAAACATAAAGATATCAAATTTACATTTTTTGTCAAGAATCAACAACAAGTGGGACACAATCGTGAAGTGGAATGAAATTTATTGAGTAATTTAAACTTTTTTAACAAATAAAAAACTGAAAAGTGGGGCGTGCAATATTATTTGGCCCCCTTGCGTTAATACTTTGTAGCGCCACCTTTTGTTCCAATTACAGCTGCAAGTCGCTTGGGGTATGTTTCTATCAGTTTTGCACATCGAGAGACTGAAATTCTTGCCCATTCTTCCTTGCAAAACAGCTCGAGCTCAGTGAGGTTGGATGGAGAGCGTTTGTGAACAGCAGTCTTCAGCTCTTTCCACAGATTCTCGATTGGATTCAGGTCTGGACTTTGACTTGGCCATTCTAACACCTGGATACGTTTATTTGTGAACCATTCCATTGTAGATTTGGCTTTATGTTTTGGATCATTGTCCTGTTGGAAGATAAATCTCCGTCCCAGTCTCAGGTCTTGTGCAGACTCCAACAGGTTTTCTTCCAGAATGGTCCTGTATTTGGCTCCATCCATCTTCCCGTCAATTTTAACCATCTTCCCTGTCCCTGCTGAAGAAAAGCAGGCCCAAACCATGATGCTGCCACCACCATGTTTGACAGTGGGGATGGTGTGTTCAGGGTGATGAGCTGTATTGCTTTTACGCCAAACATATCGTTTTGCATTGTGGCCAAAAAGTTCGATTTTGGTTTCATCTGACCAGAGCACCTTCTTCCACATGTTTGGTGTGTCTCCCAGGTGGCTTGTGGCAAACTTTAAACGAGACTTTTATGGATATCTTTGAGAAATGGCTTTCTTCTTGCCACTCTTCCATAAAGGCCAGATTTGTGCAGTGTACGACTGATTGTTGTCCAATGGACAGACTCTCCTACCTCAGCTGTAGATCTCTGCAGTTCATCCAGAGTGATCATGGGCCTCTTGGCTGCATCTCTGATCAGTTTTCTCCTTGTTTGAGATGAAAGTTTGGAGGGACGGCCGGGTCTTGGTAGATTTGCAGTGGTCTGATACTCCTTCCATTTCAATATGATTGCTTGCACAGTGCTCCTTGAGATGTTTAAAGCTTGGGAAATCTTTTTGTATCCAAATCCGGCTTTAAACTCCTCCACAACAGTATCTCGGACCTGCCTGGTGTGTTCCTTGGTCTTCATGATGCTCTCTGCGCTTTAAACAGAACCCTGAGACTATCACAGAGCAGGTGCATTTATACGGAGACTTGATTACACACAGGTGGATTCTATTTATCATCATCAGTCATTTAGGACAACATTGGATCATTCAGAGATCCTCACTGAACTTCTGGAGTGAGTTTGCTGCATTGAAAGTAAAGGGGCCGAATAATATTGCACGCCCCACTTTTCAGTTTTTTATTTGTTAAAAAAGTTTAAATTATCCAATAAATTTCGTTCCACTTCACGATTGTGTCCCACTTGTTGTTGATTCTTGACAAAAAATTAAAATTTTATTTCTTTATGTTTGAAGCCTGAAATGTGGTGAAAGGTTGAAAGGTTCAAGGGGGCCGAATACTTTCGCAAGGCACTGTAATTTCTAGAGCCACGAAAAACAGACAAAACAATGTAATACAGACCCAAATGATTCAAAGACACAAGCACATCTCATAGCTTTCATTACTGACCCTGGAAATAAAGTGCAAAATAGGTGGTTTTGGGACCCCTGGAAGTCTCCAAAAGAGTATAGATATGAATATTTCCTGCAAAAAAACTTATTTTTTGGTTGCAAATAGCATGCATGGTTTGAACAAAATCCAGAATGTTAGCAGAGCCTCTATCTGATTTGACATAGAATGAAAGTTGTGTCTTGGTAGTATTCGTATAATGTTTTCATAGAAACACCACCACTGTTATTTGATTATCCTATCATATTTCCATAGTATTACTGTTAATATCTCTATGGAATTCCTGTTGCGTTTGGACTTTATCTTAATCTTTAATATCACTGCAATATTTTTCTTGTCTGATATCAGCTGATATGAAACACAAATATTAGAGGTGCTGGGGCAAGACTTGGGTTCATGTGTTGCTTAACTTAAATGACTATAATAATGTGCCAGAGTAATTATGTATTATTTCAGATTACATGTTATTTCTATGATTTAAAACATTGTTTTAGCCTCCAAAGGGCAGAAAAAGTTTGGGCACCAATTGTCATAATTCATGTTAAATAATTTGCAGTGCAGTAAGCACCTGACTAAAGGGGTCAGATACAGTAATAGAGTCATGTCATACGTGACAAACTAATGCAACCGACTAGTGTGCAGTGGATTATGGGATACAGATGCCTGCAGAGGACACAGTGGCCACAGTTAAAGGAGCTTTTGAAAACAGTCAAAGTTTACAGTTTTTAGAGAAATTCAGATAAGGATCAAGTGATAGAACAAGCATGTTATGCAACTACTCAGAAGAGGTAGATTTTCAAGTGATTTTTGAAAAAACAAAAGCAGAATTTTGCTGACTGAATGGATTTTAGCAGCTCACAGAGGGACCACACAGGAGAAAAGGTTGTATTGTTGTATGTCCTGCCCTGCAGTGATGTTGTTCAGTGTAGAAAAAAGGAAAATCTCCTGAATGAGTCCAACACAGTTGTCCTAAGGATTTGTTGATGCCTGTTCCATCACTAATTGTGTATACAGGTAGTCACATTTTCTCAGTTACGTGATGGAGCCCATTTTGGTTTAAATTAGTCATGTTAAAAATATGGAATAAAAAACAAATAATTGTTGTTCTTCTACTCTTACAGTCTCTTTGTGACTTTATAGCATTATTCTTCTCTTATCCAGTAATACAGCATAATTCACTATTTGAATGAAACTCTCATGTAGCTCTGGTAACAAAACTTTTTTAATATTCTAGAGGGATTATTAATGAGTTTAATATAGTTTATATTTTGTAGTTCTCTCATTACTCTAATAATCAGGTTCGGTTTTCATAGTGATTCCATATGGACTTGTGGTGTGTCTTTGGCTGGTTACTCACTTTTATGTTTGTACTAGGGCTATCAAATGATTAATCTCATGCTTTTTAATTGCATGTTTACATTTCCATTATTTTGCATTATAAAGTTTTGATGTTCATATTAACCCTTTAAACCCTGAGCAAATTGATGTGATTTCCTTCAGAATCATCAGGAAAAAGGCAATGAGCAACCTGTTAAGAAATGTCATGCACATTGCATTGACATTTGTATATTTCATTTTTTTTTTCTTAAAAAAGTTAGGTAAAATGTTCAGATATTTATATGTATCATAATTATGGATTGAAAATTATGTTACAGATTTAGGTTTATGTTTTAATTTTTTTTTTCAAGAAATTGTCTTTTTTTTCTCTTTTTTTTTACTTTCCCTAAACTAATTTTGGGGTTTGCCTTCTTCCTTTGTTTTTGAGGCCATTTTTTCCCACAGGTTTAAAAGGGTTAACAAGGTAAAGCAATTCTGACCACATTGTCTTGACTGGGAATTCAGATATCTTGAGGTCAGAGGTCAAGGGACCCCTGTGAAGTGGACATGTTGTTTACTTGCCAAAATGTATCCTTCCTTTAGATCATTACTCAGCCCCTGGCATGACATGCAGTGGATCCCTCAGGTCTTCTAGTTTCAGATCATACCAGTATCATGACTCTGGCTTTAAAACTCAGCCTGGTCTATCTCTTAAAGACAGGACTATAGGATCACAATTACCCCAAATAAAAAAGAAAAATAAATAAAAGTCTTATGTATAAACTTTAATTGCATCATGATTAACGTATTAGCGCCCTAATTTACATAAACATTCACAATCCTTTTCATCTGTATCATATGATATTCCAGCTATACACCATCAGAAAAGAAGGTAGAAGGTAGAAGGTAAAAATAATAAATAATAAATTACATTTGTCCTTGATTGAGCTACATCTTTGGAGTTGAAAGATGAGTTGAAAGAGCTTAAAAGCAAACTTATTTTACTTCAATATATTTATTATATTTAATTTTTTTTTTAGGTTTTTCATCTCATATAATTACTGTATGCATGCCAGAGTACTTATGAGATCACAGTTCATTTTGTCTGCTGTTAGTACCTACACCTGTTGCATATATAGGTTCCTTTGTAGTAACTGTGTTAGTGCAGATGAAAATAACTGATGCTTTTCTTGGTTACGGCACACTCACAGCAGAGAGAGCCCTCTCTGACTGGACAAAACTGTCACCGCTATCTTTATTACCAGAAATTATTCAGTCCAGCTGATAAGACACACTTGTGCATACACACAGCAACACACACTGGGAGAAGATGTGCTCCCTGTCGACTGGTTTGGTAACAGCAGGTTTCTGTTCTCCTCTGTACTGCACACCATAACAAAGTGAAGCAGTCCAGTTGGAAATAAAAGGAAAAGCTCTTCAGCTTAGATACTGAGAGAGACACCTCTCACATTCAGTAAGAACAAAAATATTGAATCTTCATTACTCAGTTAGACTGTCAGTTAGTATTATACCATCTAATGTTCAACTAAGCACAACTGACCGTAAAACTCCAGTAATTTGGGGTCAGCCTCAGGGCAGACGAGTATTCTGTCACTAACACTGCTGAACTAAGCAGATTGCTTTATCAGCTGTGTCTCAGCCACGTGACTGTGTGACACTCAGCTACAGTGCACGGCATCCTGTTTACTCTCTTGGCAGAGACGTGCACTAAAAGCTGTTGATGTAGGCCAACATGTCACCTCCGACTATCTTTCCCATTTCCTTTGTAAGTTTTGCTTCTCATATTTAACGTGACTTCTTCCGACTATTGTTGTTCAAAATATGAGAGCAGAGAGAACCACAGTGAAGTGGGACCCCGACCTCTTTTTCTGTGTGTCCAGCGCTGAAATCTTCTCTTGTTTGATAGTTTTCGAATAATCTCTCTCTCTCTCTCTCTCTCTCTCTCTCTCTCTCTCTCTCTCTCTCTCTCTAAGCTAATTTTTGGGTCATTTTTTGTCACCTTTTATTAATTATTTGAAATGTCATGCCAAGGTGCTATTTGGCTTTTTCCCTGTGTTTTTGAAAGAAACTTTTCTAACAATTCAAAGCTTTAAATGCTTGTGATGTCTGAATGGCATGATTGAGTGATTTCAGATAAATATCATTTTTACTTTTCAAAATAAAGCTAGTCAAATTTTTTAATGGTTGACTTCTCTGTGATGAATGGGTTGCATTAAAAAACCAAATAGTAGGGGATTTTTTTCACGCCAAGGACCCCTTAGCTTAGGAAGCAGGGCCCCCTACTTAATATATTGTTTAAAACTAAGTTCCATTACAGATACTGTAAAACTTTAATGAATAGCCCGGGCTGTTATTTGTTTAATCTGCCAGTATTACTGCCTTCTATGGTGTTCATGGTTTCAGTAAAATGCACTGAGTGACTGAATACTAGAGAATCCTGCCAAGCTAACCATGTGCGTAGCATGTCCATATTGCAAAAGGTTTTGACTTTTATACCAGTATGTGTGATCTAAACAGCTAAAAAATTATAGCTCCAGTGGGTAGCTAACAGTCTG
The DNA here is from genome assembly GCF_026936395.1 of Plectropomus leopardus. Taxonomy (NCBI): domain Eukaryota; kingdom Metazoa; phylum Chordata; class Actinopteri; order Perciformes; family Serranidae; genus Plectropomus; species Plectropomus leopardus. The sequence goes on from NC_142180.1 coordinate 2,119,835, forward strand.
GTTTTACACCTCCAAAAAACTTGGTATGGTAACAAGACTTAGCTTCTAATTGAGACAGGCCTTTACATGTCAAAATATGTAGCCACAGTAACGCTAGTAAAAGGGACTGGTCATATAATTGAGATTAGGCTTATATTTGAAGTTTTATGGTAAAATGGGTTCAATGAATAATTCAGCTTTTGCTAATATTAAGTTGAATTCCGGTTAATGTTTTCAGACACATTTTAATTTTTGAAAGAAAAAAATATTATTTATCAAGCAGTAATTTAGCGTTACCTCTGTGGGCCCCCTCATGAAGTTCCAGGCCATAGATCTCAACAACAAACAACTGCATCATGTTATGTTTTCTTTACCAACAAAACAAGATAAAATTCTAATTCTGTTTGATACAATTAGGTATTTTCCTTAAATTGTTCAGCCCTAATTGGGACCAAAACAGGAAAGGTGATGGGTAGATTGTATATTGTAAACACCCTAAAATAGGCAGTTTGCTGTGCTGGCCTTTAACTCTGCAGAGGACGCTGTGAATGTAAGTGCCGACCCAGCAAAAAGAACCATAATAGAGAGGCTTTAGCCTAACAGAGCCCCCGAGCAGAGAAGCTGCTGATGTCTGTGCAATGTTGCCACCACAATAGGCTCAACACATATTTCTACAGCAGCATATTTCAACTGAACACTGGGTTCAGCCAACAATAGTGAGCTCTGACAACACATCGCCCAGCCTTGACATTCAGAGGTCTTATGGACAAACATACCGTGAGAGGATCCGCTATCAGAAACATGTTTGAATCTGCTGCTGTAAAGACTGAAGTGAGGCTGGCTGTTTCTATATAACAGGGTGTGGGGGTGATCATCCCACAAGTGCGATCTTAGACCATGTGCTGTGCAATCAACACACTGCTTTGTGCTCTTCGCTTTACTGCCACTGTTCAGTGTGAGGGTTCACCTCAGTTCACACACATACGGACACACACACACACACACACACACACACACACACACACACACATTTAAGTATAAGCTGAAGAAAAGAGAGTCAACATTTTGAGTTATTTTATCTGATCCAATAATTAAGAAAGAATAGTAATCATAAAGGTTCTGAGAAGTTGGGTAGTAATGATGTATTCATCTTAAAAATCATGACACATTACTCCTCCATAACTGTTTTGTACATTGCCAGCTTTAAATTATAAAGGCAGAATTCTAGCCCATTCTCATTTCATAATCATCAAATACTGCCACTTTTGCAGTGCGTAGAGCATAAGATCCTGACACCAAAAGCCACTTTTCGCGTACTCATGATACCCCGCTGGACAGCGTCAGGTTGAAATGCTGCCTTAAACAACATGATTTAGGGAGGGTGAGTTTGCCTGTAGGGCCAGCAGGAGGGACAGTGGATACATCCAACAAACCCCAGACTTTCGTGTGCATTTATTTATGCACTTATTTATTTATTTTATTTATTTATGTCCCAGCATTGGTTGCTTTTGTTGCCTAAGCATAACCACGCACAGCATAATCCCACCATGTGCTTGCATTGACATCATGGTAGAGGCATCCTGGATCATAACTAGCAGACAGAAAAGGATACCTAGAGCGTAATATGTAAGTAATATGGAAGTCCACTGCAAAGCGGCAATATGTGATGACTTGGGATGACAACGTGTTTGTGACTCTTATCATGGTATTACTCAAAACTTAATTTTGCGATATTGTCTGCTGAAAAATTAAATAAATATATATATAAAAAAACAACTATTCTGCCACATAGAAAGGGGAAACCATTAACAGTACTGTACTGCTTGAGTGATATTTGTTCTCTAGATTTTTTGTTGAAATTGTATCAGCTGTAGTTACCAGCAATTAATAGTGAACTTCAGAATAATGTCGCTGGTACGTGTTAATACTTTACTGCAGTAAAAACATTCTCACATGCCCTATGCTTGTAAACAGTGGTAGTAACTGTTATAACCTTGTCATCTGGCAGGAGACTAGTGTTTAATCAGTAACTTTAACAAGATGCCACATTCAATATAACCACAGTAATACTGATCAAGACATGGCAGGCCTACTGCCAACCTGTTGGTACTTTATATCTCCAGTCTGTACCAATATAAAAAAAGACACGTGAGCTTTCCCAATGATACCGGTGTATACTCAGCATAACTCAAGTTTAAAAACAATGTACAGAGGAAGCAGTGTCACTTTCATCAACCTATAATGTAATAATAATAACATTTCGTAAGATTTCTTTTTTATAATATTGTATCTGCAGTAAAAAAACAAATACTTTGGAAATTGGTGCTACATGACCAGAGAAAACAAAGGAAAGAAGGAGTGTGGCATTCACGTTTGCTCAAAAGGTAGAAAACCTACAACTACCAGAATGCACTGCGCAACAATATATTATGAAAGGCTCTCACATGTGGGTGACAAAATGTAAACTAGTCCGTTTGACACAAAGTCAGCTGGCTGGTAACAATCAGTCTCGTATTATAGACAAAAAGTAAGCTCAAACATGTTTCTGCAAACATTTTAGGAGAGAAATAGTGCCGTTACATAATCTTGGTTTTACTCGGCAGCACTTTGACTGGAGTTCAAAGAGAGAGGTGTTGGGGGCTTCTCTTGATGCACTTCTATACTCTTTGTTCCGGTGGTAGCATGGGTGCTGGGAAATACAAACACTGCGAAAATACAGCCTGTAGTTCGAGCAACACTGCAACAGACAGCTGAACTCAGCCAAATGACATGTTTTGCATCATCCAGCAGAGTTTTGCTGGGGGAGAAACAGGCATATGTTGGTGAGATGGAGGAACGTTTACCACAGTTCAGTTCCACACTTCCACTCACACATATTGCTATGATGCAAAGCTGGTTGAATATCAGCAACGTATCTCTTAAGTTAGATTTCAAATTTCATTGCTGGACTTTAACTTAAAACAGTACACTAACAATGTGGTATTTTGACTATTATTTAAGTAAAGCATGTGAATATATATGTGGAATGCTTCTCTCACCACTGACGTTAAGTTAGTTATTTTGGATAGTGAACAGTTTCTCTGAGAATATTCTCTGTAAACATGTCTGCATCATATCAGTTCATAAATCATAAATGTTTCTGTAGTGTCAGTGTTCCATTTCTGTGTGCTAGTGTTTCTAAACTGACATTTAAGTCAAATATGATAGGAGAATGTGCATTTTGCAAAAGTGACAGCCTGCAGTGGAGAATGTGATGTTATTTTACAACTGAACATGCAGGCTGTAGCACAGATAGGCACAGGTCAGACCCCCATTACTTTCTTAGTAATACGTTAGAAGCTTCTCAGTAGTTTCTTCAAATTTGGGACAAACGTCCACTTGGGCTGAAATGATAAGACGTTTGTGATCATAGGTCAAAGGTCAAGGTCACCGTGACATTTCTGCCTTGGTCTTGTGAACATGATATGTCAAGAATAACATGAGGGAATTTTCTCTAATTTGGCACATTAGGGACACATTTTGGCGAACATTTGGGGAAAAGGTGCTGTACTCATCTCCCAAACCACTGAAGCAAAGGGTGACTTGGATTCAGATGTTAAGAAATGCATAATAAAACCATAAAATGTCTCCATACTGCTCGTCTGAAGTTAAGTGCCAAGTTGTTTTGAAAAATGTCACTGGTATTATGTTTTAGCCTCTAGCTCCTAGTGTGGGAGCCACATTCACATTCACACAAGACTTACAAGAGCTTGCGGTATCTGCACGTCAGAAGACTTCCCCCCACAGAGACAGACTTGCAAGTCCCTTCAGATTTTATATTACTGTGTGTGGGGGAGGCTTCCAGGTAGCATGTAAACACTGGCGTGCAGATACCGCACGCCATTTACTTCCTCAAACTGTATAAAATGCTTAGACTTTATACTAAAGTAATATTCTCACTGAAGTAATCCAAGTGTCCTGAGCCCCAACATGACAAGTTGTTTTGAAAAATCTCACTGGCGTAATGTTATTCGTGTTGTTGGGAGCCACATTCACATATGCACACTCGCACAACACCAGTGCTCTCACTCGCGAGTGTGCATATGTGAATGTGGCTCCCAACAACACGAATAACATTACGCCAGTGAGATTTTTCAAAACAACTTGTCATGTTGGGGCTCAGGACACTTGGATTACTTCAGTTGAGTAGTATGGAGACATTTTGTAGTTTTATTATGAATTTCCTTTAACGTTTGATTCCTGGTCAAAATTTGCTTTGAGTGTGTCTTTTCCCTTTGAACCTCTGCCATTGTTTTGTGGACTACAAAGTTTCCCCCGACTTTCCATCAACATGACGGCGAGTAGATAATGACTGAATTTTGAGTAAGTCTGCAGGTAGCTTGTGGAAAAAATTGGGCTGCACAGTTCTGCCTTCCATTTACCTCCTCAAACTGTATAAGATGCTTAGACTTTATACTAAAGTAATATTCTCATTAATGTCTTAATCTTGTCTCTTTCTTTGACCAACCTACTGCCAGAGGATGTGATACCAAATCATTAAGGTGGGGCAGCTTAAAATGTGAGACTCTTACTTGAGAACTGCAGTGTGGTTTATTAGGGGGAGGACTTGATCTCAGTTGCATATATGATTTGGATATCAGTAGTTTTGATGTTTGACACTAAGCAGATGTTAATGCTTGAAGGATCCTTAAATTCAAATAACTATAGTGTTTTTTCCCCTTACAACAGCAGACAATGCAGATGAGTTCACCTTACCACGTTTAAATTACAGGAACTGGAGCCACAACTCATATGTCTGTTTGGCCTTTGTTTACAAGCCACTTCCCTTGTAAATGAGCGGCTGTAGGTTAGAGCAGGGAGAACTGATAACATGCTTTCTACCAAGTATTATTCAGAATACTGTCTCTGCTGTGTGACATTTACATAGTTTTGGTTCTCTACATAGTGACTGGTATTAGTCATTTGGGTGAAATATTAGAGGAATGTAGAATATTTCTGCGGTCATAGTTTAATCATACAGTCTGTTAACTATGAAATGTTACTGGTCTGCGATGGATTAAAAGTGTCTACTGTTGCATCCTTTCTGTCACACGATGCCCAAATTCCATGGCAATCAGAGGACTGTTTCATGAGGTTAGGAAAACTGACATTTAAAGGTGAATGTTGTGTTTCTGTTAAGATTTTTTCTGGTTTAGTAAAAATCTGGTTTTATTGCCTCCACCAAGAAGATTCTTCTTTTTGGTTTTATTTGGTGGTTTGCTTATCAGCAGGAGTTACAGAAAAACTACGGATCTGATTTTCATGAAACTTGGTGGAATTTAAAAAAGTATTTTACTGATATAAAGACAGCCCTCACATCCAAAAGAGGCCGTCGCTGCATTAGAATGACAAAAATATTTGTGATATTGGTGCAACATGTCCAAAGGAAAAAGAGAAAAAGGACTGTGGCGTTGGCTTTTGCTTCAAAGGCAGAAAATCTTCAACTAAAATAATGCATCAAACCAATAAAAGCTCCTGCTGGTGGGTGATGTAATTCTTCCTTGTCTGTACGACACACTGACGACTGGCTGAATCTTGTGTTACAGTTAAACAGTTAGCTAAAATATGTTTCTGAAAACATTTGAGTTGAGAAAAATGTATTTCATGAACAAAAATCTTAGTTAATGTTTGATCAGCGCTTCTTAGTTTTACTGTTTGATCTCGGTTTCTTCGGCCCGTGTTTTCACCGTGCAGGCAGCAGTATGGTGCCCACTTACTGTTCTCAAATTCTCAACATTGAAAACGGGGCATTGAAATATGTTTCTAAAATTATTTTAGGTGAAAAAAATACGTATTGCCATTATATAGTCTTGATTAATATTCAGTCAGCACTGCCCAGTTTTACACTTTGATAGGATTTCGGTCAGAGTTTGAGAGACAAAGAGAGGAGTGGGTCTCTCTCGATCTGCTGTATACTCTTTGAATCCATCTTGGCAGCATGGTTGGTGGGAATTTAATTATGTGACAGAACGCTTTGTAGTTTGTTATACTGAGGTGATGTTATTGTTAGTTATATCTTGGCACTGGTTAGCTGGAGGGAAGTTTACTACAGTTAATCTACACATACTACCCACATTTATATTTTTGAAAGTTTATGTAGAATAAACATACAATTTTGTTATCAGACTGTTCTACAAAAAGAACGGAAAAAAATCAATATTTTTGATGACATAAATGGGAACTTTTAAATTAAACATTAAATTCTTCTTTGAACACACACACACCTCATAGGCCTCATGGGCACCACCTGCACTGCCTGTATTTATGCCCCTGTACCTGCCCTCCTGTATGGAGTCAGTTATACGGACAGCCTTCAAATTTGGATTTAGTTACCCAACCAGAGAGAAGATTGCTTCAATCACCGATCTGATTGCAGAACTTCAAGTAGAGTGTCAAATTAAAGCTTTGACTTTAGGTCAATTACATTACAGTGTCTCTCCTCACACAGTCATCTGCCAGAAAGCAGTGTTTCTACATCCTTGTATGAGCCATCTTTTCCCCTAAACCTTATTTTAACTTCAACTTAATTCTCACTAGTGTGGCCATATCATTGGTTGTCAACTACAGTAACCTCATATCCTAGATCAGTGTGGAAAGCTGTCTCTTTAGTAGCCAGATTTGAGCAAAAAAAAAAACAAATTCAACATCAGTGACATCCCACTTGAATTTTGTTTTTAAATCTTTTTTTTAAACTCAAAAATATGAAAAGTTCTGAAAAACAGTAACAATGAATTCTATACCAAAACCATAGATAAAATATATTCAAAAGTATAGAGTGAACACAGGTCCTTTAAATCTTGCCCTGTGCTTTGGAGATTTGTCTATTGTATAAAATTATCCACATTATCCACTATTTAGTTGTCTGACTTTGTCATCTTGAAACATCCAGCTTGTTTTCTCCCCCCTCTCACCTCTCTTAACTCTGTTAGTCTGTGACTGCAAGCTGACACCTGTAGCCTCCAACACTGGAAGGTATTCTAGACTTCATTTAGAGTAACACCCTTCAGCACAGACACACGTACACAGATACACACACACGGTGTTCCTGACTTACCGGGCTGTTTGTGAGTCCAGTCCAAGTGTCGTGTAAAGTACAGATAAAGCCTTCTCCTCTTCGCTCAGCTCCTGGAAACTCAACCTCCTCTTCTATCTGTTCATCTGTGACACTCACTTTTTCTGCCTCACACTTTCCAGCTTCCCCTTTTTCTTTAACCATCAACACTTTTTGCCACTCACATTTTCCTCTTCTTTTTTCTCTCACCTCTCCCCCTGTCACATGCAGTAGCCCACCTCACCAGTTAAGCAGATGAGAGCTTCACATGTGTGCTCTAAATGCTTTGAAGGTCCCAGTGTTAGTGAGCACTGTGTGAGAGAGAGACTGTGTGTGCTGGGTGTGTTTGTGTGTCTTGTAAAGGGGGAGGAACCACTGGCTGTTCCTCTTCTTAGACACTCTGTTTATGAGCACATGGGAGGATTTTTACTTCTGGATGAATGAGTTCCTAACAGGTACAGGAGTTTGACGTCCAGCTACTGTGGTCATTGTACCAAGATTAACATTTATTGAAAGTCAGCGCTAATCTATTTATTTATGTTATTTTTTATTTAAAAGGGACACAGAATGTTAATGAACACAAATAAAATACAAATATAAATATGCAGGAATTTACACCTGTAGGCACTTGGCAGGTAACAGACAATATAAATAAATAAATAAAGAACGAAAGAGAGAACAATACAATGAATGTTAGCAAGCTGGGCTAGCTGGTTTCCACTTACTGAAGAGAAAACTAAACCTGAGTCTTTCCACGTGTTGACAAAAGAACCAAATACCCATGTAAATTAATTTAACCCTTTAAAACCTGAGCAAATTGTTTTCATTTTTTTTCAAATACATGGGAAGAAGGCAACTTCACAAAAAAAATAGCAAAATATGTAGATAAATAAATAACTATAATCTAATCTATCTAATGTTTTCAAAAGAAATGAAACCAACTTTCTGAGGTTCTAAAGCTTTAAATGCTTGTGAAAGGCATCTGAACGCAGCACAACAAAACTAATGTCGATCCAGTTTCTAAAGGGTTAATTATAACTCTTTACATTAATTTAAAACCCAATTTCCCAGACTGAAGCGTCAGTAAAAGCAAAAGCCCTGTCCCAAACAGGAAATTGTTAAAACTCAATTCAGTGCATTCAGGATCATTTACACCCAAATGGAACTTTATGAAATTTTAATGCGATAAGCCTCAAGAAGAGAAAAAATGAGGTTATTAATGAGGATTCTTTGGGATTGTTGTCTTTGGGACTCTGTGCTGTTTACAGGGAGGGAGAAGTCATAAGAATGAAATCAAAGAGTTGGAATAGTATTTTTTACAAATGGGTATAAAGCAGGTCTGGGTGTTGGTAATTTTACCAGACTATAGTGCCGGTATTATACCTTCCTGATTACTGATCAGTTTCAGTGAGAAAAAAAGGATGATTGTAATGATTTGATAGAGATCCATGATGATATTGGCATGTCAGCTACAATATGGCAGATACAATATGCTGATTTCTGCAGTTATCATAAACAAATGGTTTTTTTTCACTGACAAAGTGAACCTGTACAAAACATCAACCCTACGTTGGAGTTTCTTATTTTGCACAGTGGATGATTATATACACTGAAGCATTGTATTTCACAGTAGTGACATCTGTGAACATTAAAAGCAGATACAGAAGGATTCCAAGACCATAATATGTAAACACTAAGGTCCACTGCAAAGCTGCGATATATGATGACTTGAGAACATGTTGGAACTATTCCAACACTCCAAAATTGTGCTTTACACTATCTAATCAAAGAATAAATGAAGAAGATTTTGAATCTTTTTCTGTGCTCAATATTACATTTCACCCTGCACCAAAACAGTACTGATGGACCAAAGTGCCTGTCACTATAAACAGTTATACACAAAGGTTCTTTAGTGAAATGTTAGCAGTTTGTATAACCATTCCTTTACTTGGAACCACTTTTGTTGGCAAAGAACATTCAATCAGCATTTAGTAATGTTCAGCAATATATAGAAAGCATGTTCTCAGAGATGCATCAGCTGATCCACACATCATGTGCAATAAACCTAATCTGGCTGTATGGCGACAGCAGGATAAGTCTGTGTCTGTGTGCATGAGCACATGCGTGAAATTATACAAATCAGTGCCAGCACTTATGTTGCGTAGCGGGCTACACAGTCAGGTAATGAGCACAACACTGGCCCTCTGTGTCTCTCTACTTGTCCACATTCTTAGTTCTAACAAGGTTAGAGAGAGGTGCTTCACTTACAGTCTGGGCCTCGCTCAAGGCTTTGCAGTTGCGGTACAGATCTGGAGCAACGACAAGAGAGACCTAAAAAGTTGTTGCTCAACATGCACGAGTTTGCACACAGATAAACATTTCTTCCATTTCCTGTTTGTATGTGATATGACAGGTGGGAGCATCAAATGCATTTGAGATTTATTGACTAGTAAAGTTGTTGTGTACATCAAACAGCCTTTTAGCACATCTCTGTGGGCTTGTGGTAACAAGTGGCCACGTGTAACGGACCATTACTGGCTGTATTTGCTTTGTTCCACTTGATTTTCTTTTATGGATATGATAAAGACTTTAAACAGCCCTCTCACCAGAAAAAATGTTGGCATTGTAAGTTTTAGCAAACGTTAACATCTGTACGTTTCATACGTTTTGACATAGTTCAGATTACATGTAAATGAGGTGAGTCTCTCATCAGGAGGAGAAGGGGATGGTAGATGACGTGATATCTAGGTGAGATGGCACCTTGACAAGACCAACAAAAGCTGGTATTTTTGTTAATGACAATATGGGACATTTCCAGCTGTATCCATAGCAACCAAACCACATATTTCAAGCCTTAAATAAAATTGAAATTACAATGTAACAAAATGTAAATTTTCAACTCTACATTTGAAATGTATAAAGATAATGTACCTGTGGTTTGCATAAAAGTACGTTGCCAACATTTATTATGACAATCGGATTGCTTTTAAAAGGAAGCTGTCCCAACTGCAGGTGTCACCATGAGGGGAAATTTTTACACATTAAGGTCTGTTTACACATTACAAGGAGTACTAAGTACTCATACTGTGAAAACAGTGATAGAATGTTCTCTTTAGCCCTCCAAGATTAAACAGAGACCCCCGGCGATGTCATCAGTGTTGTCTCAGCTTCGTCTTGAGGATTAAGTAGACTGAAGACATCGGAGCCAGCGAATAGGGATGACATTATTCTATGGGTTGACATGGACGTTAGCATTGCCCTGGTTCCCTTGTCAAAGACAAGACAAGTCAAGAATTTTTCCATTGGGTTTTGGATCATTGCAGAAAATAAGCTCTGTGGTAAAGAAATGTTTATGATACTTACACGTTTTGTTCATAAAGAAAATCTGCACAAATGAACACCACTTTCAGGATTTTTGAAGCTTAAATGTCATTCCAAGAAATAAAATGCTAACATTAGACTATAAACAAGCTACACCAGTCACATGATTCTGACATTCTGTACTCTCATTTTGCCACTTGTGGGCAGCCGCCTTTTTTAAGACACATAAAAGCTTTAAAGTTCAAAGGGTATCTGTACTAAATTTTGCGCCAGTCCATTCCACAGTTTAGGTCAGGACATTAAATGTCTCATTTTAGTTCGACAGACAGACGTTTGCATTCCTAGAAACTCGCCTGATCTAAAAAGTTGGCTTCTTCTGGGTGGAAGGATTCCAGTTGCATTGATTAAGCAACTCATGAAAGTTGTACATGAATGTTGAAGACTTGCTGAAAAATTAAGCAATATTTTCAAAATGTCGATAAAACACAATTGCGAGATGACTGCATTTCCATTGAGTGATGTTCTGCAACTTCTTCTCTAGCCATAACATTCCAGTAACCATGGTGATGGATGTTCAAAACATTAGCAGGTTTATATCTATTGCAGCCACCGCACTCGCCGTCATTATTTCCAATCCAAGACCACGTAAGCGTGTTATGGAGCCATAATGGAAATGCCGAGCCACGTATTCGTGGGAGTCTCCACATATAAGGGATTTCTGGGAGATGAAAGTCAACAATTTCACAGAGGAATTGTGGATTCAACACTTCAAATCTTATACGATGTAATAACACCTCTTGTTGCTCCTGCTGCATCATGAGGGAGCCAGTTTCAACCAACAAGCACAAAGCCATAGCACAATGTGACCTAGAAAAGCCAAAAAAGTGTTTCCATTGCAATTTTGCAAAATATGGCTTTTTGATAGTACCTGAAATAAAGCATAAAACCCTTTTTTTGCAATAAATGGGAGTTTTTTTAACTGATGTGTTTCCATTAGATATATTTTATATTTGCTCTTTCAAGTTGCGCAAGTTGAGGGTTAATACAAACCCACCTAAAGTGACAAAAACCCTCTTAATGAACATTAATAGAAGGATGCAATTACCAATTTAGGAGAAGATATTATGGAAACAGTGACTGAGTGACTCTAACTGGAGAGTTCTTATCTATGACTGGAACAAGGAAATAATGCCATTTTTTCCACTGCTTCTTCTCATTCTGCTGTTCTATGTAATGATATTTATCTGTTGGGTGACAAATCCTGATACAGTCTGATCTCACTGCTGCTCTTTCAAATACCCACAAAACGCTCTCTGCTTGATGAAAACATCATTACTGCTGCGCTAACTTTGACATTTATCGTAGTGTACTGACTGATTGCTTTATTTGCCACTTTGCACAAAGATCTTATGAGAGAAATTGTGGATGAATGGATCAATTCATATTTTTTTGGGTAAAATTCTGCTTAAAGGTTTTCATTCTGCTTTGCTCTGTGTTAGAAATCACCCTTTTCTTTGCTTTTTCTGTGCAGACACATAATGACTGAGCTGATTGAAACAGAGAGGCTATATGTGGAGGAGCTGCAAAGCATCATGGAGGTACAGTATGCCTGCTTGCTGCAGAATTTTACATCACATCACTTACAATCAAAACATCTACAGTCATATTCTGCCAAGTTGAAGTGTTCTCTGTAGACCTTAATCTCTGCTCTCAAAACTGTTTTCAAATATTGAAAATGCTACTGTAATTCACTCATTAAAAGAACATTATGGTAACACCTGGCTCTTATTAATCATAGTCGAGGTCATTTGGCTATTCTCTAAAATTCCCTAAGTTTGTCATTGTTGTGCAATAACAGCGAAAAGAAACAAGCAGAGCATTAGAGACATTTCACTTTTGCTCGCTTTTATTGTACTCCCATAACCACCACCAAGTGGTTTAGTTAATCTGGCTAAATTGTTGGCTTACCCCTTTTTTTCACTTTGAAACATGAGCAAATTGGTTGAATTCTTTCAAAAACATGGAGAATAGGCAATGAGCAACTTAAGAAGAAATAAGCCAAAAAATTTGCAAAAATAAATAAATAAATAAATTACATTACTTATTACCTAAAAATTAAAAAACAAAACAAAAAACAAAGTTTTAAAAAAAGGACTTAAGTACTTAAAAAGTGCTTAAAAATCCTAATAATTTTGTAAAATAATTTTGAATATATAATTGTATATATAATTTTTAAATATAGAATTTTGAACATTTTTACTCAGTGTTTTAAAAAATAATTTTCCATATCAGCAGTTTGCATGTCATTGCTTTTTTCCCCATGTTTTAAAAAAACAAAACAAATTGCTCAGATTTTGAAGGCTTTAATACTTATGATAGCACTTAACGTAGCACAAAAAAGTGGTGTCGAACCAGATTTCAAAGGTTTAAAGCCATAGTTGGTAACTTTTATAAAAGATAACTTTGTTTCATAATTGTTGAAATAATTGCTATATTCACACTCAACACTAAATAAGCCAGATAGTATGTAAAAAAAATCATACTTCTCTGCCTGCTATATTACCCTGTAGCATGTCTAATGGCAACTATCAATCATGTCACTGCTTGTAAACTGCAGCCACACGTCAAACTAGACAAGATTAAGACTCTGTTGTCCCTGAGGGGAGATTTTTACTTTAAGTACTGTACATTGTCAAACAACGGCAAACACAGCAGCACACAGTTCCTACATGTGCAACTATATATAAACTGTTCACTGGCACATATTAACAACATAGATAAACACCACAGTTGTAACACAGACGGGGGTGCAGAGTCAGGTCTATTCAGTGATGCCTATTTTTTAACCCTTTGAAAACAAAACAAATTGGCTTGTTTTCTGTCAAAAAAAGAAAGAAATTAGTAAAAAAAAATAATGAAAGGACAATTATCTGAAAATAAGCCAAACAAACTGAAATTAATTAAAAGTTACAAGAAAATTAAGAAAGAACAACAATATGACAATATGGTTTTCTGGGCATTTTTCCCTGTTATTGGATAATACCAAATAATCCCCCCAAGCTAATTTTCTGGTCATGTTTTGGTCACCTTTCATTGCTGGCCAAGTTGCTCATTGTGTTTGCCTTGCTTATGTTTTTTCTCCTGTTTTCAAAAGAAATCCAGCCAACTTTCTCAGGTTTCAGAGGGTTAAATGCTTGTGAAAGGCGTCTGAATGCAGCACAAGAAAACTGATGTTGATCCAGGTGTTAAAGGGTTAAGGCTCTTATGGCCCCAGGGATCACTTAGTAATGAAATAAAAGCCAAGTTATATGGACATGTTTAATTTTCTTCAACCCTTTGAAACCTGGATCATCGTCTGTTTTCTTGCTGCCTTTAAGAGGCCTTTCACAAGCTATTTGACCTTAAGAAACCTAAGTAAATTGGTTTCATTTCTTTGGAAAAGATTGGGATAAAGGCAATGACCAATTTGGCAAGAACTGTCCCAAAATTGCTTAAAAATGTGACATGAAACATATCTAAAATTAGTTTAAGAAAGAGGGAGGATTATAAGAAAAATATCAAAAAAATAGGGAAAATTTACCCCAAACTATATTTATTATTACAATAAAATAATTACAATAAAAATAAATACTGATTCTTTTTACCACCTTTTCACCATTTTTTTGTTTGTCTTCTACTTTTTCTTAATTTTATTCATTTATTGCTCATTTTCAGGTAATTTTGTTGTAGCTCTTTTTTAGTTTTATTTTTTCACTAACTTCTGAACCATGTCTTGTTATATTGCTTGTTGCCTTCTTCCCATGTTTTTAAAAGAAATCAAACCAATCTGCTCAGGTTTCAAGGGTTTAATTTACATTAACTAAAGTATTTACCATTCATTTGTAGTATCTGTGTCTGAAATAGGCATGAAGTTTGGATTGATAATTAAAAATGCATACAGCATGCACACATATCTACACTTCTATCTATACTTTTTGTATTATACAGATGTCTTAAGTATGAGCAATGGTGCAGTCTTATAGATTGACCTTTCCAGCAGTATGTAAACGAGGTCCATCTTGACCATTCTTCCACACAAAATGTGCTTTAAAAAAATCAAGCTTTAAAAAAATAACAAAAATATAAATTAAATAATAAAAATAATAAACTTTTTCAGGTATTCATACTACTTTACCATCTTCTAACAAAGTCAAGCAAGCATTGCAGTATAGCGTCAGCTTTTCAACAAGCTTAAACATATTCCACACAATTAGTAACCGTCAACATTTTCATGACATTAATAATTATTAATCCTATTCAAACTTTTTCAGGTATTCATACTACTTCACCTTTAGGTAATTAAAGCAAGCATTTCAGCGTAAGATATTCAGCATGAGCATTGCAGCGTAGCATAAGCTGAGCATTCACAGCCGCAATTTCTTCAGAAATTGCATTTTCTAGTTATTTCCAATATACTATATGCAAAAATAGTTTTGCAGCAACATTTACCGTGCACCTAGTGGAAATAGCATGTATTTTCTGTATATGCCAAATATGGTAAAAGTGACGTCATAAGGTAGAAAATAGTAATAATGATAAATTCCAAGAAAAAGTCCAGATTGACACCCAGAAATAATACAAAGCATGTTTTTATGCTTTGATGCTGTGGGATCAAAAATTGCAGTTTGAATGGGTTTCAATGGCAACAGTATGAATGTAACAGTTTAGTTTCCACAGTGTATTTCAGACTTATTGTAGGAGCTGAGGGGTTTTTCCTTATTCGATGTGAGGGTCTGAGGACAGAGGGATGTTGTATGCTGTAAAGCCCTCTTAGGTGAAATGTGATTTGTGATAATGGGCTTTATAAATAAAACTGACCTAACTTTACTTGAGCTGGAAATTCCAAGATTAAACAAAAATACACAATCTTGCCAAAATGTATGCCACATGCCAGAATTATCACAAAAAAAAAAGAATGGAAAGCCTATAAAATGCGATTAACATTCCCTAAGGGTTAATGATCATGGAACAAACAACATAGGTATGGAGTTAAAAGTAAAAAAAAAAGGATAATAGAAAGAAGAAGGATGGCTTGTCTTCTGATTCTGATGTGGCTTTTGGTATTTTATCAAATGATATTTTATCATTTCAGCTGAGAAATTCTTAATGTTAGTCCAGACTTCCAGCAGCACTATGACTACTGATGCATTCCTGAGATCAGTAACCTCATTAATTGCCTTTGAGTCTAGTTCACCTCTTTTACTCTTAAATTCAACCTTCAGACTGCTGTCAGTGTATGAGCTTCACATGATCTTCTGGGTTCAAAACGTCCAATCAATTTCCTGTTGGATTACACACGCATAGAGCAGTGGTGCAATTTTTCTCTCACAGCACAGTTTACAGATTAAATAAGCATGGTATGGTTGTCTATAATTCATTGAGCCAAGGTTAAGATTCTGTTTCTCATATTGTCTCAGGTTGAAATAATTAGCTGACATGTTCTGCTGACTTGCCAGTTAATTAATTTATGGCTAATTCTTCTGTTCGCCTTAGTTTTCTTCTTCATTTTCTCATAATTCCACCCCTCTCCTCCCTAGGGTTATTTTGCAGAGCTGGATAACTCTGAGCTCAGCCACCTCATCCCACCATCTCTGGAGAACAAAAGGGATGTGTTGTTTGGCAATCTGCCGGAGATCTATGAATTTCACAACAGGTAGGTGGAATGCATTTCGTACACTGCACTGCAATGTTGCACACTGGAATCACTGATATCTGTAATAAACCCACCGCAGGATGGTCAGAACCCTGTGACAAGAGTCACAATAATTTCATTTTTTCCATAAAGTGAAGGTCTAGCAAGCCCTCATATTATAAGTATTAGCCTACTGTATTCATTTCATAATCAGAGACCTGGTCATTTTTTTAATGCATCTTCATCAATTTAATTTTTTGAGTCATTAATTTTCTTTACCATGCTTAATTGAAAGGAACAAAACAAGCTATTCCTTTACACAAACATCTAACATAAAGCCACATTAGCATTCTTTCAGTCTTGTAATTATATTGTACAGGGTGATTTACAGTTGTGTGTAAGCCTACCACGTGGTCTACACTGTGTTAGTTACACCTCCAAATCGCCAGTCGGTGGAGTTTCTGTGAAGTTCTGCAAAGTTTTATTGATTTAAAAAAAAACACCCAATACAGACATTTAACATGGCCTAATGGCAACAATTTCAAACACAAAGCGAGCTAATTAAAACGCAGAAGCTTCACAGACAAACCATGTGTTCATACAAAAATGATAATGAAATACAGTAATATCATTATTTATATAGCACCTTTAAAAACAGAGTTTACAAAGTGCTTTGACAAATAAGGCAAAGCAGAAGCAACAAGGAGTGTTGCAGAGGCAACATAATAATAAAAGGCAAAAAATAACACTGAACTAAGGCCAGACTAAATTTAAAGTAGAATTAAACAAGAGAGAAACAAACCACGCCAGTAAGAGTAAATACAATTAAATTAAATACGACAGTACTAATAGAAGTAAACATGAAGAAATGCAGAAATGCAGAAATGCCCCCCCCCCCACACACACACACACACACACATACATACACACACACACACACAAGAAAAAAGGAGAAAAAACAGAAACATTAAACTACTTCTTGCTGAAGTATGCATAAATAGTTCTTCCACACAGTCCTCAGGGGCCCATGGGGTCAGGCATTTTCCCCTCCACATTTAAAGCACAGTGAGACTTCAGTAACATGACATGTTTGTCTTGTCTTGTCTTGTCTTGTCTTGTCTTGTCTTGTCTTGTCTTGTCTTGTCTTGTCCTGTCTTGCCTAAATCTCTGTTCATTCACTATTAGAAAAAAAAAAAGAAAGAACATGTCATAAATATACTGTAAAATTAGCAAAACAATTGAAACGAGTTTAGTAGTTCTGCTTGAAGAAATGGAAACAGCATCTCATGCTTTATTTTGTGGTTTACTGTAACATTTTGTTCAGTATGGTGGACTCTTCAGTCTGATGTGTGTGCAGAGGAGTGTCGGTGTGGATGCACTGTGACAGCAGACAGACAGCTCCTCTTCATCGTCACTGTCAACTCAATACAAAATTTCAGTTTCAGTTCAACAGCAGCACCCAAGCCTTGTTTGTAGTCCTTTTGTGTCAGTTTCAGTGACATTTTGCAGGTAAACCAGAACTCTCTGGAGCTGCTGTTGAATAAAAAATCACAACTGAAATTTAATTTCCTCCACCTCAGTATCTATTTCAGTCTGGGAATCTTGTTCCTGTGTTGGAAGGGTGGGGGCCTTTACATGTCTGTGCCCAGGGGCCGTCTCATAGTCTGTCCATGATTCTGAGTACAATCGAAGTTCACATCAGAAGCCACCCTGGAAAACAGTTATATGAAGTACTACATGCATACAGTGACAAAACTTTGGTAAAACGCAGGGGATTTAAGGGTAATGGGGGCTTGGCCCTGACCTCTGTAGGGGGTCGGGGGGAATCCTCCTGGATGAAGTTTTTTTGATATTATTATTCACTCCGGCATCTTGTTTACCCTTAAAAACTTAAAAATATATATACACACACACACACATATATATATCCTACATATTTAGACCCTGGGCTATGTAAAAATATTTGTAGAATATGTAAGACCACCCCGCTGAAATTACAGCAGGTACTTGGTGAAATGAAAGACATTTGTTTATTTCATTTTTGTTTCTTCTTAAATTATATGTATATGATATACACACATTTCAGTTTTTTAAATGTTAAAAAAAAACTATGCAGGTAAAAGGAAAGCAGCACTTTAACGCTGTGAAAGATGGCCCAAAATGAGCAAGATTTGAGAAAAAAGTTGTACTTGACATTTCCCTAGATATATTGTGAATTTTTACATTTTCTTCTTCTTCTTTCTATTGCTCATTTCCCTTTTTTTCCATGTTTTCTGAAAATTCCAACCAGATTGGTCAGGCTTCCAGGGTTTAAACATTTAGGAAAGGCATCTGAACGCAGTACACCAATATTTATAGGCTGCTTTGTTAAATTTGTGCTTCTTCTTTCAGTAGTCTTCTCTCTCACTTCCACATCTGTTGATCCATGGTCTGCATTCCAGCTTCTCTGTTAGCTGAAGACAGACTTTTACACACACACACACACACACACACACACACACACACACACACACACACTAACTGGTTAAGTGAGTTCTAGGCGTCCCAGCGATCACAGCGATCAGGACTAACGTACTTTATTTAAGTAGTAGGCAGAACATCAAATAATCTGTGTGAGGACGGCGCATCTCTGTGTCTTCCAGTTAACGTCTCATTATTTCCCTGCAGTTAAAGCAGACTTTAACTCTTACAGAGACAAAGTGTTTTGTAACCACACCTACAAGTGCTGATAATGTCTCATAAACCTCGTTACACAGGCAGTATTACATAACTATAAACAGTCACTGTTTCCATCATCATCAGTTGTTGCTGTGGAGGTCAAAGTCTATCTTCATATAATAAATATAGTTAAATATAGTTTTTATCTGTGAGTTGGAGGGGACCTTTGCTCTTGTATAGTCAATCTTTATCAATTATCTCCATAAACTGGATGATGGAATGAATAAAATCAAAAAATAAAGGTGTAAGACCACACCCCCCAAATTACATCAGGTACTAAGTGTAATAAAAAGTTTTTTTTATTGCATGTTATCTGTTAATACTCAGCATATCTTCTTACATTATAACAAGTATATAATATACAATTTATTTATTTTTTTTAAATGTTAAATTAATTTAACATTAATTTGACAAATAATTAAAAGTATTAATTTTAATTTTTTAAAACATTTTTACATCTGAAGCTTTTTAAATCCCCACACTTAAAGGCTCCAGGGTATCCTGGGTCAGGTTAATGATGTGAGCACTACAGGTAAAATTAATTTTTTTGAACTTGGATCTGCAGTTTATGTTGAGAACCATGCCAACAATATTCCCCGTCCCACCTGCAACCATTGCAGCATCACAGTAAATTTTACCTTGCCAATTATGGTCCTGTAACTCGTATATATACTGTATACTACTACAGCCACGCTTACGGCTGCAACTGCTACGACAAACGTCAGGAGTTGTGTGTGAGAGTTGTTCCTTCAGCTATTGGATTCTTGAACAAACTGTAGACCTAGTTGCCCTGCACTAAACAAGGACTGATGAACTCTTAGAACTTTTGATGACATCCTGTGCATGTATAATGTGTTTTATTATTGTATTATTTAAAATGATGTATGTTAGCTGTGCTGAATACTGTTACCAAATACTGAAAAAACAAATTGCCCTTCAAGGGCATTAAAGACTTCTAAACTAAAACTACTATACTACTACTGTAAGATCATATCGGAGCCTGTATTTAGGATTCGATCATGGATAGTTTTTTCATTGTTTTTATTTAAGGTCTTGTTTTGTAGTTTAGTATTTTTCTTAGTGTTTATAACATAGTAACATTTTGCTTAGCACTGGGGCACTTTAATTGTTTTATCTTCATGTTATGGTTTATTCTGTATGTTGTCTGAAAAGTGTGATAATGGATGCCTTGCACTTCATACTGCAAACCAAATCGACCTCCCATCATAGCTCTGCCTGCTAAACCCAACCCAACATAGTTATTATCAGACTTTTTGTGGCCCTCAAATAATCAGTTTGCAGTGGCAGATCACCCAAAATGTGATGAATGCAATTTTCTTCAATAATGGTGCTACAATGTCACACAGAAGTAATCACAAATAGGTGGCTCCTGTTGATTTTGTCAGCTAAAATGGTGAGTCACAAGATCATTTTATCAGCCGTATCTTGCACACTAATGCTAACTCCCCCTTCAGCCGATATTCTAATGTTTCCATGCTGGTTTATTAGCAAACCCTGTATGAGGGTCTTGGATATGCGCTTGATGTCTACATGCTTTATATGATGTGAAGATTAAAGCTTTTGTCTTTGTCCCAGTTAAAAATGTCCACATCCTCATCAGCTAAAAAACATGGAAAGGAAGAACAAAACTACCCCTTATTGCAGTGTAAAGCCTGTTACTGCTAGTATTATTTTAAAATATTATAGGTAAAAATCATAATTTATAGGTTATTTGGTCTAATATAATCCTGTTTGGATGCTAAGTAATGGAATTAACTCTTAAGGACTGTTAGGCACATTTCACATGCTTTGCATTCTTCTTTTTTTTAAATTTTGGTTGTGTTAATGTTACAAAATTACCTTGATGAAAGTAGACAATAACATTAATATATAACATTTTTTATAGCCTGATTCTAAAAGGTGCATTTTGTATGCAGAGAAGTATAAGCGTGAGTATTTAACACTACACAAAAAACAATAATGTATAAAAATCAATGTTGCTGCTGATCATTGACAAATCCTAGGCTGTGATAATCAAAAAGGAATTATCTATTTAGCATGTAGTATATTGAAAATAATTCATTTTTGATGTGTTTTTTTTTTTATCTAAAAACATTAAACAGGTGAAAATTCTGAAAATTAATGAATATTTTTTATTTGTGATCAGTCATGATGTTGGTTTAAAAAAATCAACACAGTGAGAGTAAAAAAATCATATTAATGTTTAATATTTTTAAAAGCTTGATTTGGAAAAGTGCATTTTGTGCACAGAGATATGGGGGTGTGTAATATAAAAGCCAGCCCTAAGGGTTAAACATGTTAGGTTTAGGCTTTATTATTTGTATTTTCAAACAGTATGTTTCACTTTTGCAAAAGAAAAGGCTTTAAGGTTGAGGACGAGCTTAGAGTTTAAGAATTCTGTCCCAGCTCAACGTATCCTCACACAATGGTTCTCATTTCATATGATAATGCACACACAGTGGTTTCTTTCATATTGTACAAATTAATGCCCCAAGAATGACATCCTTAACATGGAGTTAAGGAGGTTAGGTTTTGGAAAAGAAACATTGTGATAACAATGTACCTTAAATTGATTCAATTTTCACTTGATATTCACACAGTTAGAAACACTGGTCTTCGGAGAAAGTATTCTCTGTGCATTGTTCACTTGATCACAGCCTTTCAAGATATGTCAGCTATGCACACATTGCTGGCTTATCATTAGATTTTTATTGATACAAATTTTGTTGCACTACTTTTTGTAAAACAAAAACAGCCTGGAGTGTAAGGTCTTGAAAGGCACTTGTTCTAAAACAACCTGTAAAGTCAAAACAAAATGTATTGTCCATGCTCACTGGCTTTAGGAGTTGAGCTGGTTATCTGTATACTGTAGGCAGCTGTCACTTACATGAGCATGTTAACATGTTTAGTCTACATTTGAGGAACACTCTACTGAATAAATTCTTCATAAATGTACACTTAGGTAGTGAGCAAGGGGCTTGTCTTTCCATTATGGCTCCATAACTCGCCTATGTCGCCATCGACTGGAAATAAAGATGGCTAGTGTGGTTGCTGCAATAGAAATAAAGCTGCTAATGTTTTGAATATCCATCACTCTACTTAATGTTATCACCAGAGGAGAAGTCAGAAAACATCACTCAGTGGAAACACAGACATCTCACTATTGTGTTTTATCAACATTTTGGAAATATCACTTCAGTTTTGTACACGTCTGTAATGGCAAACTTCCTAGTGTGTCCTCAGTTTGATTTTTCCCTTCTTAAAGACTTGTGCCTACATTATAACAAATAATCATGTTTTATAGACATGAAAGCTTAACTTGAGTGAATATGTAGGCAGCATATGGACATATTGGAGCTGCAGAGCTCTGGTTTGTGTTTACATCCTCAAACTGTAACTCCACCCTGTCTACACGTACAAACACAAGAGTCCTTGCCGACAAGATAGTTATTCAAAGCTACAGTCAACAAGCAGAAAAGTTCAGAGACATCCCAGGCAATTTGCAAAGTCCCCAAAGGCCTGGACCAAAGATTTGTTCTTCTTCTTACACTTCCTTTCCTATCTCCCTTGCTTTCTGTTTTGTTCCTGAGTTAGCACTCCTCTATCGGTACAGTCACAGTGAGAGTGTGAGTGGAGCTGACAGCTTATAAACTGAGGGACCAAGATGCAAAATACTGTGGGCCCTTTAAAGGAGCATTTCAGTGTTTCAGAGAAGAAGAAGAAGTATTTCGTTGATATAAAGAGAGGCCTCACATAAAACTGGTCGGTCTCTGCAATAGAATGGTGCAAATACTTAAGAAGAAAACAAAGAAAAGGGGTGCTTTTGCTTAAGAGGTAGAAAACCTACAAGTACCAGAATGCAGTGCGCTGCTTGAGATAATAAAATTTTCCTGCTGGTGGGTGACATAATGCAGACTTGTGTGTTTGAGACAATGGTGGCAGGCTGGCAAAAATAATCTCATATTACCGTTAAACGGTAAGCTAAAACATGTTTTTTTTCCAAACATTTGAGGTGAAAATAGACAATTCAGTGACAAGTTACATTTGCTTTATTTTAGTGTTTGACTGTATTTTTACCCACTTCCGATTCACAAACTCGGCAGCACAGTAACATAATCTTGGTTTGGATTTTATCAGCGCTGCCTAGTTTAGATAGAGAGTTTGCTAGAGGGAGGGGAGAGTCAATCTCTTGGTCCACCTCTTTTTGTCCATAATGGTGACATAGAATATAAAAATGCAGAAGCACAGTCTGTAGTTCAGGCAACAGCCCTAAGAGCCAGTACTCTGCCGGATGACGTAAATACGCCAGAGGGATATTTAGACACTGGTTTGGGTTGCATACTACCTACTTTGTATTGATACAAAGTTGGTTGAACATTGGCAAGGTATCCCTTTAAGAGAGATAGGATACAAAATAAATGATGAAAACGTAGTCACAAACAGGGGTCAAGCTCCAACAATTCTACAATTCTACAATTTCATTTAGCAGACGCTTTTATCCAAAGCGACGTACAACACAAGCAAGAATTTAGACTTAAGGAAAAAACCCTTAGTAAGTGCAAAAAGTGCTTCAGGTGTGACTGGTCACAGGTATTGCCGTCTAGTGGCAGAAGAAGTGCCGCACCCCCCCCCCTGGGTCAGGAAGGGTCTGATCTTCCTGATGTTGTAGAGGGCATAACGACAAGACCAAGAAACTGAGGCCACATGAACCTTAAAGGTCAGCTGGTCATCAATCATGACACCCAGGTTTCTGGCTGAGTTTGTGGGCACAAGTAGGCTCGAGTCAAGTTGGACACTGATCCGAGGCTGAACAGATGGACAAGCTGGAAAGACCATGAGTTCGGTCTTAGACAGATTTAGCTGAAGGTGGCGTTCCTTCATCCATGTGGAGATATCAGCCAGACACGCTGATATCCGAGCTGAGACAGTTCTGTCATCAGGTGGAAAGGAGGGGAAGAGCTGAGTGTCATCAGCATAGCAGTGGTAGGAGAAACCATGGGAGCGGATCACTGCACCGAGTGAGGTGGTGTACAGAGAGAAGAGTAGGGGACCAAGCACCGACCCCTGAGGAACCCCTGTCGATAGGCCATGTGACCTAGACACCTCTCCTCGCCATGGCACTCTGAAGGATCTGCCTGTGAGGTAGGACTTGAACCACAATAGGACAGAACCTGAGATGCCGAGCTCAGAGAGCGTGGAGAGGAGGATTTGATGGTTCACCGTGTCAAAGGCAGCAGACAGGTCCAGCAGCAGTAGGACAGAGGATTGACCAGCAGCTCGAGCCAGTCTCAGTGACTCAGTGACTGACAGGAGTGCAGTCTCAGTGGAATGGTCACACCTGAAGCCAGACTGAAAGGAGTCAAGTAGGTTGTTGTTCCGCAAGTGTTAGAGACCTGGTTAAATACTGCGCGCTCCAGTATTTTCGACAGAAATGGTAGAGACTGGCCTGTAGTTTTCAACCTGGGCGGGGTTGAGATTAGGCTTTTTGAGCAGTGGGGTGACACGGGCTTGCTTAAAAGTAGCAGGAAAAGTGCCAGTTTTTAGGGAGGAATTGACAATGTGTGTGACTGCAGGTTTGATAGTGGGCAGGATGGTCTGCAGGATGCGGGTGGGTATTGGATCGAGAGGACATGTTGTAGGTTTTGAGCTCAGAAGAAGTCTGGAGACCTCATCCTCGGTCAGAGGAGCAAAAGAGCAGAGTGAAGCGGCAGTAGTGGGTTTGAGCTGACTGGGCTGGTCAGGCTCAGAGAACTGGTTGCTGATTGCAGCCACCTTTTCAGTGAAAAAGGAGGCAAACATGTCTGGAGTCAGTGTAGTGGAAGGCTGAGCAGCTGGAGGAGAAAACAAGGAGTTAAACACCATAAACAGTTTTCTGGAAACAGTAGCAGCACAGATCTTGTTCTGATAGAAGGCTTTCTTAGCGGACTGCAAGGAAGAGGTAAAGGAAGCAAGTTTCTGTTGTATGAGGACAAATCAGTGGGTTCTTGGGATTTCACGCCACTTTCTTTCTGCTGCCCTGAGTCCAGTTCTTTGTTCTCTCAGAACTTCAGAGAGCCATGGACTTGGTTGTTTTTTCTTGGCTGGTTTGGACACCAGGGGGGCAGAGTTTGTCCAGAGAGGATGCCAGAGAGGAACAGAGTGTTTCTGTAGCCTCATTAACAGAGAGTGAGGAGAAGTGTGAGTGGTCAGGCATGGCAGAGCTCACCTCATCAGACAGCTGTGCTGCTGTGAGGGATTTATGGTTTCTGCAGAGGGAAATTGTCTGAGTGAGTGTCTGCAATTGCGGAAAGGTAGCTGCAAATTTTACCAAGAAATGGTCTGACAGGTGTAGAGGGGTAACTGTCACATCTGCTATGGAGCAGTTACGAGTCAGCACCAAGTCAAGGACTTTACCAGGTTTGTGGGTGGGAGGAGAAGGAGCTAGTACAAGTGCAAAGGAGGAGAGGAGTGCCAGAAAGTTGTTTGCCAGAGTACTGTCAATGTGAATGTTCATGTCTCCCATGACAATCAGTGGTGTGCCATCATCAGGGATGTCAGAGAGTAATATGTCCATTTCAGAGACAAAGCCATCCTGATTACCCCTGGTGGTACACAACCAGAATATATGCTTTGATGGGAGCAGTGACATTAAGAGCATGATATTCAAATGTTGTGTTGCTGCTCAACGGGCGCAGTGTGGAAAAAGACCAGTTGTCAGGAATGAGCACGCCAGCACCGCCTCCTCGTCCAGTGGAGCGAGGGGTGTGGCTTAGTGTAGCGGACTTGGAGAGTGCAGCTGGTGTAGCTGAGTTTTCTGGGCGGATCCATGTCTCAGTCAGGGCTAGGACCTGAATGTCTGAGAGTTTCACCAGTGAACTGATGAACTCTGTCTTGTTAACTGCGGACTGACAGTTCCAAAGACCAAAGGTAACTGAGTGTGGGCTGGGACCACTTTCTGGGAGAGCGGACAGGTTTTGCGGATTGCGTGTACGGCAGACTGTGCGTCTTTTCCGGTTGCCAACAATGACCGGGATACGTGAGAGACACATTGTGCGTGAGACTGAAAACAGACAGGCGGCAGCGGTAGTTGGTGTCCTTGCTCGGTGGACTCGCGCAGGTAGACTCGCAGGTCTTTACCCTGTGTGGGCTGACGCTTTCGCTGACGCTCAAGCGCAGTCTGTGCCCTTTTAGGTACCTGAACACAGTCACAGCTGTTTCCAACTTGACTGATTGCGCCCACCTGAACCGCCCCTGTCTGGTTTCACTTGGGCAATCAATAGAGGGTGTGACCCGTGTCAGCTGACCTCACCTATTGTTGCAGAGAGAAACTGAAAGTCCAGTGCTAAGCACTTAACAACCCCCCCAACACAAAAACAAACCCAAGCAAGATTCACCTCACCTAAGCTGGCTCAACCTTCTTCTGTCTAAGATTCAGTGCTTGTTTGTCCAACAACCACTTCTTGGATCTTTCTTGGATACTCTGTGCCTGGTGGAAGTCCATATCTGTCAGACTCCCCACC
Organism: Plectropomus leopardus; assembly: GCF_026936395.1. Lineage (NCBI taxonomy): Eukaryota > Metazoa > Chordata > Actinopteri > Perciformes > Serranidae > Plectropomus > Plectropomus leopardus. Next base: position 2,146,134 of record NC_142180.1, read on the forward strand.
CTGTTCATACTGTGTGATCTCCAGATCCAGACTGAGATTACTTTGATGACATTACAGGGGTAATTTTCTCAGACTCGATAAACCTCCTCCAGAGACACAGAGGACACCATGCAACTGTCTCCACAGGCTGAGTACCTCTGCTCATGACTGGTGAACTGACCTTCATGCGAAAAATGCCCCTTTTTCAGTTGAAGAGTGGAGGTGTTTTTACGTGGAGGCCATATTTAATTTGGCAAAATATTTAATTGATTTATAAAAAAACGGCACGTTTGATTGGTAATTTGCACAAATGGCACATCAGTATTTAGTTTGATAATAAGAAAACTAGAGTTAGAGGTGAGTTTACCCAGAAGGTCCAAATATGTGATCACACATTCACGCTTTTAGTAAAGTAAAACTTATGTAGTATTTATGTAGTAATTTGGCTTACAGGTTGTCAAAGAAAAATGACATTGTGTTCTGTTCTCATTCTGTTTGTTCATCAAACACCTGCAGGACATTTCTGCATGAGCTGGAGGACTGTGCAGAGAAACCAGAACTGGTGGGAACCTGTTTTCTGAAGAGGGTGAGTAGCTTAGAAACAGCACTGGAGGGTCCATTTACATTTCATCTGGTTTTCTTTTACATGTGTGTTTATTTTGTTAGTTTAGACTTAAAAGCAGAGTGAATTATTTTTGTTGATGATAAGTACTTTTTAACTACTCATATTACTTAAAGTACATTTTACTGATAATATTTGTGGACTTTAATTTGCAAAGGATGATTTGATGTGTGATATTAGAGCCTGAAGTGATCAAGTACCCTCACTTTGTCAGTGATTTCAGTGCAAGATACTATATTACACTGGGTGGCATCAGTTGATAACCCGGCTGCACGGAACCTGACGTGGCCGTATGTGATGTCACTGAATGGTGTCGGGTTGAAATGCTGTTTGTGATGACATAATATAAGGAGCTGTAAGGTCCCTAAAGGGCTGGTGGGAGGAATGGTAGCTGGGTCCAATTAACCTGTGACTTTCACCCAGGAGCCTGGTGTTCACTTCCTGTAGGAATATAGAGCCATGACCATGACTATGTTTTGTTGCCTTGCCTTGGGAGCCGAACCCTAACTATGTGTTTTTGTTGACATCCTGTTGTTAGATGCGGCATCCCAAATAGTTCTCATTTCAAAGTCATCCAATACCAGCCCTTTGTCAGTGCTCTCAGCATTAGATCCATGACAAAAGCCACCGCTTGACTGCATCAACCGAGAGCGTGGCAGGATGGAGCCGGTCACATTGTTATCATACATAGGCGGATGGCCTGACAGAACCTGCTGCATCTAGATAATACACAGACAGGCGGCATAACTTGGCAATGCGTCCAGACAGAAACAGAAGCATGTTCATGACGTGGCAGGACAGCGTCAGATTGAAATGCTGCAGGTAATAATGTAAAATAAGGAGCACAAGGGCACAAATAGGGCAGACGGGTAGGGCAGTGGTTAAAAAATTTGTCCCAACAAGTTTTTTGGAAGTAAATTTGCAATTTGTTTTATGTTCACCACATAGTTTATCTATGTGAGCAAATTTATCATTGGCATCATTTTCATCGTCAAGCATTTTTAAGTCAAAAGGCTCAAGTCCAAGTGAAGTCAGTGTTTTCAAAGCCCAACTCAAGTTGCGATTCTGCTTTGATTTTGTCATCAAAATTGGGACTCGAGTCAGACTCAAGATTTGAAGAACTGACTCACCATCAGCTGTGATCACATGTTATATACCACTCATCACAGAAAATTGAGGGTTTTTTTGACACATAGTATTAAAAGCAGGAAAATAACAACAGAGTTGGTGCATCTTTTTAATAGGTGGAGCATCGTGCTGCTGCTGGTGTTGGTGTTCTTTGGATCAGCTCTCATTTTTAAAAATTTCTGTGGAAATGATTTGGGTAGAGGTTCAGTGGGTCTGTTTGGGGTTCCATGGGTCTCAAGTGTCAAGTCAATACCCCCTGAAATGCTTTTGATCTGACAAAATAAATAAATACATAAAACATAATTTACACAGCAGTTACAGTAGGTTTCCTTCAACATGTATTTGGTACAGCAAAGCATTTATTTGTGATTTCTTGTAAATTCATATTTTGTTGTGTTAGTGTGTTGTGTTTGTCTAGTGGTATCTCTGTGGTACCTTAAAGTGCCGTGATGATTTCCGAAACCTCTCTTCACTCCAACTGTCTGTCTCTCTGTTGACAGAAAGAAGAGCTTCAGGTGTATGAGAAGTACTGTCAGAATAAACCCCGCTCTGAGGTCCTGTGGAGACAGTGTGGAGACAGCCTCTTCTTCCAGGTAACACATGCACACACACACACACACATATGAGAAAACAACAGCAAGAGACTTAATAAACATCCTGCTGAATTAGGCTGACTTTACTTATTCCATGTAAAGTAGCAATTGAGGGTGCAGTGAAGTGTGTAAAATTTAGGGGGATTTGGTGGCCTCTAGTGATGAATTGCAGATTGCAATCAGCTGAAGCTTCTCTTGGCGAGCATTCCTTCAGTTTATTGTTTGGGACGTCTTACCGTTAGCTGAACTATCCATAGAGGTCTTTCCCTCCACAAAACAAACAGACCAGGTAATTTAAACTGATCAAAATAGAATAACACAGTTTCAACTAATAATCCATGTATTTCTGAGGCACTTTGGCATGACACTGCGGGCAGCTAGTCCAATACATGCTAATGTGATGTCACCTTTTTCCCCCTAAAATCCATGTTTAGGGGTTTCCACTTATGATATCATATTTCATTTCTGTCAATACACCCCCTTAAATCTTACACAATAGTCCTTAAAGTGTAATATAACCGTCTGAATTCTGTGAGATCAGTGTGTTCTTAATAAGTGGTTGGGTTGGAGATCTGTAGGAAGTTCAGCCATGAAGCATATCTGTCAGTCAGTCATTTTCTGTAACCGCTTGTCCTCGTAAGGGTCGCGGGGGCGCTGGAGCAAGGGTCGCGGGGGGGCTGGAGCCAATCCCAGCTGTCATCGGGCGGAAGGCGGGGTACACCCTGGACAGTTCGCCAGACTATCGCAGGGCCGACACATATAGACAAACAACCATACACACTCACAGTCACACCTAAGGGCAATTTAGAGTCCCCAATTAACCCAAGCTGCATGTCTTTGGAGGAAGCTGGAGACCCCGGAGAGAACCCACACAGACACGGGGAGAACATGCAAACTCCACACAGAAGAGCCCCCACCCGAACCCCGTTCCAACCGGGATTCGAACCTCTTGCTATGAGGCAACAGTGCTAACCACAAAGCCACCGTGAAGCACATCTGATGCTGTTTATAATGTCAGACTTTTGGCACAGTCCTGAACAGTTAAAAGTATTCAAAACTTCGCGAAAACACACACAAACAAACACACACACACACACACACACACACACACACACACACACACACACACACACACACACACATGTACAGTATATATATATATTTAGGTATATATATAGTTGAACTTGAGTCATTGTTCCATTAGTCCATACACCAGGATAGCATTATTCAGCCTGATGCTTGAATCTAAATCTCCCAACAGCAACATCTACATAGCTGCATGTTACATTATAGTGACTTAAAGCCAAGGCAACTTTTATAAAATTGATTTTTTGTCTGTTTAAAAAAAGTCATGTTCCTCTGCCTTGTTGTAGTGCTTCTAGTGGCATTTGCTCGAATCTTCCTTGGCTGAAAGAAAACAACAAATCAGAGCTGAGGAGTCTTGAATTCTGCTGTCAGTCATGTCAATAACTGATCATGAACTGCAGTCAAACTGTCAAACTAGGAAGCTCTGATCAAATATGAATCAATATTCTGTTGCTGCATTGCCAATTTCTTTCCTCCAATATTTTCAGAAACATATTTTAGTGTAGGGTTTAGCTGTGCTCCAGTGGGTGGGCGGTGCTTGGTTTTGGCTCAGCTGTGTTCTGCCTGGTGATTGATATAATGACAGAGAATCATTGGCTCTGATTGGTTGTTTTCATTCAGGTGCAGCAGGTTCTTGCAAATGCCATGAGACGCACTGGGAGGGGTGGAGATGTTTTTTTTCAATGTTTCATGTAGTACAGTGTAGACAATTTTAGCAAACATGATGATAGTTAGTTTTTTAAAGTCACTAATTACAGCTTTAACTGACATGAAAATTTTGCCCCCTAAAGTGATACTTTGCCAATTTTCAACCAGCTTTGTATTGTTGAAGAAATAATTTACGTCCAGTCCAAAAGTTTGCTGTGGTGGTGTGAGTTTATTGAAGCATGCCAGCACACTGGTGAACTGACAAACACAGAACAGGTCTGAGTCGATAAGCTAACTACAAACAAAGGAAATGAACACACTTATATACAATATAGGCAGTGATGTGGCAGGATGTAGATCAAAAAGTGAAGTGATCAGACATAATGCAATATGCTAAAGGAACAAATATGAACAAAGAAAAGAAAAGGGGGTGGGGTATATTCACATATAGACCTGTGAGAAGGGTGGGGGCACTCAACAGTCAGGCTATCAAATTAGCAAATTGTGAAAGGGGGCAGGAGACAGGAGGATCACACATTTGGCATACAGCAAGATCAAGGCCCAGACCAGTGGGGGGCTGGAAGCTGCCCCCAGACTGGTGATTGGCAAGTCTGCACTGCCCAAATGTGTATTTGCTTCATCAGTATCAAAACATTGTGCTTAGTTTTTATAGATGAACTGTGGTAAACTTCCCTCCATCTGACAAATGCAGGAAGTGGGCACCACACTGCTTCCTGCACAGTGAAACTTCTACTTCTGAGCAAAAGCACTTTTCTCTACGTTTCCTCTGGTCAAGTAGCAACAAATTTTAAGTTTTTGTATGTTTTTGACCTAGTTTTATTTGCAGGCTGTCTTTGAGTCGGTGAAGTAGGTCTGTCTTGTGTCTTGATGGAGACTGTTTGTTGTTTGTGACAACAGGAATGTCAGAAGAAACTGGACCACAAACTGTCCCTGGATGCGTACTTGCTCAAACCTGTCCAGAGGATCACCAAATACCAACTCATGCTCAAGGTAAATATACACACACACTCACACACACACACACACACACACACACACACACACACACACACACACACACACACAATGCCATCAAATGTACAAAAGTGAACTCTGAAGTGAACGCTTGCTCGCTGTGGGTGAGCAGCTCAGGGGTGTCGCCAGGAATTCTGGGCCCGTATATGTCGTTGGCCCCCATCACCACAGCCCAAGCCAATCCTGCACAATTGTTATAACTACACTGGCAAAATACTCAAATGAACTGCCCTTACTTTCTTCACCTTCTTCTGTCCTCTCTTTGTCATTCTCACTACCCTCATACTCTTCACTTCTTTCATCCTCTAACACTGTTCCTCTCTATCTGCTAGTAGTGAACCCTCTCCAAGCAAGACAGCAAACGGGATGAATATTAGAGTCTTGTCCTGCTTTTAGCCTAACATACGATAAAAACAGGATAATTGTTGTTCCTGTTTCTAAGTTCCTTTCAGTTGAAACTACTGCAAACGGCTGCTTGGAAGTTACTGTTAGTTGCCACAATATGTGCTCACCTTGTCTAACATCCTCAGAAACATGAGCAGATGTTGAGGGGCCTGCCACTGCTTCACTTTCTGTTTCTGAAACTAAAGATCATGTGGTTCATAATGTTATGTTATGCTAGCCAATATTGTGGATGTAACATAATATTGTTGTTGCTATGATACTGGTTTATTTGGATTATACAAAAATACATGCTTAAAGCTATCTTGGTTAACTGCCTCCAATCTAAGCTACATATCAATATTAGTTTTACAATTTCTAAACTGTAACTGCAAGTGTTTCATTCAGGATGTACATTGTACATTTTACCTGCCTTCCATGAACAATATTGCTCTTCAGACTGCCCACCTCTTTAAACAAGATTATTTGAAGCCAAGTGACTTGTTGAATAACAAGGGTTTATTTATTTATGGTATAATCTAACCCCTCAAAGCGAAAAAACGCCTAAAACTACAGTTTACTTTCAATCAGATTCAGCCACACTTGAGGCCATGACCCTAAAATTGGAACTATTCCCCTCAGTTTTTAGTTTACTTCTTTAACACTAATGGAAAATACCCATACTTGACATTAAATACACCATGTTTGCAGCGCATTAGCAGGCTCTTAATGCTAGCACAAAGTCAGTTATATCATATGAATCGAGAGATTGTAATGAATCTGTTGATATAAAATATGTTAAGCTAGCTCACTGGGAATATGAGATTGTACGTATGATGCTGAGTAATTTATGAATGTAATAAACTTTCATACAAAATGCAAATATAATCCAAGCTAGACTCCTGTTGGCTGACTGCCTTGAATCTAAATAGCTGGTATTAGCTTAAACCATTCTTAAACTGTGTTATGCCAACCTTTCTTTTGAAAGAAACTCATTAAAAGTTGTTTTCCCTCAGCTTGCTTCCTTTGTTTCTCTTTTCTTTCTTTCCTTTTTTGGTACCCTGACTTCGTTTTTCTGGGGGGAGACATGGTTCTGCAACCTGCAACATCACTCACTCTCACGCTTGACTGACTGCTGACAGGTCGGCACAGTGCAGATTAAACCATTTTGCCCATTTAGTAGGGGTGAGATGGGCCTCCGAAAGAGACTCCAAATTTTTTCAGAAAGGAATTCTTAATGTTTGTTTATTCAGATAGTTTTAGTTAACTTATTGTAGTTATAACTGAGAGAGAAAAAAATGGAAATATATATATATTTTTTTAATTTCAGGCCCATTAAGGGCTCCCCTCCCCACTGGGGGAGTCAGTCCCACGTTTCCTCCACCATCACTCCCCTGGAGCATGTTGTTTGATTTGGCTACAAGATCTCAAATAAAATTATCCAAATGATGTTTGACTAATATTTCCGTACATTAACAACAGGGAGTTATTTAGTGCAATTATCTGGCTAATTAGTTCAGCCTGCTCTACTCGGTGTAATCCCCCACAGGAGCCCCTAAAAGCTCTTTTTGAGCAAGGAATCACAGTGAGGTTTTAGTGTTTCACCAGGGGACCCAGATTCACAAACATCAACATCAAGTTGGAGTCCAGAGTTCAAACATTCAAACTCCACCTAGACTGCACATTTCAGCTTCAAATCATGATGTAATGAAACTCTAAAAAGTTCCTCTCCTACAACTGCAGGACATTTAGTGAATTTTCAGTTGTATATTTTTTCTTTAGATACTGAAGGTACAAGGTACAATACGAATATTTATACATATACGTGCACATATATTTTGTGTTTCATTATGTATGTATTTATTGGTATGTATTTATTGACATATATTTTGAAACAAATTGTTTGCATGACTGGTCACATGACGTATTTAATATGGCATCTTATGGTTTCAGTCTAGTCATGAAGAGCTGTTTTGCCTCAAAGCGTCACTTTGGTGCATTAAATTAGTGATGACTGGAGCCCTGCAGTGTGCTAGCCACTTCTTGCCTTTTTACTATTCAGCCCCTTCTCCAAGATTGGGTTGGATGGTTGACATACTTTTGCTTCTGTAACACTAGTCTCTGCCCCTGCCGGCACATAATGGCATTGAGGCCTGACCCAGAACACCCTGGAGGGATTGTATATCTTATCTGGCCTTGGGGTGCCTCGGAGCCCCCAGGAGGAGCTGGGTACAGAGATGTCTTTATCACTTTGCTAAGCCTGCTGCCCCTATGACCTGGTCCCAGATAAGATGGATGGATGGATGGATGATCAGCTATGATGCAATACATAGAAAAAAGCCAGTTGTAATGGATACGCTGTCCACAAATAGTTTAACACAAATGTGTCAATGTTTTTCAAAACAAGTTGAACATATGGTTAGCCGCTAGCGATGAAAACTAGCTCCCTCAGAGCAGCTGAGCATTTTCCTGTCAGCTCGACCAACCCCAGCTGGAATTTACTAGTTTGCATTAATTGTTGGTTGACTCACTCCACGTTCTGACCTTTGACACCATTTAATCCTAGGAGGTAGAAATTTACAAAACTTCTAAAATTGCATCATAAGGAAGCAGAGGTATGAGGGATGAGCAGCTTCCATGACAAACATATGAGGACACAGCTGAGTGTTCTGACACTCTACTGTGATACTGAACTTTATTTTGGTGTCGGGACTCAGTGTGAAGTGAGTTGTTTATGTAGAAAAGTTGCTGGTTGGACATCCATTTGACACTCAGTTTGTCATAACAGTTATGCCGAGTGGTTATAATAAGGTGAACTGGTCGACATTATTTCAGTCAGTCGACAACTGTGTCCATACAACCATAATTTACAGTCATCAGTCATAATTAAATGCAACTCATAAGTGACAGCAGAGCAAGAATACAGCCGGTCAAAATAAGGCTGCTGTCTTCTGATCTTCACGTGTGATCTTTCCTGGAGCTTTTGACATTGCTGTGTTTCTTACATACTTACTTACTAATTCACTGGGACTTTAACTTCTACGCTGTATCTATTGAGTCTATGCCCCAGCTTCTGCCTCCTCTCCTGCGACACACCAGAGGCTGCAGTGACTCCCTGTCGCCTCTTAGACCAGGATGTATTATTACAGAAGGGTCAGGCTGTCCCTGGCTGATATCTCGGTAATACAATACATAGGCATACTCAACAAAATGTCAAACGTGTTGTTCCTTCACTCTCTGTTGATAGGGTTAGGTAATTTTTTTGAATATTTTAAACTAAGATTTTGTCCAGATCTTACAAAATGCACCTTTAAAACCCCTTTGTCAACTGTTAAGTCTCATTTGTAAGCTTGTCCTAATCACATCTGTGGCATTGCTGAGAGTTTACACAGCCTAATAAACTGTTGCCCCAGCCTAGCAGTGTCTGATCAGTGATTAACTCTGCCTGGCGCTCCTGTCCCCCCACCCCCACCATAATTCATATCCTTGGAGAAATACAGTGTTTATGACTTCACTGCCCACAATGATAGTCTTGTTGTCCCTTCTTGTCTTCTATTTGGTATATTTGTTTCCTCTTTTTTTCTGGCTTTTATCCTGCATTATTCTGTCTCTCTGACCTCATTCCTCCTTCCTTTTTCAGGAGATGTTGAAGTGCAGTAAGGGGGAGTGGACGGTTGAGTTGGAGGAGGCTTTGACCACGATGCTGGACATCATCAAGTCTGTCAACGACTCCATGCACCAGATAGCCATCACTGGCTTTGAGGTCAGTATATAAAATTGTTTCATCATCAGCAGCATGTACAGAAATCATGTGTGGAAGCGTAGGTAGTGGCAAGTGGGCACTCATCTTCATGGTGATTTGCAGTGTTTAAATGCTAATCAGAGAGAAAGCCATGTGGCATCTACATATGATGTATAAAAAAACACCATAACCCTCCTCAAATTAATAAACAGAGTTTTTGGGGGAGAATTGTAGAAGCATACAGTGTCCAGAAGTATACAAGGCAAGTTTGTCATGATAGTTTGGGTAATGCTATGAAAAATGAGTTATGAGCATCAATTTTGTTTCTAAAAGAGGTTCCAAAACAATCCTGTCAAACACACCCAATAAGACACCATTACACTGCATCTAGTCCATGTTTGCTCCATCAGGTGACTGTAACATGCCACCTTCCCACACTCAGGCCACTTGGTGTGAGCCGTCTCAGCTCTGCCTCGGTTTGTTTTCAGGGAGCAGAGAAACTAATGTATTGCATCTATATCTCACTTCTAGATCTGGTTCAATCACACATTATCTGTGTGTAATGGATTCACATGTACTCAGCCCTGACTGCACACTCATGTGATACTCTGTGTAGAAGCTTTCAGTCCAGCTGTATCAGTCAGTATTTTCTTTAACCCTTTGAGCACATAAATTTGGTTTCTTTAAAAACAAAATGGGGAGAGGGCAACAAGCTTTTCTTTCTTTTTTCCCCATGTTTTCAAAAGCAATCAAACCACTTGGCTCAAGTTTCAAAACGTTAAACAGCTTGTGAAAGGCATCTGAACACAGCACAAGAAAACTGATCCCGATCAGGTTTCAGTGGGCTCACCTTGAATAATTTATGTTCTTGAAAAATGTTAGTTATTTTGGGTTTCAGTTGAGGGTTTTTCATATTCAAGCTGAACATTTTGGCTGACACCCTACTTTTCATTGATGTTATGGTGATGATTATTGTGATGTGATAGCAATCTCAAATTCATTAGAATATTTACTCATTCTCTGTGAGGGAATACACAAAAACAGACTTTACCTTTTTCACGGGCTTTAGTCACATATAAAGGGACACAACAGGTCAGTCAGTGCTAGCTGGCAAAAGGAAAATGGATACAAAGAGAGTAAGAAAAGAAGCTGTGATGTCGGGGTGTGACTGGAAGGTGGGTATGTCCATGGAGGAACAACAGTCATCCAACTCATTGGACTGAATGTGTCATATTGTGATTTTTGTTTTTTGACAACGTGAGGTTCCATCAGACAGCCGAGTGACTCAAAACAGATATAAGAATAACAAAGCAAAGATTTTCAGCAGTAGACACACTGCCTAAAAAACTGTTGATTTTATTTGTAGCTTTTTGTGTCACCACTAAATGACTGCATGTGTAAACATGATGTGATGAACTGCTGCTGAGTGAAGCTTTTTCCTTTTGTTGTACAGAGTGTCTATTGTTTTGTTACAGACTGTTCATTTTTAGACATCAGTGTGTGATTGTGATGATTGTGTGAGGAGATTGTAACATCTTTCAGAGCTTGCATCAGCTGTTTTTTTAACAGTATGAAATACACACAAGAATGCACTTTTGTCTCTAACAATGCATACAATCCCCTCTGTCATGGAAACCCTGCACACTTCTGTCCACAGCTTTAACTCCAGATCATTTATTAACTGAACAGTGTGTGGGGGGTTGACCCGCCATGCCTTGAAGGTCAGGCAGTTAAAACCATACTAAGTTAATAAATCATGGAGAGGTGAGGGGTAATTGTGGAAGTTGTTGTGATTCTTTGGATGTGTCTATTTGATGCATTTCTTAGTGAGGAAACATTTGTGAGATTTGTTATCTTCTATCTGTGTGTTTCAAACACTTTCGTTCTGCACCAAGACTGTGTAAACAGGAAATAGTGATGTATATCACTGTGTGGATCTGCTTGGTTACACAGATACACACAGTTATCGAACATAAGTAAAAAGATGTAGAGAGGGATGGCAACAAGGGGGATGTATTTGTATTTATTTTGATTATTTAGCTTATCCCACCTCAAACCGTCAACCTCCTCTGGTTCTGATGCACAGTTCTGTTTGAATGTGAATCATTTCCATACATGTTCATTCTCTGTGCTCATGAATTTTGTGTGTGTGTGATTTTGTGTTTATAAAGCTCTTTGCTATTTTTTACCTGATGCAACGTACAGTACAAGCGGGCTTTGCAAGAGTGCATGACAGTGAATGCTAGGCTGATTTTGAGAATTTTGATCTAGTCTGATTTCAGTCGGACTAACATGTTGTCATGTGTTTTAAAAGTCCAGTTTTAGTCAAAGACAATAATTCCACTTTTTCTAACATTATGTACACATACTGAATGTCCAGCGTTGGTGGCCAGCCGTTGTGTTCGCTGTAATCCTCAGGTGCTGTATCCCGAGTGTTGGAACTTTATCTATCTCCCACCCTCTCTCTCTCTGTCTCTTTAGTCTCCAATGATTGAAGCAAATAAGAGCCCAGACTATTAGTTTAAGTTTTGTGATATATAGGCCACTCCACTTACATTATGGGTATTGAAGTAAGTACTTGATTGGTGTTGGAATCACTTTCAAAGTACTGGTATTGTAATTTTTTAAACAATACCCAGTCCTAAAACTCTTCAAAAAAAAAAAAAAAGCTTTTGTCTCCTTTGATGGATTATTGATTTTCCCTTTTCCCCTTTTCCCATCTTAACCCTTATTATAATGGCTGCCACTACAATCTGCTGTGACTGTACTGAATGGTGCTCTAAACGTCTACCTGTGTGTCGATGTTCACAGGGAAACCTGAGTGAACTCGGGAAGCTGTTGATGCAGGGATCCTTTAATGTGTGGACTGATCACAAGAAAGGCCACAGCAAGGTACCACACAACATCACCGTCCCTGCATTATCAGAAGCCTTGAACATAATCAGTAGGACTCCATGCCTCAACAGCAGTCAAATGCAAAACACCCACAAAACAAAACATAGAGTAGCGGGATTATGAATTTTTTTGTTTGGAAAATATGATTTGTATTAAATGGGCTAAAACATGCATGTAAAACATTACGAATATGTTTAAGCATCATATATAGTTATTAAAGAAAAAGTATGGATGAAGAAAACCACAGCAATGACAAATTTTGTGAGGTGTGTCTGCACAAACAGGAAGAGGCTGCTGCTGATGGTGAAAGGAAAAAAATTGTGATGTTAAACATTGATGTATATGATAGTTGAAGTGTGGAATGACTGATGCACACATAGGCATGCAGATAAAGTGATGGATGACCTAATTTCAGGTGAAGGACCTGGCCAGGTTTAAGCCCATGCAGAGACACCTGTTCCTGTATGACAAGATGATGCTGTTCTGTAAGAAACGAGAGGAGACCACAGACGGACATGAGAAGACCCCGTCCTACAGCTTCAAACACTCACTTAAGGTCAGATGCAGATTATTTTGTGTTTTTTTCTTTTTTCCATATGTCCAGATCGCTTTTGTTTCATTTGTGTGACTCCTCTGTGTTTGATAAGTGATGAAGAACCCACCTTTAATCTGACTGTAATCTGACAGTCTACAACAGAAACAGCTTAAATTCAGTTTATCAGTAAAGCTTCTGGAACTGTTGCTTGAAATAGTATGAAAGAAAATTTACAGGTGTAGTGAACTGGTGTCAGCTGTTACTTTTTTTTGTTTCGTGGTAGTGATTATTATTCTTTTATTTACTTATTGATCTATTTTTATATGTATTTCTTTAAAATATTATAAATATAGCTCTCTTGAGAATGTTGCCTCCCCAGGCTGGGATTCACTGTAGGTGGTGTCACATGTAAATATGATTACTTCACCTGTGAATTTTCTGTTACTGCCACTCGCACATGCTGGAGAAGGGCGTCCATGTGGCAATTTAGAAAAACACTATATTGGAATGCTGCTCTATTTTTGACTGTATTGATATCCACTTTGAGGATTCAGCACTCAGCCTTAAAAAATCTTAAAAAGCTAGTGAGCATGTTGTGTTTGATTTTTGCTAGCATGTTAACAAACAATTGCATACTTGCATGATCAACCACGACGAAGCAACATTATCATCCCACTGAATCCAAGAACACAACTCTGTGTCAGCTGGTTGGGTAAATAAGCAACTAATATATGTTATCCTCAACAACTGTCTATGGTTTTGTTGTTTTCATCGTGTTTCACTGCCTCCATGTAGCAGAACTATTCTAACTGAAAAAAAGCCACCTCCTGCAAATACTTATGAAACTAATGGATGATTTTGAGAGCATTTAACACAACACCACATTAAAGCTTGATCTAAAACATTTGAAATGTAAGCGTTATTTCTCAAAGCATGGAAACACATGCTGACATTTCTCCGTATAAACCTGCAGGGAGCTGAATCTGTCATTGATAAATATTCTGTACAGCTCCTCAGGTTCCGTTCCATACAAGTCTACAGAGAGTGAGCAGCAAAGGAAGTCAAGTATGAAAGAAAGTCAATCACTTGACACTTTTCTGTTCAACAAAACAGCTTCATGCTTGTGTTTGTGTCTGTGTTGTTATCAACAGTAGCAGAGTTGTATTCATGCAGACTAAGGACCTCCTTCTGAAATCCACATCCTGTGACCCCGAGTTAAGCAGAAACAGGAATGAACTTTAATCACCCACTTAACTACTTCTTTAAATTAATGCATCATTACTGTGAATAAGTGCCATGCGCACATTTAAAAAGATCATGTTCCTGAACAAGAGACACAAAAGAGGAGGGAAGAGTAAATCATGCTTACATGTGTGCTCACTCAGCAGAAATAACATAAAATGAGAAAAGTTGATATGCAGTTGAATAAATACTAAAACAAACACCCTTATAGCATTACATCCCATCATAATGCAATAAACATATTTATGTTCAAATGTCACTTGACGCAGGAAATGTGTTTTCCTTTACATGAATAAAAACACCATCATCCAAAATAAGAGCATACAAATTTAAAAGAATGTACCAATAAAGTGTCTGACACTCAAAATTTTGCATCAAATCTTGTACCCCCAATTTAATCCATAACTAGAGGCCCATGCATATATTTCAGGCAAATCTGTATGTAATGTATTAGGAAATATTTAGTACCTTATAGTTGCAAATGTGGGTTTGAGTTGAAATTATTTTCGGATCATAAAAGCAACAGAAAGGCATCATACACACTACTCGGGGGGGTAAAGTGTGTTGGTGTGTTGCCCTGGAGCTCTCCAACAGGTCAATCTGCTCTTATCAAGTTTACCCTCAGTTTTCAGGTCATTTTGGGTTTTATTCATTTATTAAACTTTAAGTCATGACTGATGACAGAGTTTTGCAGCATCTCACAGTGTCTTTGTCCTTGTGTCTCCATCCAGATGAGTGCTGTAGGGATCACAGAGAACGTCAAAGGGGACATTAAGAAGTTTGAGGTGTGGTACAATGGCAGAGAGGAGGTGTACATCATCCAGGTATGTTGATGGATGGGATCATTTTCACAAAAAAAAGTGCAACATTAGATAAAATATAAAAAATAAAAAAAAAAAGAGAAAAAAACATAAAAAGTTTTGGATTGCAGAACTTTGTTTTTAACACTGTCCGACCCCAAAAATCATCTCATGATCTAGTGACCCTTTGGAAGGTACTTGACCACAAACTGCATCTAAAGTAGTCACCTCAACCAGCTATGATAGTGTAACATTGCTTACACATGCATCAATATTAAAAACTATTAGTTATTAATAGTAATATATCAGTTAGGGAGGTCATTTAGCTTTTAATACTTGAAGGATATTTTGCTGGTAATGCTTCTTTCATTTTTATTAGGTGTTGGAGGATGGAAAATGACATGTCTTATGCTGTGTCACTGTGTAGTTACATTTGTAATGTAATACCCAGGTCCTGTCAGGAAGAAAACATTTATTGTAGATATGCAAATAAAATGAAAAGAAAAATGTTAATTTGAACACCCCGTGATGTGTTTTTTCAGTTTGATGTTATCGATAAAAATGTTTAAAAGAAATTTAAAAACTACACTTACACTTAAGTATTATTCAAAAGATCCAGTTAATATTGCATTTAGTTATACAGTAGATCACACTAAGGGAGGCATTCAGTGGTCTCTCCCACAATCCCCCTCTTGGTGGCAGTGTTGCTCCACACAGCTCACCACTTAACACTCAGAAAAACAGCATTAGTGTTAAAATGCTCTTGTTGTATACGTATACCTTGTTTGATGTGTGTGTGTGTGTGTGTGTGTGTGTGTGTGTGTGTGTGTGTGTGTGTGTGTGTGTGTGTGTGTGTGTATTCTTCCCCAGGCTCCCTCCATGGATGTGAAAAATATGTGGGTGTCAGAGATTCGGAAAGTTCTTACAGGCCAGCTAGAGGCGTGCAGAGGTACACGCGCACACACACAAACACAAACACACACACGCACACACACGCGCACACACACACACACACAAACACACACACACACACACGCACACACACACACACACGCACTTGAGAATATCTCTTCCTTGTGTATTTTTACCCCTTTCATAAAAACTTACTTCCGTTTCAACTTGAAGTTGAAGGACAGAAACGTGTCAGTATGAGTTCATTCCCAGTGATTGCAGTGTCAGCAGCCGGATGCAACCTGACCTGTATTTTTTAGTGTGCCGAATTTGGGTCGATGCTGGACCAGGTTATTTCTAATAATGGTCCAGTGATGTCAGTGTTGGCAGCTAGAATCTGGACAGTTTATTCAGCCCGATTCTGGGGTGTCATTGATTCCGAGTCTCAGTCGAGTTGGGCAGCCGGATGCAGCCTGACTTTTGTCTTCCTGGCGAGTTTATGCCAAAGCAGGGCTGGGATATTTTTGATAAATGCCCAGTGATGGCTATGTCTGCAGCTTGAAGTGGGATTGTTTATTTTGCATGATTCTGGGGCGTCATCATCTGGAGTCTTAGCCGAGTAGGGCAACCATATGGACAGATTTATTTATTCCAGCTTGTGGAGTTTGGGCCGGTGCTGGGCCGAGTCATTTCTCTACCTGGGTTCATCTGTTAGCTTGTGTTCGCCTAGTTGACGTGTAATGTTTGATGCTTCCGTGGAATCAGAATTCTAATCACACATTCAACTCTGTTGCTGCTATTGTGTTGCATTCTCACAATTCACCAGACATCCCCAGCACAGTCCATTTTTAAGAAACATTCTAAAAGTGTTTCTAAAACTTTTCAAAATTCTTATTCATATCCTGTTTTATTTTCTCTTCTATTTTTCCCATGCTGTGGCTCTTTTATTATTTTTTGCTGCAACAACTCAATTTCTTTCAGTTATCATGAAAATGTTCTTGTCAACAGCAGTATCAATCAACACATCTTGGAGTCATCCTTCGCTGCAATCTACTGATGGGCTGTCATTCTCTCGTAGCGACTGCCAAGTCAGGGAAATGTCTTCTTTCTAAAACTGCCTCTGAACTGCAGATAGAGAAGGATGTAATTACAACATACAAACATAAGCAGTCTATTTAGCATGTTTGTAGTTGTCAGTTGCATGTAAAGCAATGATAAGTGTCTGTATTTTAACAGTTTAAAACACTTGAATCAATCAGATGAATTAGTTCCCAATAAAAGGATGATGTTTTTTCTTCTTTTTAACCTTCACTAACTTAAGAAAATCATTTAAGGTTTTCCATTTGTGACTCAAAGAGTTCTCTCTGCAAGAATCTCAGTATCCCAAATCATGCACACACAGGATGTGACACATGTACATTTCTGTTGGTTGTAACTTTTATGAGCAGTGATCTTGGAAAAGTGCACCACAGGTCAAAATACAGGTGGAGGATTTCCAGTTATACAGCATAACCGCTGTGCTATATGTGATGGAATATAACCAGATCCATTTATTTAAGTACAATTTTGCAATTGTACTTTCCTTGTACTTTACATTAATATTTCCCTTTCGTGGTAATTTATGTTACCTAACTGTGTGTGTGATGAAACACACAAAAAATTAAGTAACAAAAAGCAGCATCAAAGAAATGACCTGGAAAAAATGCTTTAAAACTCTAATAATCTTCAGTATTATTTTAAATATATAATTATGATAATTAAACAGTTAGTTTTTTCCCTAGCTTTATTCTTTTTCTCCACACTTTTACTTTTTTACCTAAGCTTTTTTCCTCTAGCATTTTTAAAATAATTTAATAAATCTATACATTTTATGCAATTTGTGGAACGTTTTTCATGAAGTTGCTCATTGCTTTTTCCTATTGTTTTGAAGGAATCACGCTAATTTGCTCAGGGTTCAAAGATTGAAATACTTTCAAAAGGTGTCTAAAAGCAGCACAAGAAAAGCAATGTTGCTCCAGGTTCTAAAGGATTAAACTCCACTATATTTTGGAGGCAAATATTGATTTTTTTGTCTGCTATATATATTTGATCACTTTGGTTACTAGTTAATTTGTAAATTTTGGTTATTAGTACAACATATCAATCAACTAAAAAAAAGATGTTATATTATTAAAGGCTAAGTCACCCAGCAGTACCTTAAAGTCCTTAAAGTCCTCCTCTGTTTTTTATCATTGTAAAAAACAAATCTTTGGGTTTTTGTACTGCTAATGAGACAAAACAATCATTGTAAAGATGTAAACTAAAGCTTCGGGAAATAGTGATTTTTTTCTTTTACTATTTTCTGATATTTACACAATGAATAAGAAAAGTAAATCATAGTTTAATTAGTGGTGGAAATAACTTTGGTTAGTAGTTAAAGTCAGAGTATAAGAATTATACGTAAACACAAGTATACAAATGCTAAAACATAAATGCACTTATTTACACACAGTAACACACACCTTTCTCGATCTCTCTCTCTCTGTCTCTCTCTCACCCTTCCTGTGTGTTACCACGTCTCTTGGCCCTCTCTGTACCAGTGAGCATCAGTCGTCCACAGTTCCACTCTGTGGTCCTGACTGACAGGAAAACCAACGTGTGTGAGCCGCACACTCTGCCTGCCTGACAACTTGTGTGTGTGTGTGTGTGTGTGTGTGTGTGTGTGTGTGTGTGTGTGTGTGTGTGTGTGTGTGTGAGTCTGTGTGTGTGTGAGCGGACTGACTAATAACACAGCAGCCCTGTCATGAAGCCTGGAGAGCAGAGGCTGTAGGAGGCTCTGGTGGTGCAGCGCAGCGCAGCACAGCGCGCGTGTGTGTATGTGTGTGTGTGTGTGTGTGTGTGTGTGTGTGTGTGTGTGTGTGTGATTTACACCTCAGACTCCATGTGAGGAAGGGAGAGGAAAGACAGAGAGAGCATAAAATTGGTCTGGGAAGAGCAGAGGGAGGAGATTGAAAGTGATGGGGAGAGAAGAGACGAGTTCGGTGGAATGATGGGTGAGGAGAGACAAAGAGACAGACACACAGAGAGGAGATTTTCAGGGTGGAGATGGAGGCTGAGAGGCAGCACAGAGGGAAGGAAGGAGGCTGGTGAAAGGACGGAGGAGCACATGTGAGGCGAGAGGAGGGTGGAGAGAAGGAGGATGAAGATGACCAGCAGCCAGGTCTTTGCTGGGCAGAGAAAAAAGAGATCGTATGACTGTGATGTAAAAGAGAAAACAGAGGAAGAGATGGATGATAATGTGAGTGATGTGTGAGGTAAATTAGATAAATGTGCAGATGGAATCCTGATGTATGTAAAAAAAAAGTTAACCAACTTATAATAATTACTTACTTACTATCAGTAACACATAAATAAATGAACTTCTCTCAACTTGATTTCCAAGCAGTTGCGTTAACTGAACATGATAATTTAATTAATTAATTAATTAATTTAAAAAACTTAATTCATTTATGTGTATCAGATAGAAGTGATTACAAACAGCATCACTAAGATTTATTTTGGATGTATCTAAAGCCCAGATGGAAATGATGCCTCTAATGCTGCATATTCACTGCTGTAGACTGTCTACACAGCTCCTCCTCAGAAATCATCACATTGCCTGAACTGAAACATATTACAAAATCTTCAGCAGTTTTTCTTCTTCTTCTTATTGATGCATGCTTCACCAACTCCTAAAATTACCGTCTTTGCCAAACCATAAGAAACAAGATGAGATGTCAGTGGTTTATTGATCTCCTGGAGGAAACTGGGCCAGCAGAATAATTGAAATGAATTAAAATGATACAACAGAAAATGTAATATAAACACAAAATATAAATGACAGAGGTATAACTTAGTAGGCCAAATATTCATGTTGTAAGGAGGCTGTATGAGGATTATGTATGGATTTAGTGTTTATTCTCAAACAATGGAGAGGGCAAAGCAGGCAACAAGACAATAATATGAAGGAGTGTGTTTTCTGTAATCTAATGGTTCACACTGTAAATTCAGAAGAAGGAACAGGAATAGCAGGATTATGTCCCTTGAGACACTTGAAGGGTTTTAATATGAAACGCCAGTCGTGTAGGAAGTGTCAAGTTTCATTGACAATAGCTCAACAGTGATTGAAATGGAAGCAACATGCAGCAAACACTGAAAAAAAGCTGTGTTTCTACAAGAGGAGAGAGCAGCAGAGTCAGAGTGATTATGACTTATTATGATTGTGCTAACTGTATTAGCACTGTACAAATATATAATAATGATAATAATAATAACTTTAGTTCAAAGTGCTTTGACAAACAAGGAAAGCAGAAGCAACAATGGTTTCTTGCAAAGACAACACTAGAGCCAAACAATTATGCTGCACCAAGGCCAGGCTAAATTTAAAGTAGAACTGAACAATAGAGAAACAATTACAAAACAAAAATAATAATACCAACTCATACCAATAACAGTAAATACAATTCAGAGAATAAAAGCAGTAAATATGGAAATAATATCATAAAAAATAGAAATAAAGATGACTGAGACAGAATAAAAAATAACTTAAAAGACAAACTAAACAGATGTTTACAGATGAATTCATATATTGTTTGCAATTGTTTGTATGACAGGTTGCCGACCTTTTTGGCTTGTGACCCTGTCAAATAAAAAATCATGTTGTGGTCTGTCTCTCTGATATTAAGTGCTAAATGTCTCAAGACGTCCTCTAGCAGAATGAGTCCAAATCTAAGGCCCTTTTATTTGCCCCCAAACCTGAACTGTGATTTCAAAAAGACCCCTGGGAACCTCTCCTCCAACGGAAAGCCTTCTGCCTAGTTAGGTGTGATCTTTGACTCCAAGCTCTGTCTTGGAGTCATGGATTTCACATGTGCAAAAACATGTGCAAGATATGTTAAAATGCAGGTGCTTTGAACATGAGGTAATGTGGTTTTGGAACACTTTCATGGTGTTTTTGTGTTAAGCTGTGTAAATTCCCATGTGAAACCTACGTCTATGTATAGTCTGTTATTTCTCTGAAGGTGCTTTCCCACTCTCCCACTCTCAAGAACAACCAGCTTACAACTGTAAAAGGCAAAAAGAGCAGTTTATTTACTTGGATTTACCTGGCTGCTTATTTCCTGGTTGGCCTACAAAAATACGTCATCCCTTCCCCACTCTATAAGGGCACAAACCACACAGCACAGAGAGAGAGATAGGAGAGAGGAGGAGAAACACAGGCCCAGAAAAAAACAAGATAACCCCAGGGGTCATAACAAGTCACATGTGTTCATATGTCTCTCTAGTGTTGCCAGATGTATGATAATCATTGGATTTGTACAACAATTTTGCCCTCTGCACAACATGCAATCAATAATTCCAAAACAGCTGAAACGTATGATAATTTGACCACTGTAACACTTACAGTAGGCACTTAGTTTAGTCTAGACTTTTCATTTTATCTCATTTCCTGGCTCCTTCATCTGTGATTATGCATCATCTCTCACATGATCTCTTTAAGTGCCAATCACGTATGGTGTCTGCCATGATGACATGAACGTGACGTCAGCTGTGGGTTGAGCTGTGCAGACTGAGAAGTTGCGTCTTTCTAAGGCAGTGGGTATGAGCAGATTTGTAGATGTTTAAAGAAGTTGTTTAAATACTTATAAATTTAACCTATTCATTCTTCTGATTGTGACTGATGTACATTTATTTTTCTCAAAATACTCCCTTCCTGAGCCTCTGGTATGATAGATAACATTTCCAATCTGGCAACATTGTGTCTCTCCTACATGTGAACGCATGTAGCCACGTGACCACACGTGTCAGCATGTTCTGTAAGATTAGTGCAATCATGCTCTCTTCAAATTACAAACATTGCAAAAGTAAACATTTTTGTCTCACGCAGACCTTATCTCGTTTCAAGTCCTCAGTGCAGCATGATAATCATTTAGTAAATGATGGGCCCATGAAGAGTAAAAAATACCACAAAAAAGGGAATTATCACTCCACAATCCAATGGGTAACATCAGGTTTGCTATGTCCACTTCTTCTTCCACAGTCTGTGATATCATCTCATATCTAAACAAGAGGCCTCAAAATGCAACGTAAACAAATCTCTCCTGCAGGATTCTGCTGTGTGACAGGAAATGTCGCACAGCAGAATCCAGTAAAATAACTGCAGACAGTCAGGTGCAGCCTCAGCCAAATGCGTAGCTCACATAAGTGAAATACCAAACACTGTGAATGATCTTGCTTGTCACCTCCCATTGCCAGTAACCAATGAAACTGCAGAGAAAGTGCAGAGTTAGCATAGAGGCATTCCACATGCTCCAAGTATTGTATTCAGCAAAATGGATATGTTTTTTCATCATGGAACTAGAGATGTTTTATTCATACAGGCCAGTCACTTTGAGGTGTGGGCAGCCAACAACAGTGTGAGAGGAGAACCTCAGCAGCAGTGAGGAGTGAAACCGTGCACACTCACAGACACCGGCTCTCACCGGAGCTCATTCTTTTCAAATGAGTCAATCTTGGCTGCCTGCACTGTGTCTGCTTGTTAAGACTGACGAACATGTACACATCATGCATGGAATTCAAATACAACCACAACCACCGTACAGCTTTCTTCTTATTGATACTTTCTGCATGTATCTCTCTAGGTAAACTGATTTCTTTAACATGCATTTTTAAAAATCTGTGAATCCATCAAATCCACTGAAAGGGTTGGGAAACTTCTAAAGAGGTACAACACAAATCTCAGGGGCATTAGATGAGTCACAGAATATTAAAGCAGAACAAAAATAATTCTTCTTCAGTCTTTGCTCTAATTGAATACATTTTGCTCTTCTAAAAGACCTCTAAAATGATTCAAATAAATTTATCTGGGGACAAAAAATGTATCTTTGGCTACATGTTCACATCTCATAGGCATGTGCATTCTGTGACTGTGGGCAGCAGTGCTGGACCAACCACATTCAGTGCCTATGGCAATTAGAGCCAATGAGAAATCAACAAATAAACAACTTTGCTAACAAACAATAATAATAAATATCAAAAAACTGTAAAAGGATACAGTATGCAGAGTTCTGTGAATTTATTTTTGTTTATTGCTGTGACCAAGGCCATGTAGGGCTTTAAAAGTCATTAGTAAAAGTTTGAAATTAATTCTATACCTCACAGTTAGCAAGTGCAGCGTTTCAGGGGTGGGAGTGATGTGGTCGTGTCGTTTGTAAATTTGCACAAGCTGGAAATGGCCATTCAGTTGAGTCCCTAATACAAGTACTTTTACTGGTCCCATCTTGACAAGATGAAAACACAGATGACTTTTTTGAAGCCCTTTTTCAGATCCCAATGCTATGTCCGCTTGTTTCATTCAGGCTCTTTTTGATATCCAGCGCTGTATCTGGGTGACTTCAGTGTTCTGATGTTTCTACTGTCTTCAAAGGGTAACAAAGTAATTTTTATCAGGCAGTAAAAGCAGCTTACAGACATGACGCAGCACTTTGTGTGGTTTGATGCATGGAGATGACTCAGGAATGTTAGAATGGAGGAAGAGGTGAAGAGCCAGAGAAGCTTTTGTCTGCGCTGTATCCTTCATGTCCTGTACGGTGCAGAGCACAAGATTCTACAGGACCTCATCTAATCTTAGTGCTGGTTCTTTGGATCTTACTTCTCTGTAACTGAGTAGTTTTAGTTGCTAATCCTTTGATCCACATCGCTTTTTTTGGAACATATGGATGCTTTTCAAAAGTGATAAAATCAGTGAATCCTGTGCAAATTTGTTTGACTTCTTTTAAAAGGAGCTAAATAGCTAAAAAGGCAAAGCCACTTCGAAAGAGATGTCCTGCAAATTGCAAGAAATTTGGAAAAGCAGACATGAAACTAAACTGAAATTTTGTTTTAAAAAGAGAGAGAGAGAGGCAGAGAGAGGGAAATTAATATGAATTAATAATAATTAGTGACAACAGTTATTTAATTATAATTATATGTTTGAAGTTAAATACATTTGCAGTTTTTTTTCAAGCCATTTTCTTGTTTTTTAATTTTTTTTTTGTTAGTTTTTTTTTTGTTGTTGCTTTTTTGGGTTTTTTTCCTGCTAATTTTCAGGTAATGTTTTATAACTTCTTCTCTAATACCTTACTAATGTTGGGTTATTTCTTGAAAAGTTGCTCATTTCATTTCTCCCATGTTTTTGAAAATGATTAAGCCAATTTGTTCTGGTTTCAAGGGGTTAAACTTCAGCAGACCTTACTCATTGAGGCAACAGATCAGGAATTTCTCACATAAATGATTTCTGCAACAGTTACATCATTGTTGAACTGCACTGAAGAAACACTGTTGTCATATGTTGAACAGTGAAATGTAAAAATGTCGTGTCCCTCTTGTGTTGACAGAAGCCAGCCAGCATAACATCTACGGCGCCCCCATGAGGTGAGCAATCAACTCCATTTTATTAACAACACAATAAGATAAAATTTGAGCTCAAATCACCTCCTACCATTATAAGAACATTTGCACAGGATCTGAAACCTTACACTTTGTTGTCAGAATTTTCCATATTGGACAGGAATATAGGATACTTGGAAATCAAATCGCAGACATTCTGCTTCAGCCATTTCAACCACTTACACCAGTTTTACCTGTCTCTCTGCTCCAGGAATGTGCGTAAGATGGCACTGAGGCAGTCCGACTCATCGAGTCCAGAGTCAGGCTTCAGGAGGACCAACCCCAGCCCCAACATGAGGCAGAAGAGAGGTGAGTGGTCACAGATTACTTTAAACCAGACTCCAACCACAATAAACTCTATAGCCATTTTCTCCTTACTTGTCCTACAAAAGACAATTTCTCATGTTCTTTTCTGGAGGAAGAGTAGAAACTTTAGATGGGAAATGAATCTTGAGGTCAAGGATTACATCCAGTGTTGAGTTTGAGAAACCACCTTGACTCTATCTATATATATGTCTATCTATCTATCTATCTATCTATCTATCTATCTATCTGTCTGTCTGTCTGTCTATCTATCTGTAGCTACCCATCTATCCATCCACTGCACATATCCAATAATGTGCCATCCATCCATTACAACCTTTCCCAACAACTCAGCCTCCTCCCACCATGCCTCCTTGTGTCTCTTTAGGTTTCTTCCATAAATCCCATTTTTCTTCACAAAGACTAGAAATGCTTCCCCAAAATTTACACCACAGTCAAGATTTAGATAAGCACTGCCGTAGCATCTGTCGTTTAAAGCCCACTGACTCCAACATCCGTTCAGAGCCAGCTGTCCTCTCAGCTGCACAGCTGTCACAAGCTGCCTAAAAGTCAGAAGATAGTGAGATCCACAAGTGTTTTCACCAGGCTGACTCATGTCACAAACACATTCACAACCAACCGTCTGTCCAGGCGACTGATTACTGGCATAGAGGTTTAGATATTTATGTTTCTGTATCTGATCATCCATAAATACAGTCAACCAATCAATCAATGAATGCAGCAGCACAACTTCTTAAACCACATTTAAGAAAAATGAAGAAATAAATCTACCTTGTACCTGCTAACATTTGGTATTTTTGTGAGTTGACAGCAGAAATACTGCTGCTGTGTAAGACATGCCATCTGAGTGGTCATATGCTCCTCTCTGCCTCCATCTACATTACGCCATCTAAATTTAAAAAGCCATTTGTTTTTTAAAAAAGACTTTAGTCCATACGAGATTTGCTTGTATGTCATTTTAGTAGAGTCATCTGCCCATAGTAAAAACAGCAAAATATCTTCTCTGCCTTTTTTCAGCTAGCAACAATAAAAGTACATAGAATCTAATATCTGTCATAGAACCATAGAAGCTAAAGTGTGGCAGAGACAGCACAACTGACCAAATTATTACTTTACTAATACACATTTACAAATGTAGCCAGTTCAGAGTGAACGTATAGATGCAGATCTGATGCTAAAGACACTACATTACAGATGTAAACATTCCATTCCATGTTCTCCCTTTGACATTTCAGTTCTCCTTTTGAGAAAGTTTCTTAAGTTTTCCTATCATACCATCTCTCCATTCTTCCTCCTCATTCCCTCTCTCCATCTCATTTCTGTTCTTAGACTGTTAGTTTCTCATGATGACGCATTACTGGTCCAAAAGTATGGCACACACACACACCCACACACACACACACACACACACACACACACACACACACACACACACACACGCTCTGAGCAGACAGGCACACTTCTCACTGACATCTCAGCAGAGGCCAGCTGCTTCACACTGATGATTAACACACACACACACACACACACAGACACGTGCATTTTCAATGTGTGTTTGTGTGTGGATTATTTAGGAAGTGTTGGCGTGTCTGTTTGACATGTGACACTGTGTGTGTTTGTGTGAGTGTGTGTGTGTGTGTGTGTGTGTGTGTGTGTGTGTGTGTGTCTGTGTGCGCCAGAGGTGTTAATTTATCTATTCTGGTGAGGAGGAGCAGTATTTTAGATATAATTTACACCTGATATTAAAGTGTGATCTGCATCTGGTGGATATACTATAGCACACCATGCACTTACATCCTGTTTCACACTAATGATATTTCAGCCTGTGGTGTATCTGTTAGTGCTGAGACATTCAGTGCAAAGTCTGACACTGTGTCAGTGAGCTGCTTTCAGCCTGTTTTTATTTACATTTGGGCAAATTAGCACTATTAAAGGTATACCAATTATCTATCATCAGATCCTGTGACAAGCAAGCAGACAAGCAAAAATTTATTTATATTGCACATTTCATTCCATGTGGAAGCACAGTGTGCTGCACATAGGGCGAGATACAAGTTTCAGGAATAAAACAAAGCTGTCAACTGAACATAAAAGTGAATCAAATTCATGAAAAATAAAAACTCATAAAATAATAATAATTATTATTGAAGAATAAACCACTAAAAGATGCAAAGACATGTCAGGCAACTATCACCGTGTTATTTTAGTCCTGCAAAAATGTAATGACTCACAGGCATATTGTAGAGTGTGAATTCTGAGTGAGAGTTTATTCATGATTATAATCAAATATCACGTTTTCATCCCTGGCTATCAAATATCGACTCTTTCCCACAGCCTTCTCTGTAAGATGCACCCTGTAGCCTCTGTATGTGACACTCAGCTGCCTTTGTGTGACACATTTTGTAACATGTGATCGATGTTGTCAAGAAAAAAGTACTTAACATGACATAATCATTTCACATGAGTATATGATGCATATCCCTCGCACTGTCCGGAGTTATGTAACTTTACATTAATTGAGTTTTGGTTTCCAATAGGACAAGAATATCTGTCTCCTAGCTGAAAGTCTGTGTTTGTTTGACCTATTTACCTCCCCTCCCTCTACCCCACACTGTCTCTCACTCTCTGCCTTTATATTACATCAGTTGCTCTGAGCATTAAACATTGCCATGGATGGGTTTACTTAGGACTAGGGCTGCATCTAACAATTATTTTTTTATCCATTAATCTATCGATTCTTTTTTCGATTAATCGATCAATCTATCAATTATTTTTTTAGTGAACTAGCTATTATTTTTTTATAACTCGATTAATATGAAAACAAATTTACCGAAAATAACATTTTAAAATGCTGCAGGGCAGTATTCCCCCCCAAAAATAGTAGTCTTAATTGGTAATCTGTGTTTTACAGTCTGATATAAAGTCTCTCCAAACAAAATTAATGCAAGAGCTTGTTCCACTCAAGTAAAAGGAATGTAGCGCATTTTACTTTTAGCAATCCAACAGCAAAATAAATAGAACAATGTAAAATTCACTTTTAGGTGTAACAAAACAGTTACTCTTTGTTACAGTAACAAGCCGCAAATCTAGCAGTCCAACAAAACATCTTACAGTAAAATTAATGCAATTTGAATAACACTATAACTTTTCTCTAGCAGAAATAGTTATAAGTAGTCTATTCTTTCTGTATCAAAATAGTCCAGCCTTAACTGGGCCTTAAGGCATACCGCTGCCTGCTGATATGAGTGCTGTATTTTCATATTTATAAGCACATATGCCACTTATTTTTAAAATTACACAAGCTCCTGCACAGCTGACAACCCCATCCTGTAAATGTTTCAAAATAAAATGCATTGTGTCAGCAATTGATGGCATTCTGTCTACAGAGGCACAGTCAGAGGGCTTTTGTTTTGAAAGGGAAGCAAGGAAGTTGAGGTAAAACAGACATCTTTGTATTTCCTCATCTCTGTGACAGATGGAGACTTTAAAGTGCAGTATAAAGTGGTAAAGAGTCGATATAATCAATCAGTTTGTCAGCAGTCTATTCCTGCTGACAAACGCGAGCGTCACACGTAAAAACTTGGCGAGCCACCGTTTCTCTAGATGTGCTCCAGCTGACGCGCCTGACAAGCGCTGCTTGAGCGGGCAGTGTGCACGCTCTAACTTGGTACATGAGCGCTGAAACAAAAAACAACACGATCGGCGCTGCTCACGCCCTCACGGCGCACGCTGTGTGAAACGGAGCGACGCGTCAACGCGGAATCGAGGTATTTACGTAATCAATCATGTCGATTACGTCGACCCGTCGCCCCAGCCCTACTTAGGACTTACTTCAAAGTGTAGTGTGTCACATATTGTTTTTGACATAAATTCTTTCTTTCAGTTCGGGAAGGCCCTGAGTTTTCTTTATTATGCTGTCACTCACAATCCCAGGCTCCTCTCAGTTGATGCTGTGCTGCCCACTACAGATCAGGGCCAAAACTCTGCAAACTGAAAAAAACACAATATGAAAGTGGAAAAAAAACAAAACAAAACCAAAACCAAAATAATGAGATTTGAATACAAAAGAATATATAATTTATTCAAAATAATATATGAAATCGATTAATATCATATTTAAATTGAAATTAACCATTTCCTAAATGTATTATTAATTTGAAAATTTGAAAAATCAATTTGGCGTTGATCTACATTGACCAGGTGTGGTTCTAAAGTAGATTGATTGCCTCCCTTAGCGTTGTGTCATAGCCTTTAACCAGCCAAATCAGCAGACTACATGAACTACAATAACTCATTTTGTTTTGTTGATGCACCTGACCCTTTCACCTCAATGCAGTGTCTTCACCTCCCTTCATATTTTATTACCATCTGCGTGTGTAGTCTTACTACTTTTACCACTCATACTGCTTCTATTAAGCAGATATGAAAAAGAACCTCAAAATCATTATTATAGATACAGATGGACAACTCAATGTGGAAAATGAGTCAATTGTGCTCTATAATGAACCCAAATTCTTCCCAATGTAATCATTTTCCATCTCGCTGTGCCTCCCCATCTTATTTCTCTCTGTGTCACTGTGATAATGATGAGGGCAGTAATAAGAGCAGTTAGAGAGCTAATCCTGCTGTGCAGCAGAGGCCGAGAGCTCTCATAAACACACAGTCACCACACTCAAAGTGAAAACCATATATATGAATTACTCCAGCATGTCCATGTTGTTGCCGCAACTTTGGTTTATTACTCTCCAGAATCCTTGTAATAAATAGAAAAATACTCATTCTTTTATTCCTGCATATTAGAGTAAAGTGCATAGACCTGCTTCACTGTCAATATTTTAAAAGAGGAAATCCGTCATGGCAAATTAGATACTAGTCTTTCCAAAGACTGTGTCCAATTAGTGTCATTGCCTACATGGTCGACTTTGAATATGAGAACTTGACTTTTAAGCCACTTTTACCCAAAGATGGCTCTACAGGGCCACAACAAAGTCCACCCTTCATACCACCACTGCACTTTTACACAGACCCGAATATGGCAGCATTATTCCAACCCAGTGTGTGATTATACACTGCATCCTGGCATCCTGCGATCAAAGGGCGTATGACGGGCATGAGTTTAACATATGAGGGTTCGCCTCTAGTGTGACATAAAACATATGTGTTGGCTACACTTTCTAAACATCAATGGCATTATATCCTAATCACAATCATTTACCGTGTCCTTTGTATGGCGGTTGATCTCGCCCTCTGCTCTGAGGGTAAGGAGCCCCCAATAGTCAGCCACTGTTCTTTGAATTAGCCGCTATGCTAACAACTGCTTTTTAAATCTTCCACCGCTGGATTGCATGCATAGAAGTGTCATCAAAATTTGATACTCTAACGCGCAGGGTCAGGTCTTTCTGGCTTTACATTCCTCCGTTCCTGGCACAGAAGTGAGACCACTCTACCGCTCCTTTCCGTGATTGGGCGGTATTTACAGAATGAGGCGGCATGATGGCCTGATATTGCCGCCTTGAACAGGCAGTGTAAATGTAATGCTTTAGTTACTTTTTAGTCAGGCCATACCCAACTTTTCCAGTTAAATCAGATTTGGCAGCTCAGTTCAAATATTTTAAATAAGTTTTAAAGTTTGAACAGGGCTCAGTGGGATGTTCAGTTTGACAGCGGCATTCATGTAATATACCAAACAAGC
Source organism: Plectropomus leopardus (assembly GCF_026936395.1). Taxonomy (NCBI): domain Eukaryota; kingdom Metazoa; phylum Chordata; class Actinopteri; order Perciformes; family Serranidae; genus Plectropomus; species Plectropomus leopardus. The sequence goes on from NC_142180.1 coordinate 2,176,172, forward strand.
TATCAGTGCTAAAAATTGATTGGTATTGCACGACAACTTTTTTTGCAGACACTAGAAAAATGCAAGAAAATAGCTTGAAATGTGTTAAAATAAATAAACGATAATAATGATAATGATAATTATAATAATAATGAATTATTTTTAAAATGTAAAAAGAGGAAAAAGTGCTTAAAAATTACAATATTTTTTAAAATTTTGTAACATAATTTCAAATATGTAATGATGATAGGTATGAATATATTTTTTCCCTAGTTTTTTTTTCTTTTCTTTCCTAAACATTTTTCCCTAGCTTTATTTAAATAATTTTCTAAATCCAATAATTTCTTGCAATTTGTGCAACACTTCTTACCAAGTTGCTCATTGCCTTTTTTTCTTCATGTTTTTGAGAGAAATCGTACTAATTTGCCCAGGGTTCAATGGTTTAAATACTTGTGAATGCGTCTGAAAGCAGCACAAGAAAAGTAATGTTGTTCCAGGTTTCAGAGGGTTGAAGAGGCAGCCCTACTTTTTGTGACTTTTAGATTAGTAAACATCAGTTCATCTGAAAGACTTATTTCAGTCAAGTCTTGGGTCAAAGTCATTTGAGACATGTCCAGGTCATGTCTGAAAGTCAAATGATTCAATCTGCTAGAGAAAGTGTTATCAGTCAAGTCCCAGACCTAACTGAGACTGTTACATCTGCGTGCCATATGTCAGATTTTGCAGTATATGTATCTATGGCTCTGTGCCATTTTAAGCCATGTTGACATGCAGAATTAGCAGCAAGTGAAATTACACAACATGGGAAAAAAAGGCCCAGGCCAACATTGCAAGAAATGCCCCACAAATTGTAAGAAATGAGTAAAAGGTGACAGGAAAATGACCTGAATATAACTCAAACACTAGTTTTTAAAAAGGTGTATGAAATTAAAGTATAAACTATATTTCAAATCATTCTAATAATACATTTAAAATGATGTTACCAAAAAATGTATACATATTTTTTAAATTTTCTACACTCTTTCAAGTCATTTTTTTTGTTTCTTTTTGTTATTTGCTTTCCTCTGCTTTTTTTGCTTAGTTTAAGTTACTTTTCTTGTAACTTTTTTTTAAAATTTCTTGCTGTTTTTGGGCCATGTGTTGTTAAGTTGCTCGTTGCTCGTTGCTTTCTCCCAATGTTTTTGAAAGAAATGGGCCTCACAACAACCCCCTCCATCCATTTACACAATGTTGGTTTTCAATGTGAAGAGTAGAATGAGGAGTGGTTGGTGGGGTCTAAAGTGTGCTGTTACTCTGCATGTGTGTGAGAGAAGGAGTTGTGTTCCCTTTGACTGAGAATGAGACAGATAAAATTCCATCAGATAAAACTCCATCATGCAAATCTGATTGCACAGTGAAGCAGGCTGACAGACTCCCACATGTTCTCCCACAGAGAGGTCACTGTGACCTTCAGCCCAGATACACACACAAATGGATGGAGCAGAAAGAGATGAGTCTCACTGTGATGTACAGATCACAATACTGCAAGGCTGAGAGAGCTTTACAGTCTCCTTATATTGAATAACTTTCATGGATGAACTAAAGGTTTAAATGGATGAGTGATCTGTGTGGTGGTCTGAGATGGTGTCTCGTGCTGTAGACAGGCTTCTTAGATATTCTTATGTGTGTATTAGGGTTGCAGACCGTAAGCATTTTCCTTAATCAGTTATTAATTAAAAGAATTAATGGCCAATAATTGATTATTTAATGGATCAGGAATAAGCATGCCCAAATCAACCCAGCTTCAGGAAACTGTAAAAAAAAAACTAAAATGACAGTTTTTCAAATTTGAGGTTAATGTCTGATCATTTTTGCTTTTTGTTATGAATCTAAGACCCTGAATTACATATTAAGATAGTAATTTTTTTGTAATTTGGGTTTCCAGAGGCTTTAATGTCACTAAGTTACATGGATCTATATTTAAGGATGTATCATTGTTCTTGGTCTGACGCTGTAGGACTGACTTTATTGATCTTCACTGCACTGCAGGAGGTGTCAGCAGTGTATTATCCCATTCTCTGATTGTATTATTATTGACAAAAATATACTTAAGAGTCCACATGCCTTTTCTGTAGCTTTCAGTTGCATTTCTCGGTCTCTCTATGCATGACGTAACCATGTAACTTTGGTCAGTAACATGTTTTGCCACTTTCACACGATGCCAGCTGAGTTACTGTTTTCTCCATCTCTTGAGTTTTTGTTTTTTTTTCACAGCAACTGAGCATAACTAAAACGAAGCTGCTATTTTAACACCTTCTGCTTCTCTCCTCTTCAGGGCTCTGTGTCACACCACAGAACTTTAAAGTAGTGTGGCATCATTTGTGGCATCAAATATGAAAAGACTGCTGAACATTACTGTAACTATATGTTCAGTTAACTCAGCTACTTAAAGTCTGACATGAAAAAGATTGGTGGTGTTTATTGGTAAAGGTTAACTATACAGGAATTTTCTAAAAAAAAACAAAAAAAAACAAACAATGTATAGTCTCATCCAGAGGTCAATAGCCCTCAATTATGATTTATGACCCACTATAGAAGTGTGAAACGCTCTCTTATTTTCTTCTTATTTTGCTGCGTCTGGGACGTTTTAGGCAAATGGCGCAGTTGAGATTGGACTTGACAAAAACGCAGCAACCAGTGAGACAGAAACATTCCTGTGACAAACTGCAATATTACTAAATGTTATTTGCAATGGCAAATGTCAAATAAATGTGTAATCCTTTAAAACCTGAGCCAATAGGCTTGATCTCTTTCAAAAAAACACAGACAGAAGGTAAGGAGCAACTTAGTATAGATAGTATAGATAAAATAGATGGCCCAACAATTAGACAGAAAAAAAACAATTAACATGAAATTTCTCTAAAAAACAAAGAGAGACACAAAAAGTTACTTTCAGAAAATGCAAAAAAAAAAAAAGAAAATGTAAATTGTAAGAATCATGAATATGGTTTCCTATTTTTTCCCTCTTTTTGGAGATGATGATGGTCATTTTCTCATCACCTTTTACTTTTTCTTTTCTTTCTTTCAAAATGTCCGGACATTTCTTGCCAAGTTGCTCATTGCATTTCCCCATGTTTTCAAAAAACATCAAATCAATTTTCATAGCTATAAATGCTTGTGAAAACCATCTGAACACAGAGCAACAAAACTGATGTCAATCCAGGTTCTAAACGGTTAATATTAATTTTGAAAAGATGGCATTTTTTTCTTTATTTAGCCATATTTATTTTGTTAAAACAACGAAGTGTGGTATTGGCTGAGCAGTACTAAACCTCATGTATCATTTGCACAGATTTGGAACATTTTTCTCTCCAGACCTACTTCTTCTTCCCCTGCTGTACTAAGCCCTGCTCCCTCTTGCTTTCCCACTCAGCTGATGCTTCAGCCAGCCAATCAAGCCACTCGGCTGCTAACGCTAGGAAACGCTTCACCTTGCAGGGACTTTCCAACAGGAGGTCTCTTCCAGCAGGTAACAGCACAACGCGACACTTCCAGTGCTCACTTGTGCTCCCTTCGTCATCATCAGTGGCTTCTTTGTTCTTTGTCATCATCAACCTCATCATCATCATAATGAGAATCATCATCATCATCATGAACAGCCACAGCCACTGTCCTACAGTCTGCTTTTTCGCCCTCAAATGTTCTATAGATTTCTCTGTCTCTGTGTGTCTGGTAGATGTCTCTCTGTGCGTCCCGGTGCCTGTAGCATGTCGGCATAATAAGGCCTCTGCTCCTCTTGCTCAGCTTTTATCTGTTCGTGTCAGTATCCTCTGCATCTGCCCGCATTACAACACCGAAACTGTGATTCAGGAAAGAGAGGGACGGAGTGCTGCTGAAGAGACAGCATTTGAAGACGGGGAGACAGCAGGAGATCAAGACAGATAGGCACAAAGAGAGAGAACCTGTCTGAGTCACAGCAGTGGTGACACAGTGGTGAGGCTAAATTCTGCGGCACAGCTCTGTGCTAAATGTCACCCTCTAATGTTCAAGCCCTCTTGACATTTGGAAGCGCATTAACATTTTCGGAAGAGGACAGGCCTTGATTCCAAGTTCTGCTCTCTACATCACAGCAGTCCGGTCAGTCTTCATGCCACGCATGTCCCTAATGAGACTGATAAGTGAGGTGGGAGGGGGCACTTTCAACTCCAGTTAAAAATTTGCTGAAAGCTTTCCAACTCTAGCTTTTTTTTAACCTTTGACACAGAGAGACCCAGCCTATTACCTGTTATGGCCAGGATGCTGCACGTGGTTGGTCAGAGTTAGGGTAGGGAGTTGAGCTGCAAGATAAAGTTTTTCAGACATCCATTCAAGCTAGCAAAGCGCTAAACCAGAAGTCAGTTCCTTCACCCGTGGAAGTTACCTGCTTGGGCACACTTGGCTGGGCACCGCCACCGTAAGTCTCCTGTGCAAATGCCACATGGGTCAATAGATCCAGGTATTTACACCCAGAAAAAGAGCTTATCTGCTTCATACACCAATGAGCAGCTCTCATGGAATGAATGGGGCCCCGCCCCCATGACTGTATCCAGACTGTCTTAAATACATCCATGGGCCAAACGAAACACAAAGTACATGCCAAATAAATTTTTCCCAAAGATGTTTTCTGACACTGAAGGTAGTTCTCATCACCCTGATGTTTGTTCAAGTGGTCGTTTTGGTTTAAGTGAGTTACTCAATTCTACAAAAAAAGGGATTTCCAGTCATGATTGACAGCTGCGATGGCCAATCCATGTGCTCGCATTCCATGGGGCTGCTGATGATTGGTCAGATGGGTGTTCTGTCAGGAACTCCCCCACTGCGGCTATCGCTGCTGTGCAGACTTTGGCTCCAAATGATGTCACCAGCACAAGATGATGGCAGCCATATACCGTATATTTTAGCTTTCCCTAAGCAAAGCAGGGGTAAGCATTGTCCATCTTTATATATACAATCTATATTGGACCTCACTAATGCTCTTGTGGCTCAATGGGAGTGAATCCCGGCAGCAGGTCCAACATCTGGCAGGATGTCCAGAAGAGTGAAGGCTGTTGTTAGATTCATGTACAAGGTTTGGAAGGGGAATCCAAAATCATAGCATCCTGGACGTTTACAATACCAGCCTTTCTTCTACTATGAGATCCTGATACTCTCTTCTACCAGTGTCATTCAGCTCTGACAGTTAGTAACTAGCTCATAGTGAACTCAGGCATTGCTCATTACTTTCATTGAATCCTGATCCTAAACCCAAACTTTAAGTATGAACTCACCCCTTTGTCCTTGTGCATTAGCTCCACACTCGTGAGCACTGCTCTGAGCGATGAATGTGCTGTCTGCTCTGTGGGATGGGAATCTGTGGTGAGTGGGTGGCAGGTGTCCTCCTGCTGAATACACTCTCCATTAACAGGAGTGTCTCTGTGCTTCACTGCTGTATATGTCCCCTCACCATGTTCGATCACTAAAGCATGGACTGAAGGACCAGTGTGTGTCCTGTGACCTGCGAGCACTCACACATTAACACCAACTGGATTTTTCTTACAGTGACACAACATTCCATATCAGAAGTGAGAGAGTTATAGCTTGACCTGCAGGTTCACAGGATGGTTAACCTCATTTATTTAAACTAAAGTCATTGGGTGACAGCCATGTCAGTTAATGGACAATATCCATTAAAATAAGTAAAAGCTGCTTCATGCTGACATTTTAAAATATCTGAGATTCATACTGCCTCTCCAGTACAGTGGAGGGGGGGGGTTCATTTTTTCAGGTTTTTCCTCATCAGGTGGAAATGATCCATCTACCTCCATCACAAAGTACTGATTTGATGTGATATTACTCTTTCATGTTGAACTTACATTATTTGTAATTGTAATTTGTAATGTAAATACATTTTTAGGGCTGTACTCGACATGACTCAATCAGAACTGGCTGTTTAATAAGAATATTTGACTTTTTTTTTTATTTCTACCCAAAGTTTTAAAGTTTGAATGAGGCTCTGCGTTCAGTTCAGTGTGACAGCGGCATTCACGTCACATAGTAATCGAGCTAACGGCACAAACGATGTGTTGTAAATATGTAACATTTTTTGCCAGAACAAGATATCAAACAAAAGCCAGAGATTACAGCGTATTAAATTGCTCTGAGCTTACCGAAGAGTAGCATGAAAGTCAAGAGCACTCACCCCACAGCAAAATGTCCACAGAAATACAATTGCTTGACTTGAAGCAGTTGACTGAAGGGTCTCCAACTGAAGATTCACATCTCCAACTTTCAAGGGGCAGCCCTACATATTTTATATTACTTCAGTCCTTTGACTGTCTACCTGTTCATAATCCTACCTTAAAATACTTATGATGGCAGACTTTGACATAAAAAAAACGACCCAAAACTGCTCTCAATCACATTTATGGTCTTCCTCAATGGATGGAAGGTTCATAACAGTCTTCCTCCTATACAGCTCCTGTCAAAGCTCCTATTTTTGTTTCATTTTTCTTGCGTTATTTCATGCATTTCCTTTCTCCACCTCCTGTTTGCTTGAACTGTTGTTGTTATGGTTATTATTATCATCATTATAAGAAAGTAGTTGCAATGGTAGTAATGCCTTTCTAACTTTATCAAGAGGTAAAAATTCTTGTGTTTAGATGTGAAGATGTTTTTTTTTACTCTCTGTTATGCTGTCCTCTTTTTCTTTCTTTCATTTGAATTCTTTGTAACACTCCACCTCTCTCTCCATCCTCCTTTGCTTCTCTCTTTCTCTCCTTGTACTTTACTTTGCTTTTCTTTCTGTCCCTTGTTCTTTCTCCACATCTTCTCCTTCCTTCCTTCCCTGTCTATAGAGCCTGCTGCTAAGGAGGCAGAGGTCACCCGCCGTTTCTCTCTCACCTCCTCTCTTGCCTCCTCTTCCTCCTCTTCTTTTGCCGCACGGCGCACTAAAGGTACCTGATTAAGCGTCCAAAGTTTTCTGCTTCCACAGTTTGCTTTTTCTATATTTTGCTTCCAAACTTAAATGTATTTTTTTTTTAAATTCTGTTTGCATTCACTGCTCACACACACACACACACACACACACACACACACACAGCAAAATGAACTGTACACCAGGTTGTGCAGCTCAAACAGCTTGAAAACTAGTTATCCCTGTGCACTGTTTCATGTGTTGAACAAAAAGGTAAAGATTTAAGATAAAACTGAAACTGTAATATTATGTAACATTCTCAAATTACATGTGCTGTGCTCCCTTCAGAGATGTGCACTCAAAAGTACAACACCCTCTGTTTACTGTTTGTTTAAGGATCCCCATTAGAGGCATACAAATGTCCTGCACATTGAAATACAGCACCCACATAAAACAAAAGCACAGACAACTTAAGATATAAAAACAGTACAAACATGAAGAGTACAGACATCTTTATATTTAAGAAAATCTAAACAGACTTATACCTCGATGAAAAGGGAAGAATAAAAATGTCATATTAGTCTAAGCAGTACAGTTAGATAGCAACAAAAAAAAAACAGACAGAAAGTGATAATAAGGCAATAATGTGACAAGCAGACTGAACAGATACATACAGTACATTAAAGGAAACACATAAATTCTTTAAAAAAAAAAACATAAATTCATAAAATAAAACAAAGTCATCAAAGAAAACATACATTTATGAACAAAAACATGAATTCATGAAAGAGAGCATAAATTCATGACAGAAGACAGATAAATATGCAATGTGGCTCTTGTTTCTCTGTCTATGTTGCCCAGCAGTGCCAGAATAAGTCTTTTTAAGGGCAAACTACTGAACATTGAAATCCATATAAAAATAACTTTTATGTGAATTTTGACAAATTGTGATTTCAGTTAGATGTTAAAGACAACATAGACACAAACAATTTAGATACAGTAAGATTCATAAAATCTTAGTCAGTTGAATGATATATATGTGTGTGTGTGTGTGTGTGTGTGTGTGTGTGTGTGTATACATATACATATATACATACATATATGTGTGTTGGTTAGGTATGTCCTTCTATATATCCAGGTTATCATTTTACTCTTTGCAGTCTGATACATATTCAGGTCTGTTCAAGGCCAGAACACACACTCAAATTCAATCTGTAGTGAGAAGATTGTGTCTACTTCTGTACATGTATCGAGTGGGGGCAAAAAAAGAATACTATTTTCTTATTACCTCCTTTCTATTTACATCTCTCTTCAAATGTATGAGATGCATGGAGAAAGTCAAGTCTTTGCTGAGAATGAAAACAATGTCAAAGGGAAAAATAAATCTGCAAATGAGTGGACATGCATATTCGTTTTAAAAGCCTTGGTACGGAAATACGAATTTTGATAAGCTGACATTTCAAGCGCTGGGTGGCATTCAAAGTGGCAGCAAAAGTGCAATTTACTGCAGGAATATAAATGAGAGGTTCATTTTTGGCCAGGCAGAGGCAGGGCAGGCATGAAAAAACACCAGAGCACAGTCAATGAAGTCTTCCACTCAGTCTGTTCTCCGCTTTTATTGTATTTCTCTTTTTCTCTCATGAATTGACAGTATTTAAAAAATGTGCAACCAAAGAGAGCACTGAGGGTCACATTGACTGCAAAGTGCTCAGTAGAGTTGAAAATGTGGCTGTAGCTTTTTAGCCTCTGATTTTAATTCTCTTCCACTTTGTACATTAATATCAGGGTGCAAAAAATCATATAAAACACATGGCAGCACAACTTTGCTGAATGTATACCACAATGCATGTATGAATATTCATCAAATTTATCACAGTATATGAGAAATTAACCCTTTGCAACCTGGATGGACATCAGTTTTCTTGTACAGCGTTCAAACACATTTCACAAGTATATGACCCTTGGAAACATAATAATAATAATAATAATAATAATAATAATAATAATAATAATAATAATAATAATAATAATAATAACTTTATTTATATAGCACCTTTAAAAACAGAGTTTACAAAGTGCTTTGACAAACAAGGCAAAGCAGTAGCTAAGAGAGTTTCTTGCGGAAATAACATGACAAATAGAACCAAACAGTAATACCAAACTAAGACTACACCAAAGAGATCAACAATCACAAAAACAAAAATTACAACAGCAACCCATTCCAGTATGAATAAATGCTGTTTGTTGCAGTAAACATATAAATAATATTATTAATAATAGAATTAAACATAGCCGGGGCAGAGTAAAAAATAAATAAATTAAACAATAAGATAAAAAACATAAATAGATGAATAAAATGGACAAATTAAAGAACGATTTAAAAAAAGAATTAAAATAGACAGCATCACATAAAAGCAAGTCTATAAAATGGGTTTTAAGAAGTGACTTAAAGGAAGTCATTGATTCTGCAAGCCAAACCAAATTGGTTTGATTTCTTTAAAACATGATCATAAAAAAAAAAATGCAGCCCACAACTTGGCATTAAATGTCCTGCTAATTGCAAAAAAACGTTACAAGGTGACAAAAATGACCTGAAAATTATCTTTAAAACATGAAAAACAGCTTAAAATTGAATATGAAATAGAGAGAGAGAGAGAGAATCATTAACCTGTAAAAAGAATCAGGAAAGATGTATTTATAATTGTTATGATTATATATTTAAAATTGGGCTACAGAAAAACTTTTTTCTTATTTGTATTTATTTACATTTTCTTTTATTCATGCACTTTTTCAAGTCATTTCCTGTTTTTCTTTGGTAACCTTTCTTTCCTTTTTTTAAACCAATTTCAGTCAATATTCAGATAATAAAACTATTTGAGTCATTTCTTTTTCATTGATCTCTTTCCATGTTTTTGAAAGAAATCAATTGAAATCAATTCCCTTAGGTTTCAAAAGGTTGAATAAGAGTCACAACCTTCCACCTTGTAATTTTTTACTCTTTTTTGGCTCTCACATATGAAACCGTGTAGGCAGCATGAAGTCCATATTCTGTCTAATAAATAATAAAATCGATAAGGGCTGCTTCTAGTCCAGAAAATTTGTAGTGAGTTAATTAAGATGTAAAGATAAACAGTTTTTCAGCTGAAAAAAAAGTAACTGACTGACTGACTGACTGTAGCTGGTAAGAAAACTGAGAATACTTTTTTTTTTCTTTGTCTTTCTCTGTGTACCAGATGGCAATATCACATGAGAATTAGGGCTCTTTTCATAATGGTCTAAAGAAAGTCATAATAAACATTTATGGAATGTACACTTATGCCTGAAAGGCTTTTAAAACTGGAAGCTCAGTGTGACAGATTTCATGTCTAAAAGGGGCTTTGAAAGTTTTCTAACAGTGTGATGATATGTGTCTGCTTTCTTTCTAAAATGTTGCTGTCTTACTAAACTTGTGGTCGCATATGGTTCCTCCGACCAGGTGCCCTGTCTGCTAGCATAAAGAGCAAGAGACATGAGATAAAGAGTGATCCCACTCCATTGGGTTATGAAGGTACATGAACATGCAGAGATGTGTCATGTGTGTAATGTGCTCTGAGCATGCTGGGCCTCTCAGCGTTTTGTTTGGTTTATTAGGCACAACGTTTTTGTGTGATTTTTTTTCATTTTCATTTGAGAATTATTTGTGTGTGTGTGTGGTACGTCCGTGTTCACAAATCTGTGTTCCTGTTCACTTCTGTTTCATGCCTGCTGTGCTGTGATTTGTGATTGTGACGTTTCCAAATGCATGAGCATCAGAGTATCTGATAAATGTGTTGGTGTAGTTTTTTGGTGAGGGTTTTTTGGTTTTTAAAATTGTTGATTTCTGCATGAGTAGAGATGCACTGCTCTGTTGAATAGATAGACTGAATTTCATTTATATATCAGGACACTTGGCTTTTAAATTGTGGTTGTAGTTGACAATATTGAGTGGCAGAGGATGGTGTAAAGCATTTGGCTTCCCTTCAGATACTTTGCGTGGTGCTATGGCTGCAGTCAAGAAACGGCAGAGTATGACCAGCAGCACCGCACCTGCTGCTGGCAACACCTCCGCTGTGCCAAGATCCACCTCCCAACCAGGTAATTGCAGAGAGGGAACATGTAACATGTGTGGGGGTCTGCTTTCAGTTTAATATGTTAAAAGATTGCTGAGAAAATTGAGTTTGTTTTGGGCCGTACATTTCAGGTCAGTGTTTCATTTCACTTCTGATGTGTAATTTTAACTTCTTTGTACAGCAGATTTATCTCTACCTTCAGATTGAAATAGTTCTTCAGAACTCATCTGGAATGCAGCCTCCATCTCAGCCTTTTCCCAGCCATGAACATCAAATGCCCACAGACAGCTTGTGCAGCACAGTCCCAGCCAAATCACTGTACTTTTGGTGAACACGTCCACATACCCGAATAACAAAATCAATCATTTGCAGTGGCACCCAGGAAATGTTTCATAGGGGTGGCCAGTTTGGGCTTCAAAAAACCTTGGGATGGCACATTGCTCTAACATTAACCTACAAAGACTCATATGATCAGAGACAGCTTCCCCTGTGTACCTGCTGCCACTATAAACCATCCACCAGTCAACACCGACCCCCTCTCTAAGAAAGCAACGTTAAACTTCTTGGCCACAAGAGGTCACTTGTCAGGAAGACAGGTTGTTTCTTGAACATGTCAACAAATGACAAATGTCAAGTTTATTTGTACAGCACAATATCAGAAAATGTCAAATCTGCCTGCATATAGGACCCCTCAATAGCAGTGGTTCCCTTAATTTTTACCTTAAGGGCCCCCCTATCTATCATTAAGTAAAGTGAAACTAAAGCCCAGTATACACTTTATGAATTTGGGCTGTCCCAGACGCAAGATAACCATCATGACAGCAACGTTGCGGAATCTTTGGTTGAGGCTCTAGGACGGTGGTTTTATGTTGCACAGTCAGAGAGGTTCAAGGATGTCATGGCCTTGTGATCAAAGACAGCCTGTATCAAATTCTAAAAGTGTCAGAAATTTGTGATGACCATCTGTGTGACTTCTGTTGCAGCATGAAATGATGCACTGATCAGTGCGACTCTGGTAGTGAATGCTAAATTCTAGTAGATGCTAATAAATACTTTGAGCTCTTGCTGAAAAATTGTCATGCCAAGTTGGCCTCTTTTCCTCAGCCACAACGGCGTCCACATTCTCCTCCTCCTTTGTTTTCTCTTACCACTACATTGGCGTAGATGGATGGTGCACGTTGATAATATTTTTTTCTCGCGTATTGATGTCTCTGGATGTACGTTGTAGCCTATGATTCAGTAGGTGATGTCATTGCACATTCTGCATACATCAAACTTGATGTTATGCCAGTTTATTAGATCCATGTCACAGAGTGTAGCTCCACTAAACTTATTAGATTCTCAGTCAGTAGGAGGCTTAAGTGACATATTTTAAAGATATTCATTCATTTATTATCCAAAACTGCTCTCTTGTGAATGGTCGCTGGGGGGAGCCTATCATAGCTGACACTGGACGAGAGGAGGGGCACACCCTGGACAGGTCACCAGACTATCAAAGGGGTGACACATAGAGAAAGACAACCATTGACACTCACATTCACACTTACAGCCAATCTAGACATAAACTGTACAATCAACCAAAACAGTAAATACAAATTAGTTTGTGTAAAGCAAGTAGTTTTGGTGAATTTGAGCACATACTGCATCCTACGGAATCAACACAGTCATACATACTTATCAGGCCTTTTTTTGACAAATATAGTGTTTTCTCCTCCTTGACACTCGACCGTTGTTCTTGAAATTCTTTGTTTGTTTTTCTGCATAGTTTTCAGTTCAGCAGAGAGTGAAGGCTCTGTGAATATATAGTGTGTTCAGGTCTTCACTGGCCCTTATCCTATGAGAATGTTTTGATTTTTTATCTTGACAAATAATCAAAACTTAAATAATCATTTAGTATTCTTCCCAGACAAGGAAGAAATACAGAGATATAGGCCTATTGTATATTTTATTATATTTTTTTTATCTATTTAATCTATTATCTATTTATTTTTTTAATGTATGCCTCGCAACTCTCCATTATGCTTTGATGACCCCTAGTTAGGGTTGCTTCACAGATCCTGATGCTGTTATTTTTCTTCATTTGAAAGCATCATTTGAGTCTAAAAAAAGTCTATTTCTTCATTCAAAGTTAGGAATTAAGTGTTGTAAGTGTGCTCAGCCACGTCTCCGCCGTGCTTTTAGGATCAGTGAGCAGTTTTACAGTATGAATTGTATGAGTTGTTTGGCTAGAGCTTTAATTATTGCAAACAGTCTCTTCAAGCTTTCATGATGAAGTGAGACAAATGACTTAACTTTACAACGACAATGTTTTCCTGTCAATGAAGCACCATCACCTGCCAAGTGGAGTAATAATACCCTCCTTGTTTATGAGTACATTTTGTTGGTTAATAATATGCATTGATTCCCCTCAGGCTGGGCCTCACGGCATCTTCCCTCCATGGAAACAGATGACTTTGAGACCATCCCATCCAGCGCAGAGGAGTCCTCCAACTCCTCAGAAGAGGAAGGCAACAACAAAAATGTAGGTACTTTGGCTATAAATGTACGAACGTTTAACCCTGATGTCACTCAGAACATTGAGAGCATGACATGACTTCAGTACCAGTCAACATTGTCAGACTTTGGCCTGAGTGAAAATGCAGCTGGACCCCATCCACTGTGGTCCTGCTGGGTGTCTTAAACCATCACATTCTATAGTCACTAATCGTCCCTGTTCTCCACTGATCCCTCATTTCCTCTCCACTTATCCCTCACTTTCTCCTCTTTTTTACAAAATCCCCCCCGATCCCTCTGAAAGAGGACCACTCCACTGCTTAATTATCTCCCATGGACACGTGTCTCGTTAAAGGCAGGCACTGACAACTTGACATTTAAGAAAGGAGAGAGGAGAGACAATGGGAGGGAAGGGGATGGGAAGGATTACAGCTGCACAGGTCTATCCAGATCCATTATCATCTGTGCAACGTACAGTAGAGAGCAAACACAAAAAGCACACACACGGAGCATGTTAGTGGCACACACATGGACACACTCTCTTTCACCGAATAGATATTTCTACATCATGCAAAAGATGGCTAATTAAAAACATTTGTGGTTATCAACCATAGACTGTATAAAAATGGACGTAGCTACTGTGACATCACCCATTGGTTTGTGGGCTGCGGTTTTGAAGCCTCAAGTTCAGCATCTTAGCCATAGCCATCTTGTTTATTTAGAGTCAGAAGTGACCATATATGGACAAGAGGGTGGAGCTGTGGAGGAGTGATGGGTGGATTCTGAAGCATCACAGACAGCCTATCAGACAAGCAGTCCTGTCCTTAAATATGCATAATGTTGGGCCTTAATAAAATGTAAACGGGTGAGTTATATAATAAAGTCCCCCCCCCGTAGAGTTGTCATGAATGTTGAAATTAACTGTAGAGACGGGAACTGTTTTTTGCACCGGGCTGTAAACATGTTTATTTCTGCTGTGAAGTTGAACATTTTAACCTGGGGGTCTATGGGGAGTGACCAACACGTACTCATCCAAGCCCATTACATGGTGCTGCTCTGTCAGTGACCCTCTGCATTAGCTGTTTACGCTCCGGGATGCTGTTACTGTGAAGTAAATAAATGAATGTGGTGGGATGACGCAGCACGGTCCTTATGTTTACACAACATGAGCACATGGCATCCAATGCGGAGGATTAGGGAACAAAGTCACAGATGGTTAGGTTTAGGCAAAGGAGGCACATGGTGAGGTGTAGAAAAAAAATCCACACTCTGTACTCCCACATGATAGTCAGTTGTTTGTGGGACCCGTCCACCACCCCTTTTGCCCGCCCTGTGAGCAACTGGTGCTTCATTTTTTTTTTTTTTTTTGGTCACCTGCAGCCGGCCTACATGTTTCATGCACTCATGATCGGTTTCGTCCACATTCTCAAGTGCGCTGCCCGCATGCATTACATGTGGATGCACTCTGTGCCATCCGGTCATCATTTTGTCTGAGCTTGTTCTCATCTGGTGCCATCCAGCCACGCTCCTGCTGGATGGAGAAGGTGGCGTTTGGCGTCACACTCATATGCCGAATGCACTGAGAGAGCGGACACATTTGACAAGTTCGGCATAAAAACAGGCTGGACTGACTCTTTTTTGAAGCCAGCTTCAAGTGGACATTGAAGGGAACAGCAGTTCCCTTGCAATTCTCAACCTCAGAGGCTGCTGCTTGTTATTAACAGGAGACTAATAGTTAATCCCACCTTTGGATGCAGCTTGCATCAAGTTCTAAATTTCATCTTCATTTTTTTCATCTTAATTTTCATCACCTACTCATTTTAAACACTGTGGGTGATAAAGTTTAACATTTGTATGTACAAAAGGTTAACAGGACACATTCCAACCAAAGTAAAAAACAAAACACCAAAATGAATGCAATGTGAGCAGCTACAATAGATCATTTATCTAGAAAACAATCACTCTGTCAGTATTTTTTAAGTGCATACACACAGTATAGTAGTGTTAGAGCTGTGTGGGGCGGCAGTAGCTCAGTCCAGAGAAACTTTACTTTACTGGAGGGTAAGTGATTTCGGTCCCACACTGCAAAAACTGCAGATCTAACCAAGTGTAATAATCTTATATTTAGATTAAAAAATCTAGTTAGTCTTGTTTTAAGTATAAATGGATTATCTAATGCTGACTAGGAAAGATCATTTGACTTAATTCAAGTAAATATCACTTGCCTGGTCTTGTTAAGCATCTTTGTCTTTCTGAGTTATTTTTAACTAGATACAGGAGACAAGTCTGGAAACATCCACTTCAGGTCTATATAAACCTTATTTTAAGCACTAGTATGTCCAACTAGGCTTAAATAAATTGCTTGAAATTAGTGTTTTTGATCTTATTTCAAGATTTTATGGGCTATAATGAGAGTCACACAGTTTTACTGGTTTTAAGACATCTTAACAAGCAAAATTTGCTTACTGCACTGGCAGCCAAATTTGCTTCTTTTAAGTGCAAGTATGCTTAAATCTAGGGTGTTTGGCCTTAAATTTGACAGGACATTTTTGCAGTGCAGACAGTAAGGATTGTGGGCAAAGTACACAATTAATATGTGTCTTTCTTTAATAAATTTAATATGTCTTAGTCAAGACAAAGCATGTTAAACAGGAAATTGATATTAATTAGGTTCAACTCATATCATCTGCTCCTGGTAACAATTGTCATTTCACACAGCAAAAGCAATGGTGGGCTAAAATGAAGAAATTTTATACACGTAGGTGTTTGAGGAATCCAGCCTGGAAGCACATCCAAATGGACCTCACTAAATGCACAGTTTGACTGTGACATTTCTCTCCGCAGGGTGACAGCGGTCGTTACCGGGTGCAGCTGACCTACGAGTCTCGTGAGGCGCAAGACCTCTCTCTGGAGACGGGTGACCTTGTGCAGTTTCTGGAGGAGGCAGAGAGCGGACACTGGTGAGTGGAAGTGGGAGAGTCAGTCGAACTGTTCCTGTACACTCATTGTCTCCCTGGTTTGTTTGCAGCTCCCGCTGACTCAGCACTTTATCTGAAATCTCTGGCTTAGTGGGCCCCATCTGCCACCAGTTTGTTTCTGGTGCAACAACAGCAAGCATCTCACAAATTAGGAAAAAACAAACAGTTTGACATTGCTTTATAGTTTATTGAGGGCACTCATTCACTCTATGTGTCCTCAGTAAACTATAATTGCAGTAAATGTCCTCTGGTTCCACTTTTATTTCTGGAAAGTGTTACTTTAAATCGCCTAAGGAGTTTTTAAATTTAGCTCATTTTGAAGACAATTTTAAGACTTGTAGTGTTGAAGCACCTTCTCCATGGCAGTAAAACGACCATCGTTTGCTTGTTACTGACTCGTAGTCAGAGTTGCGATGTCATGTTTTCTACTTACTTTTGGATTTAAGGTTTAGTCACTGTATACTCAGCATTTTGTTGTTGAAAACTTTGCTTATTAAAGAAGCTCTATACAATATTTTGAGCATATTATGATTCTGCAGTTTCTGCACATGGCTCTTAATGTGGAAGTGGCTGACCTGTGATTCTGGTTTCTGCTCTGGACGCCATTACTCCACTATACCTTTATATACAAATCTTTTTTGCTGCTATATTAATGTTCTAGCTATTGTATATAGCTCCTGTAATATCTGCATACATGATTCGTAGACTATGGTCTTTTAACTCTTTGAAACCTGGATCGACATTATTTTTCAAAAGCTATTTGACCCTTGAAAACCAGAGGAAATTGGTTTAATTTCTTTTGAAATCATCGAGGAAAAAGGCAATGATCAACTTGGCAGGAAATGTCCCACTAATTGCAAGAAATTAGTGTGTGAAATGTGACAAGAAAATCACCTAAGAAATAAGGAAATTATATTTATATATATATAATTTATAAGGAAAAGGAAATAAGGAAATTTCTTTTTGGCAGATTATTTCTTTGTTGTAACAAAGCTTCTTCACAATAAATTTTATACCATTGGAAAGCCTGTTTATTTCTCTTTTAAATGGTGCCACATTTGAAAGGAACACATTTTTAGGATGAGTAGTAGAGCTGAGTTTGTTGGTTTTGCCCATTAAAAAATTGGCAGATTTTCTCTGCCAATGCCAAACAGCTTGTTCTGCTGTTGACTCTTGTTAGGTGTTGTTTAGTGGATTGGATGATTGAAGTCTTAAGAAACAAGACATATTGGCAATTTAACAATTCATTAATTTAACAAACAGGAGCCTCACTAGTGTGTAGAAGAACCATACACAGCCACAACAGCCTGGCACCTCCTCCTCACACTGGTCACCACCCTGGTCACACACTGCTGTGGGATGGCATCCCATTTTCATCCAGCATTTGTCGCAAGTCAGCCAACGTGGTTGTGTTGGTCACTCTAGCACGATTCTTGGAGCAGACACCAACTGACCTCTGTAGCAGGGCCCATGCTCACAGGTGCTGACAATCAGGTGCCAATCAGGTGCCTGATTGTCAGCACATGTGGGTAGCAAAAGCTCAAAACAAGAGTCAATAGCAATGGCAAGAAAAGCTGTTTGGCGTTGGCAGAGAAGATTTGGCAAATTTTTCATGGGCGAAACCCACATACTCAGCTCTGCTGCTCATCCCACAAATGCATGTTCCTTACAAATGCCATTTAAAAGGGAATTAAACAGGCTTTACAACGTTTTTTAAGATTCATTGCCAAGAAGCATTGTTACAACAGAGAAATAATCTACCAAACAAATGTCCTTACTTTGTGTGCGCTTTATATATATATATATATATATATATATATATATATATATATATATATATATATATATATATATATATATATATATATATATATATATATATATATATATGTATATGTATATATATATATATATATATATATATATATATATATATATATATATATATATATATATATATATATATATATATACACATACTTTATAATATATAACATACATATAATTTTTTTCAGCACTTTTTAGGTCATTTTCTTGTCTGTTCTTGTTGTGTCTTTTTTACTTTTTCGAGTGCTTATTTTCAGGTAATTTTTTGTCCTGATTTTTATTGCAAATTATATCATTAGACCTTTGAAACCTGAGTCGATTGGTTTGATTTCTTTCAAAAGCATGGGGAAAAAAATGCTACAACCAAAATGACCAGAAATGCCCCACAAATTGCAAGAAATGAGTAAAAGTTGAAAATTAGTTTTTAAAAAGGGGGGTAATATTATTATAAAATTAAAAAATTTAAAAAAAAAACTGCTAAACTATATTTCTAGTTATTCTAATAATACATTTAGAATTATGTTACAGAAAAAAATTATACATTTTTAGGTCATGTTCCTGTTTGTTTTTGTAAAACACTTCCCTTTTTTTCTTTTCTTTCTGGGTTTTTTTTTTGTTACTTTTCTTGTAACTATTAACTAATTTCTAGCTATTTTTTTTACTCATGTCTTGTCAAGTTGCTTGTTGCTTTCTGCCGATCTTTTTGAAAAAAATCAAACCAATTTTCTCAGTTTCATACGGTTTCATACGGGCTTGTTTAAAAATGGAATGAAAAGAAGGAGAGGTCAGCTTTGAGCAGCAGGCAAAGGATGTATTCAGGTAGTACAATATCCAGTTGGAGCTTCCACAATATATCACACAGCTGCTGCTGTCATTAATAATAGATTTGATCAGCAGCCAAAAGCTTAATGACTGCTGGTTAACAGGTAATATTTATGGGTCGTGATCAAATGTATTTCATCTAACAACAGACACAGAAAAACATGTAAACGAGTAGAATATATTGTGAATTCAGCTGCATTCAGACACAGTGCAGGAGAGCAGGAAAGGATTAAATGGAGATTTTATGTGCTGAGTCACAGGCAGCCTGCCTGCAGTCGGGCTGTGAGGCAGAGAACTTAAGAGAATGTCGATAGAGCCCACACAGCTGTTGTCATTAACCTTATGCTGATTTTGTCAGGCGATCAGTTAATTATCAAATAATGATTTGATTACCACCACAGTGCAGCAGCTTGGGTGACATTTGAGCTGCAATTAAATCACTAAGATACTTTTTCCTCATTTTGTTGTCTGACAACAGAAACTGTGCAAATATGGAAATGAGAAGAACCACAGTTTGAGAATAAGAACAGTCATGACTCTCTCTAGGTCTAGTTACTGATGGTTGAACATTATGTCTCCACACACGGTTGATGGGTTTGGTACTATCGCCTCTACGTCCACACAGACCGGTTAAATCTATCAAACAAACAAACAAAAAAGTGGCAGGTTCTAAACCAATGTTATGAAGATAGTAATATATGTGATACAGGAGCATGTTATGAAATTATGGGGCCACATGTAGCTCCTCAACATGTTAACTCTTCAATATCAGTGCGAGAGACCAGAGACTACCCACTTTAGATTAATTTCCTGTATCTGTGCCATGTGGGTTTTGTCATTGCCCTGCCTCTTTAGGAGACAAGCAGAGATCCTGAGCCTGTTCATTCCAATGAAAAAAGAGAATGAGAGTACAAATTATGACCTCTCCCTTCGTCACACTGTCACTGAAGTAAACATTTAACATCGAAAGCCTGGAGGGAATCATGCATTTGGTCGCGTGTGCATGTGCATTTGTGTGTGTGAATGTGTTTATCTGTCTGTCAGCAGCTAGTCAGGCAGACTACAAGACCAGTCAGCCTCATATTTTGTGTGCACATTTACAACTTTGCTCACAGATCTCTCTTGGTTGCAGTGATTCACAATTGTTGAAAAACCTTTCTTATACTGCTTTCCCACAAAAATTAGCACATGCACGTTTTTCAAACACGGGAAAAGCCACTCGATTCTGCATTCCCACTGCCAGTAAGAACCGCACAGGTTAGCCTTTCTGTCAGCTGTTATGTGTGTGTGTGCGGGTTGTTTTCTTTCGGTGTGTCCGTGCTATGTCACAAACAGGCAAGAGAGCAGGTAAACAGTAGACAGCCATAGGAACAAAGGTGTGTGGAAACTTTTCAGTGGGTTCTTGTTTTGCTGTATCTCTTACTTATTCAGTCTCTCAAAGTCAGTGCAGATATATTTGGATCATTGTTTTAGCGCTACTTAGGAGGAGAAGGACAATAATTAGTGGCACAGCATCATTGCATCTTGCCAGCAGGGGAGCTGAAATTACTGCGTTCAACCTGGTGTTGTGTTCCCATCAATGCTGATCGGACTCGGGTGTGAATGTTGATTGGACTCATTCCCATTGCATTAAAAATCCAGAAGTTAGCAGCGGGGTTTTTTTGGGCAGTGGGAATGAGGCTTTATTGAGAGTTTTATACTGTCACTGACTGCTGACTCCTTACTCCTCTTAACCAGCTGGAAGGGGCTGCAAGTAGTTAACAAATTACACATTTCCATAAATCATCTTTGCTGAAAAAAAACAAGAGACAACAAGTCTAAAGGCACCGAGTCTGTTTTAAGTTATATGCTTTTTTTACATCCATCATTCATGAAAAAACACTGCACACAGAAATCTTGTACACTGACTCCAAGTATTTTATTGTTCTATTTGTTGCAGAACTTTGCACTATAAAACAAAGACACATTTGCTCCCTTGCTTCCCTCCACTGGAACTATCCCTGGCTGTCACCACTGTCTCTCCGTGTCTTGCATTTGGCACAGCTGCTACCTGAAGGGACTGAGCTGTCCTCTCCCTCTGTCCCTCTCTGTCTCCACACTGTCACTGTCTCTCTGTCTGTGTCCGATCTACATCCTCCTCCTCGTTACCTTATCATCCTCATGAATATTACTATCTGATCTGTTGAAAGTGAGCTATCTAATTTTTGAAAGGATACCGTGCAACCCATTCCTCTGTCTTGTTGCAGGTGTGTCCCACCGCCACATTTTCTTCACAGCTTCTTGGTACACCAACACTCTAAATGCAAAACAATGCAGAATATTAAGTCTGTTCAGAAAACTTAAATGACAGAAGCTTTGGAGTCACTGTGTAAATGCAATTGACACAGCATGAGGTTTATAGGTATAGATATGTGACAATTTTGGACCAAAAAAAATACAGACTTGGCGTGCAAAGGCCTTTACCGTTTTTGCTGGTCATTTTTTTGCCGTCATTATTGCTAAAAAACTGACATCCATAGAAAAATTTGGAAACCACACAATTGTGCTGTTGCGGTATCAGGTACCGTAAACAAGAGGAGGACCCAAGAGCAAACACAGAAAAGGGGTTAAATCATATAACAATGATTTTGATATGCGTAGGGAATGAATGAAGGGATTGGTATTGAGGGAACGAGTCCAGTGGCTGAGATGGCAGAGGAGGCTGGATGTCATATGCTGTGAAGCCCTTTGAGGGAAATTGTGATTTGTGATAATGGACTTTCTGGATAAATTGACTTGACCTGGTAAAAAATAAGTAAAGATTATTTTATATGAGATTAATAAAATAATATCTAGTACCAAACAGTAACTTTAATACATCCATTTATTTTTACTTAGATAGTTATTTAAACCATTTTAACAAAGAAAATTCAGCTAAATGCAGAACTCTTTGATTTTTAGTTCTTTCAGTCAGGTGTGTGTATAAAACAGTGTCATCTGTGTAGAACTGAACAAAACAGTTACAGTACATTTGTGGTAGATCTTGAATAAAAAATAAGAAAAGCAATAACCCCAACATACACTCACCGGCCACTTTATTAGGTACACCTTGCTAGTACCGGGTTGGACCCCCTTTTGCCTTCAGAACTGCCGTAATCCTTCATGGCATAGATTCAACAAGGTACTGGAAACAGTCCTCAGAGAGTTTGGTCCATATTGACATGATAGCATCACGCAGTTGCTGCAGATTTGTCGGCTGCACATCCATGATGCGAATCTCCCGTGTAACGAGTGGTTATTTGAGTTACTGTTGCCTTTCTATTAGCTCGAACCAGTCTGGCCATTCTCCTCTGACCTCTGGCATCAACAAGGCATTTTCGCCCACAGAACTGCCGCTCACTGGATATTTTCTCTTTTTCGGACCATTCTCTGTAAACCCTAGAGATGGTTGTGCGTGAAAATCCCAGTAGATCAGCAGTTTCTGAAATACTCAGACCAGCCCGTCTGGCACCAGCAACCATGCCACGTTCAAAGTCACTCAAATCACCTTTCTTCCCCATTCTGATGCTCGGTTTGAACTGCAGCAGATCGTCCTGACCATGTCTACATGCCTAAATGCATTGAGTTGCTGCCATGTGATTGGCTGATTAGAAATTTGCGTTCACGAGCAGTTGGACAGGTGTGCCTAATAAAGTGGCTGGTGAGTGTATATCCTTGTGGTACACCTTTCTTTACGATTGATCAGGCTAATTGAGTCCTTATACTTTTTTTCCATGCTTTGAAATTCAAGAGGTTATTTGAGTGTGCAGTTTGGCGCTCCAGCAAAATTATGGATTGCACCTTTAAATCTATACTAAATATATACATGCAAAGCACTGCATAGTGATGTGTCGTTTAGAGCAAAATACTTCTTTGTGGAGGAGCTGAAGGTATTAGGTAAGATTATAATTGTGATTGTGTTATATTTCAGATATCACCATGATCAATGGAAATGTGCTAAATTTTTTATCGGTTGCTGAGGGAGATGGCTTGGTTGGTGGGTGAGCTGTTGTTGCGAAAGAAAGTACAGGCCACAAGTTGAAAAAGTCAGCATCTGGTGAAGGAATCACTGTCTCATTGGCATTTATCAACAGTCCTATCAACCACCTGCAGCTGTGTTATAGTCATTTTCTGTTGTGGAAAATCTCAATGGGCCATACTGGTGTCAATGTTTCACCAGAAACCTGCTCAAATGAACCTGACAGCACTGTGTGCTACCTGCTGCTCCGTTATTTAGAATGCAATAATTGTACAGCTATCAGCGTATTGAAAAATTGCATCATTGTGTCCTTTTATTCATGTGTCATTTGGCACTAAAATGATGCAGTAGATTGCAGCACACCCAGTACCAACACATTTCTACGCAGCTTTAATTTAAGTGTACAAACAATAGTAATACAAGCGTAAATTGTGAAATTCAGGCATTAAGTCATTCTCAGCAATATTTTCTCATAATCATGTAATTGTCTGTCCCCACTCTGTGAAGGAGTGACACCATTGTGATTAGATACAGAGTTGTATGAATAATTCAAGGTGAGTTTTCAATGTCAAATTCTTTGCACAGAGAGCAGTGCAAGTGTTGCAGGATGATACTCACTTCAGTGGTGTTTTCACTGAGAGGACATAAGCACATTATGTCAGCTTTGATAGATTAATTTGTCAGTTGTAAGATGTGCAAACTCATTCACATCTATGTCAGATCCGAAGATGTGGAGGTGAATGTACAAGTTTCCCAAATGTTTGTTGACAGCCACTGTTGAGAATTATATGACGAGCTGCTCAGACAAGCAGCTGCAGTCAGTGCGTCTCCAGACAAAGCTCTGCTATTTGAAGCATGACTGATGCCGTACGGAACAAAGACAAGTTGTGCTGCCTGGGTCTGTTTTTTCTTACTTTATTCTTGCAGTTGTGACTTACCAGTAATTATGTTTCTTATGGTTCTCACTAATGAACAGAATTCTCACCTCTTAAAGATCTGGCAAATGATTCTTTCATATGCAAGTCTAATTCTAGGTTAAGCAAAGTACTTTATCTTTATCTCTTAATACCATACTGACTTTAAGTGTTAAATCCTGACTTTTTCTGAATCCAGCTATTGCCAAAACAGTGCTCCGAATTTATGATCAGTCCAGTTTGTGCCAAAGCACTCTGGCACTCAGAGTGAGTGCTTCCGACCACACCCTGTTGAAAGAAGTGTTGAGGGATTTCAGTTCGGCTGTTAAATTAGTATCAAATGACAACTGACTTTGAATGTTTGATTGGCTATATCCATATTACTTGCTATGGATCCAGGGTAAACCACATCCAAATCAACCTAGCTTTAGGAACTGTGAAAAAAACTAAAATGACAATATTTCAAATTTGGATTGAGGCTAATATCTGATAATTTGTTTATGCTTTTTATAATGTATGTAAGAGCCTAATTTACATATTAAGAAAGGTTTAATGATCTGGGTTCACAGAGGCTTCAAACATGAATTCTGTTTTTAAAAAATAATACCATTTATAGAATGAAACGTGCCAAGAGCGTCCTCCTTCACAGTCGACCTTGCTTGTCAAAAATGGGATGTGGCTCCACTGCAGTCCACTTTAGACGATGTGGAACACTATGATTGGCTTACAGACATCCCATCAAGTAAGCATTTGGGTAGAATCAGCTGACTGTAATGATAGATCTAGATATCCTAAAAAACTTAAGTCCATTGGAGCAGATGGGAGATCTTAAACTATCTTTTAGTGATTTTTTAATCAGAAGTTAAATTTTAATGTGCCAATTTCAGTCTTTTCTGTTTAGAAAAAGTTCTTGTATGTTTGCTGGTATGTATATAAAATATAATATTTGTAAAGTCTAGCTTCCTCTATTTGCAATATTTTGTAGAATATGTTCATATTTCTGGAACGGGTTTCGGTTCGTGGGCGGGGGCCCTTCTGTGCGGAGTTTGCATGTTCTCCCCGTGTCTGTGTGGGTTTTCTCAGGGGTCTCCGGCTTCCTCCCACAGTCCAAAAACATGCAGCTTAGGTTGATTGGTGACTCTAAATTGCCCTTAGGTGTGACTGTGAGCGTGTATGGTTGTCCATCTATATGTGTCGGCCCTGCGATAGTCTGGCGACCTATCCAGGGTGTACCCCACCTTCCACCCGATGACAGCTGGGATTGGCTCCAGCCCCCCGCGACCCTTACGAGGACAAGCGGTTACAGAAAATGACTGACTGACTTCATATTTCTTAATGGGTACAGAATATATTATTTTGTATCATACATAAACTCTGTCTAACAAATGAACAAAAACACTCTGCAGTATCAGTACCTGCCAGAGACACATGCTAAATATGTGTACTCTGTAACAGTCAGTAGGCAGCCTGTCCGTGTTGTCCCCTGCCTCTGGCCTAATACATGCCGGACTGCAGCCTCCCATGACCCTGACTAGCATTAACAGATAAAGAAAATGGATGGATGGACCTTCTTCTAATATAATGCAGTGCAACACAACAGCACCGTAGAGCTCAGCCTCAGATATTGAGCTGAATCCATCCTCTCTGACAGAGTATCAAGAAAAATCGAACAAATGCTTCAGAAAGGCATAGTTTGACGCAGAGCTGTTATGATGAATTGAGTGAGATTGTATCACGCTTGATGATATTATGTAGTTTTGCATAACGAAAGCCTTTTTTTTCCCGCTTCCCCTGATGCTATCTGTAATCATTACCCATACCATGGCTTCCCTTAAAAATCCATCTTGAGTTTGGTCCACATTAATCAGCCGAGCCCAAGAAAGGAAATGAGAGTGGAGCAACAGCTGCCCTGTTCTCTCTCTACAAAGATTAAAGGCTCAGCGTGGCTCGTTTGGAATTAAAATTTCATTCACTATAACATTACCCTGATGAAGCAGTGGGAGATTCAACAACAAAACATGTGACTGATGTTCTATTGCCAAATCAAGGGAGCCGACTGAAAACAAAAGGGCTCGAGATAAATAATAAATCTCTGTTTCCTTCACCACACCACCTCCATCTATCCTGTTCGCCAGAGAAAAAGAAGCTCCTGCCTTTATGGAGAAACTGCCTGTGGAACCCTCCACTCAAAGACTGTTTTGCTCTCACACAAGCTCTTTGCATCTGGAAGTGACTAATACTCTATTAGATAAAAGCTCGACTTGCTTTGAATATGCTCATTTTTCATCAGCTCATGCATATTTCAGCTCTTAAAACCGTCTTCTGTCTTCTGCATCTATGGGTTTTTCCGCTAAAAGGTCTCATTGATTCACTCATCTCTCCTCCTCACTCGATGAAAATGAAGAATTTATAAGTTCTCCCTTTTTTCTCTAGCTTTTTTGTTGGATCAAAGTTAATGTGTCACTTTATAGAACTTCACAGAACGTGAAAAACTGTGTGTTGCTGTGTCGATACACTCTCGTGCACTGTATGCATATGCATGGGTGTGTTTCATACAGTTGTATATGTCCATTTGGAGTTGGGTGCTAAGCTTGGGCAGTATGTAATATTTCATACCTTCATAACCTTCCTGAAATTTCACCTGGTTATATTGTATATGACGGTGTGGTGGCGGTAAGAGAGTGTGTTACTTACTTACATACTTATTTTTAGACTCATAAATACACAACAGAAACCCACAAAATGTGAAGAAAAGTAATATTCTCACATCTATTTTCCTTATTAAACAGATAAACCCTATTGATCACTGAACAGTTTTTTAATATATCCTGGTTGTAGATTATTTTTAGCATTAAACATTATTTGTGCTGTTTGAAATTCCACAAGATCTGCAAATGTGAATACTCTTGACGGTAAGAATAATGAGTAAGTGTGATCCAGATATCCAACATTGTGAATGATCCATATTTATCTCTTTTAAAAAAGGTGAATGAATGTAATGAAGATTTGTAGTTGTTGCCCAAACCTCCGCGCAGTAATTTTATTTTTTTTTAAATTATTTTTCTGGCATTTTTTTTTAGCCTTTATTAGAGAGTACAGATCAGTAGCATGAAAGGGGGAGAGAGAGTGGGGACGGCATGCAGTAAATCTTGATATGGTAAAAGTATTTAACTGTAGAGAAAGTGAACTGCTTTCTGATCCAGAACCTGCTTTGCTTAGTTTAGTACTAAAATGCATCTTGATAGTTTAGTTAGTACATGTTTAATGTGCGATTTCCAGCTGATTCTTTTATGTATTGTTACCCCAAGAAATGTATTTTCATGAACTCTTTCAATTTCAACCCCATTTACCTGTATCCTTACTTTCTAAATAACCAAATAACATTACCTTTGTTTTTCAGTTTAATGATAATTAATTTCTATCAAACCATGCTTTCATTTTACTAATTACTTTGGCGATATCCTCCAATAGTTGTTTTAAATTCTCCCCAGAACAGAAAATATTTGTATCATCAGCAAATAATAATAACTTAAGTACAGTGGTTATTCAACAGAAACCAAATAAAACTCACCCAAATTGTCTTTGTTACCCTTGCAAGTGATCTAGTAAGTAAACAATCATCAGCTCAGGTTTGGTCCAAATAAATCCTTAATTCACCAAGATGTGAAAAAACATGCTGTTATTCCCCACAGTCTCTCTCTGCCTGCTGGCCGCCGGCAGTTTACAGTCCTGTAGCTTCTTCTTCCACCACTAGGTGTCACAGTGTCTTTCATTGCAGCTGCCTGTTCCACCAGTAGAGAATGGAAACTGAGCTCTAGTGGTGCTTGCTGTGTAGTACATACAAGGAGTTTAATATAAAGATGAAGATTATGAAAAATATACCTTCAGGATTTTGATATACCCTGTAATACCAGTATACCGCCAAAGCCTATTAGGTGCATGTTTTGTTTGTGTGTGTGTGTGCGTGCGTGTGTGTGTGTGTGTGTGTGTGTGTGTGTGTGTGTGTGTGTGTGTGTGTGCGCGCGCATATAAAAACTTCTTTTTTTTTGTCAAAACGAGCAGTCATGTGCTTGGGAACATACCCCTCCCAAGAATTTGTCACACCTTTCCAGATTTAGGCTTTCATTTCACACCCTCAGCACACACAGTGTTCCCATCCAAGCCTCTTGCTGTTAGCAAAGTGTGGTATATTTGTATAAGGGCTGAGAACATATTAGCAGATCTGATGACATCCTGTCAACACAATCACAGTAGGAGCAGAATAAAGAGGGAATGAATTCACTCTGATGTGTCATGCATGCAGCATCTTCCTACATCCTAAAAGTCAGTTGGTTTTTTTTTGTAAATTGCATCATTAATGAATAAATCCATCTGTTACATTTGTCAAGACCCAAAACCTTGTAGTTATGATGAACATAAGTAACTTGTAGGTTTCAGTATTGTTTGAATCAGTTCCAGCTTTAAAAGCAGCCTAACAGTCGCTGAAAATCTAGTTTTTGCTGACCTTAAGTCTCATCTTTCTGCAGCGATATACAGGTAATCCCATTGCCATTTTGACCGTTGTTTTGGCATTGCGTTTTGCGCGCATGAAACACCACTGGACGGCGTCAGGTGAGAATGCGGCCAGACAGAAACGTTTGTGGTGCTACTGCACACCAGTCGACAGCAGGACTGCACCTGCTGTGTCTGCATGTGCCTTCTTCCCCTAATCCTAATCATCCTTGCCAGCATGTGCACTTGTTGACGTCCAGGCATAGGTTGTTATGTGCTTTTGTTACCTAAACATAACCAAGTGCAGCATAATTGAGCCATGTGCTTTTGTTGACATCACAGTAGCAGCATCTCAGAACGCAAAAGAAGCAGAATAATACCTAGAGCATGATATGTAGACATGCAACTTATGACGACTTGTGATGAGAATGTGTTGGTACTCACACAGACGCCCTGTTTACACAGATGGCGCTATAGAGCTGCTATGAAGTCCCTTCTTTACGTCACCTTTGCTTTTTAAACACAGAAACAAACTGGTGACATCATGCTGCTTCAGTGTGTAATTTTGGACAGCATGCTAGCACCACAGAAGCAAAGGAGCATGACATTTAACACAATAGCGTCTGCCTCTAGTGTGACATATAACATATGAGTCAGCAGCGCTCTCTAAATAAAAACAATGGCATCAACATGTCAATAATAGTCATTTGCCTGGATGGTAAGGAGCTCCTAAATCTCATTGTTTTCCTGATTTGTGGACATTTACAATGCTGACTGCTGCCAGCTGCTTTTTGAATTTTCCCTGATGGGTCGCACATATCGTCAAAACCTCTCACCACTCATCCCGTCCATGATCCAAACCTGCTGGCTGTCCCTTTTAGATAGAACTTGATTCAGCTCTGTCACTTCCTTCGTTGCCGGCTCAAAGGCGGGACAGCTCTGTTCCTCCATTTAGTGATTGTGCTGTTTACACAGAATGGCAAGGTGGTATAACAACGCAATAGTCCTGCACGAATAGATACACTGTTTGGTGTGGTTGAATTTCTAACAGAGTACACAAACTTTCACCCTGTTCTTTTCTCTATCCCCCGAAACATTTCCAAAGGTCAGGGTATGTGGTCAAAGCTTAATTGACAGCCTTGCATATTTAATAATTTACAAGACTTTTAATGAGTTGGCTTGATTCCAGGTTTCTGATTGTGTGTGTGTTTGGTGTGAAAACGAGCTCTGCCAAACCAATTATAACGTCAACAAGACCATCAAAGACTCATCAAAATCCTCACTTTAAACTCTGAAGCAGTAACAAATACTGTCCCCTTTCTTGTTGCAGGCTTGTGTTTTATGATTTTAACATGAGACTTCCAGTGTTTATTCTGTTTACATTTTCTGTTTTAGGCCATGATGTTGATCACTCACAAATGTATCTTCCTCTTTATAGACCGTCTCGCTGCTCTGTTTTAAGGGTTTGTTTCTAGAAAGACTTACACTATGTTGTTTTTGACTCTTGATCCAGAGCTTCCTCTCTGGTGAGGTTGTTTTTGTTATTTAAATAAATGTACTTTTGTCAAACTGTTTCAAGGTGGGTTTCCATTACTGATTTGCTAAAAATTCAAGCAATATTTTTGAAATGTTTAAAAAACACAATTGCGAGATGATGTTCTGTGACGTCTCTGGTGATAACATTCCAAGAAGCACAGTGCTGGATGTCCAAAACACTAGCAGCATTTCTATTGCAGCCACTGCACTAGCTGTCATTATTTACATCCAAGGCCATGTAGGCGTGTTAACAAACAATAATGGAAAGGCAAGCCCCTTATATGCGAGAGCAGCCACATATAAACTGATTTATATATTCGCATTTTCAGTTTGCGCAATTTGAGAGTTAATGGAAACCCGCCTACTGTTACACTGCAATATCCTTTTAGGAGTAACTAGACTGTCTGTGAAATAAAGTGTGACTGTATGTTGTGAGTGAATGAAGACCCATCCCTCATTGTGTCTCATGTTCTAGGCTAGTCAAGAACCTTTTAACAGACGAGACGGGGCTGGTCCCGTCCACTATACTGCAAACAGCATCTGAAGGAGGTCACTCATTCAGTAACACTACATCTGACTAACACTGGCAGCCTTGCTGTAACACAGTCACCCACCCACTCCCTCCTCCGCTCCTTTACTCCAACGTCTGCAGTCGCTCCCTCACTCTCTCACATGGCAGTTGGGCCAGGGGGGGATCAGGAGGGATTGGGAGGTCCTGGGCAGGCCACTGCTCTGGGAGAGGGAGGGACAGTTGGATGAGGTTCAGGTTGGATGGAAGGATGGAGCAGACGGGGACCAAAGTGCTTTGGCTTGTTGTGTTGAATAATCAGAGCATGATGTCACCTATTGCAGAACATTGCCTTAACTACACTATCCTCATGATTTTTCTGTTTCTCTCCAACCCAATTTCCAGAAAAAATGTTGGCACTGTACGTTAATGCACGGATAACTTACATTTGCACATTATCATGTAGCAAATATGTTGAACTTGTTCACTCATGCTCATTGTTTCATTGAGACTTTGCTTAACTAGTGGCTAGATTTATGCACAAAGAACACTTGGTTCTGGTTAGGAAAAGACCATGATTTGGCTCAAAATACTCAGTTTAGGGGCACAGTCCCTGCTTGAAACAGTGTTGTCTGTATATGCCAACTGCTTTTCACAGCACTAGCAAAACACCCACATTTGGTGGCTAAAAAGCCACTGGAGACAAAGCAGTGTGTCACTTTAAAAATGTTGAGATGATGCATATGAAATGCACAAATGTAACATCCGTGATTTGCAAAAACTTACAATGTTAAGACAAACATTTTCTTCTGGTGACTTGGCTTCGCTCTCTTTTTTCTTATTCTCTTACTCTCTCTATTATTAATGCTCTGAGTGGACGTAGGAAGAAAGAACTTTTATTTTGAGGCCACCAAAATGTACAATCTCATTGGCCTTAGATTACACATTACAGACAAAAGTAACACCTGCACACGTACTCCATGCCAAGTTGAATGGAGACAATGCTTTAATTCTACTTTGTCAGGCCAAAAAATAAATAAATAGAAAATAATAATTATTTTGACCTGATGAAGATTCAAGATCTGTCATGACCCTGGGTTTTTATTTGTACCTTGGGTTTTTTGTTGCCTGTTTTTTCTTGTTTGTGTATTTATCCATTGTTAGTCTATGTCCTGATTTATTTTATTTTATCTCCTCATGTGTCATGTCTTGTGTTACTTCCCACCTTGTGTGTTTCCTGCCTGTTTTCTGTCACACCTGTCTTATATCTCTCTCGTTTGTCCTTCCCTGTTCCCACAGTCTTCATA
Source organism: Plectropomus leopardus (assembly GCF_026936395.1). Taxonomy (NCBI): domain Eukaryota; kingdom Metazoa; phylum Chordata; class Actinopteri; order Perciformes; family Serranidae; genus Plectropomus; species Plectropomus leopardus. The sequence goes on from NC_142180.1 coordinate 2,208,022, forward strand.
CTTCAGTCTTGCATACTTTTTCTTTTTACTTTATTAGGCACTGTGGCTGCCCTTACAAAGTACATACTCTTGCGTGCAGTATACACACAATCAGGAAATTCTACTTCTTCATAACACTGTGCCCTGAACTTTAACCCTCTGTCTTATATATATATGTATATTCTGTTCCCATGGAGATAAAACACCATTCACCAAACTCAGCAGAGACAGAGGTCAACCCAGAGTGCTCTGCTGTTGCCACTTTACAATGTTTAACTTTTAAGTTATAACTGTATACACTGTGGATTTTAACAATTTATATTTATTTAAAAAGCCTACATTTCTCTATCATTATTTTTTTTGTTGTTCATAATCTATATGATTATTTTGTTTACTTAAACCATGCGTATTATTACCATCCGACTGGTCATCAGTCACTTGAATGCACTGTCATTTCGGTTTCTGTCAGCTGTCAATAAGCTGTCAAAATGTGACAAATCTTACGCTGAGCAGAGGATTGTGGGTCAAACTAGCCAGAAAAGCATGCATGCCTGCATACTGCAAAATCCAGCCGGATGTAGTAGAACATCCTGGTATTTTTGGCATACTGCGTTTGACATACAATGTATTGAGATATACTAAATCTTTTTTTTTTTTTTTTTGCACCTATATGGTGTTAGTAAGGGCACAGGAACACTCAATCTTGTTTTCTCCACCCTAGTGTTCCCTACCGTACCCTTGTTGTCAATATCTCTGTTTTCTGTCTGTTTTCTCTGTCTCTGTGACCTTTTTCTTCAATGCACACTGCTTTTTGATAGCCTTGAACCTACATGACGTGTGTATAATTCTCTCTTAACTTAAATTACGCGTCAATGTTTTCTCCTTTTGAATTTTTATTTTGTCATTTCATTTTCATATAACTACAGATGCAATGGACAGCTGATCAATCAGTTGATCTTTGAATCAAGTCCCTATACATTTAATAATCAAAAACATGATTTAGAGTTTGGAATTTTAACCCTTTAAATGCCAAGTTTTTGTCATGATGCCCCTATGTTGCTGATGAAAAAAAAACAGAATAAATTAAATATTTCCTTTTTTTTAAATTGATCACAGTCTGGGATATGTCAATCATTAGCAACAACATTGATTGTGACAGTGCACCTAATGGAAACAGTATGCACTTTCTCCATATGCCAAATATGGTAAAAGAAAAAAAAAATCATCAGCCGGAAAATAGTAAAAATGAATGACCCCCAGAACTAATACACTAAATAGGTTTCAGTGGTGCATTTTTTGCACTTAACAGTCTGAATGTAACAATTCAGTTTCCATGTATTTTAGACTTACTGTAGGAGCTGAGCTGGAAATTCCAAGATTAAACAAAAATTCACACTTTTGCCAAAATGTATGCCAAATGTATGAACACAGCCAAAATTATTTAAAAAATGAGAATGAGAAGCGCATAACAGTTCCTAAGGGTTGAATAAGTGAGCTGTGAGCTCGATATACCTTTTATATTAGTCTGGACCTTACATGAAATTTGATCACAGATTTTATATCCTAATACTTTGCTGATGATTTCATGCTTTAGTGCCACAAAATAGACTTAATCTTACAAGACAGCCACTCCTTCGCTCTGGGCTTTCTCTATTCTCTCCCTCTTTTCTCTCTCTGTCCTTAATCCATCTCTCCATGACCTCCTCCCTCTCATGCCGGCTTGAGGGCTGGTCCTTCAGGTGTTTGTCGTGGCCTTGCTTGTTTTGTCGCTGAACTATGTCCGCCAACAACTATCCTTTGATTTCACCCACTTGCCCTTCTTTTCTCTTCCTTTTATCTCTTCCGTCTTCTGTTTTGAAAGGGTTTTTTATAGTTGAGGAGGACAGAGCTCCACACTCAGCAGTTAATCTTCAGTATTTTGGTTAAGTGAGGCCATTTACAAAAAGCCCTCTTCACCTGTCTGTGTCGATTGCCCACGTCTACCCTCCCTATAATTCTTTGTGCATTCTATTGGCTGATATTATTGCAGATATCGAACGCCTCACTATTATGTCTCCTTGTTTTACACTCCTATTAAAGCTGAATTGTTTGGTGTGTGATGTTTTATTGGCACTGCAGTCCCAGCTGTGCATCCCTCTTCTTAAACGCTGTGTTTGAATGCCACAGTTTGTCCACATTTGCTTGTTTTGTCTATTATGTAATTGTACTTCAAGCTAAAGCTGACTCAAATCTTTTTTGTTTTTCCAGATATCTTCAGTGATCTGTGTACAGCAGCACTCTCTGACTCCGACGACAATGAAGCCAGTACGTGGGGAGATGTGTCTCAGGATAGCAGATAAACATAGCTGACTATTGTAGTTTCATTACATTGGACTACAAACATGTTTGTTGGATCACAAACATTTTTTTTCAACTGTAATTTCTGAAGCTGGACTTTGAATATCAAGTTTTTCTACTTGTAGTTCTTCATGTTGGACTGCGAACATGGCCTGCTATTGTTTTTCAACTGTACTTTTTCATGCCTCTGGAAAAAGCTGGAACCTTAACATGCCTGAATGCCACAGTGGGAAAGCCATATTAGACTTTTTATTCAAGGAAGTATCTGCTGCCGTCTGTGGAGAACTGAAGACTGCACGAATGTGGACAACGAACTTTTAAGTTGGATGAATTCAGACTGTAATGCAGAATGTCCAGTTCCCAATGGGCTGGGCTGAATCCCTGAAAATTCAAATCCCATTTCTGACTTTGATAATCTTAGCGCAAGTTATTCGTTCCATGTGCTGGTTGTGAGCACGCCTTGGCAAGGTGCCCTGTTTTGCAGCTACACTGCTCTGGAGCAAAACTTTCTTAGACCAGATTCTGCCCCTGCTTCAGCAGCTTCGACTTTTCAGGCACTCACAGCTGCTGCAGTCTCCACAAGAACCTCCACTTTGTCTTTTTTGCCTTTCTTCTCCCTGGTAGAGCTCTCACGTAACATCATCACATTGCATTAGATATATTATCTCAACTTGCCCTTTCTCACACTCAGTAGACTCGCAAATAATCGGTATAAATTGCTACAGATATATCCTTTTTATATTTGAATTTATACACCAGTCGTTCTTCTCTGTGCATCCAAGGAGAAAATAAATACTTATTTTAAATATTGTTTAATCTATCTGTGGAGAACTGTCATACTGCTGTCATACTGGGGATCAATGAACACTCATAAAGTTGGGTCAGTAATGCCCCTTTTGGCACACAGAACCATGACATGTACTCAGAAAGGTTAACATTTAGTGGTCAAATGGAACAGCTTTTTGCAGATCCAGATGTGGTTCTCTCCTATAATGCATTAACATATTCATGTATAGCAAACATAACAACAATGTAGGTGATTTTGGAATATAAATTTATCTATTAATTTTCACTTGGGGGCATGAGCTGACTTATACATTTTAAATGGCTCACATGTCAGAAACCTATTTACACACTGGTCAGACATGAAGTTACATTGGAACTGATTCAGAGTCATCCAGTTCATGGTATTTCTGAGTGCTATATCATAAGAAAGTAGACTTGCTTGAGTTTCTTGAAGACATTTCAAGTCTCATTTCAGAGGCTTCTTCTACTGACTGACTTGTCAAGAGTCGCAGGCTTTAAAACCTGTGTGGGTGTGAACCCTTATAGAGTCATTAAGGTTTCATGTGAACTTAACGACTCTGTAATATCACTTCCCCACCAAAATTATAGAGCGCACATGGGTTTTTCCAAACACAGGTAAACCAGTTAAATATAAGCTATAGACTGCTTTTTCCATTGCCGGTAGAGCAGAGCTGTGTATGCTACTCAGCAGCAGACAAGTGTGCCTTTTGTGTGTGCAGGGTTTGGTTTGGTGTGTCTGTTTGACATCACGGAGGAACAGGTAAACAGTAGAAAGCAACATGGACAAGATCTGTGAAAACTTTATGGTGGTTACTTATTAGCAGATAAGCTCCCAAAATTGTGAAAATTCTGCACTTTTTGAGAAAAGCATGAAATTTCTAACATAGTTAGGGCATACCAAAATATTTTCAGGTGTGGAGGGAAGACAGATTTGACCTCTGGGGACCATGAGAGGTCTACGGTTAACTGTTACATAGGCCCAAGTACAGCAATTTATTTATTATTTACTGACATATGACATATATCACTGTTAATATAATTTATGCATTTACATTATATATATATGTGTGTGTGTGTGTGTGTGTGTGTGTGTGTGTGTATATATGTATATGTATATATATATATGCACTGCATTGTGAGATGATGTGGTCCATCTGACAGTCAAGTCAATTCAATTTTATTCATAAAGCCCATTATCACAAATCACAATTTGCCTCAGAGGGCTTTACAGCATACAACATCCCTCTGCCCTTACACAGAGTAGGTCAAGAGATGTACAGAGATCACATGTGCTGCTGATGTAAAGGCAGAGAGTAGAGGCATCCAAGATGCAATTTCTTATCTCTCTTACTTATTCAATCTCTCTTTAAAACTCAGAGCAGACTAACTTGGAATAATGTTGTGTGTTGGCATGTCATTGCATTTAGCCAGTTAAGGAGCTGAAATTAGCGCATTCACTCAGATGTTGTATTCCTGTTGATGCCGATCGGAGCTAGAGGTGACTACTAGAGAGTCATTTGGCCTGGGTGTGAATACCAATTGAGATGTTTGCATGTGTTTGTGGGGTTTTTGTGCAGCGGAAATGACACTAAAGAAAGTTAAGCAAGTCCAGTTGCCTGTGATATAGCACTTCACATTTGGATTTTTGTCTCTGGCAACCTGACAAATGTAAGTCAAATATTAACTGTCCTTCTAGGTTTTGGTCTTCAACAACTTATAATAACTAGATACATTTACAGTGTCTTGACCAGCTGGTTGCTAGCTTTGTCTGTCTGCCCTTTGCTACCAAAACAGGTTCTGTGCATCTCATATAGGGTAGCTGGTTTGCCTAAAGCTGCTTTCTGCTGTGTCCAGAAACAAGGTTGACAGTGGTAAGACCAGCCTGTGAGTTCAGGCCATAAAACAAACAAAAAGAGTTCAAAGAGGCCATGCAGATTCATCAAGCTGAGTGTCACTGCAATTGGGGGACTGTTCTCTGTGGATTTGTCTCTACAGGCTAGCCTTTTCACACTACACGTAGTCAAGGAGTCTGCGTCAAGGATGCTGCTTTTAAAAGCAACGTATACTGTGACTGTTTACTATGTGCAACAATTGAGAAAACCTTATTCTCAAGTAATTCCCTCTTCGGCTAATGACTGCTTAATTATTTTTCAACAGAAAATGCATTTAAGAAATGTATTTATTCATTATAGATGCACAGTGAATAGCAGACTGAAGAAGCCAACTGGGTTTTGATGGAAATTAAGCATAACTGCAGCACATCTCTTGTTTCGATGAATGGGGCGGTGGTGTAAATCATGTTTTAGGAAACAAATTTATCTCGGTGACATGTTATGCTATTTAGACTCATCTTTACATAATCTCTACATAATGAGCTTTTTACTGGCAAGCTTTTTGAGAACATTTTATAATTTGAGTCACTGCATGCCTGCTGCTATTTGTAGGCAGGAAATATTCAAGCATTGTGTTTCTGATATGTGTGCATTATGTACAATAACTCAGATGATATGCTATTCAGGTAATCACAAACCTAAACTCAATGTATAGACTTAAAATAAGTGTGAGAAAGCTAATTTTTACCGCATAATATTCAAAATATTGTTTTAATTCATGCATACAGATCTCTTCATGTCCTGATGGTTTATCTGTGCATCCAAACAGCACCGGCTTGTGGTAGGCCATGGCTCATAGCTCATGGTTAGCAGAGTTCGGACAAATACTTGATCAGAGACCAGACTGATTGTACACTAACCTTGAAATTCATGAAATGATTTGAACATTGTTTTTTTTTTTTGCAGAATCCAAGCAATAGCTCAGTGTTGTTACAGCTTGGCTTTGCAGCAGAGTTACCAGAGCTCTTACACCAGTGTTTTTGTTACTGAGATATTAACATTTTTTTTAGCCATTTTTGAGCATTGCAACCATAAGTCAAGTAGGCTGAAAAGCAGCAAAGTTACAGGCTATTTTCTGCAAGTGATTTTTCAGGGAAATGCTTTTTTAGCAAGCAGCACTTGGGCTGTTTCCTAACATCAGCTGTATAGGTTTCACCTTTTCAGAGAGGAAAATAGCACTGTACACTGGAGGTTCATTCATGGAGAGGGTCGGGAGGACATTTCAGTAAATGTAAATAATCATCAGTGGTAGTCTAATATTGCATATTATTTGGTGTAGTTCCATTTTCTGTATGACTGCTGTATTGTTGTACACCATTCTCCCTCAGAGGGTTTTCGGCATTGTATTGCATTTCTACTGACAGACTGAATTCTAGAGGATGTTCACTGATAAATTACAAACAGCAGCACTGTATTTACAGTCACGTCACAGGAAGGGTAATTTACATTTACTCTGTAAGAAACCAAAAGGAAATCAAAAGACAATACCTTCGCTTAATGACTGAAAACACGCAAGAATGTAAGGCTTAGATACTGGGATCAGTCATTGAAAACAAGTCAGAGTTCAAGCACGTTGATTTTGATAAGCAATTAAAAATAAATGGATGATGGATGGATGGATGGAAGGATTGATGGGTGGATGGGTAGATGGATGGAAAGATATTTTGACACTAACCTGGTTACCAACTGTAACAGAAGGCAGAACTCATAAAATCATATACATTCATATTAGTCTCATTGTAAAGACACACATTCCTCTTGACATGCTGTATATTTTGTTCATCCTATGCTAAATGAAAAATATTGTATCTTTGTAAAGAAATATTTCTATTGTACTGCATCCTGCTGGAATTTTGTCATTTAACTCTATTATAGAATGTATCAATTCTGTATATTGTAAAAACCTGTTATTGTAATGTACATATTGATTTATTGTCATAATATGCATCTACAATATGAGTTTGTTTTTTTTGTGTTTTAAACTTAGTTCATTGGTCCAAACTTAAAAATGCATGCAAGACTGAGATTTGATACAGAGAGGGGCTCGATTTAAAAAATAAAGACCACATTTCCTATAAATCGTGTTACATCCTCTTCAGAAAGTAATGGTGGTAATGGAATACTTTATGTGCTCTCATCTCATTCTAACTCTGACATAACGAGCCAGCTACCTGCCGGTTTCAGTTCTGACGTTATGTGATGGCATGTCAGTTAACATTATGTTACATGCATTGTGTCTTTTCAAAATGCATTACCATTTTTTAGGGAAATGTACAGTTTCTGCTCCTTAGATGCATACAATCTTTTTCAAAATAAACTTACAACAGAGGTGAAACGCCTCATTCCTTGGTTTACTTTTTATGTTTACAGGCAACAAAACTCTATAATTAGGTTTAGAAAAAAATATTGTATGGCATGTGATTGTTGCTAATATATAATATATAATATATAATATAATATATAGCACACTACGTTGTCTTCATAATAACCCCACCAATTTTCGGTTTCACACAGAAAACAAACAGTTAATAATTATTATATTATTTTTAAGCAATTTTTTCCAAATCTTGTTTCCCTTTTTATACTTTCTATTTCCTTTGTGTGTGTGTTTTTTATTTTTGTTTTTTGTTTTTTGTTTTACTAACTTCCAGGTAATTTTCTTATGTTATTATCCATTCTTGCTAATTTTTGGGTAATTTCTTCTTTTGTTGCTCAGAGCCTTCTTTGCATGCTTTTGAAAGGTTTCGAAGGGTTAAACTGAGCTCAGTTATGTCTAGGAGACATAGGCTGGAACAAGAGATCTCAGTCTGAATTTTCTTTTCCTCTGGGGGGAACTGTTGAACTGACTGTGAAAATGTCATCTGTGATCAGTGCCAAACATTTATTTTCTGTTCCACAAATGTCTAAAAGTTGAGAAAATGCTGCTAAAATCATTAGCATTCATGTGCCACCTCATCTTTCTTTTTACTGGCATTCAACAGGAAATCGTTTCTAACCATCGAGGGTGCAATCATACAAACATTTCTTTACATCCCTGACGACTTTCTATGTGTCTGTTGTCACTACAGACCCATGAACAAAAGGAAAACACATGCATTTCACTTGTGCTGTAACAGTGAATTTGACGAGCCTGTGCACAATGAGAAAACATTGTTTCTGCTGAACAGAAGATTGAGCCATACATGCTGCTTGACTCAGCAAGCACAGGCCCTGAGCCTGAGAGAGAAAAGGCACAGTGAGAATGAAAGAGATGTGATCTTTTTCCAACACCTCGCTGTGTTCTCTATCTCCCTGACAAGACTCATATCAAGAAAAGATGGGTGTTCAAACGAGATGTTATTAAAGTCTGTGCCAGCAGGCGGTGAATTCACTCTCCGAGAATCCTCTCTGCACGTCACCACAGCTTGTTTTCTTATGATTTAAGACTGTGTTAAAATTAAATGTAATTATGGTAAAAGAGGGAAACAAAACAGAGTAAGAGGGGGAAAAAAGCAGACTGTATCTTTCCTCTGTGTCTGCTGCAGACGCGGCTATTAGGGTGATAAGTGAAAATGGCTTTTCTGTACATTGAAGTGTGTGATGAAACAGGCGTCATAAAGGAGCCCTGGTGTATTTCCCTTCTTTTATCAGTGATCAGCGGCTCCTCAGGTATGCTGGACCGGCACCTCTGCATCATTACCATTCCAGCTGGGCCTCTGCTATTCCATCAAGGGGAAGAGAACAAGTTATTAATGTTTGACTTAAAGCACAATGTATTCTCTCTGTCTGTGACTGCTGCTCACTTTTTTTTATCTGCCTCCACTGCCCCAAAATGAAACTATAATTTAAAGCAAGGAGATGTGTGTTATAAAGTCTTAAATGTTCCAGATTATCTGTCTGGCCTCAGACACTGACTAATACATCAGATAAGATGGCAATTTGTATCAGGATACTTACTTTTCACAGTGGCTTCTGCTAAACAGGCCTGTTCGTATTAACCTCGTATTTTGCCAGGAAGCCCAGGATGGATAGTCTCCCTATACGTGCATTTAAGAACTACGGTCACGCCATCGACAGAGAAGTGTGGACGGTGTGACCACAAAGCCCTGTCACATCAGCATTTAAAATTTGAAAATTTGAATAATTTTGCAACAAAACCACTTCAATGAAACACTGCCATCAAACGGCAGGTTTCCATTTACGTAAAACTTAAGCAATATTTTTTAAATGTCGATAAAACACAATTGTGATATGACTGCATTTGACTGACAACTTAGGTTTACAGCCAGAGAACTTACATCACTGATTAAGAGGGAAGAGAAAAGGGCTGCAAAGAATTTGGGTTGAAGATGATTAATGTTCAAGTAGTATATTAAGGCAACATATGTTCTCTGTAGTGGAACATAAGAACTCATAGTAACTCATTCCCACATGAAAAATGACGAAATGGGTTCTCACTCTATTTAAATCCAGTATTGACCCAAAATAATTATTAAATGCAGAAAGCAAAAAAAAAAAAAAACTAAAATGAACTCTTAAAGGGAAAATTTCCTACCTTTTATTTGTGTTCCAATTAAATGTAGTTGATTGAAGTATACATTTCTCAGTGTGTGCTATTTTGACAGAGAAAGCTGAGTTTACAGCTGCAAAATCTATTGTTCTTCCTACATCCAGTGTCGTCATTTGACATGACAGTAGGTGGTTTCCCATTACAGATTTGTGCAAAATTTAAGCAATATGTTTTAAATGTCATTTAAACACAATTGTGAGATGTTTCCATTGAGTGATGTTATGTGACTTCTCCTCTCACAATAACATTCCAAGAAGTATGGTGATGGATGTTCTAACATTAGCAGCTTTATTTCTGTTGCAGTTATGAAAAGTTGATTCTCAATTCCAGGAGGGTTGACACACAGAAGGTGTTTATAATGGTTTGTGAGAAGTAATGATAATGGACATTTAGCTGATATTCCGAAAGCAAGTTTATTTGGGTCAGTATGTGATATGTGATGCTGTAATGTATGGCTGCTACTCCAAAACTCACAGCCCAGCACTATTCCTGAGGGCTTATCATGTTTTACATCCAGTTAAACTTTGACACACAAATCGTGTGTCAGATCTTGATCTAAAGGCCATAATGTCCAAAATTTCACCTTCAGTTTTTCTTTTACAAAACTGAAGCCTCCTCTAATAAGGCTGACTAAGATAGTCTCACCAACCACTCCAAAGCACTCTGCAACACAAGCACCATTCACCCATACATTTACACAGTGATGGCTGAGGCTACCACACAAGGTGCCACCCTGCAGTACCTTTCCCAAGGACTCCTGTACACACAAGGTTGTCTACCAGTTCTAGAAGTTGGCACCATAAAGACACTCTTAAAAAGGGAGAAATTGAACAGCAAAAAAGCAGTTGGTGAAAGAGTTTGGCTGGTTTTTCTGATCCTACTTCTTTTATGCCTGGATTGTGGCCTGCTTGTATCCGCAGAATTGGTAGCCTCCCTCTACCTTTTTGTGTATTTGTGTGTGTTTGGTGACTAAGCGTCAAAGAGCAAAGGACTGAGCTGGAAATCTGAGGGTTTGAGGAAGTGTAGAGGACAAAGCTGGGGAAAAGGAAGATAAGGTCTTGACAAAGCTTTGTTCCGCACAGTGAACATACTGAGAGCAGCATACAGACAGACAGACAGACAGAGATTGTGTGTGTCTGTGTGTGTGCCTGTGTGTGTGTGTGTGTGTGTGTGTGTGTGTGTGTGTGTGTGTGTATGTGTGTGTGTCAGAAGGACGACCGGAGGAGCCGTCTGACAGCCCCAGGAACGCAACAAGCATTCTAAGGATTTCACACAAGTCAAACTAGAAGAAGAAAAACACAGGGATCGCCAGAAATGAATGTCTTCACTATCCTCCAGACCGCATGTTGCTATACCCAGAGGCCCACTGTTTGTGTGTCTGTCTCTTTGTGTCTGTCTGATTGCATTATTGTGTGTGTGTATGAACTTGCTCTTGTGTTTGTAATGTGACAGGTTGATGTATTTCTATTGTTGAAGCAACTGTCTTCACAAGGACTAAAAGATGGGATACATTAACTCAACTCAGGTCATTCCAGCCACTTGCTCTCTGAACAGGATTTTGTTGCAGATTTTGTGGACTGGAGGGAATGTTCATATGATTGTGAATGTTTGAAAGCCTCTGGAAATGTGGCTTGAAATAGTACGAATGCACATATCATATCAAATTTGAGTGTCTCATTACGCATCTACAAAAATCTGAGCGATAATAAATGTTCCCGTTTATTAGAAAAGCGAGTTAAAAACAGCGGATAACATTTCTCCAGACTGTGTGGGCGTGGCAAATCATGTTTTTGATTGACACCACCTTGGCACCCACCTATTTCAACTCCCTCCTGTCTCCACGACGACAGCCATGGAGCAAAGCAGAGTTGGCGTGGTACAGCCCTATCTGTTCCAGCCCTCTGACTCTGGCTGCGCTCCTCAATCCAATCTGACGCTCTGCACTAACATGAGAGAACTTCTGATCAAAGCCACAGAGCGTTCTGTTTCTTCATGAATTACCGAAGGGTTACATTCATTACACATTCACTCTGTTCAGCGCTTTGCTGCTCCTTCTCCTCAGTCAGAGTGCATTCTGACACTCCCAGAGTGCACTGCCTTGAATAACCAAATGGTACATTCCAACAGCGCTCCAAATTTACCAATGCTTCAGTTTGTGCCAGAGTGCAATCAGAGTGAATGTTTCTGAGTGCACCCTACTGAAAGGAGCGTTGAGGGATTTCAGTTTGTTATGTTAATTTAGTATCAAATTACAGCTGATTTTGGGTTGATTTGGGCTGATTTGATCCATAATCACCTAATATCCAAAATTCAACTTCACAAAACTTTAAAAAAAAACAAACTAAAATGACAATATTTTGGATTATGGATAATGTCTGATCCTTTTTTGATGCTTTTTATAATGGATGTAGGCACCCAAATCACACTTTAAGAATGTGATTTGGGTTCCCAGAGGCTTTAATGAATTTCTGAGACATCAGAAGCTCATTACACCTAAAGTTGAACCATGTTATCATACAAAAGGTGTCTGGGAAGAATTTTGCTGCTATGAAAAGATAAGCTCTTGTTTCACCTGGTATCAATAAGCACTCTTCTCATCTGAGGAAAAAGTGTGTAGCGATGATCCACAGCAGGAACAGGACAGCACTTCACATTCCCACTGTCACACCAGTCCTCACTCATCATAAAGCACCATCATGGTCTGTTCAGAGTTTCCTGAAGCAATGCTGCTATATGGACTTTTCTCTGCTTTGCAGTCATAGTGTGAGCCAGAACATCTTAAGTCTGAATAAGGCCAAAAGGATCCTAATGTAGAGGGCAGGTTAAAGGGATAGCTTACCCAAAAATGAAAATTCAGTCATTATCTACTCACCCTCATGCTGATGGAAAGTCAGGTGAAGTTTTATGGTCAGCAAATCACTGCTGGAGGTTCACAAAAAAAAAAAAACATAATAAAACCACAAAATATCTCCATCCTACTTGTCTGAAGTAATCCAAGGGTCCTAAAACTCTGATGTGCCAAGTTGTTTTGAAAAATGTCACTTGCACCATGTTTTTAGCCTCTAAATAGCGAAACCAGAGAAAATTATAATTTTATAGTGGTCTCTTTTTTCCCCCCAGAGCTGTTTATATATTTTCAAATTTTTGTCACAACTGTATCCAATGCTTTAAGGCTTAAATTTGGTAGGTCAGAGCAAACAGTTGCAGAGCATGTGATGGCAGTATTTCTGTAATTGCTCTCACTGCCAGAGGGGGGAGATAAAAGTTCCACACTCCAGCTTTAACAAAATTTTGGAAAGACAACTGTGATACCGGAACAGGACAGGCACTGTTAACTAGCTAAGAAGATAATGCTGTTATTTGTGACATTGGATGATGTTAAACCAAAACCAAATAAACATTCAATGATATAAATCAAAAAAGAAAAAGTTGGACTGTGTATTGCAAGTGTAAAAATACAATGATAGGCCTTGTTAGTGTGTGTATGTGTATGTGCCTAACCTAAAGCAGAGGGGTTACAGTCTGCCTGAGAGGAATTCATCACCTGCCTGTTTGCTGAACTCACTTTTGTTTCACTGCGCTGTGGAAACAGAAGCCAGTTCCCAGAGCTCTGGGCCTTTTAGAAACCATGTTTTAATCTTTCATACAAACTCAGTGGAAATGTGCTCTTCACCTCCCCTTCAGACTGAGAGTTGAAATCCAAGGATCTCACACATATTTTATTACTGATAGGGTTAGCGTACAGGGGTTATAGTCACCTGCACAAATAGAGCAGGGTGTGTTGTTTTAGTAACAGCAAGAAAGATATTTCAGCTATTACACAAAGACTAAACTGATTCTGTAACACATTTTGAGGAATGTGATTCAATAATCATAGTTAAAATGAAATCAAACACATATCATCCCATTATTTTAGAAACAGTAGGAGAGAAGAGCATAGCCTATAATGCAGGCATTACAATGCACTTGAGACACAACAAATCCCCTGGTGAATCATTTCGATAACAACAGTAGCACCAAAAATTAAAATTAGCTAAATAAATGCAAAACAACTATTTGGTGCTGTAGCCAAGGAATACATTATTATTGGATTTTTTACTCAAGGTAAATGTAGCTTTTATTGTTTTGTGCAAAACAAAGCACAGATAGATATTTTTTTTAAAGTTGCAAAATAAAGAACACATTAAAAAAGCAGCAATAAAAAGATTAATGGCATGGCCATTCGGTTGAACATTACATTTCAAGACATCAAGACATCATCTTTTTAAGTCTATTACAAGTACTATTAATTCTGTGTTTTACTGCAAATACTCTTCAAACAGCATTTATTCATACTAGGCTGCGTTGCTGTTGTTACTTCTGTTTTGTGATTGTCTCTCGTTTGTCTGGCTTTAGTTCAGTATTACTTTTTGGATCTCTTTTGTCATGTTGCGTATGCATGACTCCTCTCACTACGGCTTTGCATGGCTTGTCAAAGCACTTTGTAAACTCTGTTCTTAAAGGTGCTATATAAATAAAGTTGTTATTATTATTATCATCATCTCTCTTCGTTTCGTCTCGGAAATATTTCCGACAGTACCCGAAGCTGGCAGCAGTGCGCATTGTGATTTGAATGAACGGACCAATCAGCGGCCTCGCTGAACGGAAACCACTGGCCTTCCGTCGCTCTTGCCCAATCAGCGCGTGGCACTGTTGTTTGCCTTGCTTTTTGAATTGAGCTCGAACAGCAGACAGGCACCTTCTCGGGGCTACTATGAAATAGTTCGCTGTCAACGTTGTAAAGCGGCCACATTTCGATAGTTTGGATTATTGTTACGCAGAAGGACAACATGTTTTGACGACGGACCTGACATTTGACGGAGAGATGTTACAGAATTTCTGAGTTTGTAGGACCGAAGAGGAATTCTCAGGAGTTCTTCATGTATTGTTGACTTACTAGCTAGGTAGCTAGCTAAGTAAGCTAGAGAGTTAATTGAAATTGACTAGCTCGGCCGCAAGTTTAACTTCGCCCGTTCCCTTTTATCGTTTTTTAATTTAAGTTACCAGCCACTAGAACAGTCGGTAAGTTTGGTTTACTTGATCTTATTTTTCATCGTGCTGTTGAAAACGCAACATACTAAGCACTTGACGTTAGCTTAGCTAGTCTCTGGTGACGTAAAGCAAAGGGAATTTGGTGTCGTGGTGAAAGCAGCAAATGTTAACCTGTTTAGCTAAAACATGAAGTTGGATAAAGGGTAACCCTAAAGTAGTTTCTTCGCTTGGCCTTATATATCAAGTCATTTTGCCTATTATATTACATCTGTCTGAAACACCAGAAATAGAATAGTGACGGTAAATATATTTGCTATCCATAAACCCTTCACCTGTTTCATGTATTTAATTTGTTGCCTGTTCGTTGTTTGTTTTGCATTTATACATAGATGCCATGCTCTGTGTGTTAGCCACAATTCGTGTTTTTGGCAGCACTGAGATTTACTGTACATACATAACTTTAATGCAATGACAAGTTGCTTGATGCTGTAGGATGGCTGCTGTTATGTTAACGACCAAACGTGAAAAGTTTCAGTATAAGTTTTACAAAAGCTATCAAAGTTTACAAATATGTTGCTTTCTCTCCAGTTGAATTGTCTAACTTATGCAGTGTTTGTGTTTGAAATCATGCTCAAGTTGTGTTTCTTGCCTTTAGTTTGACAGTTGTCACCCTTCTCCTTTTCTTCCTTGTTGCTGCACTTTCCCTCTCCTCTCTGCCTTGCCGTGTTCTCCCTCTGTGTCCTTCTCTGTTCATTCCCTGTAACTTTTGATAGTTTAGACAGTTTGGTGCCTCCTTAAGTTGCTGCCATGGCTGACAGCAGCATAGTGACTTTAGGGACAGCCCGGAGTCTGCTGGTGGATTCTTCGGTCTATGATTCGAGGATCGCTGAAACCACAAAGGACCATGTATTTCTGGGCATGGCGTGTGAAGACGGGGAAGGTCAGTCTGCATGGGTTACCTATTTTTTTTTTGTTCCTCCTCTTTCTTCTATATACCCATTTACCTTTATTGGCAATGGAGATGATATGTCAGAGTGTGTAAAAATCTGGATTTTTCTATATGTGTCAAACAAAAACAGCAATGTTATAGATTCAAAGAAATGCTATTGAGAAACAGCAGTAAAATTGGCAAAAAGTCATCCACACAGTAAACTATTACTTGATTGTACTTTCCTGCCTACACTGACACTCAGTATACCTAATAAATTGGCAGCTAAGATAAAATTAGTGTGGGCAGTACAATACAAGCCCAGGTCCCAAATGTCACAACAATACTACATAAAGGTAGAAATTAATGCAACAGTAGTGTTATGCTGTGTTCATACCAAACATGATCAAAATTTTTGCATTGCGTTACTCACAAGCACATGGTTGCTGGAGTATTTTTTGAGCATTTATCAGCTCAGGAAAAGTTGCCCTTAACAGCTTTGGTTGTGTTTGCATTGGCTAGGAGAGGCAGCTAATGGCTATCTTGGTTTTCATTAAAATACAACAGGAGGCTGGATCTAAACACTCAGGCTGAGTGCCCTAAAGTAGAGTGAACCAAGATGCACACTCTATTATTTATCAGATTTTCATGGCAGCAGATTACACGCCCTTTGTTATTTACTTTCCACAATAAATAACCAACTTAAATTACTCACAGCATTTTGCAAAAAATCAGCTCAACAAAAATTAGCCTACACAAGACACAGGTGTATTTTCAGAGCGTACCATGTTACGTTATAGCTTTGCTCACTGATCTCCGAGCCCTTCAGGTCCTTATTTATTCTGTCTCTGTACAGTACTGATGCTGAGTGTAGCTCTGTGTGTCCACAGACAGCAACATTGATTGTCCTTTGTTACTGGATCTCAGTAATGTCAGGAGAATTTCTATCACAACACAGGGTCACTCAGATTCTCGCTCAGGTTGAAAATTTTCAACTTGGGTGAAGACACGAAATACACAATATCAGAAAACTGTGTTTTCTAAACATTAAAAGCATGTAAGACATGTTCTAGTAGAAGCCTCAAATAGTTTTTAACTTCTAAGTTATTTTGGAATTTGGAGAAGCAGTAGTTAGTTTTAGGTGCTTTTGAGTTGTATTGCATGAAGCTGAGAATCCTCTTTGATATATAATGATGTGGACAAAATATTAGAAACACCTCTCTGTATTACAGACGATACCATAAATGCAATCTACAATGACCACAAAGTTGAATCAACACCTCTCTGAGACAGTTTAAACAGAAGCTGAACATTAGAACCTGAATGCAATAATTATTGCAGGCCTGTTATCTTCTAGCTCCAGCATTGGCTATGTGGCGACGAGTGTGGGTGTGTGCACACTGTTGTGAACAATCAGTGTGTACATACTCATGCTGCTCTCACAACTGTGTGGGAGTTGCCTTTGCTCTTGGACACTCATGGACACTGTCGACTAATTGACAGCAATACACAGGGAGGACACTGTAGAAGAAGAAAGCAGGGAAAAGCTGAGCACATTCACAGTTAGAACATTCACTCTGGTTACCATTGTATTGCACATTTCTTACTTGTGTTTATGTTTTTTTTTTTGGTCTTGAAGAACGCATTAGCCGCATTTACACTGCCTTTAAAAGCCAGGAATATCATGCTGTTATGCTGCCTTGCTGTTTTTTTCACTAAAAGGGGGAACTGAGTGGTCTTGTCTCTGAGTTGGGAACTGAGGTAGTAACAGCGCTGAAACGAGAAGGTCTATGTAAAACATAACATTGGGAAGACGTGACCATGGGTGGCACGGATGTAACGCTTTGACGGCGTGTTTATGTGTGTGACCCACCGCGGGAAATTTAAAAAGCAGGTGTATCCATTGCGGTTAGAAGAATTGTGGCTGTAATTGTTTGCAAACTGGGAAACAATGAGATTCAGGTGCTCCTTACTTTCAGAACAGATGACAAGATCAGCTGCCGTATAACAGAGAAAGTCAATGATAGTGATTGATGTGTTATGCCTTTTGTTATTGTTTAGAAAGAGCTGCCGGCCTGCCTTGTCTGTCATAACAGCAGGGCAATCAAGTGACTGTTATCAGAACTGAAAAAGTCAGCTAACCAGGTGAAGTGAAGATAATGCTGGTAGGTTGGTTACAACCTGGTCTGGTAGTGACCAACATGCTAACTTGCTTACAGATTCAATGTCTGTGTGCTGTGAACTAAGTCAGACTAGAGAATATTCCGTTCAAATATTATAGTGATGCTGTTTTGCCCTCATTGTTCTCTGTGAGGTTTGCTGTAAATGATATTATGTAGTCACAGTGTGTTTTATATGAGCACCATGCCACACTCTGTTTAAAAAAAATAACCTTTTAAATGCTGCATTGCTCATCAGCCACCAGCCATATAGTAACTTAGGAGGCAATTTGGCCTTGTGTGCTTTGATTAATTTGGCATGCAGTTAACACACCAGGCATAATTTTTTTTGAATGAAAGCTCAACTCCTTGCATTTGCTCATGGTGTTCTTCATCACTGTTTTCAAAGGCAAAATATTGGGTCAAACAGGTGAACCAGCTTTAAAAATGATGTATTTTGTTCTTAAAAAGTACTCAGTTGTGGATCTAATATGTTGACGTGAAGAGTACTTCAAGCAAATTGTGGACTGATACATATTTGTAAATGTAAATGGTAAATATTTGAGGAAACATTAAAAAACTCTAAAGGCTTACACATGAACTGACATCAAAGAGCTAGTGGCAACGAAAGCCGACTGCTTTATGGCTTCGCGTTGCCTGTGTCTGGGCTAAAAAGTTGCACATGTACACGCTGCAAAGACTGTAGAAAAAGGCCAACCAGCACGCAAGTGTACCTGCGTGAGAGGAATTAACTCTCCATTCCTGCAGACAGGGGTCATCTGTAATTGTCATTCAGAAAGGTAAATGGGAAGACCGTCTCGACATTAGTAAGCCAGTTATAACATCAACAACTAGGGATGTCCCGATCATGTTTTTTTGCCCACAATCCGAGTCATTTAATATTGAGCATCTGCAGAGTCCTGAGCTGATACTTCTTTTTTTTAAGGTAATACAGCTGCACAAACCAAGCATCTTTAAAGTTATTAAAATCAAGCCAACGTATAACCTGTGCTCGACAATATGATTAAATGAATAGCTCTGAGATGCATTAGACAATTTATTGTTGTTATTCCTTTATTTCACAAAATCAAGTATAAAATGATGAACCCTCCCTTGAATCTTTCTGGCCTTTCTCAAGGGAGTATCTGTCCTTTATTCTCCAGTTTGCTGCTTCGGTGCAGTCTGTGTCTGACTTACCTGAATGATCTGTAGTCTTCTGTTGAGTGTTTATTTTTGTCGTCTTTGCATTTTTTGGGGTGCATTATGCTTCATTGATACATAAGCTATGTTGGCTCAGAGCAGGAATGCTGCAAAAGGCAAAACCTGAGACTGCTGTCAGTAACATAAATAAATAGTCTCAAACTGCATTTTTGTGTATGATTTATGGAGCTTTGTGGCAGGTGGGGCTCAGTCACATTTCTTACACACATGGACCTTAACAAAGTAGAGAGAGACAGCTGAGTGGAGGTGTATTGAAGAAGGTTGTGCTCCGAGTTGCTGTGCATAAAAATAAAACACCTGTGTGACAGCTGACTTAAAACAAAGGATCAGATTGCTCTAAAAGGCTACGATTTCCCAATCTAGATCAGTCAAATAATGCCTTGATTGGCTCCAATACAGATGTTTGAGACTAGATTGGGACATTCCTATCAAGACCACAATCTAATGCAGAAAGAACAAAACATATTTTCTGTGCACCAGTGAACCATATAACAATCCATAAGGTAAAGTTTCTGCGAAAGAGAGAGCGAAAGAGACGCTTACCGACAGCCAAACGTTGACCAATGGCTGACTTGATGTGTCAGGGCCTTAAAATGTTAAAAGTGCATGAGTGGCATCTAGAGCAAACCTCCTGGCTGCCCGGTGGTAAAATCCCACCTGTAGTTCTTCCTGTGTCTATTTATGTCATCCAGAAGTTTTGAATCCTTGATTCCTCTGTGAAATCGTGGACTCTCACCTCCCAGAAATCCCTCATAAGTGGCTGCTCCCATGTATATTGGCTTGTCTTTCCATTATCACTCCATAACACACCTACGTCGCCATCAACAGGAAATAATGACGGCTAGTGTGGTGGCTGCAATTGAAATAAAGCTTCTAATGTTAAACATCCATCAGCATGCTTCTTGGAATGTTATTGTGAGAAAAGTCACATAACATCACCCAGTGGAAACGCAGACATCTCAATTATATTTAATTGAGATGAGATGATATTTCAAAAATATTGTTTAAATTTTGCGCAAATCTGTAATAGGAAACCATCAGCTTTCTCTGTCAGTATAGCACACACTGAGAAACGTATACTCCAATCAACTACATTTTTCTCGAACACACATAAAAGGTAGGAAATTTTCCCTTTAAGGATTAATTTTAGGGTTTTTTTTCTTTCTTTCTTTCTTTCTTTCTTTCTTTCTACATTTACAAATTAATTTGGGTCCAAACTGGATTTAAATAGAGTGAGAACCCATGTTGTCATTTTTGAGTTACTATGAGTTCTTATGTTCCACTACAGAGAACATATGTTGCCTTAATATACTACTTGAAGATTAATCATCCTCAACCCAAATTCTTTGCAGCCCTTTTCTCTTCCCTCTTAATCAGTGATGTAAGTTCTCTGGCTGTAAACCTTAGCTGTCAGTCAACATGAGGAAAAACTTACATCACCTTCTAAAGACAAAGCACTCGTCAATCTGTCTCCTTCCCAGCTTATTGTGTGTGTCTTTCTCGTTCTCCTTTCCCTTTTCCTCCTTGTTCACTCTGTCTCTCTCCTCATCCCTTTCAGATATGCTGCCAAAACTGGAGACAAGGGTGGTTCTTGTGGGAGAGGCGGGCAGAAATGGAGCGCTGGTCAAAGCACTGCAGGTATTTCATTCCTCTATTAATCCTGAAGGTCCGTTGGCTTCTATTACGGTGGCAGGCTTCCACGATGTGTGCTTGTCAACACCATTGCTGTTCTCTGTTTGATAAGTAGGACATAGAAACTCCGTTTTGAAGGACGATAATGATGCTTCTGGTTAAAACTGTAAATAATGAACATTTCCCCCAGCTGTTTTCTCAGGTGGGTAATGCATCTGAATAAGCATGAAATGGGATACAAAAGTCCCTCATGGATGTTGAGTAAGACTAATGAGATATGGATAATTGTGATAAAACAGGATGTATAATTATGTGGGGAACTTTTCTGGTCTGGCATTTTCAGCACCACAGACATAGATTGCATGTTTATGATGTTACAGTGTATCTTGCTGTCACCATGGGTAGCAATCATTTCTGCCTCACAAATGTATCAGCACAGATGTGTGAAACATTAAAACATTGAAAGTAATTTATGTTTTATGTAGTGCTATAGTGGTTGGTTTACAGATAATTTAACATTTAAAAATGTATACAAATTCAATATAGTTCATTGTTTTATTATTTCTGTTGCAAGACAATTTCAGCATTTTGGCAAATATGATTATCTGATCCTGGTGTGCAGCTCTTCCTTTACAGCTGTTATTCACTTGCATTTTCCCGTGTATTGTTACCAACTAGGTTCATATTGCATCATGGTTGATGCTGCTTATGTTTTGCAAGCTTCTGCGCGATGTTTCTCTAGATTGTGGGTTGATCACTCTCTGCTTATCAGTTTATTTTTACAATCTGTGCAGCATGACAACTCACCTTGACCACTCGTTTCTTTGCTAGTGCTATATTTGGTGCTGAGAAATCTGCCCACCAGTGCTATGCACATGTGTGTTTACTGCTGATTGCTTCCGGTTGAACTGAGAGAATGTGACTCCTCTCCTGCTATTCTTTAGTTTGCTAAAGTGAAGACATTTAATTCAACTGGACTTGTTGGAACCACAAAAATACTTAGTGTAGTCATGATTAAGGATGGGGATCAAAACCTGGTTCTATTGAGGATGTGATTCCACTTCTTTCAAAACCCCAAAATCAATAATGTTTAAGCTTATCGAAACTGCTACCTAGTCCTGGGGCTACTAGGACATACCATTACATCTCGAGTTTAGTCGCATCATTTAAATCCAAATTGGCAGGATAAGAGCTAGTTAGCATATATAAATTATGGTACAGATAAAGACTCGGATCATTAAGGTGTCTCAATATTGGTGTCAATATTAATGAAAAATAACGATCCTCATCACTACTCACGATTGTACAGTGGCGCTACAGATTGGAGCTGCTTCCCTTTCAAAGGAATCTTTGGCTGAGCACAAACACGGGTTACAGAGAGAACTTAAACAACTTTCATTTTGGTCTGTTTACAAGTTACTCAACTAATGACAGATAATATAAGCTTCAGTCAGCAGTCATTTTAACTGGTGGAAGTGAGGATCTGACATCTGGCTCTGTTTAAGGTGGGCAACCACACTGTCTGTATTTCTCTATGCTGGTGATTCAGAACACAGCTTAGGTTGAAGAGTCGCGTTGCTTTTGAGTAATTTTCTGTCCCAAATTTGGCCTTGGTGTGGAAACTATTGCTGCCCTGGGAGTGATGGTCCCTCTGTTGTTTAAGTCCGCAAGGCCAAGTGAGACCAAGGTGCAGCTTAGTTTTCTTCTTCAAACAGTAGTATTTTTATGGAGCACAATAAGTCATAGGACTAGCTGGAGGGGGCAAAGAAGAAATCCTAGTATTTCTTTTTATGGTGGCCATGTTGATACACTGTTTTGTAATATTATGTTCAGTATTTGTATAGTATTTCTATCTCAGCACTGTGAGCTCACATAAAAGTAGAAGCCAATTTTCAAATGCACAAATAACAAATGAAATGCATTGATTTTACATTGCATTTCAATGTGCCATTTACATATTTACATTTGGTGACCTTTTCTTGCCTTGGTGTACAAACTGGTTTGAATAGGTCTTAAAAATGATCACTTAGTCAGATAATATTTGGAAAATTCACTTCTCAATGTATTAAAGTCTCAGTGAAAAGGCAATTTAGGGACCTTTATCTTCTACAATGTGATAAACAACCTCAAATCCAAAAATGTGTAGCTGTGTAAATTGTAAATCAAAACAGAATGCAATAATTTGCAAACCTTTTTCAACCTATATTCCACTCTTCTGGCTTCACTTGTTCTAACAAGAGATATCTCCTCCTCAACTGACATAAATCGTTGCACAGATCTAGGAAGATTGGTTTTATGTTGACCAAAGATTCTGACCCGATCCTGATAAACTATTGTCAACTTTTATTTTTAGCTCTTCACATGATGAGTGGCAGTACAATCCAAATTAAAAATCCATACAATTCCCTTTCTGCTTTTTTACCATGTGAGCTGACTAAAACATTGCGAGATAGGATGGGATGTCACTACAGAACCAAAATAACCCCGGTTGATATTATATTTAATTAAAAAAATGCACCTGTATCAGGCTGTTGAAACATACAGCTTATGACATCCTGTCAAAATGTGTACACTTTTTAATGGGGATATTTATGTGTCTATCAGTGCGCGTTTGCGTGTGCTCCAGTAAGAAGCATAGTTTTGTGTCTTTGAGTAGCGCCATGTGAAGGTGATTTGGAGGCGTGGCGGCAGACTAAGTGCTGCGAGAATGACTTCCTTCCCAGGTCTCCTGAGCCCTGTCACTTCTGAAGGCTTCCTGCTTAAATCATCTGTTTCTCCCTGCCAATCTGCAGCGCAGCCACATCCAAAGACATCTGCCGACAGCTCCATCAGAGCTCTCCCGATTGCCTGCCTGACCGCCCGCCGCCATCTCTCATGCAACCCACAGGAAAAAGACGCCCCCCCACCATTTCTTCACGTCCCCTTCCCTTTCTGCCCTCGTCTTTTTCTCCTCTCCTCCTCCCTCCCGAGGGCTTTGAACTTTTTATATTAATTTTAAACAGAAATTCCTTCTCCTCCCCAGCCTACCCCCTGTGAAGCTTGATATTTGTTTGAAGTCACTGTCTTCAGACTTTGCAAGGACACAGACCCCGCCCTATCTCCTCCCCACCTCCTCCTTCCTGAATCCCTAAACCTGGCCATCCTCTCTTTGTCCTCATGTAGGGTTAATTTGTATGAATTTGTCCCCTGCTATCTCTTTTACTCTTTCTTCACTCTCTCTCAGCCTTCTGTCCGTCCCCTTTTTTCTACTTCTTCTGCTCTCCTCCCTTTAAATGCCGGTGTTTGACATCCACTTCCTGCTGGTTGATTTTTACAGGCCGTCAGAGTAATGGAGGTACCGGTGGTAAAGATAAGAGAAGGCGAGGCGGGTGCCGAAGAGAAAATGATGATAAAATCTATAGTCAATATGGTACAGTACAGTGTCTGCTTCTGTGTGTGACTGTCTGACACTTTGATGGGTACTGGGGGAAGTGCTGCATGAGTCTTAAGTCACACTGGATACTCACTCAATCGCTGTGCATGGCCAACTCACTGATGGTGAATTGATTTGTGGGTGAATATTTAAATATAACTGATGTAATACCTGACATGTGGATCGCTCTCTAACGGAGATTTGCACTCAGATGTCAACGCAAGTTTTTAGCCTGAGTAATATATAAGTCATTTAAAAAGACTTTCTGTTTAGCGCTCTGGCATTTGAAAATGGGAAATTCAAAGGTGTTTAAGTTGGAAGCAGTCACATGAAAATGTCTCTGCACACAAAAGATTTCATTAGACAGATCTTGAACTGTTATCAACAACAATACTCCTAAAGCTTTGATTTCTGAGTGACCTCTCCTATTTAAGGGTTTAGCGTTTTTGGAAATGTATAATTTAACCTTTCTCTGAGAGTGAGATGAGAAGATTGAAAACAAGCTAATGTCTTTACTGAGCTAGAGTCAGGGTGTGGTTCTTGTAGCAACAATTTGTCTGTCTTGCCAGGACTATGGTTTGTGAGGTTTTGGTCACTGCACTGGCCGTGCCAAACACAGGATTATTCCAGTCAAACGAGATATGGCTGTTCAATATGAATATTTGACAGTTTGTTGTTTTGTTTTCAAACTAAAGTTTTAAACTTTTAACTGGTTCACAGGGATGTTCTGTGTGACAGCAGCATTCAAGTAATCATTCAAGCAAATAAAGTAAACAAACTAAATGCCCTCACAACACGAGAAATCAAACAAAAGCCAGAGACTGTGTTGTGTTAAGTTGCTGTGCGCTATAAATTCACCACTTCTGAGCAGAGGACAGAAGATAATGTTGTCTCAGATCCATACAGTGCAAAGCTCTCGCTCTCTGTGCTACAGCCTGCATGTCTGCTGCTCCCTGTACCAAAGAGTAGCGTGAAAGTCTATGGCGCTCACTCCGCATCAAATTCAGGGGGCCACAACGTACCCAGAATTACACTTAACAGAAAAATAACGGCTGCTTGATTTGAAGCAATCTCAGTTGACTGCTGGATCGTGTCTAGTATCAAACCTTACTGCCATGACCTTGCATGGCTGTAGACTTAAGAGAAGACTAGATGAGTAGAATTGCTTACCGGCATGGAGATATGCGCAACTGCTGTGAATGGCCAGGCAACTGTTGATGGGTGGCTGCGTGACAGTTGACATATCAGGGCGCTTCTGCATCTACTGTGAACATGCCGATGCATTTTTGTTTATGTACAGATTAAACAAACAAGACATAATATGTTCACTAGTGAGCTGGTATATTTATTTTAAGATTGCCAGGCTAGCTATTTCCCCTACTTCATGTGTTTAGTATTAGCGAAGCATAACAGGTATGCTCAGCGAGGGTATGCTGTTGCTATTGATCTGCTCATCTCACCCCCAGAAAGAAAGCAAAGTGTATTTCCCAAAATGTTAAAACTTTTTATATTGGTGTTTGAAATAATGTGTTCCTAACATTGTAACAAATTTATTTCTGACTCTGGATGTTACATTTCGCTGATGCCTTTTCACTTTGTCCTGTGTTACCTAATGGAACAAATGTTTCGCAGGTAATTTGTTTAATGGGCAGTTTTACAGGCAGTGCCAGCTTTGCACATAAGCAGCCTGACAGTTAGTTTGTGATTTAATTTTTGTTCTTTTATCAAAGCCATTGATTCAAACAATTCGCTTCTGATTCAGAGTAACGCGCTTTCTCATCTGAGAGGGCAGAATTGATTGTTTTCATGCAGCACTGAGCATGGTTACTCTATAGCACAGAGTGAGAGAGAGAGAGAGAGAGAGAGAGAGAATATGATTGTGTCGACTGTATGTGTAAGAGTGAATGATTGTGCAGTGCAGTCCTTTCTCCACCTATTTTTCTTGATGGATTGGAGATGTCTGCAGTGGTGTTAAGAGCTCCACTGACCTTGGTGCATTGATAGGAAGACGATATTTCACAAAGTAACCATGAAAATCTTTATTGAAATCCTTTTCAAAATAGCTTAGTGGCACCAAACTTTTTCATTTCAGTCAGTCATGTTTTTACATGACTGTTTATGGTGCAGTTTTACTTACTGGCTTACATTTCACTAAGGTCGGTATAAATCGATGCAAATATTTAGCCTCAAAATTGTTTTGAAGGCCACCAAAGTTTGGTGATTTCATATTTTTCTTACTTTGACTATTTATGAAAATACCAAAACCAACAATGAACTTGTCCTACTAACAAGAACTATCTGCTTTTCCCAATCCGAATAAATAATATATTTCTCTGCGCCACAGAGGTTGTTTGAATCTGGATAAACAAAAATGTGCCATGTTAGTAATTGTTACTTCATTACGTTGCAGTCATTTTGAGTAAGTCCCACGCAGTAGTTTTTTTTTTCTGATCGTTTGTCATTGAAAGGCACTTTGTGCCTTGTAATATTTGTTATTAGAACAAGCTTTTTTGTTAAAAGATCTTTAAACTTCCTGCCAGCTGCAATCCAAGCTTGATCATGCTGCAGGTAAAAGTCTTTGTTCTTCTCGCAGGTTAACAGTGCCTTGTTACTGCAACAACAGAAAAATAGAAATAATATTAAGCTTTCATACCATATTGAATTTGGACAAAGGCCATATTGAGCTATAAATTCTGCTAGACAAAAAAATCTATGTTACTAGCCATGCTTTCATAATGTCTGTCTCAGTGTGTAGCCTCCTCATCGCAATGTGCTATCTGTTGTTTTACGATATTTAGAATTTTCCTTGCAGGTAGCTTGTCCTGAAGGAATTACCATTAGATCTTCACCATTCATTTTCCAGCATCAGGATAATTAGCATGATATTTACAAATAATTATTGAAGTTACTGCTGCAGTGTGTTGTGTGTAATTTGGAAATACACATATTGTCCCCTATTGTTTGATGACAGTAACTGCAAGATACTCCTTTGACAGGAGTCACACACAAAAAAACCCTCATTCGTCTGTTGCAGAGCTGTGTACATGGCTTTACTGGCAATGTGAAAGCAGTCTATAGCCTATTTTAGCGGTCTTGCCTGTGTACAGGGAAGATGGAAAATATTGAAGAGGGGACTAACATTGTTGGTTTTGGCCTTTTTATTGGATTTGTTGACAGTAAGAAAAAAAATAAAAATAATGCCAGTACTATCCTTCAGTTTGTTTTTTTTGCAGTTTTTACTCACTACAGAGAAAATTTACCTTTATTATAAATAAATTCAAGAAATACCAACAGCCTCACTAGCAAACCTTTCCCTCACACTCTTTGGTAATTTGCTGATTAATTGTACACTTCTGAATGTTGCATCTTCTTTGTCACATCGTCATGCACTGCTTCATTACTGTCTTGTGATTATTCCTGTTTAGGACATCAGCACCCCATGCATAATGACAGACAACATCCAAGAGTTTGGAGATGGAGATAACACTGATTACGAGACAGTGTTTGTCCTCGCAGACTTTGATTCTCCTGACTACAGCTACCTCTACAAACGTGACAACCGCATCATTGGGCCTCCTGTTGTGCTGCACTGTGCTGCAAAGGAGGAAGTAAGTTATGGATTAACAACATATTTATTATAGTTTCTGTCACAGACTAGATTTACAGACATTGTATAATCAAGAAGTAATTAGATTTGTTCATAAACATTAAATAATAGCATGGCCTCTCAAACGGTATCAACGTGAAATTCAAACAACTTCACTTTGAAATTTTTGCTCCGAAAAAAAAATGTCCGTTTCACATGGTGAGAACCCACCAGGGACAGGTTCAGGATGAACTGTGATTTCAAAAAAGCAGGATGCAAAAAATCCATTAGGGCTTTGAACAGGATGATGAACAGGAGCTGCCTCTGCCTGCTGTGCTGTTGGTCTGAAAGAGACTTCACATAGGATGCTAATGTTGAACATGAACAATATTCCCCAACTGTGGCGTCTATCAACAAGACAAAGTGCTCTGCACGTTTGTCAGCTGATGTACACACACACTCACACTCACACTCACACTCACACTCACACTCATAAGCAGGTTCAGACAGCATTGTAGAGCATCATCATAAAGATGTATGTCTCTGGATAATGAGAAATGGTCTTTGGGCATTTTGCACTTTTTCAACTCTGTCAGCCATTAATCTGACCTGGAAACTATTAGGTGCTGGAGTCACCATTCATACTAACTTTAGGGCTTTGCTTCATTATGGCAAAATAATAATCACGATTATTTTGATTATTGAAATCACGATTATTTGACATGATTACTCACTTGCCTGTAGAAGATCATGCAATTATTGAGCCTTAACCCTGGTGTTTATTTTTTACACTGGATGCCCTTTAACTTTAAATACAAGTGAACTGAAAAACAATGAAAGCTTTGTGGTGCAGCCATGACTGTAACACATCTTGCACATTACTGTAGTTTGGTCACATTCTCATAATAATAAAATGTAACCCAACTAATATAATTTAACAATACATAACAGTTACTGTATCAATAACAGCAAAATAAATTTTGGGATCAATGACTTTCACTAACTTCACTAACATTTCTCCTTTATCTGTTTAGAAGCAGCTGGGAGTGTCACTTCAATGAGAAAAGCTGGTCCACCTTAACAGTCCACCTTAAGGGAGTCTTGACTGTTTCCAGTGGAAAGCTAACTTAGCTTGTTAACTTCGAGGCTAACTTCTGTCACTTTCTCATCAGCTGGCGAGCTAGACATGAGAACGTGTCTCGAGTCTTGAGGAGTTGTAGCATTTATTTTCTGACAAACAGCCTCAACTGTGGACGCATCACACAGCTGCGTTTCACGTCATACTCTCTGCTCCTCTCACTGCAGCCTCACTGTCACCATCACCTGCACACACACGTCTGCTCTCCCCGCTATGGATGTATTATAGCTCCCCGCTCTTGCTCTCTATCCTTGCACATGCTGTCTGGAAACAAAATGTCGAGTTTCAGAACAACCACAGAGGCAGTGTGCTGTGGCTCTCTTGTTTTCAACCTGTTTTACTGAAACTTCTGTTTGGAGTTTGGAGCATGAGAAAAGGGTGTGCTTGATTTACAAAATAAAAGACAAAATGGGAGCAACATTGTTGGACTCATAATGCTGCACATAATTGTTTTATCTCAATTATCTTGTTTTGAAAATCGAGGGAAGCCAAAATCGTGGATTCATTTATGTTGTCATAGTTATAAAAATAATGTACTAAAAAAAACAGAAAAAAAATTGCTGAATGATGCTGTAGTATTTGAAGTGGTTTTCAATTGAATCACACTGTGAAAGGACGAAATGACATTCAGAGCATTCAAATGTAATTTTGTTGCCTGGTAAGACCATCCTGTTAACCCAAGCATAACATTCGTTTTGACTCTCTGTATCAGTCTGGACTCTTTGCTGCCCCAAACACAAACTCCTTCAGCCAATCCTGATGTTAGCACTAGCCTCTACTGCACAAACTGCATTGCTACGTTATGTGTTTTCTATAATGGTAAAGTTTGTGCTTGTTGTTATGGCAGCTGCCATTACTGTTCTGCCTACACTTTATGTCATTAACAACAACAATGCAGTCACTGATTGGCAGCATATGCTGTGCAACTGTGATGCCGATTCATGATTGGCCCTGTTTAGAATTAAATCTCTGGAAAGTGTTTTGGGCGGCAGCGAATCTAGCCTGATACAGAGTGAAACAGAATGTTGAGCTCATGTTATCAGTATGGTCTTACTAGCCTAGTAATTTTGTACTTAATTGAATGTTTTTCTTGCACTGATTTTTGCTTTTTGCCTTCCCAGCCTCTACAGTTTTCATGCCGTCCTCTCTACTCCACCACAATGATTAGCCTGTCACTGTGTTTCACTGGCTTCAGGAACAAAGAGGAAATGGTGAGTATATTAAAGTCACATTATGTATGTTTAACTTTGTACTTTTTTTTTTGTTTATAACTGTTTGAGACCTAAGCAATTTGAGAAATTTAGCTAAATAAATAAATGTATACATAAATGCCTAAAACAACAAACAAGCACACACAAATAATAATCATTTAGATTTTGAAAAGTTAACAATACTTCTTTTTTTTAAACTGATTTTCATGTCATTTTCTTGTCACCTTTTCCTAATTTCTTGCAATTTGCCTTTTTTTGCCATGTTTTCAAAAGAAATCAATCCAGTTTTCTCATATTTTATAGGTTTAAACGCATATGAAAGGTATCTGAACACAACACTAAATCTGATGTTGATCTGGGTTTCAAAGTGCAACCTTCCTGCTTAGAAAGATGTGAGTTTTAAGGAGATTTGTTCGGCTGACAAAACTTTTCCAAACATGTCAACTCTGTGTTGTGTAGATGCGCTTTTTGTTAAGGAATGGCACCGCTTCCACCAATTTGGTAGTAATGATGTAAAACAGCAGCAGCAGGAAGTATTGGGTTTGCATCAATAGGAGTGAAAATGAGTTCCAAAAACAGGTTCAGTTAGAGTTGTAGAGCCGAGCTCTCTGTCTGTTAACCAGCACAGCCGTACAAGAGTCAAGCCATATGAGACGCAGGTGAGGGTTGGGGAAGACCAAACATGGTTTGGCTACAGTCAACCAGAGCTAAAGCAATGACTATATTGTGATATATGGCCCGGTTATTACGGATATATTGGTATGCATTAGTTTCATTTTAAGATTAAGTTATTTGTTAATGCAAAAAAATTACAATAGGCCAATGTTGTTTCTTTTAGAACCACTAAATACCCATATCACTATCAGCCTCAAAAAACATCACGTTTCTGCCAGTTGTCACAGAGTAGCTCAGTGCAAGTAATGTTGTCTCTGTTTATTACTGTGGTCTGTTACCATAACACATTTCCACCCATTCCTGATCTACAAGGTATTTGGAAATCAAATAGTCTAATTAGTGCAAAGACATTAATTGATTTATCTGGAAAAAAATGAATAGCAACAGAAAAAACAGCCGCTGGCATAGCAAAATGGCGGTCATATTCCACCTTCCTGTTTCCCCCCTCTTTGTGCTAAGCTTGTGCTTTTTATATTTATGCAGAAGAACTTGGTGAATCTGGTTCATCACATGGGTGGGACCATCCGGAAAGACTTCAGCACCAAGGTTACTCATCTCATTGCCTACTCCACTCACGGAGAGAAATACAGGGTTTGTACATGCTTTCTTTTGTTGTTTACACTTATCTTGCAATAATTTCATTCTGTGTGTCTCTGACATTAATACCACTGTGCACTTGGGCAGGTAATATTGTTATGCCCTCATTTCCCTTGATGTGGAGAGGAAAATTAAAACTAACTAATTAAACACAGAAAATAATTAATTAAAAAAACAAACCAACAACAAAGAAACAGTTATAAACAGTTATAATCAAGAGAGGAGTAGTTTGTAATCATAGTTTTAAACTGACCTGTAGGAACAAATGCATTCAATTTTGATGTATGTTGTAAAATGTTCACCATGTGTGAAGCATATAAGTATAGGCACTTTTCCCCATACCTCCTGCTTGCACGCTGGACAGCAGGAGCCATGATATATGACGGTGTGTTGCTATTTAGGGCTTTATAAATGGAAACCAATGCCTATCACATCATACTGTATGAGACACCAAACCTTTTCAAACAAGAGACAATGAGGAATAGCTCAGCATTTGCCTGTAATTAATCTTGGGGCGAGCTTATACACTAAATCTAGGAGTTAAGGAGTGCAGAGGCACATCTCTGTAATCCAAGACAGACAGGAAGACGGCCTCAATTATTCGCTCTCTACTGGGGCGTCAAAAATTAGCTCTGTTTCTGTGCAAATGTCCAACTTTTTGTTGTCGCTTGCAGACAGCTGTGTCAATGAAGCTTTTATTTGCAGCCGGATACCGAGATACTTACACTCCAAGAGCCTCAATACTGCGATCATATGGAGAATAAATGCAAACTATTGTCTGCATTATGTATGGCTTTATAGAATAGCAAATATCTTGTTTGCATTCAAGAGTAATGTCAAATCAAAAGGGACATCTTGCAATTGTCAGAGGCTTGTTGTAGGATTTCATTGTCTGAGTGTGAAATATTAGCAAAGCAATACAGAACTGTACCATCTACATAAAGATGGAAATTACAATATATAGAGGATGTAATATTGATGAAAATATTAATAAAACTGTGACCTTAACAGGACCAAAAGTTGAACCTTGTGGAACAACCTTTGTAGTAAAAACACACAATGTTTGTTTTCCCCAAATCACACATGGCTGTGTACAGGAGAGGTAGTTCTGAAAAACAATATATATGTACGCCTATTTTTAAACTTGGCAATTTATGATGTACATCCTAGTTTTTAATAAATTAAAAATGCACTTTTGAATTGAAATGAAAAAAATACATTTTTAGGCAAAAGACTATATTAACATTCAGATAATTGATGTAATGAAATTGTTGCTGGCCTGTCGGGCAAACTAAACTACCCCCAATTAAATCACCAACATTTGAGTTCTTTTTTCCTCTTTGCTCTAATGTGCACAACTGCTGAATTCCAATATTTTAAGTCCAATACCGCTTTCGAAATAGTGGTATAACTAAAACTGTCTCTTTTGTCGGTAACATTTATTTATTCCAACGTGTATGTGTAAAACATTATGATATAGTAGCTTCCATTTTTTTAAAATTCCTTTGACAGCTAACAATGCCAACAACAGCTTTTGTTGAGGACATTGGTAAAATGAACAGAAAATAACAACGAAAGTGTTGGTTTTTCTGCTAACATGTTCCGGCTGTATTCCTTCATCAGTGGTGGACCAGACTAATGACAGTGCTGCACCAAAATCTCAACAATCCATCAAGATCAGAACAGTGTTGACACAGAAACATGTACTAGAACTAAAACAACTGAGAACAATGTGAAACCAAAGTGAAGTTGTCAAAATGAAAAGTAAACTTAACCATCAAAAACAGCAAAATAATGTGGAAGCAGGACTTAGTCGGGTTCCAGAAGTTAGGACTACAACCCTGGTGATGTTTTCAGTTTTTTTTTCCTCTTTTTATTGCACACCACCACTCCTTTAATTGTTGTAGCACTTCTCCCCTCTCTGAATGAGTAAACAAAATGAGAGAGAACTTGTGTGAAGTCCCTCCCAGCCAAGCTTGAATTTCCTCTGGGTCTAATGTCAGAAAATGGTGATTTGAGTCCCAGTTGAATCCTTTTAAACTGACTTCAATACACAACCTGCTCCATAGGGATACGCAGAGATAGATGGGAGGGTAGATGAATAGATTGACACTCGTCATTCAGCTGGCTCCCCTCTGCACAGATTAACAGATGCTTGATGCTTTACTTCTTTCAATCATCTCTGCCAGTGATTTTCTATTTAACCTTTTTCTCTCTTCTCTCTCCCTCCTCTCTGTTATTGCCTTCAATTTTTCACCTCGCCACCTCTCCTGTTCCTCCTCAAAGTCTTGTGGAGGATGTATTTTGTTCTAGCACAAGACAAAATGTAGTAAGAACTTGTTGGCTGCGTGACAGGCAGTCAAGGCTGCTTTCCATTTGAAAGTGTGGTGCTAACAAAAAAGGGAGAAAAGGGAAGTGTTTCAACCAATCGAGCCTCGTACTTGTTTCTGTATTCCGTCTGAAGTGAAAACTGTTTGTATTTGTTGAATTTGTCTTGTGATTGTGAGTGACAGTGCGAACAAGAGTAATGAAAACAGACTGGGGAGATTGTTCTGTGAGCATTGACGGAAGTATTTGGAAGTCTTAATAAACTGTTTGTCGATAAATGTCATACCTGCCTTTTTGTTGTTACTAGGAATGAAACAGTGTATCTAATTTTGCAATATCACAATAAAATATGGCTTGATGTGGCCATCGGACTGTGGTTATATTCCAAGCTGGGGGAGTTTCAAGCCAAAATATCTGTCCTGCCAATCGCAAGCAGCTCCTTTGAATACGAGGGCATGGATAGGCACACACAGCTGTCCGTCATGGCGGAAAAGCCCCTTTTTGTAGAATTGAGTAGTAACCAGGGGGCGATCAAGATTGAAAAGTTATACTATTGGGAAACTGTCATGTTGTCCTTCTTTATATACAGTCTATGGGTGCAACAGGAAGCTGAGCCCCCTGGTGTCTGTCTGCAGTTTAGGTCATAAAGCCCGCCCCTCTGTGTTAGTGAATGGTCATAGGTCAAACTAAAAACTCAAAGTACACGCCAAATACATTTTAACCAAAGACGGTTTTTGACACTGAAGGTAGTTCTCATAACCCTGATTAATATTTAAGTATTTGTTTTTATGATGAGTTTGGTTTTAATGAGTTTTCAGTTATAAAAATGGGAGATTTTCCTCCATGATTGACAGCTGTGGCAGCCAATCCATGCGCTCGGATGGGTGTTTTGGCATAAACTCCCCCATCGTGGATATCTCTACTGTGCAAAATCCCTTGCAAGATGGCAACGCCTGTATATCTGATATTTTAACCTCACTTAAGCATAGCAGAGGTAGGTGGGGTCATGTCGTCCATCTTTATATAAAGTCTATGATTGCACCACACTGACATGCAGGGTCATGTGATGCACAATAAAAACCTCATTACAGCCACTCTAGGATGAAATTAATAGAAAGATGAAGGTCCATATTTTTGATGGTATTTAAAATCACACCATCAGGATTTCTAAATACCCTGCTATACCGTAATACCATGATACTGCCCAAGCCTAGTCCATTGTGATAACACCCGGTCTCTCTTGTCATTACTGGTCCATTTCTCCATGTTAAGACTGTTACTCCGATGCCTGGAGTTCCCGTGCATTTTTGGTCTCATTACATCCCAAGTTATTAAGTATCCCTCTTACCTCTCCTCTTGGTTGCACATTAACTCATTTGTGTTTGGTTTTTCTCCTCCCTCTTTCCTATGTCATATTGTGTCCTCATTTCTCAGCTGGCAGTGTGCATGGGGACTCCTATTCTCACTCCGTCATGGATTCACAAGGCCTGGGAGAGAAGAAATGACGTGTAAGTAGAAAGAAGGATTGAGTCCTACTGTATGTACCATTCAAAGCCTCCCTTCTTTATGGCAGATTTTCTCTGCATCTACAATTTTTATAAGGTTAAGAGTCATTTGGGCTCACTGGTGTGAAAAATTCTGATGTCCATGGTGGCAATGACATACAGTGATTAGCTAAGCTCTGACTCTTTTATCTCTCTTTATCATTGGCAAAGAGCAGTGGACAGGTGCTCAGGTAGCAGTTTCTCATTTCTAGCATCTGCTGACCGTTACCTTCACTGGTAATAAGACACGTGGCAGCAGATTATATCACCCGTTGATGACAGGCCAAAATGAAACTTAGCTGTTGTCTTTGCTTTGTGTTCTGTCTGCAAGCTCGATTCTGTACCCGGCTAAAG
This sequence comes from Plectropomus leopardus, assembly GCF_026936395.1. Taxonomy (NCBI): domain Eukaryota; kingdom Metazoa; phylum Chordata; class Actinopteri; order Perciformes; family Serranidae; genus Plectropomus; species Plectropomus leopardus. The sequence continues at coordinate 2,243,402 of NC_142180.1, forward strand.
TTTCTTTAATATAACATATATATTATTATATTATAGTATTGTTTTTTGTTTCGTCGCTCATGTCATCAAATGAGAGCGTGCACACTGTCCGCCTGAGCAATGCTTGTCAGGCGCGTCTCAGCTGTGTGTGAGCTACAGCACATCTGAAGGAATGGAGGCTCGCCGTTTTTTTATGCGTGACGCATGTGTTTGTCAGCAGGAATAGACAGTGAATATGGTGTTTTCATTATTACATTGACTCTTTACCACTTTACATTATAGTTTAAAGTCTCTCTGTCACAGAGATGAGGAAATACAAAGATGTGTGTTTTAGCTCAATTTCCTTGCTTTCCTTTCAAAACAAAAGCCCTCTGACTGTGTCTCTGTGGACAGAATGCCATCACTTGCTGATACAATGCATTTTATTTTGAAACATTTACAGGACAGGGTTGTCAGCTGTGCAAGAGCTTGTACTGTTTTGTTACTCCTCCTAAAAGTATTTTACATTTATTGTAAAATACAACTTTGGAATTAACCTTCGATTGAATCAGACACTAAATAAATACCATACTGTACACACGTACAGTATGGTATTTCTATTATTTTGGTATTATTGTTCCAAATCTTTCTATTTTTACTCCCTTTAGGATGACAACTACAAAGTCGTTTGTTTGGTTTTTTTTGGTTTATTTAATGATAAATTACAATTAATAAAATCAAATCTGCATCTAGCAATTACAAAAGACCAAAATTACTCCAGTGTGATATACAGTGTCTCGGTGCATGTTTATAGTATATGCTTGATCTACACACAAATTCTATTAAAATATGGCGGCAACAGAAGTAACTATATTCAGGTAACTCTATTAGTCGATTGTTAGACCTTTCACATTCACTGGTTTATTTCTGTGCATGAGAAAATGACATTTTAAGGTCCAGTGTGCGGGACTTAGGAACATCTATTGGCAGATATTGTATATAATATGTTGCCATTTTTTTCTTCTTCATTATTTTAAAATGAGCCATTTATATCTTCATATCAAGGAGGTCCTATCCACAGAGTCTGCCATGTTATTTCAAAGCAGCCCAGAACAGACAAACCAAGCACTGGCTCTAGGTAGGGCCATTCTCTCGTTGGCCACCATTTTTCTGCCGCATGCTTATAACACAGGAAGTTTTACTTGGTTGCAGTTTGCAGTTTTACCACTAGATACCACAAAATCCTACACACTGATCCTTTAGGGCCTCCAACACAAACCAAATTTCAGAAATGAAAACATGGTCATAGTCATTGTCTCTTTGTGTCTCCCACCTTCATGTGTTCAGGCACTTTCATGCAGGAGAAGAGGAGTTTCGAATGGAGTTTAAAGTTCCTCCGTTCCAGGACTGCATCCTCAGTTTTTTGGGTTTCTCAGATGAAGAGAAGGCAAACATGGAGGAGAGGACACTCAAACACGGTCAGTGCAGCAGCACACAGCCATCTGTCACAGTATCTGTGATGCAGGTTTCATTTTTATGGCTTTCTGGCAGGCACACACTATTTACACTGTATACCTTTGCAATGTACACTTGTACTTTAGTGTTTTTGGTTTACGAAAGGAGGTAAAAAATGACAAAACTCCATGGAGTAATGCTCTTACTAGAATCCCATGCAGACTGGAAATTTAGTCTCACAGTACATTTGCTAAGCTATAACCAGACAATTGCTGTTTGTGAAGGGGATTTAATGAATGATCAGCTCTGATTTGAGACATTGACAGCTAAATTAAATAAGTAAAGCTGAAACATTTTTAATAGGTGTTTCTGTATTTACTTCTTTATATGTATATATATATATATATATATATATATATATATATATATAGATATAGATATATATACATATATGTTATTTTATCATTATCTATGTCTTTCTGTATTTAAGGTGGCAGTTATCTTGAGGTTGGAGATGAGCGATGTACACACATGGTAGTGGAGGAAAACTCAGTAAAGGAGCTGCCGTTTTCTCCCTTCAAGAAACTCTTTGTGGTCAAACAGGAGGTGGGTCTTTTTTTTTGGATGGGAAAAATAGAGATTGTTTCAGTGTAGTTTCTAAAGACAAAGAAGTTTGACACCTATGTGATATTATTCTTGTCATAACAGAATAATCAGTATACTCTCATGTTTTGCAACAGGAAGATGCAGACACAGGCGTGTCAGAGGAAAAATAATGAATCCTTTCAGTTATTTCCTCCTAAAGAGAATGCCAAATGATCATCTGATCTGGATTTCTTTTAGATTAAACCTTGATCGATACTGTCTCTCCTCTTCCTCTCTCTGTCTGTGCTGTCAGAGAGACGGATCAATAATAGATTTCCCCATTTCACTGGATGAATAATTTGGGCCAGGATAGAGTGGTGGTTTAGGTCTAGTTATAACCCCCAATCAATATGGCCTTTTCTTTACCCTGCCAGTCTTATTGGTTTTTAAAGGAGAGTCTATGTCATAGTAGAATTAGAAAGCTTTAGTTTCTACACACCTCTGTATGAACCCAGCGGTCACTAAAAACACTTTTCTCTCATTTGTTGTAGTGGTTCTGGGGCAGCATTCAAATGGACGCTCGAGCCGGGGAATCCATGTACCTCTACGAAAAGGTGAGTGTTAGTTATATGTTTATGCCATGTCAAATATATATAAACTCATTTAAAGGATAATTCACATTTATGAAATGCAAGCAACAGAGTATTTTTCTGTCTCTGTATTTGTCTAAGTATAAAGGCAGTGGCTGAAGCTTGTCTTCAATACTCTTTGACTCATTAGTCTTTTTTAATACCAAGCACTTTTATTTATGTTGCGTCCAATCTTGTTTTGGTACTTTTCATTTCTGTTTCTGTTTCATTTCTGTAGAGTTAATTCATTCATTTGAAGCTAAATGAAGGACCCCTATTCAAGCTCCTTCTTTATCCTCAGGATGTTGACTTCATTGTCAGGGTTCTTTTTGCGCTTTTTAAATTTTTAAAGTTAAATGGTGCATTTAGTTGAAATTGAGTTGAGTTAAAATTTGTAATGTATGAGTTATGTTCACCATTACCCTTTCCTCACATGTTAACTGTTACTACTTTTTATTTTGTCTCAAAATGCTCTGGATATTTCCTACTTTTATTTTATTCTTATTTTAGTTTATGTGCCTCTTATTATGTATTTGTCCCTCGCCACACTCATCTGTATTTATTTTTGCTGCGCTTCTGCAACAACTGAATTTCCCTGCTAAGGATTAATACAGGTGTATCTTATCGTAAACAAATGGAAACTGTCAAAATGAAACAACCAGTTATATTGCCACATCATGAACATTTGACTAGATTAGAGTGTTGCACTATAGCACAGCTAAAAACCCACAGATTTCAGTTGATTTTTGTAGTGAGTCAACCTGAGATACTTGTCTGTCTTTGCTAAAGCCTTCTGTCTCTGAGTATTTCGAAGCACCTCCCATGCAGCTTCTCTTGTAGCCTTTTTCCTCAGCATCGATCACATTGCTTTTCCACTGAGCTCATGTGCCTGCTTGGTAGTGGGGCTAGCCAGTGTTAAAGGCCACGTTTTGTCTTAAACAAATTAATTTGTACTGAGTGCAATTCAATTGTGAATAAAGGCAAAGGTGTTCTTTGCTCCTAGGCTAAAAGCCTGCCATTGTAGAGAAAAGAGACACAATTACACAATCGTTAGGTGCAGCCCTAACAATTATTTTTTTCTTGAATAATCTATCAATTGTTTTTTTCGATTAATTGATTAATCTATCGTTTTTTTGAAATTGATCTAACTATTATTTTTTTATTACTCAATAAATATAACAGCGAATTTATTGAAAATAACATTTTAAACTTGTCATACACTGCAGGGCATTATTCCCACCAAAAAATAGCCCAGTCTTAACTGGGAGAGGGAGACTTTCAACTTCAGTGTAAAGTGGTATAGAGTCAACAAACGCGAGCATCACACGTAAAAAAACGGCAAGTCACCGTTTCTCTAGATGTGCTGCAGCTGACACACAGCTCAGACGCGCCTGACAAGCGCTGCTCGGGCCATAGTTTAACTTGATACACGAGCACAAAAAAACAACATGCCCAGCACTGCTCACGCTCTCATTACGCGCGATGTGTGAAACAGTTTGACATCGACACACGTTACATGAATCGATGCATTCACTTAATCGATTACGTCGACGTGTCGCCCCAGCCCTAATAACAGTGGACACTCATGGATAGTGTTTCCTTGAAGGCATTAATGGTGCTTCACTTGAAAGACAAGTTAACATCATGCCTGCTTTGTCACCTTTCCACATCCACCCAGTCGCTGTGTGTGTGAAGTGGGCTAGCATTTTGGAGTGTTGGTTGCAAAAAGTGCAGAGTACGAGAAAACAAAGTAAACTACCACAGTGAGCTGTTACATGAAGAGCTGTAGGCGAAAGGCTTTCACTGCAGTTTGTGCAAACCAGCTTACCTCCAACTCATTATGAAGGTCAACAGTGAGTTTTACCCAGCCACCTTGTCCTGTATTAATGCATTCACAGCGCACAACATGTGTTGTGTTATCCCAGCTGTATGGAATATTGCCCCAGAATCTTTCAGCGGTCTTAGCAAAGTCAGTGTCACTCAACTCATCTCTGTAGGAGGATTTTTAGTGCGCATCTTTATGGCACCAAACCCTTAAAGCAGGGATTCTGAAACTTAATATTCAAAGGTCTAAATCGGATTTCTATTCAAGGCTGAAAATCCGGGACAGTTGGTGATAAGGTGATAAGTTTGGGCTGACCCCTGAATCCTGACACTGATGACTAAAATGTCATACACTTTCCAGCTGTCAATGTTGCCGTGACAACAATGTCACACTGGGAAACGAGTATGTTTAAGGCCCTAATCTTGGGCCAGGATTGCTGCAACCATCTCAAAATACACTATATTTCACAAAACTGAATTTTTTTATACTTAAAAATTACTTAACAATTAGTAAATTGTTAAAGTAGGAAACCTACACCTTATTACATTGTATTATTGTATTCCTAAAATTTGGTATGGGCTGGGTCCGGATTGACTTGCCGGCCGGTCCGGATCTGGGCCAGAGTCTGACTTTAAGAACATCTGCCTTAAAGGGATTCTTCACTGATTTTCAACCAGCTTTATATGAAAACAATGTGAGGAATATGTGTAGATTGAACAATGGTAAACTTTCCTCCATCTAACCAGTGCAGAGATAGCCCTCATCCTGCCCTTCGCAACGCTTGTTGTGTTGTTCAGTTATGTCATTTGGCAGTATTTCACCAGCTGTCATTCAATTATGTCATTTTGCAGTATTTCACCAGCTCTTGGGGCTCCTGCTCAAACCACTGGCTGTATATTTCCTTTTACCCATACCACCATAGCAGACTCAAAGAGTATACAGCTGATCAAGAGACACACCCACTCCTCTCTCTGTCTCAAACTCAGACCAAAATGCGATCAAACGGTGAAATTAAGCAGTGCTGATTAAATATTAATCAAGATTACATTACTGCTCTGCCTATTTCTCATCTAAAATGTTTTCAGAAATATATGAAATGCCTGTTTTGCTGTAATTGCAAGAGTTTGTGAATGTGAAGTGGGTGCCATGCTACTTCCTGCACAGTGAAAACAGGCTTGAAAAACAGTAAAACCAAGCAGCGCTGATCAAATCTAAACCAAGATTCTGTTACTGAGTTGCATATTTCTCTCCTTGAATGCATCAGAAACATGTTTTAGCTTAGTGTTTGTAATACGAGATCAGGCTGGGCATAATTGTTTCACACAGATCTTTCTATATTACATCAGGCGCCTAGCATTCTGGTAGTGGCAGCTTTTCTACATTTTGACCAAAAACATCCTTTCTCTCTGTAGCAACAATTTCAAAAGTTTTCTTTAATCTTTCTATTGCAGAGACAGACTAATTTTATATGTGAGCCTTCTTTGTATTGGTCAAATAGTTCTTTTAAAGCAAGGTAACAGCTGTTGTCTGTTACACAGCACAATTGACAAAAGCCAGAACCATAGCATTATACAATCAATTACACTTACATCAATTACACTTCAATTACAATACAATACAATTAAGACTTGCACATCATGTGTGACATAGTATGACATTTTGGATGTGCCCATTTCACTGATTAACAAATACCTGTGTTAATTATAAAAAGTTTTTGCTCCAAACTTTTTTTCACTTTTTCCATCATACTTTGAAAGACATGCAGCTTGCCTTCATGTTGCTTTGTTTTTAGTCGTCTTGTATTTTTCTTGTGTTTTTTTAATATATATTTTGTCCCACTGGACTTCAGAACGACAGCCCAGCCATGAAGAAGGCAGTGTCCCTGCTGTCCCTCACCACCCCCAACAGTAACCGCAAGCGTCGGCGTCTGAGGGACACCCTGGCTCAGCTTGCCAAGGAGACAGAGATCTCCCCCTTCCCTCCACCACGCAAAAGGCCGTCAGCAGAGCACTCGCTGTCTATGGGTTCTCTGCTGGACATCTCTAACACCCCTGACACATGCAAAGGCTTGGCAGGTAAGAAAAAAAATGATGGAGCACTGGAAAACACCTCTGATCTAACCCTAAAGCCCTCTTTTCCTCTAATGGACACTTAAAGTATTTCTGATATACAGTATATATTCATGGAAAATGCTCAGAGAATCTTCTTTTCTGTGATAATCATTGATTCTTTGTCATAAGAGAACAGAGACAAGATGAACCCCTCTTCATTTCAGAAGACAGAGTAGAGAACAGATCAGAGAGCAAAGGAGACAATACTGTGACCAGGAATAGGATAAGAAGAAGGAGAACCAGGGAAAAGAGGACTAGGACAGACAGGCAAGAGAGGAGGAAAAGGTCCTTCCAGGGCACAAGTACCCTTCAGCAGCCAGAGGAGGAACAGCAGCAGCCAGGAACCTCTGCAGGTCAGAGTACAACTGTGCTATTGTTAGCAGATATCAGGCCAGTTCATGAAAGAATTTGGTTGTAATAATGATTAAGTTATGTATTAATTTTTACCAGTGAAACTGAAAAAAAGCTGAGTGTAATGGAGTATACACTTGAACATGGACTTGTTCAGCATCATGTGGCCTGACAGCACAAGTGTTGGTTTCAGAGTGCTGAAAATAAAGCACCATCTGAGGAGCGTTCAGACTCTTTTCCCCTCATCCAACCGTTGGCATCGCACCTTTACACAAAGAATTTCGTTGTTTATGTTATATGCTTTGCATGCCTTACAATAGACAAGGTCATTCAGATGAATAGCAAAAATCTTGAGTTCCACATTGACAAAACTATTGTTTTGTCGCAATAGTTGTTGAATGTGACTTTGTGGATGATGAGAGATGTTTCCCAAAGACCACATAAAGCTCTCTCATGTGTATATTGTTAATAAATGGACTGCACTTGTATAGTGCTTTTCTAGTCTTATGACAGCTCAAAGCGCTTTTTAGGCCTGTTTAGCACAGTATGCGTCAGCAGTGCGTGATGGCAGCCTCGCTGAGCTGCAGCCTGTTTCATGCTTGTGGTGTTCACATATGCAGTGCTGTTGCAACACTGCTGCTGTGTCACTGCTCCATAGCTACTCCATTAGTACGGTATTTCCACATTTATAAGCACAAATTCCACTCATATATGAAGTCTTGCAAATTCCTGCATTATCGACAACATGGTCCTGCAAATGTTTCAAAACAAAATGCCTTGTGTCAGCAACTAATGGGATTCTGTCCACAGAGACACTGTCAGAGGGCTTTCATTTTGAAACGGTAGCAGGGAAGTTGGAGTAAAACAGATATCTTTGCATTTCAAAATCTCTGTGGCATAGAGACTTAAACTGCAGTAAAAAGTGGTAAAGAGTCAAGATAATCACCAAAACATCATTTTCACTGTCTATTTCTGCAAACAAATGCGCACAGCACACATAAAAAAACAGTGAGCAGCCGTTTCTCTAGATGTGCTGCAGCTGACACACAGCTGAGATGCTCCTGACAAGCGCTGCTCTGGTGGGCAGTGTGCATGCTCTAACTTGATAACATGGGTGCCAAAAAAACCCAAAAGGTTCGATGCTGCTCCTGCACTGCTGACACATGCTGTGTTAAACGGGCCTTACACTACATGTCACATTCACACACCAGTGGCAGAGGCTACTGTAAAAGGTGTCACCTGGTACTCAATAACCATTCACACACTCCCATGGCCCAGCAGTGAGGAGCAATTGTAGGTTCAGTTTGTCACCCTAAGGATACTTTGACATGATGACTGGAGGAGCCAGGGATCGAACTGCCACTTTCTGATTATTGGACAACCTGCTCTACCTCTGACTATTGTAGAAAACATTTTGATAATGGGCTTCAGAGGTTGAAAGGACAAACATCATTGGCATCAGATATTAATAGATGTAGCTTATTTCATTGATTGATGCTGGATTTAAATTTTCGGCTATTGTTTGGTTATTGGGATTTTTGCAAGCCAGTGTCTGTACTAACTTAGTGGATTCTATGTTAAGCGTGTCCCCCTGATCAGCTGAATGTCAAATGAAAGTCTCATGCTAAAGAAGTATGCATATCATTGATACTTGAAGTTCATCGCTTTAAAGGAGCACATCACCTATATAAAGCATTCCAGTATGTTATTTCCATAGTTTAGGAACAGTCATATTTGTGAACATGAGGTACTCTGCTAAAGCCAGAAACCACAGAAGGAAGTCTCAGACTTGTGATGTCATCAAGTATAAAGTCTGGAGCCGCTTCATAAACAATGAATGGGAGACTTCGGTTTTTATGGACCCACAGAATGTTTGTTTTATTTTTAATACCTAATTAATCTTTATTTTATTGTAGTGTTCTCAGTTGTGAAATATGAAATGTTCCCATGTCCTCAGAGCATTCCCCTGGCTGCTCTCTGTGTCATCTAGAAAATCTTTCACTATTTATTGTCTATGGAGCACCTCCAGACTACATACCCTATGACATCACAAATTTGAGTATCAAAACTATTTTTTTGGATTTAGGAGAGTTCGTGTTCACAAATCGCATGGAACAGGAATAACATATAATTTTATAAAAATGTTTTGAAATGAATACACATTTTATAAAATGCAACTGAACCCTAAGGGCTTGTTTATGCTCAACATTAGACACAGAGAAAGATAGAGCCTTCTGTCCATTATCTGCGCTCATTTTGTCCTTGAGAGAAAAGGTTCATCAATGGCGGAGCGGAATGAATTAGTGAAAAGAATTCTCTATCTACATGTCGAGATGTATACAATGGCTACACAAACCTCTATGTGTGTTTAAAGGTACAATATTACGACCTCCTCCACCATCGCTGAGGTGGGCAGTGACGTTTACAACATTTGAAACAGACGTATCTGTTTTCATAAGTAAAGGGAGCATAAATGAGCCTTTACTTTGGTGCGAGGTAACAACCAAGATGGCAGAGATCAGCACACACCAATGATGTCGAAAAAAATTGGCATTCCAGAACAGTAGCAATTTTATCATTTTGGCTCCCTCAGATTGGCAATTCTCTGCTTAGCATACTATACCATGATACTGTATGTGTATGTAATGTCATAGCAAGATCTTGAAAGTCTCACCCATGCCTTTATTTCCAGTAGGTTAGATTACTGCAACAGTCTATTTGTAGGCCTTTCAAAACAAGCTGTTCGGCAACTTCAGCTTATTAAGAATGCTGCGAGAGTCCTGATAAAAGCTAGTAAATATGACGACATTGCTCCAGTCCTAAAATCCTTACACATCATCATCAGGGGCCAGCCTACTGAGCATCCCAAGAGTCAGAACTACACATGGTGAAGCAGCATTTTGTTATTATGCTGCACAAACCTGGAATAACCTCCTGGATGAGGTTTGTCAGGCCCAGACTCTGATCACTTTTAAGGCAAAGCTAAAAACATTCCTTTTTCACACTGCCTACTCCACCTGCTGACTACCAACTTATTTTTTAAATTTGATTTTAAATTATCTTTTTATCTTTGCACCTCTTGTCTGCACTTTTCTTTTGATCTTTTAGTAATTAATTTTACCTTGTATATCTTATCTTTCTCTTTTATTGTAAATCTGTATCTTTTATTATGTTTTTATATTTTATTACTCTGTAGAGCACTTTGAATTGCCCTGTGTATGAAATGTGCTCTACAAATAAAGCCGCCTTGCCTTGCCTTGTATGCTGTGTCTGGTGTGTACTCCAGACAAAAGTTTTTCCTCAGTGTTTTCTCCTCAGCAAAAAATTCAGGACAAAAAGTGGAAAGCTGTGTGATGTAGTGTACCAGCAGTCTATGCTGAATGTTCATTTAGACATAAAATTCAGCACAAATTTGCTATTCTGACGCAGCCCTACTTTCATTAGAATTGCAAAAAAAAAACCAAACAACAAAGTTGGTTGACAATCAGCAGTGTCTGTCCTTGCCTCAGTGCAATATTAACAACTTTTCTTCTTTCCTGTCCGTCTTGTTCCTCAGAGAGTTCAAAACCATCCAAGAGCTCGACTCCTGTTGTGTCCAAACAGTCAGCCAGGTGGCAGGTCTCCAAAGAGTTCTACCAGACAGAGAGCAACTATGTCGACATTTTAAGCACCATCCTACAGGTAGGCATGTGCCTGTGTGTGTTTGCACAATGTGAACAATTCTAACCCTCACTCACAGGCTGGCCAGTCCGTTGCTGCTGATAACTGTTTGAAGCTTAGCTACAATCATTAAAGGTGTGTGTGTGTTTGCACGCTCTCACTTGGCCTGTCTTATCAGTTGGTCCCAGCAGGGACTCAGACAGCTGACCAGTGAGGAAGAAAATGACCTGCCTGACCATCTCTCCTTCTGTCTCCCTCCTGCTCAAAATCTTTTGCTTTTTTACTTTATTATCGTTCTCAGGTCTCCTCCATTTTGAAGTCCTTTTCATTCACATTTCTTTACCTGACTTACTCTCTGTTGGCATCAAAACAGTGTTCTTAGTATCTATATCCTCCAATTCTGCCATCTTACTCACCTGTCATCTGTTTTCTCTGTTTTATTCCACTGGGCTTTACTGTTCTTGTTCTCACAAAAAGCTTCCTGGTTTTAATTAAATCTCTGAACATAAGGTCAGCCCCTCAGTGCCGTCGACTTGTCTGTCTTAAATTAAAAAATAAAAAAATGAAATCACCACATGGTGCCGTATCTTCACCACCATGCCATTTATCAAAGGAAAACAAAGTTGAAGCTGACTATATAATGCAGACATTTAGTAATTACTGCATGCAAGGTATGAGTCATAGTACTGTTGATTACTACCTGTTTCATAGTCAGTCCATGCTCCCTTTTCACTTCACAGTTACACAGATAGAAAAATAAACTTGATCTATATTTCTGAGTGCAGCACTTCCCTTTTTCATCTTACACCCATTTATTGAGGCAGCAGATAGTATATGTCCATTTTTAGATGAGCAGCAGACAGCAGACTACTGATTGGATTTAATTTTTCAACATGATACAACAGTGACACAGGCTGACTTTCAATATGGGTATGGCACTAAAATATGGGTGGTATGGCACTAACATGGCAGTTGGGACCACTCAGACATTACTCCAATTTATATACATCCCAGACCCAGTGTGACAACAGCAGGGTTTTCCATTGGCACCTTTGGTCAAACCACACTGTGCTGATTTGCGCTACCAGTTTAAATTCAAATTGTTTGTGCCAGTTATTTGTTCATGAGCTCTTTGTGGCAACTAAAGAGGAAAAACAAAGTGCAGCTAAGTGATGTGTCGCTAGTTGCCAAAACGGGCCAATAAATGAGTGAAGTTGTCAGTCACAGAAATGTCATGTTAACATGAATTGGATTAGAACTAAAAGGAATCAGTGCAGTGTGTCAGTTTTGGTCTGGACCAATTTAACCAAGCTATAGTTTTAGAAGTTCTCAAATAGGAACATCTTGTTAAATGACACTCAGAAATGTGACCTGAGATGCAAAATGAATGAATCGACAGGTTAGGCTATGACTTGTACTGACATGCATATTAATATACAATGTGGAGAAAAGTAAGATTTGTATTTTTACTGTCTTAACAGAACATGTTACTGATGCTAAGGCTTTGGAAACGTCAAGAGCAGTGATGCTCAACTTGCTTTGCCTGTAGCCACTTTTGTGAAATGACAGGAGGCCAGGGGCCAGTTAATAAACATGCATTAATGTTGTTTATCAGTATATATAAAAAACAAATTTCCAGTTTTTAACATTTCGATGTTTGTCGTCCTCACTTATCTTAGCCAAGAGGTAAATCCAGCTGCAGCAGCCCTGCACAGGTCAGGTGTATGCAGGGGTATTTCAAGGATTTGAGGAAATTTGGGGCATAGCTTGGACCTCTGTCAGGGGATCTGGTAACCCCCCCTGGCATGTTTTTTTGATAAACAAGCTCTGTTTTCTGCTTCTTATGCACTCTGGCTGCATATTTACATAAAGTGCAGCGTGAATCAATTTTTTTCATCATAAATTAGAAAGTGGTACGGCGGGCCACCCGGGACCCTATTTGGCCTGCGGGCCATAGGTTGAGTATCAGTGATCCAGAGTATTTCTCTTTATTTCTGGGAAAGTTTTGTGGAACATCTTAATTCTGTTATGTGTTTGTGCATTTCACTCATATCTGTTTCTATTTGAAGCTTTTCAAGCTTCCGTTGGAAAAAGAGGGGCAGGTGGGTGGACCCATCCTGGCCCAAGAAGAGGTGAAGACAATATTTGGCAGCATCCCCGAAATCTATGAGGTTCACATCAGAATAAAGGTAGTCTGTCCTCAAAAGTGTCAAAACAAAGTTTAATACATAATTTTGTGATAGTGTGATTTTTTTGTTGACCTTTTAATCTGTGTGTGTGATGTTTGTTCATCAGAGTGACCTTGAGGAGCTCCTGTCAGACTGGTCAGAAGACAAGAGTGTTGGAGATATCATTCTCAAATATGTGAGTACAAACAAATCTCTACTAGTACTCAAATGTTATTGTTTCTTGGATATTTGTATGTTTATTACAAAAAAGTAATAAACCCATTGTAGTTAGTCAAAATAAAAACTCATGGTCCTGTCCCAAATACTATTGAGAAAAGTCATCCACTTACAGAGAGGGATATAAGAGTTCTAACACTGCAAATTAAGTGTGAAAACAATTTAAAGCAAAAGAATCTAAATTATGACTGTAGCTTTTGTCCCCCCTCTTATTGAAACCTCATGCTTCTGTCTGTGTGGATCATCCTCTCGATGCTTGTGATGTGTTCTCATCTTTTGTCTGTACAGTCGAAAGAGTTGGTGAAGGCCTACCCACCTTTTGTCAACTTTTTTGAAATGAGTAAGGAGACCATTGTTCGGTGTGAGAAGCTAAAGCCACGCTTCCATGCTTTTCTTAAGGTATGACCTCTGCACTCTGTACTGTATCATGGTCTCTGCAGGTCCTTAAAACATCTTAATGACTTTAAGGCTTGCAGAAGAAAAAGATTATTTGTCCAAAAATCTCTTACATGGGTATTTAAATTTTGTAAAACATGAAATTAAAATGTCTGTAGCTGCAGATGTCCTTTTTGTTAAAGTCTTGTTTTTGTTTTTATGTTATTATGATTAACCAAACTGTGTATTTTCTAATAGTGTTCCTTATGATTGGTCCAATTCCGAAAATAAAAGCTTTGTATACATGGTGGCAGAGGTATTAATTGTGTAATGCCGCCACAAATAAATGAATGTGTGGGAAACCCTGGCTTTTTGTATACACATGCACACGACAAAAGTGTTGCAACAAGGAAAGTAACAGTGACAGCTGAGTGGTTGGGTAAAGGAGCAGCTAATACAGCAATGGATCCTGCTGTTAAGAGTAATTTCAACCAATACACACTAAGTACCGAGGTTGTGGAAGATGTTGGTTTTCAAAGCTGAGAGTTTGACTTTTTGTAAGATTCAAACACTATTAGGCTGGAGAGGCTATGCTCTAGATACTGAGACTGCTCTTAGTCAGTCTGCCCTAGCATACATGCCCAAAATATTCAGTATTTTGTGTCTATTATAATGAGAATGCTTTGGTAATGTTTGCAAATAAAGGTTGCGGTATGGCTTATATCTACTTACTGAGCTGCAGCAGATTTACAGTAATAAACGTACCATGTAGTTCTTTTTATAACCAGCTTGCGTTCCTTCACCAGGACTTTCCCTGTCACTGTGGGTTGTTCATTCAAAAGTGCATAAAATTGACACTTTCCTCTCAAAGCACTTTTCAGAAAATACTGTCTGATGTCTGCTAAAAAGCCCTTTTAAACAGATAGATGTGAGTGATTTGACCTTCATTTTGCTTGTGGTTAGCATTCAGTACAAACACACGTGCTGTCACACCAATCCTCTTCATTTGTGTGACAATAAATTCTGCAGATTAACCAGGCGAAGCCAGAGTGTGGGAGGCAGACACTGGTGGAGCTGCTCATCAGACCTGTACAGAGACTGCCCAGTGTGGCCCTTCTTCTTAATGGTAACACACACACTCACAAACACACCCTTTTGTTAAAGAGTTAAGGAAACAATATTTTCATACTAATTACATCCCTCCTTATCTTTCTCTTATATCTTTCTGCTTCCATACCTGCCTCCCTCCTGCATTATCTCCTGTTGATACTTGTCTGTAATCTCTCTTCCTCACTGTTCTTTTCTGCTTTCTCTGCATGATTTTCATCTTCTCCTGCCTGGCTGCGTCTTCCCAAATTTTCCCTTTTTTTCCCCCATTTCAGACATAAAGAAACATACATCAGATGACAACCCAGACAAGATAACACTGGAGAAAGCAATTGAGTCTCTTAAAGAAGTCATGACGTGAGTTGGTGATGTTTCCCTTTCTTTTGTGATGATCACAAAGCCAGTAATTGATAATTTCCAACATCTCCTATCATACTCATCTTAGGCATTATGTAGGTTTAACTTAGTAAGAAACCTGCGACTTTAATTTAGATTTAATTTGTTGAAGATTTTGAATCCTTGTCATGTCCTAGATCAGGATTTGGTGAACCTTTTAATATTTCTGTGCATTTTCAAATAATTGGGAGGTCATAATACATACTGTGTGTTATTATGCTCAAAGTCTTTAAGCTGTTTTTTAAAACAACTACCTGACCCTTTAAATAAGTTGGAGTTTCAAGCAATATATGGCATGGAACTGATAATTGAAGAAGATGATAAAGAAGATACAGTTGTTATTCAGTAAAAGGTTGCACTATTTATATTACATAATGTTCCAGTGGGTAGGATATAGGGGGGTATAGACCCAATCAAAATGTTTATTTAAAATGATTATGGGGTAGAAAACTGCCGCATCACATACTTATTATCAAACAGTGCTGAGCAAACTCTGCCTTCACTGATTAGTTTTAAGCTGCCTAAAAAAGTCAATGTCAGTGTAAGTATACACTATATTTACAATATTTTCACTTCGTCTTACCATAAGACAGTGTATACTGACAGGGATTTGTAGCCATTATATCAAAAACACAAGACTAACTTAAGAAAAACATTTCATTTTGGTCTGCTGCTGCCTCCATCAGCTATTATGCAAGGTTAAGTAGAGCAAATATTCAAATATTGTGTACACTTAAACTGATAATGAATTTTGGGTGGCTAAAATCTTACATACTGTTTCCCCCTAGATAATAGACCCTTTGAGGGACTGTATTTAATTTATTAGAGGAAGGAAGTTGCTGTGGTGTGACTTTTCTTTTTATCTTGACCTTCCCTGAAGCTATATTTGTTTTTCCCAATCAATCACCTTCCTTTTCACCATAAATATCACCAGCTCTTTCTTTTTTTAACGTCTTACCCATTTTGTACCACCCCCTCCGATTGTGAATAATGAACAGTACCTAACCCTTACCACAGAGGAAGAGCTTGCATAACAGGTGGGAAACACTAGTCAATGAGGAACACGTGATTGATTTTAAAAAGATGTTAGCGAAGCAACACAGTTCACAAAATAAGTACAGCAGAGATGTCAGATTGGTCAAACCACCATGTTTAACTTTATTTCTTCTGCAGTATTTACATAGCTCCATGATTCAAAACAGTAGCCAATAATTTACCCAGAAGTGTCTTTTGATGTTAATGCCACATCTCAGCGATTCGACCGATATTGGCACATATTGAATATAATAGTCATAACTATGTTTTCATTGGTTTCACCTCTAATACCTGAAACTAAGAATCATTGTGTTTTTGTTACCTTAGAATGAGGTATATCTACACGGGAGTGGGTCCTCTCCCACAAAGTCTTGTGTGTTAATGGCTCTAAATAGGGCCATTAACGTTTTATGTTGGCCACTGTATTTCTCCTACATTTTTGGAACACAGAACAGTTTCATTAGGTTGGAATGTTTAATCTCCAAGCTAGAGGCCGCTAAATCCTACACACTAGACCTTTAAATGGCAGTTTATTTAAATGCATTCCTTCCAGGGAATTGGTTTTCAGGTGTGATAATTGCTGCTCTTCTTCAACTTAACTCTATATGATCAGGCATCGATGCAACCCGACCCCGGATAAGCGGAAGAAAATGGATGGATGGATACTTATACAAGTCTAGCCGTAAACTAATTTGATTTTACTTGCCTAGGATAAAATCAAGCCCCCAGGTTTTGGGGCCAATTTGACAACTTTTAATGATAAACGTCACAACCATCTGTCCAAAAAAAAGATGTTTTTTTTTTTTTTTCAAGATTATTTTTGGGGCATTTTTGCCTTTATTGGAAAGTAAAGAGAGACAGTGTGAAAGGGGAAGAGAGAGGGATGACATGCAGCAATGGACCGTGAGCCGGATTTGAACCCACGGCTGCTGCAGCGGGGACTCACACATTGGGTTCTTGCTCTAGCCACTGAGCCGCCGGGTTCCCCCAAAAGAAAGATGTTTCATTTATGTTCATTATCCTTCATGAATGACTCAGACAAGTCACAAAATGTTGTTGATTATTTTCCTGTTGGTCAGCTGATCAAAGGCAAAGACATGCAGGTTAACTGCTGACTCTAAATAGTCTGTAGGTGTGAATGTGAGTGTGAATTGGTTGTTTGCCTCTGTGTCAGCACTGTGATAGTGTCGCGACTTGCTTAGGGTGTAGCACTTCTCTCACCCAATGTCAGCTGGGATAGGCTCCGGCCTCCCTGTGACCCTTAACAGGATAAACAATTATGGTTAATGAATGAATGGTCCATTGATTGATGTGGTGGTTAATTTCGTATTCCTGAACTGAACAATATTTTTTTTTTCTAACTTCCTTTTCTTCACCACTAGTCACATCAATGAGGACAAGAGGAAGACTGAAGGCCAGAAGCAGATCTTTGATGTTGTTTATGAAGTTGATGGCTGTCCTGTAAGTTTGAGGATTACTATATATTTGCATGTCAGTGGTCATTTTAATCAAGTGACTTAAAACAGACCTTATGTAGACTTATGTAAGCCATAGTTTGATATGTATTTTAAATGCTCAGAGCTACGCTATGATTTTTTCCACCAGGTGTCAGCCAGTCGTTAGTGAACTTGGCTGTTTTGTAGATGTGGGAGATCTTAAAGTTTTCATAATTATTGGTCACTTAATGATATGAATGTATAAATAACAGTAAAACTAAGGAGTATTTTGATTAAAAATTTGGGTAATATTTTTTAGCTACCATTGTCCACACTTCCGTTTAATTTTCCGTACTTGTTTTCTCTGCAGGCCAACTTGCTGTCCTCTCATCGCAGTCTGGTTTACCGAGTAGAAACAATCGCCCTGGGAGACCAGCCCTGTGACCGTGGAGAAAATGTCACACTCTTCCTCTTCAATGACTGTCTTGAGGTAAGAATGCACACAGAGAGCCTTAAACATTTGACAATCCTACACAGACCGCATTCACACCTAATTAACCTGTTTTCCATTGGTAAGGGAAAGGGCTGGAAGATGGGGGAAGATAATTTGATTGTACCTGTTTTAGACTAACTTGGCAAATGCAATTCCTGATGCATTTTATTTTGTGAGCTCATTATCTTCTGAATTTTTCACTTTACACAAAAAGTAAATCCAAATCAACACTGGATACAGTCAATATAAAAGCCCAATCCCAATACACCACCTGCCTCTACCACTGAGCCCTCAGCCCTCCGTTTTGCACCTTAATGTCTAGGAGCTGGGGAGTCATAATTCTTGTTGGGAATAGTGGAATGCCGCGTACCCGAGTGCTGCCACTTTCTGTATCCCTACACAGACATTCACAAGAAAAGATGTTTGTTGATGATGACCAATATCTATAAAGTGCTTACTTTGATCTTTAAGTTTGGATCTTTACATCCACTGATTACACTTAAGAGTAACAGTGGCTGTGGCATTGTCTGCTTTTCTTTTAAATAAACTTACTAAAGTGTGCCCTCTCTAAATTCAGATATTAATCTGGGTCCGTGAATGCACCGCAAGCAGAGCTCTCCATGAGTTCTTTTTTTCCTCAGCAGCAGTTAGTTACTCGCGGGTTGGATAATTGATCTGTTGATCCGGTCAGAGCTGATCAGATCAGATTGATGGATGATAGTAGCAGCTGCTCTGAGTGAATGCAAACTTGTAGCCTCAGCTGAATGAATGGTGAAGATTCATGTTCAATGCGCCTCACATTCCTCTGCTTCATTTGTGCACAGAGTATATTCTGTGCTCTGCGAGGTGCAATGAATTACTGATAGTATGTATATTTCAACAGTGCTCCTAATGAACGGTCCAGCTCCAAAAATACAGAATCTCTTTGTGGCGGTAGATGTTTTAATTGCATCGGGCCATCGCAAATAAATGATAGTGTGGGGAACACTGTGCATGTCCAAATTTGTACAAATTTCAGTTTTTTACTGTTTTGACTCTGTTATCATTTATCATTTTATCATTGAACCAATAATGTAACAAGTTACTCTGTAATATTTCTGTCTCCCATGTTTTTCTTTCTCTTTACCTGTTGGTTAAGAGAATCTCAGCACGGATCTCAGCTTGCTCCCAAACACATGCTGAGATTCATGTGCACATGCAGTATTAAGTACATAAGAGGCTTTTTGCAGAATAGCAAGACTGAAAGGGGGATCAATTCATGTGTGTACAGTCTATCTTTGCTGATGCAGTTGAGTGTGTGTGTTAATTAGTGAAGGGGCAACACGAGAACAGAGCTGGCAATCATGAAAGAGATGAGGTGGGTGGCTGCACTGATTCGGGCATGTCAGCGACATCTCTAGGTGTGTGTGTCTATGTGTGTGTGTGTGTGTGTGTGTGTGTGTGTGTGTGTTAAACAGCTACACACATGGATTTCTGTCACAAGTATGTTATCTTATATGTAAAATTAGTTGATGTTGTCTAAGAGTGGGTGGCCAGACTGCTCACTACTCAAACCGTCCTCACTCACACTGCCAAAAGAACAGTGACCTATAATGTAGTGTCCTATTTTATCCTTTCCTCCATCTCTCTCCTCCTCCCTTCCTCCTCCTTTCTCTCTTTTGTCTCTCTCAGCATCTAATTAATGTGGCATTAATGAGTTGCATCGTTTACCTCTACGAAGGCCCCATTGATTTATTGCCAAGTAACCGATAGCAGCTTCACCCACACACTGCAAAATGCACCCACACTCAATTCTAAACTGCCATGACACACACACACAAGTTGCCTTACTTCACACTTTCCTCCAAAGTTGCTGTCTCATTTAGTGGGTGTGTGTGCATCTCTGCAGATTGCAAGGAAGCGACACAAGGTGATCAATACGTTTAAGAGTCCGCTAGGGCAGACGAGACCACCACCACCGCTCAAACACATCACACTGATGCCGCTGTCCCAGATCCGAAGAGTGCTGGACCTGCACGACACAGAGGGTAACACACACAGTGTGACAGCATGCGTACACTGTCAACTCATGAAGCCGCTGCATTTCACTTCATCTGCATATCATTTGAGGGTGTTTTATGTCTCCCTCTCAATCTGCACTCCATTTATTAATCAAAAGTGCTTTAACACCCCTTTGGAGTCTCACTAAAACACAGCACAATGTTAAAAATGATGACAAACCAACTCCAAGATCTCCACTCCATTTATTTAAGCACAGCTGATTGCTGAAGCTTTTGTTCATTCAAGGATGCTCCATGCTCTAAGATCTGAGTCAGCTGATTAAAAGTATTGCATCCCAAGGTCTGTTTTTAAAAAAAAATCAGTGTCTGAAAAGTATGTCAGTTTGGAAATTTCTTGGTTGGTTTTCAGTTCAGTTTTTAAACACCAACAAGAAAAAAATACCAAATTCCAATTGAATTAATGGGTAGGATCACAGTTTTTTAATTCTTAAAACAATGGTCAGGTGCCCATCAAATAAATTATGTTTCCTGTAATCATCCCTTTTCTCCACATGACCATGGAAACACCCCTTCCTAATGCACCTGTAATGCAAGTGATAGACAGCATGCTCTTTCTGTCCTTCTCCTCCTGTGCAAAAATATATTCCAAAGTTTATCTCAAGACTGTATGAGGCTTAAAGTGAAACATTTCAGTGTTCACCTAGGAACTTGACTACTGCTATATGTTGAAATGAAATGAAATCTAATAAAGCAATAATTAGCAGGATGATTATTTGTCAGTAGTGAGGTAAGGTATACACCACCTGTAGATAATGGGCGAAACATTCTAAGCTTAAAGCATTTTAAGGGTAAAAAAGCTCAGGAAAGCTGATAAATGAGGCATAGATGACTCTGTACATACATACTCAGGTTCCCCCAGGATCCTTAAAAAGTTCTCAAAATAACTTGAATTTACCATCTAAAAATAAAGCCTGTAATTGGCAATAAAATGTTGTAAATCAACAAAAGTAATTCCAAAAGTCTCAAAAATGTTTAGACATAGAAAGTCTTGTGGATCTTGTTGTTGTCTTTTGATGTTTCATTATAAAATCTCTAAATAATTGGTAACATATATATATTTTTAAGAAATAATTTACCATATGCCTCTCCCATTGATGTCACGCAGATCAGATTAGTTGAACCAACAACACTCATATTTTGTTTCCTGCTGGGATGCTCATAGCAGAGGATCCACTGTCTGCTAGCTAGTTGTCTCTGTACCCTGGATGACATGAGGAAGTGTAAAATCAGTGAAAACTGGAGATTTTGTGGTATGGCAGAGACTGGTAGACGAAAATACATATTAAGCCTTGTGTGTATTATGCAACTATGCAACTTTTTCAAAGTTGGCACAGCGTTAATCAAGTCAGTGGAATCCAAATACTGAATAAGAAACACAAAAATCACAGAGAAAGCTAAAAAAATAATTGCCAGCTATTTCTAACTTCTATTCTACCCTTTTCTCCATTAGAAATAGTTAATTTCAACAGTTGAAGGAGATCATCTAACTTTTTAATGGACCAAAAAGACAATGTCACAGTTTAAATTTAAGCAAAATTGTCCCCAGCCCAAAGTAATTAATGTTGGTTCATATTTTTTTATTTCTTCAATTTTGTTACTGTAAAATTGCTCTTGAATTTTATTTTGAGTGTCATTTAAAAAAGTCTTCTTTCCTTGAGTTTTGAGAACCCTGATACTGCCACCCAGTTTTCTATGGTCTTCACATTCAGCAGGATTAAATATTAATACATGTCAACTGGAAGTCTCCCTCCTTCACTCGACAAAGTTCTGTTTCTTGCTTACTGCAAGATCCTGCTTCCGGATCCTAAATTTTATGAAACATTGTGAAACACTGACAGAAATATGTGAAGAAGATCTGGTGCTTCTTACATAGCAAGTGTTTCTTTCATAAATAGATAGTTTTCTTTATTTAGTCAACCTCTGAAGTTACATGTGAGAGCACGTTCAGAGACAAATTCGGTCTTTACACGAGAAACAGTGGTGATTAATGTTTATGGAGTTTGGATGAAGCGCTGAAGTTGATTTTTCTTGTTTTTTTTCTTCACCACTTCTGTCTGCTGTCATCCTTCAATCTGTTTATCTTCCTTTTCTCCCCATCCAACACCATCCTCAATTATCCTCGTTTTTTATCTCCTTCACTTTATCTCTTCATGGTCCATCTCTGGACCATTTCACTCCTCCCTTCTTTTTGTCACTGTTCATTATTTTCTCCCTCTCACTCTATCACTGTCTGTCCTTCTCTTTTGCTCTTTCACTTCCTCCCTTCAGAGTGTGTGAATGCATTTGCCTTGGTGGTTCGCCCTCCAACTGAACAGGAGAACTTGTTGTTCAGCTTCCAACTTGCTGGCGAGGAAACAGTTAAAAGCGCCTGGCTGCGAACACTTTGCCGCCACGTCGCCAACACCATCTGCAGGACTGATGTGGTGAGAGGCCACGCGCACACACACACACACACACACACACACACACACACACACACACACACACACACACACACACACACACACAAAGAAAAGAAAAGAAAGTGGGTAGTTTGACAGATCAGCAGGCATGGAAGGAAGCTGTGATAGCTGTCATCCTCAACAGCAGCTGAAACTGAAAGAGCATTTTCATCTCCAAAAACTTGGTCAAAGAGAACAGTTGGTCCAGACTGAGTTTCATCACCATCTTTAGGTCCAAGGAGAAAGCTGCACTACTAGTGATTTAGATGTTATGGTAAAATTTGGAATGGAAGACCTACTTTCCATGTTCTATAGTAAAACTGTGAAAAATTCATTTTGATCCCAAATAAATAGTATTTAGTTCACCAAGCTAAAATTAATGCAGTCTAATAGAACAGTCCTGTGGTAGTTCCTACCACCATGAAGGTTATAGTGTTCAGTTTTTATTGAAACCACTTTAGAGAGCTGTGGCGGGGCCAGCCGTTAACATCCAGGGCTCGGCACAAACCTTAAGGGGTCAGCTCCCCTGAGGAGATTTTTTTCTCCAATACAGCAACTACATGCACTATTTTTTTCAAGCCATTTGAGATAATGGAATGCTTTAAATCTGTACATTATTTGCAGGAAACTTGATAGTTGTCATGGGAACAAAAATCATCCTGTAGCACAGTGGTTCTCAACTGGTGGGTCGCAGCCCAAAAGTGTGTCACAGGTTTATTCTGAATGGACCATAAGTGACTAGGGAACGTGTCAAAATTAAAAAAGACACCTTATCAGGGTTCACCTAAATCCTACAAAGTCTTAAAAGGCATTTAAATTATTAATCTTGAAATAAGTCCTTAATTGGTATTAATATGTCTTGAATCCATTTCTCAAAAGTCTTAAGACATGGGTCACAGGACATTTTTTAATCTTTTTTCTGACATTGCATCACAAAACCTTACAATACATTTATAAATTTAACCAAATTCCTCCTCCCAAAAAAGTCTAGTTTTATATTACAATACATATCTAGGCCAAACTGTCCGTAACCCTGAGTAATTGATGTCAATTTATGTTTTCTTTCTCTACCAGCTTGGTCATTGTAAAATTGATTTTAAATTAAATTCCAAGTATCATTAAAAATGTCTTAAAAAGTCTTTAATCCAACTTCCCTTAAGCTGTAGGAAAGCTCTTTTTTTTTTTTTCTAAATTATATTTTTGGGCTTTTATTGCCTTTAATGGATAGGACAGTGTGAGTGTGAAAAGGGTAGCACATGGGGCGCTGCTCTATCCACTGAGCCACCAGGCGCCCTGTAGGAATGCTTCTTCAATGTGAAGTACAGTGAATTTCCAGCAAAAAGCTTTTATTTTGTGGTACTGCATAACAATTTTTGCTCTTTAAATTAAGTATCCCAAAGAAATACCAAATAAATGTGGTCTTCAATACTCTGAATTGAATATCTGGTTGACAGAAGAACATTTACCCATTTAAATTAGATTTCTTAACTGAATGACATAGATTCAGTGCTTTTGAGAGAATAAATGCCCCAGAGGAAACTCCCCTGCTCTGTCCCTGTTATAGAGGTGTTGTACATTTTGAAGGAAGTAGTTGATGGTGCTCTGAATGGCATTTCTCTATTAAGCATCCTTAATTATAAAATTATTGTGGACAAAATAATAGAAACACCTTTTAGATCTGCAATATCAGACTGCCCAGCATTGGACATAGTGACAGTGAGTCTAGTCTGCTCGAGTCTCCACTTTCTCAGATGGCAAAGACAGTGGTTTAGAGCCACACACTGCATGATAGGAATTTGCCTCAAACATACATAGCAACAATGATCAACTTTGTTTACAACTATTACAGTAATCTAAATCACAACCTCTCAGTCTCTCATTGTCTTTTGGAATAACAACACTACAAGCACATTCTCTGCTGTTTATTTCTGTAATTCTGTCAGTGGGGTGTGAGTGTTAGATGGGTTATCCATCTGTAAAAAGCCAATCAAGGCAAAAGTAAATACTGTACCAATCAGCATGACAGACTTGCATCAAGATCAATGGTTTGTATAATAACATGACTCCATATTACTTATCCAACTCAACAAAGTGGATTTAGATTTCTCAAAAAAGGTCCAGTGATCTCCTGCAGTATTTAGCAAATGTTACTCAAACAGGAGACAGTGCATTTCCCAGGGAGTATTTTCAGCGGTTAATTATTAAATATTTGATTTTTTTTGTGAGTTTTTACAGCAGCAGGACAGTGAATTTGGGGTTTGTAATTTTAAAAATTAGCTAGTTTGTGTGCTCATGGTAATGAAGGAACATATCACCCAGTTCACCGGTGGGGCTCACTGATGTGTCTCTATTGTTGTTTTTTTTTTTATATTTACTATGGAATGCAAAGGAATTCAGGCTACTAGGGCAATATTGTTATTGAAGCGTACACTGTTTATACCAGTTCCTGCTGGTTTAAGTCTTTTCATGGGATTTTTTTGTGATTAAGAAAAATACTAAAAATATCACCAAATGTAGCCTTTAATGGTTTTGGGGATATTATGGAAAATCAGCTGGTTATGGGCTGATTAAGCCTAATGATGATGAGTCCAGTGGAGGATATGGAGGTGAGGCTGTGTGCTGTGTTTAGCAGAGCGAGCAGCAGGGGGCGATGTTGACCTCTGGACTGTGTGCTACCTCACAGCTGCATTCCTAATGCTGTTTTCACTGGGTCGGCGCTACAATGTGAATACCAACGAGATAGAGCCCTGCTTGTTAACAAGCCCTCTGCAGGGTGAGGGGGAGACGAATAAAGACTGTGTGTGTGTCTGTGTGAATCTTACCTCACATCCCTGCTTGCAACTATGTTGACAGCAAATCGTAATGTATCTACAGGCATTGATTGCATGAATTGCACACTTCAGGTCATGATTTATTATATTGAGTTTGAGGCTGTTTTGTTTTTTGTGTGGTATTCAGGAGGATCTGATTCAGTGTACAGACCCAGACTCACTGCAGGTCAGCACCAAGGATATGGACAGCACCCTGAGCAAAGCCTCCAGAGCCATCAAGAAGACCTCGAAAAAGGTAAAGGCAGACGAATGCACTTCTCATGATTCCCCCTCCCAGCTGCACCTTTTCCAGAGCAGGCTCATGATAAGGGTTACAAAAGGTTGGACAATTTCCAAGGGAAGTTTAGTTTGGGAATTTTAGGATTTCAGTTTAAAAGTATGACTTTTGACAGTGAACTTATTGTTGTGGGATATCCATACACAAACACAACATTGGATCTTATGGCACTATTTTTGGTGATTTAATCAAATTGTAGCATACCTTTAGTAGTAGTTGTATAGTAGTAGAAGTAATAGTACTAGTAGTCCCATTATGCATTCTTCATCACTATGCAGCCAACAGCGCTGCCAGCACTACTACACTGTCTGAGCCAAAGAACCATTCTCTTTCGTCTAAGTTTTGATTATATTACTGAAGTATATACTTAATATTAGAGAGGGGATGATATGCAGTAAAGGGCCTGTGTTGGATGATCCAGGCATCGAGATAAGGACTAAGCCTTAAGGCCCAGACGCACCAAACTGACATCAGAGGAGTTGACAATAGTTAGCCAGTTAGTACATTGCCAGCACAATCCAATGTTGAAAGGACAAAGCATATTTACCAACAACACAAACTATCAAGAAACTTTTCTGCCAAAGAGCTCTATGGCTAAAAAAAAAATTAGCTCTTTGTTTATTTTCCTCATTTCCTTTTCTCCTGTCGTGCACTAAGATAAACTGCAAATTAATGTGATTTTGTTCACCATTGGACTCTGCCGTCACCAATTCAACATGCTGAATCAATGGAAAAAAAAAAAAGCAGACTTGCGCTGAGGATGTCCAACAGTGTAGGACACACTGCAGTGACGTAGGCCAATGACTCTCACCGAAGACCCAACATTGAAAGGCGACCAACCATCAGCTAGGTGTGTCAGGGCCTCATGCTCTCTACCCCGTGAGCTACCTCGGAACAGTTTTTCAATATAAATCCAAAGTTTGAACAAAGCTCGCACTATTTGCTCAAATCTTAAAAGTGGCTTCACCATTAGTTAACCTAGATAGCTAACTAGCAAACTCAAAAAGCCTGTGAGATTTTTCCACTGGATTTTGGATCATCGCAGAAAATAAGCTCTGTGGTAAACAAATATTTATGATACTTACAGATTTTGTTCAGCAAGATAATCTTTCAGGATTTTTTAAGCCTAAATGCAATCACCAGAAGTGAAAAGTGATTGCTAGACTAAAGTGAACTACACTACAGTCGCTTCACCACTTCTACGAGACGGTAAAGATGTGTTTGGCGCAGTTTGGCGTGATGATGTTCTATGGTCTCATTTAGCCACTTGTTAGCAACTGTTTTTTTTAAGACACATTAAAGCTTCAAAGATCACAGTGGGGTATTTACTGACGTGTTTTGTGTGGAACGTGAAATACTCTCATACTCATGTTAACCACATACCCTGTTTCAGGTCTCTAACAAAAAATCCTTTTAAAAAAAAACATTGACTTTGAGACGAAGGAACAAGAGATGCTGATTTACAGGTTTAGGACTCATATCTAGGGTTCTCTATTCACATGGAAACTGTCCACCTTGAATATTCCTGTAATTTTGCAACCCTAGCCATGATAACACGAGAGTTGCTCCTGAACATGGATAATTGAATCATCGGTGAAGAAGCCCCTACCCTTGTTTTTAGGTATCTTATCCAGTAATGCAGAGTGACTGCTTGTGAGGTTCCATACTACCGTATGTATACAAACAAACTAAATCTAAGTAAAACTAATGGTGTGCTAAATGATGTAATGGTGAGGTGTGATGGAAACGAAGGGCAGCGCAACACAGAGAACATGACCTGTTTCTGTTCGCAACTCTGGCACTCTCAACTCCAGTGAAGTCGGTAAAACTAGTTTTGAACCAGACGCTGGTACAACGTTCTCTGCTGCCGTCCAGTGTGATTGAGTCTTCATCTGACAGAGCTGTCAGCAGCTGGACTAGAGGGACACATTGGCCTGAAGTGCCGAGTCGGCCCAAATGTCCTCATTCTGGTACAGCCCTAGTTCAGACTGACAGGTCTTTGCATATTTACCTCATGATCTGGACCACAATTCACGCACTATTTCATGCTGAATTACACAGAAACATAAACTAAACTATGCACAAGACATCTCGTGCAGACTTTTCCTTTTGATGTAATTTTGCAATAATAAAACAATGGGCTTGGTTTGGAATATGCCTTACATTTTTTTAGCTTTCCAGCTTATCCAGAGAGGCCAGCTGTAGGATTTAAATATTAACTGAATATAATCATAATACTGCCTAAAAGATCTGTGGAACAAGCGGATAGATACAGTATGTGAGATCGTCAAACTGCATGTAGAATAAATGGTTTAAGGAAGCATTTTAGAGAACAATTGTGAGCAGTCAAGGTTAAGAGATTAAAGGAAGACTATGGGGCAGACTGTCTTGCCAGTCAGTCTACCAGTTTCTCCTTTTTTTGGTGTTACAAAGCTATCTGTTTTCCCTGATTCACAGGATGGTGACTTAAAAAATGGCTACATATGTTGCCAGGACAACAGTTTATCTCCTCAAGAAATGGGTTTGCATATGTTCTTTTTTTATTTGAGCACTACTAAAACAGATACATAAAATCATATCATATTATAGTTCTACTAAAGGCAAAATATTTGGCCCCTTGAAAAAATCATGATGCTGATCCTTCTTAGTAGTTATTACAAAGGCTAATTACTCTGCAGAATCCAAGATAACAGGGAAACTCATAGCTCAGCACCAGCCTTTCTAGACCAGACAGAAACACAACCCTTTTCAAGTTACAATGCTTCCCATTTTTCTGACTGTCTCATCTTTTATTCGTTTACACTTAGGCAGTCAGTAAATAGCTCCAGGTCTTGGTATGATGGTGATTGCATTCCTGATTTTCATAATACTTCCGTGGTGAAACAAGTTCCAACATTTCTTCCTTGCTCAGACTATTCGAATAACAAAAAGCATGGCAGTTCACAGATTTAAAACCGAGCAATTAAACTGAAACAGTTTAAATGCGTACCTGATGAAGTGGCAAAAAAAATGTTATAGTGTTTAATTTTAATTTTAATTTTTTATTGTAGAGCTACAGCATTAAAGAGGAAGAGAAAGGGAATGACATGCAGCGAAGTGCTGTCAGTAGAAATATAACCCGTGGCCACTGCAGCAAGGACATGGCCTTTGTACATGGAACATCTGCTCTACTAGGTTAGCTACTGGCCGCCCCAACAAAATAAAACATTTTATATTGTTTGTGGAACCTGAATGATGAATCAGCTGGGTCTATATGTTACCAGATATTATCAGAGATATTTCAGTATCAACATTTGCGATCAACAAGTGTAAGGCTGCTTGTAATATAATTCCTTAACAGCATAGGTGGAAGACTTTTGGAATGACAATCTCTAGATGTTTTTGCGCCGTAATTATTATTACTAATAAATCGTCTTATTACCATTTAAATGAATCAAATTTGAAAACTATTGTCTGTTACTTAAAGCCTTACAAAGCCTTACATTTGTTTTTCTAACTGTGTAAATCTAACCTGGTAAGGACGGTGTTATGCCAAAAAGTTCTGTAAGTGATGTATGTCTGTATGTCACTGTTTGGAAAAACAAAAAGAGAACAGCAGGTTTTGTAATTGGCCTCAGCAGAGATGGATACTAACTGCAGAGAGACAAAGAGTGCAGTTTACAGATACTCAGTATTAAGTGGCTACAATTTACAATACTACATACAATATAAAATGCTGAGATTCTATGTGTGTGTGTGTGTGTGTGTGTGTGTGTGTGTGTGTGTGTGTGTGTGTGTGTGTGTGTGTGTGTGCGTGCGTGCTCTAGGTGACAAGGGCCTTTTCTTTCACCAAGACCCCAAAGCGTGTGATCCAGAGGGCTTTCATGGCCAACAGTACTCCAGAAGAGAGAAGCCAAAGGCTGAGTTGTGAAAACCGTGTCAGCAGCAGCTCCACGCTAGCTGTAAGTTGTTTTTGTTTTTTTTTGTTTGTTTATTTTTTAAATTAATTACTACCTTCAAAAATGTTGATAAGTTCCCAAAATGTGTCTACTTTGTCAGCTTTATATAAACAGCTTAACACAACTAACACTGAATTGCTGCTGTATGTCTCTCTGTCCATCTATCTATCATCTGTTCCTCATTTCTTTTCTATTCTCTCCATGTCTTTCTCCTTTTGCTGAGAGCCAGGCAATTGATCTCTCCATCAATCCATGGTCGAGCAGCTTTCAGTTGGTGTCAGTCGTTTTGATCTAGCTTGATTAAAAAGCAGGAAAAATGGCTTCTGCTCTTAAATGTGCTCTTTTTTAGTGAGACTGTAATTTTAGCAATTTGCATCTTTATTTTTTATTTCTCTACACTTTTTTATGTTTAAATCATTACTTTCATAATACTGTATTTTCAGTAAACAAGTGGGAGTGAAGTCAAGGAGGGGTAATGTTAAGAGGCTGACAAAAAGTCAAATTCTTACATTATTCACACCATTTACACAATAAATCAAAAATCATTCATCTATCTTATAACCTTGTTCAGTGACACAAGGATGTAAATGCAGTGTGTTTGGCAGCTCTGTTGCAAAAGAATTGAAAGATAAATATCAATTTTGCAGAATATTATTTTTTACTAACATGAGGGAGGGACGGGGCATCCGTAAGATGCATTATATGTGCACAACCTCCCTAGTTTGAATCTGGCTGGAAAACTTTGAAGCATGGTTAACAAAAAGAAGGTTGGGGAGAGATAGTAAAGTCCACAGGCCAGTTGGCTAAAAATTGGTCTGTGACTTTAAATTCAAGTGTAGAAATGGCCCTGTTATGAGCATGATATAGATTTCTGTGTAGAATGCAAAAGTCATACACAATTAGCTAAACTGACTAATAGCTGATTCATCCAAAGAAAAGGAAATGTAGTGGCTGACACAAACTTGGCTGACGAGGACCAGACCATAAAATGCATCTTGATAGCTATAGAAATGACATTATGCTAAAGCCATCCTCATCAGTGAATGATCAGTGCAGCAGATAGCAAGTTTGCCGAAGCCTACACTTTGATATAGTAGCATTCGGGACTTGCTGATTGAAACAAGATACATTATTTAATTATCAGGGCCTTCTTTAACAGTGTAGGCTGTTGTGCTGCATGTCTTACAGTATTGGTCTGTACAGGCATGCAATTTTAAAGTTCCCACGACAGATATCTCTTTGTTCTGCTGCTTAAACTTCAATTCTAATATTTCTGTCTTACTCTGTGCTCCCTCCCTTGCCTTACACACTCTTTCACATGAAGACAAATGTTTCTGTCTTTTGTTTTTACCTTCTAAGAATAACCTATCTCCTTGAATGTAGTTCCAGCATGTCGATTCTCTGCCTGTCTCAGCTTGTTTTGTCTTTTTTTTCCATGATATGTAAATCCTTGCTCTATATATGTCTCCCCTCTGTTATGCACTCTAGATGTCTCGCTCTGCCTCCACGTTCAGTTTGAGTGATATTGCCAAGGGCAGCGCTGTGGTGCAGCGCTCTAATTCTCTGGACCATCCTCCTGTCAGGGCCAGGGTCCCTGTCTGTATCCGTACCCCCTGCAGCCCAGCCCAAAACCCTGCCCATAGCCCCGGCCCTAACACCGGCCCTGAGGTCAGCCAAAGCCTCTGCCCCAACAATTTCCCTCGTACTGGACAACCCAAGTCCATCCCTCATGCTCAATTATCAGCCCAACCAACACAAGCTCATTCAGGCCATCCCTCCTCCATCCCAGCTGTCGAAAACTCTAATCATCTCAACTCCAAAAACTCCTATCCAAAATCTAGCCAGCACGTGTCCAGATACCTGCCTTCTGTAGGATTCCAGCCAAGGTTCCCAGCTCCCCAGCCTGTTAATGTCAAAGACGGGACCTTTTCTGAGTCGTGCAGGGATCACAAAGTCCCCTTGGACCCACGCAAGGCTGCTCTGACCAGTCCTCGCAGGGAGACTCTGCTCTAAACCATCGCTAAGATCAGTCCAGGAGTTTGACGTGAGC
This sequence comes from Plectropomus leopardus, assembly GCF_026936395.1. NCBI lineage: Eukaryota > Metazoa > Chordata > Actinopteri > Perciformes > Serranidae > Plectropomus > Plectropomus leopardus. Next base: position 2,274,820 of record NC_142180.1, read on the forward strand.
AAACATTATTGTGGTCTAGTTTCAACTAGGGGTGCACCAATACCATCTTTAATTTGAAATTAATCCTTACTACCTGCTGTTAACTCTGCGGGCCTTTTAACATCCAAATGCCACAGGTGCATTTCTAATCCCAAATCAACTCCTTAGAAGCTGAGACCCTATGATAAAGATCTGATTAATTGATTAATTAAGGGTCTTCCATACTACTGAATTCTGAACTCCAGTGATAACATAAGAAGGAGTTATTAGTATAGAAATATTGTGAATATAATGCTTCTTCCAATTTGAGACTGGGATAGTTTTACAGGGCAGAGATTTTAAGGGTTGATTTGGAATAGCTCTGTTCCTATGAGCCACCTGGGTGACTAACTGTTGGTGGCTGGGAGTGTTCACTAGGTGATTGCTGTTAATAGTAAGCTGAATGGTAAAGGGTATAATCAAGCTGAGCTGGTGTAGAGCTGGGATATAAATGAGATTTGTCCATGTGGAGGCCTACTTTCCCTCAGGGGAAAAGGGCTCCCTTAAAGCTGCGGTTGATAAGTTTTGTTTAAAAAAACAAACAAACAAAAAACATAAAAACAACTTTGTATCATATTTGCTGAAACTGTCACAGCATTCTGAAAGAAGATTCTGGCATCGTTAATTCAGTGTAGCGCACCAAAAACAACCAATCAAAGCCGAGGAATCTCTCAAGCCTCTTTTCCACTGCACACAAAAAAAACTGTTAACACCCACAAAGATCTGGCTTTTAAATGTAGTTGGAAAGGAAACTATTGTCAATCACATCTGTGTCAAATGATGAACCATGGGTATTTATTGTCTCAAGCCCTGACTGGTCTTGATGGAAACACAGCACCTGGCATAAAATACTGTCCGTCTCCTTCTAAGCAGCGCTAAAACATCAATCCAAATTAGTCTAAGAGAGACTGAATTAGTAAGAGATATACTGTATATGTAAAGTGTAAACTGTGATGTGACTGTGACACTGCAAAAAAAACACGCAGACTCATCTGCTGTAGAGCTGTGTACGTGGCTCTGCTCTACTGGCAATGGGAAAGCAGTGTATAGGCCATGTTAGTTTTTACCTGTTTCAAAAACCTGCATGTATGTGCTAATTTTGGTAGAAAAGGGATGTACTGCAGCTGTCAATCATGTCAGTTACTGCTTGTGAACTGCAGTCTAACTATCAAACTAAGCAGTGCTGATCAAATATAAATCAAGATTCTGTTACTGCATTCCCTGTGTCTCACTTCAGATGTTTTCTGAAACATATTTTTAGTGTACCTGTGAGATGTAAAATGAGTTTGTAATGCAGCTGCCATGTTGGAGACAGTCAACTGAAGTACCAAATTTCACATTTTACACAGGGCTCCCACAATAAAGGAAATATCATGGAATTAGTAAATAAACATTCAACGTGTCGGGGAAGTCCTGGAATTTTGTTGTGTGCAATTCAGTTTTTACAGTAATCTTTCATGGATAACCAACAAAACGTGATATAACATAACAGCGATTTTATTTTCTGGAGCTGTTGAGGTAATGTAGCTCCTTTTTCTCCCAACGTTCCCTCTCTCTCTTCATATACATATGCTTGCTAGCTGAAATTATGTTTGAACAGAGTTTGAATCGGTTCTGTTTGAAAAACAAGTGAGACAAGAAAAAAAAAATTATGGCTCCTTGAAAAGTCTTGGAAAGGTCTTGAAATTTTGTCCATGAAAATGTTTGGTAACCCTGTTTACACCTAAACAGTACACTAAAATATGTAAAGAATCTTGATTTCTCGGCTCTGGTTGGTTGTTTTTGTTTACATGCAGTCAGGCCATGAGAAGCACTACAAGGCAATAGAGTTAGCAGAGTAATATTGTTTTTATCTGTCTCATTTAGTGCTGTGTGAATATAGTGAGAGTTTCAACAAATATGATTTTTTTTTTTAATTAAAGTTTCCACAGCTTTCAAGGTATGCGGTCATGTATAGAATATTTAATGTCATTTAATGTACCACATTATTGTTTAGTACAGGCAGATCCATGAACATTATAAGAGATTGTTATGATTATTATAAATTTAATTTAGCAGGTGTTACTAAGGTTAAATAAGCTCTGAAAAAATGCTGTGTTTGAATCTAAGCAGCTTCTTTAGAAAGAGCTCCAAGGACAAATGTAAGTGCCAGCTGAGGAAAATATCAATGAAAATCCAAATGTGAAAGCATACCTTTGATTTTGGATGCTATGCTCTTTGTGTTTCGGGTAGTTTACACTAAAACAGAGCACAAAAATTAAAATGTCAGTGTATTCATGAGTGCCAGACAGACCTCTAATCTGAGCTTTAACTTTTGATGCAGGTCATGTGATACTCTCTTACATTTTAATCACTTTGATTGCTGAGTCGCTGCGCGCATTGCATCCAGTATTCACCTCAGCCATTTAATCCATTGTGTGGACAGTGCTCTACCAGTGTGAAAGGCATTCATGGCTGTAAAATAGGGTTTGTAGTGACAGAATGACAGTGTTATCTATTTGGAGATCATCAAGCCATTTCACAATGATCCATACACGACCCTTTTCATTGCAACCTGACGACAAATACAACAGTTTAGAGACTGTTCATTTTACACTGGCTTCTCAGTGTGAATTTAAGCTTTTAAGTGTGTGGACAACTGACTAAACTGAGGTTTAGTCAGTTGTCAATGTAACCCTGTCTCTCATTTAATCAGTTGAAACTGAAACAAATTCTCACTCACTTTTAAAAAAGTAAATAATATTTCCTATGAATCACACACTTGCTAAAAGGTAGTTAGAAAAACTTGGATTTTTACCTTACAGTTGTTGTGGCCTTTATGATATAAGTATAATATTTAGAATTCCACTCTAAATCCATATTCTTAGTATTTAGTATATACTGATCCAGTGTTACCCACACTGTTTCTGAAATGAAGACCGCCCTACTGGCATTAACCACAGCAAAGGCCATCCAGCAATTAAACTGATTAAGCAGTTCATACACTACACACCTAAGTAAGTACTCGTTACCCCAAAGAACTTGTAAAAAAAAAAAAATGGCTCTTAAAAAACAGTTGTAGATAACAGTCTTGTGGACCCATCTGGTTTGGTGAAGAGCCACTTTGGAATGGTTCTTTGAGAAGTTCAAATCAACTTATTTCATGCAGGGCGTAAAGCAAGTAGTCTCTGAAATTCTTTGATTTAAAAATCAAAGCATTTCAATAAAACCGGTATAATATGTATAATAAAACAGTGAAAAATACAGATCACAGGAACAAGAAGTAAGACATAACTACAGATTGTACATATTAGCTTTCAAATATAAATTCAAGTTACATTCTCTGCATCTCAACCACATATCTGGGCAGGTGAAAATTTTTAACATCTTAAGAGTTTTAAGGTTTTGCTATAAAAGCATTACAAGAAAACTACACATAATGCACTGTATGCAATGTACAACCTATTCACAATCTAAATAAAGCTCAAATGATTACTTTAAGAGATAAAAGATATCAGCTTTAGAAAAGCACAGAAGAGCTCTTTAAAGATGGACTTCACAGCCAAGAACTTGTAGAGATAGTAATTACTCCTAGTACCAATCTGAAAGGCTGCATACTGCACTAAGAAATATTGTGAACATTAACCACACTCAGAACAGCTATTTAACTACTGGCAGTCAGAGTATCACATTTCAGGATGAACCCCTCTAAAACTGAAAATGTTCTCTTTAGCTTCAGCTGACTGAAAAAAAATCATACATCCTAAAAAAATTTAAAAAAACACAGAAAATCACATATGCAATATCATCATATTGCACAAATTAAAATTTGAATTTAATGATGGCAGTAGATGAGAAGTTAAAGGTTTTCCAAAAATATTGCAACCAATACTGCCCAACCCAATTAATTGTTAGGACAATATACTCAATAGTTGTTGAATTTTTTAGTTTAGACCAAAGTAGTATACTGACAGACAGACACAGACATGGCTATCCCTAGATCCATGTCATGAGCATGGTTAAAATGTTTTCTTTCAGTCAGGGCTCTCAGCATGAACGCGTCCATCGCAGTGTGATTAAGGTCGATCCATAATGCATGCATTTTTTTAATCGCTTTAATCGCCAACCAACATTACTGTCTGTACCGCTTTTAAAGCTACAGTGATGGTACTGGTATCATATGAAACTAGACCTGTGGAATTCAGTGGTACCAACCATAACACTCCAAAGTTTCAAAAGCTTAATTTGGTGACAGAAAAAAGCATGGCAATTTAGCAGGGATCCCTTGACCTCTGACCTCAAGATATCTGAATGAAAATGGGTTCTGTGGGGACCCAATGAGTTTCCCCTTTATTGACATGATCACTTAATGTTAGTCCAGGCAGATTCCTAATCAAGACAAGCTGGTGAGAGTTGCTTCACCTTGTCAATATAGACTTCAAAACTGCATTGAAATGCAAAATAATCGTAATGAAGACATTTGATTTAAAAATGCGATAATCACGATTAACTATTGAAATTTTGCGATTACTCGCAATTTAAAAAGTAAGCGTTTGACAGTTCTACTTTAAGTAATGTTTAGACATGATAAAGGTTACAGACAGAAATGTCTCCCCATCATCAATGATTTTGTGTTCATACATCTGGATTTAAACTCAGTCCAAACACGTAGAGGCTACAGAATAATTTTGCTCTCATAAACCTTGATACATAAAACTCTCCTGCACATGTAATAATCATGTTTCATGAAATATTGGCAGAAGATGACCAAACCAGAGCTGCACACATGTTAAAAATGACAGATAACAGGACATGAGATTTGAAGAAAATATCATGCATTTTTATATCATACACTGCTGCATTGGAATGGCTATTAGTTAAAATATTTAACATAAACTGAAATTTTCGGTGAGCGGAGGCTGACTAGTATGTTTCAACTTACATAAAAGCAAGACTGCCAGCATGTTTAATGCTTATAATACACAATATCACAAAGAGCCACTCTCCAATTTGAATATAGTGCTGTTTGATAAGCGGTCATTACAGCCAAGAATGAATGAGCCAGGAACAGATGGCTACAATATTTATGCCCCACTTCCTATTTCAAATAATCATAGTAATATAGTACATTATAAGAAAATATTAAAATTACTTGTGTATTTTATGTTATTTCATTTTTTATAAATGTGCTAACAACAAGCAAGCGTTAAAATATCTTGTAAAGGCTTGAACTTACTTTCCACATTGAATGTCATTGAACGGCTGTGGTCACACAAACCCATTCAGTTCATAATTTGTAGTAGAATCCCCCAAGTTTAAATGGACAACGTTTACTTGTGTTTTCACATTTTCAGACCAACTCACTGGCAGAGGCACAGACTCATGGATATCTTTATTAACCCTTAGGGCAGGGGTCTGCAAGAAAGTTTGGCCTTGGGTCAGTTTTTTTCTAAGGAATTAGATGGTGAGCCAGAACTTAATTAAAGGCTAATTTAAGAAACTGATTGATGGAAAAAAAAAATGCAATTGAAATTTGCAACAGACACACGTGTGGGATAAGAACAGAATGGACAGAAATAACTCAAGAAATAACAGATAGATAGGACCATTTTGAATTTAAATCATGAGTTTCATATATAGAATTGAGTCATGAAATGCTCTTAATGAGCTCAGTTTTATTTCACCTTTTCATATTGTGATTAATAAACATGCAGCATGCATTTTAATTTTGAAAATGACAGCTCCGTTTTTACACTCAAAATATTACCACTTGGACTGACCATGTAGGAGCCAAACATATTCTAATAATTATTTGTTATAGGTCTACTCTCAGAATTATTTCTCGCTATCGATGACCCCACCCGTCACGTACAACATAGCATTTTTTTTTAATTGTTTGTGTGCTGGAGGTTTGGTACAAGGCTGTGTGCAGAGTGAAGTTAGCTAAACATTTACCCTGCTATAGCAAGAGAAAATGTCACAATCAAAAAGTCTAAAGATTTAAGCTGACAGTGAAAGTAGGATATTCATTGAAAACTGGAAAGAAAAGTATATGTTCCGTGAAACAGGTGCCCTTTTCTGCGAGGTCCGCTACTCGACGCATAGACGCGCTTTTGAATGCTGTTCACAGAGTTATTATCAGTGTCTCAGTCAGGCCAATTACTTTTCCCCAGCTAGCGCATAACTCAGGATAATCTATGTAGTGTGTATTTTTACAGTAATGGGCTATTCATCAGATAGTTGCATCATTGTGTCATTTACATCAGATTATGCTTTTTTTTGCACTGCTTTTGGTGTCTGTTTTTCATAAAAGTAAACAAAATAACCTTTGTTCCTGTTCACGTGTGGCGCCGTGGCCCACAGCCACATAAGTAAAATACGTTTGAATGATTTACTGAACTGCTGCTTTTTTTTTCATACCACACATAGCATGTCGCTATTTGAGCACCAGGCGCTGTCTACTACAGTGCAGCCCGCCGTGTCTGTCGCTGTCATTCACTCTCTCAACATGGATAAAAGTATAATCAGCATTCTTCAGACGGGGGTAGATTCTCTATTTGGATATTACAGCCCATTTCTGGGACTGTCAGTCCAATATTGTAAAAAATAAATAATTCAGTTTATCAAAATAATCTGGCGGGCTACATATTATTGCTGCAGGGCCAATGTTGGCTCGCAGGCCCGACGTTGCAGACCACTGCCTTAGGGACTCTTAGGTGCATTTTATGAGCTTTGCATTCTTCATTTTCTGAGAATTTTGTCTGTGTTCATCCATATGACATGCATTTTATTAAAACCCATTCAAACTTCAATTTTTGATCCACAGCCAATAGTGCATTGTTAAAAATTATATATTATTATTATTATTTCAGTTTGTTTTTGTTTGTTTTTTTTCACCTAAAACATGGTGGCATCATGACTAAAAACAGGCATTTAAAGGGTTACAATTCTGAAATGTAGTGAATGTTTCCTCTTTATGATTAGGTATGATGTGGTAAAAAATAAAATAAAATAAACTCAATGAAAGTAGAAAATCATATTAATATATATATATATATTTTATAGCCTGATTTTGAGAAATGCATTTGTGTGCAGAGTAGTATGAGTGTGAGTATTTTACACTGCACAAAAAATAATTTATTAAAAAAAAAAAATTCATCTAAAAACAGTGGCATCATGACAAAAACCTGGCATTTAAAGGCTTACAATTCTGAAAATTCATGAGTATTTGTTGTCCATGAATAGGACCGATGTTGGAAATTTAACTTTCTACAGAGAATGTAGAAAATAATATTAATGTACAATATTTTTTTTAAAGCTTGACTTTTGAAAAAGTGCGTTTTGTGCACAAAGCGATACGTGTGTGTAATATTAAAGCGGGCCCTAAGTACTGTTTATTTAAATCTTTGGACAGTGTATAGAAAGTCACTTGGGGCAACTGTCCCTTCCTTCTCGCATGATGTTTCCCCCTGCTTTCCTCCTGCAGTCAGTCAGAGACTGTTGAAGCTGGTGATGCTCCCACAGGTTTGACAAACAGCCCACAGAGCTGGTAAAAAGCTCTGTGACAGTGCTGTGATCAGCCCCTCTTAATTCGCTCCAATAAAAACCACATCTCGGTAAACTTTAGTATGGAGAGCGAGAATCCCTCTGCTTGAAGCTGGTGATATATATCACAGGAAGCAGGGACAATCTGTTGGTGTGTGTGTTTCACTGTGTGCACTGACTGAACCTGACATGGAGGTGTTTTCATGCACACTCGCACGAAACAAGTGTTCATTAGCATGCGAGCTTGGCTATGGCAGGTGTGTAATGAGGGTCAGATTGTTTGCATTGTGACCAGGACTGCCCTTGACCTGGCCTTCCCCTCCACTGAAAGCAGCCGTTAATTTGCTCAGTCATTCAGCTCTGTGTTTCTGCAGCCCTCTAGCACCACTCACTAACACGTAATCAAGGCTGTCGCTCACTAGTAACCGTTCATCAGCTGAGACAGAGGGCAGGAGAAACTGTGTGTGTGTGTGTGTGTGTGTGTGTGTGTGTGTGTGTGTGTGTGTGTGTGTGTGTGTGTGTGTGTGTGTGTGTGTGTGTGAGTGAGTGTGTGTGTGTGTGTGTGTGTGTGTGTGTGTGTGTGTGTGTGTGTGTGTGTGTGTGTAAAAGCCAGGTGGAAAGCTGCTGAAGTGTGATTATGTTGGCAGCGGTTGCCCGTCTTGATGCGTTCAGTGCCAAGATTTGGCTTTGAAGGCAGAGAGGTGCTGGTAGCAGCGTTTGTCTTTGTGCACTCGGTAATTAAAATGAGGCTGGAGCACATAAACCCACCTTCTCCTTCATACACACACTCGAGACTGCAAACTGGATGGCTCCAACCCAACCACCACAATAAATGTTGGCACTGTTTGTTTGATGAAAACCTAGGACATGTTGCATTCTTACACTAATATGTAGTGGATACTCGTTAAGAGTTTTCTTCTTGTTTTTTTTTTCTTTTTTTTTACATTTCAATGTAAAAATATGATGTAAAATATAACAATATGAAATGAATGATTTTTTCATGGCACTATCCCCAATGAAAAAAACTGCAGTGGGTTACAGAAAACACCCATACTTAGAGACTGAAAAGCTGCTAAAAACATGACTTGTGAAATCCCAACCAGCTTTGTTTTGTGCCTCAACACCAGTGATAACTGTGGTTAGAGGCATTAAGTTTTCAGGACTGTCCATCCACCTGACCCATTTTCATTAACACAATATCTCAAACTTGACACAGATGTCCACTTAAATCAAGAATGAACAGATCTGACTTTGGTGGTCAATGACCAAGATCACCGTGACCCACAAGACATGGTTCTTTGGGTATTAATCTAAAAATTATATGATGTGCTAATTATGACAATATTTCACACAAATGTAGTTTATTATAATGAAGTGATTAGATTTTATATCCTTCAAACATTTTTATTTATTTATTTAGTTGTTTTTCTGTTTTATTTGCAGGCACATCATTCCCCCTCCATGGTCAATCTGCCATCCATGTTTGAAAGGAAGTACCACACGTTCAGTCGCTCCAGCACCCACCTCTTCTGAGACGCTGCCGCTGGGGAGCACCAGCAGGGCTGCACCCACCTTCTCACCTCATTTGCCTTGACTGCCATTAACATCAAGATGTGTGCCAACAGGCATGTGTATGTAGTTAAAGCTACCTGTAAATATTGGCAAACTAGCATTTGTCCATATTGGAGCTCCTCACAGACTTTTCAAACCTGCATCAATTGGCATTAAGCCACATCTGGAAAAGTGCACTGAAGAATTCACAATAGTCAAGCTACTGTTAGTGTTTCAAATCTGAAATTTTTGCAAAGAAGGGTTAAACAATAAGCTAACTGTTTAGCAATGTGATGCCCACCATGTGATGTATTCAGCTGAAACGCCTCTGTGTGGCTGAGAACTAGCATCTGACCGGGCAGTTTGGTGCGTCTCTCCAAAACAATGCTTGAACGAAGACTTTTTTTTCACTTGGAGCTAACTGGATCGGTACTGCAACATGCTGGGGGCTACAGCTGTGTGATCACCACTGACATGTTAAGTTCACCTTCCCCCTGAAAAGATGAAGGATGCTCTGCTTTTTCTCTGCAATTGTTGAATGGATTATCCCGGTTTCTCAATTAATGTACTAAGGTATGGGTGGTATGTAGTATATCATACCTTCCTGAAATTAAAAATTTAATCGGGGTATGCTGTATATAATGTTGTAAGTGTGGGATGCCACAAACCTCCCCTCCTTAATTCACCAAGTTAGATTTGAAAACATGCCGTTATTCCCCACACTCTCTCTCTGCCTGCTGGCTGCCAGCTGTTTACAGTCCTGTAACTTCTCCCTCCACCACTGGGTGCCACTGTGTCCTTCAGTGCAGCTGCTTGTTCCACCAATGGAGATCAGAGACTGGGCTGGTGGTGCGTGCTGTGCACTATAAACAGTGAGTTTAATAGAAAGAGGAGTGCCTGTATTTATGAGGGGACTGAAAAACATATCATCAGGATTTTTAAATAACCTGGTATACTGTGATACTGCCCAAGCCTAAATGTGCTTCACCAGACACGTTTTGTGTTCATAGGTTGCATGCTCAGCCTAATGGTTGGGGACCAGTGTTGGCAGTGTTCAGCGAAGTGTTAACACTAACTAAAGACCAAGTAACCAGCTCATCCTTCTTCGACTTTAAATGGGGAATCTTGATGTCCCTAATGTAGCTCGATTCTAATTTGGGAAGTAAAAAAAAAACATTTAACTTTAGGTATTTAGATATTTCTATTTATCAGTTGCAGGTTTTTAAGTAAGCTCTTTGTGATTTTTGTACTTATGTTACAATGCTGACTCCTCTTACCTTTTGCTGTTTTGTGACTTTTTTAATTAACTTGCTCGGGAAAAGTCCTTTATATTAACTGACATTAAATGTTATTTTATTGTAGTGGGCTAGACTTAATTTCACTTGATTTAATAATATTACTTTTTGTAATTAACCCACTCTCAACATTTAAACTTTTGATAGTTTCCAGCTTTTATAAAGCTTCTATTTTGGCATTTTAAGAGATTCGGTTGAGGAGCATTAAAGCACTTCTGCTTTTGTTCCCTCTGCGGCCGTCCACGTTTTAAAAGACCTTTTTACAATGTGTGTGCACCATGTCTGCGTTTCTGTGTGTGTGTGTGTGTGTTTAAGAAGGACTGCTGCATCAGTGTATTTATTCTTGAAGAATACTTTTTCATTTCACTTGCTATTTATGTTGTTTTCTACTCATATGTCTGTTTTTTTTCCCCTCATGCTGTTTTCAATGAGCTTCTCTTGTTGTTTCATCTCTGTATTAAATGCACTTCAACATGTACCTGAAGATTTCAGCTTTTTTTTTTTTTACTCCTGTGTATTGGTCTCTTACAACCACATTATCCAGTCTTGTAGGGGATGCTGACTAAATATACCAAGTCATTTGTGCAAAATAAATAATTTTATTTCCTCTTTTTGTCCTGAAGGTTTCCTACTGTGTGTGTGTGTGTGTGTGTGTGTGTGTGTGTGTGTGTGTGTGTGTGTGCGCGCGTGCGCGTGCGCGCGCATGCGCATGCATGTGTGCATGTTCACCTCCAGAGTTGGAAGAAAACACCAAAATATTCATTCTGTAATAAGCAAATTCTGATCCTGTAAAAGCTGATCATAATTCTTCCACAACTACCCTTATTTGCTGTATTAGATATAACTGATAATTAACCGTTTACGCTGTATCAGTGGGGCTCGAACTAGTTTTGGAGCTTCCACATGAGTTTAGAATCTTTTAAAGCCTGTTTGTGATTTGCATACTACTTTGAAGAAAGCTCATGATTGCGCCTCAGAACTTGTCTGTGCTACTCGCTCAATTGATGTTGGAGCTGGTTCAGAAGTTTCTGGATACCCCTACACAAAAAGTGCTCCTTCCTAGTTTCCACTGATACATCAGAGTTGCTGTCTCAAATTCACTTTTGAAACGACCGAGTCAATTGGGTCTTTGAAGACAGTCAACCCAGTCCACATGTGCTGGCAGACATGAACTCTGCCAGTAGGTGGGGCTACTGTTTTCAGTGAGTATTGTCTTCTTCTTGTGTTGCAGCAGCCAATTGGAATGACTTTTGTCAGACATGTGACAGGAAGTCTTACATGTTTACTTTTGGCCAACAGAGGTAGAGACTGGCTGTGTTTGAAATGGTGTACTGCATACTACAGTTGCAGTCAGGATGCCGTATCCACTACATAGTACATACTGCATTCGACAGCAGTATGCAGTATGGATGTTCAGTTCGATCCGTTCTGCAGTACGCTGCACCTGGCATGGCTGGTTTCCGGTTTTTGAAAGCGGAAGCAAACAATAGCAAAACCATTTCTGCATAGCATCCATTTACGGTTTGAAATAGAGTCAACAAGTGGTATAAATGGTGATGAAGGCTTCCCTGTGAGATGAATAACTCCTTTGTAACGACTGGAAGTGACTAGATGTGCCGCTGTTATGTTCGCATTACTGACAAATTCCTGTCCCTTTTAAACTTTCTGATTGTGTGTTGTTCATATGAAAGAACAGGCTAATTTTCCAGTGACATATTTTGCTCAGACCAGCCTTTAGCTCAGTAGATAGTGTGCATGCCTGCCTGCTGCACAAGTAGAATTTAAGCAGCGGCCCGGGTTCGATTCCAGGCTTGCGGCCCTTTGCAGTGCGTCATTCCCGTTTTTCCTCCCCCTTTTCTGTCACTCTGCACTGCACTATAATAAAGGCATGAAAGGCCAGAAAAAAATCTTTAAAAAATAGAATTAAATTTGCTCATGTTTCCTGTATAATTGTACTCCTATTAGCATACATTGGTATGTGGTTTACCTGATAAAAGTAATGTAAATGACCTTTAAAGATAATAATATGATTTTGGCAAGGCCTAATTAATAAAGTATAACACTAGGGCAAGCCAAGGACCCCATCTGGGGGGTCCACCCTATTGTGGATTTGGCTTTTGTTTGCATACCGCATACTATTTTTTGACCAAATCAGTACGTACTGCTAGTGTAGTAGGCAGTTTCAAACACAGCCGTTGAGTAAGTTTTGAGGAAATCTGTATCCATACTTTTTTGTTGCTTTACAGAGAGCATTGCCTGTGAGTATATCCAATTTTCATGTCAAACAGGGAGGTCAGAACACCATAAACACTGACAAAGGGGCAAAACTGCAGCAGGTATTTTGTTAAAGGTTAGATTTTGACTGATAAGATGAAAAGGTTTTAAAGAATAACCTTGTAACAGTGAGACCAGAGAGACCACAAAGGTAGTGATGAGATGATGATGAGTCTTTAGACTGCTTTTGGCTTTTTCCATATATTAAATGGTTCAAGTCTGTTGCACTTATGACCAGATGAATGTAAGTCCATTATTCACTGTCTTTTTATCTCTGTTTTGGTCTTCACTAACTTATGGGAAATCTCTTTATATATAAAGAGATTAAATAAATATCTGTCTCTTTAGCTCTATAAGCTATGGTACATATGATTTTCAACAGCTGGTTGCTAAGTGTTTCTGTCCAGTGTTTGCTGCAGGACAGGTCAGGTACAGCGGGTTTATCAAAGACTAGTTTGAACACAGCTGCCTGTTGCATCTGGACAGAGGTTGATGAGATTGCTGATTGACACAAAATGGCAAAAACCAAAACAATGACTTCCAGTGGTACAGTGTGTATTTAGGGGGATATTAGCAGAAATGGAATATAATAAGTATGCTTACTTTAGAGCATACTTACCTGAATAAAGGAATCCTTACAATGAGACAGGTATATCTACATAGGAAGCAGGTCCTCATCATACACTTTAATAATACCAAGATACCGGACCAAAGATGGCATCTTTTCATTCCAATGGTGTTGCTTGCCTGGCGCATACATCAAAAAAGTTCTTGAGTTTCCGGTTTTGCCACTCAGCCTCACAGCAAATTTTTTCAGTGACCACTCAACGAATGTGTTCTGGCCCAAATAGCATTTTCCATATAGGCCATCACTGTATCAAGGATCCAGTCGCAAACAAGGTCAATTATGACATCAATGTAAATTACACATTACATACATTACGTACATTACATACATTACTACCACCAGTGTTCACACCCATTAGGACCTCAACCACTGTGATGTCGCATGTTATGTTGTCAAAATGACTGAATTTCACATCCACTTCAGGAGAGCCTCATAGAAATCAAATAATGAAGAATAAAAGTGATTCTGTGAACTTTGACACAACTAAAAGGAGTCAAAAGATGTTCAGCGGTAATTACAAAAAGTGCTCTGTTTCTGTCCAGTGAGTTCAGACACCTCCTGCACAGACAGACCTTCTCTGTGTGTCCTCTCGCCCTTAGCTTAGCAATAATCACATTAGCCACCCCTGAGTCGGCTGACTACTTCACACTGTGTCAAGGTGTGTTTTGAATGGTGAGCCTTTAAATTGAGCCACATTAGTATTTATGACACGGCAGCGGGGCTGGGAAAAGAAGTGCTCTTGTTTTGTCCTCTTCACATGCACCTCTTCAAAGCATTAGAAGATAATCTGTGTCTCCTGGATAAAGTGTGGGACGTGCCGGGCTGCCACCGAGCGACTGGGGTAGAGTGCCATGCAGGCCTGAGGCAAGACGAGACTGGGGAATAGCCACAATGAAAAGGCACCTCTTCACGGAGGACACTCGTGCTTTTCATATTTGCCTTTGCCTTCACTTCAAAGTGCCTCTGACTGGCTGTTTAGTGGTGAAACGAAAAGGCAGACGGGCTAAAAGCAGGAGGAAAGGGGCTGGAGCTGGAGTGGTCAGGGTCTGCTCACTTCAAGGTAGCATCATGAAGGACACAGTCCCAGAGCCACGTAAAGACTGCAAATAATACACAGGACAGTCTCACTAAATACTGTAACTGAGATAGATGTCTTATGCAAACACTGGCTCTGTGCATGGATATGAAAGAAATATATTTCCCTTCTACAAACGGATTACACAGAGGAGACAAGACTAGAAAGAGTGAGCAGTTTGACATTGAAATCCCTCAGTGGAAAGTGAGTGTGTGGAGATTGGACCTATCTAATGTAAAGGAGTTCTCTACTGTGAGAGAAGTTTTCCTTTTCACTGAAAGTTTCTCTTATTTAACCATGACCCAAAGCTTAGCCTAACTTTGAGCAAATCTGGGGGGTTTCCATACAGGAGGATTAAGAGTTTTTGGAGTATGGAAGCACCTGCAGTAAACTTGAAAGCAGAAGCGTTTTCTACCAGAAGCAAAGGAGAGCCATACTTTGAGAGTTATTCAAGTTATTGTCATCATGATACATTTGTTGTGTATATGTATATGTGGTTATTATACAAATGGTATAAACAGTGTTTGTAGAAAGAAAAACATTTATGAGGGGGTTCATGTTGTTTTGTGGAATGGGCATAGTTTCTCCTCATGACAAGGAGATTCTGAAATCATTTGTCAGACAATTTGTTTCTCCCCAGAAGGCGGTTTTCCATTGACCCTCAAAATGTACAAAATGAAATTGCGTTATAAAATACGTCAATTTTGAAAAATAAGTTTCCTCCGCAGGGTGGCTGGGCTCAGACTTTGAGATGAGGAGCTCGGACATCTGGGAGGAGTTCAGAGTAGAGTTGTGCTACTTTGAGTCGAAAGGGGCCAGTTGAGGTGGTTCGGGCATCTGATCAGACTGCCTCCTAAGGGCCTCCCGTTATAGGTGTTCCGGGCATGTCCTACTGGTAGGAGGCCCCGGGGCAGACCCAGAACACGCTAGAGGGATTATATATCTCGTCTGGCCTGGGAACGCCTTGGGGTTCCCCAGGACGAGCTGGAAAGCGTTCCTGGAGAGAGGGATGTCTGGAATGTTCTGCTCCGCCTGTTGCTCCCATGACCCGGCCCTGGATAAGCAGAAGAAAATGGATGGATGGATGGATGGAACTTAGAAAAATTTCCCATTGAGAAAACAGTTTTTCCTTTGACATGAGGTGATACTTAAGGTGATTTAACAAAACCATACCTTGCAAAACTGCAATGGAAACATGAGAGGTGTTATTGCATGACTGCTCTGTTTTTGGCATGTTTGATTTTTTTTTTATCTGCTTATTATGCAGATAATTGAGTAATCAAGTAACAAAAGCGATGACATAATTGTTTGATTAGTAACTGTAATGTTTACTGACTTCAGAAAAGTAGTGCATTACATTTCTGCGTTACAGACAAGTAACACAAGTGTTATGTCATTACAGTAACATGGCAATGGTATGTAGTCACCAGCCAATAGCAACGTGAGGTCAGGACTCTACAAAAACATAGTGATCAGGTGACACCGCTATGTCCATGTCTCTCCTCTGCTCTGTGGATCCAAGCTGCACATCTGAATGTGAGACTGAGCCACACACACACACACACACACCATCCACTGTATATCAAGATGGAGGACATGATAGTTTCCCCAAAGTGCAGCTAACACATCTGGATCGCCCTCTGGTGTCTGACTGCAGTACAGGTCATAGAGCCTGCCCCTCCATGTTAGTGAATGGGTCATAGGCCAAACTAAAAACTAGCACATGCCAAATAAATGGGATGTTTTGGCAGGAACTTCTCCATCGTAGATATCACTACAGCGCAGAGTGTCACCCGCACAAGATGGAAGAGGCTGTATCCTGGATATTTTGGCTTCACTTAAGCATAGCAGGGGGAAGTGGGGACGTGTTGTCCATCTTTATGTTCAGTTTGTGACACACACACACACACACACACACATGCACACACACACACGCACACTCACACAACAGAGCAGAGAAGACAAACGGACAAGATGAAGTGTGCACAGCTAAATTCACACAAAATTTATTATGCAGAGGTATGCTTTAGAACATAAATGCTGTAAGAAAAAATATATCGCTGTACTTCTCTGATTCATTGCATTTTTTGAATTGATGTTGTTCCCTCGCTTGATTCTCTCTCCAGCTCGCTTGACCACTGCCGCTCTTTTAGTTTCATTAAGCCAATGAGGATGGGCCAAGTTTGAATGTTGTGTATACAAACAGGAAGTGATACATCCTGTGGGGTGCACCTTTAAATTTACTGGGTTTCGTGTATTTTTTCATATGGACGACTGAACTGATAATGCCACCCGTAGAAGAATTAAATAGTCTTATCCTCCATGTGCGTTCGTGTGAAAAAGGTAGAGAGATCATGTGACTCCCTGAGGACTCTGTCTGACCTTCAGAACATCAATATGCTCTGTGGAGAACATAGCTCAGCTGGATATTGACCAGTACTGATCTGTCTTCTATCACTTTTTCTGTTCTCCCTTTTCACAACCAATTACTTCCTTAATTGGTTCAGTGAGCTCCTCCTTCAACTCCTCACATTCATCATTGCTCATTTACAGCAGCTGGAGGCGATTACTCCCCACTGGCAGGACATGTTAACTTCACAGTTGCCAAAAACATCATGAAGCCAAATGAACCATCAAAGTTTGAAATGCAATCTTTTATGAAAGTCTGTTGCCATGGTAAGATGTTTACAGAGGACTTTCTCTCTCCTCATTCTGCTCAGATGAGCTGTGTCCTGAAAGATTCTGAGGCTTGGTCCGAAATTCCATCCTAAACATGTTATTTAGCAGGTTAATAAGTGTGTGAGATATTTAAGTATGACTAATAACTAATATAACATGAGCTGCATACTATTTCCAGTTAAATATTACAGTATGCAAACACTGGCGGCATAAATAACCCACAATGCAATGCAGTAGATGACAGTGTTCATTACAAAGATGAAGGCTGCTCTGTAACGTCAAAGAACTTTTTAAAGGGATGCTTCACTGATTTTCAACCAGCTTTGTATAAAAAACAACATGGTTAGTTTGTGTAGATGATGAACTGTGGTAAACTTCTCTTCATCTAACCAGTGCAGAGATATCCCTCCTGTCCCTCCGGCCAAACACCGCCAAATGACGTAAATTATGGCTTTTTAGCCTGTTGTTTGAACTACAGGCTGCACTTCACCATTTTCATTTTTTCCGCCACCCCTGTTGCCGCCACAGTGGACACAAAGAGTACAGAGCTGATCAAGAGTCACACCCGCCCCTCTCTCTGTCTTTCAAACTCAGACCAAAATCCAATCAAGTGTTTAACTAAATGAATATTAATTATGATTACATCACTGCACTGCCTTTTTCTCTCCTAAAACATTGTTATTTAATGCTTGGTTTTGCCATGATCGTCAGAGTTTGTGAACAGGAAGTGGGCATCTTTAAAAACAGTGCTTTGACAAACAAGGCAAAGCAGACGCAACAAGGGTTTCTTGCAGAAGCACGATAAGAGCCAAACAACAATGCCATACTAAGGCTAGACAAAATATAAAGTAGAGTTAAACTAGAGATAAAAACTACAAAACAAAAATAACAAACCATACTAATGAGAGTAAATAAAATTCAATGAATAAAACCAGTAAATGCAGAAATAATAGTAATAACATAACTAAACACCATCAAGACAGAATGAAAGAATAAACTAAACTATATAAGATAAAAAAATAATTCTGTTAAAACAATAAACACCGACTATGATCAAATGAAAACTATATCAGGCTACAGTTTACAATTCAAACGGTGTAATATTTATTATTTTTTAAGCTGTATCTCTGTCCTGAATTTAGGCTATCCTGTTTTAAAACTCAAGCGCCTCATGTGTCATGTCTTGCTTCACTTCTCTGAGCTGTATCATCACTTCCAGCTGTCCCTCCTACACTCTCGATGTCAGCCAATCTCAGTTTCCCTCCTTTTGCCTGTGCCTGCCTTCTCCAGCTGTGTCCGGTCCATGTCAGTAGTTGTGTTCATGGTGATGTCTCTTGTTCCGTGTTCCCTGCCTCTCGTCTTCCTTGTGTTGGATTGCGTGCCTGTATTCTTCACTGTGTTCATCGTGTCATCCTGGTTGGTTTTCACTTTAATTTTGGTTGCTCTCTCTTGTGGACTTTGAGTTTCCTGCCTGTTTTGGGGGTGTTTTACAACCATTAGAGCTCACTTTTTGTTAACTACTTGTCTGCATTTTTGGGCTTTATTTAAACAGACATGCTGCGATTCACAATATACAGTATATATCTCAGTATTTTGAAATCTTCTCTAAAATACTGTAGACCACTAAAAGACAAAATTAACTAAAGTTGCAATTTAGTTAAATAAAGTAGCTACTGTTACATAATAAAGTTAAATAAAATCCTGTTATAATAACATTTAATAAAAAACAATAATGATAAAGGTTAATAACGTCTTCTTATGTTGCAGATCAAAGTGACCAGTTTCAACAATTACAAATACAGGAAAAATATTTTAAAGATTTTTTTTGCTACATGAAACACACACACACACACACACACACACACACACACACACACACACACACACAGACACACAAGTTTCCTGTTGTAAACATTGTTTAAAAAAATAAATGTAGTTTTAAGTTGTAAATTTATTTATATATATATATATATATATATATTAAATGGTCCATTTTGATACCTAACAGAAGTGATGTGCTGTTTGAATTAATCAACATGCTGCCATAACAAAATTTAAAAAACGTTGAAAGACACGTGTTGAAACAAATGTAGTGAATGTTTGAATGAATGAAAATTAGTTTTAAAATTACTTTTTAATGGAAAACAAGTGAATTCTCATCAGTAAACAATGCTCTGTAAGAGGTGAAAAACTTATTACACTTATTATTAATGAAATTGATATTAACTGAGCTGAAGATGATGTTTACAGAGAAAATATAGCCTACTCTCAAATGATTAAACATGCACAGAGTCCATTTGACTGGGAACATTATTGCTGTTCCTTAAAGTTGAGCATAACAGGAGGGTTAAATGTGAGGTTTATTCACTGTGAGCTGGAAACGAAGTTGGACTGCTGTTCCATAGTTGCTAAACTGTAAATAAACCCACAGCTCTCCAGTTCATATATTAATAATAATTGTAAGTCAAACTGGTGCTCCATGGTTGCTGTCTGGAGCCCTGAAGATACAAGTAAAACAAATTCCGCCTGCTCAAACATTATCATTCAGGACAGAGTGGTCTGGATGGGCTTGGGAGTGTGTGTGACCAATCGTGTGTGTGTCTGTTAGAGAGAGAGAGCCAAAAAATCATTTATAAGCTGGTGGCTTAAAAACATTAGGTGACAATTCATACTTGATGTTCTGGCCTGTTCTTGCTCTGATCTTGTAAAATAGCACCACTTTGTCATTCTTGTGGCGTAAGATTGCATTGGCAAAATGCACCTTCTGTGACCGCATGAAACGCTGCTGGACAGCATCAGATGAGAACGTGGCCAAACAGAACCAGCCACAGTGTTAGTATAAACCACCAGACAACTGGACGCCACCTGCAGTATCCACCGAATATGCGCACGGACGCCAGGTTAAAATGCTGCCAGTAACGTAGTAATTTAAGGAGAACGAAGGCGAAGGCGGAGCGGTGGATGGGTCAAACAAAGCCGGACTTTGATGCCAGAGTCCAGTCTTCACTTTGCGTTTTTTTCCTACACCTACCCATGTGACTCCTTCCTCTAATCTTAACCATCCACGACTTTGTTGTCTATTCCTAACAGTCTGTGCCAACATGTGCGTTTGTTGACTCCCAGGTTGGCTGCCATGTGCTGTTGTTCCCTAAACATAACCATGTGCAGCGTCATCACACGATGTGCATCTGCTGACAGGCATACTCAAATATAAAGAGCGGATGCAGAAGGATACCTAAAATGTAATATGTAGACACACAAGTCGACTGCAAAGCGGCAACATCTGACAACTTGGGATGAGAACGTGTTGAATGTTTGCGATATGGTCCACATTCCATGAGGAACAAGCTGCCATACATTGAGAATAGTTGATATATCACCCACCACTAAGATGTAGCATGTGTAGATTTAGAGCTCTGTTGGATTTTGCCATTTTGTTATTTGGAGCAGCAGAGTGTTCTCTTCTCAGAGCACCAAACGCAGTGAATGTTCTAACTTTACCATTCCTTAATTCATAGAATGCTACATTTCTTCGCTCTCATTTTAGTGTGGAGTGTCAGATTCAGATTTGCAAATGCACCCAATAACCTCAACACATCTGTCAATCTGTGTGGGTGGCGTGTGCACTGCAAATTCTCCTCAAACGCTTAAGCATTGTCACAACAAAGCTGCGGCTCCTAAATCAATTAAAGGATTTCTAGTGCCAGCTGCTGCCAGGTTTCTCCCAGGACTGAGGGGGGTATTGTCTGTCTGGGTCCTTCTAACAAGGCCCAGATGAATTAACATGGATGAGAACTTAATTAGGACACACTCCCATTTTCTTCTGCCTCTGTCACTCTCTCACATCACTTAATTTTTCTCCCTCTCCATTGACAGGTCTCTTTTTCTTTCACACTTTCATCGTTGCTTTGAATTTATCTTTGGGCTGAAGTGATGAGCTGGCAGAGATGACACAGCAACAGCTAGTGGTCCTTCACAGGAAGACAGAGACGGAGAAGGGGACAAGGAGAGAGATGTTAGCAAACGACGGCAGATCGATGTCTCAAATGAAGAAGAATGGCCGTATGGCAGCGGGGCTTCCAGCTACTTATGAGCCTTTAAACAGGTAAGAAACACTATCGACGTCTCGCTAAGCTGAGTGTTTACTCTCTACAGAGGACATCAAAGGCTGAGAGGAGCTGAGGTTATTTACATGTTTTACCATAGTAATGATAGGAACAGGGCATTCAGCTCCGCTTTCAGTTCTCCTCACTCTTCCACTTTCCCTTTTATGCCCTGACTGTGCATGTGTGCATACATCAACTTTGTTGTTCTAGCACCTTCTTCATGATAAGCTTGCTGCTCAGGGGAAACTGCAAAAAAAACCCAAAAAACAAAAAAACACAACACATCCCTCCATTCATCAATAGATCCCTCTTTCAGGTTTGCTGCAAGCAGATCTAAAGTAATTACCGACAAAATGAAATTCCTGTTGTTTTCTTCTCGCCCTGGAACACATGCAGCTCTGTTTAAAGGCCCAGTGTGTAGGGTTTAGGGGAATCTACATCTGAAGCTAGTCCTCTTTCACAGTAGCCCAGGAAGGGACACATTCTGTGTTTTTGCATTTTTTGGGTCATCCATAGTGGTTCCAGTTCTGCAACTTCACTATTAGATGCCACTAAATCTGATCCAGTGTGTACTGGACCTTTGAAATGAGGCTGAGCAGATTGAAATTTATGAAGCCTTGGCATCTTGTATGTGATGTTAAATTTTGCAAAAATGTGTGTAACTCAGCTGGAATAGTGCTCCACCAGGTCTTGTTACAAGCCCAATTATTTAGTATTAATAACCAATGCAGAATCAAATCTAACCTTTGCTTTAAATGGACAAACTACCCATTGATTTGAGGAGGGGCCTTTTAGGCTACTGACTCCACACAACGTATGCAAACACTTCAGTAAATAAGCACAATGGCGCACTTAATGTGCATGCATGCAAAAAAAGAAAATGATGTCAAATCTCCGAATGAAGTCATCAAATATTGTCACTTTTGCAGTGATTTTGTGTCAATGTCCTGACGCCAACAGCCGCCTTTTGCGCAGCAAGATACACAGCTGGATGGCATCATCTGAGAACATGGCCAGACAGAACCGTGAGTGCTGTTTTATGCCGCCGGACGCCACCAGACATATAGACAGCCTGATGGCACCTGCCGTGGCAGCATGAAACGCAGTTTCAGGTTAACAAGCTGTCTGTAACAAAGTAATGTAAGGACAGTGAGGGGACCTATAGGGCATCCCATTTTCACTTCCCATCTGAATGTGAAGTTTTTTTTCAACACCTTACCATGTGCCTTTTTCCCCTTGTCCTAACCATCCATGCAATCATGTGTGTTTGTAGACATCTGGCGTTGGTTGCCGTGTGCTGTTTTTGCCTAAATTTAACGTAGGTGTGGAAGTCCACTGCAAAGCTGCAACATGTTAGGAGTTTGGTTAAGAGCATGTTCCAGTGTAGACATTTGTAAAACATTGACTCCAGTGTATTGATCAAGGCAACAAGTGCAAGACTTTTGTAGCTTTCAGAAAAAGTACAGTTTGCAGAGATGACAGTAAAACACATGGACGGGAATGTAACAATATCACTCACATTTATAAATACAGAATTTCCCTTTACACCTACAATTCTGAAGCCATTCAGTGTGTTTAGATCCTGAAATTTACTCCTCCTGCATTAGCCTCTATTGTTGGTGGACTCTTCTTATGTTGTTTTTGTTACAGGGATTATTGTTGACAAGTCATACATTAAAAAAAAAAAACAAGACAATAATTGTTTTTGTTTTTCTTTAGGGATCAGTTTAAATATTTCAGGGAGTAACAGAACAAAAAGGAGTAGGCACTGAGCTTTTATATAAAGACTCCTCAGTGAGAGAACCAACTTTGCCGTTTCCTGCTGTTGTGAGGTGAACAGCTCACGCCGCGTGCAGCATGAAATCAGATCATGGTTGCCATTATTATGAATGTATGTATTCTTATTGTTTGGCTCTGCTGTAAAATGATACATCAGTTGCTCTTCTGTTGTTTCTGACAAAGTAGCTGCTCAAGGACGGTGTGCTTTAGTATTAAACTGCACTTGCAGTTACCATGGTAACCATAACAAATATATCAGGACTGAAATCTTATGGATTCCAACTTTTAATGATTTTGCTTTTAGATTCAGACAGCTTGCTGGACAAGTACTTATTTCCATGACAAAAGTCCCACAATATTAATTTGACTTGTCCCCCTTTGTGTGTGTGCAGAGAACATGGCCCAAAAATGTGATTTAAATTACCAAATACAGCTTCTCTTTTCCCAAACACTCATGGTTAGACCTGTGACGTCCAATCCAGAATGCACCTCGCTGCCTGCAGCCCGTGTCTCGTTAGAAGCACAGAGCTGATGCAAAAGGCAGACTGCAGCATCACAGGACGGGACCGTCAGCCTGATCAAGTGCACCGACATTCCAGACGGGAACGACACAGAGTGAGTGTGTGTGTGAGTTTGTGCGTTTGTTTTAACGTATGTGTGCGTATGTTTAAAAAGCTCTGTGCTTGCAACCCAGGACAGATAAGATCTCTGGGTCTGGTGTGTGTTTGCTTTCATGATAAGTCATTTTTTTAGCATTCAGTGCAAAGGCTGACACACACACACACACACATACACACACACACATACACACACACACACACACACACACACACACACACACACACACATCACATACTCTTCAGCTCCAGTGGAGAAGTGCGAAAAGGTCAGCGCTCTCAGGAAGTGGCGCTGCTGCTGATGAGAGTGGAGAGGCAGCAGATGAATTGACCTGTCATTGACTCAGTGCTTCAGCTCCAGATGAGCTCTAACTGATGGCGCGTCTGCTTCTAATGTAGCTGTTTACTGTGAGGCACATGGTAAATAATGCTTTTTGACTTTTCACTTGTTTTTCACAGAGGCTATGGTCATTTTCATGCTGTGAAAGGAACCTGGACTATAAATGTGGATATTTAGAGTGATATTGTGCTTCAAGACTGAATGGGGGCAAACAAACTTTCTTTCTTTAAACATTTTAAATGCATGTGTGCCCCCTCACTAAATCGGGACATTTTTGCAGGTCTGTGAATGCAGCAAAGGCAATGCTCTTCATGAGTTCTTTTTTTCCATCAGCGGCAGTTTATGGCTCGCGGGGTGGATATTTGATCAGTAGATTCAACCACAGCTGATCATATCACATCAATCCCCAATTCCTCTGTGAAATTGTGGACTATCACCTCCCAGAAATCCCTCATACATGGCCACTCCCACGTACAAGGAGCTTGCCTTTCCATTATCGCTCCATAACACACCTACGTGGCCTTCAATTGGAAATAATGATGGCTAGTGCGGTGGCTGCAATAGAAATAAAGCTCGAATGTTTTTAACATCCATCACCATGTTTCTTGGAATGTTATCACTAAAGCAGAAGAAGATCAGCACTCAATTGAAACACAATCATCTCACAATTGTGTTTTATCATAACTTTGAAAAGTATCACAAATCCTTGATAGAAACCATTTTTGGATGATTGAATCTCTCCTTGGTCTACGGTTCCTCTCAACGACGTGCAGCTGGTGCAGCACACTGAACAATCTTTTGCGACTGCATCTACTAACAGGAATTGTTAGCTCCTTGAAAGACTGTGCTCAGGCTTTGGAACATGTCAGGGTCAAGGAGCCTGTATACGCTTCCCATGTCT
Organism: Plectropomus leopardus; assembly: GCF_026936395.1. Lineage (NCBI taxonomy): Eukaryota > Metazoa > Chordata > Actinopteri > Perciformes > Serranidae > Plectropomus > Plectropomus leopardus. The sequence goes on from NC_142180.1 coordinate 2,299,607, forward strand.
CAATAAGAACCTTCTTTTAGCAACCACAATCTCCTCTGTAGTGACTGTTATCTTGTGGTGTTGAGCAATAAGGTGGAAGGTCTACACTAAGAGGCCATCTACAGCTGGATGCCTTTCATAAACTTTACACCCACTTTACTTTACACTACGAAATCTCTGTGAGCTCGCCTATCATTCTGTGAAGATATGAGCAGAAGATATACCGGTACTCCCATTAGCCCTTGTGCCGGAGGACTCCATCATATAGTCCTCTAATCATCTCTGCTTGAGCCTGTGAAAATTTCGGCTCTCTGACAGAGTTTCTGCCTCAGAAATCCCTTTTGCCTCCTTCTACATGTTCTCTACAATTTCATCATTCCACATTGATTTCAGTGTTTTAAAGGCTGTAAGAATCTTTGTAGAGTGAATCTTGTGCCAAGTCCACATCCTTCCTCTGAAGTTACCTGCTCTGCAGTGGACGGCATACTCCTGAACATCACAAGCATGTAAACAATGAAAAACTTAAGTGTTGACAGCAGCCAACTGCTGTAGATGTTGCAACCTCTTCCAGGCACCTTAAGCCGACTGTGAGACACGGTCATGACGTTCCCTGACTGCAGCTGGCACACCCATCAAATTTTAGACAGCTGAGCAAGTTATTCCGGCACCTTGCCCAGGACTTTTGATGCATTCATGTGATGTCCAAAGGTCATAGTTTCCGAGTTTGGAAGTAGTTCTTTGGATTTCGTTGTGTTCATGCGCTTTGAGGTTGTAAAGTGGGAACAACATGGAAGCAACAATGAAAATGGATTGCATTTTAATGCTAAGAACATTTAAACAAGAGGTTGATGGATTTTTCCAGGGTATTTTTCTATCTATCATTTTATTTTTTATACATTACATTTTTATTTTTTTTTGTATTTAATCCAGGATGGTCATGGACAGCAGTTAACATTAATTAATTAATTAAAAAGAAAGTTTCTTCCCATTGACCAAACATTGATTTTTGCCGGTCATATTTATGCATTTATGACCTCAAGTTGTGTTATAAAATAATGGGATCAGTGTTAGAATACTCGGAAGGCATTCTCTATAGTTCAAAGTTTACTTGCTTGCTGTAGCTAATAGATGCATATACTAAAATGTGGCACTACTAAAAGTAAATGATAGCTACTAAGAACAAAATAACAAAATGCGTATTTTTTTACTGTCAGTTGTTCACACCTTTTCCATGCTTTTCCTCATTCCTGCTGCCCTGAAATGATGAAACCTCACAACTTGGAAACTCAGGTATTACCGAAATTTCCTTATATCCCACTCGTAATTACGACTTTGGAGGACCGTTCATGTGCTTGTAACTCGTAGACATGGTAAATACGAGATTTTCGAGGCAGCATTTCTGTCAGTGACGTCAGATGATTCTCAAGAGAAAAGCTGAGGACACAATGCACACTCTTCAGAGATCAGTGGCTTCTGACAAAGTCCTGCAACTGTGGCAGCACACCAGATTCAGCTCATGTGTACACATACACTGCTTTAGGATGTTTCCCCCAGGCTCACTACACCAATCTTTAATTCAATGCTCCATCGTAGGCTTGAGCCACACATCAAGGATCATTGAGTCCATCAGGTTCTAGCGCATATTCAACTGCATCTGTGATTGACTGTGCAAAACCGTCGAGGTCAGATGCTCTTCATGCTGTCAGGTCTGGCCGAGCAAACACTAACTGCAAGCTTCTGAACATGGCCATCCCTCACCTCATCAGCTGTTACTGCATACATTTTCTATTCATTCATCTCATTACTAATTCTTACAGTAACTTCACCTGTACAATACTTAATCGCCTCATTCTGTGAGGCAGGGGGGAGAAAAGTCAGCATATCCTTAAACAATGATTTGCAGCTCAAATCAGCATGAATCGTTTTACATTTTAATGTGAAGTTCAGTTTTGGAAAACAAATAGGTTGAGAATGTACCTAAAAATCACTCAAAGTTCACATAGTTCTGAAAACTGGTCTCCTGGGAAAGTCCAACACATTCTCATCCCAACTCTACACATGGTGGCACTCTATCAGTGAACTTTCTCGTCGGTAACTTCTGTTTCTTCTCAAAGAGCAGAAAGCAGCTTTTTGGCAAATAGAGTACACAATATTCAAAAAACTCAAACAATTTTTGCTGAAAGGAAAAATGTAGCCCAAAAGTTTTGGTTTTGCCTAAACCAGGGGTCGGTAACCTTTACTATTAAAAGTTATATTTGGCCAAAAAAAATTTTTTAAAAATGAAAAGGAATCTGATTGCAAAATAATATTATTATAACCTTACAATGAAGGCAACACAGCCTATTAAGTCTAAATAAGCCTGTCAACATCACTAATAGGTCTAAATGAGCACTCATTATTATGTTTTAAAAAATACTCAAAATAGCTTCTGTGGTAGTTCCCGCTACAGTGTGTGTCCCCAGTCATTATGACACACACACACACACACACACACACAGACTTAAAAGGTGAAAACAAGACAAGCCGTAATGACATTGTTGCAACAGGTAAATATCAGCTTCCATGGAAAAAAAAATTGTATTGATGAATTGGAAAAACCTTAGAACACAACAGGAATAATCAGGTGTATCATCAGCTTCAATGCTAGATTTCAAACCTTTTTAATTTTCATTGAAACCTGGAGGGTCTCTGTTTATTTGGGCAAGATGTGAACTCCTTCGCTATCAAAAGCTCACCAATGTGTGTGGAAGCATAAGGTGTAAGATCATACGTTTTCCATACCATTCCATAGCCTCTACCATTACCTTCCATGTGTCCTTGACTGCTGCAGCTTGCCTCTCCTCCTCATGTTTACAGGGGGAATCAGTAGAATGTTAATAGTGATGTTTTCCACTCATTTACTGATTGTGCCTCATCAAAAGGCGCCAAGAAGCCCTCATCAAATGTGTGTGTGTGTGTGTGTGTGTGTGTGTGTGTGTGTGTGTGTGTGTGTGTGTGTGCGTGTACCTGTGTGTGTTTTTGTGTGTGTGTGAGAGAGAGAGATGAAACATAAGGATGCTAATGTCTTATTGATGATGTAATCCTGGAGGGGACTATTGAAGATGTTACACCTCACCACAAGGGGACGGACAAAGAAAGACAGAGGAGGAGAGTCATAGAGTTTAACCTTGATGTTGTGATGAGTGTGGACATGAGGAGAGAGAAGTTGGGACCTCTTCTCCAGGTTGGCAACGTTATATGACCCTCTTTATCTCCATTCATGCAGTTCAGTGTGCAGCTACTGTGTGATGACTGTACGGATGTTGATGCAGGGAGACGCTCTCCAGACTCTGCTGCCATCAGACACATGGTGCCATTTATTTTTCTAAATGGAGAGGATGTCTTTGTTTCCTCAGAGAGGACCTGTGGGATGGTTTGTTGATCTCCTTCACACAGAAAAGTCACACAGATTGTTTTTATTGTTATTATTAAACCAGCTAGGCTGTTTATTTGTTTAGTTCTTTTTGTATTAGTCCCTTCACCTTATGTATGTGAGTGAGAGCCATTTCTGCTTGTGAGGATTGCTGTGTTACACGTAAAGTGAGTAGGTGGTGTCACCCCTGGGCACTTTTCAGTGTAGTCTGCCTTGGCTCAATCATGTTAGCTCTTGTTTAGTTCAGCCTTTTATTGCGTTGCATTTTAGTCAATGTGTGATTTTTAGATTTTGTATTCAGGCCTTTTAAGAAATTTGTAAAAAAAAACCCACTATTTTTTATCGGTATTTGTTGTTTTGGCTATGATTTTTTTCCCCTTTCTCCCCATCAGCTCCAGTCCATGCCCATATGGTTATTTTCATTAATTCAATAAAATATTTGATTCATTTTGCATGTGTGTATGCTTATAGGTATGATATACTTTGTACATGCATGTACATAAATGTTTTTACATTACAAGCACTTGTATCAGGGGAGCACATACAATGTGATACATTGTATGACTATTAATATTTCCAGCCTTATATATTTGACAGTTTATATGTGTAAAAAAAAATTAATCAAACAAGATATCCAATTTATGCCAACACCAATCCAATTTTCTTGACCTAAAACACTATGTGGCAGAGTTGATGTATCTCAAGGTTGATTATAGAAAATATGGGTCCAACATAGAAAAACAAAAGTATTGGTATTACCATGAAAAGGACACGCAAAAAATGTTTTTTTCTAAAAAATAAATAAAAAACAAATGAAAAAACTATTTCAGTGGTGTGTGGCTTTAACATGAGCAGAGGACTTCCATGGTGGAGACCACGGCTTCCATTACCTAAAGGGTTTATCGGGTTCAGTGTGTGATGACAACATAAAACAGTGAGTTACATGTATATTTTTAATTCTTTATTTAGTTAAGCATTTGGTAACCATCTTCTGGAGGAATGTTGAAGAAATGCAGAGGGGGTGACCTTCATGCCTGTGTAAAAACCAAACCGATGAGCAGCAGGACTCACTTGTTCCTGCTTTGTCTCTTCAGCAGGGGCGGGGTCAAAAGGGTGGGACAGGTCAAACCACCTGCTTCAGAGCTCCAGGAGCAAACCATTTAGATGAAGGGGGGAAGTAGATGTACACATAATGTTGGTTTATGTGCATTTTTTAGTGTTCAATTGGTTTATCGATGTGAACTTGTATTTATGTAAATATTAATTCACTGTATTTTACTTTTGGTATGGTGTTGGTTTGTATGGTTTGTCAGTGGCATTGCAGAGATCCCTCCATGCACATGTACACACACTGTCAAGTCTCTCTGTGTCTTTTAAAGTAACTTAAGGCTTTGACATTGCATAGGTCCATTTGTATTTATCTCAAATAATGTTTGTAATATTGTTTTAGTTTTTCTCCTCTCTGCTTAGCGACCACTTGATGCTCTTGAGTTGCAGTGGTTATTATATATTTCTTTAAACTATAAAATCCATTCTCCTTCATTCACTTTGTATATATATTATACATGGCATTTTAAGTATTTTTTTGTTTACAGTTTTGTATCTATCTATCTATCTATCTATCTATCTATCTATCTATCTATCTATATGACATGGATGTTCAATTTATTTAGGAAATGTAGTGGAGTGAAAGTGTGCCGAAATACAAATACTCCAGCACAGTACAGATACTCCCAGAAAATACACAAGTACTGTCATGAAGTCTACATTTATGTTACTGCTGCTATCAAAATTTTGCTCTCTAAATGTATAAAAATGTGCATATTTAGATAAGGGAAATCAAAAAATTTGAGCAAGCTCAGTTTTTGGACCTCAGTGTTTCTAAAACCACGTGTATGGCTCTGGCTCAAACATCGATCCAAATTTGTCTGCAGTGAGTTTAAAAAGTGAGACTGAATAAGTCAGAGTTAAATATGATTAGAAGTAACCACCCTAAAGATACCTCCATCCAGCCGCTGTCTATTGTTCCAGTCCTTGTCTTTTGCAGAGCTGTGTACACAGCTCTGGTCTACTGGCAACGGGAAAGCAGTTTATAGCCTGTATTATCGGGTTTGCTAGTGTTTAAAAACTCTACGTATATGCGCTAATTTTGGTGGAAAAGGGGTATGAGACTGTGCCCCTACACAGAGGCCTGACCTCATCCCCATCCATCCACTTTTAGATGAAGCCTGGGCATATACCACATGTGGATGGAATGCTTTTGAAGCAGTGTGTTTGATTTTTCTAATTTGTAGAAAAAAATAATCAAGGAACTATCTAAAAATTGAATAAAGAATGCAATGTTGCCACAAAGCAGCAGATATCTTATTCTATGGCAAACTCTGGCTGATAAATATATGATTTCATTGTATCGAGCATAAAGCAGATGCCATGCAGTGGTTGCGGCTGGTTGCCAGTTGATGCCAGTGTTGTCAGAGTTACAACAGGATAAGAATGTGATCTTTGTACAAACAGGAAGCGGCCATAATGACTGCAGCGGCATGTTTGTGTAAATAAAAACTGATTAGATGAGGGGGGGGGTCTGAGCAGCAGGCCTCTACCTGGGCCATGAATATTTGATTCCCTCTATTGTTCAGGAAAAATATTCATGAAATCAGGAGAGCTTCACTTCACCTGCCGCCTCTGATACTTCCTCACCCTCCTCCCCTGCTCCCTCGTTGTGGCTTTACATCTTGGCCTGGCTCCAATCTCCTCTCCAGTAATTGCCTCATCCAAAAACTTTCTGGAGAGGAGAAGAGGAGCTTTGTGCGCTCTTTTGTGTACTGACGACACTGATTGTTCGCAAATGAGCTGGCAGCATATTCATTCAGCAGGAGGTGATAAGGACGTGCTGTCAGGGGCCAGAGGACAGGAGGAGATGGGAGGGAAGGAGGAGGAGAGGGAGCAACGCAGATAGAGCAGACAGAAGAGGGAAGATGTGGAGAGAAAGTACAAATGAAGGGTATGGAAAGGGGAGAGGGGAGTCAGAAGGAGTGTTTGAGCCAAAGAAGTGCTTACTCTCAGAAACACATGGAATAATCAAGGCAGACTCTCTCAGCAGCACCAATTAAACTCCTCCCAAGAAACCGTCTTAGTCAGGAAAATATCTATATGTCAGTTAGCATCCTCGCTTGCAGCTTTTGTTTAATCGGGCTGATTTTTAGCAGATGACTGGAAATATGAATTGATCCCCCTGAAGTTGTTATTGTCGCAAGGAAGCATTTCAAATGCAATAAAAGCCACATTTGTGATGCTTCAGTATAACGTAAGGCTCAGCAATAAGAATTGTAAAATCCTTGTCGGGGTAATGCAGGACTTAATCGGGCTGGTAAATCTACTAGCTGGATCAGTTAAGTGGTAAAAAATAATGAACGTATCATTTTTTTCCAGAGTTGATGATGGAGGTAGCTCAGTGGTGAGCCACCTTGCTTCCTTTACATCTCCTGGGAGAAAGATTAACATAAGTTTATGAGTTGAAGAACAAGCGACTATGTATGCGCAGTTTGCTGCAAACTTGAGAGCAAAGCGGATAAAAACAGGGTCGTTTCTCAAAGGCATGCAAGTTTCTGAAAAACGTCCCTGAAGTCCCACAACAAGAGCTGATTAATATTTTCTTATTTGATGAACGCTAATAAACCCTGTACTGCATATAAATCTCTATTTGGGTTCATTTGGACCTTATTTGACCTTAGGGTCAAATCCAGCCATTCCCCTTGTCACTCAGTATGTTTACATGATGTTAGAAAAAGTGGAATTTTTGTGTTAGTCTGACTAAAACTGGACTTTTAAAAAACATGTAAACATGTTAGTGCAACTGAAACTATACAAAATCAAATCTCTCAGTGTCAGACTATTAGACCTGGATAACACGGTCGAGCTTCTCCATCATGTAATCCCCTCCAACTGAACTTGCTCCTCGTTGCTGCTTACTTATTAGGGAGGAAACAGTGCTGTAAAATGGATCAGGCATTTTAAAAAAAAGTACAGAGGAGGGACTTGTGTTTTTAATTAATGGATAAAATTTAATTTTGACTTGCAGTGGTTTTCTACCCCGAAGATACAGTTAAAAACTTGTGATTGTGATTTGGTCTTTTTCATAGGATATATAAATAATATAGGTTTATTGCAACTTGCTAAAAGTGGGAATATCTCCACCTGCCATGGTGGAGTCTGACATACTTCATCAATAAATGGATTCTCCCTCGATGCTTGTAAACTGGGACAAGGACAGTAGTCCAGTAAAATGGTCTAATTGAGCTATGACTGTAGCTCCTCTAAACTGTGCATGTCAACACACACTGACAGTTGTGTTTCCTAGTTGACACCCCGTCCAGGCATGGATCTTTTGCCTTGAGACAGCAGAGCGACGCTCTATGACCCATATATAGATATCAGACAGTTTTCTACAAATGCAGTGTAAGAGACTGCTCAAGAAACCCAAGATTGACTCATGATAACCAGTTTGGTTTTTTACGTCTTTCAGACCACAATGGGGGCAGCATGGTGGCATCGTGGTTAGCACTTTTGCCTCACAGCAAGAGGGTCTCTGGTTCGAAACCCGGTTGGAACGGGGTTCGGGCCGTGGGCGGGGCCCTTCTGTGCGGAGTTTGCATGTTCTTCCCGTGTCTGTGTGGGTTCTCTCCGGGGTCTCCGCTTCCTCCCACAGTCCAAAGACATGCAGGTCAGGTTGATTGGTGACTCTAAATTGCCCTTAGGTGTGACTGTGAGCGTGTGTGGTTGTCCGTCTATATGTGTCGGCCCTGCCTTCCGCCCGATGACAGCTGGGATTGGCTCCAGCCCCCCCGCGACCCTTACGAGGACAAGCCGTTACAGAAAATGACTGACTGACTGACAGACTGCAGTGTGCTCTAATAGGTTAAATGCATGGTTGGGTAGTAATAGATTACATGTAATCAGGATTAAATGATGTAACTAGATTACATATAGAAAAAAGTTACAATTTGTTTTTAAGGATTACTATATTCTATTTTTGATAACATCTTCAAAATGTGGAAATTTTAAAATTATGGAACTTAATGACCAGTGCTCTTTAAATGTTGATGTCTGTAACCGCATGTCCTCGTAAGGGTCGCGGGGGGGCTGGAGCCAATCCCAGCTGTCATCGGGCGGAAGGCGGGGTACACCCTGGACAGTTCGCCAGACTATCGCAGGGCCGACACATAGACGAACAACCATACACACTCACAGTCACACCTAAGGGCAATTTAGAGTCATCAATTATCCTGAGCTGCATGTCTTTGGACTGTGGGAGGAAGCCGGAGACCCCGGAGAGAACCTACACGGACACGGGGAGAACATGCAAACTCCACACAGAAGGGCCCCCGGCCACAGACCGAACCCCATTTGATACATTGATGCATTTTAATTTTCAACTCATAAACTTTAACAGCTCAGATTTCTGCTCATGTTCAAAGCTTTCTGCACATTCAACTTATATCCCACACACCAGTGTTCTCAGAGAAACTGAGAAAAAAATCATATCTTGAGTAAAAAAAATGATTTAATGAGAATAAATTAACAATTTCAACCACCCTAAACCTATGCCTGTTGTTTGAGCAGAATGCTAATATTGGACTGTAACTTTTCATTTAGTTATTAGCTAATATTGGGGTTTTTGGTGATGCTGAAAATTAAAATCCTTTTTTTTACATGTATATTAATCTCAACTAAGGCGATAAAGTAACGTAACATAAAATCTAATTCTTAAAACAACCTTACAGGGTCCAAATAGGAAATAAAATAGCTTTCCAGGCTTGTCATTTTGCTCTCCATTTACACTTGAGTTGTTTCATGTCCCAGGGCAAGGTAGCTGTCAGTGGAGACAATTAAAAACACCGTTATCAGTTTCTCTGTTGGAGTGCTGTTTAGTTTAGTTGGATGTTTTGTCTCTTAATGTGTGCACAGATGTAGCCAGTGAGAGCAAGTTTAAGGCTCTGTAATACAGAAATGTACAAGAAGCAGATTTTTTCCCTTCTTTTTTGAGCTCAGAAATGATTATAAAGTATAATTTGACTTCTCTTTTACTCTGTCTGACATTTGACAGGTGCACTCAGTTATCCAAATAAAAAATAACATTTCTTTCATCTTTTAGTGATGTTGCATCTGCATTTATGTGCATTGGGTAAATACATATACATACTGTAATGTCTGCATTTTGAAGATACTGTATTTAAACTGTAACGTGTTAGTAGTTTGTAGGATGAAAACACATAATAAAAGTGATTATTCACTGTGCAATAATCACTCTGCTTTGCCACAGCTAAGCCTGAACACCTGGAGAAAGAGACCATTGTCCACCATGTACTGTATACAATGCAAAGTTAAATAGTCATTTATAGGTGCTACATGAGCCAGGTTTACACTGCGTGTTCAAGGTCGGAATATCACGCTGTTATGCCACCTCACCGTTCAGTAAACAGTAACCAATCGTGAAAAGGGGGACAGTAATCTCGCCTCTGGGCCTTTAAGGTTGCAACAGCGTTGCAATGAGGTCTGTGTAAAATGTAATGCCTGAAAAATGTGACCATTTGTGGGAAGGTGTGACGTTTTGATTATGTACTATGTTGGCGACTAGACCTCGGGAGATTTAAAAAGCAGCTGGTAGCAATTAATGACTGATTCAAAGAAAAAGAACAGCAGCTGAAAATTTCACTATTCTGGGGAACCATAGGTGGGTTTCCATTCACCCTCAAATTGCGCAAATTGAAACTACTATTATGAAATATGCCTAATAGAAACAGGTCAATTTCCCCCAAAAATCCCAATTATCGCAAAAAAGTTTTTACGCTTGCATGATGTGGTATTTCTGGTGATTCGAAAGAGCCATGTTTTATAAAACTGCAATGACATAACTTTTTTCAGTTTTATAGTTTACATGATGTACAACAATGCATCACATGACATCCTAAAAAACATGGTGGTGTATGTATGGACGAAGGAAGAGACCAAGACCTTCCTAGGTTTTACACGAGACAAAGAAATTACAGCAATATTAGATTTGAAGCAGCAACTGAAATGCCAGTATTCATTCATCATCACAATTCCTCTGTAAAATCGTGGACTATCACCTCCCAGAAATCCCTCATACGTGGCCGCTCCCTCGTATAAGTGGCTCACCTTTCCATTATCACTCCATAACATGCCTATATGGCCTTGGATTGGAAATAATGACAGCTAGTGTGGTCGCTGTAATAGAAATAAAGCTGCTAATGTTTTGAACATCCATCGCCATACTTGGAATGTTATCACAGTCGTCTTGCGATAGTGTATTATCAACATTTCGAAAATATCGCATATGTTTTGAACAAATCTGTTATGGAAACCCGCTTAACAAAATTTGGGAGCTTCTTACCCTCTTTGCAGAGGACGAGATCAGCCACCATATAACAGAGAAGGTAAATTATTGTTATTGACATGTTATGCTTTTGTTATTGTTCAGAAAGTACTTTCAATGCATGTATTATATGTCACACGAGAGGCAGACGCTGTTGTATTACATGTCACGTGTGTCATGCCTCATTTGACTGAGAGATGCAGGGTTGCAGGGATGCAGTGTATAATCACACACTGGAGTTGGATGATGCTTCTGTCATTTGGTTGTGTGTGAAAAAGAAAAGGAAGTTTAAAGAAGGGATTTTGTAGCAGCTTTATAGTGCCGCCTCTGTGTAAAAAGGGCCATATATTACTTTGTAAACTTGATAGTGATATTTGTCCATTTTAGTTCAGAGCAGTTTAGGGGGCTGTTCTGAATGTTCATATCCTGTAAAAGTTTTGTGCTTCTTTAAGGTGACATTGACCATGGCCACCTCCTACCTGTCACGATCTGTCAGATGCTTTTAGGTTGGCTTCAGTGCACTGCTTCAGCAAATATCAGAAGGTCTGTTGGAATGGCATTGCTCTCTCTTGTGTTTTAGCTTCCTGTGGTTAGTGGTAAAGTGGAGGAAAACTATTGTCAGGAAAGTAATTTCAATCGTCAAGTTCTCAGTATGTTCTAGACAAAGTGCTTATCAGTTTGTCTAACAATAGACAACCAGAGGTCTAAACACTTTTGGATGTCATGTTGTGCAGTTTGTTTAAAACAACTGACCTGAACAGTGTTCTCAGGTTCCTGAAGTAAAGCTTTATTCAGACAGAAGTGGCAGGCTGTCTTCTGACCATCGACGAGGCCACCGTGATGGCACCCATTGGCTCATGGACTGCTGTTTTAAAGCCTTGAGTTTGGTATTTTGGCTGTCACCATCTATGTTTTTTGGAACCAGAACTGACAGCCCGTTCTCATTCTGAAGTTGTCAAATACTGCTGCTTTTTCAGGAATTTCAACATAAGGTCCTGACACCAAAAGCCACCCTTATCGGCTTTATGATTTGCTGCTAGGATGCTTCAGCTGAGAACGTGGCCAGACATTATGTGGTGTAATGATACACTGCCGGATGGCATCTGTAGTGACAGCATGATACGTGGTCACGCAGCATCGGTTGAGAACACAGCCACATACACATACAGTCTGTATGATACGCTTCCTGATGGCATCATGTTATCCAATACTTGGGTTTGATGTGCCATAAAAATAATATATAATTATTAAATAGTGCCATGCAGTCTTGTTTCATAATACTATTTTTTCCAGTCCACATGGTTCGATATGAGACCGTTACATGTGCCTTACTACAAGACATCAAACTGTCTTCTTTGCAAACCAACGCTTAAACTCATCAGCAGTTCTATAGGCTGTATATGCTCCTGTATATGTGTCTGTGTTTGTGTGTAAATGTCTCTTCCAGGCAGATTGAAAGGTGTATCTCAGTGCCAGCACTAATCCCAGGTGATTTACTGTAGCTGCCAGCAGGTGGATCGCACTGAGAGATAGACTCTGCCTCTACCTTCCCTCCTTCAAAGCTGTCCGCAGAGAGCGACAGAGAGGGAGACAGAGTCAGACAGAAAGACATGACGCATTCACACTGCAGGCAAAGATGTGAAATCTGATCTGATCAAATCTGATAGTTTGGCAATATGTGTCAGAGAGCAGAATCACAGAGCTATGTAGAAGAAAGTCTTTGACAAAAACATTCAACAGCCGACGAGAAGACAGTTGAAAATAATCTGTTACTAACCGCAGCAATACAATAGTGCCCAAAAAACTGAAGACACCTAAATAGGTGTTTAAGCATTTCTACTTCTAAGTAATTTGATGGTACACAGGACTTAATTGAAGGAACATAATGACTGCACAAATTGATAATTGAGCTACTGATTAATGAATTGAGTAGGTTCTGTATTTCGGTGTGTTGAACATCCAATGTAAAATCCGTATACTGCACAAGCTATCAAGCACTCAGACAATGTTTCACTGCCCTTCTGGCTGAAACACACAGCATCCCTGAGTGTGTTTGCATGCATAAAATATTCATTTTTATGCTGTTATTCAAAAAAGACAATATTCCAACAAAGCTGTTTACACAGCTAATGAAAATGAATATTGCACTAATACTCCTGTTGACATGCAGCCGTGCATTTTCTGATTAACATAATCTAACAAGTTGTGTATCACATCAAAATGTTGAAAAGTGGAACAGCTGAAGCTGCATGTCATTTTGTTTCTTTACATCAAAATAGGAAAGAAATTTCCGACCAGTGGTGGACACAGTCTCCCACTTTTATTCCTTAAACGGCCTTCTTGAATAGGTTGGTGTTGCATATCCAGTCTTTTATTATTCTATATATGCTGTAAAAACTATCAACAAAATAAAAATTAAATAATTTAAAATGTTCTTATTTTCTTTTGTTTTTTTTTCATAGACAGGTGTAATAATGAGCTGCTGGTAAATGTGTTTATGTTGTTGTCAATTTGAAGTCTCTTTGTGTGAAGACGATAAGACTAGTTAGGTAAGGCACAAAATCTGTCTACACAGAAAAGCTGAGCACACCAAGACGAACCCAGCGCACAGTCGGGCCATTTAAACACAAAGGAAAAGAGAGGAGAGACAAGAAGTGAAGTGAAGTCAATCAATTTTATTTATAGAGCCCGTTATCACAAAACATGGTTTGCCTCAGAGGGCTTTACAGTGTATGAGAGAACTGGAGGAGAAGTTTACAAAGCTTCCCAAATTAAATTCTTTTTTTACTAACAGTAGCCAGCTCACGGACAAGCTGCCCTCAGTGTGTCAACAAATATGCAGCAGGTAAGCTAACATTAGCAGCAAGCCAAATAACAATGACCTAAATAATTGTGACATTTGGCTGTTGTGTTAGACGTAAACTTTAAAACAAGGCATACATGTATTATGAAGGCTTAATTGTAGGCTGCTAATAAATTAATGTCTTGATCAGGTGGGCATTCAGCATGTAAATTATTATGGAAAGCTAAGTAATAGCCAGATAAATGCAATCTATTCATAACATTAGATAACCATTATATTTACATATTTTCAGTTGTAGGCCTAACCAGTCAAAGACAGAACTCTTCAAATCGGTGAGTACAAGTGTCTTTTCAAGGGGATTTGGGGTGTCATTTGGGCCGCCGAGCCCCTCTTAAAGGGTTATTATTGTTTCAGAGCCAGGACGCCATCGAGCACCTGTGTCATTGTGTGTGTGTGTGTACTTCTGTGGGTAAACTGTGTGCGTCCCGCTGTAGCTGGCCAGTTTTCAGGACATGGTGTCGTTTGTTAATAAGTATTGCAACTCTCTTCTCTCTTATTTACAATCATCTTTTGCCTTTATGTAGAGGAGTGCAGCTGTCATGAGGTTGTTGTACAAAAATGCCTAAAAAAGTCAGTGGTCATTTCAGGAAACACTAAAATGTTCAGCTGCTTTACTTTCAGCTGCTTGTTGTAGCATTTGTGAACTTTGACTGTCACAGACTGTCCATGCTTCTGATCACTTTCTCTTTGTCCTCTGGACTCTGCAAATACCATAGTCAAGGTAACACATTCCCGCTGTAAAATCCAACACATGGCTGGTACTGTATATACATGGCTAATTCTTTGTGCATATCAAAGTGCGTGTGTATATGTGTGTTAGTGTTCATCTTAACTAACGAGCCAAAGGGCCCATCATAATGCACTGAGGCCCGTCGTTACTGACTTACGCCACTGGTTCCACAAATTTGTGTACAATTCACTAGCAAGGACCACACCTCAATCGGAAATAATTTTAACAATTTATTGAGGTGAATGTAGATTTGGTATAAACATTGTTGTTGAATTATTAGAATGGATGGTTGAGTGCGGTGTGGGGAAGCTTCGGTGGGAATCCGCCGTGGCTCCCGGGCACGACAGATCCCTTAGGACCCTCCGGACAGAAGGAGGAAAAGGACAGAGATTGGGGGGGGGGGCAGAATAACGAGAGCGAAAGGGGGAGATCTGGTTAGGAGGATATTTAAGCCGGAAGAGGCACGGTTGAGGTGCGGTAGAGGTGTGGTCCTGCTCCTGAAACTCTGCTATATAGCTTCACTTCACTAGCAAGGACCACACCTCAATCGGAATTAATTTTAACAATTTATTGACGTGAATGTAGATTTGGTATAAACATTGATGTTGAATTATTAGAATGGATGGGTGAGTGCGGTGTGGAAGCTTGGTGGGAATCGCCCGTGGCTCCCAGCACGACAGATCCCCAAAAGCGTGCATTATATGAGAGAGGAAAAAGCCGATTTGAGATCTCTTAGGTCCGGAGCAGACGTATGATTGATAAGCTTGGGAGGACCATCTGCCCATATGATCTGAATAAAAGTGTTCAGGTATACTGCTGCGGGAAGCCGAGGTGGCAGCTCCGATTCTGAAAGAATGTCGGAGTAATGCATGGGAAGATGCCTGACAATGGCGGGACCTGGCCAGGTGTTGGTGGAACCAGAAGCGGGTAACCACCTGGCAGTTCAGATGCAAACAGAGGGTCATCTTAAGGATTTGCTTTGTGATGTCCGGAATTGTAAGTAATTGGAGAGAATAAGGAAAGGCGTTTAGAACTGATTGAATGTTAAAGTAGAAGACAGGAGTGGGTTGGCTAGATTAGTTGGTTTTGGTTCTTTTTTAAAATAACTATGGTGTCTTTAGAGAAAAAGGTCAGAGAGGCAGGCGTGCGACATGGATCGGATCGAAGAATTAGAAGCAGTGAATTCTGAGCATCTGAGGAAACGGAAGAAGGTGAGAATGAACACTGCCTCTAGAGATTTGGTTGACGCGTGATGGTATGCTATATCTGGAGGCGGATGGCGTGGATACAGCGTGACAGCAGATCCGTGGTTAATGGGAGTCTGAGGATTTGGAGGCTGGTTCTTAGCGTGAGAGGCCTCTGAGCAGTGAGGTGATCTGGGGATGACCATGAGCTGGCCATGACTACCGTTTAGAGATGAACGAAATGCCATGCAAGGAGTAGACTTTGATTGTCTGGGTTTAATTTCCCAAGACAGAATGGGCGTGAGTGATGAAGCAGGAGTTAAGGTGATGAGATCAAATGAAGGAAAAAGTGATGTTATGCATGTCCTGAAAGTTGTGGAAACAATTCAAGCCGACCGATGGAGAGTGAGTTGCATGGGGACAGGCTATTGATGATGGTGTTCTGAGATTCTAGATCAGGGGCATGAAAGCTGGGTTTAGATGTTGAAAGACAAGGTCATTGATATGGAGGAACCCGGAGTTGGGTGTGTGTCTACATGAGGAGCCAAGCTTCTGAACTTCTTTATTTATGATGTCAAACTACTGTGAGAGATTGTCTCTGAGTAGATCAGGACAGATAGGCTGACTCCATTCACGGCCCCCATTATAGCATTAGTGGCGGCGATGATGGGGTAGATCTCAAAGAGAGCAGATAAAGTGACCTGGCAGTCTCCTTCCAACTCTTGGGGCCATTTGCCTACGAACCAACTTTCGCCATTAAAAAAAAAAACCCCAAAACCGGCAGACAGAGCAGCGTCGCGTCATCGAAAAGGTTGGCGTCCTGAGGATGAGACAGGTGATCGTCATAAAGAAGGAGAATCGTTCCAATCGCCCGAGCGAGCGGGCCAGAACCAGAGCTCGGCGGCGGCTGAAAGCGCAACGAGAGACAGAGGCCATGAGCAACGGATGGAAGAAGCGACAGGCAACAGATGAGAAGAAGCCTCCCCTGGGGAACAATTCGGATGCAGGCTTCGGTAAGCAGTAGAGGGCACTGGCAGCCGGTGCCAAAAGCCCCAAGGAGAGTGAACGGTGCAGTAGCGATGTCCATTACATCTGGGGGATATTTGACGTCCTCGGGTGCCAGATGCCCCAAGGAGAGCGAACTGTCGAAGTCACTGGATGAAGAACTGAGGGCAGCGGCACCCCGGTGCCAGATGCTAGCGAGAGCTGAAAGTGGTATGGTTTATAGCGTGCCGCGGCACGGGTCAATGGCATCCCAATGCCAGACTCCCCAGCAAAAAGCGAACCGCTGCAGAAGGCGTCGATAAGCAGTAGAGGGCACCGGCAGCCTGGTGCCAGATGCCTCAAGAAGAGTTGGCTTGAGCGCAGTAGGAGAGATCGCTCTGGACCGGGGCATGGCATCTCTGTGCCAGAAGCTCCAGCGAGAGCAAACTGTAAAAGTCACTGTGAGCGTGCGACTGGGGCAGTGGCACCCGGTGCCAGATGCCTGGCTTATGAGCAAATGATGGTTTGGTTGCCGAGCATGCACAGCCGGGGCAATGGTATCCCAATGCCAGAGCGCCTCAAGAAGAAGCGGCGCGGTAGTGAGGTGGTCGTGACGCTAGGGGCACACAGCCTCGGTGCCAGGAGCTCAGCGAGAGTGAACTGTCGAAGTCACTGTGGATGTCACCGATCTGCGACTGGGGCAGCGGCACCCGGTGCCAGATGCCCCAGCGAGGCGGGAGTGGTGTGGTTGCCTTAGCGATGCGGCCGGGACAGCAATGGCATCCCAAAGCCAGACTCCCCAGCAAAGCGAACCGCTGCAGGCATCGACTGCAGTGATGGTGGCCCGGTGCCAGTGCCCTCTACTACAGGGCCAGGTGCCAGATGAGCCAAACACGAGTGGGCCACTCAAATGGAGGTGGGAGAGCGGTCAAGGGCGCGGGCATCCTGGTGCCGAGGTTGCAGGGTGATGTGAGCGGGTGGGAGTGGGAGGCGCCAACATCGCTGGCCTTCGCGCCCGGGCAAGGCCTGACCACCGTGGCCAGGCCAGGACCTAAGGAGGAAATGGCTGCTGGGCGTCGTGCAGTCAAGAATCTGGAAATGCACGAATGGAGAACCGGAGATGGACAAAGACGAAAGTGCCAGGAGGGCAGAAGGAGGATCGGCCGTGGCCAGGGTGAAAGTAGGCAAAGGCCGCAGTAAGACGAAAAATGATGGAAAGGAGACCAGAACCGTGGGCGAACGACATGGTGTACAGGATGAGAGGGGGAAAGGAGATTCGGGTGGCAGCCCGGTTAACAACCCCGGCCCACCGAGGTTGGGAGGCGTGGCCCGAGTCAACCAAGGCTGGCTTCCTCTTGAATAAGGTGCGTGCAGATGCGGTGAGGCACTGACAACCCGGTGCCAGATGCCCCAGCGAGAGCGAACTGATGCAGTGGCTGGGATTGCACGGCTGGGGGCGCCGACAACCCAACAGACCAGGAAGCCAGTGTTCGACTGGCGACAACAGCATCCCAGTGCAGGGTGTCCCAGCGAGAGCGAAGTGGTGTGATTGTCGAGCATACGTGGCCGAGGGCACCGATACCCTGGTGCCAGAAATTCCATCAAGAAACAAATGCCGCAATTGCTGAGGTTGAGCAGTAGAGGGAAGAGCAGGAAGTGGCGCTGGCATCCCGGTGCCAGGCGGTCCAACATGAGAGGGCTGCTCAAATTGAGGAGGGAGAACAGTCAAGGCAACACAGCATCAAGAATCCCAGGTCAGGTGAGCTGGCGGGAGTGGGAGGGCGCCACGACACATCAGACGCCTCAGGCCAACCTGACCTCCGCGGCCAGTGGGACCGAGGCAAAGCGACTTTTTTTTTTTTTTTGGGAGTTTTCCTTGGGTGATGTGAGGTCTAAGGGCCGAGGGATATGCGTGAAATGACTAGCTGTACAGCCCACTGAGGCGAACCATGTTTTGTGATAATGATCGAATAAAATTAACTTGACTAGACTTGACTCGAGGCGCCCGTGGCACTTGTCCCGCTTCCTATTCAGCACGGCCGCCGGAAGTAATTTCCCAGGTGGCATTGCTCGGTTTTTCTCGATTCTTCTACCATAGAGCCTCTCATCCACACTGGTTTAATGTGACTCCCCTAACCTGGAGTTATGTTTGTAACCTACATAACCCAACAAGGCAAAATAAATTTATATGGTCAAAAATCTTATATTATTGAAGTTAGTTTAATATATAGAGCGTCTGTACATGTCTGCATATGTATTCTATAAATACTTCAAAACACTCACATTTCTTCATCCTCTCATTGACACTCTGCTCTTCCTTCTCATTTTCCTGTCATCTCCCCCTTGAAATGACAGTATACAATTTCTGCTCACAGAGCTGAATGACATTGTTTTTCATAAAGTCAAGAGGCGCCTTTTCTCTGCATGGCTTTCATGGCTGGGCTGAATTGAACCCAAATCAAACCAAACCCCCCCAAAAAATCTCCCATTAATCCGACAAAGCCAGTGTTTTAATTTTGGACGCAGCTGATTCAACGTGTAGACGGCCAATTTTCTTGTCATCTGTGGCCTTTCAGAGTGAGGTGGCTTTCAGCGGTAATTAGCACAGACAAGCACTGGCTGATGTGATGGAGAGAATACAACACAAATTGTTCATTTGGAGGGAGACAGGAAGAAAGATACACATGTTATAAGTAGATTTGATTAATTTTAATTTTAAAATTAAATTTTAAACTTTTACTTTAAAATTTAATTTTAAAAGCCAGAAATCTCAGCATTCAGGCTGACACAATCATGCAATTTAGTTGATGATTAATTGTTAAAATTAAGGAAACACTTATTCGTCACAGCACAAGTCAAAGAAACAGGGACATCAGGCTGTGATTTTAGGAGGCACAATTGATTGTGAATCAATCTCACCAGCTTTGGTGCAAATGGAAGTGACAACCGGTGCAATGGAGAGGCAAAAGCAAGACAACCCACCAAAAAAGGGAATGGATTTGCATGCAGTGCAAATGCTCTCCTTATCCTTCCTGACTGCTTGTTCTCTGGTTTGTGTTCTGCCAGTGTCCTTGTCACTACTAGTAGCATGAGGTGGTACCTGCAGTGCAATCAGGTTGCACTAGTCCAGCTCTTTCAGGATGGCACATCCATATGTGCAGTCACAAGAAGGTTTTGCTGTATCTCCCAGCACAGTCTCAGGAGCATGAAGGAGATACCTAGCTGTTCATTCTCTGAGCAGATGATTAGCTTGTGCAGGAGGTGGAACGGTACCAGCTAGATATAGTTGGGCTCACCTCCATGCACAGCTCTGGCTCTGGAACCATACCCCTGGAGAGGGGCTGGATTCTCTCCTTTTCTTGTTGCCCAGGGTGAGAGGGGCAGGACGGGTGTGGGCATACTTACAAGTCCCCAGCTTACTGCCGCTGTGTTAGAGTTTCCCCCGGAGAACGAGAGGGTTGCCTCGATGCGGCTGCAAGTTGCTGGGAAAAGGTCCCAGCAACTTGACCGTTGTCTGTGCGTATGCGCCGAACAGCAGTTCAGAGTACCCGGCCTTCTTGGAGTCTCTGGGCGGTGTCCTGGAAAGGGTGCAGATCGGGGACTCTGTAGTTCTCCTGGGGGACTTCAACGCTCACGCGGGCAACAATGGAGAAACCTGGAGGGGCGTGATTGGGAGGAATGGCCTGCCCGATTTGAACCTGAGTGGTGTTTTGCTACTGGACTTCTGTCCAAGTCATGGACTGTCCATAACAAACACTGTGTTTGACCATAGGGATGTTCATAAGTGTACTTGGTATCAGAGCTCCCTAGGCCAAAGATCGATGATGGACTTTGTGGTTGTATCAGATCTGCGGCCATATGTCTTGGACACTTGGGTGAAGAGAGGAGCAGAGCTAACTGATCACCACCTGGTGGTGAGCTGGATCAGGTGGTGGGGAGGCTCCTGGACAGACTGGGAGGGGCTCAGAGTAGAGCTGCTGCTCCTTTGTGCGAAAGGGACCAGTTGAGGTGGTTCGGGCATCTGGGTGGGCAATATAGCAGAGGTTAGAGAAGGCTGTTTTGGTGATATGGTTGACATGGGGCAGCAAGGAGAGGGTTGGCTCTAAGATTACTCCAAGGTTGTGGGCTTGGGTGGAGGGGCAGTTGATGGAGTTGCAGTATTGAGTGAGAAACCCTGGGTGGTTTTGGGAATCTGGGCCAGTGATTCAGATTACCAACATATTGCAGTTGAGTTTAACCCTTAAAAAATTTTTTTAAAAATTGGCTGGATTTCTTTAAAAAAACAGGGGAAAAGGCAATGAACAACTGAAAGAGAAATTACCTAAACATTTGCAAAAGAAAAAAAACTGTAAAAAATACAAGAAAATTATCTGATATTTGTAAAAAATAAAATAAAATCATAAAATAAAAAACAAGTAAAAGAGAAAGTAAAAATGGAAAAGGAAATGGCCAGGATAAAGTGCCAAAAAATGATAATAATTCTGAAACATAATTTAATAAAAATGTTATTCTGATAATTAGAAATGAAGTTTTTCCTTTTTTTCCCTAGACAATTGTCTCTAGAAAATCTAAATCTACTTATTTCTTGAAATTCTTGGAACATTCCTGACCAACTTGCTCATTGCCTCTTTTCCTATGTTTTTAAAAGAAGTCACACTAACAGGCTGTGGGTTCAAAGCTTTATATACTTGTGAAAGGTGTCTGGAATTAGCACAAGAAAAGTAATGTTGCTCTTGCAGCAAACTCAAAAAAAACCCCCCAAACAACAAGAACTGTAACATAAATCGGCATTGATTTTGACAGAGAAAGATCTGTTGATTAAAGTTGATAAAAACATTGTAAATCCAAAGACCCATTATAAGTACTGTATGGTGCTGGATCAGGACTGAACAGAACAGGACTTAAGCTTTTTAAAAATTTTTCGAACATCTTCAGCTTCTTTGATACATTTAGAGCCGACAACAGTTCACAGCCCTTTCATTACTTTTAATTCCCTTGCACACAATTTTTACAGATATATATGTTACACTATATAGCTTTTTGTTCTGGATGGATGGGGGTGGGAGTGTAACAGCCTCACTGATATTCCCTTTATAAAAGCTGTGTCTGAGTGGAATGATTAATTCACTTCCCTGGTTTGTGCTGTCTCTGTTCTGGATTGTATACTACATTATGATTTTTTACTTAACCCTCTCCCCTTCTCATATTGCTCTCAGTATGTATACACTGTCGTGCTGCTTGACATTAAAAGTGCTCCTGAGTGGTGTGTAAAGTAGTTCACCTACAGTAACCTGCACTGGCTCTTCTGCTGCTTCACCCAGTGAAGGAAAAGGAGGCCTTGCATCAGCCGTTTAATCCGCTCATTAATTATACATGAAGCTTGCAGAATTATAATAATTGTTTACCAATTGGAAACCACCTTGGGCACGATTAATCTTTTTAAGATGCCAATACAGTAACAATGCCAACACGCTCTCCTCACTACGTCTCGCCACTCAATAAAGTGCCACTAATTTATTCAGCGGTGAAATGAATGCATGCCCATATTGCTGATCGCCACATTGTGAACGTCTCATAAGAGAGAGAGAGAGCTGAATAGAGCCAGTGTCAAGGGGAGAGAGCTGAAGACAGTTAGGGAGTAGACAGCTTGGGAAGGTGGACCCCTTGGCACAAACATGTAAAAGACCCTCCACACATATGAGCAAGATGCATAAATCTAAGGAGACATAAAATGACAAAAAACAACACAGCCATATCTCCTTTTAGTAATTTTGCGTCTGTATCTTTCGTATCTATTAGAAGTAATTTTGTGCAAGGCAGTGTGTATATATATGTGTGTGTGTGTGTGTGTGTTATATAATATTATATATTCAAAACTTCCATTCAACTTTTAAAGGCTTATGTGATGCAATAACACTTATTGTAGTGCCTGCTGCATTATAAGGGAGGCAGTTCCTACTGACAAGCGCATAGATATAGCATCATATGACCTAGACAAGACAGAAAAAGTGTTTCCATGGCAGTTTTGCAAAATATGTCTTTTCTCACTGTCTAAAATACCACCAAGTGGAGTTTTTTCCAAATTGAAGTGTTTCCATGAGGCGTATTTTATATCCACAATATCAATTTGTGAAATTCGAGGCTTAATGGAAACTCCCTTTCACTGTGTGTACACACAGTGAAACAGAGACAGCACTGTGTATTGATGGCCGCCTCTGGAGAACTCTTGCTGAGTAGCCAGTGATTGTCCACTGGGCTGATGATTGTGCTGTAGTGAGTGATGACTTGTGTGCACATACAAAAGCTTTCTCCCACTGTTTACTCACAAACTCTCAGTCCCTGAGAGTCAGGTATCAGTCCCTCCAAATGCACACACACACACACACACACACACACACACACACACACACATGCAACACAAGACAGGGTGGCTGTTGGATGTGGATTCACTTCAGCTGAGTCAGTGAGAAAGAGGAAGGGTAAGGGGTGTTTGATGTGCATCTTGTGGCCCCTGAGGGCTTCAGTCCGTGGGAAACGGGCGCTGCTCTTGGGGTTCAATCGAAAGCCTCAGATAGCCTCTGTGTCCTCCCTCTGACAGAGGAGAACAGGTTCACTTTGTTCAGTATTGATGAACGATGTTCAGATGCTGAGATCCAATAAAAGGCTTCACATTGCATAGTTATTGATGTGCAAAGTTATTCAGCGTGTAGGTGGTAGCAGGTCCTCTGCTCTGCAAAAAGGAGGACCTCAACATACAGTTGAGGAGCGATGACGTAAAAAGCAGAGAGGAAAGTAATACTGAAAATATGCTTGGGTCATATTAGGTTTTGGAGTTGTCCACTAACTCATTCTTATCTGCAGTTCTCCAGGATTTGAGTCGATTTGTCTCTGCTACTGGAAACGTGGGGTCAGTTCGGGGAGATTGGGGACTGTGTAACAACTTTTGATATCACCTCTGTCTTGGGAATGGCCAACAGGAGACTCCAGAGGCGAGTAATCCTCCTCTTCTTACAACCTTTCTGTTGACCTTTCTGGGAGGTGGCATGAAGGACTGACTGGGTGTGGCTTTGCCCTCTTCTCAGCCCTTCTGGGGAAGAGGCACTTAGGCCAAAATTCTGGGGTTTGATTATTCTTAAAGGATTGGACAAGTTTAAGCAGCAAAGGGCACTATGATAGCATAACCTTTTCTGCCTTTGCTACTTATTGAGGACAGTAATTCTATGAGCCCAAGAGGTTGTGTGACAGGAAAGTGTAAATATAGGCTGTTGGGACTTTCAGAATAAACTATGGATGCTTTCTTTTTTCTCTGTCGAGAAGGCTCGTAAATCAAACAGATAGATTAGCCAGGTATCTAAAGAACTTGATCTGGAGGAAAAGCAAAGTAAGTTGATGAAGTGTTGGTAGTAATGTCACTAAAAACAGCATGCAGACCACTATAAGGAAGGCAAGTCTAAGCCTAAGTGAAGGCTAAGTGAAGGTTGTTTAAAGTGGACAGTTCAAATAATAATTCAAACATTTAAAATGAGATGAAATAGCATTTATTGGTCAATACAATACAATACAGGGAAACTCGCTTTAATATTACTTAAACTCATATGACTTGTCAAAATCAAGATTTAAAAATTTTATACAATGATATTATGCTCTACTTTCATTGAATTATTTTTAAACCAGTATCAGTCCTAATCATGAATATAAATTTTTCAATAATTTTCTGAATTTTAACCCTTTAAATGCCAGGTGTTATTTTTGATTCTTTTTGATTGTCACGGCCTGGGATATGTCAATGATTAGCTGCAACATTGATTTTAATAGATTTTTTTTTTTTTTTGGGGCAGTGTTAGATACTCACATACCGCGCTGCACACAAAATGTGCTTTTAAATCAGGCTATAAAAAATGTCTTACATTACTATGATTTTCTACTTTCATTGAGTGTATTTTTTCAACCAACATCAATACTTATCGTAAATATCAAATATTCATTAATCTTCAGAATTTTAACCCTTTTAATGCCAGGTTTTTCTCATGATGCCATTATGTTTTTTTGAAGAAGAAGAAAACAACAACAACAACAAAAAAACAAAACTGAATAATTTTCAATATACTACATGCTAAGTAGATTTTTGTTATCATAGCCTGGAATATGTCAGTGATTTGTAGCAACATTGATTATGACAATGCACCTAGTGGAAATAGCATGTGTTTTCTTTATATGCCAAATATGGTAAATCATCAGGTGTAAAAAAGAAAAATTGTCAAATTCCTAGGTAAAAGCCCAGAATGACACCCAGAAATAATGCATACATCCCACATGCTTTGATGGATCTGGGATCAAAAATTGCAGTTTGAATGGAGCATTTTTTTGCACTTAATAGTCTGAATGTAACAGTTTTCTT
Organism: Plectropomus leopardus; assembly: GCF_026936395.1. Taxonomy (NCBI): domain Eukaryota; kingdom Metazoa; phylum Chordata; class Actinopteri; order Perciformes; family Serranidae; genus Plectropomus; species Plectropomus leopardus. The sequence goes on from NC_142180.1 coordinate 2,324,550, forward strand.
TACACAGTGTATTTTAGACTTATTGTAGGAGCTGCGCTGGAAATTCACAGATTAAACAAAAATACATAATTAGATATTAAGAATTACATTAAGAATAAAAAAGTAAAATGAAAAAAACAGGTTAAACAGGTTAAACAGGTTAAACACAGAATTAAAAAAAGATTTTGAAAAGGAAGTTGTAAAAAACAAAAAAATATAGAAAAGGAGAATATAGATATAAAAATAAGACCTGAATTTAACAACTATCAACATATTTCACAATATTCAGTATTGCACAGGGTGACTGCATCCTGAGGTAGGCTAAAGTGGAGTTTGCAGATGGTTAGTGGTAGTGCATTGCTGATGGCCGATCAAAAAAAAGCAGTTCTACATTATTGTAAATAATTATATTTGCCTTTTGTTTTCTCCTCCAAATCAGTATGACTAATGTGAAGCTTTGTGCTTCATCTGACTGCATGTGTCTCTCTTCCCCGTAAGGCAGTTTTCTGCTTTTACAGAACAGAACAAAACTGAACCAAGAAGGTGGTCTGTGAGACATGCTCAGCTCAGTGCTCTTTCTTTGTGGGCATAGATATAGAAAATTACAGTCAGATGTCCTCCTGTTAGAATGTATTCAGTTACAGCCATGCTCAATTATCCCTCATTTTGCTGGTGGTTTGCTTCTCGATGAGTCCTTGAGTCCTAGGAGACCACCACTGCAAAACACCCACCATCTGAGCTCTTTGATTGGCTGAATATGGTGGAAATTTTCTGCCGCTTCTGCTGGTGAAGAATGAAATGGAGACTTCTGCCGGCCGACAAGGTTTTATTTCCTTTGCAAAGAAAAGGTCAATCAACATGTGAGCGGTCAGGATGAAGAAAGACCCCGAGCATGGGGAAAACTGGACATTTTATGCTTGTGGAGAAACACACCCCTCGGCCCCTTATCCAAAGGTGTGTATTCGCACCCTTTGTCTCTTGCAGGTATCGGTACCGACCCCCTAAGGTGTGAGTTAAACCGTCTAGACATCACAGTTCAAAATACAAAAGGATTTGGATATTGCTGAAGAAGCAGAAGGGAAGTTGGAAGTCTCAAGTGGTTGACAAAAGGATTTGAATCTTGATGAGGAGACAGAAGGGAAGGATGTCTCACGTGGTGGAAATGCAAAGGAATTGAATTAACAATTACAATCAAAGAGTCTGACATTTGGTGAGAGATGGGAGGTTGTGTGTGTCTCACAAAGAAGTCAAAATTACAATTACAATTCCTCCCTTTTGATTATTGATTAATCATACAAAATCAAGCAAATGATAAGAGAAAAACAAAAGAAAATGAATAAAAATAAAATAAACACAACTCCAAAATTACTGCAACCTGATTATCTGACACATTAATTCACATGGATTTTAAAATGTATCATCATGGCAGTCATTAAAGAAGGAGAAGGGGGAAAGCAAACATAAGAAAATAACAATAAAAAAACAATAGAAAATGAGGAATAATAATAATAATGGAAAATGTGTAATAATAAAGAAGGCAAACATAAGAAAATAACAGTAAAAAAAAATAGAAAATAAGGAATAATAATAAGAATGGAAAATGAGTAATAATAAAGAAGGCAAAAAATAAGAAATGACACCAAAAAGAGAGAGAGAGAGAAAAAGAGGAGAAAAAAAAAATACAATATTTACAAAATGTCATCATCAGAATCAAGGTCTGAGCTGGAGTAATGATGGGGATCAGGGATGTGAAATGAGGTTGAATTTTGATGATCATTAATGTTCACATGAACACATGTAGAGGATTGTGTTATCTTTCTGGTGAGTATGTCAGATAGCCATTTTAACATACACGGAATTATGGTGCAGAATAAAAAGGAAATAACTACACTTGGGATAATCATTGGTAAAACCATAGCGACCACCAATTATAGCCCCAAGACTTTAACCAAGAGAACCATGAGTCATCTGCAACTGGTGGGGGTTGAATGGCATTTTGCATGTGTTTGATGATGTTGGTGATGTTCTCGTATTCATCAGGGATGTAAAAACAACAAGATACGTTAAGCATTTTGCAAATACCCCCTTTCTCAGCTAAGATAATATCGAGAGCAAGTCTGTGTTGAATAACAGCTGTTCTAATTGCAAACATTTCAGTATTCACTAGAGTAAGAGCTGCTTCAGTGTGGTTTGCTAGGGAGAGAACAGACCGGGTTTTCAATAACAATACCGAGTCCAGGTAATATTGGGATGTGGAGTAACTGGGACATTGTTTCTGATTTGTTGACCGGCAATTAGTAGCGTCATCATTCCAAAAGGGACAGTACATTTTCCATGATCTTCTTTGTGCCAAGATTCTTTCATGTGGCCCTGCAACACAACATTTGCTGTGAGGGGTCTTGCTTGCCATCTAGCTGTTAAAGCATGGCAAATCCAACAGTCACCAGGAATTTCAACTCCTTTTTGTGTAAAAGAGCTAGGGCACATGCGCCGTTGTTGTTGCATTGTCTGAGGGCTTGTTGCACTGTGTCATCTTACCAACCTCTGAAATAGAAAACTACCACTCGGACAATTTGATCAGTGATGCTCAAATTGTCCGAGTGTAATGTTATTCAGAAAGGTTATATAGTAGTCTTAACATTTGACAGTATGTTAAGTGGGCGTCGTCGACGTGTCTGGTTGTTTGTTGACTACGACTCTGAGTTGTCTGTACATATCCGAGTTTGGATATTCAATTCCACACCAATATGTGCCTGCATTGGCGAATTTGAAGGGCGGATTTCACCTGTTGAGAGATTTGAGAGAGAAGGGAAGATAAGTTTTTGCAATATTCTAACATGTCATCCTGACATAGGCCAGAGGAGGGGAGTGGCCTGGTTACAGGTTCCACTCCTAGGGAAGGAGGTCTGCCAAAAAGAATTTCAAAGGGACTCATGTTTACTCTGGATCTTTTTCTCATTCTCATGTGCGTTAAAATGATCGGCAGAGCTTTTGTCCATGACAATCCCGTTTCCTCACAACACTTTGCTAATTTTGATTTTAGAGTGCCATTTTCTCGTTCGACAGCACCTCCACTAGCCGGATGATATGCGCAATGTTGTCTGAGGTCAATGGAAAGAAATTCACTGACTTTGGTTATTGCAGAATTGATAAAGTGTGAGCCGTTATCGCTACTCAGTTTGGTTGGTATTCCCCATCTGGGAATAATCTCCGTTAACAGGGCTTTTGCTACCACTTGGCTGCTTTGGTGCTTTGCTGGAAAAGCTTCAACCCATTTTGACCACATATCAACCATCACTAAGCAGTATTTCTTCCCTTCTGCTGGTGACAGTTCTATGAAGTCCATCATCAAATGTTCAAATGGTCTTTCTGGTGGTGGGTGAGCGGCGTGTGTGATTGATTTGGTTTTACCTGCGTTATGCATTGCACAAACCATACATGAGTGACAGAACTTCTGCGCATGAAGAGAAAAACCTTTGGTGAACCAGTGTTGAGTTACTGCATCCAGCATCCCCCCTTTTGACACATGGTCCAACCCATGTGTCAATTTTGCAAAGTGAGGGAAGAAATGTTTGGGCAGGCAGGGTTTGTTATCTGGTCCTCGCCACACTTCGTCTGTTTGTGTGGCACCACTGCGTCTCCACAGCATCTTCTCTTGTAGTGTGGCAAAAGACTGTATTGCTGTAAGAGAGCTAGGAATAGAGACAGGTAGTGAAACAAACACAGCATTAGGACGTATGAGTTGGAGTGCAGCTTTCTTTGCTGCGGCATCAGCTCTTGCATTTCCTAGAGAAACAGAATCTGAGTTGTTAGTATGAGCAAGGCATTTACAAACAGCGATTGATTTTAGGAGCAAAATGGCATCTAAGAGAGCTGCGACTTTGTCATGATGGAGAATAGCTTTTCCGTCAGATTTTAAGAATTGCCTGTGTTTCCACAGTGTGCCAAAATCATGCACAACACCAAATGCATATCTTGAGTCAGTGTAAATAGTCACAGTTTTGTTACTTGCCGGTTTGCATGCCTCTGTCAATGCTATTAGTTCTGCTGCTTGTGCAGAATAGTGAGAGGGGAGTGGACCAGAGATGAGAGTATCATGATTAGTGACCACAGCAAAACCAACTCTGTTGCGACCAGTTTGTGGGTTGCGAGAAGCAGATCCATCTACAAAAAGATCTACAAACCAGATCTGAGTTGATTAGTGGTGTTTCCTGTAGATCTGGTCTTGGGGAGCACACCTGTTGGAGGATAGCAACACAGTTATGTTCCTCTCCGTCATGTGGTGTGGGAAGGAGAGTTGCAGGATTTAAAACATTGCATCTTTTGACAGTGATGTTAGGCATGTCTAAAAGTATTGTGTTATAGCGGAGCCATCGTGCTGTGGAGAGGTGAGAAGTTTTTTGCTCAAGAAGAATCATGGACACAGCATGTGGGACCAGGAGAGTTATGTCAGAGTAGCCCACAATGTCTCTGGAGGCCATGACTGCCTTTTCAGCGGCAGCCACAGCTCTGAGACATCTTGGGAGGCCTGCAGCCACAGGATCTAGTTTTGAAGAAAAATAAGCTACAGGGCGTAGTTTATTTCCGTGATCCTGCAACAAAACAGAAGTCATACATCCATTGTTTTCATCAACTGTTTGAGTGAAAGGTCTGGTGGGGTCAGGTAGTCCCAAAGTTGGAGCGGTCTGTAAGGCAAGCTTCAGGAGTCCATGTGATCTTATTTTGCGATTGTAGACCTTTGCCATGAATGAGAGAAGAAAGTGGAGCTTCAAGAATGACATAGTTTGAAATGAATTGTCTACAATAAGAGCACATGCCAAGGAATGACATCATCTGTTTCTTTGTGATGGGCTTTGGAAGATTCTGAATTGCATCTACTCTTTTTGGTGAAAGAGTTTTTCCTTCAAAAGTAATGACGTGACCCAAGAAAACAACTTTTTCCTGGACAAATTGAAGTTCAGACAAACTGGCTTTGTGACCACTATTTGCTAGGTGTTTCAAGAGTTTGACTATATTGGCTTCACACTGCTCTTTGGTAGGGCTGCAGATCATTAGATCATCAACGTACTGTAGCAAAGCAGTACCTGGAGAGAGAACAAGGGATTCAAGACTTGTTTTGAGAGCGTCATTGTAAATAGTAGGACTTTCACAATAGCCTTGGCATAGACGAGTGAATGTGTAGCCCCGCCCATTGAAGTTGAAAGCAAACTAGAATAGACTTTCTGGATGAACTGGAACACTGAAGAAAGCATTAGAAAGATCCACCACCGAAAAGAATTTTGCATTTGGTGGGACCTGAGACAAGATGGTGTAAGGATTTGGAACATTTGGGGCTCTAGGTTGGACTGCTGCATTTACTGCTTGCAGATCCTGAACAAAACGCTATTCTGTTGGTTGATTCTTATCCCTGATTTTCTTGACAGGGAACAAAGGTGTGCGCACTGGAGAGTCGTCACAGGGAACAATTACTCCTGCTGCTTTAAGAGACTCAAATACCGGTGTTATGCCATCAATGGCTTCTTGTTTAAGTGGATATTGAGCCTTGCAAGGTCTAAAGTTTGATTTTGGAGTGATGACAACAGGTTCGCAATCTTTGATGAGGCCAACATCATATTTGCTGACAGCCCACAGTGTCTGGGGGCTGTGGGATCTCGGGACCTAGGGATCTAGGTAGGGCTGTCATTTCTGAAGCTTGTTCTTCAGTCAGAAAGGAAAAAGATTTAGAAGTGCTTTTTTGGTACCAGCTGGGTTGGTCTTTGAGTGTGCACAACAGATGTTAAAGTCTTATAATAGCACTGCGGTGTTGGTGAAAAAAGAATTGATCGATCAGATGTTTCTTGCCAATCGGCTGCATGCTGACATGTTTTTACAAATGGGCCCAGATCTTCCCAGTTATCTGATGTGTGTTTTGCAAGTGTGATGTGTGGGACAGAATGATCCATGGTATACACATCACATTGGGCTGGTGCAGGGGTGAAAGTAGTTTTAAATTCTTGCTGGTACTATTACCAAAACCTTCATCTCTCTCTCGCTTCATGCATTTTAAAATAGCAAAGTCAAAACACGAACAAATAAAAACAATTCAATTCAAACCTGTAGGCCCATGGAGTAGGCAGGAATTAAAAACACTTGACAATATGGTAAACTATTTCTTTTAATTGAAACATTGATAAACATCCAGAATACAAGTCTCTAAGAACAGATCATGAGGTCACGAGCAAAAACTCAAAGTGGAACTACCACCATTCATTTTTGCTTTTGAACTGTTCATATTGATCCTTTGTCCAAATGGAAGGATAAGCAGGAGGCATAGCATCATCATCACCTGTGCTTTTTTCTGGTGGTCCTGCAGCTGCTTCTTTTCCCCGACATGGTGCCTCCTCACCCTGACCGTCAGCCTGCTCAAAATCTTCATCACTGGGTTTTTTTGTGATTTTCTGTGGTAACCCATCGTCAGTGTCCCTGTCTTTTCTTTTGAACAAAGAAGTTATTTTTCTCTGCATTATTCCTTTAACATAAAAAATTACCGTTTTGTAGTGTTTCTCTCCGTTTTTATTCAAAATGATAACTGACAGATAAGATGATAACTGACAGATATTTAAATCATGCTGAAAGTGTTTCAGCCAACCACAAGAATGTTTGGAATTACGTTGGTGTCTTTTTTATTGTTAAGTCTGTCCAGTATAAGCAACGTTTCTTAAGCTCTATTGCACCAGTTGTGGAAAATGTCCCAGTGCAATAAATCAAACAAACCCATCCCCATAGCAACCGCTGTGTTTCGGAAGTAGACATGCATGTGCACTCACGTACTGCTGAGTGTAATCTCCGGTCGTTAGCTCACAAGCAGTTTCTTTTCCGAGCTGTTCTGTATCATTGAAATTGAATAAAATAATACAAAACACAACTGCTTACTCTCCTACTGATTTTAATTGAGACACATTGCAATGAACGTAAAGACATTAAACGTGTGGTACACGTTTCGAAGGCTAGGCACAGAGGAGACCACCGGGCTCTCTCCGAGGGGAGGGGGAGAGAAGCAGGGCAAGAGCCTTGAGGAAGAGAGGGAGATGTCCGGCCAAGGCTCCGTCCAGCCAAGGCTCCGTCCAGCATGGACTAAAGCACAGCACGGACAGTTCAGAAACAATTCGGAATGAGTTAAAAGGAATTTTAAACAAACAAAGTAGTTTTCAAGACTGCATATTGCTAGCGGATCTATGTTCTGACCCAGAGTGCGGCCGTGACTGGTTCTGAATGAGGGCTTTATAACAGGCAGCCGCGCTACCATTTTCCTGGTACTGCGTACCGCCACTGAATCTTTTAGTGGTACGTAGTACCGGACCGTACCGGCTTACTTTCACCCCTGGGCTGGTGAGAGAGACTGATAATGCACATTTATGTTGTGTCCAATAAATGTGAGTCAGAGTAAGTTTGTCTAATCTGTCTCTCAACCAACATTCCTCATATGGTTCATCAGGTCCCGGTGATACATGAGAGGTGCAATGCAGATCCTCTGGTGTCATAAAGTCTGTTGCATCTGTTGACACTGTTTTTCTGGCTTCATTTACAAGCTCAGAAGCAGTGGATGGTTGTAATTTCCATTGGTATTCATAGAGTAAATTTGATGTGTGGTGAACAAAGGAGTGTGAAAGATGTGGTTCTAGATCGGATAGTCTGCGAACTTTATACACCTTCTGGTGTTGAGATCAGGCAAAGGCCTAATTTGCACATCAAGTCTCTGCCCATCAGGTTAATGGGGCAGACCTTTGAGAGTAAGAATGCATGTTTGAAATTTGCATTTAACTCATCTTCACATTTGAGTGGGACAGTAATGTTCTCTTTAATTGTTTGCCCGATGAACCAATAGAGTGCACGTCATTTCCACTTAGTTCTGGTTTTGTAGTGAGTTTTAAAGCTTTTAGCACAGAGTGTGTGGCTCCTGAATCAACTAAGAACACAACATTTTGGTCTGAACTGGTCAATGTATGTTGTGGGAAGTTCTTGAAATGCTCAGACGCGTACTGAACATATGTTAAAGCAGTTACATGTCTATTGTCTGTGCTCTCAATAGATTGTCTTTTAATATGTTCAGTATGTATGTGTGAGTGTGGTGCAGTACCTTCTTTGGACCTCACAAGTTGGTTTGGCTTGTCAGCAGGAGTCCTTTCCTCTCCGACAGCCCCCGACCATCCTCAGTCTGAAGTATTCTCTGGATCTGATGTTGGTGTAGTAGGACAGTCACGTTTCCAATGTCCAATTTTACCACAGCGATAACAGGCATCCCTGGCAAAATTATTGAGATATCTGCTAGCTCTTCTTTCGCTGTTTTTCCCATGGCCACGTCCTCTGCCTTTATTTTCATGACCTGGTTTTCCATGTCCTCGAGTAGTTGTGTTATACATGGTTATTGCTGCCATGTGAAGTTGTTTTTGTGCTGTTTCTTCCTTTTTCTTTTTCTTAGAGAGGATTTGGTCATGGGCATGTACGGCATGTCTGCGAAGTTCAGACAGACGTGCATCATTCCATCCAATGCAGGAATTTTTAACTGCTGAGGCAATGTCTGGTTTCAGTCCATTTAAAAAACAGTTGCAAAGATGAATTTCTTGCACATCTGGAGTGTTGCTCAATTCATCTGGTAGTTGCAGGCCACTGTATGTGTTAAATACCTCTGTCAGACGAGTGAGATATTCATCAGGATTTTCATCATCTTTTTGCTTGCAAGCGGTGATTTTCGCCATGTTAACTTTTATAGGGAAAGCTTGAGTAAATGCGTTACAGAGACAACGGACAATATCTCTATACTGAGCATTAGACTCATCTTCCCAGGTGATGTGTTTACAACGGATGTCAACATCTGGGAATTTTCCAGATATTTTCTGCCAGTCTGTGGGTTTCATTTTGGTAATTAAGAGTCTTTTTAGTTCATTTGTGGTTGGTTTAAACTCCTGGCAAAACGTGAGGAGTTGCTCAGCAAATATTTTTCCTGATGCAATGGGGTTAGGTAGGTGTTGAGAGGCTGCTGTGATGTCAGCAGAAGTCCATGCACGGAAGACCAATGTTGCACCTTCTGGTCCGGACACTTCAATCATGATGTTGAAGGTTGCATTTTGATTTGGGTTGCGCAGTCTATGTGCAATTGGAGAGGAGGGTTTGCCTGTAGTGTCTTGTGGTGGAGCAGACGCCTGAGAAGAAGCTGTTCCTGGACTTGTCCTTTGTTGTGTCAGGCTGGAGGGGTCTGTTTCTCTTCCTCTGCTGGGCGTTGTAGAGTTGTATGGTGGTGCAGCTGAGGGATGAGAGGGTGGGCTGCCGTCAAGGTCTGGGTCCAGCTTCAAAGCTGTCAACTGTGGGTACAAAGAAGAAGAAATCTGCGAGTCATGTGTTCTTTGTGAATGTGAAGTTTCGTTTGTTTCAAATGTTTCTCGTGAAAGAGGTAATTGTTTCTGCATCATTTTCCTATTTCGATTTTCTGCTTCCCCTTTCCACATCTTTAAACATTCTTTTTGACCCTCTATAGTTTCTAATTTCTTAACAGAAATTTTCTTTTTTCTTCTCATTTCTTGCTCTTTTTTTTTTGGTTTTTCTTCTAACATTGATATGTTTTTTAAACTGAGGGATCCCCCTATTGGGAACCCAAACTCATTTAAATATTCTAAGCTTTTATCCCCATACTTCTTTTTAATCCAATCCACAACTGGGCTCTCCGGAGGCATGTCACCGGAGAGATTACCCCATTTTCAACAAAAAATGTGGTACCCACGTCTTAGCGACACTTACAATACAGACGTCTCTGATAAGGATTGCTTCGTTAAGCTACAAGCAATAAAAAGCATCCAAAGTTTTTAAACTTTGACCCCTGAACTAAGTTACCCTAACTCAGACACAGCTTGTGGATAGAACAAGAAAAGAGAATATTTTGCTGAATTAAACCCAAATTTTAAAGAAATAGAATTTAAATGTCAATATTTCAATGCTCACCAGATGAATTTCTCTGACTTGCGTTCTTGGAATCCCAGCGGTGACGATCTGGGGCGTCTGCGGTCAGTTCTCCCTTCTCAGAAGAGGATTTGAGGTTGGAGACTGGAAAGCCTTTTTCTTCCAGGATGGCCCATCACTGTCCGCGTTCCGTCCCAGACGATCACTCGAGGGATCCCACTTCTGACACCAAATTGTGGTGGAAATTTTCTGCTACTTCTGCTGGTGAAGAATGAAATGGAGACTTCTGCCGGCCGACAAGGTTTTATTTCCTTTGCAAAGAAAAGGTCAATCAACATGTGAGCGGTCAGGATGAAGAAAGAGCCCGAGCATGGGGAAAACTGGACATTTTATGCTTGTGGAGAAACACACCCTCGGCTGTATTCAAGGTGTATTCCGCCCTTTGTCTCTTACAGGAAATGTCGGTACCCACGACCCCTAATTTCAAGGTGTGAGTTAAACCGTCTAGACATCACAGTTCAAAATACAAAAGGATTTGGATATTGCTGAAGAAGCAGAAGGGAAGTTGGAAGTCTCAAGTGGTTGACAAAAGAATTTGAATCTTGATGAGGAGACAGAAGGGAAGGATGTCTCACGTGGTTGAAATGCAAAGGAATTGAATTAACAATTACAATCAAAGAGTCTGACATTTTGGTGAGGCGGTGGGAGGTTGTGTGTCTCACAAAGAAGTCAAAATTACAATTACACTGAACAGTATGCGAAAGCTAAACATCAAACATGTACAAGCATAGTGCCTTCATTAAAATAATGATCATGGTAGAAACTCCATATCAGTAAATCTAGTGTGTATGTGTGCATGGGCACCATGCCACCATATCCGCATGAAAAATAATAAACAACTCATTACACTCAACACAAACCGGCACACTGTCACTGAGACTTTTCATATGAAGGCTTGGCAGTATGGAGAAAGACCAAAGAGCCAAAGTGGGAACCATGGAGGAGAGCAATGAGGAGAAAAAATTAAAGACAGAAAAAGAGAGGATGGTGGACTTAAATCAAAGAGTGAAAAAGAAGGCAGAGTCATGTCTGTGTGAAACAAAAAAGTAATGCTGCTGAGGACAGACACAAGAATATAGTGGCGAGTGAAAAGTAGAAAATGGGAGGATGATTTGTTTAGTAGTAAGGACTCCTAGAATGTATTCCTTTAGTGTCAGAGACAAGCAGTTTAGGAATATAAGGACAAAGTACAGCTGAGGGATTCTTTGCAAGTCTCAAGTCTACTTTACTATCAAGAGCATTTTATAAGAATGTCACAAAGTCTTTGAAAAGTAGTTTAAAGAATCTTTAAAGGACATAAAAACAAGTAGTAGCTAGTGGTGTTTTCTTTGAGTGATAATCAGAGTAGATTGCCATTTCAGGGCCCTGATTTTGTGTTCATATTAGCCTAGTTTTGTTTATGAAATACAACCCCAATTCTGAAAAAGTTGGGATGCTGTGTAAAACTTAAATAAAACAGAATGCGCTGGTTTGCAAACCCTTTTTAACCCATATTCAACTAAATAATGAACAAAGAGAGGATATTTAATGTTCAAATTGATCAACTTTTTTTGTTACATGTACCTTTATTTATAAATATAACATATTCCACAAAACTGCAATGAAAACACTTCTTTGGCTTTTCTACGTCACGTGATGGTTTGGCTTTGCACTGCTAGTAGAAACTGGCTCCCTCATGATGCAGCAGATGCTACAAGACATCACAACATCTGGAAACGCAGCCATCCCGCAATTGTGTTTTAGCTGCACAGCGAATTGCATGACATGGGGGGAGTGGCTATTGTCAGGGAGGCTGCAGTGGAGAAAAGAAAAATAGAAATCTTTATTGTATTTTTTGTGATGGGTTTGGACCCAGCTGTGTAGTATTTTTCTGAGCAATTACAACAATTACACGCATTGGATACAGTGTGCAAGGTTTCTTTGCATAATGTTTTATAGTTGGATGATGCATTAAAAAAAAGGCTTCTGAAAAAAAACGATATAGTGTGTAATACATTTTGGTGTTGTTAGTTCCCCAACAGTTACTAAGTGTTTTTAAAGGAAGGGTAATTTCACGCAGTGATAAACATGCTCCTGTCACAAATTGTTTGGAACACATTGCAGATATCAAATTCAAAATGAGTTTGTTTAAAAAAAAAAAAAAAAAGAAGGAGAAAAAACAGTTGATTTTATCAATCTGAACATACATAGTTTGTCTTTGTACTGTACTCAATTACATCTAGGTCAAAAAAGTTTTACAAATCATTGCATTCTGTTTCTATTTACATTTAACACAACATCCAGACTATTTTGGAAAAGGGGTTCTAATTTGGGTTTAGTGTGGGGTTAAGTGTTCAAAACACTATTGAGTTTGTGTTGGGTTGTTTTTAATATTTGCACATTTTGTACTGTACTGTAAATCAAGAGGATGCTGGAGGATGCTGCTAAATATAAAGGTCAGAGAGCAGTGTTAGTCCCCGCTGCTCTCTGACCCCAATAGAAAGTCCCCCGGCAGGTTAAACCTATGTCAGCCTGACTATGGGCTGATCCAGGCAGCCTGAGCCAGCCCTAATTATAAGCTTTATCAAAGAGGAAGGTCTTAAGTCTACCGTTAAAACTGGGAGTGGTGTCTGCCTCGCTGACCAAAACTGGAAGATGGTTCCAAAAAAAAGGAGCGTGATAACTGAAGGCTCTGGCTCCCATCCTACTTTTGGAAACCTTGGGAACCACAAGTAACCCTACGTTTTCATATTGCAGTGATCTTGAGGGTTGGTGGGATAGGATGGAGCCTGACCATTTCGAGCTTTGTAAGTACAGAGGATTTAAAATTCAATTCTGGATTTCACAGGGAGCCAGTGCAAAGAAGCTAAAACTGGAGAAATATGATCCCTTTTCTTGGTTCCCATTAGAACACATACAGCAGCGTTCTGCACCAGTTGGAGAGACCTAAGAGATTTGTTGAGGCAACGGATAATAGGGAGTTACAGTAATCCTCAGCCTAGAAGTAACAAATGCATGTGCTAATTTTTTGGCGTCTGTTTGGGAGAGGATATGTCTAATTTTTGCAATGTTATGCAAGTGGAAGAAAGCAGTCCTATAAGTTTGTTTATAAATGGGAGGCAAGAGATAAATCTTGATCGAATAAAACTCAGAGGTTCCTTACAGTTGTGCTGGAGGCGAAGGCAATGCCATCTAGAGAAATTATATCTTTAGAATACGAGTTTCTGAGGTGTTCGGGACGAGGAACAATAACTTAATAACTAATCAGTTTCATAGATGGATACAGTTGCATATCATCAGCATAAAAAAGGAAAGGTACAGAGTGATTTCTAATTATGTTGCCTAGAGGAAGCATATATAAAGTACAAAGGATTAGTCCAAGCACAGAACCTGAAACGTGGCACTCCAAAGCAGACCTTAGTATGCACGGAGGACTGATCATTGATGTGACTAAGATGTGACAGAAGCGATAAATAAGTCATTATTAATTTTTGCAAGTGCCGTCTCTGTACTATGATGAACTCTGAAGCCTGTCTGAAAGTCTGAATAAACTGTTGTCTTGGAGAAAGTCACAGAGTTGAAGAACAACCACTCTCTCAAGGATTTTAGAAATAAAGGGGAGATATCGGTCTATAGTTAAATAAAACCTCTAGATTGAGAGTGGGCTTCTTTAAAAGGGGTTTAATGACAGCTATTTTGAAGGACTGTGGTACATAGCCCGTTAATAAAGACACATTGATTATATGTAATAAAGAATTGTCAATTAAGGGTAAAACTTCCTTAAGTAGCCTAGTTGGGATGGGGTCTAGCAGGCATGTTGGTGGCTTGGATGCAGAAATCAAAGTAGAGAGTCGGTGAGGGTCAATGGGGGAAAAACGCTCCAAACAAGTTTTAGGCCTTGCTGCCATATCCAAGCTACCTGTTTCTGAGGCCAGGTTGGTTAAGGAGGAGAGATGATGGATTTTATTTCTAATAGTTATTATTTTATCATCATAAAAACTCATAAAGTCGTTACTGCTGAAGGCCAATGGAATACAAGGCTCATAGAGCTGTGACTCTGAGTCAGCTTAGCTACGGTTTTAAAAAGAAATCTGGGATTCTTTTTATTTTCCTCAATTAATGATGAGTAATAGTTTGCTCTCGCATGGCGGAGGGCCTTTCTATATGTTTTGAGATTTTCCTGCCAGACTAAACGGGACTCTTCCAGGTTGGTCAAACGCCAATCTTTTTAAAATTTTTGCGATGTTTGTTTCAATTTGGGGATCTGGGGGTTAAACCATGGAGCTAATTTTCTTTGTTTCATTATTATCTTCTTGAAAGGTGCAACACTCAAGAGCTGATCTCAGTGAGCCAGTAGCACTATCAACGAGACAATCACTTTGAGAATGACTTAAATTAGATAAAGCATTCTCAGTCACTGTGAGACATGGTAATGAGATCAATGCAGAAGGAATCAATTCCTTAAATTTAGCTACTGCACCGATGGGAAGGGAGGGCTGCAAGGTGACTTGGTTAGCAGTGTTTTCTTCTCCCTCCCCAGCAGTGGGGAGACGTTTTAAGAGTGGTAATCATAATCTGTGCGCTGCATCACCATGACTTGTTATGCATATGCACCAAGGGGCACAGCCTGTTCTGCGGAATCAGACATGCATGAGACGACAGACTAACAGAAAGAAGAGAAGAAGGAGATGTGGTGCATAGAAACATGTCAGCCTTAAGCTTATAATACGTGATTTAATATAGGCCTAAAAAAAATATTTTATAATATATCAAATGTAATGTAATATAGGCTTATTTTAAAAGTACAAATTCTGTTTTCTTTTTTAAATCAGGCTCCGGCCCAAAACTGTACACAACAGAGCACCATACAAATTAAAATTGTAATTACATATTATGACAAGCAATATTTAAGTGCATGCCTTATTCACACAAGTGACTGTGGCTCAGAGGTAGGGTGGGTGGTCATTTAATCAGAAAGTCAGCGGTTTGATCCCTGGCTCTTTCGGGCGACATGTTGAAGTATCCTTCGGCAAGATGCTGAACACCAAATTGTTCCTGATGCCGTGTCATCGGAGTGTGAGTGTGTGTGCATGGTTACTGAGTAGCAGGTGGCAGATTGTACGGTCGCCTCGGCCACCAGTGTGTAAATGTGTGTGTGACATGCAATGTAACAATGCAGCTTGAAAGCACTTTGAGTGATCAATAAGACTAGAAAAGCGCTATACAAGAACAGTCCATTTACCATTCACCGTTTACTATGAGCAGTCAGAGGCAGCTGCAGATTTTGTCAGTACCTACGAAGAAAAAACAGATGTCGTATGCTGTGAAATTGAATTTAACTGAATTGAATTGAATGTCCAAATAAACGTAATTGTCCTTCTTCAAACAGTTTACACACAAATTTGTTCTGCTGAATGAATGAGATCCCAGGGCAGCAAAAACATTCAAAAAAAGAAAAACCTCAGAGTGCACATAGACTTGACCAAAAAATCTGATTTTGATTCTGGCCTGGGTGATATAACAAAGCCGAGCTTGACTTTTTGCACAATGCTCGATGGGATCTTTGCTCTATGGGCTACTGATTCACATGAACTCGCCCTCTGTAGGTCAGACAGAACTCTGCCAGTCTTTGACAAAGCCAAGCTATAGATTAAGTCCGTACCTCTTCTCTGCACTGCTCAAACATGACACCAACCAAAGAAATGAAGCTGCATGTGATCACTATCATAAAGGCTCCTTTACATTCTAACATCATGCTACATTATTCAGTAGCTGATGAAGTTGCTGTGACCATGAGCTACAAAGCATCATGCTACATAGCAAGGGGCAAAATATGCAACTTGGAAATGCTGCGCACAGATATGACCCAGGTCAGTCTGAACAATAAGATAATGAGTCTCCTTGGTCTATTGAGTTTTCATAAATATTCATCGGTGGGTGAGTATACAGGTCGACGTGGGCAGCGCTCACTTTCCGTCATGTCAATCGTCAGCACAGTGCAAAACAGGCACACGATCATAAATATGCAACAATACATTAATATTCATGGTGTCTTTAAATATCATGGAATTGAGACGTATCCAAAGAACTCCCAACAGCAGCTTGAAATTGACTTGCTTGCTAATGTACTCAGTTTGGTGCTGTGGATGTATACCACCTCATAGTAAATATTAACATTTAATGCCAGTTAATGCAAGCACTGGGTGCTTTTTATTCACTCACATTAGTTGTGACATAGTAGCTCCATTTCTCTGTTAACATAAATCTAATGTCATGCAAGTTTTTTTTTTCTTGTTGTAAAAAACAATAATATTCTGGAGGGACTCACATTATACAACCAATTACAAGTTATTAATGTTTTGCAATGTCAACAGAGGTTTTCAAAACAAGCCACTACAAACAGACAGAAACTGATATATAAACATGTAAATTATATGCTTGTGCTTCTTGTCGGTCAGGACCTGAGCTTTCCTTTTTCTTGTCTTGTCTGCCATTCTGCCAACTGTGTTCTTGGTGCAAAGGCAACATTATACTTTGCCACATGAATAAATGCAATTATGTACCTAGAACAAAATAGCAAAAATAACATTTTTTAGCTGAGATACAATAAAATCTATTGCTTATTCTTGATTTGACTCCCTTTTCAGTGCCTAGTTGGAAAATTTACCCATGCTTTAGATGTCTCTCTGTTACAGCCTTATTGGCATGTAATCATCAAATGAATCATGTAATTCATCTTGGTGTATATCATTTATAGACCAAACCATGTAAATATCATGTAAATCCAATGATAAATGTTCCTCAAGGCTTACTTCCTGTTGCCAGAAGGTGGCACTATTACGAACAGTGAACATTGTCATACAGATGTGTTCAGAATTGGACCCTTCATTTTTCAGGCAGTTTCAGACAGTTTTTATGTCACATGTCTTAAGGTGTAAATGGACCACATTTGAAGTCAATTGGGAGAAATCTGTAGGAGATATACATCAAAGAAGAAAACTTTTGATTTTCATACCATTTCCTGTTGCCAGTAGGTGGCGCTGTAAGAAATGGTAAGGATTATCATGTGTTCAGGATGGGACTGTCATGGAACTTGTGACGTTTGGTGAAGATTGAACCATGTCCCTCAGAGTTATTAACTACTTCCTGTTTACTTCCTGGTTCATGGCGAGACATGGAAATGTTTGGCCCAATAAGGGCCACACGGAGTGACGAAAACTCACAATTTTAATAACTTTTGATGTCCAAATCCTTCTGAGAAGATATTTTAATTTTGAAGTCAATTGGATGAAATCTGTAGAACATAAAAAACACGACCCCTGAAAATTACCAAAAACATGCCAATATTGCAACTTCAAATCAACATGGCCAACCTCAACAGTATCGGTTCAAGAAGCTTTTTTGTTCACCTTGGGGTGTTACACAAAATACCAATTTTCTTTAATGTAGATGAAAGCAGTGGGCGGCACGGCAGTGTCGTGGTTAGCACTGTTGCCTCACAGCAAGAGGGTTCCCAGTTCGATACCGGGTTGGAACGGGGTTCTTCTATGGGGGTATGGAGTGGGTTCTCTCCGGAGTCTCCGGCTTCCTCCCACGTTCCAAAGACATGCAGGTCAGGTTGACTGGTGACTCTAAATTGCTCTTAGGTGTGATCGTGAAAGGTCTGTCTGTCTATATGCGTCGGCCCTGCGAAAGTCTGGCGACCTGTCCAGGGTGTACCCCGCCTTCCGCCTTATGACAGCTGGGATTGGCTCCAGCCCCCCTGCGATCCTTGCGAGGACAAGCGGTTACAGAAAATCAATGAATGAATAAATCGATGAAAGCAGAGGCGGGGGGCTGTTTTGCACAAATATAATAGGGAGCGCTCCTGAGCCATTTTTAAAAAAAATTTTGCCTTAAAATATCAAATTTTTCACCAGGTGCTCAGGCCCTAGTAATTCTTTGAGTTTCAAGAGGGCCTTCGCGGCTGCCCTGTGGTCAGTGCTTGAGCCCTAATAATAATTCCTTGGATGTCAATAGGGTCCTAGCACCTGTTCGGTGCTCAGGCCTTAATAATAATATAATTCCTTCAGTTTCAAGAGGGTCCTCGCACCATTCAGTGCTTGGGCCCTAAAAATAATTCCTTCAGTTTCATGAGAGTCCTTGCACCATTAAGTGCTCCGGCCCTAATAACAATTCCTTGCATTCCTAATTAAATGTAAAAAAGAACTGAGAGAAAAAAAATCCCATCGACCAGAAGAACTGTTATGTGTGTCAAAGATATGCCGTGTACACACACTCACACATGCGCGCACACACACACACACACACACACACACACACACACACACATATATATATATATATATATATAAAGTAAAACACAATTGTATCATGATTGCATCAATTGTAAACAAATAAATCACCCAGGAAGTACAGTAATAATGTGTTTTTGTGTGAGCTGTGTGTACACTTACATATCTTGCTGCTTGGCGCTGACACTATTATACACTATACACTTTCTCCAAGTATAGGTTGCATTTCAATCGGGTCAGAATCTTGAAGATTACATTTAATTTTTGTCTAAACTTTATTGAATTAAATTGAATTATTTTCTAAATTCTTTTTTTAATTGATTCAAATCATTATTTTGTCATTTTCTGTCTCTCTTTCCTTCATTCTCCCCCTCCATTAATTTCAGTCTGCCTGGTATGGAGAGCGGAGCTATCCATGGTGCTGAAACAGTAGCTCAGCAATAGTCACATCTGGAAGTATGAGCGTTGCCTTTGTGCCAAGAACACAGACCCAGGCAGAACTATAGCAGAGAGCAAAATAAAATTAAAAGCTACTCTTCCTACCCGACAAGGTTCCAGAGGGAATCCTCACAACTTCAGGAGGAAATTTAAACACAACAGGAAAATTTAACAACCTAGTCTGTCCGTGCACACCTGTGCGTAAAGCAGCAGACAGCTGCTCCTCTCTGCTCATAGACTTTACAATGACTACATAAGTTTACATTAAGGATGTAATGTAATTTGTGTGGCGCTAATTTGTAGGATATATGAACAGTTGTGTGTACATTTTTGTAGGATATCATACAAACCATTCTATGAGGATTTGTTGAACACAACAACATTATATCAAGTGCATCATGTAAAATGCTATGTTATGCCAGGTTCATTAGCATCAAGAATGCTAAGGATGCGATAGACAAACATCCCATAATATTCATAATCAGTGTCTGGGCCCTTCACTTCACCACAACTGCAGAGGAATCCAACTTTATTTGAAACAGACTTGAACCTTTATTTCTCGTTCCCTCTGTATTTTTCTATTTCTATTTTTATTCTGCTATTGTTCTGCAAAACACATCCTGTATCCATTTCAAATTACAAGCGCCCTATGATGTTGGTAGAGAGAATCCCTTCAATTTCTAAAAAAGCTTTTGTGAAATATTTGTAGGAACTTGTGGAGAGTGACCGAAAAATTTATATTAATAATGGTAATGGTAATAATACTAAAAGAGGACAAGAATAATCTGATGATATCACGCACATTGTGAAAGTGCCGCTCTGTCAGTGACATTCCACGTCTACTTATGGAGCCTAGTAATTGACCTGGAACATCTCAGGTTAAAGCATGGAGTCTCTGACCAAACGTCTGCATTTGACAAGTTGGTGGGTGAGAATGTGATGATGACTATTTAACTGTACCTCTTCTAATTATTGCGGATAGATATACACTCACCGGCCACTTTATTAGGTACACCTTGCTAGTACCGGGTTGGACCCCCTTTTGCCTTCAGAACTGCCTTAATCCTTCGTGGCATAGATTCAACAAGGTACTGGAAATAGTCCTCAGAGAGTTTGGTCCATATTGACATGATAGCATCACGCAGTTGCTGCAGATTTGTCGGCTGCACACCACATCCCAAAGGTGCTCTATTGGATTGAGATCTGGTGACTGTGGAGGCCATTTGAGTACAGTGAACTCATTGTCATGTTCAAGAAACCAGTCTGAGATGATTCGAGCTTTATGACATGGCGCGTCATCCTGCTGGAAGTAGCCATCAGAAAATGGGTACACTGTGGTCATAAAGGGATGGACATGGTCAGCAACAATACTCAGGTGGGCTGTGGTGTTGCAACGATACTCAAATGGTACTAAGGGGCCCAAAGTGTGCCAAGAAAATATCCCCCACACCATTACACCACCACCACCAGCCTGAACCGTTGATACAAGGCAGGATGGATCCATGCTTTCATGTTGTTGACGCCAAATTCTGACCCTACCATCCGAATGTCGCAGCAGAAATCAAGACTGATCAGACCGGGCAGCATTTTTCCAATCTTCTATTGTCCAATTTTGGTGAGCCTGTGCGAATTGTAGCCTCAGTTTCCTGTTCCTAGCTGACAGGAGTGGCACCCGGTGTGGTCTTCTGCTGCTGTAGCCCATCTGCCTCAAAGTTCGACGTGTTGTGCGTTCAGAGATGCTACCTCGGTTGTAACGAGTGGTTATTTGAGTTACTGTTGCCTTTCTATCAGCTCGAACCAGTCTGGCCATTCTCCTCTGACCTCTGGCATCAGCAAGGCATTTTCGCCCACAGAACTGCCGCTCACTGGATATTTTCTCTTTTTCGGACCATTCTCTGTAAACCCTAGAGATGGTTGTGCGTGAAAATCCCAGTAGATCAGCAGTTTCTGAAATACTCAGACCAGCCCGTCTGGCACCAACAACCATTCCACGTTCAAAGTCACTTAAATCACCTTTCTTCCCCATTCTGATGCTCGGTTTGAACTGCAGCAGATCGTCCTGACCATGTCTACATGCCTAAATGCATTGAGTTGCTGCCATGTGATTGGCTAATTAGAAATTTGCGTTCACGAGCAGTTGGACAGGTGTGCCTAATAAAGTGGTTGGTGA
This sequence comes from Plectropomus leopardus, assembly GCF_026936395.1. NCBI lineage: Eukaryota > Metazoa > Chordata > Actinopteri > Perciformes > Serranidae > Plectropomus > Plectropomus leopardus. The sequence continues at coordinate 2,345,400 of NC_142180.1, forward strand.
GTGTATAATATTTCTCTCTTTTGGTGGAGAACATATTGTATCTATTGGACAAAATAGAGGAAGTATAGGAAGGAATAGGAATAGGAAGTATATTCATAAGTTTAGCTGTATAGTGGGCTCTACTTGCAGTGTAAATTAGGCCTGAACAGCACTGACTCTTCCTCTACAGGCTGTAAACTAGCACAGAGTAATACAGTTCAGACAGGAGGCACCAGGTTATGAATTGGCTATTTGTGGGCCAAAATAAATCCCCCATTTCTCTATCCGGTTCTCTCCCTTCACTTCTCTTCCCTCCACCGTCAGCTTCCCCTGCTCACACAGCTTTAACTCCTCGCTGCCTTCCCTCCACTCCTCGACAGTATTTCCAGCCTCTCCCTCGCTTTCTCCATCAGTCAGGGATGTAATTACCTGCCTCTTTGGCTTCAGCATTTCCTTCTTTTCAGAAGGTTTGGCTTTGAATGAACAGGAGAAAGAAGAGAAACTTTTGAAGATGAATAAGTGATGGAGACCTTATTGGGTTTTGTGGAACAGAGACAAACAGCAGTGAGTGTAATGAGTGACGTATGTCAGGCTGACAGTCATATTAGTCTCGGCTGTGGTCATTATAGACACACAGACCAATGATGGGGGGATTAATGCCCTGCATACGTATTCACACCCTCTTCTCCTCTTGAACTCAGCTGTGTGTTCACTTGAAGCAACAATGTGGGTTGTTTGGGAGGTCGCATATTAAAATAAACACACCCTTTCAGCCACCATGACAGCTCATGAAGTCTCAATCGGTGGGTTTTCATTAATCCTCAAATTGCACAAATTGAAACAATGAATATAAAATACTCCTAATGGAAACATCTTTATCGCAAAAAAGTTTGGTAATTCTTTCTATAAAGACCACATCTATAATGGATTATGAAGCCATTTATAATCCATTCATATTGCTTTATTAATACACTCATAGCCACACACATAATACTTACTGATGCACTATATCAACAGTCATAAAACATCATAGATGTGAATTATAATGATTTATAAGTGGCAAGGGTCTTATGGATGCTCTTGACTAGTTATACTCTAGAGGTTGACTGATGGGGCTTATAATGCATCATAAATACCTATACTCACTTATTCACACATCAACAATCAACTGTTATGTATAAGGGGCTCACCTTTCCATTATCGCTCCATAACATGCTTATGTGGCCTTGGATTGGAAATAATGATGGCTAGTGTGGTGACTGCAATAGAAATAAACCTGCTAATGTTTTAAACATCAAAAACCATGCTTCTTGGAATGTTACCAACAGAGGAGAAGTCGCAGCAGATCATCACTCAGTGGAAACACAGTCATCTCGCAATTTATCTATCGTTCAGGTTTGTGCAAATCAACTTTCAATCAATGCTTAATTTTAATGTACAGATACAGTTGCTCTGCTTAAAAGAGTCACATTGCACATGTTAAAAGTTTGGCTCAGGCATGAAACTGTTATTAAAGTAGTATTAAAAGTCAGTTATGACAATAGGTTTCTGATATGAATACTATTTGTGAAGTGTGTAACTGCTTTTTGGCGCCATTCTCTCATAAGGCACTCCTAGTTTACAAGTTGTAACTCATGACTTTATAAATGGTTAATAAATAAGGAAGCCCTTTAAAGGTTAACTGGTCAAACAGTCCATTGGAGGGATTGTCTCTCTGAGCTGATAAAAGTCTACAGCCACACGAGGTGTTCTTTGAGGCTGTGCTTAGCACATGGATATAAAGGTATGTAGTACGAACTGCCAGTCTAACGTACTGTTAGTGGCAGTAATACTCAATTTACGGCTGATGGGCAAAATCTGGCTTACAATAGGGGACCCACCAGCCATTTTCTTATTCACATTGAAAATAAATGGTTTCAGTGTAAGATGATATAGGATGCCAGAGAGAATTTAAAAACTGTAAAAATAGAGTTTTTTTTATTTTTATTTATGCCAGAAAAGAACAGTGGTCCAGGGAAAATGTCTCAAATGTCTGAAGTCCTAGCAATGCCTCTGCATACGCCTGACCTGTGTGGGGCTGTTCTGTGAATTTGTTTAAAATTATAAATACGCTTAATGTTTGTCAGTTACTGGGCTGCTGGCACCCTGGTGTTTTTTAATTGTTTTGTAAAGTGCCCCCCAGGCAAAGCAAAATAAGTATTCCTGACTTAGAGTATTGCAAAAAAAAAAAAGAAAAAGAAAAAAAATGTCTGCTACAAACTATAAAACACATCTTTCCAGTAAGCCACCACCAAAAGAGACTACTGACAGGACACCTCAATCAGAAACAATGTCAATTTATACTCTTCGACATTATGCATTTTTGATCCTTAAAGCTCTTATATTTGTTTTAAAAAAACAGACAAACAAACAAAAAACCTCCCAGAACCTTGAAAAACCTTTTTTTTTTTTTTTTATATTAATATCTTGCCATGCCAGGAAAAACAAATAACAACAACAACAACAAAAGATCAGTATCAAGTAGTAACATGAAAAGTTTCTTGTGATAACAAGATATTTTCATGTTATAGGAAAGACATTTTCACATAATTACATATTATAAATTCATTACTTGTCTTGATATAACAAGATACTTTTTATCTTGTTTATACAAACATTTCATTGTATAACCTGATCATGTAATGTCTTCTTTAGATACTCGTGTTTAAAGGAGGGGACAGTGTGCGGAGGAATAACGCTCATTAACATGATTTGATCAAGTTTTACTTCATGCTGAGGGTGAGGCTTGGCAAAACTTTGCCTTTATTAAGTGTGGTGGATGCCCTACACTAAAAAAAAATTTGATAATTCTCTGTCAAAATAAATAGGGAGATTTTTGTAGAAAGAGTTGTTTTCATGTTTTCTTTCCCAAGTAATCAAATATTGTTGCTTTTGTAGTGATTTTGGGAAACCATGATTTTGTTGACATAGTGGTAGCGGCATCCCAGAATGTGAGTAGTAGAATACCTAGAGAGTAATATGTACACGGTGAAGTCCATTGCAAAGCTGCAACATGTGTTGACTTGGAATAAGAACATGTTGGCTGTTTCAAGGCTCCTCCTCAGGCAGATTTTTCCAGAGAATCTGTTCAGAAATTGAATTCAGAAAACGTTCTGCAAGAAACATTTCTTGTTATATTGTGTTACGTTTGCATCATTTCAATGTGGAAAAAACGTGTACTCTTGTTTAATCTTCGTTCCGATGAATACTAAAATAAACTACATGAGCTGCCTTTGTTCTCACATGAAAGTTTATGACAACACAAATCAGATCCAAAAAGCTCTTAGTAGAGAACATACATGGACAAAGACATACCAAAAACTTAAAGAAACAGAACAATGATTCAGCCTTTTTAAGTGTAATTCACATGTCACACACCCATATCTAACACTGGAGTCAAAACATCTACAAGGTCTTGTCCTCACAGTCTTCTTAACCTTCTGACACCCTTGAGCCTCCTCACATACCTGCATACAGACAGTTAGGGACTCTGAGGTTATTATACATGAAGACATTCAAATACTTTCATTTTGAATCATTTTCCATGACAGATGTGCTAACAATTAAATATCTTGTTTTAACATGAAAGTACCTTGTTAAAATGTGAAAAATTTCCTTTCGTAACAAGAAAATTTCCATGTTATTACCTGATACTGATCCTTTTTTTCCCTTTTTTTTGGTCCTTTCATAATTTTTTTTTTGCATGACGTCATCGTGATGTAGAGTAATACAGGAGCACCAGCGGGAAACACACTAATCTGCAGCGGGCCACAAAACAACACTGAAACAAACCTGAGAGTTAGAGAAGCAGCAGTGATGCTGTGCCACGTGGCTGATGTGGAGCTCTCTGCTGTGATAAAAGAGTCAGCGAGGGCATATAAAGATAAATGAAAATCACCTCAAGGACCTGTGGTTGAACCTATAGGAGCTACTGTATATAATACTCCCATTAACTGTAGCTCTCAGCCCACACACTGATGACAGTGTTAGCAGAAGTATTATCCAGCAACGCTGCTAACCTGCCCAACAAGGAAATGGATTATAAAGCTTTCCACCAAGATATGAAGAATCTGTCCAACTGGTGAACCTATTAATGACAAAACTCATTCCTCTCTATCACCTACAGTATACACAAAGGTTTTATAGGACGAGGTATAATGATGCATCGAGTGTTATGTTTATCGCCTACACAAACTAAATTAGCATCTCTGCAGACAACTTGTATCTGAATCTAAATGAAGCATTATGTTGAGTGGAAGTAGTCCAGCTGACCTTTTAGAAACTTCTTTAATGCAGAACTAGTGATGCACCACAGAAAACAATGGGCCTCATGCAAGAAACAATATATGAACATATTTTCTCTCATTTTTCCTCATGTCCAGGATTGTTCTTATTTTGTTTGTGTCCCTTGATTTTTGGGATTCAAGTTTTCTTATTTTTGCTTTTCTCTTAGGTAAGAGAAAGTTCTGGGTGGTTGAGAGCATTGTTGTCCAACCCAAGGAAAAGTTTTATATTTGAGGAACATTTAAAATATGCATTAATATTATTTAATCAAATTTAGTTAATGTGTTAGAGAAATTATAATGACTGGATTTCTAAATTCCAGTGCTAAAGACATATTTCTATACTTGATGCATTGACCCCTATTCCTGTGATTTCAGTTACTGTGCATCCCTTTGCTGACCAGAGCTGGAATGTAACTAAGTACATTTACTCAAGTACAGTACTTAAGTACAAATTTTAGGTTACTTTTCTATTACTTAAGTATCTTAATCTCATGCCACTTTCCACTTCTACTCCATGACACTTCAGAGGAAAATTCTGCTTTCTACTCCACTACAATTATTAGATAACTACTTTACAAATAAAGCCTTTTGCACACAAACCAAAAAATATGGAAATATAGTATAGCAGAAACAATCAGTTGATTAATTAAAAAATGTATTGACAACTATTTCCTTCATCGTATCAGACATTTTCCATGCATAAAGAAAATTATGGTTCTAGCTTCTCATATACTGTATGCTTGACAACATGTCATTTTTTCTTCTAATTATGTAAATAATTTTGATTCATTGAATTTATTTAAACCTTTGTGCATTTGTACATTTACATTTAGTACAGTACATTTCCCTTAAATAAACTTTTCTTTAAGTTTATTTAACAGTAGGCCTAGATCAGCGTCACTACTTCAGGAGTTTTCTTTCTTCTTCCAGCCTTTTTTAGCGTCATTTCTCCAGTCTCGGCCATGTGCCAGAGTCTTTGCATACAGCACAACACCTGTCCTTTTAATTTATTTAGAGGGTGTTACCTGTGCTAATGGGAGACGTATGATCACGTGGGAGTCATCATTGGGCATACCTGGTCAGAGCAGATTTGGATGGTTAAGAGCATTTTGTGCCTCTAGAGTTGATTTTTCTGGTAGCAGAAATTATAAGAGAAAATTAAGAGAGAGTTGCTGCATCAGGCCCAGTGTGTACTATGTATCCTTATTTCACTGCTGTTCATTTGATGATGCAGTGTGTCTATGACTTCTTTAGTCATTGCACATGTAATAAGTCAATTATATTAAGTCTTAGGGATTTAATTACTGCTAGAACTCATGGCTGGACCAGCTATTAACAGGTAATATATAGGGAAAAATGCCTTCACCTGTCAGTCATCAAGACAGGGAGGAAAGCCCTACCGGAAAACCCGGATGAGTCTGACACTTCACAGTCAACACATTCCCCACAGAGTTCCTCTGTCTGCTGTGTGAGCTGGCTAGCTTGGCCAGGTGTGCTGTGGTCCTCCCCTTGTGTCAACAAGTGCTGATTAATTTCCTATTATTGATTCCTTCGTGTTTAAACATTTAAATGTATTGAACCTTTGCAACCTTTTGAGTTTTGATACTTTTTGCTTAATTTGGCATCAGTTTTTATTTGACTCAATAATAGTCCAGCAGCAACCTCAGAGACTGAAAATGAAGCCAACAGAGGAGTTCCGAAAGCCTGCAGTTCTTCTAAAGGCCACTTGAGGTTGGTCCCAAAACAAAGTCAATCCCAAGCCCCCCCATGCTGAAATGCCCAACTTTAGAGCAGAAACAAACATGTTTACAGCCTGTCGCTAAAAACAGCTTTTGGTCTTTGTGGCTAATGTTAACATTCATTACAACTGTACAGGGTTGTTTTTTGTTTTTTTTTAATCACCAGTTTACATTTTATTCAGGCCCAAAGTTACACATATTTAAGGGCCGAACTGCTTGAGTGACAGGCTGTCTGATTACAATGTCCTTTGCTTCCAGTCAGATTCACCCCTTGCTCCACCACAGCTCCCCTCACCCTCTCATCTAAATATGGTCACTTCTGGCTCCAAAAAAAACAAGATGGTGACAATCTATAGTGCATGCAAATTTTACAGCTAGTGCTTCCTGCCCTACGAAACTTCACTTCAATGCGTTATCAGTCATCACATGTTAACATTACTAATAATAAAGTATTCATTTTAATGTACTGATTCAGCATCCAGTGGAATGTTACAAAAATGTACCTGACCAACAATCAGTTTTTCTTTAAAGGTCAAGTACCTGACATTCCAGTTACCTCAGCAGCCTTCGCTGCATTCATGTAGTTTTGAAAAAAAAATCTTAATAATCGATTTCCTGATCATAGTTCATGGCTCACCTGATCTGTATCTTTGCTCTTTATTTTCAACATGCTGTTTAAATGCTCTGAGCAATTAAATACAGCACATCTTCCTTGTAGCTTCCATGATGTTTCCACATAACAACTTAAAGCTCTCTGAGCACTCCAAAGTAAGACAAATGACCAGCCGCTCCCACGTATAAGGGGCTTGCCTCTCCGTTATTGCTTGTATAACACGCCTACGTGGCCTTGAATTGGAAATAATGAGAGCTAGTGCGGTGGCAGCAACAGAAATCACCATGTTCTTTGAATCTTATCACCTGAGGAGAAGTTGCAAAACATCACTCACAGTCATCTCAAAATTGTGTTTTATCAACATTTTGAAAAAATTGCTACAGTTTTGTGCAAATCTGTAATGGAAACCTGTCTAGTGCAACTTGGATTTTTTGTATAGGCAAACAACCGCATAGCGGTAATTGTAATTTGGTTTTTTTGTATTGTATTTTTCACATATATTAAATTATTTCGGATTTTGTGCAAATGTCAATTTTATATTCATATTTCTTAGCTTTTGCAGTACTTGTTTATCATTATGCACCATAATACCAAGGCAAATTTCGTACATGAAACCATACTTTGCAATAAACCTTTTTCTGATTCTGATTCGAAAAAAACAAAAGAGAGGAAAACAGAAAAAAAGAAAGGAAAAAATACAAAGACAGAGACGAAGGAAAGAAAAGATTAAAGTGAATTGGAGTGAATAAAACTGGGTGGTGTGGGGGCCAATGTCTGCAAATAGACCCAACAGAGACGAAATAAAAGAGCCCCACCATCACTTCTGCAGCGGAGCGGCACAGTCCGCAAATTCCCTTATAGATATTTTATGGAGCGGAAAACATTCAATGCACCCTCACTGGTTCTGGTCCGAACTCAGATGGAGAAAAGGGCAAAAGAAAGGAGAGGAGAGGAGGAGTAAGGAGAGGGTGAAGCGGGCTGCAGAATTTTAACGAGAGGCAGCAGACATCAGCTCTGTCAACTCAAAAAACAAATATACTGTAAAATATATACGACTGCTGTTCTGTCTCTATACTGTCAGTGAATGTTTTTGGTGAAGTGAAGCTCGATGAGGTCACTCAGATGCTGTGCAGAGTGCAATGGTAGGCCAACAAAAGTCATTCAAGACATGACTTGTCAAAGTGAAAATGAGCAAGGGTGTTTATAAATGGAGGTGTTTTTGGTATGTTTACTGCTTAAAATGTGAGGTTTGTGTCATGGTTTGCCACATAAATCACTGCACAAAAGCATCCTCGCCAGAAAAACAGCATCAGTTGTTACGGACAATGAATGAATGAATGAATGAATAGTTATCTGAGGTGAGTGCTCTAAAATTATAACAATTCTTTAACATAATTCAAACATAATTATGTAATTAGTTTTTCCTGCTTTTTTCATTTTTCCTTACACATTTCCCCCTATAGCTTTTTAAAAATTATTTTCTAAATCTAGCAATTTCTTGCAAGAAAATTGCATTACTGTTCTCGGGGCTCAAAGGTTCGAATACTTCAAATACTAAAAGGCATCTGAAAGCAGCACAAGAAAAGTAATGTCACTCCAGGTTTCTGTGTGATAAACAACCTATGCTTTCTGCGTGTGTGAGGATCATTTTGTTGGTGTGTCCGTGCAACATTATGGACAGGCTGGAGAACAGGTAAACAGTAGACAACAGCATGGACAGAGGTCTGTAAAAAACTTTACAGTGGTTCCTTTTCTTTATATATCTCTTACTCTTACTTATTCAAGTCTCTCTTTCAAACTCTGTGCAGATGTTTTTAGATCTGTGTTTTAGCTGCTTAGGAGGAGACAGATGGTAAATTGTGTCGTTACGCCATTACATCTTGCCGGTTAGGAAGCAGACATTCGTGCATTCACCCTGGTGTTAGTTCCATCAATGCCGATCGGAGCTTGAGGCAATAAAAATCTGTATCTTCTACAGAGTAATTTGACCTGGCTGTGAATGCCGACTGTACACATGCTCATTGGTTTTAATGTTTTGTTTTTTTTTTTTTTGCTTAGTTTTATTTTTTTTTTTTCTCACCCAAACCACAACATTTTGCTCCTTCATATATTTTTGTTATTTGTAAAGTGTTTAAAGGTACTCAAAACAGTCTTGTTGTCCTGATAGTGTCATTGAAAAATGCTATGCTAAAATGTTATTTTAGAAGGGAGTGATAACATTCAGGTGTTGGGGTCAGAGGACCTGCTGCAGTGAAGTGATGAGTCTTGAACACTCGAGCCAAAAACTGAATGAGGACAGAGGGTGGGCAGAAGGAAGAGGAGATGGAGTAAAAAGGGTACTTAGTGCAATGATCAAACATCATTTTATGCAGTTATACCAGTCAGTACTGACTAACAGTTAGTCACTAAAATGAAATAAAATTTTTCTTGATTCCTCTGTAATGTACTACTGTGGTGCTTTTACTCTTTATTTGTAGTATTTTCATGTCCATCAGGAATCGAGTGCATCTGTCTGCTACACTGTGTGTGTGTTCAGTTGATGAGTAATATGGCTTTTAATTATACACTCCTGCTATAATAAGAACTGCAAAGGAACCCATCTGAAAACAACAAAACCAACAAACTCAGAGATCCAGGTTTCCAACTAAATATTGAAAACACACACAAAGGACACATTGTTCATTCTGACCCATTTTCAAGTTTGATCTAATTGCGTTTGGACCGTATGTTTGCGGTTATGGTAAAAATGCATGACTCTGACTGTCTTACAATGAGATACCAAACTTTGTCAAAACACTTAAAGGTCCAATGTGCAGGATTTAGGGATGTAATATATGTTCTAATGACTGAAAATAGGAATCCTTACCTCAGAATTAACTGTTTATTTCAGAGCAGATTCTTAGAGATTGCCATGTTTCTACAGTAGCCCAGAATAGACAAACCAAACACTGGCTCTAGATGGAGACATTCTTGTTTTCAGGTAGGCTACCATAGTGAGAGGACCTCCCGTGACAGGCAGCATCAGAAAACTGTTTTATTTAGTGTTTTTACTGGTTTTAATCACCTGGTCCATTTGTTTTGGAGAAGAGACCTCTGCAGATAATTCGACTCCTGGTAGAAGTGGAAGAAGTTTAAGATGTTTGTAATCTGTACTCCTTACTCAAATAATCTCCCTAAATCAGTGGTCAGCAACATCTGGCCCGCAGGCCAACATTGGCCCTCCAGCAATAATATGTAATAATATATATATATATATATATATATATATATATATATATATATATATATATATATATAAAACATCGGACTGACAGTCCCACAAATAGGCTGTAATGTTGTGTATAATAGAGAATCTACCCCCGTCTGAAGAATGCTGATTATACTTTTATCCATGTTGAGAGAGTGAATGACAGCGACAGACACGGCGGGCTGCACTGTAGTAGACAGCGCCTGGTGCTCAAATAGCGACATGCGATGTGTGGTATGAAAAAAATAGCAGCAGTTCAGTAAATCTTTCAAACGTATTTTACTTATGTGGCTGTGGGCCACGGCGCCACACGTGAACAGGAACAAAGGTTATTTTGTTTACTTTTATGAAAAACAGACACCAAAATCAGCGCAAAAAAAGCAGAATCTGACGTAAATGACACAATGATGCAACTATCTGATGAATAGCCCATTACTGTAAAAATACACACTACATAGATTATCCTGAGTTATGCGCTAGCTGGGGAAAAGTAATTGGCCTGACTGAGACATTGATAATAACTCTGTGAACAGCATTCAAAAGCGCGTCTATGCGTCGAGTAGCAGACCTCACAGAAAAGGGCACCTGTTTCATGGAGGCAATGATACCATCCATTGACTTGCCATCAAATATTATATTCTTTGCACGTAGCGGCAGCTGCACTGCAGATAAGACACACCAGCTTTGCATTCATGAAACCTATTAGGATGAACCCATACTTGTCTTTCCAGTCTTCAATGAATATCCTATTTTCACTGTCAGCTTTCCTCTTCAGACTTTTTGATTGTGACATTTTCTCTTGCTATAGCAGGCTAAATGTTTAGCTAACTTCACTCTGCACACAGCCGTGTATCGAACCGCCAGCACCCAAACAATTAAAAAAAAGGCCACGTTGTACGTGAGGGGTTGGGTCACCAAAAGCAAGAAATAATTCTGAGAGTAGACCTATATCAAATAATTAATAGAAAATAAGTTAGGCTCCTACATGGTCAGTCCAAGTGGTAATGTTTTGTGTGTAAAAAAGGAGCTGTCATTTTCAAAGTTGAAATGATAGGCTACATGTTTAATAATCACAATATGAAAAGGGGAAATAAAACCGAGCTCATTAAGAGCATTTCATGACTCAATTCTATATAGGAAATTCACAATTTAATTTCATAATGGTCCTATCTATGTCCTCTGTTATTTCATGAGTTAAGTTTTATCCATTCTCTGCAGATCCCACACGTGTCCTATAAGGCGGTCTGTCGCAAATTTCAGTTGCATACTTGTAAGCTTACTTGCCGATTCCTGCCCTCCATTTACCCACTGTTCCTTTAAATATGAAATGGAGATCTGCTAATAGCCAATGCAAGCTGCACATATGTGACCCACCACCAGAAAACCAGCTATAAGTCTGCCTGGCACAAGTTGTGTAAACAAAGAAAAATCGACTTTTTAAAATTTTTTTTATTTTCATTTTTTTGCACAGTGTGCAAGTTGAAATCACGAAGAAGCCATTCCATGCTTCACATGAGAGTATTGGGGACCTTAAATCCATAACTTTGTATTTGAAAATCTGGTTCCTAGTTGGGGGTCTGGTGATACCAGAGTAAATTAGCATACTGGATTTCTTTGGCTTTTTATATGCTTTTGTTCCCTTTTTTGACCATTCAACTGCACGGGGAACCACATGGCTACTTAAGCGGCCACTCCTGCATTTAAAGTAGGCTCGTAACTGTTACTGCTACTTCTGGAAGCTGTGTGTCTTTTCACCATTAAGTGAAGATGGAGCAGGCAAAACTCATTGCAGAAGAGCTAAATCGGGGCTATTACAGCGCAAATCTTTGGCAGCACTTCCTTAAGAAGCCAGATGCTTCTGGTCATGTCGATGCCGATCTCACAGCTGATTCTGAGCCTGAACTAGAAGATGAAACTGAATAAACCAGAGCAGAGCAAAATGCTACGGAAGAAGAGAGGAGAATTCTCTCCTCGGGATACAGTTGTGTACCCACAAACTTTCTTCAGAGCTTATGTACAACATACAGATGGATTCCTTAACGGCTGTAGGAGAGTGGCAGGACATGAGAATAAATGGACACTTTGAGGCGAACAGGCGTACAGTAGTTACTTCTGAGATGACATTATTCACAAAGAAGCCTGCGACTAACAGAAAGCATCCCCAAACTTGTTATCTGATTGAAGGCAATGAAATCTGCAGGAATACTGTTCATTTTCTTATGGGGTGAATTTTCATTAACGTCCAAGTTATCTGCAATACGTTAGTGTTCATTTGAAGTCACATACAGGGATTACAAACTGTTTTTCATGCTAGAAGCTATCATTAAATAATCAACTGTGAGTTTCATTAATGTCCAAGTTATCTACGTAGCTAGCTAGCTCAGTATTGTCGTTTTGAAATGCAGTGGTATGCACATCAAAACTGTGAGCATTTGCTATTAATTTGAATAACACACCAACCTGATAATCTGCTTGAATAATGTGTGAATGACACACCCATGGGTACATGAATAAAGTACATGCTAACATTATCAACTCAAGCCTATGGCTTTTTACACTGTATAAATTAACAGAGCGGCTAGCGGAGCTGTCCTCTACTCTTATGAAGCCAGGATGAATCATACACAAGACTTACATTGCCATTGTTCAGGGGTAGTAAATAAAATAAAAGCGCCATTTCCACTGTGGGAAAAGCATTTCGCTTTCAAATATCAACAGGAGGTCTTGTCTCTGCGATGCATAGTTTTATTTCTGGTGAGGTGATGTTCTCATCGCAAGTCATCATATTTTGCATCTCTGCAGTAAATTTTGAAGTCTACATATTATGTTGTAGGTATCCTTCTGCGTCTGCTGATTATGTTCCGGGATGCTGCTGTCGTGATGTCATGATGGGATGACACAGCAGGTGGTAAAGTTTAGACAACAAAAGCACATGGCAACCAATGCCGCAACTTAAACAAACGTACATGGTGGCACAGATGGTTAGGATTAGGGGAAATAGGGCACATTGTAAGGTATAGTAAAAAGACCCCCATCACATTCAGACAGGAAGCAAACAGTGGACCCATCCACTGCCCCTCCTAACCCTTATTTTGAGTTGTTAATGGCAGCATTTCAATCTGATGCTGTCCGGCGGTACACTGCACACAGGTTCCGTCCAGCTGGCAGGTGTCCAGCTATCTTTCACCGTATAGTAACAACACGATCAGTCCTGTTTGGCTGCACCCGATTAGGGGCTTATCATGCAGACTTGAAAGGTGCCTTCTTGCATCGGGATAGTATGGTGACAGCACTGTCAAAGCGGTATTTGGCAAGTTAGGAATGAGAATTGGCTGGAGGTGCACGTCAGGCTACAGTGTTGATTTGACGCAGCAGTATAAATCTTTAGCATTTACCCTAGCTTGCTTAGTATTATTACATATAAATCCAGTCTTTATTTGTCCATTTTGTTGTCTATACATGTAGGTATTTAAAAAGTCAGAGCATGCCGAGACAATGTTTACTTTAATTGTTTTGATATTTTAAATGCTGTTCCGACTAAAAAATGTGTAAGATTACTGGTACAACTTTTTAGCTATTTACAAAAGAGAGACTGGATCAATTTCTCTCAGCTGTTATGACGGTGTGTGATAATGCCTTTTTAATCAACTTTCCCTCTCTGTGTACATGAAAGTAGTAAACTTCATTTACATTTTTTTCCCTTCCATGACTTTTGCAGTGCTTTGGATTTATTACTTTTCTTAGTAACAGGCTCAGGTAAGAAACAAGACACTGAACTTTTTTTTTCTTTTTTACAGACTCATGACTTATGGTTAAATAAATCTGGCCTGCTGGCATCTCTCTGGCCTTTGACTTTAAAATTGAGGAGACCGTGAGAGGGGACACTGATGCTGTAATTGAGGATGGCAGTGATGACAGGAAATGGCAGGCTAATCAAGTCATAAAGATGATTCCATACAAAATAAACATGGGTTACACACAGGCGGGCAGGGCGACACACAGTTTGGGTGCACAGGTGCACCACAGTGTGTATGAGCCTTTTGTCTGTGTGTGAGTGTGTGTGTGTGTGTGTGTGTGTGTGAGGCAGTGGCTGATGGTGTGATTAATACAGGCCATCAGTTACAGCTACGGTCTCGCATCGCTGAGCAGGAGAGACACTCGGCTGGTGATTCCCCCCATCCCCTCAACTCTCACACACACACACACACACACACACACACGCACACGCCAACACACCTATCCCCATTCATCATTGGAGTTGCAGGAGATCAGGGAGCTGTAAACACTGCCTTTCTTCCTTCTTTTCTTTCGACCTGCACACTCCCACTGTTCCTCTACACTATGCTACGCTGCCTCAGAGGCCATCAACTCCACTCCACCTCCATTTTTCTCTCTGTCTCTCTCTACTCTCTTCCTAAATCACTTAACTGTACTAAATCAAAAAAGTCCCTCACATCTTTACCACTTGCTTCATCCACCCTTCACATTCAGGCTGTTTGCCAGCTGAGGAGCTGGCTCGAGAGTGAGGGCTGAGTAGAGGAATGTGAGACAGTGAATCTGGATGAAACTCCTGCTTCCACTGGGTGCAACAGTGAGAAACACAAGAGACTGTATATAAATTCTCAAAGTGTTTGCACCAGGATTGTCTGGGAGGGGTCAGTAGTGCTTTTGGCTGCTGAGCTACCAGGATTTCACGCACCAAGAGGATTCTTTAAATGTTCCCAAATAAGACATTCTTAAAAAGCATAACAGCATAACATTTCAGTTTTTACACACTGTCTGCCAGCATTGGCTGTTGATCAAAATGGTCAGTATCTGCCTGTTGTCTGTCTAATAATGGACCTAACTCATCAGGCACCTAGGGCAAGCTAAACCTGGTGCCAAACTAGGGCCCTGCCAAAAAAAAAAAACAAAAACAAAAAACCTGAAACTTAAAGATCAACGATAATAAGAAATGTGTTTAATAAATCAATTTGTTTTTTGAAGTAAATAAAAAAACTTTGGCACATCCTCCTCTATAGGTGCTCTTAGGGAGATCTGCCATTGTGTCAGCTACAGTGTACCGGGTTGGAATTTGAGATATTAATACGTTCTCATCTCAAGTCGTCACATGTTGATGCCACTACCATGATGTCGCTAATATGATCGACAAATGCACATGGTGGGATTATGCTGCTTTTGGTTATGTTTAGGCAAGAAAAGCATGAAGCAACCAATGCCAGGATGTCAACAAACAAAAGCACATGCTTAGGATTAGGCAACAATGGCAGAATGGTGGGCAAAAAAGGGAAATGGTATAGTACAGAAAAAAACATCTCACTCAAACAGAAAGCAAACAATTGACTTCCACATGAAAGCCTGTGGTTTGTTCAGCCCATCAACTATCCCTCCCACCAACCTTATCAGGACCTTTGTGCTCCTTGTATTACGTCGATACTGGCACCGTTATTTTGTGACGCCGTCCATCGCTGACCATGAGGACACAACATGTTCCGTCCGTCTGCGTTCTCATCTCAGCACATTCTCATCCTTACTCGTCACATGGTGCCACTTTTTCAGTGACCTTCTGCGTCTACTTATGATTTTTTAGGCATCCTTTTGTGTCAGCTGTTTACGCTGCGGTCCTTATGCTTACACAACAGCTCATGGCAACCAATGAGGAACAACATGATGGTCGGGATTAGGCAACAAAGTCACAGATTGCTGGGTTTAGGCAAAAGAAGCACATGATCAAGTGTAGAAAAAAAAACTGAACATCCATCTGTGGGGTTTTCCTCTCTAACAAACCATCTTTGGCCAGGCATACAGATACCTGTTTGCAGAGCACGCTTGGTAACAGCCAAAAGGTACATTTGTTTTTTGGCAAACTGACAAAATAAATGTTGTTACAGCTTTTAATAATTCAAAATGAGAAGCATGCCAGCAGCTTTGATTCTGTCCTTGTGGGTACAAGGATGATGAAGTAATGGGATGTGTACCCCTTATGTTTTACGGGGACGTGATATGGTGTGCTATGGCTGAAAGCTTGCTGCTTCATGCAAGGGGAAACCTTGTTTGTACAATGTGTTGTCAACCCAGCCAAGTTGGATGGTATGAAGTGTTTATCGCTGTTGTTGTTCCAAGCAGTCACACTCAAAAGTGTAAGTGTTTAAAGTTGGCAAGAAAGGGGCAAGCTCCTCCAACTTCATCAGCCCCACATACCTGGCCAGTTGTTGTGTGAAGTGGGCATGGAATTAATTTGTTTGTTTTAGAAATGCTATAGAAATTATTGGATGCAGTGCCCACAATATTTTTTTTTATAAACTGAACTACGCAGAATTAAAATCACAGGACTGAAGATTTGATAGAAGACATCTTCCTGAACAGAGAAGACTTCTTCACTTTTATTAGTTATTAGCAAAAGTAGTGGTACTAGCATTATGATGTCAGGTACAGGTTGGCAGATAATACAGCTTTACCCTTGTTCACTATCTTTTCCTTTCTTTTTTTCTTTTTTTAATTTCCATCATATACGATTCAACTTCCTCCAGTGATCCTAGCACCTGGATACACCTTCAGACACATTTAATGTGTTATATAATAACTAATAAATAATTATTGGTAACATTGTCTTTATCAAATATATCTTGTCTGGTGGCAGAGTGTAAAAATGCATTTGAAGATTGTTGCATCTTTGCAAAATCAAACTGCACAAAAGACGTGTCCTCACACAGCACAGCCACCGGAAGAAAATGTTGCAGAACACAGATACACACGCATATGTTTTTATATTTATAATTTCATCACTTCAAGAATGATGTAGTTCTGATTGCATGTATGGGATGACTTTGTAATATTAGTATATTAAATGTTCTTAAGTATTCAAAGTAGAAGTACAAATAAATGATGGTAACAAAAAAAGCAAACAGTCAGAATTGTGAGAATTATCAAGTTTATTTCTTGGAGCATAATTGAAGAAAAACTGATTTTTTTTCTTGACAAAAATCCAGTTTCTAATTTATTTCTGATTTACGTTTATTTACATATCCTGTTTTGAAGCTTGAGCTGGTGATTGTATTATGATATAAGATACTGCTGTACTCTGTTGTAGAGATTAGCCAGGCTGTAATGACAATACAGAGAAACCAAGGTACGGTAGACCCTGAAAATCTGATAAATCAGAGCAAATTGGGCTTTTTTGGGAGAAGGAACAGAGTGGATCAGGCAGAGGGTGAATACAGGTGTTCCAGCACAGACAGTATGAGGGAAGTGTGTGTGACATCAAAGCATGTAAGTATGCTGTAGTAGGAAATCCAAACTACAAACTACAAATAAACTACAAATATGAACATGAAAATCAGCAGAGTAGGTCCTCTTTAAATAGTTATAAGGAAACGTATGGTGCTGCCAAGACAGTCCATAACTGTTTTCTGACAATTAATTAGTGTTTTTCTTGTTCTTTGCTTCATTTGACAGATACTTCTGTGACTGTCCTTCACTGATCTAACTCTGGTAAGATGATCTATCCTCTAAAGAGAGTATCACTTCGCCATCAGAGACTGTATTTGACTGTTTAATCTTAAAGAGATCTCTTAATATGAAAACAAACATGGTTTAAAGTGTTTCAGCAAACAACACGGCACTTCATTTGTTAATATGATGAAGGTGATCTACTGTATGTAACATCAGATCCAGCCTCACAACGAGCCCTCACATACATGCATAAACACCTCTGCTCGACACAAGTCATTTACAGATTTTCTGATAGGTGGTTTAAGTAGTGCACATTGCTGGTGGCCTAAAAGTTACCTTGAAAATGTTAAAACTAGACTTGAGTAAAGTAGTTGATTATTCATAACGTCATTCTAGAGAGCTATTTTGATCAATTATTTGTTTCATTCATTTTACAAGTACACATATTAAACATTATCAGTTCCAGCTTTTAAAATGGGAGTATTTTCAACATTTTTGACGTACAATATATGACAATTTACCTTTACCTTTTGAGCTGACATTTGTAACCCAAACAATGAGGTGGTTCTTGAAAACATAACTAGCAAACAAACATGTACAGACAATAGAATAATTGTTGCAGCAATATTTTGATTCACAGGAATACACACCTATAGTCTGATCCCCGGGGAAAATCCAGTCTACAGGAACTGACCTTTTATGATGAAGTCATTACAGATAAAAAGGGGTTATCTGGCTCATGTAGGATTCAATACTTTAGTGTATGATCACATAAATCTGCTGTGGCCTCAAAGTGATGCAGGTGTTAAATGACACCTTTGTAGATATGGCAGTAATTTGTTAGGCTGCGTTTCTGGATATCTGAATGGTCGGGCAAAGCTGATTTTCTGGCCTTGTTTGCATCATTAAATTGAATTTTTGTGAATGCTTTATGGTTGTTCAAATGTACAGAGTTACATGTACAATGGTTGTAGGTAATTAAGCATATTACTTTTCTTCCATAATATGCTAATGTATACTCCACTACAATTCAAGGGTGACGTATATGTTTTACTACACTACATTTAATTGATAGCTATATTACGAGTTACTTTTCAGATTGCCATCCAAAGTAGAGTTGTTTATGAATAGTTTTCAAAATATGATGCTTTCCCTAGAGCAGCTGCCCCCTCTCAAACCGGCGAGTTGGGTGCCTGAATGGCTGAACCCCTATTGCTTTTGTGCTGGTATAATATTATCATTATTATTATTATTATTATTATTATTATTATTATTATTATTATTATTATTATCATTAATCTTCTTTTGAAATGTTTTCACAGATTCCCCTGAGAAGGTACATCATAGACACATGAAATTTTCACCAATGATTGGAAATTGTTTGCAAATGCTGCCCAAGCAATGTGACCCCAATTGGCCAGATGGGGGCACTTAAATAAAGGCCCAAAAACTCAGTTTTCAAAACCCCTTACCCCTCACCCAGTAAGTTGGGTACCCAGTGTACTCCACAGAAAGCCTCCTGGACCTTTCATGTTTGCCTAACTGTTTAAAAACATAATTCTGACATCTGCTTCTACACCTTTGCTCTGATTGCTACCAGATCTGCTGTGGATCAACATTAGACCAAACTTATCAAAAACTTAAAAACACTTGTAGATATCAAATTGTGTTTTGAAGATATTGACCAATGAACTTAAAAAGCAGCATGGCTCAGCACATAGGTAAAACTCTCAACAGCTGTTGGGTACCTAAAACATTTAAATGCGAATACTGAAAGTTTTATTCAAAACAATGGTTAGGGGTGGTAAAAATGCATAAATTGGGCTTGCCGAGACAAAAATCAGATGTGATATTGTTTATCCAAACTTTAAAAAACTAAAAAAAAGATATGTTCCATAACAATGTTTCCAATTTCCAATAAAGTGCACAGGCCTTTCACAAAATCTGGCCAGTTTTAAATCTGACAGTTTGTCCAAACATCGGTGATGTAAGATTGTTATAATATCTCTATCCAATGGGTGACAGAGTTGCAAAAGAAGAGTGTGGCCTGGAGGAGATTTGGACATAAATGAATGAGCATTTGTGTATCATCAAACAAAAACCTGTTGGTGATTTTAAATGTAGGTGTTGTGAACTGTACTTTGTAGCTGCAAGCTTGTTACAAACCATGCTGGCTTGTGCCCTGTAATTGCTGCTTGCTGCTACATTTTACAAAATAATTTTGCCAGTGGAATGTAACACAAGATTTTGCAGTATAATACAACATCAACCCGTGTGGGTTGAACAAGCAGTAGGGTAAGAGTTCCACGATGGTCTCATTCACATCCTCTCTCTTTCTGTCTCTCTCTGTCTCTGTCGCTGTCTCTCTCTCTCTCTCACACACACACACACACACACACACACACACTCTTTTAAAGCTAATTAAAAATCCATTTGCTGGGTGTTAATTTCCATAACCCGGTGAGCTCTGTACAATGTGCGCCAGGCTGTCACTGAGCAGAACATTTTGCCATTCAGACAGGATTTACGAAGCTGACTCACTAAAAGGCAGCCACACATGCATGCACTGTTGATGATACTTTATTTCTGCATGTAGTGATAAGTATTTTTTTGTTTGCCCCTTCCACTTGGTCAAAGGTCAGAGTCAGTTGCAAAGCAGTTGGAATTAAAACACAAGCAGTGTGGAACTTTCACATTTACCAACATGGCCTAAATGCATCTGTTACCACCATAGACTGTATATAAAGATGGACGCCACGCCCCCACTTACCCCAGCTATGCTAAGGTTAGGTTAAAATACCCAAGATACCGGCATTGTCATCTTGCGAGGGTGATGTCATTGAGAGCTGGAGACTGTGCAGTAGCGATATCAACGTGGGGGAATTCCTGCCAAAAAACGCCCATTTAACCAATCGCGAGCAGATCCATTGAATACAAGTGCACAGTTTAGCTGTCACGACTGTCAGTCATGGCAGAAAACCCTCTTTTGTATAATTTGGTAACACATTAAAATGGAACTCATCATAAAAACAAGCCTTTGAACAAACATCAGGGTGATGAGATCTACCTTTAGAGACAGAAACCATCTTTGGGAAAAATGTATTTGCTGCATACTTTGAGTTTTTAGTTTAGCGATCACTTTCCACTTTTTTCTTCGTCACTCTAACACGGTACAAAATTTGAAGTCATGTTAAAGAAGAAATCTTATTCGCTTCTTAGCTCCACATTGTCCTCTTTTTCCACAGTCCAAGCAGGCCCCCAGGAAGTGCGACACCCTCTGAAGCAAAATTTACATAGTGGTTGAAAGTGGAACTACAGCATCACGTGATGCACACTGGCCCAGAAAGACTTTTCCCCATTTGTTAACATTGGGAAAGAGACTTCCTTAAATCACTGGGTAATTATTTTTGAGACGTAGACTTTTCATAACGCATTTTTTAATAGCCATTATTTAAAACATTAAGTCCTAAAGACATAAAATGTGCTATTTTCCGAATCAAGATTTGGAATTCGGTATTTCTCTAGACATAAAATGAACGCGCATAGGACCCATGGGACTCTACCACATGAACGCGCATATAACTCTCTGGCTCTATCCAGGTTTATAATAGATCCATGAGTCCAAGACAAGTGTAGCTAAATATGCAAATATAAACTGTTTAACTGACTGAAGAATAAAACAGGAGGCAACGAGTACTAGCCAATCACAGCACAGTACCACTGCCCTCCTACCCAATCATAGCACAGTAATACAGACTTCTAGTCAATCACAGACTAGTAAGGCGGGAGCAGACGGAACATGCCCGCGTTAAGGAAAGAAACAGTCTTGTAGTCACAGTCATTCTCTTGTAGAAAAGGGGGACAAAGTGCATTTGAGCAAAGATAGAGTGCCTCTTTGACATGGCCTCCCATGTGTACCATATGGTTCAATTTAAGATTGCTAGCTTCAAAATTCATATGTGTAAGTAATCATGTATTTTTGAACCAGGCAATCTTCAGCTAAATCATATGGTTAGCTTGTAGGCTTATAGCAAACATCCCTGTGGCTAACTTAGCTTGCAAATAGCCTGTTTGGTATGGGGACAGTGGTTAGCTAGCTAGCTAGCTAGAGCATATAGCATACTCACTGTAGATTTCAAGGGCTGTACATTGACACACTCAAGCTGTGTCCCAATTCAGGGTCTGCATCCTTCGGAGGCTGCATTCGAAGGCCAATTACGTCCTGGCGCTCTTGTGAAAGGCTGTCCCATTTGGTCACAATTCGAAGGCTCCTCCTTTCGCAGCCCATAAATGCGGCCTTCTTTTCCCTCTTTTTGGAGAACACAACGCTACTATTCTTTGCGGCCTTCCATTTCCCAAGATTTCTTGCGCCTGCGATCTTCAAAAATAATGGCGGCACAGAGCGGAGATCGGAGCGTTGATTTAACTTAATGTGGGTTTTTACTCATTTGAAAATCAAACACCAGATATGTTAAACTTAGAGGGACATTAAAATCTCATAATTTCATTCATAATACGTGACGTTAGTAATGCTAACACATAGCCACCTAGCAGCCCCGCTGTGCTGCCCGCAGCAGCGGAGTGCTCCGCCCGCTGACGGAGGCTCTACTGCGCGAAAAATCAGCTTCCGACGCGGACAGAGGCACTTGTCCTCCTCCAGCAAAATTTAAATAAAAAGTAAATTTTTAAAAATAAAATAATTTCTTTGCTTTAGTGTCCCCTCTCTCTCTCTCTCTCTCTCTCTTTTTCTCTTCCTCCCTCTCCCCCTCTCCCGGCCTCTCTCTCTTTTTCTCTCCCTCTCCCTCTCTCTCTCTCTGGCGAGCCTTGACGGCAGGAATCCACTGTCGTGGGGGTAAGGGCGGGGACATCTGGTGACGCAACCAGGAAATCCCCCGAAGGCTAGACTGTCCCAATTAACAACCGTTAATGCGGCCTTCGGAAGTGCCTCCGAAGGAGTCGCCTCCGAAGGCCGCGTAGGCTGCGTCCTCCGAAGGATGCAGACCCTGAATTGGGACACAGCTTCAGTCTCATTCAGACTTCAGTCTTTTTTAAATTATTCTAGTGTGTGGTAGGCATTAATCACTTATGACGCTGCATACATTCGTATAAATGCATAAAACTGATTACACTTTACTTAGCACCTACAATGAAACATTATGATGAAACATAAATTATTAGAAATGCATCAATATGTACCTCATTTTACTATGAGTCCTTACTACAGTTAATTTTTGATTTGTGAATAAGTGAGTATAGATATTTAGTTATAATACATTACAAGCCCCAGCATTTAACCTCCAGTTTATAACAAGTCAAGAGCATCCATAAGACCCTTGCCACTTATAAATCATTACAAGTCAAATTTATAATAGTTTATGACTATTGATATAGTGCATCAGTAAGCATTATGTGTGTTTGAGTGTATTCATGAAGCATTATAAATTCTTTATAATTCACTATGAATGCAGGTCATAATGCATTATAGATGTGGTCTTCATAGAAAATGTTAGCTTCATTTTTATTGCTGTTATGTTATTTATTAATCCTTGTATCTGCTTCCTTATTTATTTACTCTTTTATCTATTGGTTTTATCCTGCTTCTGGTGTTTCTTCACTTATGGTAGCATTTTCTCAATTCCCGGTTTTAATGAGTACTTTTTTTTTGTTTTTATTTACATGCTTGTGCACGTGTGTGTGCGTGTGGGTGTGGGTGTGGGTGTGTTTTGGAGGGTGGGGGTAGATTTTGGGTTTATTGTATGAAGCATTTTGTGTTACAGTTCATCTGAATGAAAAGTGATATACAAATAAAGTCTGATTGATTGATTGATTGATTGATTGAAAAGTGAGAATAACAGTAAAAGAATCAAAGTTCTTACTGATATGTGCATTGATCGCAGATGGCAACCACTTCTCTCAATATTCCTAATAATTGTGGACCAGCAATGCTATTTTAATGGTTACATTGTTCGACAAGTAGATGACTAACTGGGTAAAATATGCAAACTCTAAAAAAGAGGTAAATTAAGGATAAAAACAGAAAGTAAAATGAATAAATATATAAAAACAATAAAATGATAAAGACAGTAGTTAAACTGTTAACCAGACTACAATATATAAATAACAAATAAATAAATATAATTCAATTAAAAACTTTTATCTGAACTCAACATTAAGTTTTATATAAACCCAACAGGAAACCAAAATCCTGAAACTAAAGTGCTCCCTCAGAAGTGCATGCCAATCAAAATTTCCTCAACTTGAAATACTTTCATCATGTTTAGATCTTTGAGAGACCTGATTTACTTGCAAAAACTTAGACAAACTCACATACACAGGCAGGCTTTTTGTTATTTTCCTGAGTGGGGAATGAAGCTTTTCTTCTTCTTGCTAGTTTGGCTTTTCTTGGGGCCCTTTCAGTCAAGCTGGCTGCTGCGGGCTGTGAGCCATTTGACATGGCTGTAACACATTTGACTTGTGGTTTAAGGCACAGTGATGCTGTATTGGAGATGAAACTCATGAACACATTTCAAAGTTGGGAACCTTTAAGTAGCCTCAGTGCTGTGGCAAACCAAAAACATGCTCTATTGGGGGAGATAAATACTTAAATGAAAGATAAAATCCTCCAAGTACTTTTTTGAGACAGTGTCTAGACAGCTGGAGAATTACCTACCAAAGCAAATTCATTTCGGTCGATATTGTACTTTATTCAAACACAATTCGCTTCAGATAATCTATGAAAGCCTGAGCATTTACTTAAACTGTGGGCTTACATAATGTTTCATTTTGGTTGTGTTGTCAGTCAATGCAGAAAAGGCCTTTTGTTTGCTTTGAGTGTTTTTTTTGTGGTGGTGGTGGTGGTGGGGGGGGGGTTGTCTGGCTGTATTACAATGTATGAAGTCAAACTCTAATTTTTACTGAAGGGGACAAGCTTATCTTCTGTCTTGTCCAGAAATAACAAAATTACAGCAAATGTTATTTAGTCTTCATTCGGATTTTGGCACCATTTGTCTTAATGATAAGTATAAGGTTATCTTGTCATTGCTGTGTATGAGGGCCACTATAGGTTCATTTTTGTCACCACTTTTTCGTCAGTGATACTGCACACTCCATACGTATACAAGATTCTCATGTCGCTCAACTTAAAAACAGAGTGTCTTAAATAATTTTAAAACGCTAAGACTGGGTTGCACCAACAAATTAATTTAATCCAAGATTAGCTCTAATCAGGGTTAGGTAAAACTAATTTTAAAATGCAAATTTAAAATTAAGCAGATCTTTTTTGCACCATTAAACATTTATCTTAGTTTAGTAAAGCCAATAATTTTTAAACAAAATTTAAACTGAGTTTGATTAATAGGGAGAAGTGTCATATCACAGTTAAAATAATAAATAAATAAATAAATAAATAAATGAATGCATATGTAATCAGCATGCTGTTGGCACCTATAAGTATAATTGTATTTAAAATATAGGCCTCTACCAAACGGTTGAGATGGCCATTCATGGTAATGGACGAATGGAAAGAAAAAAAATACAAATTACAAATTCTTTACTGTTATAATGCTTGTGTGATTTAAGTCCATCCATCCATCCATTTTCTTCCGCTTATCCGGGGTCGGGTAAGACTTCCCTCTCCCTGGCCACTTCGTCCAGCTCTTCCCGGGGGATCCCGAGGCGTTCCCAGGCCAGCTGTGAGACATAGTCTCTCCAGCGTGTTCTCGGTCTTCCCCGGGGCCTCCTACAGGTAGGACGTGCCCTGAACACCTCACCAGGGAGGCGTCCTTGAAGCACCCTAATTAGATGCCCGAGCCACCTCATCTGGCTCTTCTCAATGCGGAGGAGCAGCGGCTCGGAGTAGTCCTCTCTAAGGGAGAGCCCAGCCACACTATGGAGGAAGCTCATTTCGCCCACTTGTACCCGCGATCTTGTTCTTTCGGTCACTACCCAAAGCTCGTGACCATAGGTGAGGGTAGGAATGAAGATCGACCGGTAAATCGAGAGCTTTGCCTTTTGGCTCAGCTCCCTCTTCACCACGACAGATCGGTGCAGAGTCCGCATTACTGCAGACGCTGCACCAATCTGCCTGTCGATCTCCCACTCCATCCTTCCCTCACTCGTGAACAAGACCCCGAGGTACTTAAACTCCTCCACTTGGGGCAGGATCTCTTCCCCGATCTGGAGGGAGCACTCCAACCTTTTACGGCCAAGAGCCATGGCCTCGGATTTGGAGGTGCTGATTCTCATCCCGGCCACTTCACACTCGGCTGCGAACCGATCCAGTGAGTGCTGGAGGCCACGGCCTGATGAAGCCAATAGGACCACATCATCTGCAAAGAGCAGAGACCCAATCCTGAGGTCACCAAACCAGACCCCCTCAACACCCTGGCTGCGCCTAGAAATTCTGTCCATAAAAGTTATGAACAGAATCTGTGACAAAGGGCAGCCCTGGCGGAGTCCAACCCTCACTGGAAACGAGTTCGACTTACTGCCGGCAATGCGGACCAAGCTCTGGCACCGGTCATACAGGAAATGGACAGCCCGTATTAGGGGGTCCGAAACCCCATATTCCCGGAGAACCCCCCACAGGACTCCCCGAGGGACACGGTCGAATGCCTTCTCCAAGTCCACAAACACATGTGGACTGGTTAGGCAAATTCCCATGCACCCTCAAGGACCCTGCCAAGGGTCCAGAGGCGGTCCACAGTTCCATGACCGGGGCGAAAACTGCATTGCTCCTCCTGAATCCGGGGTTCGACTATCCGGCGGACCCTCCTCTCTAGCACCCCCTAATAGACCTTACCAGGGAGGCTGAGGAGTGTGATCCACATCACCCCAGTCTGCCAGTCCAAGTGCACTGCCCCCGATGTCCACGCAATGTTGCAGAGTTGTGTCAACCACGACAGCCCCACAACATCCAGGGCCTTGAGGAACTCCAGGTGGACCTCCACCACCCCTGGGGCCCTTCCACCAAGGAGCTTTTTGACCACCTCGGCAACTTCAGCCCCAGAGATGGAGGAGCCCACCCCCGAGTCCCCAGGCCCTGCTTCCTCACCGGAAGGCGTGTTGGTGGGATTGAGGAGGTCTTTGAAGTATTCCTTCCACCGATCCACAACGTCCCAAGTCGAGGTCAGCAGCGCCCCGTCCGACCATACACAGTATTGACATAGCACTGCTTCCCCCTCCTGAGACGCCGGATGGTGGTCCAGAACCTCTTTGAAGCTGTCCGGAAGTCGTTCTCCATGGCCTCTCCGAACTCCTCCCATTCCCGGGTTTTCGCCTTGGCGACCGCCGCAGCTGCATTCTACTTGGCCTGTCGGTACCTGTCTGCTGCCTCCGGAGTCCCACAGGCCAAGAAGGCCCAATAGGACTCCTTCAGTTTGACGGCACCCCTTACTGCCAGTGTCTACCAGCGGGTTCGGGTGTTGCCGCCCCGACAGGAACCGACCACCTTACAGCCACAGCACCGGTCGGCCGCCTCAGGAATGGAGGCACGGAACATGGCCTACTCGGACTCAATGTCCCCCGCCTCCCCTGGGACATGGTCGAAGCTCTCCCGGAAGTGTGAGTTGAAGCTCCTTCTGATGGGAGACTCTGCCAGACGTTCCCAGCAGACCCTCACAATGCGTTTGGGTCTGCCAGGTCTGACCGGTGTCCTCCCCCACCATCGGAGCCAACTCACCACCAGGTGGTGAACGGTTGACAGCTCCTCCCCTCTCTTCACCCAACACATACGGCCGCAAGTCCGATGATACGACTACAAAGCCGATCATTGAACTGCGACCTAGGGTGTCCTGATGCCAAGTGCGCATATGGACACCCTTATGCTTGAACATGGTGTTCGTTATGGACAATCTTTGGTGAGCACAGAAGTCTAATAACAAAACACCACTCGGATTCAGATCGGGGGGGCCATTCCTCCCGATCACGCCCCTCCAGGTCTCACTGTCATTGCCAACGCGAACGTTGAAGTCCCCCAGTAGAATGAGGGAGTCCCCAGAAGGAGCACTCTCCAGCACCCCCCCTCTGAACTGCTGTTTGGACCATAGGCACAAACAGTCAGGATCCGTCCCCCAACCCGAAGGCGGAGGGAGGCTATCCTCTCATTCACCGGGGTAAACTCCAACACACAGGCACCGAGCCGGGGGGCAATAAGTATTGCCACCCGTGCCCGGCGCCTTTCATCAGTGGCAACACCAGAGTGGAAGAGAGTCCATCCCCTCTTGAGAAGACGAGGTGAGGCCGACTATATCTAGTCGGAACTTCTCAACCTCGCGCACTAGCTCATGCTCCACCAGAGAGGTGACATTCCACGTCCCCAGAGCTAGCTTATGCAGCCGAGGATTGGACCGCCAAGGTCTGCGCCTTCGGCTGCCACCCAACTCACACAGCACCCGACCCCTATGGCCCCTCCTACGGGTGGTGAGCCCATGGGCAGGAGGTCCCATGTCGCCTCTTTGGGCTGTGCCCTGCCGGGCCCCATGGGTAAAGGCCCGGCCACCAGGCGCTCGCCATCGAGCCCCACCCCCAGGCCTGGCTCCATGGGGGGTGGGGGGGGGGCAGTGACCCTCGTCCGGGCGAGGGAAACTCTGGACCATTTGTCTTGTTCATCAAAAGGGTCCGTTGAGCTACACTTTGTCTGGTCCCTCCCCTAGGACCTGTTTGCCATGGGTGACCCTACCAGGGGCATAAAGCCCCTGACAACTGAGCTCCTAGGATCACTGGGACATGCAAACCCCTCCACCACGATAAGGTGGTAGCTCAGGAAGGGGTGTGATGTAAATATACCAATATATATCAAATTGTAACCATGGAGTTAGTGGTTTTACCACTACTAGTATTTTTTTACGCATATTTATCATTACGGTACTTTGAAAACATCTTCAAAATGGCAAAGACAATTGCACTGCTATAATTTCCTTCCCCAAATATATAATGGACACATTAAATACATTATACTGTATTATACTGACAGTGGTGAATATTCATCCTTTTTTTATTTGACAAAAAAAAAAAAAGCAATTTCATTATTTTAGCATCACTACTTTTACCATAAAAGGCCAGCTCAACCCTTTGGTAAAACATGTTTTTTTTTTAAAAAACATAAAAAATTCAACTTAGTAAATTTCTTTACCAAATATAAAAAATGGATATCACTGATTGTACCATTTAACAACAATGAATAATCAGAAGATTATTTATTTCTTGGCAAATAGTCAGTTTTCTTAATTTATTTCTTTAGCTTAGCTTCACTACCTTTACCATAGAGGGCCAAATCAACCATTTGATAGAGCATGTTTTTAAAAATTATTAGACCCTCATTAGATCTTTACACACACACACACACACACACACACACACATATATATAAATATATATATTTGTATAATGTTACATGAATCTGTTCAATAAGACCCCAAGTAAGTATGCCTACTTTTGAAAATCCTGCCACACAGAGCCCTCATGTTCAGTCTGAGTTTTTTTGTTACTAAAGGCAGACTGTTCAAAGACACAATGGAATCTAGAGGATTTTTTTAGTATGATATACCTTTACAGATATTTTAACTCTCCATTGATGGTACACTTTTAATCACTAAAACCATCCATCAATCACAACTTCTAATTGACTCCAGCTATTCTTTGCCTCTGATAATAAATTGTACAAATGCAAACCCAAAAGGATGATTAAATCACTGCCATACATGCCTTTAAAGCAAACAGGGACACATTATCTCAGTGGTAAATTACATGGAGAATGCCCCACAGTCATGCATTTTTGGGACCACCACTGTAAATTAACTTGTAATGACTAGGTTTGCCATTGCCGTGCCCTCCACAGTTAGTGCTATTAACTGATAACTCCTCAGAGAATCCCAATGAGACTTGGGAGAAAACTTTAGCCAGCAGGAAACAAGATGTCAGCTATTAGATGGAAACCTCTGCACGCTTTCTCTCCATGCACCAGTGGAGTGTGTCATTAATTGACATCCTGGCCATGGAGCCACCCACTGCTTGGATAAATAAGGCTTTGCCAGGATATGCTCCAGGCCTGGACAGCACTTGAAGCAGCAAAGAGTCCACTTACATAAAAATTAACTTCCTTCACTATCTTTAGAGCCACAGAGAAAGGGGTGGGGTGGGAAATCGTTTCAGGGTGTGGGGGTGGGTAGGGAATGGCTCTAAAGAGAGGGATGGGAAGTAGAAGCAGAGGAGTGGGCTAGAAACTAAATGAAGCAAATGAAAGTGGGCAGCGGAGTAAAGGAAAAGAGAGAGCAGTGGGTTTTCATGGGCAAGGACTTTTGAGTGTGTGTGTGTGTGTGTGTGTGTGTGTGTGTGTGTGTGCGTGCCTGCATGCGTGTGTGAGTAGTATAAGCAGTCAAGGTCAGGACATGTCGCTTCAATTGCGAAATTTATTTAGACTGTGATAGAAAGTCAAACTATACAGCAACTCTGTGCTGGGAGGTCAGTGGCTGGTCTGGCGGTTTGACCTCTGCAAATAAATAATTACGGTCCAAGGCAAATTTTTAAATAGTTTGCAAAGAGTTCTGCAGTTGAAAATGATCCCATTTATAGTTAATATTAGCATAAAACGTTAAAAATTGTCAGCCTCACCATTAAAATACTGGCATCCACTTTTAGTTGCAGATGCAAGACGGCCAAATGTTTTTCCTCTTCAGGGTTCTTTAGATATAAAAAACGTACTCCAAACACTCGCTAATACCTGGATTTAATGTGATAAGAAAGGTTATGATTGGCATTCGCGTAGCCATAGTAGTCATAGGTAATTATCGGCCATTATTGGAAAGTCCAGACTAATGGAATTAGCTACTGTGACGTCACCCATTGGTTTGTGGACTGCTGTTTTGAAGCCTTGAGTTTAGCATTTTGGTCGTCGCTATCTTGTTTTGTTGGAGCCAGATGTGACTATATTTGGATGAGAGTTTTTGGCACATCCGTATTGGCTTCATATCTCAGCCTTGGATGTTGCTGCTTGGTTCTACTTTAATTCTATTTCTGTGGTTTCAGTTAATGATCACCATAGTATATCCCAAAAAAACCCAGTCTTTTATGGTTTTACAGCTCTGCACTGACACAAACACATTTCTACCAACATGATCTTATCCCAAGTCATCACATAGTGCTGCTTTGTCAGTGACCTTCGCCATCTTATGACGTTTTAGGTATCCTTCTGTGTCAGCTGTTTATGTTTATGCTGTTGCTGTGATGTCAACAAATGCACATGGTGGGATAACATCAAGATGGGATGATGCAGCCTGTTACTGTGATATCCACAAATGCACATGGTGGGAAGAAGCAGCATGGTCCTTATGTTTACACAACAGCATGAACTGTCATGATGGTTAGGATTTGGCACAAAAGTCACAGAATGTTTGGCTTAGGCAAAAGAGGCACGTGGTAAGGTGTAGTAAAAAAAAATCACACTGGGAAGTGAACCCGCACAAAAGTCAGTTGTTTGTGGGATCCATCCACACCCACACTATATGATCAGTTGTGCTGCTTATACAATTTGGTTACTGGCAGTCTGATTACCTGATGCTGTCCTTCAGTGTTTCATGCCCACACGACCGGTTCCATCCGGCTGCATTGTCAAGTGACACTGCCCGTAAGCGTTGCATGTGGGCCTGGTGCCGTCTGGTGGTCCACGAGTGTATTAAAAAAACGCTACCGGTTCTCTCCAAGTGGTTCTCATCTGACATGTTCCAGCTGCACTCTGGTTGATGCGGAAGATTGCTTTTGGTGACAAGCTCATATGCTGAAAGCACTGACAGAACGGCGCTATTTGACGAGTTTGGAGTGAAAACTGGCTGTACCTACATATAGTTTTCTGTGTTGCTCATCTCATTACACACACATTAACACTTGCACAGTTGTTTTTCACTTACAGTATTTCCCTCTAACACACCACTCCTGTCATGTCATTCTTTTAGAAATAGACTACACACACACACACACACACACACACACACACACTCCCACTCATTACTCACATTTTCTTACACATAAGTGCACGCAGGACAGGAAGAGGGCCAGCCTCTGCCTTCTCATTTCTCTTCTCTCTCTCTCTCTCTCTTTCTATTTCTCAATTCATAAATATTCAAGTCCAGGCTCTGCTTATTGCTCTGCATAATTCAAGACTTTATTAAAACAAGCTAGCCTAGTTCTCTCTGTTGCTACTGCGCTGCTAAAAGTGTTCCTTGATGATGCTACACCGGAGGCCATCCTGACACACACACACACACAGAGTATAAACTCTCCCACCCTTGACCAAAAATTAACCCTAATTTAAAGGGAAATTCTAGTAACCTCGGCCTTATTCACATATTATTGTCATTAATGACTTCACAACCATTGTAGAGATTTGGGTAGAACTTTACTCTGGCAGTAAGATTCTTGTCAGTGTGGTAAGGGAACAATTAAAGAGGTAACACTTACAATAGTCCCACCCCACTCCCCACTGTGAGAAAACTGCATCTTTGCGTATTTCACAGTATAATGTCAGCAGGGGGTGCTCAACTTACTTGCTTGGGTATAATTGCTGCGTTTTGAGTTGCAATCCAACGTCAGGATACATTAAGGTTTTTACAGCACACTGCATTGTAGAATTTAATTTTATTCTTTTTGTTGTGGCTTTGGCTCGGAGGTAGAGTGGGTCATCCTCAAATTGGAAGGTCAGCAGTTTGATCCCCGGCTCCTCCAGGCAACATGTCAAAGTATCTTTGGGCAAGATATATAATAATAATAATAGATAATCCCAAATTGCTCCCGATTACACATCATCTGAGTGTGCATGTGTATGAATGGTAGGTGGCATGGTAGCCTCGGCCACCAGTGTGTAAATGAATGTGAATGTGACATGTCCTGTAAAAGTGCTTTGAATGGTCAAAAAGACTAGAAAAGTGCTATACAAGTACAGTACATTTACCATTTACAAGTTTATTTATTGAAAGTTTTCACAGATTTTTTCTAGTAGAAAACACAGGAATCTTTTTTTCTAACACACAATAAAATAAAAATAAAATAATAATCCCATAAGACCAGTATCTCATGCCCTCACCACCTGACAAGAGCCATAATAAAATCATTTGTTACTGCACTGTAGTTTTACTGCATATGCCAGACATATCTCGTCGCCAACCGACTACAGACTGAGAAATATTTCCCATTTAACTCCTTGCCCCAGAACAGCAGTTATCAAAGAGATTTGGGTATCTTTTATGTACTGCCTGCTTCGCTACAGTGCAGATGCTCTTCTTGCTTGCTCTCTGAGTTCCAGTGTAGTTTCTTCCTTTTTTTCCTTCTTGTCACAAATTTCAACACATTCAAGGAGGTTTTCTACAACGATTAAGTCATTGGGAGGATAATCTTTGACATTTTTGGATTGGGATTATCTACTTTTTCTTCAGAAGAAACTACGTGTATTGACACAGAGCCATGGCAAGGGATGGCTCCGACCAATGGGAGCTGCAGTCTGAACAGACCCTGTGTGACAAGAATGTGTTGAATCCTGTAAAATCAAAAACAGGCACATCATGCCAGAACTGTTGGGTATATCTACAGGAAATTGCTGTGCTACAGACGAGAATTTTTACACTTGATGCAGAAAGAGGACTTCATGAGACAAGAAACAAATTTCAACCACTGTCTGAACTAACTGTGAACGAGCCAGAGAGAAATTTTATAAATGGGAAGCAGGGAATTAAAAATGATCAGATTCATGAGGGGAAACGTGAAATTTGCTGTGACATACAGAAGAAGAAGCACAAAGCACTCAAGGACAAATGATCTGTGCCATAGGTGAGGGCGAGAGATATCCTGCTTGTGGGAGATGGTGCTATAAGTGCTGCAAACAATGAGAGGATCAACACATGCAGCTATCCAAATGCTGAGGTCAGTGACATAACTGGACTTCTCTCCCAGGAGCTGTCAAACCACCCTGGAATCAAACAGGTCATCGAGCATGTGGGAGCTGTTGACACCAGGAGAGGAGAATTTGAGTTTTTAAAAAAGGATTTCTTAGAACTTTTTAACAGACTTGACAAGCTGAAAGTTCAGTCATTCTTCAGTGGGCCTCTCCCAACGATTGACAGAAGGATCAATAAGTTCAGTCGCCTCCTTGCTTTGAATACTTGGCTTTCTAATACCTGTTAGTCTCAAAGAAGAAACTTTATTGATAACTTTAACCTGTTTTTGGAACGGGTGGAGCTCTTTAATCGAATGGGTCCCCACCTGAATGGACGTGGACTGATGCGACTGACAGACAATCTCCTGCACTGTCTGAGGAACCAAAAACATACTGGGCCTCCTCTCCATCAGCCAAAGTCTCCCCTGCAGAAGGAGAGCCAGCCCCAGGATGACAACACTGACACTGCTCCAACTGCCTTCCCTGAAGATTTTCCTTCATCGACACCCCCACCTCAGCCCCAGCCCTGGACCTCATCATCACCCCGACCCCTGCCTTGGACCCCATCACCACCCCCACCCCAGCCCGGGATCCCCCCACCTGTATCCTTACTCTCCTCTGATTCCCTGGCATCCTTTCCCTCCCCTGTCCCACCTCTTAGGTTCACAAGCCAGATGGAAGACTGGGCAAAGTCTGGGATTAAAATGATCCCACTCACCCCCAGTATGGCCAGATTCGGTAGTGGGGACAATATTCAAACCTTTACATTAGGCAGACTCACATTCAGCTGATATTTGTCTGTCTGATAAATTGACAACAGTTAGGGATTCATGCTGCGGGTGTAATAACATGTATGATATTGTCTTTCATCGTTTCTTACCCAGCCAACACTTATTTCTTGGTTTTGTGGAGGTTTGGACTAGCCGGTGCTGCGTCCCCTTCTCCTTTGACCTCTGCCTCAAAAAGCTGGAGAGCTGGCTCGTGAGCCGTCCAGTGATGATGCGCTTGATGGGCCAGGCGGTCTGCGGGGATTCCCTCTGACGTAGTGTTGGGGATCCCTTTTGTTTTCCACGTCGTCCTTCCCACTGCACAAGGGATACACTTTCTGTTGTTTGTAATCGTCATCTCTTTCGGCAGCTCTTTTGAATTTTTTATTTTGTTGGTTTTTATTTCCTTTTCAAGGTCTGCTTTGTATTTTTGCAAGTTGTTTTCAAAGGCTGAAAGTTTCTCCATGTCAGTTATTTGGGCCATCAGTTCAGTCTTAACGGTTCGTATATCCTCATGAATCTTGGTCAGCTGTTCAGTGGCCTCTGGATCGAGCATCGAGCATGTAAAACCCCACAGAAGAGGAGGTGATATAAGAATCCCCTTTTACTGCAAAGAGAGAGTTATCACATATTCACTCTCCAGACTTTAACACCTAAGAGCCTTAATCAAGATTATGATATAAAACATTTTCTTTAAATTTAAATGAGTTCCTAAATATTTAAAATATCGATTGGCTTGGAGAAGTTTTTATTAAGTGGGTACGCTTCTTATATAAATGGCCAAAAGCTGCAGTACAAAGTAATGGGTACACATCTTCATATTTTGAGTTGGGGAGAGGCACGTGTCAGGGTTCACCACTTAGCCCTCTATTATTCTGTCTGGAGATGGAATCTTTAGCAGCTGCAATTCGGCGTGATGCAAATTTTCCAGGAGCAATGGGGGCTCTGTCCACAAATTGCTTATGTACTGTATGCAGACGGTATTCTTTTACTGGTTTCAAACCCTGTGGCCTCAGTGCAGTCAATGTTTAATACAATTAATAACTTTTCTATATTCTCAGGATACAAGGTCAACTGCGATAAATCAGAGGCTCTACCTTTAACAAAGTTTTGTCCCACTACACTTTTCCAAGCAGGCAGTTTTAAGTGGCCCAGACAAGGATTAAAATATCTGGGCATCCTTTTCCCCCCTGAATTAAACAATATCATCAAGGTTCCAGAATTTCTCTGGAATGGAAAGAGACCACGCATGAATATGAGGAAATTACAAAGACCAGTTAACAAAGGGGGCTTAGGGTTCCCAAATTTGCTATATTACTATTATGCATTCAACCTAAGGCATTTGGCAGACTGGAGAGAGCCCCTCCGTGGCTCAGTATTGAACAGTCTGTGTTAGCTCCTTTACCTCTTCTAAATTGTTTGTCCACCAAACCTTTTAAACACACAATGGCTTACAAAGTCATAACTCACCTTCAAAGCATTTGAAGAAAAGTCTCTGGTATGATAGAGTTTGATCCATATTTAAATAGAGCTTCTAGTATTTGGTTAAATCCTAAGTTAATTATTAATAAAAAAAAAGCATTTATCTGGAAGGAGTGGGTTGAAAGAGGCATCCTTGTGTTGGAGAATTTATTCAATACTAATATACTTAAATCATTCGATGATTTGAAATTACAAAATGACTTACCTAACTCACAATTCTGGAGATATCTACAACAACGCCATCTATTGCAAAAGACTTGTGGGTTACATTCCCCAAGGCCAGCAGATAAGGTGGATAAAATTCTTCAGGTACTGGGATGGGGTCATGAAACAGCTAAATATTATAGGATGCTGATGGAATATGAAGGGGATGGAGATGTCTCAGCCCTTAGGCTAGCCTGGGAAAGGGATCTAGGGGCATCATTTAATGAACAAGAATGGGCTAATATTTGTAGGAACTCACAGGCAATGTCAAGGGATTTGAAGGTGAGGCTTATCCAGTTCAAAATTCTACATAGATTTTATTGGACTCTGAGTAGGCTTTTCAGACTTAAAGGACTCGGCTATTTGTTGGAAATGCTGCATGGGTGAAGGTACGCTGGTACATGTGCTATGGTCATGCCCCAAGATTAATCAATATTGGTTGAAAATCCACAGTTACATTGTCAATGTCATCCAAAGAAAATTTGTATTCTGTCCCAAGTTATATATACTAGGAGACTGCAAAGCATTGTCTGCCTTTTTCACAACCACTGAAATATTGGACTGGGCAGAGTAGCTGCATATGAACTGATGTCATATAGGATGCAGGACAAAATAGAAAAATATCACCTGAAATGGGGCATGTACCTTGAGAACATACAGAGGTCAATGTAAAGATTAAGTGAAATCAGGTTAAGTCTCTTTTATCAAGACACATTGTTTGTGTAGTTAGTCATTATTATTACCATTATTAGTATTTTTTTTTCTTTCTTAATTAATTAATTAATTAATTAATTCTATTTTTATCTTATATTTTATTTATTTATTTTTTATTTTAAAATTTTATTTTTGGGAGCATTTAATTCAACTGATCCCTTGATCTTATTAATAAGGTGTTTCTTAAGGTGTCCATCCATATTGTTTTTCTGTTAACAGAGTGAGAAATAAGTCATATGGTAGAAAGTTGACCCCTCTTAGTCAATGGGTGGGCTGTTTTTTTTTTCTTCTTTTGTTGTTGTTGTGGTTTTTGGATGCTGTATATATTACAATGTATTCTGAGGACTATAGTATGTTTAATTTCAATATAGGAAAAATAAAAATTGCCAGTCATAAAAAAAATAAAAAAAAAAAAATGATGTGAAATAAAAACAGCATTTTTACATTCTACATCACAACTATTTTAAAATCCTAAAAATACCCCATATTAAATACTAGAATCTCTTGTTTCTAATGCTTGTTGGGACTTGGATACACATCTTAATTCAGTTAAAAATGGGCAAAGTTAAAAATAAATAATAATATTAAATAATTAAAAAAAAGAAATTAAAATATATTTAGCCTATGCTTTGTTCAACATCTTTATTGAACCAAAAGTTTAGATGTGGCCAAATATGGGGATGATATTATTGATGTTCATGTATTGTCTCTATATGTATTCTATATGTATTCACTATGCATTTTTACTTGTATTTTTGTATTTTAATGTTCTGTGAAGTTTTTCTCCCACAGGAGTTTTTTTTCTATACGGTTTACCACACCTGCATCATGGTGTTTTTCAGCCTATTGGTGTCCGATATCTTTATATATGGGTGTGGTCCCCTTTGTTAAAAAAAAGCTATCACCTGAGGAAGACCTTTGGTTGAAATGTTGTGATCCAATAAAACATTTTTTGTGGCATTGAGTAAGTGTAGGGGCATACCCTCCTTTTCCACTGCTGTTCTTCAACTGCCATGCACCCTCACCAAAAAGAAAGAAAGAGATGTGCTTATAGCCCCTCCTTTTTCCTATAGAAACATACATACAATGAAACAGTGCTTGGTAAACTCTGCCTTCACTGGTAGATTGAAGCCACCCAAAAAAAGCAATATCAGTTTAAATATAGTCTATGCTATATTTAGAGTTTTCTTACCAATTTTGATAAGACAATCTTTACCGATGGGGATTTGAGGTTGTTATATCAAAAACACTAGACTCCACTGAGAAAA
Source organism: Plectropomus leopardus (assembly GCF_026936395.1). NCBI lineage: Eukaryota > Metazoa > Chordata > Actinopteri > Perciformes > Serranidae > Plectropomus > Plectropomus leopardus. Next base: position 2,383,109 of record NC_142180.1, read on the forward strand.
ACTATGATTTTACTCCACTGAACAGCAGAGCTCTACTGCTGCCTCCCTCAGCTGTTGTGGAAGGTAAAGAGGAGACAATATGCAAATATAGTGAACACAAACTGATATTGATTTTCTTAGTTGGCTAAAATATGTTTTGCTGCAGCCCCATCCACAGCAGGACATCGTTTAGCTTCTGTGTTGGTGTTGCGGGGCTGTACTTTATTTATCAGAGGAGGGGGGCTGGGGTGTAACTTTTTTATTTAGGACTCGGCTATTTGTTGGAAATGCTGCATGGGTGAAGGTACGCTGGTACATGTGCTATGGTCATGCCCCAAGATTAATCAATATTGGTTGAAAATCCACAGTTACATTGGTGTTGCGGGGCTGTACTTTATTTATCAGAGGAGGGGGGCTGGGGTGTAACTTTTTTATTTAAAATAAATATAAAATGCTACCTTTATAAGTTATGTGCTCCTTACATTGGCCAAAATTAAAAAATACATGTCCTTCCTCCATGCTCACTTTCCAATTAAATTATCTGGGTGTGTTAGTTCAATTTTGAGAAATTTCAATTTCATTCATTTCATGTTTATATTTATTTAAAAAGTCCAGTTTTACTCTCACTAACACAATAATTCTTACATCATGTAAACACACTGAATGACCAGTTTAAGTTGGAAATAAAACAAAAAGCCATTAAAATGTCCAGAAGGAAATACATTAATAGATAAATAACAATAAACAACAAACAAAATAAACAAAAAAAACAATAAACAAAAAAATAATGACTATTCTGAAAGACAGCCTGTTACTCTATCCTCACCTCCTTACCTCTGGTTTTATGCACGGCCAATTTGGTTTATACTCACAGTTATGTGTGAAAAAGAAAACTGAAATGTTTGTCAGCTGATGATGAGGTGTGTGAGTTCATATAACTCAGACTGGAGGTCAAGTGCTGCTTGTTTTTCATTTAAGTATTCCAAATTGTCGGCATCCACAGTCATCATGTTTCATTTCAATGCACACATTAGGAGAAAAATTTGACATCCCGTGATAGTGAACCCAAGCAACATTTCCCCTTGATTACCTATACGATACAGTTGATCTCATTAAAATATTTCTGTTTCTGTTTTCAAATAACAGATTGAGGAAATGTCACCAGCTGCACTGTGATCATAGCCTAATAATTATTTCATAATCGTGACATTGTCTGACATAAATTCAGGTTAATTAGCATGGCTGTGTGGGCCCTATCAACATTTAAAATGAGAGCTTACTGAGACAATTAGATATGACAGAACTTACTCTGAACTTAACGACCACACAGCAGCAACTGTGACATGAACAAGCAGACAGTCTTTGACTCAGCCCTTTAAACCTCCGCTAAGTCTCCTCCCGCTCATTGTCTTCACTTGTCTTCACTTATACTGTGTATTAATAGAACGTTATGTATATACTTTATATATATATATACTGTATGTATATATATATATATATATATATATATATATATATATATATATATATATATATATTTATATTTATATTTATATATATGCATATATATATGTATGTTATATATATATATTCTACTCATTTACATGTTTTGTTCCTGTTGTTATACAAGTTAAATGTACTCACAGCTCATAAATACAAAATGTTAACCAGCAGTAAACTTCTGACTGCTGGTCAAGTCTACATGAAATAACATCGTCTGAAAAAGTTCACATATATACAAATTAATGACAGCAGCTAAGTGATACATTAGCATTTAAAATTACAGAGAAGTAGCCTTCATAACTTTACATCGTATTTAATATTTCTGTGGATTATGGCAGTGTCCTAGTAGAGCTCTGCATATCTGCAACTCTGTAACAGATTGCGATTGTTTGTCCAGTGCAGCCTCTGCATGCTATGAAATATAATCAAATTCACAAGATGCTTTTGGACTCACTGTATCCAGTTAGAGAAGTGATGAAAGAGGCCCTTTGAGACTCCTGGTGGCAGAATAGAGAACAGCATGTTGGAGTTTTTGAGGCTAGAGGATACTGTGAGCTTGGTGAGCTACAACTTAGATATTTTTTCAACTCCTAGACTTTCACTAAGTCTCCTGAGTCTGCCTCCCATCACCTTTCTGGACTCTTGGCCAGGGTTCCTTTCAGGCAAGAACAACTGAGAAACAAACTTTACAAATACTATATTTTAACAGAAAGCATCTGTCTGTGAAGTAGTCTTGGAAACTTGTTACATACAACTTACAGCAGCTATCATCAATATATCCAACAAGATATCAGCAACTGTAATATCCTTTGTTTAATTGAAACTTGGCTGAATCCTGGACAGCTGCATTCCCCAAGGTGCCTCTTTTTCTATTTGGGGCAGCTGTGGTATAGTGGAGGAGCGGGTCCTCTAATCAGAAGTGCTTTGTTTGATCCGCGGCTCCTCTACTCAACATGTAGAAGTATCCTTGGGTAAGATACTGAATCTCCAAATTGCTACTGATGGCTGTTCTATCTGCTGGTAAACGTGTGCAAATGGTTAAAAACTGGAAAGCAGGAGGCATCTTGTACAGTAGCCTCAGTCACCAGTGTGTGAAGGTGTGTAATGGGTGAATCAGACTTTGAGTGGTCAAAAATGACTAGAAAAGCACTATACAAGTGCAGGTCCATTTATGCTGATCTTACAGAGCAGAGGACTCTGGGAAAAAGGAGAGGAGGGGTGGGCTTTATGGTGAACAAGGACTGGTATGACAGTAGGAACATGCAACATGTTCTCATCCCAACTCATCACATTGTGCTGCTCTGTCAGTGACCTTCTGCATCTACTTATGGCGTTTGAGGTTGCTTGCTGTGTCAGCTGTTTACGCTCCAGGATGCTGTTATGGTGATGGCAACAAATACACATGGTGGGATAAAGCAGCATGGTCCCTATGTTTATAGAACAGTATAGGCCATCACAATGGTTAGGTTGTGGCAACAAAGTCATAAATGGTCAGGTTTAGGCAAAAGAAGTTTCTTTTCCATGATAAGGCGTGGAAAAGAAACACACAAACATCTACATGGGAAGCAAACTCCACACTCCTGCACGTAAGTCAGCTGTTTGTGGGACCCATCCACCTCCCTTCAAGCCTGCCCTATAAGGGTACGCTCCTTTTATCACATGATTATCAGCAGCATTATTACCTGGCGCTATCCTTCAGTGTTTCACGCGCATGTGGCGCTGTGACACTGCCCATGCACAAGACATGAGGACGAGTCCTGTGCCGTCTGGCTGTCCACTAGCATTTAATTACAAAAAACAGAATTTATGCTTAATCTGATAATAATAAGAAGAAATAATGCTAGATAAATGCAAGTTTAAGTGAGATAAGACATTTGGCATAACTTACTATAATGTGGACTTGGGCAGTATGTAATATTTTATACCCTCATGACTTCATGAAATTATACCTGGGTACGCAGTTAATGATGGTATGGGTATGCTGTGCTAAGAGTTTTCTTTGTTTTTAACTTCTAAAACATGATAAATTAAAGTCACATAGAGTTTATCTTGTTCAAGTTTTCTTCTTTCATGCAAAATGTATATACAGTCGTTGGGTCCAGTCTCAGATTGCAAAAAGAAAACAAAGTCAGTGTGGTGTTGGAGTGGGCTGCTTAATAATGACCACAGTGGAGGAATATCTTAAATGTCATCCATTCATCATCACTACAGAGAACTTTTAAAGGTTGCTGATAAGATATCATACAGATGGTAGTGGCCATACAAAAAATCTTCTTGAAAAGTTTGACAAACGCATTTTTTTTTACTGAACAATGCAAGAAATGTCCTTTACATCTGTTACCTTGGTGGAGTATTCAACAAGAAAAGAAACCTAAACCAAGATTGGTAGGCACAATGACCCATCTCTGAACCCTGAAATTTGACAGAGAATGTTACTATTCATCTTTTTAAATTGCTGACTCATTCATTGGCTTTTAGGAAACTATTGACATTCTAGGCAACAATAGGAACTCTGAGCTGTAACTCTACTGCTGGATTTTGTTGGCAAACCTGAAATGTACAGACTCCAAATGCTGCAGCCCCTCTGAACCTTTCTTTGTCCAAACAGAGACAGGCCTGCCTGAGATGAGAGTTAGCAAATGACCTCAAAAACAACATTTGGCATTATGGCCTTTCTTCACTCTGCAGATTCTTGTCACTTATTGACTAACACATCGGCAATATCCATACGTTTTTTTGTGTTTTTTTTTTAAAAATAATTTAAAGTTTTATTGTCTTTTACGGTAATGGACAAACATCAAAACAAGCATGAAAAATAAATATAGAATTACAAACAAAAGACTAACACAACAGGCAGCAAACATATAAGACATTAATGAATGCAGAAAGCATCATAGATGCATAACATGTACAATTACACTTAATCAATATCTGAAAAGATCAGGTTCTAGTTTTCTAATATATACCAGCCGAAACTGTCCCATTGCTCCTTAGAAAAGTCATTTTTCCAGTTCATTTTCCAAGCATTTTTTCACATGCAACTATTGCCGTCATTTCCTCTTTCCAAGTTTTCATTGTCAAGGTTTTTAGCTCTTTCCAACATTGCAGAATTAGCAGAGCAGATGTTATCAATCCTGGTATTAAAATTCTACATGATTGTGAACAGTTGAACAGTTTTATCCAGAGGAGACATAGCTGTGGTGATCTGGGCAGGAAACATTCTAGCCAATCTTCCATAAGTTCCAAAACATTATTCCATAATGAGAAAACCATTTAGCATTTGCTATATATTGGCGGTATTAACATACCTCTAATAATCTAATATAAGCCTGTGTCTGAAAACACAGGATTTGCAGCCCGTTCTGATTCAGACTTCTTCAAATACCACCACTGCAGTGATTTCAGCAAAAGATCCCAATGCCAAAAGCTTGCTTTTGAGGCTGTATCATACGCTGCTGGGTGGTGTCAGTCAAAAACACGACTGGACGGAACATGTCATGTCCGCATGATACGCCGCTAGAGGGCCTCGGGTTAAAACGCTGCCAGTAACAATGTTATAAAAGCAACACAAAGGTCCCTATAGGGTGGGGAGCAGGGGCAATGGATGAATCCATGGATGGAGGACTGTCCTGGACTAGGACTGACAACCATATAATCACCAAATTATAGATGGCACTTGAGAGATCAATCAATAATAGTCATAATGTGCAACTCTAGTCACATCATAAGCCTTTGTAACTAAAATACTGTACTCTCTTTCAAAAACAAATAATGAACTGCACCTTTACGGTTTTAGCAAACCTATTAAACTGCAGTTCTTGAACCTCAAGTTGCACCAGGTCAAAAATTTCCTAATATTCTCTGCCTTTTTTCTGACTCTTGTTGAGTATAAATTTAGTAGGACTTGTGTTTATCAATAACCACAGCTCAAACTACACAGTGGCTTTCAGGGAAGAATCATTTTCCAGTACTGACCACTACCACACATGTCACATGCAGACATGGGAGTAAGTCACACATGCACAAGTCACAAACAAGTCTCAAGTCTCAATCTTCAAGTCTCAAACAAGTCCCAAGTCACTGCAGTGAGAATCAAGCAAGTCAAGTGGAGTCCCTGCTATAAGTCAAGCAAGTCAAGTCAAGTCATTGCTCAGGTCAAGCAAGTCACAAGGCAAGTCATACGAAATTCTGATAATGTACCCCAGTTTCCACATTTAAATCAGTTAAAAGACAGTAGTCATGAAAAGTTATGTTTCATTTATTTAAACATTGCACAGTCCCGTTCACTGCTTATATCTTATATATCCTACTGATATTTTACATTTTGTGGCAATCAATGACAAACCTCCTAATGAATAACAATAGAGAGTGGGACTTTAAAATAATAATATAGCCCTGTAGCTCAAAAGGGCTTTAAAGTGAAAACAAAAGTGCGACACAAAAAAATGACGATACAATGTTAAGCCTCCTGCCCTGGCTCACACCATGTCTCCTTGGCCTATTAAGACATCTGTCTGAGATGCTTCTCATATGACACTGTGTCAATGTGTATAAAAAAAACAACAATAAATAAAAATATATAGCCCAAAATATGAACATTACTGACATTGTTTAACATTACATCAATGTTCAAACCATGGAAACTTGTTCAAATTATTCAAGTATAATGCTTTTGGAACGCCACTAAATGGCATTCTTTAAGCATGCCTGACTTTTATGGGACATGCTATTCATCTTCTTTTGTGCTGTCTGCCATATCCACACTAACTAGCATTTTTGCCACAAAGTTAAAGGAATATTTCACTTTTGTATAGCTTGTCAACTTTAAAGGAACACGCCAACATGGGAAATGCGCTAACCATCTTCTCTAGAGTCAGACAAGAAGATAGATACCAATTTCCTCTGTGCGTTCAGTATAAAGCTATCTGGCTAGCCTAGCTTAGCACAGATGAATGGAATCCACTTCCATTCATTTTTGCTACTGTAACCTAGGCTAGCTTGCAGCTGGATAGTTTTCTATTGAACAAACAGAGAGAATATTGGTATCTATCTTCTTGTCTGACTCTGGACAAGACAGTAATTGCATTTCCCATAATGTTAGCGTGTTCTTTTAAGCAATCTTACCTCCTTCTAAGTGTATCTACTGAACTAGCGACCAATGTTGTCCCCGTCATCCACTGTCAACACCACCATTCCTTCCAGGTGTCAGGCTCCTCATTCACTTCATTTTGGGGACCTCAAGGTGGCGGTATACACATGAGACTGCATGAGAACAGTCAATCCTCCCTACACATGTTGTAGAAGAAGATCATTTGCCCCCTCAGGACATGAGACATTTTTCAGAAGTGCTCACTTTTTGTATCTCTAAGGAAATATGATATCCCTTTAACGTTGTGGCAAAGATTCTGGCAAGTGTGGATAATATTCCCAAACCAAATTAAAAAAGTAGATTACATTTATATGGAGAAGAGCTTAGTTTGGACATTCTCTTTTTAACATACATGAAGAAAATAAAATATTTTCATTCCAAAGTGATGGACCTTGAAGTCTTATTCATTTCTCTCTAGATACTGTATGTCTGATAAACACAAGCAAACACAAGCAAAAACATTAGTCACGAAATGCACTTCAACACCTAACACATAACCGGGTTATTATCATACACAAGCAACCATGTCATGACAATCTATATTCATGAGAGAGTAGGTAAATGCACAGTGCAGTCTTAATGAGGTGCTGGTACTGGCAGTGAGAGTTAAATAAGAAGAAATAATGCACACTCAATGTTTTAGCTCCATTTAGGTTATTTTAATTACCAAAAAATAAAAGAACCTAAATGGAGCTACATTGAGTGTGCGCCATATTTCTTCTTATTTGGATGGCAATCTATACCAACATACTGAAAATTTATTTTATAGCTTATTTCTCATATGGTCTGACTTTAAATTGGATTACTACCAAAAACATAACATACTTTTTATCATCACAGACATAGCCTCCTTGCCGTCATCTGCGGCCAAAACATCATGGGTCAACTACATGGTGCCAAATGAAGGATTCAGCAGAGCAGGTTTTAGGTATAGAGGGTCAGAGAAGGGTATGGTTGCTCCATTACTCTATCCATCTGCCATCCTCACATTGACAAAGATCCCTCTGAATCTTCTTTGCAGTGAGCCTTGCAGGCTACGGATTAAGCCATCCAAGTTGCACACTTTGATTTTCCAGGTGGTGATTAAGAGAAAGCATACAGGGTACTATAGTACTTATGGTCACAATCTTTTCGCCTTGTGTGAGGTCTGTGGCTTCTCCAAAAGGTTGAAGGACATCCACTAGTTCCCTAATCTGATTCCACTCTCTTGCTGTGAATACTGTCTCTTTGTGTCCCCCATCATCAAGAACTTTAGACAGCTTCAGGTGGTCACAGTCAAGCACTGATTTGAGTTGCCTCAGTGGTAACAGACGCAGGGATTCCACGCTGCCCAAACTCCGTCTCAAATTTCTCCTTTAAAGTGATGCTTGTGTGGGGCAAGTAGCTCAACCTGGAAGCTTTGGCGAGAGCTACACTGGCAAATTTTGTCTCTTTAAGGTCATCTCCTATAACCAATTAAAAAGTGTGTGCAAAACATTGAAATCTTGTCTGGGTTTTATGTGCTCAAAGAATTTTGACTCCAATAAGAGTAGAGGAGTCAAGTCAAGTCAGTTTTATTTATATAGCCCATTATCACAAAACATGGTTTGGCTCAGAGGGCTTTACAGTGTACGACATCCCTCTGCCCTTAGACCCTCACATCACCCAAGGAAAAACTCCCCAAAAAGAACCCCTGTAATGGGGAACAAACCTCAGGAAGAGCGGTAGAGGATAGTGAGGGATCCCTCTTCCGGGACGGACAGACGAGCAATAGATGTCGTAAATAGCAAATGAAATACAATCATGGCAAAAAAGGAAAGAGAAAGAGAGGGGGGAGAGGGGGGGGCACAGCAATAATAGAAACAGATGCATGTCATATTACAATAATGGTAGGTGTGAAATTAGTAATTGCTCTCTATGATGATGTTGAGAGAGATGATAACAGTCTCATGCATATGTTGGAGGAGGGCTTGTGTTTATATAAATGATGCTTGGTGCACAAACGCAGTTAAAGTGGATGGACTGTGCGCACCCATGTTGAGTTCTTGGTGCTTAGATGTTGTCCATATTATCTGCCCAGAGAATTCACCAGTGGTTATATTGTTGCTGTATACATACCCCCAGATGCTAATTCAAAAACTGCACTGCAGGAATTGTATGATGTCAACAGCAGCAACATCACCAAGCAACCGGATGAAATCTTTACAGTAGCTGGCCTCAAATCTATCTGAACTAAATTCCACCAGCATGTCCAGATCCCCACCAGAGGAAGACACATCCTGGACCACGTGTATACAAATATTCCTGACAGCTACAAAGCCCTCCCACACCCTCACTTTGGCCTGTCAGATCATATTTCTCTGCTCCTTCTGCAAACATATTGTCAGCTGATAAAAAAAGGCTCAAACTAACAGTTAAAGCTGTTAAAGTGTGGACAGGTGAAGCTACAGAAGCTCTACAGGAATGTTTTGAGCACACAGATTGGCAAATGTTCAAAGATGCTGCCACTCAAGACAACAAGATCAATCATGAAGAATATGCATCTTCTGTGATCATATATCATCAAATGTGTTGATGACGTGGTGATCACAAAGACGGTGAGATCATTCTCCAACCAGAAAGCCTGGATAAATAGGGAGGTGAAGGCTCTTCTCAGAGCTTAAAAAAGCTGCCTTTCAGTCAGGGGACAAGGAGGCATACATCATAGTCAGAGCAAAACTGAGAGCTGGCATCAAGGAGATTAAGAGGAGACATCAGCAGAGACTAGAGAGAGACCTCAGCAGCATCACCACCAAAGATATGTGGCAGGCGATTGAAAATGTCACAGGCTCCAGAAGCAGGAGCGCCCCCATCATGTGTGAGGCCAAGATGCCGGACGAGCTGAAAACACATTTTACGCTCGCTTCGACCTCCTTAATCAGGACTCAGCTGTGAAGTCTACTCCGCCTCCAGAGGACCAGCCACTCTCAGTGAGCACAGCAGATGTGAGACAACTTCTGCTGAGAGTGGATATAAGCAAGTCCACAGACAACAATTCCAGGATGCATACTAAAAACTTGTGCTGATCAGCTTATTAGTGTTTTAACTGACATTTTTAACATCTCACTATTGCAAGAGACTGTTCGCTCCTGCCTCAAGACAGCCATCATCTACCATATACCCAAAAAGCCTGCTGTGTCTAGTCTTAATGACTATCGCCCTGTGGCTCTTACCCCCATCCTGATTAAGTGCTTTGAAAAACTGATTCTTCAACTCATCAAAGACAACATCCTTGCCATCCTGGACCCTCACCATTATGTTTTCAGAACCAACAGATCCACAGAGGATACCATTAGGACTCTGATGCAAGTTAAAAAAATGTACTGCAGGAATTGAACGATGCCATCAGCAGCAACATCACCAGGCAACTAGGTGGAATCTTCATAGTAGCTACTGATTCTAATCAATAAAACCTTAAACTCGATGTAGCACTCTACATTAGTGCTCGACACTAGATTCCCCCAGGGCTGTGTGCTCAGCCCCCTCCTGTTCAAACTGTACTCACATGACTGCACTCCCAGACATCAGGAGAACTCTACTGCGAAGTATGCAGACGACACCGCCATTGCTAGTCGTATCACAAACAGAGAGATACCACAACAGGAGGAAATCAACAATCTTGCAGAGTGGTGCACAGAGAACAACCTACTGCTCATCGTCAGTAAAACCAAGGAGCTGATTGTTGATTTCAGAAAGAAGGAGGCAAAGACACATACCCCTGTCTACAACAGTGGAGCTGAGGTTGAGCAGGTAAACAGCTATAGGAATTACTATCAACCTATCTTGGTCATCGCAGATCACCACCTGGGTTAAAAAATCACAGAAAAGGCTTTACTTTTTACAGAAACTTAGGAAGACTAAATTCCAGAGCAAGATCCTGGTTAACTTCTACAGAGGAGCAATAGAAAGCATACTTACTGGAAACATCACAAACTGGCATGGTTCATGCACAGCATAGGACAGGAAGGCTCTACAGCGGGTAATTAAAGCTGCCTAGAACATCACTGGTTCCCCTCTACAGAGCATCAGTGACCTCAGTGAAGTGAGGTGTCTGCACAGAGAATATGAAAGACAGCAGCCACCCCAGCCACAGTCTGTTCATCCTGCTGCCAACTGGACAAAGATACAGAAGTATCTGCTGCAGAACCACCAGACTACAGAGCAGCTTCTTTCCCCAGGCTGTGAGACTCCTCAACTCCTCCTTCAACGCCAAAACATGTAGAAGGATTTAGGATCACCTTAAATTTCATTTCTTCTTAAACTAAATTAAAGAAAAATGACAATACAATTTCCTTGTACCTTCTTTCTTGTATTACCAGTAGCGTTTCTAACTGAAGCCATCTTGCAGCATATCATGCAGATGCAAAAGGTGCCTTTTGGCCTTGCAATCTTCCACCAGTCTTCCACCATGCTTAACTAAGATGATGACACTGTTACACATTACCTGCTTAACAGCATGCTTACATTGCCATTGTAAGCATTCTATCAGCACTGATGTGCCTAGGTACATAGGCAGGAAGACCTTTTTTATCCAAGTCTTCTACATGCTAATTGACACGGAGAGAGTGAGATGTGTTCCTCATGGTGATGAACTCACTTGCAATTACTACCCGACTGCAGTTTTTCGTAGCTCTTTGAAGAATTGTTCAGCTCTCTTTTTATGTTTTAAGGGCAACAACTCTTGGTTTCACTCTCAAAACCCTCACTGAGTTTTTAATATAGTTATTGACTAGCTGGTGAACATAGTGGAGCATTTAGCTGCTGAACAGACAGATATTTTTATCAGGTGTTGGTAGTGGCTGAACCAAGCTAGTTATAAATGCACATAGTAAAATGTGCCAATAGTTGGGTGAGCCTGTATCAACAGTACGGAAGTATCTGCTGAGGCTAAACCACAATGGCTGGCCCAACTGACTTTACAGGCAAATTAATCTTAATGCCATGGCCAGCCTCCATCTCTGTTTAACTGGCTCCACTAGTCTTACTAAAGAGAGCTAATTAGCAACTCCTCTGGTATCAGACAGTGTCCAATGCATGAATAAAGCTTACTGAGGATTTCTTCTCTGACACCTCCCTCTGCAGTGTTTTTCCATTAACTTCACTTTGACAGCTATTGGTCAGAAACAAACTTTGGATTTCACACTGAACAGACCAGCATGAGTTAGTCACACAAACTACTGCTTCCAATTTGCTAAATGTCTCTGCTAAATCTGTTGCCACATTTAACAGATTTCAGATGTTCTGAAAAGTTCCCACAAATAACAACAGGGAGCATTGCTAATGTGTTGACTCCATGAGCATACGGTGACAAATTGGCACAGCTGATACTAATGAATGTATATGAGCACTACCTGCTTGATAAACCCATAAAGGTGTCATCACTGGGCTTCCTTTGCACAGCTGATCTACATACACCTATTCTTAGCAGAGAGACAGAGATAGCATTATATGCAAATTAGCATATAATGTCAACTGGCAGCTTCTCGCAAGTTTTTAAGCAGCCAAGAGCTGGTCTTATTGGAGGAGAGCTGGCAGTACCTGGTCAGGGAGTTCTGCACAGCAGACATGGTGGCGGGTGTTTGGGATTACAAAGCCAAAAGAAAAAAGCTGTTTCTTTGTTCATGACAGCAACAGTTTCCTTGGGTGGGATGTGATGAATCCATTCCATACCATTTGACGGCAATTTCGGAGCAAGGCCAACGGAGCTGGCTCAGTTTTAAAGGCCTCAATAATTACTGCAAACACACACACAGATGATGCCTAATGAAGCGCCAGCAGCACCACGCCAGTATGTTGGCGAGGCAGCTGGATGACACCACCTCATAATGCCTGATAAATGTACTGGCAAGATGGATGAAGAGAGACTTACCTGCCTCTTCAATTTCAGCTGTTTTTTCCACATTGAATTTGGTCAATTGAATAGAAAAGCTTCTTGCTCTTAGTTACAAGGCTCATCTACAAATTCAATTCGAATTCAATTCACAATTGTCATTCTGTTGGCTACTTTATATTCAGAATTTCATGTATTTAACCCTTTAACACCTGGATCAACATCAGTTTTCCTGTGCGGCATTCAGATGCCTTTTGATTTGGTTTGATTCTTTCAAAAAAGTGGGGAAAATAGGCAGTGAGCAGCTTACTAGGAAGTGTCTCACAAACTGCAAGATATTATTAGATTTAAAACTGTTTTAAAAAAAACTAGGGGAAAATGTCTACGGAGAGAAGACAAAAGGTAGGGAAAACTGTCCATCTGTCATGTCCTGCTGTGTGAAAGTTTTCCACCAGTCCAGCATTCTTAAATATTTGTCAGCTCCTACTGTTACTGTTTGCTGATTATGGCTTTTCTGGCTTAACACTGGGTTTTTTAAACACTGCCCACTAAGCTGAACAAAAGGCTCACAGCTTCGGTGACAAAACAAAACAGACTGACCCATTAATGTGAGTGAGGGAATGGCTGTTGATGCATATGTAAAAAAAAAAAAAAAAGGCCACAGATAAGGATGATTTGGATTAATAAAGCCTTAGTGTCCAAATCTCACTAAAACAATTGCTTGAAACTTCAAATTTGAATTTAGTTTACATTACTACAGGCAGCAAAGCTAGCCCCATCATCCTAATAATGAGGGTGCACTGAGGAAATGGCGATTGTGTGCACCAAGTAGTGTTGTACCTGATAACAGTTAGCTCAGCAAGTTCTTTATTGAGATCTATGGATGTTTGAGAAGCACAGCATAAGTGACCATGAATATGTTTACATGTGCAAAATAGCCAGGTTTTTTGCCCTTATTCTGAAAAAGACAATATTCTTTCAAAGCTGTTTACATGGCTAATGAAAAAATAAAATAAATATCCCACTAACATGGACTAACATGTTTACATGCAACTGTAATACTCCAATAACATGCTCTAACATGTCATTTATCATGTCAAAATATGGGAAAATAGAAAAGCTGAAGCCCCTTGCCATTTTGCGTCTTTGCATCAAAAAATTATTTTTACAGTTTCTCTCCGGTGGTGTACTTGTTGGACTCCCTCTTTCCTCCCTCACCTTCTTGAAAAGGTCAGCACTGTGATATTTGTGCATATCCAAAAACCAAATGATATTCAAGTCTTTCATAATGTTTATAAGCATGCATGTTTCTCCTTCCGCCCAGAAATGTGGGAATTTCTTTGACATGCATCTCTACCAAACAGCTTTGCAAACTGTTGGAAAGTTGGTTTGTGTACAACGTATCAATGACAACAAACAGAGCCGGCTGTAAACAGATAAAAGACTGTGTGTCGCAAACTGTAGTAAAAAAAACAACCAAGATGAATATTCTGAATTAGCTGTACACATGTCCAAATTATGATCCTAAAACCTGCATGGACATTGCGAAGCTATAAGCTCAGCATTAGTCTACTGGAAAAGGAGTATACTATTAATGGGTTAAAAGAAAAAACAAAACAAAAAAAAACATACGTAATCTGACAACCCCTACTAAAATTGATATAATTCACCTTTAGATAAATAAAAAGACAACTGGGGCAACTGAAATGGAGTGTTGATTTGGAAATGCGCAGGATGGAGCACCAGACCAATGTGGACACTCAGCTGTAGTATGAGTGGACCTGCTAGCCCTTCCATGCCACCGGTACAAGACAGCAGCTGTCTGCGGATGTCCAACGCAGGCAGTATGTCTGAGGTTTTAATGTATGTCTGAGGCTTTTGGAAGAGGAAGAAGACTAAGTTTATCAATCCCTGAGGAATATTTAGTTTTTTCACTTACAGAACATGTACACACAAGCCTGAAACAAACACATGCACAAACAGGAGTTATAATGGTGGAGAATCTGTGTTAGTTTCTTTTAATTTAGTACAGTATGTGGGGTTTTTGTCATTGGAAAAATTTCAGAAGTTCAGAATAGTATTACAATACAAACACAACACTTGAAGGCAGGTGACTCACAGTCATGTAGACAAACCAGTCTCAAAATTTAACCAAACTGACAACGACTAAAACTACAAATATTTCTAGTTTGTTTTATTTTAAGTTTTGTAAGTACACAATATTTTTCAGTTAGTTTTTTAAATTTTTCTTTCACTAAAGGTTAACTAAAGGTTTTTTTTTAAAACCCAGTTATAATTTTTTGTTCATTTTTAGTTAACTATAATAACCTTGTTTTTGGCAGATAGAGGGGGTCAGTAGGCCATGCCCCCAGTATACACAGACACACAGCACGCTGCACACACACACACACACACAAACATACACACACACACACACACACACACACACACACACACACACACAGAAGGATGCACTCAAAATATCATGGTAGAAAATCATTCTACCTCTGTCTTTTCTTTGTGTTCTGATTCAGTTTTTTAGGACACACTCTTCTCCCCTACTCCCAGAGGACTTCTAGCTGGTGGAGGTTAATGGAGTCTAAAAAACACGTACGTAGCAACAGAGACATGAGCACACACACAGACTCACACACTGTGTACTCCTTGAGGTGTGTGCGCTCTACTTTTGACAATATTATTGAGAAAGTAAGAGGGGAAAAAGTAAAGAAGACGGATGGATGGATGGATAAGGGCAGGTGTGTACAACCTTCACATTGAGTTCACAGCAGATTTTTGATCTTTCAGTACGAAGATGAAGTAGAAAAGCAATTTTCACTATGCAATGTCTCCTGTGGCTGCCTGAGGGCACACACACACACACACACACACACACACACACACACACACACACACATACACACACACACACACACACACACACACACACACACACAAACACACAGGTACTTCAAAACCAATAACATGAAGCAATGCCCTCACTCAAACAGAGAAGCATAGTTTGACATTTAAAGACAAATCCAGCCTAAACACTATCAGTATCAGGAGTAAACTTCAGGTTTTGGTGTCACTGGCTCAGAATAAGAGTGTGTTGGTTTCTGACATTTTGAAGCATGTTCAGCAAATATGCAATTATAAACAAAAAAGACAAATATTAATAAGATTCAAATCAATATTTGCATAACTTAAGGGAGCTGTAACGGTGCATGTGTTTGTCTTGAACTCTTTTGTACAGGAGGCACAGCTCAGGATACAGCATTCTTTGTTTCAGTAAGCAGCTTGATTGTGTAATGATTATTGATTATACTTTATTTGTGATTTTGTGGGAAATGTGTCTTGGACACAGTGCTGCTTGCTTCACAGTAACATACAAATGCATCACATCACACAAGGCATCACCTTAATTGCCAACCATCCATCCATTTTCTTCCGCTTATCCGGGGTCGGGTCACGGGGGCAGCAGCCTAAGCAGGGAAACCCAGACTTCCCTCTCCCTGGCCACTTCGTCCAGCTCTTCCTGGGGGACCCCGAGGAGTTTCCAGGCCACCTGTGAGACGTAGTCTCTCCAGTGTGTCCTGGGTCTTCCCCGGGGCCTCCTACAGGTGGGACGTGCCCTGAACACCTCACCAGGGAGGCGTCCTGGAGGCATCCTAATTAGATGCCTGAGCCACCTCATCTGGCTCTTCTCAACACGGAGGAGCAGCGGCTCTACACCGAGCTCCTCCCGGATGACCGAGCTTCTCACCCTATCTCTAAGGGAGAGCCCAGCCACCCTACGGAGGAAACTCATTTCGGCCGCTTGTACCCGCGATCTTGTTCTTTCGGTCACTACCCAAAGCTTGTGACCATAGGTGAGGGTAGGAATGAAGATCGACAGGTAAATCGAGAGCTTTGCCTTTCGGCTCAGCTCCCTCTTCACCATGACAGATTGGTGCAGCGTCTGTAGTAATGCGGACGCTGCACCAATTCGCCTGTTGATCTCCCGCTCCATCCTTCCCTCACTCGTGAACAAGACCTCGAGGTGCTTGAACTCCTCCACTTGGGGCAGGACTTCGTCCCTTATCCGGAGGGGGCACGCCACCCTTTTCCGACTGAAAACCATGGCCTCGGATTTGGAGGTGCTGATTCTCATCCCGGCCACTTCACACTCGCCTGCGAACTGATCCAGTGAAAGCTGAAGGTCACAGCCCGATGAAGCCAACAGGACCACATCATCTGCAAAGAGCAGAGACCCAATCCTGAGGTCACCGAACCAGACCCCCAGTTCGGTGACACCCTGGCTGCGCCTAGAAATTCTGTCCATAAAAGTTATGAACAGAATCGGTGACAAAGGGCAGCCCTGGCGGAGTCCAACCCTCACCGGAAACGAGTTCGACTTACTGCCGGCAATGCGGACCAAGCTCTGGCACCGGTCATACAGGGAACGGACAGCCCGTATCAGGGGGTCCGAAACCCCATATTCCCGGAGAACCCCCACAGGACTCCCCGAGGGACACGGTTGAATGCCTTCTCCAAGTCCACAAAACACATGTGGACTGGTTGGGCAAACTCCCACACACCCTCAAGGACCCTGCCAAGGGTCCAGAGCTGGTCCACAGTTCCACGACGGGGGTGAAAACCGCATTGCTCCTCCTGAATTGGGGGTTCGACTATCCGGCGGACCCTCCTCTCTAGTACCCCCGAATAGACCTTACCAGGGAGGCTGAGGAGTGTGATCCCCCTGTAGTTGGAACACACCCTCCGGTCCCCCTTCTTAAAAAGAGGGACCACCACCCCAGTCTGCCAATCCAAGGGCACTGCCCCCGATGTCCACGCAATGTTGCAGAGTCGCGTCAGCCACGACAGCCCCACAACATCCAGGGCCTTGAGGAACTCCGGGCGGACCTCGTCCACCCCCGGGGCCCTGCCGCCGAGGAGCTTTTTGACCACCTCGGTAACCTCGGCCCCAGAGATAGGGGAGCCCACCCCCGAGTCCCCAGGCCCTGCTTCCTAACCAGAAGGCGTGTCGGTGGGATTGAGGAGGTCTTCGAAGTATTCCTTCCACCCATCCACAATGTCCCGAGTCGAGGTCAGCAGCGCCCCGTCCCCACAATACACAATGTTGACAGAGCACCGCTTCTCCCTTCTGAAACGCCGGATGGTGGTCCAGAACCTCTTTGAAGCCGTCCGGAAGTCGTTTTCCATGGCCTCACCGAACTCCTCCCACGCCCGGGTTTTCACCTTGGCGACCGCCGCCTCTGCACTCCGCTTGGTCTGTCGGTACCTGTCTGCTGCCTCCGGAGTCCCACAGGCCAAGAAGGCCCAATAGGACTCCTTCTTCAGCTTGACGGCACCCCTTACCGCTGGTGTCCACCAGCGGGTTCGGGTGTCGCCGCCCTGACAGGCACCGACCACCTTACAGCCACAGCACTGGTCCGCCGCCTCAGCAATGGAGGCACGGAACATGGCCCACTCGGACTCAATGTGCCACCTTAATTGCTCCATAGCAAAAACAAACCCCCCCCCCCCAAAAAAAAAAACAGTCATGAAAATAGCAGCTTTGTATGGAATTTAAAGTGCATGTGCTAAGTGCTAGTTGCATATCGCACACTCACCTTTTGCATGAGATTTAACAATAAAGTGCGAGTGCTAAAGTGCTAGTTGTATATTGCACACTCCCATATTGCACTAGATTTAACAATAAAGTGTGAGTGCTAAAGTACTTGTGCTTTTGTTGCACCTTGCCCTATTGCACTATTATTAGATTAATTAAGCAGCTTAATAGAGGCTGGAACGAATGTTTTCTTCTCGAGGGAAATGTTTTGTGCAGACAGGATGTTGAGGGTCGGCAATAATCTTTTGTGCTTTTTTCAGAACGACTTGTTCATGAGGGCTCTGAATGGGCTTGTATACTCTCCTGCCTATTATCTTCATGGCTATTTTGTGCATGCTGGTCAGTTTGCTTTTTAGCTGCACTGTTAGATTCCCAAAACATATGGTGATTCCACATTTAATTACGCTCATTTAGGTTCTGTACTTTTATTCTATACTTTGGTTTGGCAGGCAGCTTTCTTCAAGGTACAAGGTACAAGGTAATTGTATTGTTATTTTTCTTAAATGTAGTTTAAGAAGAAATAAAATTGAAGGTGATCCTAAATCCTTTTACATGTTTTAGCGTCAAAGGAGGAGTTGAGGAGTCTCACAGCCTGGGGAAAGAAGCTGCTCTGTAGTCTGGTGGTTCTGCAGCAGATACTTCTGTATCTTTTTCCAGTTGGCAGCAGGATGAACAGACTGTGGCTGGGGTGGCTGCTGTCTTTCAGTATCCTTTGAGCTCTGTGCAGACACCTCACTTCCCTGAGGTCACTGATGCTCTGTAGATGGGAACCAGTGATGTTGTAGGCAGCTTTAATTACCCGCTGTAGAGCCTTCCTGTCCTGGGCCGTGCACAAACCATGCTAGTTTGTGAGTTTCCAGTCAGTATGATTTGTATTGCTCCTCTGTGGAAGTTAACTAGGATCTTGCTCTGGAATTTAGCCTTCCTAAGTTTCTGTAGGAAGTAGAGCCTTTTCTGTTTATTTGTAACCTGAGTGGTGATGTGTGATGACCAAGATAGGTTCTCAGTGATAGTAATTCCAAGGAACCTATAGCTGCTTACCTGCTCCACCTCAGCTCCACTGATGTAGACAGGGGTGTGTGTCTTTGCCTCCTTCTTTCTAAAATCAGCAATCAGTCATTTCTGTAACCGCTTGTCCTCGTAAGGGTCACGGGGGGCTGGAGCCAATCCCAGCTGTCATCAGGCGGAAGGCGGGGTACACCCTGGATAGGTCGCCTTGGTTTTATTGACGTTGAGCAGTAGGTTGTTCTCTGTGCATCACTCTGCAAGATTGCTGATTTCCTCCCGGTATTATCTCTCATTGTTGCTTGTAACTTAGTAGATGGCTTTTTGTCAGTTTGTTTAAGCATTTCGTCTGGCTCGGTAAACAATTATGTTTAGTATGATAGGTGATTTTCTCTGGTTTAGAATAAAACTTTTGTGTTTCAGTATGTGACTTAATCTGATCTGGTAGGCATCTTTGTCTAGTTCGGACATGGCTTTGTACTTTCAGTAGGCAGCTTTTTTCAGGTCTTTCTGTACTTGTGTGCTCAATTTCCTTCACTTTGATTCTGACGCCATTTGTAATGAACCAAAACTTGAACGCAGTGTACAGGTGCACCCCTATTACTTAAATACATCTTTTAAGTCAAAGCAAGCTCACTGCAGTCTATCCCTCATGGTTATATGAGTGTCTCAGAATAAAAGGTGAGTTGCAGCCTGTGTGAGGGAGGAAACAGAGTGATACATAACATTCTGTCTGCTGGAAAGACTTAATTTCTTGTTCTCTCCTGGTTTCAAAATCAAACTCCTGGATCAGCCTTAAGAGCCCCTACCGGTTTATTTATCTATTTTTTTTTTTAACACAAACGGCTCAGGAACTATATTTTGTAATGCTTGGCCATGAGAAAAGCAGGATAATACCCTTAATGTAATAATGTCCTGAAAACTGTAGATTTTTAAGTCAACAATTTACATTGTAGACACTACATTTGCCACTTTAGCCACAGTTTACCCATCAATCATACATGGTGCAGCCATATACCAGGTTTCAATAATCTTGTTGTAGCATGAACCAGCCCTTTATCTTGTCCCATTTTACTTCCAAGACATTAGCACAACCAATATTCTGGGCATTTCCAAAGCTACAGCCACTGGAGCACATTGAGAGAGAAAAAAAGAAACAGCTCCTAGCTCAAGCTGTTTCATCAAAGAGCACATTTATCTGGTAGGAAATGAGTAATAAAGCAACAAAGCTGGAACTGCAAGTCTGAGAGATGAATGGCATGCCTGCCATCACCCCGCAAGGTAGAGGCAAATAATTAAGCAACAGATGGTATACATGTTGTTTCAGAGAAGAAACTCACACATAGCGATAATGAAGCATTTACATGCCAGAGTTATCAATCATGATGATTTGTCAAGGATTGCTTTATTGTTGGATTTCAGTCCACAAATTGAATAAAGTCAGCTCCAAGAATGACATGAACAGAATGTGAAACGGTGGGGATCTGACTTGTTCTTCAAAGTAAGAACTACTGGCACAGCTATGATTGCTACACTCATACGTCCAAACAAGCCAGCTCTTTTTTCTTTATCCCCCTCACTCTTCTAATCCTCTAGTCTCCTCTCTCTGGGTCTTCATGTATCACTGGTGGATTTTTTAACAACTGACATAGTAAGACCTTTGCAGAGATATGGCCTCCATACCCATTTGTCTGATTTGCTTGCTTGCAACTGAGCAGTTTAATTAGTCAGAAAGAGAGATGTTCATTTGGTTACTGGGCTACCAAAGCATGCTTTTGCAAATGAACTACTGAGAACACTGAACAAATCATATATTAACATGAAATAGTATGTTGTTTGGATGTCATGTAATCAAGACAATGAATGAATGGATACGGGGCTATGAGAATTTGAGGGATTTCTGCAACTGCAGTTGATTAAGTCCACTTTGGAAGGTAGCCTAGCTCTGAAGTCAGTGCCAAAGTAGGCAGATAGCAACTAAGTCTGTCTTCTTTGTTGACCTGTTTGTTTCGGCAGGAGCAAAGCAACAAATGTATTGTGTTTGCAATCATACCGGAGACAGGAGAGGTTTGAAATATTCTGCTGTATTTATGATTCAGTCCCCCACCTTTAAATTCAACAAAAAACAAGTGGTGTGCATGAAATGAAATTCAAATTAAAATAGATCGAAATTGATTGAATATGTAAATTATTTATTATGGCATTTACAATCACCAGATTTCAACCCAACTGCACACCAAGCAATGTATTGCAATGCTATTAATCACCACCACCAAGACTGTCATGGTTCCTGCATTCTCCTCCTCCCCCTCACTGCCAGTAACTTTCCACTCACCTTCCTCTGACCTGCTCTACCTGCAAGCCCCGCCCACTGCTGCAGCCTGCTCTCCCCACAGCTGCAGCTCATCATCAATCAACCCGGTATTTAAGACACTCCAGCCCACACACTCATTGCCAGATCGTCCTCTGCAGCATGCGTGTCTTTCCAGCGTTTTCCTGCCAGATCTTCCGGTACCGACTCTGCCTGTTCCTGACCTGCTCTCCTTGCCTGACTCCCCGTGAACCTACCTGCCTTCTGTCCCCGACCACGTGCTCTGTTTCGGCGTTCCGGAAATCTGACGGCTTCACTGGTAAAGACCTTTCTGCTCAGCTTCGACGATTCTTCTGCCTGTTCCCTGTTGGTGCTGTTGTCCCAGCGGACGGACTTCCCGGTGACCGAACCCCTGCCTGCCCCCGACCACTCTTCCACTCGACCCCCGACAACGCTCCCACACGTGTTGTTGGCTCACGGAGCTACGGGGTTACCTCGTCACCAGCCACAGTGGGTACAAGCTTCGTTTCTTCGCTTCGTGTGACACCCAGAGACATTACTAGGGCTCACAGCCCGAAGAACGAACTCTCAGTCTGTAAGCAGAACTTCATTTGTGTTGGTATTAAAAAAAGTTATTACCGACTGCCAGAGCGTTGTTGTGTACTGCATCTGGGTCCTCAACAAACCCGTTACAGTACGATCTGGCCAGAAATGGACCCAGCAGACTCCGGCACTCTTCAGTCGCGCCTAGCCCGGGTTGAGGGGATGCTTCAACAACACGAAGCTCAACTCACCTCGAACGTGGTGGAGGCTCGCCAGTCTGCCTCGGTGCTGGAACGGGCACTAACACTGCTGGCCACGCAAGTGCAACAGATGGCGACCACGCTGACTCAGCACGTTGCTCCGGCTCCAGTTCCTGCCCAGCCCGCTCACGCTCCTACATCATCCATCGCCGCTCCTGAACCCCGGGTAGGGGCCCCTGAACGCTATGCTGGAGATCCTGAGGGTTGCAATCCATTCCTGACAAACTGTTCAATTCTGTTTGCATTGCAACCCCACACCTTCACCTCAGAGGGAGCCAGAGTTGCCTTCGCCATTAATCACCTCACAGGTTGAGCTCGTCTATGGAGAACTGCAGAGTGGGAGAGGGGCACGCCGGCTTGCGTGTCTTTTCAAGCCTTCGCTGAGGAACTACGCAAGGTTTTTGGGCCGATTCCTGCTGGTCCCGACGCCACTGGGGGATTCCTGAATCAACGTCAGGGCAATCGGACCATCACAGACTTTGCTATCGAGTTCAGAATGACGGCTCGACAAAGTGACTGGAACCCGGCTGCCCAGTGTGATGCATTCCTCAATGGTCTCGCTCCGTATATAAAGGATGAACTGGTTTCGTTCGATCTCCCTCATTCCTTGGATGGTCTGATCGAACTCACCACGCGATTGGACAGGTGCATCCAGGCAAGGAGAGAGGAGCGGCTCCGGGAGGGGGAGACTCGTCGGGCTCTCTCCTTTCAGCCTGGAACTTCCTCTGGTCCTCCTACGAACCCCGTACAGGGGGGGACAGAGCCCATGCAGGTGGGGCACACCCGTCTGACTTCTGAGGAGCGGGAGAGACGACGTCGGGGCAATCTGTGTCTCTACTGTGGGCAAGCCGGCCATTTTGTCTCCAACTGTCCAGTAAAAGGGCGGGCTCAGCAGTAAGAGGGGGCATTCTGCTGAGCCGATCCCAGAACTCCCCCAATCCTTGTCTCGTTTCATGTCCAGCTCCGGCTTAAGGAGGGGTTTCACACTCTTGCCACATTCATTGACTCTGGGGCTGATGTAAACCTGATTGACGAGGAGCTCGCTCGCCAATTAGGGGTGCAACAGATCCCTCTCCCTCGTCCTGTGCCGGCCAGTGCCTTGGATGGTCATCTGTTGGGAACTGTGACTCATCAGACCACCCCCATCGCCATGCAGCTATCGGGGAGACATCACGAGACCATCCAATTTCACGTTCTGAGGTCTCCGAATCTGCCCCCAAACTTGGGATACCCCTGGCTTCGCCGACACAACCCACACATGGACTGGTCTACAGGTTCGATTCTGGCTTGGAGTCCGTTGTTTCAACAGGTCTGCCTCAGACAGTCTAGTGACCCCACTCCATCCTCCAGTTCCGGTTCCTCCCCGGATGTTTCCATGGTGACTCCTGAATACCACGACTTCAGGGAGGTGTTCAATAAGTCAAGGGCAACTTCTCTTCCCCCTCACCGAGCCTATGACTGCGCCATCGACCTCCTTCCGGGTTCGACTCCACCCAAAGGCCATCTCTACTCCCTTTCCGGGCCAGAGAGGGAGGCCATGGAGACCTACATCAATGACTCTCTGGCTTCTGGTATTATCCGGCCGTCCTCGTCTCCTGCTGGGGTCGGTTTTTTCTTCGTGGGGAAGAAGGATGGATCTCTGCGGCCCTGTATCGATTACAGGGGCCTGAATGACATCAAGGTTAAAAACCGCTATCCTCTCCCTCTCATCGCGTCGGCCTTTGAACTGTTGCAAGGAGCCACCATCTTCACCAAACTGGATCTCCGCAATGCGTATCACCTGGTCCGAATCCGAGAGGGAGACGAGTGGAAGACGGCGTTCAACACACCCAATGGACACTACGAATACCTTGTGATGCCATTTGGGCTCACCAACGCTCCAGCAGTCTTCCAGGCTCTGATCAGCGACGTTCTGAGAGACTTGTTGAATAAATTTGTTTTCGTGTGTCTCGATGACATCCTGATTTTTTCCCAGTCCCGACATGAACATATCCATCATGTCCAGACGGTTCTGCAACGCCTATTATAGAACTCATTATTTGTCAAAGCGGAGAAATGTGAATTCCACGCCGCTTCCGTCTCCTTCCTGGGTTACATCATTGGGCATAACCGGATGGAGATGGACCCCGCCAAGGTCTCCGCTGTTTCCTCCTGGCCCGTGCCCGACTCACGTAAGCAACTACAGCGCTTCCTGGGGTTCGCCAACTTCTACCGAAGGTTCATTCGGGGCTACAGCACGGTGGCAGCTCCTCTCTCTGCTCTCACCTCATCCAAGATTCCATTTCGCTGGTCCCCGGCCGCAGATGAAGCCTTCCAACATTTGAAGAGACGCTTCAGCTCGGCACCCATCCTCCTCATCCCTGACCCCGATAAACAGTTTGTGGTGGAAGTCGACGCCTCTGATGTGGGAGTTGGGGCCGTCCTTTCCCAGCGCTCGGCCAAAGATGGAAAGTTGCATCCCTGTGCCTTCTTTTCCAGGTGACTATCCCCTGCCGAGAGAGATTACGACATCAGGAATCGGGAGCTGCTGGCGGTGAAGCTGGCATTGGAGGAGTGACGCCACTGGTTGGAGGATACCCAGGTCCCGTTCCTGGTATGGACAGATCACAAGAATCTCGAGTATATCAGGTCTGCCAAAAGACTCAATTCCCGCCAGGCCCGGTGGTCCCTGTTCTTCGCCAGATTCCTCTTCACGCTCTCTTACAGACCCGGTTCCCGAAACATCAAACCGGATGCGCTGTCCCGGCAGTTCTTGGTGGAGGAGGATGAGGAAGTCTCCCGTTCCGACAGCATTCTCCCTGCTTCCCGTCTCCTGGCCGCTCTCACCTGGGAGATGGAGGAGCGGATTAAGACAGCGCTGGAGGAACAGCCGGGTCCCAGCTCCTGCCCCCAGGACCATTTGTTCGTTCCACAAGAATTCAGGTCTGAGGTCCTGCAGTGGGCGCACGCCTCGCGTCTGACCTGTCACCCAGGGGTCGCTCGTACGAGGGAGGTTCTGCAGCGACGTTTTTGGTGGGCTACTCTGGACCAAGACACTAAAGACTTTGTAAATGCCTGCCCGGTCTGCAACCAGAGGAAGACGTCCTGCCAAGATCCTGCTGGACTCCTGAAACCCCTCCCGGTTCCTCATCGCCCCTGGTCTCACATCTCCCTGGACTTTGTCACGGGTCTGCCACTGTCAGACGGTAACACAGCCATCCTGACAGTGGTGGACCGGTTCAGCAAGATGGCTCACTTCATTGCTCTGCCCAAGCTCCCCTCTGCCAAGGAGACCGCGGAGCTGATGCTGCTCCACGTCTTCCGTCTGCACGGCCTCCCCACTGACGTGGTATGATCGAGGGCCCCAGTTTACGTCCGCATTCTGGAGGGAGTTCTGCCGCCTACTGGGAGCATCCACCAGCCTGTCCTCTGGATACCATCCCCAGTCCAACGGCCAGTCGGAGCGGATGAATCAACAAATGGAGACCACGCTTCGCTATATGGCATCCAGCCAATCCTGGTCCTCCCAGCTCCTTTGGGTGGAATACGCCCACAACACCTTGGTCAGTTCTGCCACCGGACTCACGCCTTTCCAGTGTGCGTACGGCTTTCAGCCTCCCCTGTTCCCGGCCCAGGAGATGGAGACTGCTTACCCGTCGGTGGAGGACTTCATCCGTCGCTGCTGGCAAACCTGGTCTCGAGCCCGGTCTGCACTCCTGCGGACCGCCGCTCGTTACACCTCCGCAGCCAACCGCCGCCGCTCCCAGGCTCCTCCATACCAGGTTGGACAGAAAGTCTGGTTATCCACCGAAGATCTTCCCCTGAGGGTGGAGTCCCGGAAGCTGCCTCCCAAGTTTGTTGGTCCCTTCCCGGTCGAGAAGGTGGTCAACGAGGTGGCGGTACGTCTCAAGCTGCCCCGCTCCATGCGCATTCACCCGACCTTCCACGTCTCCAAGCTCAAGCCTGTCAGGGAGAGCCGTCTGCAGCCCGCCTCCCGGCCTCCTCCTCCTCCTCCTCGCCTCATTGATGGAGCTCCAGCGTACACCGTACGGCGCCTTCTTTGCTCTCGTCGCCGGGGTAGGGGACTGCAATACCTGGTGCACTGGGAGGGATACGGCCCGGAGGAGCGGTCTTGGGTCCCGGCTTGGCAGATCCTGGACGACCAGCTGATTGGGGACCTCCACCGTCTCCATCCTGATCAGCCCTCCCGCGCCACCCCTGATGGGGGTTCTTCTGCCTCCGCTCCCCCTTCTTCTCCGGTTCCTGGGCCATCTGGTTTGGGGTCCTGCACGGGGGGTCTCGCCTCGCCGGTGGGGGTTGATCCGTCTTCTGATGACGATGACGACATTGGTTCGGAGGGTTCTGAGGAATTCCGGCGTTTTCCTGCCAGATCTTCCGGTACCGACTCTGCCTGTTCCCGACCTGCTCTCCTCGCCTGACTCCCCGTGAACCTACCTGCCTTCTGTCCCCGACCACGTGCTCTGTTTCGGCGTTCCGGAAATCTGGCAGCTTCACTGGTAAAGACCTTTCTGCTCAGCTTCGACGATTCTTCTGTCTGTTCCCTGTTGGTGCTGTTGTCCCCGCGGACAGACTTCCCGGTGACCGAACCCCTGCCTGCCCCCGACCACTCTTCCGCTCGGCCCCGACAACACTCCCACACGTGTTGTCGGCTCGTGGAGCTACGGGGTTTCCTCGTCACCAGCCACAGTGGGTACAAGCTTCGTTTCTTCGCTTCGTGTGACACCCAGAGACATTACTAGGGCTCACAGCCCGAAGAACGAACTCTCAGTCTGTAAGCTGAACTTCATTTGTGTTGGTATTAATAAAAGTTATTACCGACTGCCAGAGCGTTGTTGTGTACTGCATCTGGGTCCTCAACAAACCCGTTACAAAGACACCAAATGAGGGAATATTTTTTTTAGAAGGGCGCTTATTATTTCTCCAGGAAAGTTCTAATCACCTGAGACAAGGAGAATATAGGACAAGGAGAAATTAAGCTTTTTCTGAGTACCATTTCAGAAATGATAGCTTATCTATAATGTTCATTGAATAAGGCTGGGTACGTTGATTCCCCTAAGATTGGTGCAGGAATGAGTCCTAAAACTTGAAAGTGAGTTTGCAAATTAGCACCCCCTGGTTTCCTCGCCTTGAATTTTTGTTGAATGTTTTGTTTTGTTTTTTTTACTGGGTTTTAGATGACCATCGTGAAAGAACCGTGGCGATATAGATGTTCTATGTTACACAATGTGAGAGGTTCAAGGATGGCCGTTGTCATGGTCTTACAATCAAGGACAGCCTGAGATAAAATTCTGACAGTGTCAGAAATTTCAGAAGACCATCTCTCTGTGTGACTGCTGTTACAACCTATGTCTATCAACCAGTCATCACCAATTATCAAAGATAGCAGCTAGCTTGCTGTAAATACTAATGTTAAATGATAGTGAATACTAAATGCTAGTAGCAGTTAACACTTTTTTCAAGCTTTCGTTGTAAAACTTGCGTGCCAAGTTGTCATTTTTTTCCTAGCCATGACAACGTTCACATTCTCCTCCTCCTCCTCCTCGTCTTCTTTAGACTTTTCTCAACACACTTAAATACCACAACAGCGGGGCTGAAATTATGTTTGTTTTTAGTTTCTCTTACCACTACAGCGGCATAGATGAGTGACACATGCTGATGATGCTTTTTTCTTGCAGGTTGATATTGATGTATGTGTTTCATTGCCTGTTATTCAGTAGACATTGTCAGCATACAGTTTGCATACATCAAAGTGGATGATATACCCAAGTTTATTTGATCCACAGCATAGCTGTACTAACCTTATAAGATTGCTAAAACCTCAGTCAGTAGGAGGCTTAAGAAACTTCTTTCACTACTACCAAGCAGGTTATAAGACTATTTATACCGCTTTGACACTAGCCACAGGGATGGGATGTTATTTGTTAAGTACCAAAGCTCACCTACTATGACTCAGGTTTACATACATTAGTCAATAAGTAAAGTTTCATTATAGTGAGGATATTTTGCTGCAGTCAGTCAAACATTTACTGATACCTTGTATGTAGCATTAGTGTGGCATTATGCGAAGAAGGCAAATGGACACAAGTAGTTGGTGGTTTCAATGATTTCATAATTTTCTTGTGCCAATCAAATGAAGTTGCATTTAAAACATCCATTTTGAGGAATAGTTACAGTGAAAATACCCCAAAATAGGCTAAAAAGTGGTGGACTATTGTTCAGATCCCCTCCTTTCGTCAGATCCAGGATGGGCCAGATCCCCTTGTAAATGTCAGCTAATGCATGAATTTCTACGTCTTCTTTCTGTTGTTGTTTAGGACTCACCTGTGTTATTTTTCTCCTGGTCCTTTCCACAAAACACACTTGGACACCAGTCATCAGCTGACTTCCACAGCTGGTTAGAGCTAGACATGCATATCATTAGATTTACAGTACTTATTACTGTATTGAAAATTATCCTTGTCTCTGGAAACAGTTTCGATTTTACCTTTTATGCCACTCATTTGAGGCCTTTTTTGCCTAATGACCTATTTATTTAACATTTGGAGCATTCATAGAAATCTCACTGATCTCAATTTTAAAATAAACTTCTTGTTATTTTTAATGAGCCTATTTTTAACCCTAATTGAAATTCAAATGCAGGCTCAGTAGCCGGCCTCCTCTAATTGAGTTAAATATGTCCATGTTCTTTTTGGCCTCTGATATTTTTGGACATCATTGAGATTCCAGAGGCAACTCAGATGAGCTTTGCCAGGAGCATACTGAGCTTAGACATTCTTGCCATTGTTTTCCCTGTATGCTACAGGCCATGTAAGAGACTGTTGACTTCTAAAACTACTGATTCAATTGAAGCCGCCATGCCAGAAGGCACTACTCTACAAAGCCTCAGCCTGCCTATTCTCCTGAATGTCTGGTATATACAATAGCTTGGATCTTTTGTCCACTTCATTTTACTCATGCTTGCTTCCCCTTTTTGGAAAGACCGCCCCATTAACTACATTCAGAGTATCTCTGACCCACTAAACTGCCTCCCTCTAAAAAGAAGTGGGTTATGAGGTGTAGTTGCATATATTGTGTATTGTGAGGTGGGATATTAGGTTGGGAGCATGCCGGAAAATGTAGCATTTGTTCATGTTAGACCAATACATATTATGCTATTTATTTTTTATTACAGCCCACTGTCAGTGGGCAGGTTTCCATGGGCAAAATGTAAGCGATATTTTTGACACGTTGATAAAAAACAATTGTGAGACGACTGCGTTTCCATTCAGTGATGTCCTGTGACTTCTCCTCTGGTGATAAAATTCCAAGAAACATGGTGATGGATGTTCAAAACATTAGCAGCTTTATTTCTATTGCAGCCACCACACTAGCTGAGGCCATCCCCTCTCCTAAAGCCCAGGGTGATGAGGTAATGTTGGGGTACAGCAGCACATAGATAGTCAGTGGTCTGGAAGAGGAAGTGGTTTCCTCTGGGGTCTGAGGAGAATGTAAAAGGACAACGAGAAGTACAGGTCAGGACAGTCTGTGTTGGGTTCTGATTATATTTCAGAAGTCAAGTGTTTTGATTTGCCAAAGGGAATGCAGCTCTGCAGATTGTAGTGTGGCCACTACATTAACATTTAATGTGAACAGTGAACTCTACAGTTCCCAGTGTGATGCTGACTGTTATTTATGGCCCAGGTCAGGGCAGGTTTGCTTCTCCTCATTCTACTGCATTGTTTTTGTGTCATTATTTTGAATCAAGTTCAATACAAAAACAAGTTTAAGCCTTTGCCAAGCTACCATATTAATTATTTCATGTTTTTTTTGTCAAAGATGCAGTATGCAACCCTGATGTTCATTGTTGAATCTATTTTCCAGGTTGCGAAATTCCAATACTTTAGGTTGGTAGTCCAGTCAAACAATGAGTGGGAATGAAGCTGTGTTGGTATTTGGCGATCTGGAAATTAGGGCTGTCCCAAAAACCATTTACTGGGCTCTGCAGCTTTGTCATTAATCAACGGCGAATAGTCGGACCTGTGGGGGGAACAGATTCTCTGCTGACACCTTGAAAACTCTGACAGTTATCAGTACAACAATCTGTGTCCAGTGCTAAATTAGTCTGTTAAAGTTTGCTGTGCCTCTGAAATGGTAAGTGTCCTCATTTTGGAAGATATTGAAATTCACCTCCTCTGTGCTGCAGGACAGAGCCCCACTCAAGGTGAGCTGCGAGGGACTCAGGTATTTGCATTCCTGTGTTTGTGACAGGTGCAGCAAGATCACAAGCACTGATGTGGCATTAGTCCTCTGCAAAAAGAAAAAAAAAAGAATATCCAAAAATGCTTAAATTGAAAACTGTATTCCTTACCAATTCACAAATACCCAAATAGCTGAATATTTGGGAAAATGAGACTCAACATTTAATTATCTTTTTCCAGGGTAGCATACTGCACTTTTAAAAAAAAGGCATAGTCTATAGAGGGAAAGATGAGATGAATCAAATGGATTTCCATGAAGCGAGTCATTTAGTGCCTTGACATGTTAGAAAAAGATATTGTGTTAGTCTGACTAAAACTGGGTTTTTAAAATGCATGTAATATGTTATATAGTTAGTTAGTATAGTGTAATATACTTTCTAGTCTAAGTTTAGAGCCAATTGAGTAAAAATGGTCAGTAAATGTAAAAAAGTCTAAATAAACTGAGGGGTTATGAGGCTGACAAAAAAACAAAAAAAACAATTAAATACCTGTAAATATTCAGTAA
The DNA here is from genome assembly GCF_026936395.1 of Plectropomus leopardus. Lineage (NCBI taxonomy): Eukaryota > Metazoa > Chordata > Actinopteri > Perciformes > Serranidae > Plectropomus > Plectropomus leopardus. The sequence continues at coordinate 2,414,060 of NC_142180.1, forward strand.
ATACTTGCGTCCCTCAACCCCACTTTGATATTCTTTCCCTCTCTCATCACCCTGATTGCTAAGTACATAATTTAGTGTCATAGCAGTTATGATAGTGGAAGTGATAACCAGAAAAAACTTTTGTGTGTTTGAGATTCTGCTTCACTCAGAGATGGAGTACCCTCCAGAGGAACGAGATAACAGGAGAAATCCAATCGTGATTAATGGGACCTTGGGAAAGTTCATGTTCTGTGGTCTGTGGGAGAAGGAGAGGAGGACGGGAGGCAAGGAGAGAAAATATCATCTTAGCCTATTAAAGAAAAGGTGAAAAGGAGAAAAAAGTACAGATGGATTGGAAGTGTGCTGGGAAGAACACAGAGGAGAAGGAGGAAGGAGTCTGGGTTTTGCACTGGGGGATTTATGATCTCTGGATGCGAGGCGGACACTTTGCCATCTCTCCTGCTGTAATTTCATTACAATGCTCAGTTTAGAGTTTGAGATTCCCACAGTGGAGATGCCATTTCCAAGGACTCTGCTGATGCATTCAAGTGTTTCATAGGAGAGTTCTGAGAGTTTCATCAGCACAGGTTTCTTTATATCAGTCGAGGCATCCTGAAACAAGAAAATAATGGAGTGTGTAGAGGCGAAGAACATTTAGAGTCCAAGCAGAGTGCCATATCCTGCACCTCATGTGTCCCTGGGTGGTGATCTAGTGACACAAGGTTGTCCTGTCCTGTAATGTATAAGTCAAAGATGAATTATTTTTTGGCCAGACTGGAGGGTTTCAGGTACCAAACTCTTGTAAAGTTTCATTAACTTGAAACCTGGGTCTTCATCACTTTTCTCGAGCTGCATTCACAGCCTTGGCAAAAAAATGTCCTGCAAATTGCAAGGAGTTTTTTAGATATATAAAGCTTTTTTAAAAAAGGTGGGGAAAATTGTCAAGGGAAAAAAAGCTAGGGAAATACTGTATTTATAATGATCATAATTACATTTTTCTTTTTCCTTTTTTAAACTAGGCTTCTGGTAATTTTTTTACTAAGGGTTAAGTTTGTTGGGTATGGCTCTGCTTCCTCTCTCTTTCTTTCTTTTCTATTACTGCTCTCTGGCATTCCAATTTAAGTCGTAATTGCTGATCAGTGACTCTAGGATCCTCATTGAGTGCTGCTGATCCTCATTACTGCTCACCACCTTGGGTCTGTTGAACTGCACTACGCTAATCCCGTTGCCTCTCGCAATCCTGCTACCTTGTTTCCTAGTTTTCTTGGATCCTGGCCGCAACCTTGGCTGTGCCTGATTGCTGTGATATCTGTGCTGATGCTGTGACCCTGCCTTTGGTTGTGCTCGTGCTGTGGCTGCACTGATACTGTACCCCCCGCTCGCCCTAATCGTGGTCTTGGTCCTGGTTGTGCTGATGCTGTGATCATGCCTTTGGACACCTCCCTTTCAATATATGCATAAGACTCTTATCATCACCCTCAACATCATCATAGAGTACATTTAATAATTTCACACCTATCGTTACTGTAATATGACATGTGTCTGTTTCCATTATTGCTGTGCCTCTCTCCCCCTCCCCCTTCTCTCTTTCTCTTTCCTTTTTGCCACAATTGTATTTCATTTGTTATTTACGACATCTATTGCACGTCTGTCCATCCTGGAAGAGGGATCCCTCACCATCCTCTGCCGCTCTCCCTGAGGTTTCTTCCTTTTTCCCTGTTACAGGGGTTCTTTTGCGGGAGTTTTTCCTTGGGTGATGTGAGGGTCTAAGGGCAGAGGGATATCATACAGTGTACGACACATAATGTAATTTATACATTATGAATACTGTGAACAGTCTTAATCCAATTGTGGTTTTATTTTGAAGTTACGTGTAGTGGTAAAAAAGAACAAAGCATGTTTACTCAAGTACTGTCCAATTTTGAAGTACTGTCACTTTGAGACTTAATGAGACTTTCTTGTACTGTCATTTATTACCTCTGTTTCCTCATCTCCTCCTCTCCTTTCCTCTATCCTCTCTCCCTGGTCCTCATCTCCTCTCTGACCATTTGTAGTTTGTAGTAAGATGTATGAGGCCTCGGGCTAGCCTCGTTAACACAGCTCTCTGGGACCTTTCCCTTCTACTGCTTTCCTTTCTCCTGAGCTAAACGCCCCCCTTTTCTAACTCACTGCCTGGAAAACTGATTCTCTGATGGGCTGAGTGGTGCACTGTTTGGCTAACCTGCTGGCAAAGTGAGTGTAGGGCTCAGCTAAGTGGCTGACTCAACACAAGACTGACTGACAGAGTCAGTGGTCATTGACGTTGACAAGAATGCAGATGATGGGGTGAGTGAGAGGTTGACTAGTCAGGTATGGCTCAACAGATTCAGTCATACCAGTCCATTCTCATTCAGAAGTCATCAAATACTGACACTTTTACAGTGCTTTTGGCTTAAGATCCTGATGCCAATAGCCACCTTTCACTTGTGCAAACTGGATGCCACTGGATGGCATCCAGTTGGCATCAGCTGATGACATGGCCCAACAGAACCATTTGTGGTGTTATTATGTGCCACCAGAGGGCACTTGGAATGGCAGCATGATTCGGGGACAGGTGGTGTCATCTGAGAACACGATCAGACGGAACCTGCCACATCCACACAAGGGCGTAACTTTGAGTTGAACTTTGGGGGGGTTGAGTGACACAGGCATTGTTTTGTCTTTTTTTGTTTACATTTTTTTTACTGTGTGCAAGCGTGAGTGTGTGTGTACGTGTGTGTTTAGGCTATAACGTGTGGATCACTGTGTGTGTTTGTGTGCGGAGAAACACTGGGCTGGTTTCGGTTCGGTCCGGCGGGTTTTTAGCAGAAACACGGCCACTTTGGACTCTGATCTTTCTTCCTGTGACCCTCTTTTCAGCATGTAGTATAGGCTACACTCACACACATGTACACACACACCCAGGCGCGTTATGGAGGTGTAACATCCAATTGGGTCCGCACCCCACACTCCGAACCCGAACGAATTATGAAAAACACACCGCCATCGGCTCTCCTCAAACACACTAGATCGTGAGATTTCCAGACCACTATATGAGTGTTGCCAACTTTCTGGTAAAATCAGACGACTGTCCAAACTCTCTGGAGACTTTTTTATTTAAACTTTCTTGTCAAAGCGACCGACGAAGTTGAGCGAGCCGCCGTAAACACCGCCCGGTCCGAGCAGCATCTGCCCCGCAGCAGCAGCAGCAGGCTGTGTTGAATAACAGCTAAGAGACACAGCACAGCAGAGAGGAGGACTAACTTTCATTCATTCAACATTTGACCACGAGTCAAATGTTGAATGAACGAAAGTGGTGGCACTGAAGCTCTAGCAATATCGTACCTACTGTTGGGAAGACATTTTCATTCTTTTGCCCAGCCAACAATTTAAAATTGTTGGCTGGGCTTTCTTCTTCCCCTCAGCTCTCTTCATACCACCGCGAATGCTTCTGAAACATAACGTTAAAGGGACGCTCAGGTCCGTGGTGGGCGAAACCAAATCTCAGCGCGGGAGGGGGGGCGCCATTGAGAAAATCTACCACATTGCCGTGTTTATAATATGTAACATTCATTTTAAATAATTATGATATGATTGTAGCGGTTATTAATAACTACGTTAAAATTTGGATTTTGCACTCGTTAAAGTAAAAGGGGCACCATTCTCCATTCAGGAGAAAATTAAATCTTTAATTGTGACAGTGTTAAGACATGTCATTACTTTAATCAATCTCATAATCTGTACCGTTTATTCTGTATACATTGATCTTGTTTCTCTCATGAAATAATATCCACAGACAACGACTTGGCGATAAATGAGGATAATTTATTTAGACTACTAAAATGAAGAGTAAATAGATGAAATAGTATGACATATAAAAGGACAGAGAATACAAAAAAGGGAACCTACGTGATGTATGTTCAGGTGATGTAAATAATTAATTATGGATGATAGTGGAGGAAATACGTGACCGTCTAAAGCGTGGATGCGCACTGAACGATGACGTAGAATTTAGAAATTTGGCCTTAAAGCTTCGTTATACGACATCAACTCTGGTCACTAGAAAATGTTATTCTGCCTACTTTTGTCGACTTGATTAGACTTCTCCGGGGAGGTCCAGGTCGTCGCGTCACTCCAGGGGAGAGCTGCGGCGCGTCTTCCAGACGAGGTGACCTGCTGAAAGGCGGCGGCGGCCGGGCAGGTGGAGTCGGTGTGCAGCGGTCTTTAACTGGCCTCGGTGTTCGCCTCAGCGAACCGGTAAAAGTCTTTAAACAAAGTCCTTAAGGGCAGGCAATGGATGCTGATAGTTTGTGCAGCAGGTGTTGCTTCTAGATCGGTGGCAGAGTTGATGGCGAATCGCGGAGTGTCCTTCTCAATTAAAACTCACAGAAATAATCAAAGTAATCCCACTGGTCTGAGGGAGTCACTTTAAATTATTAATTTGATTTTACTTAAAAACGAATTACCAAAAGTGTCTTTACTGACCAAAAACTGGTATAAAGAAAAGCGTCAAAGAGATTTAAAAGAAAATGGCTTCAAAAGTTAAAGTTCAGCAAAGCTCTGGTGAGCTGTTGCGGCTCCGCTTATAAAATTGAAGAAAAGAAAAGTTGCGAGCGCGGATGCACGAGACGCACCACGGTAAAAAGGAGCGAAGAAAAACTTCAGAAGAGAGAAGAGGAGAAGCCTTGAGAAGAGTGAGCTTAGAGAGAGAGAGAGAGAGCTCTGAGCTGACTTAGAGAGAGTCACTCAGTTTTTATCTTTCAATTTGGGGGTGCGGATGGAAGGCGGAGTTAGCGAACTTTTGCACCGAGCGATCGCACATCTGGTATAAGTTTCTAAAAGACCTAATGTAATTTAGGAGACATTTATGTCTCTGAACTTTTATGACGAATTACGCGATCTAACCCGTGGTGTATAAATTCACGTATCTCCTCAACACTATAGTCTCATCACAGTAACTTCAAATGCATGTTAGGAGACCTAAAAGTAATTTATAACGTAACACATGATTCTGAAGATCCTTTGCTCAATTTTGTGAAATGACCACGCATAACATAACATTGTACCATGGATCCTAAGAAACTTGGTGATTACTTAGATATAGGATTACTTTTAACATTATACAATGAATTCAAAATACGATATAACTACAAAGTTGGTTACGAGCTTACTAATAACTAAGACCACTAGATGGCAGTATAGCTCCATTATAACAAAGGGGAATAAAACGTACTTTACCTAACTCATTCAAATTACATGAGATGAAAAGAATGGGAGGTGCTCCTATCTGTTTACTGAAGCATGGAGACAACCTCACCCCCAGTCACAAAGATTAGGGAAGAAAGGGAAATTTTAACTTACAACCTTGGTCCAAGTCATTCTGTCAGATGTTAATCACAACACAGGGTTATATAATGGCTTTACCCAATGTTCGACCAGTTGGTTATCTCAGCAGGGGAGGCAATACGATGGTTGCTTGGTATTGCTTGGATGACCCCAGGAGGTCATTCAGACGCCTTACATCCTGTGACATGCTGATGGGGCCTTTGGAGTGCTTTACCTTCCACCATATGTCAGGATGGAGGGTGTCAGATACTGACACTTTCCCGTGGCTTAAAAAGGCAGAGCGTGTTTGCAGACATCCCCAGGGAGTATAAGTTAAGTTAATTAACAACCCCCTGTTGGATGTTTTGGGTTCGTAAAACAGTGTCTCTTGATGTGTCCCCCACTTGCCCAGGGGACATTGAGCTCTGGAGTTCCTCAGAGGAAAAATGTAATGACCACGCCAAGGCAGTCCACTACATGATATTGGGGGGGTTGTGGTTTAAATTATTGGGTGGGTTGCAACCCCCCCCCCCCCCCCATAAATTACGCCTATGCATCCACATGTGACAAAACCAAACTTGGAGCTAAACCTAAATGCACGACACACGAGATCAAAGTATCAAATAATCAGTTTATTAAAGGCAACACAAATTCTTTCACAAATGAGGGCAAAATCAAAATCACTCTGACAAGGAGGCAAAAAATAACAACAAAAAATCACTCTGACGAGGAATATACTACTAGCAAAGAAAACAAAAGTCCAACAAAGTAACATACAAAACAACCTGTTTGTTGACCTGAGCAACAAACAGGAGTGAGAAACAAACAAAACGTGACTTGAGCTTGGAAATGGCGGTGGTTCTCTGACTGACAAGACAAGACGAACTGGCACAGGACAAAGGGAGACGCTGACTATTTATACACAAGTTAAGGGGAAACAGGTGGAGACAATCAGCGCGGGATTGACAATCACACTGGCTGGAAAACACACAAAGGGAGGAAGTAAGTGACCTGAAACGAGAGGAGAGTTAGAATTTCAAAATAGTAAAGTTTTTTTTCTACACCTATGTGCCTCTTTTGCCTAAACCTAACTATCCTACTAACTATAGAATTTGTCCTCATTGTAAAATTATTGTGTGTACTGGATTTTTCTGGGAACTATCAAGTTGTTGTCAAGACATTTTGCTCTACTAAAAAATGTCTCTGAACCTTACAGGTGAAGTTAGGAGATCTCCAAAGTCATCGAGATTCATCATGTAGGGACAATGTATGTCTCTGCAAAATTCCATGCCAGTAGCTGTTAAACCAAAGTGGTGGACCAGCTGATCAACAGACCCATACTACCATCCCTATAGTGCAATGGCACTAAACTGAATATCATTTGAATATGTCGGCCTGTGTAAGTAAATTCAGTGAAGGCAGGTTACTGCTTCATACAGGGCTCTTGTGCTTGGCTGATGTCCTTGGTTATAGGATATTCAGATAATGAAGATGTACAGCGATGTCCTCCATTAATTGAGCCTGGTACAGCATAGCCAAGGGCAGGAGAGAGATGAGACAAGGCCTGTGTATGATCTTGTACTTCATATCAGCCAAAAATGTGCTCATACAGTTTTGAAAGTGATGCTAAAAGTGGGCACATCTTTATGTCCACTCAGGTTCATTTTGGGGACTTTGGGTGTTTTTAAACCTTTCCAAATGAATTCTGGGACAGTTTGTGGTGAAGAGAACATGATACAACCTTCACTTTACCAAACTACAAGACATGAGATAAAGCTGGAGCTAAACGGGTCTCCTGGTAAAATTAACAGAAGTCAGAGAATGATCAGTATCTGACCTTGACTAGCAAAGAACTGGGTTGCCCTCTTAATATTTGGGCAGATATAACAATTTTCCTGTTTTTACTTTCTCACTATTGTCCCAGACAAATGAGCAGAGTGAACATTTTCACATGACCTTTAGTGATGTATTCTGGTTAAATGAGCCCAAAGTCTGCTGATTTTATTCCAGTTAAACACTTGAGCAGCTGACTTTACTAATTATAGCACACCTTCAACCCAAGAGCCAGAACTACCCAATGACATCAGCTGCTGAAGTATTCAATTAGAGAGAAACCTGTGGACTAATGGGGCTACAGTGGCAAAAAGCTCTAAACCAGGAGGGATTAAATAAGGTCAAGGGATTTGCATATCCAGGACAGATATGGAATAATGAATGATCTGAAGATTTTACAAGAGAGACACAAGCAAACTTTTGTGAATATAACACATAGTGAAGGGTCACATCTCCTCTGAGATTTAAGTATTGTTTTGTACTATTAAGATACTGTCTCTGTCTTAAGTTATTTGGACTACTTTCACTTCTCTATGAGGACCATAACACTGTCTGTACAGTGTTTGGCTTCTCTGCACTTCCTTGTACTTGTGGTAACCTAACATTGTAGCTTTTTTGTAAATTAACATCCTTCCTTTGCAAAGTCTTTAGTTGGATTTTTTTCCTGTTTGTTTTGGTTTTATGTTGAAGTATGTGCATTACTGTTTCTATAGACATGGAATGTGAGAAAAATTTACCTAGAAGTGCCATATTCATTTGACTAGTCCAAAATAAAGTGGGGATTGTTGTTAGTTGCTATAGTGACAACACACGTCACGCTCACAAGTTCAAGGATCTCATTTTGGCCTACCCTTCTGAAAAAAACAAAAAGCTAAACACCAATTTATGATGGTAGCTGGTTTTAGTTAGATGGTCGAGGATGTTCCTAGATAGTCCTGATCGCGACATGCCGCATGTAGGTTTGTTTATGCATACGTTATTACAACGTTTGCAATGGCCACTGCTCTGAAAATCTATTTTTTATTCATTTAACCCATGTTTAACCAGGCAAGTCCCACTGACATGAGATTAATTCACATAAGATTAAGTTACAAACAATAATGATAACCCAAGTATAAAGCTAAAAGAATACACAGTAACATGTAGAAATACTAAAAACACCTATGCACAATGACAAGTACTAACTGATTCCTTCACCCGTGTATATATAAGAGCTTTAAAATCAGGCAGAGAGACCAGTTCTCGTTGGTTCAAGTCTTTTCGGGGGCTTTTCCAAGTGATGGGAGCAGAGCACATGAAAACACCATCCTGCTACACTGATTTGAGAGGGAATGTCCATTCTACTGTCATCCCATTTCTATGACTGCTTTCATCCAACATGTTCTTATCCAAAGTTGTCATATATTATTGCTTTGCAGTGGACTTCCACGTCTACATATTACACTCTAGGTATCCTTCAGAGTCTGCTATTGATGTTGTGGGATGCTCCTTTGTGATGTCAACACAAGCAGAAGTTGGCACACATGGTTAGGATTGGGCAACAAAGTGATGGAGGGTTAGGTTTCGGCAAAAGAGGCATATGGTAAGGTATAGAAAAAAACATCACATTCAGATGGGAAGTGGACACCGGACTCCCGCATCACAGTCCTGGGTTTGTTGGATCCAACCACCACACCTCCTGCCTGCCCTATAGGGACCTTCATGCTCTTTATATTACGTCGTTCCCAGCAGTGTTTCAATCTGACGCCATCCAGCGGTGTGACATATGGACACAACAGTTTCTGTCCAGCTACATTTTCAACTGACCACTGTCTGCGTATCATATTGCCACTGCAGGTGCCATCTGGCAGCATATAATATCACTGAAAATGGCTCAGTGCAGCCGGTTTCTTGGCTGATGACATCCATGATGCATAATGTGGATGTGAAAGGTGCCTTTTGGCAACAAGATCTTACGCCAAGAGTGCTGCCACAGCGGCAATATCTGACAACTTCGGAATGAGAAGGAGTTGTTTCATCCGACAGGATTGCCACAAGCAAGCCAGTGAGTGTGTAGAGAGCTCCAGAAGGAAAAGGGGGTGCCCCACCCCCAAAACAGGAAGGCTGAAAGCCTTTCAACAAAAGTGTAACCCTGTTAAAAATAGATGATAAATAAATAAATAGTTTAAATATGTTCATTTCAGGGACACTGTGATTAAAAGTGTTAAAAAGAATATTTCATTAAGGTTAAAATAGTTTGTTTAAGAGTCGAGTTTAATAAATAAGTTTAGAAAAGTTTTAAAAGCATATAAATGTGCACTTTTAAAATATTTCATTTTATTTTGAAAAGTCTCAGGGGTAAAGAGGAAGTACTGATTGAGAAACGTGTTATTCTGGTAGTTAATTGGTTAAGGTGTGGCAAAACAGGAAGAAAAAGGTGTGTGTGTGTGATTTGTTGGGGTGAGCAGAGACTTGATTAGTAAGAGTGTGCAGCAAAAAGAAGAAACGAGAGTGAGGAGCGGCATGACAGTGAAATTGTTACATTAAGAAAAAACACTATGAAGAGTACGGACAGCGAGTCTCAGAGTGACTGTTATTCAGCGCAGCACCGTGTTTGAGTCAACCGGAGGAGTACTTTGACAAAGAGTGTTCAACGAGGAGCGCAGCTAACGGCTAATGTAGCTCACATTAGTTTATCTGACAGACTTCATCCACGTGCAGCTAAACCAGCTACTCAACTCGGTAAAACTGTTAGCCTGCTGTGTACCGGACCTGCATGAGAGGACCTGCGGTGAGTTTCTACCAGGAGAGTGGGAGGAGTCGTCTACATCCCATGCTTCAGCAACCCGCTGTACCACAGACGGGATGAGAAGGACGCCATTACTGCAGTGAGCTGGTAACTGTGTTTTTTTAGCGCTGTAGCCATCATCGTTTTCTGGCTCCCACGCACACAAGCATCGCTCCAGGCCTGCATCACTAACACACTGGGTACCCATTTTATTTTCAGTTAGCTTTAGGTGTAGTATTTCATTATTCGGTGGTTTTGATATTGAGTGCACTTTGGAAAAAAAAAAGGTATTTGTGTACTGAGAAACTGATGATTTGAGTTAATTGTTTGGTCTATTGAAAGGTACAGAGAAGTCCTTTGAACTTGAATATTATTGTTTCTTTATTTTTTATTTTCTGTTATTGAAAGAACATATTTGTGTGTTGATATTTCCACCGGTAAATTTAAAAAAAAAACTTACCTTTTCTAGTCATTTGTATAGACTGAAAAAATAGTGCTGTTGATGTTTATGCAGACATATTAGAGAGTACTTTTATTTGAATTTGCAAGTGGCTTAGAGAGAGATAAAAAACTTAAAGGGTACTTACAGGTAAGAAAAATAATTTAATTCTTATTTCATTTATGTACAATACTGAAAAGAAACAACCCTTAGACCAGTTTAAAAACACTCAGTGGGTAAATAATAAAATAAATAATAATAATAAAAGTATTAGTTCACTTCATCGTGTGTTACAGTATACTCATCGTTCAATTTTAGTTAATCTTAAAGAAAGAGATTTCTAAAACATAAAGAACTTGGGGAGCGTACCTCATTAAAATAGACCGGATGTCTAGAGGGCGCTACAAAAGACATTTTTTTTAGCATATGGTAATCATACTGGCACACTATATAACCCTGTCATGGGAGTGTATATGGCAGTAGCTCCCTTTACAAAGTGGATGTTATACTCTTTAAATGAGTTGTTTCTCATAATACACCAACCAGAACCAAATTTCTTGTTAGTGTCCATTTCTACCATCCATACTGGAGGTAAATTGCACATACACAGCTAAGGTGAGTGTGTGTGTGTGTGTGTGTGTGTGTGTGTGTGTGTGTATATTTTTCTCCTACGCTGGCAGAGTGCAAAAACATGGGGAAATAAATCTTTAGTCTAGCAAAGTATCGGAGCAGAGAGAAAACAGATAAAAAAGAATAAATATTTTGTTGAAGTATATGCCTCGTCATTACAACAAGATGAAAAGGAAAAGGAGAAGAAAGAGTTGTTCTCAGTGAAAGGGGGTTCATGCTTCATACATAACCATATCCGGTTGTTTCTTCATCATCGCGAAATTAAATCGGAGGCAGAGGCCAGAAAGATGGCAGATATTTGGTGGTAGTGAGACAGATGAAGAGACTTCCTTGGCATAAGCTTTTTTTAAGCTAGAGAGCCCTCAAATGGAATTTGCGCATTGCGCCCACACATACCCACTGCATCTTGAAAGTCACTTGGAATGGAGAAGGGGGGCAGAAGAGGAGCGGAAACCAGGGGTCTCTTGATGTGCTGTATACTAAAACCTCTCCTTGCACTTATCTCACATCAAGCAAATGCAAATGACCAAGCTTGGATGGCGAAAACACACATCAGCACACAGAGGGGCACATATCCTTATAACAGTTAAGAACACAAAGAGAGGGCATGGTTCCAGGTGGAAGCATTGAGGAGAGCATTCATTTTGTCCTAGGAGCTGAAGCCATCTCCCTCCTCTGTCTTCACAGAGAGGGGAACAAAGGAAAAAGGCTAAACAAGAGGAGGAAAGAAAAAAAAAACAGGATGAAAAGTTCATAGAGGATTTACTTTTACATTCAAAAACACATCCTGCAACTTCCCCTATTACCTGCTCACTCTGTCCAACATGTTGGCTCACATGTTGTTCCAAGAGCTGTCATAGAAAGGTTTACCTGATTGCTGTATTTCAAACATTTAAAATTACACCCCTTCCTCTCTGAGTCATAAACCAGTCAATCTTGAATACCTGTATGTCTGAAAATCAACACAGTCAGTACGTTTACATGATGTTAGGAAAAGTCACATTATTGTGTCAGTCCGACTAAAACTGGACCTTTAAAATACATGAAAAAATGTTTGTGTGACTGAAATCAAATTTCTAAAAGTCGGATTTACACACCAAAACAAGGTAGTTGGGAGTCAATTAAGTCTTTCATGTAAACACCTCAGCTGGACCTGAACTGGTCAAGGCGTTCTGTGCATGCTCTGTAGTCCCAGCACTGGGCTTGGCAAGACAAAGGGTCAAGTAAAGTGTAGGGTTAGTATGAAATGTACAGTGCCAGAAAGTAATATATGTTGTCTTTGGTTGACATGCAGCTCTTTTGCCACTTGCTAACGTATTTGGTATGTGACATATTACGTCAGCCAGAAGAAGGTCCAATAGCAGCTAGCCAATAGGGGGCATATCTCCACCCACTGTGGCGGAGTTGGCATACTTCGGTCGATAAATCTTTTCTCTCCCAGTACTTGTATACAGGAACAAGGACCGCAGTCCAGTTAAATGGCCTAATTGACTTAGCACAAAATTGACATGGACAACATAGTCATTTTTTTTGCCCTTATTCCAAAAAAGACTACGACTTTTTTGAAAATGAATATTCCACTAACACTCCTCTTGACATGCAGTTCTTTATGCTCCAATTAATGTGCCCTTAAATGTTGTTTATTATGTCAAAATGTGGAGAAATAGAAAAGCTGTAGCTGCACGTTTTTTTACTTCTCTGCATCAAAATAGGATCTTTTTTCCAGTTACATGCCAGTGGCAGACTTATTGGACTCTCCTTCCAACCTTCACCTTCTTCATCAGAAAATATTAAATTTAGAAAACTTCCTAATTAAAATTTTTTTTAAGGAATATGCTATTTTTATGACCAGCATTTAATTCAGAATATTTTTTCACACAATAAGAACAATAGGGGAATATTGGTGTGCATGAAATCTTAGCCACTGGCAGCAGTTAAAATCCATAAACCATCTGTGGGATAAAACATAAAAAAGCAAACTAGTCATAATGAAGTAACACCTTGTAATGCAAAAGGGTTAATTTTTAGTAAAAAACCAATAGAGAACAAGAAGGGCTCTCAGAGAGTGCAGACCTCCACCGAGGTAATTTTCCCAATCACACAATGTTAAAGGTGCGGTTCAGGCAAGGAAGTATATATATTTACTTCTTTATATATATATATATATATATATATATATATATATATATATGTGTGTGTGTGTGTGTGTGTGTGTGTGTGTGTGTGTGTGTGTATAGTGTCCTGCAATGACACTCTAAGGTTGAAATTTTGAATTTCCAAGTATTTCAATGAGTGCCAGATAAAGGTTTAATTAAGCAACAAAAAGCTATTTTCTATGTTAAGAACAACAACAAACACACTTTGCTGGTTTGAAATATAACTAGAGTCATACGTCAGTGTTGCTTGTGCATACTAAATGTCCAGTCGCTCTGGAATATGTATTAACCACCTGGTTGATGTTTTATTCTGCTGTTAGTTCTATAATAAGTGGCAGGTTGTTAAATTTTGTACCTTTTCTTGTAGCCTAGCTTGTTGCACCTGTTACAACATTAATAGTTTTTTTTATTTGACCCCCCAAAATTCAGAATGTAGCACAGTACTGCATACGTTTAGTACAGTTTAACTTACCTACTTAGCTGAAGAGAATCTCTGCACACCTGACTGTGTGTTGAAGGAGGGAGCAGAGAGATGAGTAGAAATTAACTTCACACTATCGTACTTAATGCTGACATATTTATTAGTTGAAAACAACAACGGTTTGGTCTAGCAGATCTTCATCAGGTGTCATACCTGATGAAGGTTTGCTAAACCAAAACGTTGTCAGGTATGATACCTTATGAAGGTTTGGTAGACTGAAACATTGTTTTTTTTAATTCAAAAATATGTCAGCAGTAAGTGTAACAATGTGTGGGAATTTTAATCTTTGTTTATAACAATTTCTCAATAATTAAGTGACCAACTGCTTAAAAAATAAAAGTATATATCCATGATCAGTTTTTAAAGATGTCTGTCTTCAGTAGAATGCCACAATTAGAAATCCCAAAGTATTGAGAGACAGATGAACATGTTGGTTTTGTTACTTTCTTGGAATCTGGAAACAATTTTTGATATATAGTATTTACACCATTTAAAACCAATAAATATTAAATGTGGCCAAATATTAAGCTAGGGATATAGTCTGTAGTGTAATAAAACAATGTGTGGCTGCAATAGATTTCTTTTTTTAATAAGGATATGACAATGCGAATTCAACTAAATGGTTAAGTCACTTGTAGTATTCATATTTATAACACCAATTTATGATATGTATACTCTTTATACTCTTAACTTGCAGTGGTCAGGACACAAACATACTTCCATCTTGCCCTTGTGGGTTCATTTATAAACACTTCAGCAGGCCTTATGCTGCGGCCAGCGGTTGCTAAAAAGCCCTGATTGATAGGCCGGTGAAGACCCCAATTGGCAAGTCTTTTAACCAATAATCGTTCACGCACACTCGTCCGCTGAGCGCCCATCTGTCCTTCTCACCTGCCAATAGAGTTTGAGAGGCGTGCTGATATGGCGCTCAGTGCCACCCAACAGAAAACACAGCCAGTCAGCAGTCAACACAGTCTTGATCAAAAAGAGAGAGAAGAATGTGTCAGAGAAACCTCAATTAAGACACAAGCTTGTATCAGCTGATGATGTAATAACTTTTAGTGAAGGTGACAATCGGTTAAAAATGTTTTAACCGGGTCTTCATAATGGGAGAAGTGTGGAGTCAAACTTCAAACAGCAGCAGTGGTTGCTCCTGATCACCTGGTGAAATATTATTATTCTAACCAGTAACTGTTCTAAAATTTTAAAGGGAGGCTGTGCCAATTTTCAGCCAGCTTTGTGTCAAAACAATGTGGGTGGTATGTGTAAATTAACTTTGATAAACTTCTCCCCATCCAACCATCACCTAGATATTCCCCCTCCAACACTGGTCAGGATCAGGCAACACATGGTTGGGTTTAGACAAAAGAGGCACATTTTAGGGTGAAGAAAAAAAAAACTCACATCCACACTGAACGTGAACTCCAGACTCCCGCATGAAAGTCAGTTGTTTGTGGGACCTGTGCATTGTATGTGGATGCGCCCGGTGCCATCTGGCCATTCGCTGGCATAATAACCCTTTGAGACCAGGATCAGCATCACTTTTCCAGTGCTGTGTTCAGACACATTCACAGGCATTTAAACTTTCAAAACACTAAGCGAATTGGTTTACCTTCTTTGAAACATGGGGAAAAGGGCAATGAGCAACCTGGCAACAAGTGTTCCACAAATTGCAGGGAATTAGAAGATTAAGAAAAATATTTTTTGGAAAGCTATGGATCCTTAATAATAATATCCTTAAAAGCTTATCATAATTGTATGTATTACAGATTATTCTACGTAATTGTTATTATTTTTAAGCACTCTGTTGGTCATTTCCTTGTTTTTTTTTCTGTTTTACTGTTTTTACTTTGTTTTTGTTTACATTTTTTTTTTGCTAATTTGGGGATCATTGCTTCCTAACTTCCACGTTTTTGTAAGAAATCAAGGCAATTTGCCCAGATTTCAAAGGGACAATAACAATGCCACCCATTCCGTCCGTCCGCATTCTAAGCTGACACCATCCAGCCACATTCCAGCTGGACAGGGCAGGCAAGTATTTGACAATTTCGAAATGAGAATGGGCTAGCTCAAACAACAGGGTGTACCTCCACATTTTGTTATTGCCTACCCATGCTGCCACTACAGTCACAAAGGCTGTAGGACCAAGAGACAGACCCTGCCCCCCACCCACCCATCCTCTGTTGCAAAAGTAATTGATCGTATGTGCTGGTGGGGTGGATATGGTATAGCATGTTGCAGTGTCTATTTAGAAGGAGGTCTTAAAACCTAGATAGACCCAGCCTCCTCTTGTCTTTATGTTCTCCGCCATGTCGCCGTAGATATTCGTCAGGCTGGGTGGAGGCGGAAAAAAGCCCCGGCTTGCTGCCAGTCAAAACATGTTAATGTCTGTGCAGTCACAGGGTGCATGTGTGTTAGAGCAGTTTGGTGTGTGTCTGAACATGCATGTACTGTATGTTGTGTGTGGAGAAGGGGCTGGATTCCAGGAGTACGGTAATGTATGTGTGCATGTATGTGTGTCATGATTGGAGGGGGCAGCAGAGACATGATCTCCCTTAACACAGTGAAACATTAAAAGCAACATTCTGTCACTGTATGTGAATGTAAAGCATGGCTCCACTACTGGGAACCACACTGGCATGATTGGTGTGTTTCTGTGTGTTGGCTCTGTATTTCTTTACAACTCCCAACAATGCTATGGCAGACATACCCCACATTTCTCCATACATCATCTTCCTCCTTAATGTTTCTGTGGGTACATGGAAGTCTATTATTAGTATTAGCAGGTAGTAGGTGTGAGTGACTGATGGGAAAACTCCCACATGTTCTCATGAACGTTAAGAGGCCCAACAACAAGCTCTCCAAGGTCAGCCACTGTTTGTCATGCCAAGTGCCCCTCAAGGCCCACTAGCTGAGTGTATCTGCCATTACAGGCAGCTGGATGATCACTGTCAAGTTTAGGGGTGGAACAAGATAGATAAAACACAGCGAGGGAGAGTCAGAGAGAGAGATCTGTACTGTACTTTGTACAGTATTACCTGCCCCTGCTTATCACATGAGGGCCTGCCATGAAATATCAAAGGTGGTGGATTGCCCCTTCTGAGTTGGGAGAGAGTAGGGGTGGGCAATATATGAAATATACTTGATGTACCGACATTTCTGTTCACTTGCTCTCTTCTATAGCTCTCCATCTCTGACAGACACACACAGAGCAGGGCTTTTACAGAGCTCCAGACATTGACTATTTAGTCACATTTTGCCACCATGAAGCACTACTGCGATTTGTAAATACTATACGTATATGAACTGGAGAGCTGTTAGTTTGTTTCCAGCTTACAGAGAATAAATCCTTAGGTTTAACGGTGCTGCGGTAACAGTCTAACTTAATGAGTGGTAGTGAGCAGGTGAGGTATTCGTAGAGCTCCAATTCCAACTTTTTAGTCACATTTTGCGACCACGGAGCACCAGTGCAACTTGTAAATATTAGTAATATTTGAACTGGAGAGCTGTTAGTTTGTTCCCCGCTCATAGTGAATGAATCCTTGTGGTTAAAGGCGTTGCATTATCGGTTTAACTGCCTGCTAACATCTAACTGTTGACCAGAAGCTGCAAGTCCATGACAAAAAGTCCTTTAAAATAAAAGCACCATGGGTCCTGCTTTGATTTATTAATTTATAACAATATTTTTTTTAAAGTTTTCATTACAAAAGTAATACATTTATTTAACTTCCTTATAACCGTATTTTATTAAATGTTATGTAACAGCAGTGCATTCAACTCGCTTGATACTTTGTTTAACTTTATTGTAACTGCAGTTCTTTTAATAATTTTGTATTTTAGTAGTTAACATTAGTTAAAAGGACTTTTAAAAATATTGAGATATATTGTGTATTGTGATATAGCCTTAAAATATTATTTTTAATGTGTGCAAGAGTGTGTCTGTGTGACTTCGTGTTAAGCTCTCAGAGATCAGTGGTACCTACAGTTCTTTGTGTAACTCCCCTCCAGTCTCACTCCTCTTCCTCTTGTCTTTGTACATTGATAAAGCAGATTAATTAAGTAGGAATTCACATAATTTTTTGTTAAGGCTCAAACATTTTCAGCTTGACATGTCTTTGAACCAGATCATGTCTCTCCACTGACTTTGCATGTTATCAAATGGACTGTAAAATTTACTAAATTTGGGACAGCTGTGGCTCAGAGGTAGTGCGGGTCGTCCTCTAATGCGGTTCGATCCCCGGCGCTCTCAGGCAATATATTGAAGTATCCTTGGGCAAGATACTGAGCAGCACTTGTGAGTACAACACAAGACATGCAGGAGCAGAATGAGAAAATGGATGGGATGGCAGCCCGAATCAATGATATGGAAACGTGGGGTGCAGAGGCTAACACCGCTCTTGAACAAATGGTACAGGATCAACAGAAACTAGAGGACAAGTTGAATGACTTGGAGTCGAAAGCCAGGTGGAATAACCTGCGAATCCACGGCTTACCAGAGTGTGCAGAAAGTGGGTCGGTGATGGAGTTTTAATTAACTGTTAATAAACTGTTTTGAGCCGAACTCAAACTGAACGATGAGGTGGATCTACAGATACAGTGCGCCCGAAGAGCCCTGGCACTGAAACTGGGCCCCAGCTCGCCCCAGAGGTCTATTGTAGTTAACTTCCAACAACAAAGCACTAAGGAGATGATTATCCAGAAAGCATGGCGACAGAAAATCACTATTGGAGAGAAACCACTGTATTTTGACCTTGATTACACTGCCACCGTTCTTCAACAGCACAAGGCATAGGCCAATATTAAAAAGGCTCTCAAAGACAAAGGCATAAGTTTCTAGATGCCCTTCAACAGGATCCGTGTACACTGGGATAGCGGTGTGCAGGTGTATGGCAGTACATGGGAAGCGGAGCAGGAGCTGCAACAGCAGGTATTTTGCGTGGAAGCACCAGAGAGACCGACTGGCAGGAAACACCTGTAAAAGCATCTCCTGCAGACCACACCCTGGTAGCGAGTGACATTGGCCGCAGGTTTGGATACTGCCAGATGTGCCAAAGAACGCCTACAGGAGTTTCAGAGACAGTTCCCTGAACAAACAGCAGTAAACAAAAACAGATGGTAAATGTCCCACCCTTTGTATAATATGTATTGTATTAATATGCTTACTGGCTGGGTCTTTGGGAGTTCAGTATAGCTAATGGTCTGACACTCAAGTACTAAAATACCTGTAGTGGACCTACTGGGAGGGGCCCCTTTTCTCTGAGGCAGACTTCGTCCTCTACTCGAACCTGAAGAATTTTCTTCAAATTTTGGAGGTCCTATTATTTTATGGTAGTGATGTTTGCTCTATGCTTTTTTTTTTTTTTTTTTTGTTTTTTGTGTTTCAGTTGTCTAAGATTTCAAAGGTTAATGTGTGGGAGCATAACTGTGAGAGACATTTTCAGTTCAGTTATCATGCAACCTGAACAGGTTAAGCTAATGTCCTGAAATGTAAACGTGTTGGGAAACCCAATGAAAAGGTCTAAAGTAATGGCCAAATTAAAAAGGGAGAAGGTATAGGTATATCATTTTTTTGCAAGAAACTCATGTTTCCCAAGTCATAGAAGAGGACTTGTTATTCTTGTCGCTAATTGGATTAAGTTTAAAGAAATAAAGAAATTAAAGATAAAGAGGGCAGATATCTCATTGAAAAGGGAAGGACTGGGGAAAATTTAATAACCTTAATAAATGTATATGCACCTCCTGATAGTAACAAACTATTTTTCAAATCACTGATTGATGTTTTTGCATTGGAAGCTGAGGGGGTTTGTATATGTGGTGGATATTTTAATGTAGTACTAAATCACCATCTTGACACAACTAGTCTAAATAAGAACAAAATTAAGTTATCAAAATTGCTAAATATAGCCTGGGAAGACATAGGATTTTTTGATGTTTGGAGACATGCCCACCCATTTGACATAGATTATACCCAGCTCAGCTCCACATTCAACATACCCCAGGATAGATTATTTTTTCATGAAAAAAGTGAATGTTACAGGGTTAAGGAATGTAGAATTGGGGTAAATGATGTCTCTGACCATAGTGCATTGTATCTATCAATTCAACTTCATAGAAGGAAGAGGAATACTATGTGGAGACTCACTGTGGGTGTGATATATGATAAAGCTATTGTAGAACAGGTTAAATTGGAAATATAAAGAATATTTAGAACAAAATAACAATGGGGAGGTAGATCCATCTATACTGTTGGACTCGCTGAAGGCAGTAATACGTGGTAAATTAATTGCTTAAACAGCGTGTTTTTAAAAGAAGAGGATCGCAGAATATAAAAAAATCACACCAGTACACCATCTATCTACAGTATAAGATTCCATTATCATGTACTGTTTTGTACTTGGTTCATATTTCCCCAGTAACCTCAAAGAAGGACAGATATTTAGTTAAGATAGTTCTTTCAGCAGCAGGGAAAGCCATAACAAGAACTTTGTAAAAGCCTGAACCACCTAAGAAGAATCACTGGCTTGACATCATACAGGAAATAGGGATCATGGAAAGGTTGACTTTTGTGCTAAGTTTGAGGGAAGATTTGTTTGTGAAGAGATTATTTTAGTTTAGTTTAGTAAAGCCTAATCTTAACCCCGCCCAGGTTGAAAACTACAGGCCAATCTCACTTCTACCATTTCTGTCGAAAATACTGGAGCGCGCAGTATTTAACCAGGTCTCTGAATACTTGCGGAACAACAACCTACTTGACTCCTTTCAGTCTGGCTTCAGGTGTGACCACTCCACTGAGACTGCACTCCTGTCAGTCACTGAGTCACTGAGACTGGCTCGAGCGGCTGGTCAATCCTCTGTCCTACTGCTGCTGGACCTGTCTGCTGCCTTTGACACGGTGAACCATCAAATCCTCCTCTCCACACTCTCTGAGCTCGGCATCTCAGGTTCTGTCCTATTGTGGTTCAAGTCCTACCTCACAGGCAGATCCTTCAGAGTGTCATGGCGAGGAGAGGTGTCTAGGTCACATGGCCTATCGACAGGGGTACCTCAGGGGTCGGTGCTTGGTCCCCTACTCTTCTCTCTGTACACCACCTCACTCGGTGCAGTGATCCGCTCCCACGGTTTCTCCTACCACTACTATGCTGATGACACTCAGCTCTTCCTCTCCTTTCCACCTGATGACAGAACGGTCTCAGCTCGGATATCAGCGTGTCTGGCTGATATCTCCACATGGATGAAGGAACGCCACCTTCAGCTAAATCTGTCTAAGACTGAACTCATGGTCTTTCCAGCTTGTCCATCTGTTCAGCCTCGGATCAGTGTCCAACTTGACTCGAGCCTACTTGTGCCCACTAACTCAGCCAGAAACCTGGGTGTCATGATTGATGACCAGCTGACCTTTAAGGTCCATGTGGCCTCAGTTTCTCGGTCTTGCCGTTATGCCCTCTACAACATCAGGAAGATCAGACCCTTCCTGACCCATCAGGCCACACAGCTTCTGGTTCAGGCTCTTGTGATCTCACGCATTGACTACTGCAACTCTCTTCTGGCAGGCCTCCCTGCATGCTCATTCAAACCTCTTCAGATGATCCAGAATGCAGCAGCACGTCTGGTCTTCAACCAGCCCAAAAGAGCACATGTCACCCCGCAGCTAATTTCTCTTCACTGGCTTCCAGTGGCAGCCAGAATCAAATTCAAAGCACTTCTCTTGGCTTACAAAACAATCACAAGAACTGCTCCAGCCTACCTGGAATCCCTGATGCAGGTCTACTCTCCTTCTCGCCCACTACGCTCTGCATGCGCAAGACGCCTGGTGCTTCCAGCCCAGCACGGCTCTAAATCTCTAGCCAGACTCTTCTCTTCTGTTGTTCCCAAATGGTGGAACAAACTTCCAAACTGTGCATTCTGCTGAGTCCCTTTCTACCTTTAAGAGACAATTGAAAACTCATTTGTTCCGAGAACACCTAGGCACTTAACCTGACTCTTCTCATCTTTGCCCTTTGGGGTAAATTAAGTCAGAAGGTCCAAAACCCAGCACCTATTGATTATCTAGCACTGACAAAGTTGTGTGATGTTGTATGTTGACTGTCATCATAAGTAGTGATACTGAGATTGTTGAATCTCAGATGCGGAGATCACTACTGGTTATTAATAAAATTAATAAAAGGGGGGGGGGGCTGTGCGGCACTTCTTCTGCCACTAGACGGCAATACCTGTGACCAATCACACCTGAAGCACTTTTTGCACTTACTAAGGGTTTTTTTTCCTTAAGTCTAAATTCTTGCTTGTGTTGTACGTCGCTTTGGATAAAAGCGTCTGCTAAGTGAAATTGTAGAATTGTAGAATTGTAGAATATATATATATATATTTAAATTGACTTTTTTATTTATTCGTTTTTTTCGCTCTTTTTTCTTTAAATTAATTGTATTATAAGCCAGTTGACATTTGTAACTTTATATGTGACTGTGTACTCTTATTTTATTTTGAAAACCAAATAAAAACTAAAGTGGAAAAAAAACCCAAAAAAAACTGTGTTTCTGCAGCACCGCTGATAATCATGCAGGAGTGCACTGAAGCTACATTTACAGAGAAAAGTGTCATTTTCACACTCCTGGTTTGGAATATTGTCGCTTGAGCATAACAACTCTGTTATATAAACTGCAGTAGATTACTTGTTACTTGAAAACTTGTTATTTTTATTGTTTTGTTTTACTGTTATCGATTAGAATGAGACTACAATGATGAATGAATGATGATGAATATAATGTTACACTTGTTTTTTTTTTTATTTTTTATACTTGAATAATTTTAATAAAAACTTTGTTTATTACTTATTGAATGTTGACTTCATTTTCACAGGATTTGCAATGTATTGTCTCTTGTTTTTTGAGAAGCTTTGCAGTTGAAGGGAGCAGCCTGAACATGGCCCATTTTAGAGACATCCTTCTGAGTGTTACAAGAGACTGAGTTGCATTTAGAAAAAGCGGAACAAAAGGCTTGCGTTCACAGGCAGCCAAAATTGCCAAAAGCAATTTCTCCCACATATGCTTATCTCAGTATCTGACACTTTGGTGTTCTTTAACATGGCCATCCAACACTGTAGCAGGATTAATAGGTTGCAAAAGCAGGAAATGCATAATATGACTCCTTGAATGTATAAGGCACCTGCACTAAGACAAGATTCAAACCTGTGTGTGTGTGTGTGTGTGTGTGTGCGTGCGTGTGTGTGTGTGTGTATGTGTGTGTGTGTGTGTGCGCGTCCGTGCGTGTGTGCGTGCGTGCGTGTGTGTGTGGTATGCAAGCAAGACAGTGATTAATTAAATCCAGTGGGAACTGTGTTCATTGCAGAAAAGAGGAAAATATTGCAACAGAGAGAGCAACACATCCAGGTGATAGACACATCCCAAGTCAGTAGATGATGAATTGCATCGCGCAGGGACTCCTAAAGATTAGCATCTGTTAATAGACTTGGCTCAACTCACTGGACAATATAGAGTACAGTACCTGAGGGACCAAAGGAGAAAGACAGAATAATCGTCCCGTCTCATGGGAGACGAGGACTTGTCCACACCCACGATAACTCAGTCAATACACAGTAAATTACTACGGGACTGGAACCTCAAAGAAAGCTTTCCACTTGAAAACCACAACCCCAAAACAGATAATCAACAACTCCCACACAGAATGTTGCCAAAAAGTACTCAGCTCTCCTGTTGATTATATAGTTTGATGGAACTGATGTTGATAGTTACCGAAGCACTTTTAAAACAATATTTTCACACATGTACACATTATTAAAGATAAAAATATCATCTGCTTCCTATTTATGTTTTTTTGTTTTTGTTTCTAGAAACAATAACTGATAAGGTGTGTTTCTGAATTTCCAAAACTATACACAAATATTGCCTCATGGTTTGGAAGCCCAAGGCCAGGGGCCTTACAGCGAACATAAGGCAGCTCTGAAGCAGAGGTTAATGGATGGGTGGGTGCGCTCAGGGCCACTCTAGGCAAAATACAATTATGCCGGCCCTCTATTTGCGATATACCACACAAGCCATAACACACAAAGGCCAGTATGTCATACACATAATGCAAAAAACATTAACAACAAATGCTAAGGTTGCTTACACATAATGCAATTGGTCGATGCAACGATTATATGCTGAAAGTGTCAACAATATCAAAGTATGCATGAGTCATTATGCAGGCTTTTTGCAAATCCATGGGCTAAATAATCTTTATCATAAATTAAATATCCTGTTTGGAATTCTATGACGATGGCACAAAGATGTGTATTTTTAAAAATATTACAATTTCAACTCGTCAAACTAATCAATATTGCAAATCTCTCTGTTACACCACTTTCTCGTATGCAGTTGTGCATCAAACACAAATGACTAAAACTTAACACCTAGAAAGCAAAGAAAGCTTATTTTTTAGGAGTGTACACAATGTTTTGTGAGGCCAAACTTTTTATACGCTGATTTTTGATATATGCTGAGGATGCTTGACATATTTTCCAGTCTTCAACACTATCTCTTGCAAGAGCTGACTGTCTGTTGCTTCCAAAAAAAAAAGTTTGCAAAAGAATCAAAATGTAACATCCTTGCTTGCATCCTTTTCAGACTCTCTCGATGTTGACACAGAAAACTTTTAGTCTGCAATGTTACCTGCTCTCTTATTCTTACATGAACGCCTTTTGTTTTTTTAAAGACAATCAAAGTTGTAGTCCATCAGCCAGGCTGCCATTGGCAGGTGAGAGCTGGGAGCGGGAGGTGGGGGAGAGGCTGCAGGTGCAGTGTGATTGACACGTATGTCAGCAATGTTTTGTGCTTACAAAAGCATAACCTAGCATGCTAAGAGCCTGTGGTTACTGCTATTGGTTACTCTGCGATTTTACTAGTAGTTGGCACACATTTTGCCATCCATGCCAAAGTGACCCCTAGGAAACTGCTTAGTTTGCCAATATCAAACATTCTCAAAGTCTGTGCTCTGGTCCGGATACGAACTGGACAGCAAGTCAATCTGGACCCAGCCCACTCATTGTACTAGGAATGCAATAATTCGGTGTAATGAAGTCTACATTTTGACTTTGAATAAAAAATGTTTTATACTTACTACAATAAAAGGTTAGTTTTGTAGAATATAGTCTATTTGGAGATGGTTACAGCGATCCTGGCCCAAAAATTAAGCCTTATACATAATAGTTTCCCTGTTTGACAATATTGTCATGGTGCTGCTGACAGCCATTGAGCGTATGACGTTTGAGTCATCACGTGTCAGAGTTCAAGGTTTCGGCTAACAGCTGTGTGTTTAAAATTGGCAGCGGGCATGAGAAAGCGCAACTTTAGTGTCCTCCGTCAGTGACCTCCATCAGTGACCTCCGTCAGTGACCATTGCGTCGCCAATGCGGTGAGGATGTCACTATCCAAATGGGCAAAGAAAAGAAAAGTTGACCAAGAAAAACAAATTGTCCAAGAAAAGTGGACAAAGAAATATGTGTTCAGTTTATTCAAATCCAGCATGAAGCCCATGTGTTTGATTGGCACAAACACAGTTGGAGTTGTGATGAGTGAATATGTTAAATGTCACTATGACACAAAGCACAGACAGTTTGAACAGCAATATCATCAGAATACAGAGGTGAGGACATCAAAGCCTCAACAGTCAAAATCTTCCTAAGAATCAACAAACAATTTATTTGTAATATCTATGTGTGACAGGGTCAGTTTTATGGCCTACAGGTCTGGCTTGAGCTGCATTATTCTGCAGGTAGTGGTCCTTCCCACAGTACTTGAAGCAAACACAGACTCCAGTGGCAACAATCAAACTTGATTGAGTGACAGGTGTGCACAGGATGATACAGTCAGTAGAGCAGGTGACAGGAGAGACGGAAGGAGCACGACTGGTGCAGACGACTGGAGCTATCAGCACCGAACGCCATCATCACTGACGGAGAAGATCCCTCGAAGTCTGAAAAGCGTAGAAGCTCCTGTCTGTTTGGTGAAACTACTTTAGCCTGGCCGGATAGTGAGGGACACGCTATCACCCAGGAAAAGTGTGAGTAATATCTTGCAGTGTAGAGCGGCAGACGCCTGTTGGGCCGGCTGCAGGGCCAGGTGTGGGGGATTAATGTGGTGTATCGGTGGTTGTCTGGCGCATGTTTTGTACTTCCAAGGCGAGGGCCGACTGATGACTACGGAGGACCAAGGTGGCCAGCAGCGACAGTGAGGAGCTTGCCAGGTTGAGGGGAAGCCATGTGGAAAAGCAGAGGGGTGTAGTCGCGATGCACCCCTTTTTCAGCTAAGTGCCCCTCTTGCTTCTTCACCCTGCTATTAGAGGTTGCAAACCTCCCCTTCTTTGTCACATGGATCCTTGTTTTTAGTCTTCATTTTAGAGACTCTTTTTAGCACCAATTACCACTGCATTTTAGACCCCGTTTTTATTGTTTTTCAGTCCCAGTCAGGCCTAGTGTGGCCAACGAGTCAAGTCAGCTAACATTTGATTTGCATGCATTAAACTTCCCTGAGTGCTGTGGCATGTATAGAGTGCAACCCGAATATATTACCTATAAGATTCTTATTTTACGTGTGGGACTGTAGTTGAGTGTGTTGCTGTGAGTGTGTTTATTGGCCAGTTAGGCAATAAGTGAAATGTAGCTCATAGTAGCTAGACAAACACTGCACTTCATTATTTATATCAGATATGCTGAGTACAGGACTGACTGCTCCTTGTTTTGAACCCCCTTAAGGAAGGAAGCGGAGACCTCGACCTTAGTACCACCACAAGTGACTCTGGGCCGGGGGGTTAATTTTACGGTTTTATTGAACCTGCATAATAATTTTAATGGAGTCTTAGGCTTCCATAACCTAAGTGGCATTGCCATTTAAATGTATTAGTGGCTTTTAACCCCGCCACATATGACAATGCAGAGAGAGCTACTGAAGCCTTTCTCTCAGTGGCCTGGGTGCTAGGCAAAAACAAAAAGTCCTTTTCTGATTCAGAGGTAGTTAAGGAGTGTTTAAACCACAAGTCAGTAACTCCGCTAGCGGAAGTTACCCCACTTGAGCACACTCGGCTGCCATAAGTCTCTAGTGCGTATGCCTCATGGGCCTCACAGCTTTTTTTTTGCTTTATGCGCCAATGAGCAGCTCTAATAGGAATCAACGGAGGCCCTGCCTCCATGGCTGTATCCGGAGTTTCTTAATACATCCATGGTAGCACTATAAAAGTCCAGTTTAAATCACAAATGACCTAGTTCATCTGTGGAGTTCCAGTTGTCCATAGGAGAGGGCCCTTGCTAAATTTAAGGGTGTATGTGCTCTTTAATGCTTCTTCAAAAATTTGAATTCTTTCAAAAATATATATTAGTAATGTTTTATGTGTTTTATCATTTGTGAAGTTTGTTCCCTAGTAGGACTGTGCATACTGCGGTTTTTATTCTAAAATGCATCACTGAGGGCCTTCATCTGCAAAGGATACTTTTTTTTTGGAATGCTGCAGTCACTTAGGAAACACGATGCCAAGAACTGTAAAATGTCTTTGAAGCAACGCACTCTTTTGTTCAATTTTTTTTTTTTTAACTTTGAAGGCCTGGAGCTCTAAGCACACATTCAGCCCTCGGAGCTGTCATCAGTGTGTCCTTTCCACAGTAAACAAGGAGAAGAAATAAGCCGTCATTGTTAAGAGGTCCCCAGTGGACACAGTGCCTCACAGCTGATACAAACAGCTCTCATTTTCTGCCTCTCCAAATTGTTCTGGACGTTCGAAGCTGAGGTAAGCTTCCGATCCTCATTAAGGAGAATGGATATCACCCAATTTCAATTGCCGTGTGATCAATCAGAATACCATCAGCCTATCAGTGTGTCTCAGCCTTGGATCAAAAATATTCTCACTTTTGTAAAGAGAACTTGAAAAAAACACATTTTTTTTCGACATATGAGCTGAACAAACATGTAGGAATGTATCCACACACATGCATGTCCACACACACGAAAAGAGGGATATAAATAGGTAAAGGATACCAATAATGCAGATTGACCACTTAATCCCCAGGGGTCTGTCTGTCACCCGGCAACAGAGGTGGCCACAGATCAATACACCTATTACCTGATATAAGAAGAGAGAGCGGGAGGGGGGAGAGAGATGCCCAAGGCCGACATGGTGTATTTCATATCAAGATAATAACCATGCTGGCCCTCTGACAGCTGTCTGGATAGAAAATATGATGAGGAATAGAAAAGAGGGGAACAAGGAGAGAGGCCACCTAGAAGGTGGGGAACACAACAACTGTTACAAGGAGACAGACATGACAAAGAACTGACAGCCAGAGAGATGGAGGCTGATTGATGACACGTTATACACAGAAAAGGTTAAAGTATTAAGGTTTTTACTTCAAGTCCATCTGCAGCACTCACATGCCATATTTAAATTCAAAGAGTTACTGGGCCCTGTCTATACTGGTCACAAGGTGATCTCTATAAATCATTAGAGAGTCACAGGTTACTTCTGTACACAGTGGTTGTTGGTGAGCAAGCATTGATATACTCACAGCAACAGAGGTGGTGGAGACAATGTTGTACCATTTGTTTGCTTCCAGTGGATCTTCACTGTTAAGGATAGGGAGCTAAATCCACTGTCCTTTTTTTGTGTACCAATGCGTTCCAAAGTTCAACCGAAACCATACATAAAGCTGGCAACCGCTTTTTGTGTTCCACCTTCTTGCGGTACCAGTACAGCCTGTTCTCATTCCAGACACATCAAATATGTCTGCTGTGTCTCTGCTTTTGTATAAGCGTGATGCCAAAAGGTGCCTTCCACATCAACCCGGAAGCAGCTGGACGGCATCAGATGAGAACGCGACTCAACAAAACCTGTGGTGTTGTCGTTATATGCTTCTGGACGGCACCAGGCACTTCTGCATGCAATGCGCACAGGTGCAATGCGCACACTCGAGAATGTATGAGACGCGGAAGCAAAGCATCAGGTAATAACACTGCTGGCAATGACATAATATAAGTCAGTTTTATTTATATAGCCCAATTATCACAAAACATGGTTTGCCTCAGAGGGCTTTACAGTGTACGACATCTCTCTGCCCTTAGACCCTCACATCACCCAAGGAAAAACTCCCCAAAAAGAACCCCTGTAACGGGGAAAAAAAAGAGGAAGAAACCTCAGGCAGAGCGGTAGAGGATAGTGAGGGATCCCTCTTCCAGGACGGACAGACGAGCAATAGATGTCATAAATAACAAATGAAATACAATCATGGCAAAAAAGGAAAGAGAAAGAGAGAGGGGAGAGAGGGAGGGGGAGAGGGGGGAGGCACAGCAATAATAGAAACAGATGCATGTCATATTGCAATAATGGTAGGTGTGAAATTAGTAATTGCTCTCTATGGTGATGTTGAGAGAGATGATAACAGTCTCATGCATATGTGAAAGGGAGTTGTCCAAAGGCAAGATCACAGCATCGGCGCAACCAGGACCAGACCACGATCAGGGCGAGCGGGGGGCACAGAATCAGTACAGCCATAGCACGAGCACAACCAAAGGCAGGGTCGCAGCATCAGCACAGCTATCACCACGGTCAGGCACAGTCAAGGTTACGGCCGGGATCCAGGGAAACTAGGAAACAAGGGAGCAGGAACGCTCCCGAGAGGCAACAGGATTAGCGTAGTGCAGTTCAACAGACCCAGGCTTTGTAATCACGAGCCCCAGGTAGTGAGAGTACCACATGGCTATCACAGAGCTAAGCTAAGCTTGCACATGGCAATGCAGTTAACAGACATGCATGATTTCCGATGGCGGCATTGAGAGAAGGAAAGGAGCTCAACGTATCAGGGGAAGTCCCCCGGCAGGTTAAACCTATGTCAGCCTAACTATGGGCTGGTCCAGGCAGCCTGAGCCAGCCCTAATTATAAGCTTTATCAAAGAGGAAGGTCTTAAATCTACCCTTAAAAGTTGAAACGGTGTCTGCCTCCCTGACCGAAAATGGAAGATGGTTCCATAGGAGAGGAGCGTGGTAGCTGAAGTTTTGGTTCCTAACCTACTTTTGGAAATTTTGGGAACCACAAGTAACCCTGCGTTTTCAGAGCGCAGTGATCTTGAGGGTTGGTAAGGAATTATGAGCTGTGACAGATAAGACGGAGCCTGACCATTTAGAGCTTTGTAAGTAAGGAGGAGGATTTTAAATTCAATCCTGGATTTCACAGGGAGCCAGTGCAGAGAAGCTAAAACAGGAGAAATATGATCCCTTTTCTTGCTTCCCGTTAAAACACGAGCAGCAGCGTTCTGCACCAGTTGGAGAGACCTAAGAGATTTGTTGGGGCAACCAAATAATAGGGAATTACAGTAATCCAGCCTAGAGGTGACAAATGCATGTACTAATTTTTCAGCATCTGTTTGGGATAGGATATGTTTTTGCGATGTTACGCAAGTGAAAGAAAGCCGCCCTTGAAGTTTGTTTTATATGGGAGGCAAAAGATAAAACTTGATTAAATAAAACTCTGAGGTTCCTTACAGTTGTGCTAGAGGCCAAGGTAATGCCATCTAGAGAAATTAAATTGTTGGAAAAGGAGCTTCTGAGGTGTTTTGGGCCAAGAACAATAACTTCAGTTTTGTCTGAATTCATCATCAGGAAATTACGGCTCATCCAGGCTTTTACATCCTTAAGACATGTTTGAAGTCTAGATAGCTGATCAGTTTCATCTGGTTTCATAGATAGATATAATTGCGTATCATCAGCATAACAATGGAAATTTAAGGAATGTTTTCTAATTATGTTGCCTAGAGGAAGCATATATAAAGTGAAAAGGATTGGTCCAAGCACCGAACCTTGTGGCACTCCAAAGCAGACCTTTGTATGTGCGGAGGGTTGATCATTGATGTGAACAAATTGGGAACGATCTGATAAGTATGACTTAAACCAGGCTAGTGACGTTCCTTCAAGGCCAATTGAGGTTTCAAGTCTGTGCAGTAAGATTTGATGGTCAATGGTGTCAAATGCAGCACTGAGATCTAATAGGATTAAAACAGAGACCAGACCTGTGTCAGAAGCGATAAATAAGTCGTTATTAATTTTTACTAGTGCCGTCTCTGTACTATGATGAACTCTAAAGCCTGACTGAAAGTCCTCGAATAAACTGTTGTCTCGGAGAAAGTCACAGAGCTGATGAGCAACCACTCTCTCAAGGATATTAGAAATAAAGGGGAGATTAGATATCAGTCTATAGTTAGCTGAAATCTCAGGAATGAGAGTGGACTTCTTTAGAAGAGGTTTAATGACAGCTACTTTAAAAGGCTGGGGTACATAACCTGTCAATAAAGACGCGTTGATTATATCTAATAAAAAGTTGTCTAATAAAGGTAAAACTTCCTTAAGGAGCTTAGTTGGGATGGGGTCTAGCAGGCATGTTGATGGCTTAGATGCAGAAACCAAAGTATAGAGTTGATGAAGGTCAATGGGGGAAAAATGGTCCAGATAAATTTCGGGCCTTGCTGCCATATTCAGGCTATCTGAGTTTGGGGTCAGGTCAGAGGTGATGGATTTTATCTCGAATAGTTCTGATTTTATTATTAAAGAAATTCATAAAGTCGTCACTGCTTAGGACCGAGGGAATACAGGGCTCTATAGAGCTGTGACTCTGAGTCAACCTGGCTACAGTGTTGAAAAGAAACCTGGGATTGTTTTTGTTTTCCTCAATTAGTGATCAATAATAGTTTGCCCTGGCATGGCGGAGGGCCTTCTTATAGACTTTAAGACTGTCCAGCCAGACTAAACGGGACTCTTCCAGTTTGGTCGAACGCCAATGTCTTTCAAATTTTCGCGATGTTTGTTTCAATTTGCGAATCTGGAGGTTAAACCATGGGGCTAATTTTCTTTGTTTCATTATTTTCTTCTTGATGGGTGCAACAGTGTCGAGAGCTGATCGCAGTGAGCCAGTAGCATTATCGATGAGACAGTCA
Organism: Plectropomus leopardus; assembly: GCF_026936395.1. Taxonomy (NCBI): domain Eukaryota; kingdom Metazoa; phylum Chordata; class Actinopteri; order Perciformes; family Serranidae; genus Plectropomus; species Plectropomus leopardus. Next base: position 2,445,651 of record NC_142180.1, read on the forward strand.
ATTTGGGAATGACTTAAGTTAGTAAGAGTATTCTCAGTCACTGTGAGACATGGTAATGATGTCAATGCAGAGGGAATTAGTTTCTTAAATTTAGCCACTGCTGAATCAGATAGACATCTAGAAGAGTAGCTCTTACTGAGAGGCTTGTAGTCAAGTAATAAAAAATTAAAAGTTATCAAATAATGGTCTGACAGAGCAGGAATCTCAAGAAAGACTAATAAATCTGCAATATCAATGCCGTATGCAAGGACTAAATCGAGGGTGTGATTGTAGCGGTGGGTGGGTTTATGTACACACTGACTGAAGCCTATTGAATCCAAAAGTGTGGAGAAAGCAGAACTAAGGCTATCACTATTAACATCCATGTGAATGTTAAAATCCCCTACGATAATAATTTTGTCTGATTTGAGCACTAAATTTGATATAAGCTCAGAGAACTCTGAATTTCTGATAGAAATTCAGAGTATGGGCCGGGGGCGCAGTACACTATGACAAATAGAATTGGCTGTAGAGTTTTCCAGGATGGGTGAGAAAGACTAAGAAAAAGGCTTTCAAATGAATTATAGTTTAACTTGGCCTTAGTGTGAATTGCTAAGCTTGAATCAAAAATAGCAGCGACTCCCCCTCCTTGGCCAGTGTCCCGCGCAACGTGACTATTTATATGACCAGGAGGAGTGGATTCATTCAGGCTAACGTACTCATCAGGACAAAGCCAGGTCTCAGTGAGACATAATAAATCAATATGGTTATCCAATATTAAATCAGTGACTAAATGAGCCTTGGTTGATAAGGATCTAACGTTCAAGAGTCCGCATTTAATTCTCCTGTTATGATGCTGTATGACAGGAGATGAGTTAATTTTTATGAGATTTTCATGTACAACTCCCCTTTTGTTTATTTTAGTATTAAACAAATGAAGTGGTCGGGGGACAGACACTGTTTTTATAACATTTACATTATGGGTGTGTGACTGTGCTAGAGGAAGCTCAGAGAAGCGTGTAAGACTGCGACTCTGAAACCTGGTCCCAACTCTGGTTTGTCATGGCTTTGGGCCTCTAATAAAATTGGCCAGATTCTTAGAGAGGAGAGCGGCTCCATCCAAAGTGTGATGGATGCCGTCCCTCCGGATAAGACTAGGTTTACCCCAAAAGGAGCGCCAATTATTAACGAAGCCCACATCATTTGCTGGACACCACCACGACAACCAGCGGTTGAGTGCTGACATGCGGCTAAACATGTCATCACTGGTCACATTGGCGAGGGGTCCAGAGAAGATTACGGTGTCCGACATCGTCTTGGCGTACTCACACACCGACTCTATGTTAATTTTAGTGACCTCCGATTGACGTAACCGGGTGTCATTGCCGCCAACGTGAATAACAATCTTACTGTATTTACGTTTAGCCTTAGCCAGCAGCTTCAAATTTGACTCGACGTCGCCCGCTCTGGCCCCAGGGATACATTTGACTATGGCCGCTGGTGTCACTAACTTCACGTATAAGAAGTGCAAATGTGCTTATAGGGTAGTTGGAAGGGCAGGTGGATGTGTCCCACAAACAATTGACTTTCATGCAGGAATCTAGTGTTCACCTCCCGTCTGGATGTGAGGTTGTTTTGGGTATTTTTTTGTTTTTTTTTACTCCTCACCATGCCTCTTTTGCCTAAACCCAACCATCTGTGACTTTGATATCTAAACCCAACCATCGTGATGGTCCGAATTGGTTGCCATATTCTCATGTTGTGTAAACAAAAGGGGATGCTTTGTCATCCCAGCACCACCATGTGCATGTGTTGACATCAGGGTAACAGCATCTCAGATCAGCTGATGCAGAAGGATGCCCAAAATGTCAGAAGTAGATGCTGAAGGTAACTGACAGAGTGGCACTATGTGATGAGTTGGTATGAGAACGTGTTGGCCATAGTGCGGTGGCAAGTCACATTGTCTGCTGATTCCTGCTTACAGTGCAGCTCATTCTTATTTCAAACTTGTGAATTACCACTGGTTTAACAGTGTTTTTGGCTTAGGATTGTGACATCGAAAGCCACCCTTCATGTTTGCATGAATTGCCGCCGGACAATGCCAGGTGAGAACATGGCTTGACAGAACCAGTTGCAGTTTTATTTTATGCCGGCGGCCGGCACGTCCCGTGTCACATGTTTACATGATGTTACAGTTATGCATATTTAAGAGATTCAGTGTGGACAGAGAGGTACTTACCTCCTTGCTGCTGAGCACGGTGTAAGGCCTACATATTCTTAGAGGGATTTAAATATGTCGAACTTGCAGAGCTACTGATGCTAAAGTGTGAGAGAGAGACAAAGAGGGAGGAAGAAAGGGTAGGAGGTGACTGATTGCCCTGTTTCTGGTTTTTAAAAACAGAGCACTGCTTTGTCTCATAATGACCCGCCTGCCCAAAACATGCAATATTTTCTAACGAGCTTACCCAAACTGCCTGACCCATAAGTCAACCTGCACATCAATAGTGGACACTATTGACTGTCTCTGAAATAACAGTTATTACACAGGTGGGAGGGAGTCGGGGGGGGTCACTCCTACTGAACATAGAGCTGCTCGTGGACACCTACGTCTGTCCATGTTTCCAACAGCCAACATTTATGAGCAACCACAAGGCATTTGGCAGAAAGTCACCTGTTAACATTTAGTCATTAAAATGAAATGCCAGCAAAAATATGTGCTCTGTTTGTGATTCTGACCAAATGATGTTTACTTTGTGGTCACTGCCCTTGTTAGAAGACCTATCCTTATATTTCAGAATAACACCACAGCTAGTTGATTGAGTTAATAAATTCTGTGGACCCTAGTCCAGGGATCATCAGTAAGATTTTTCCAAGGGCCGAAATTTTTTCAAGCAGACACTGTGAGGCCAAAGAGTTTAAAAAATGTATCAAAATGTGTCCTCTATCCACCGGCTTATAATAACAATGTGACTGGTTCTGTCGCCTCCAGTTCTCACCTGACACCATCCTGCTATGTTAAATGCAGATGGGAAAAGTGGCTTTTGGCATCGTGCCCTTACACAAAAAGGACTGTCAAAGCTACTTATTTTATGAGTTTGGAATGAGTAAAGACTTGAAAATTATATTGCAATCAACTGAAAATCCAAACTTAACCAAACATTAGTCGTACGATTATGTGTATCTTCCTCTGTCCCCTCTTGAGTGTCAGCCATTTGTTCCTTTGTTTGTATGCATGTTTGGACCCCGCCATCCTTCACCTGACCACTAGCTACCTCCTTTAGTTTCTTGCCTCAGATAGTCTACCTAGTTGTTCCTCATTTTGCAGTCAACTCCAATGCACTGCATAGACTGGGTAGCCCTATACATGTAGTTGATTTTACTTCATGTGTAAGTCTACAGTCAGCCTCCCTTGAGTAGCAAACAGCAGTCAACATCTGCCACTGATGCATTCATGTGAAAGAGAAGCATAGCAAACTGCTCAAATGGTAAAGAGCTGCTGTGTAACCGCTGCATAAACAGATCCAGACAGAATACAGACAGTTTTACGGACTGCTAAGGGCAAAGGCAAGAAAAGCAATGTGAAGCGATGATTTCAGTGTCAGAGCACTTAACATGTATCTGAATGAAATTTCAGAAACAACTTTAAAACATGACCAGCTGCTGTTATTAATGTAAAATTACTGTCTCAGTATTGAGCCCTATACTCAATACTGTATATCCATATGTCCGGTGACTTCATGGCTACTGTTGACTGTCCTGTACATTGTTGATTCTGATGGCCTTGCTCCCTAAAGACATCTGTTTCTGTCAGCCATGGCTGTTTGGATTTAGAAAACACCAGTTCCTTCTCAGTCTGCATTAAATCCTTAATTCTAATTCTGTCCCTTGTCATAATAGGCGTGTGGTATTTCATACAAAACAGAAAAAACGCAAGGTACTTTGCAATGAAGGAAGTCTAACATGACTCCAGAAGCTGCTAGATCCCATTTCTGACTTTTTCATAAATAGGTCTATTGTTGTGCTCACTGGGTGTGAATGCAGAGGGCATTCATTCAAACATCAAGCTCAATCCAGCTCAAACAGGACTTTGCTTTTACATTTATTTTTCATACCTTTCATGCTTTCAGAAATATTCATCACTTTCCGGGAAAAATTCTGCATTTATTTTGAACTCTTATGTACTCATTCAAACTCTCAGCTAGAAACTTTATTCAAACTCTGAAATGTTTAATATCTGTCAAAAATTTTAGGTATTATTGAACTTTTAAATCCCATCACTACTTTGTAAAATATTCAGCTTGCTTTGAAATCTAGTAAAAATGACCTTCTTTGATTTTTTTATATCAATGCGTGTGGGGCCGAATGCTTAGAGAGGTGAGTGACATCAAAGTAGAAAGGAGATGTGCTATAAAATATTCTTAAAAAATCTCTTAAACATGCTCTCAGTCCCACCAGTTTTACCCTTAAAACTTGTATTTTATTTTAGCTTCAAATGTTGCTGTGGAAGCAGTCAGACATTTTGCACTGTAAGCCTAAAAAGTCACAGGAATACTAAGATTTGCCATATTGACTGCCATAATAACTCCAGACCAGAAGACAAGAAAGCAAACAGTGTCAGCTTTCTAATCTGCTCTTATTCTCACATATAAAATCTATATCAACCCTTTTGGGAAAGTCTTTTCTTTCTCATGATAGTTAATATTTTGGCAAATGGACTCGTGGACCAAGGGGCAGGGATTTGAGAAGTGCTCCTCTATTTATTTTCTATGAAATGAACTGTGTGACCCAGCAGTCATTCATCAGTCACCATCAATGAAGAAACCTTTGATTGTAACTGGAGCACGCAGCTTAGACACTGTCACACGTTTATGTCTCCACATTGGCTGTGGACTGAGGCCTTATGTTTTCAGATTGTCCATCCGTCCATCTGTTCAATGTCCGCTCTTTTGTCCCATTCTTAAGTACGAGGTGTCTCAAGAAGGCCGTTAAGGAATTCCCTCAAATTTGGCACAGGTGTCCTCCAGGACTCACGGATGAACTGATTAGAATACTTTGGCCAAAGGTAAGGGTCTCTGTGATCTTGTGTCCAACTCATTCTGGTTAGCATAATTTTAGGAACGCTTGAAGAGAGTTTCTTAAAATTTGAAAACATATGCTTTGTTAGACAAAGAAAAAAAAAGAATGGCGTGTATCGAGTTAATAGTGGTAAATAAGGTGCTCTGTTTGAAAAAACAAAGCCAGAAAGAACCCGCTTGCCTATATTTAGTGGAGTGGTCTTTTGGAGTGGTGTTGTATCAGAGAGAAAAAGAAGTAGGAAAGAATAGAAAGATAGGAAAAAACACTGATGAGTGTCAGCACAGTGGCCTTCATCAGGGCGTTGTGATCCTGCACAGGTGTGCTTGGATATGAATAGAGTTAAATTACTTGTTGTTTTGTCACATGACATCTTATGTCATGTGTTGTGGTAATTTTAGTTGTAGGAGTAATCTTTCTAGTGCAAAATTAGTAAATCAATTAAAAAAATAAAAAAGGAAAAAGCTGCCATGGTGAAAACAAAGTTTTTAAAAAATATGTTTTGTACAGTTTTTGGATTTTTCCTTTTTTCTCATTTCTCGTGAGGGCGCTGTGATCACAGTGCCCTGGAACGCTATTCAGTTCTTGCAATGTCCCACATCTTTTTTATTCTGGACGTTACTAAACTCTAAAAGTCAGCATTCTAGTTCAGCATCAGCTTTTTAATATCCAGCATTCATATGGAAATTTCTTCAGAACTTGTCTGCTCTAGCTGACAGTTGTTTTACCAGTTTGAGTAAAAGTTGGCTGATCAAAGTTTTAGAAGGAAGATTAAGACTGGGGACACCATCTTCCTACATAATTAGCCTCAGTGCAGACTCATAACAATGTCAACAGGACAGATGTTGTACTGTATGAAAAGCCTTGAAGATTGTTTGGTTCTCTACCGTAAATCACCATTTCTGACCCTTTTCCACAGCTCATGCCATCAGGATTTTAACCCTTACAGCACTCCCTACCAAGTACCAAGAGCCATTAGTCATGTCATTGCAGAGAACGTATATTCAAAACAGAGCCAGTCAAGGGGTCAGGGATTAAATGCAGGTGGATGGGAAACTACCTACATTTAGTAACTCTTCACACATCTCAATGTACTTGTGGCATGAAGGAAAGAAAATCCTATCAACCATATAAAATTACAGGCTTTCATAATATCTATTATTCAAAAATTCTTTCCCATGCTACTGGCAATGCCGAAGGCCACCTTATGTGTTTGCATGGTGCACCAATAGACGTCAGATGAGAATGTGGCAAAATGAAACTGTTTACGGTGTTTTTGTATGTCGCCATTCACCATATGGCTCCTGCTGCAGCAGCATGATACATGCACAGGTGGCGTCAGTTGAGCATGCAGCCGTACAGAATCTGTCATGTCTGCATGACACACTACGGAGTGGCGTCAGGGTGAAACATCGCCAGCAATGAAGTAGTATAAAGAGCATGAGGATCCCTGTTCGGCGCACTAGAGGGACTTTGGATGGATGGAACACCCCCTGGACTTTAATGCAGCATTTTGATGTTTACTTTCCATCTAAATCAGTGTTTTTTTAAACACTTAATCATGTGCCTTTTTGCCTAATCCTAACCATCCAGCATGTGCTTTTGTGGACGTCCTGGCATTGGTTGCCATGTGCTTGTGATTATGTGTTGTGTACACATAATCACAAGCAGTATAATCCCACCATGTGCTTTTGTTGACATCACCGTATCAGCATCCTGAAATGTCAACAGCAGATGCAGAAGGATACCTAGAGAATAATATGTAGATGTAGAAGTCCACTGCTAAGCGGCAAATATGTGATGATTTAGGATAAGAACTTGTTGGAATATATTCTCTTCAGCATGCACTAGAGTCTCCTATCAGTGGACGTGCTACGAATCACCACCACATTGTGGTGGAGGGATTCATGTTCCAGAGCTGTGTTGCCATGGGCAGTTTCTCCTGGTATTGTTTCCTAAGGTAAATTTGTTATCAACGCATACAGTTATGTTTATATGCAGTTGTGCTGCCTCAGACATTGATTCCACAATAGAGAAGCCAGAAGTTCCTTCTGGAGCCTGGTGGGATGAGTTTGCTGACCTGCATCTAGACAATCCCATAGACAGTCCCATAAGACACACGGGGTTTTGCGTTGAGGTGGACTTACTGTCTACAAGAGCAGCTGTGAGGGGTTGTTGCAATGCCTGCAGGGTGGGCATGCTATGTTATTAAAAGTGGCTGTCCCAAACTGTTTGAGGAAAAAAGGTAACGCCTGCAAACTTACTCAATGCCACACTTTTCGGTCCTGCGTCAGGTCAAAATGAACCTGGTGAAGATCCAAGCAGGAGTGAAACGTGTGCAGGCACGACCTTTTTTCCACATGAAAGTTGTTTTTTGATAGCCATGCACCTACGTAATGTGTATGTAACTACCTTTAAAAAAAAAAAAAAAAAAAACTTGTCCCAAACTGTTTATCATGCCAATGGATTATTAAAAAAATAGCTCAACATATTTGGAAATACACTTATTTTGTTTTCTCTGCTGAAGTGCGATGTGAAAATTGATCCTCTTGATAATGAAAAAGAACAAAGAACATTATCAAAACATTTCAACAAACAAGCCTTATGTTTTTGGGGGAACCAACAAAAAATAATTTGAAAAACTATTTACAGCCCCAGTCTTTAGGTGTCCACCACTCGTACCACAGTGTGCCTGTAGAGTGCAGGTACACACATAGCCTGCAGTATAAATGTGGACAAGGGCTATGACTGATGTTAGAAGCTGACAAATTGATCCCATACAGATTTATGCCAACTTGGATGAGTAACTTCACTGTACTCTGTAGATAAAAAGGAGTTTCAATTACATGGCATGTGTCTTTAGGAGAGGCAAAAAAAAAAAAACTGACAGTGGAAATGGAGTGGACAGAAGGAAAGGCTTTGGATGCAGAAAGAGGAGGATGAAGATGAGAAAGGAGTGAAGTTATAAGACAGAACAAACGGTTAACAAGAGAAAACCTGTCCTTTTCTCTCCAGCCACCCTGATCACACTCCTTTCTTTCTCCCAGTCATTTTAGAGATTCCTGATCAAGCTCTGGTTCCAAATGAAAATAGTAACACACAAACAGGAAACAAGTCCAGTGTATGGCAGGAACATGAGATGAGACTGGGAGCAAATTTAAGGGCAAATTACCATTTAGCAATCATGCAGCGTACTGTCTTTTCTATTTCTAGTGTGTCTGCAGTGGCAGGAGCCTAACCTCATTTAATATAGCAGCATGTTGGGGTCAGATCAGGTTCTTAATTTGCATAGTTCACTCCACACTGATTAGTTTGGCTGTGAGAGAGGGCAAATAGGGCCAATACAAGCCTTTTATGAAAAATTGGACAAATTCAGTATTACGCCAGTTATCTACAGTATTTGATGCCATGATTTTTACTCATGCTCCTGATTATGCTTGAAAGGTTATCACTGTGGTTGAATATATTTGGTTAAAATGCTTTAAAAAGTTGTTACATCTTTTTTGCAATAACTGCAGTGCATGAATATCTGCATGTGTATCAGTGGCAGTGCTTTATCTTAAGCTTGTGTAATAAGACTCTATTGAATTCATTGTTTGTAGTAGTACCACCAGAGGCCAGTATGCAGTCTCTAACGACTTTGAGTGGTGGTGGGTGGGGCATACTAATACTGTCATATACAGTATTCCCCCCGTGAAATTTCAGGAAGGTATAGATTGCTCCAGGAATCTTTCCTAAAACCCAGAAAAAGTTAACATTTCAGTGTTCCAAGTTCCCTTGTCTTAAAGTTAATGGGATTTTGTTGTTGTGTTTTTTTGGTTGGATGACTGAAATAAGGTGAAACGGGGTGTGTATGAACCCAGATGCAGTACGCCAAAACTCAAGTTGAGTTGGTAATAACTTTTATTTAAACCAACACAAATGAAGATCAGCTCACAGATATTCAGTTCGTTCTTCTGGTGATCAGCCCAAACAATGTCTCTGGGAATCCCACGAAGCGAAGACACGAAGCAGGAACCTACTGTGGCTGGAGTGCAGGAAACCCCGTAGCTCGACGAGCCGACAACACGTGTGGGAATGTTGTCGGGGATAACGCTGAGTCGTGGTCGGGAACAGGCAGAGGATCCATAGCCAGGGAAGCAGTCCGAAAGAATCACGGTACTGTTGAGGAGCAGGCAGGAGGATCGTCGTGGTCGAGCGGTGAGGTCTTTGCCAGAGGAGCCGTCAGATTTCCGGAACGCCGAGTCGGAACACGTGGTCGGGGACAGAAGGCAGGTAGGTACACGGGGAAGCAGGCGAAGAGAGCTGGTCGGGGACAGTCTGGGTCGGCAACAGGAAATCAGGCAGAGAAACACTGGAGAGTCATGCATAATCGCAGAGGAACAATCTGGCAGTGAGTGAATGTGTTGGAGTGTCTTAAATACTGGACTGATTGATGATGAGCTGCAGCTGTGGGAGAGCAGGCTGCAGCAGTGGGCGTGGCTGGCAGGTAGAGCAGGTCAGAGTGAGGTGAGTGGAAAAACACTGGCAGTGAAGGGGAGGAGGAGAATGCAGGAACTATGACATAAGGTCTGTTGACACAAACTGAAAAGACTTTCATGTTTTTTTCGACGACATAAAATACGCAAGTAAATATCCCACTGTGAACTCTGAAGCTATGTTTGTCAAAGCCTCTGTGAACCTAAATCACCTAAAACTTTCTTAATATGCAATTTAGGGACTTGCATATGCATAATAAGAAGCATAAAAAATGATCAGACAGTAGCCTCAATTTTTTTCTCTCTTGAAGCTGGGTTAATTTGGACGTGGTTATCCCCATCCAAATTACGTAACTTGGATTAAGCGATAAAAAAGTCAAAGTCAGCCGTCAGTTGATACCAATACACGCCTAACTGAAATCCCTCAATGCTGCTTTTGTTACTGAAGATGTAACATTACCAGACGTGGCAATGTCATTCTGGCAAGTCTTTTAACTAACGTAACATACGGCATGCAGTGTTTGTGTTTGTTAGCTGGCTTTTACCATCAAAACACAGATTGACATTAGTTAGTATGTGGCAAATGGTCAAGCAATAAAATAATAAGAATAAATCAATAATATTGTACAGTGTTAGCTAACTCTACAATGCCAAAGTTTTGAATATTTTGAGTAATATTAAGCCTGTCTTCCAGCACATTAAAATGGACCGAAATTAATGGTCTGTTGGAAGGTAGAACAAAAAGTATATTAAATAATGTCATTGTTAATTGCAGGGATTGGGAAATAGTTTTTAATAGTTGGGAGCACTTGCTTTTTCCGCAGGAGTTCAGATTTTAAACTGTGCTCTTATCAGTACATAGTCCTTGTATGAATAATCATCCAATAAAGCTGATTGTGATTCATATCTACAATAGCACTTAGAATAGAAATATTCTTCAGCCACCCTGTGAGGAAATATCTTTTGTTGAATGATCCTTCCTATTTGGTATTTACTTAGGAATAGACAGCCTGTTCTCATTTTGAAGCCATCAAATATGGCCGCTTTTGCAGTGCTTTCGGCGTAAGATCCAAATGCCAAAAGTCACCTATTCCGGCTGTATAATAACGCCACCGGGCAGGGATTGCTGAAACTGCAGCTGGGCTGTATTGATCACAGTGTTAAGATAACAGAACCTGTTGCTTCCACATGATACATAGCTAGATGGCTTCATGTTGGAATGCTGCCAGTAATGGCGTAATATAAGGAGCACTGATGTTCCTATAGAGTGGATGGGAGGGGTCAAACACTGAACTTTTTCCCGGGAGTGTTAATCCTTACCTTTTCCTAATCTAAACCATCCCTGACCCTAAGCATGTGCTTTTGTTGATGTCCCGGCATTGGTTGTCATGTGCTTTTGACACCTAAATGTCACGGGGTGACAGGGTGTGTGTGTGTGTGTGCGAGCGAGAGAGAGAGTGTGTCTGCCTGCATGCCCTCCTACCTGATGAGCTGATCGAGTACAGATGTGTAATTAGGCAGCGCTGGGGGAGGGTTGCGGGTGTCTCGCTCTTCTTCATTCAGCAGCGGCAGCCGAGAAGGAGCAGCAGGGAGCAGCAGAGCTGACTGGTGGCACGGGCAGGAACGCGTGGCGAGGGAGACTGAAGCACAGCCTGACGGTCGTTACGACGATAATCGCCGCCGCATAAAGGAAGAGGGGACCCGCCGCTGAGGGCAGAACATGACCAGGGAGCCGCGAGGATCGCCGCCACAGAGGGAGAGAGGACACCGCCAGCACGCCAGGCCGGTCAAGCAGACGCGAGAGGGGAAGCAGCGGAAGAAAGTGGAGGGGTTGGGGACGCGTTCCACCCTTCCTCCAGCTAAGTACCCCTCTATTACATTGCTCAGCTTAGAGAAGACACTTCAATATTTTATGATCAGAAGGGCTACATAAACAGACTCAAAGACTTGGACGGGGCACCTTTCGAGTGCAGTGAAAACATTTGTTGATTGTTGGGTTATTTAATTATTATTCATTTATTTACTTTGAACCGCCCTGTGTTGGCTTTTGTTTTCTATTTATTTCTGATAAATCTACCCGGCCCCGCCAAGACTGACGCTCTGTAGCCATAAACCCAGTTGAGGATTACCAGGTTGAACATCCTGATGGTCACCTTGTCGCTTGTGTTTTTATTTAGTGCAACCTGCAAGACGTGGAATTGAGGCCAACTACCCCCCGGAGCGTGCTGTGCCCCCCCCGGGGTCAAATGGACTGTGGACTCTTTTAACAGACTCTGAACAGTAACATTTTATCTTATTGTGTTATAATAAAATTTCTATTTCTTTTTATACGAAAAATCTCCCTCTGGCTCGTGTTGTGAAGTTTTGGTTGCTCCCCCAACAGAATATCAGTGGTCTTGCACCCTGTCGTGGTCACTCCACTCGGTGACATAAACATAATACTTTTGTAGCCTAATCTCACTTTTTACATCTGTTGACATCCTGGCATCAGTATCTGCATCCAGGAACATCAACAACAGATGCAGAAGGATACCTAGAGCATAATATGTAGACACAGGAGTTCACTGACAAAGTGGCATCATGTGATGACTTGGGATGAGAACGTGTTGAAATAGACCACATTTACTTGGATTTAAGATTACACACACACACACACACACACACACACACGCATACACACATGCAATGGATAATGTTAGTATGTTTACTAATGTAATGTCAGCTATGGTTAAGAAGCTGGTGTGTCAACTAAAACTGTTGATACTCAAATTAAAGTCTGGAATTACTCCTCAAAAATATACTCTGTGCAGAGCCAGTGTGTGATGTTAGCAAGGAAGCTACATTCCCAGGTCATGGAGACTGTTAAATAAGAGATAGCATTAAACTGTGGATAGACAGAACACACACACACACACACACACACACACACACACACACAAATTCAATACTTCAATACTTGACATACCGATCGTTATTTGCAGTAAATGTAATGATCTCTGAGGGTGCTTCTGGTCACAGCAGCAAAGACAACATGCATTTAAAGAATTGGCCATTAAAGAATGGAGATGCATGTACTTCCAGTTTTGGGGGTATTTATACGTACATGGTTTAAGCTTTTTCAAAAAATAATCTGATTGAATAATTGTCATCCTGACATTACCCTGGACTTCTGAGAAATACAACAATTTTGGCATTGTATTTGTGAACTGTGACAAACCAGCTGGCTCCTCTTTGTATTTCCTTTGATTTTAAAGACAGATGCTAATAATAAGTAAAACAAAGTAAAGTCGTATTAAATTAACACTAAAACTACAATTAATATTTAAGTCTAGCTATACTTTCAGTTCAGTTTTAAGTGGATAATCTCACTCAAGACTGCAGCAGCAGCTCCTCTCATCCATCAATCTGATCAGCTCTGATGGATCTCATGATCTCATTAAAACTCACAGAGAGCCTTTGAGAATACTAACAGTGTTGCACTTTTGTAGTCATTTGAACATCAGTTATGGTCAGCTAGATAAAGTGAAACAACACATGGGAAGCAAAAGCGAGTCCTCTCTGCTAAGCTAATGTTAGCAGCGCCAGCTAAGCTAGTTGTTTTTAGCATCTGCTCGCGTTTCAAGCAGGAACAAACAAAACTTGGTCAGTGACAACATGCAGACTGTTTGCTGTGAAGGTTGTGTGACTAACAATCACATAAAAAAAAGAGGTCACCAACCTTAAAGAGGACATCTGAAGGCTCTCTGATGAGCTGAAAATGAAGGACGCCATAAGGACGCCATAAGGACGCCACACAGCTATATTGACATGGCAGCCACAAGGTCAAAGAAGGTCCTGGCTCTGCATCTGGATATCTTGGATACCCTGCTGTGGGAGCCGGTGTGCCCCCATCCTTCCTCCTGCTCAACACCCAACCATCAAGAATCCAGGTGATGGTCCGAGGAGGTAAGAGTATGGGAAAACTGTCCGGTTCTCCCCTGCTGCTTCTCCTCCAGACCCATTACATGGCACTACAGGACGAGGCCCTGGACGACCCAGGTGAGGCTGTTGGGACCTGTTCGGGCTCTGTCCAAGCTTCGACGGGTCTCTGCCCCTGCCCATCGGAGTCTGCACCATGTCCCTCGGTTACAACTGCCACTGCCTCCTCTCCACCTGTTGCCACGGCTCCTGCCATGCTCTCCAGGACGTCTGTCGCCTCCACCTCATCTCCTGCAGCTGCCTCCTCTCCACCTGTCGCTGCAGCTCCTGCCGAGCTCTCCAGGATGGCTGTCACCTCCGCCTCATCTTCTGCTGCTGCCTCCTCTCCTCTTTTAAAAATGGATGGACTTCACTCCAATAAAGCCGGCTCTCAGTTGCTTGCCGCAAACTTTAAGCTCACTGAACAGCACACCCCACGTCAAGTCAAGTCAAGTCAGTTTTATTTATAGAGCCCATTATCACAAAACATGGTTTGCCTCAGAGGGCTTTACAGTGTACGACATCCCTCTGCCCTTAGACCCTCACATCACCCAAGGAAAAACTCCCGAAAAAGAACCCCTGTAACGGGGGAAAAAAAAAGGAAGAAACCTCAGGAAGAGCGGTAGAGGATAATGAGGGATCCCTCTTCCAGGACGGACAGACGAGCAATAGATGTCGTAAATAGCAAATGAAATACAATCATGGCAAAAAAGGAAAGAGAAAGAGAGAGGGGGAGAGAGGGGAAGAGAGGCACAGCAATAATAGAAACAGATGCATGTCATATTACAATAATGGTAGGTGTGAAATTAGTAATTGCACTCTATGATGATGTTGATAGAGATGATAACAGTCTCATGCATATGTTGAAAGGGAGGTGTCCAAAGGCAAGATCACAGCATCGGCGCAACCAGGACCAGACCACAATCAGGGCGAGCGGGGGGCACAGTATCAGTACAGCCACAGCACGAGCACAACCAAAGGCAGGTTCACAGCATCAGCACAGCTATCACCACAGTCAGGCACAGTCAAGGTTACGGCCAGGATCCAGGAAAACTAGGAAACAAGGGAGCAGGAACGCTCCCGAGAGGCAACAGGATTAGCGTAGTGCAGTTCAACAGACCCAGGCTCTGTAATCGCGAGCCCCAGGTAGTGAGAGTACCACATGGCTATCACAGAGCTAAGCTAAGCTTGCAAATGGCAATGCAGTTAACAGACGTGCATGATTTCCGATGGCGGCATTGAGAGAAGGAAAGGAGCTCAGCGTATCAGGGGAAGTCCCCCGGCAGGTTAAACCTATGTCAGCCTAACTATGGGCTGGTCCAGGCAGCCTGAGCCAGCCCTAATTATAAGCTTTATCAAAGAGGAAAGTCTTAAGTCTACCCTTAAAAGTTGAAACGGTGTCTGCCTCCCTGACCGAAAATGGAAGATGGTTCCATAGGAGAGGAGCGTGGTAGCTGAAGGCTCTGGTTCCTAACCTACTCTTGGAAATTTTGGGAACCACAAGTAACCCTGCATTTTCAGAGCGCAGTGATCTTGAGATATTAAGTCACTGAATTAATAGTCCACAATTAGACTGGTGAGACTGTGGGTCTCACCAGTCTCACCAGTCTGGGTCTCACCACCACAGTCTCACCACAGCCAGTTTACCTCACTAGCCCCCCCTGCCATTCAACAGTCTGCTCCTTCATCAGCTCAGCACTCCCTGTGTACATCAGCTCCCGCCAGTGGCCTCACCTATCACTACCCTATTCACCACCCACATTTTGAATAGAGACCATCACTACATATAGATCTAAAAAAATTAGCACAATGACCAAATCTGTCAAATTCTCAAATCTGTCAATAATTCCCCATCTGTCACTGCCTCCTCCTCATTCTCCAAACTCAGCCAGATCACATCACAACCTGAAACTGGCTCTCCTCAACACCCGCTCTCTCAATAACAAAGGTCTCATTCTCCATGTCTTCATAACAGACACCAACCTGGACTTCCTCTGTCTCACTGAAACCTAGCACAAACCCTTGGTCATTTTCTCAATAAACCAGACCACACCCACAGGATTTACATACATCGACAAACCCTGTCCTGATGGGCAAAGTGGTGGTGTCTCTGCTGTTTATAGGAAGGACATGAAAACCAACTTCATTTCCATTCCTGCAGTCAATTCATTTGAACATATTGTTTTTAAACTCCCTGGTCCCACCCCTCTGGTCACTGCTATTATTTATCGCCCAAACCAAACCCCTCCTTTTTCACTGATTTCTCAGACTTTCTGACCCAGCTATCCTCCATCTCATCTTCCATACTCCTAGGTGATTTTAACTTCCATATAGACAATATACACTGCAAATCTGCCAAAGACCTCACTGTTTCAATTTCACACAGCACATTAACTTCCCCACACACAGTCTTAGTCATATTCTAGACTTGATTTGCTCCACTCGCATTACAATCCATCAACTGTCAAGTCTTAGTCTCCATATCTCTGACCACCTGGCAATAACTATGGACACTGACATCTCCATTCCCACTCCGGACAATCTCCTTCAGAAATCTCAAATCAATCTCCCCCTTCATTTTTACAACACATCACTGCTTCTCCTCCCCCCTGTCAGACAATCCTACTGAACTTGTCACCTATTACAATAACACACTCACCTCCTGTATGGAAACACTGGCTCCCATCAAAACCAACTGTCTCCTTCACTCACCCTGTCCCCTGGTACACTCCCGAACTCCATCTACTGAAATCCTGCAAACGCCAACTTGAAAGACTCCACAAGAAAATTGGTTCAACAGTTCATCTCCAAGCCTACTCGGATCATTTACAGCAGGGGTTTCCAAATGTGGCAGGACAGCGCTACACTCCCCACCGTGAGGGCAGTGTGGCAGACGATTGGCAAGCGATCACCTATAAATAGACCCAGTCGGACCCTTCACCTTCCTTTCGCTTCCTCTTTCCTCCTTCACGGAGCCGGCAGCCGTGCGTGGTCGCGTCTTGCTGGTTAGAAGATCAGGTTTCAAAACAAAGGTACGCATGCTCTGTTCCGCTTGATTTATTCAGTGTGATGGGCCTTGTGTTTACTCCAGTTTCGCGCCGTCCAGCAGTGTGGTGTTACCGGGAGCCGGGCTGTCTCCCTTGGGCCTGTGTGTGTGCGGTGCGCTTTCTGTGGGTGGGACGCTTAGTTGTCTGCCTTTTTATACTAAGCTGCCGATGGTCTGGTAAGGTGTATTGATTATTGTTCTTCCCCAGCCATCGCTGGTGGAGTCTGGGCTGCGGGCTTCCTCTTCCCGCCGCTGTGTGACACCTTGATCCTGCCCTCCGGTAGGAAATGTTTATTTGCAGCTTTTGTTATTTTTTTTTGTAATGTTTTATGCCCATATTTTAATTAGGTTAATTTGTTTATTTTGCAGTGCGTGGCCGTCACTTGCCGCTGTGGGTCTTGCTGCTGTTTTGGCTCTTCCCCTCTGTGTATTTACTCCCCTTGGTTTGGCTCTCTTGGGACGCCAATCGCTTTTATTTGGCGCTCTGATTCCACTCGTATCTGATGCCTTTATCTGTCCCCATTAACTGCGGCCCAAAGTTGTGGCAGTACAGCCTGGACAAAAAAAAAGCTGCCAACGTGAGCCAGGAGAGGGCGTCTTGACCCTCCCTTTGACACAGAGCCGTCCCCTCTAGAGACTGATTTTAATCAATTTAGAGTGGCAGACATTTAATTGATTACCTGAGTTTATTCCTTTTCCATTTGTTATTTCTTTCTTCGAATTATTATTGATTGGGTTTCTGGGTTATATTTGCTTTATTGTTTAGAAACCTTTTTGCCCTTATCTTGATAATTTGTGATTTAGAATAGTTTCTTTTGAGTTTCGGGTGGCTGACATTTTGGTTATGGTGTGTGTGAGAGTTGCCTTGATTTCCTGTGTTTAATGGTGTTCTTTTCTTTTGACAGGTGCTGAGGGCCTAGAGCGGCAGCGGTTCCCCTGGTGGTGGTTCTTTTTTCACTTTTTGGTTTGCTGTGTCACGGGTGTGGTGTAGTTTTTGGATCCCTCCCCTTTTTGTTACCGCTGTCGTGGTAAGCCCCAGCCCTGTCCCCTTTTCCTTTTGGTAGCTCCTCATATCACTCCTTATCCTTATTATTATTATTATTATTTATTTAATCTGTTACTCATTTTAAAATAATTGTTTAATAAAAACATTTTTATAATTGGAAATCACGCTCTTGTCCTGTGGGATTTTTCGAACTGTGTGCCTTTGTTTCAAATTGAAAACTGGTAATTGTTAAATCCTGTTTATATCTTGGGGTGAAAGCCCCCAGGTGGCGCTGTCTGCAACTTTTCTACCCCGCTTGCTTGACCACACAAAGTTTGATAGCTGAGGGCCAACATTGGACTGAGGGCCGCCGAAGGAAGAAAAAATGGAAAATATAGAAAAAAATCCCATTTGTAATCATTAAATGACCAGGTTGCATCTCTACAATTCACATTTATTGGTCTGCATCCAGTAATGTGGAATAAACACATTTCAATTAATAAATGAGGTTAAACCTGGCAAAACTTGAGAAAATCTTAAGAAACATTGTAATGCACACAAAATCCCTAGGGTTTTCTGCCCTCTATAGTCAAATTTGGGATATAACAGTCCTGTGTGCAGTCCATTTCAGAATATATGTAAAAAATTGGTTTATAACAAAACGTCAGTCTCACTGTGCCTTGCTTCCTGACTTATCGGCATGGACCTTATGCAGGAGCAATTCCAGCTACCAAAGCACCACAGGAAAACCTGCAGAGACAGAGACAGACACACACACACACACACACACACACACACACGGCGGGGGGGTACTTTTAAAATAGAAGCTTACCAAACAAGTCATCATCATCATCACCATCATTAATATCTATCATTTCCTGTCATCAATAAGCTTGTCATTAAGTCACACAGAATATTTGTGACTAGGTCAACATACCTTTTTTTATTGGCATGGGATTTGTGGTACTGTTTTCGGTTGGCCATGATTCCTCTAAAGTCCAGCTCTATATCCGTTGTTGCGATACGAAGGACAGCATGTAGATGGCCATCTGTCAGCCTGGATCTCAGCTTGGATTTGATGATAGCATGCTGGCGAAGTGCAGGGTATGTAGATGGGGAAAGTCCTTTGTAGAACTCGATGAGATTCTTGTCACGATATGCTGGTCTTGCCTTGGTTCTCTCCTGCAGGTCAATCAGCTCAAACTGCATTTCTGCAGGTTCTTCCTCAGGGACACATGAGAAAGGATTTTGGAAGAGGTTGAATGACTTCTCATGGTCCCTAAAGTCGATAAAAGCAGTGGTCGAAATTCCTCTCTGAGCTTTTTTAGAAGGTTATGGTTCTTGTCTGAATGCAGTTGACGTAAAACCTGGTGCCAATCTGTGTCTGTGTCATCTACGAGTGCCTTGCAGGTGGGAAAATGTGTTAGATCTCCGTGTTTGAGCTGTCCCTGCAGCAGTTCAAGTTTTCTCTGGTAAGCTTTGATGTTGTCAAATAGTGTGGAAATGAGCTTCCCATGGCCCTGCAGCTTTACATTGAGACTGCTGAGACAAGTGTTCAGGTTAACAAAGGGGTCACAGAGCCATTTAGTGTCACATCTTGTCCTTTTGACTCCATGAACACTCTTATTTCTTTTCTCAGGTTAAAAAAAAACGCATCAGTGTGGCACCTCTGCTCAGCCACCTGATGGCAGTGAAGTATATGACATCACCACAATCTGCCTCTGATTGCTCCAAAAAAGTCTCAAATTGGCAGTGATTCAGACCTCTGGACTTAAGGAAATGAACTGTCTTCACAACAATGTCCATGACATGTTTCTGTCAGAACCAGTGACTGGACCCAAATGCAACACACAGACTGAACAGAGTCTTTCAGAGACTTTATTCACCAAAGTGAAATAGTTCACAGTCAAAACAATGTCCAAACGGAAGAAAGTCCACTTTGGTGACCCACCGAGTCGAACCTCAGAATGGGCCAAACCGATGACGTGGTTCGGGCAGGGGAACCACCAGGAGAGCAGAGCTTGTGAGTCGAGCCGCACTGATGAGTTAGCTCCCGTAATGGCGGAACTCTCTGGAGAGCAGGCTCGCCGAATACCTTTTCTCCTGAGGGAGCAGGAAGCTGGAAGGCGCAGATCAAACTCGGTGTCGAGAATCAGAAGGCAGGTCAGATCACCACGGCAGAGACAGAGCAGGTTAATCGGGGACGGACAGAGTCGGCAACAGGCAGGCAGGTGTAGCGGTCTTTGTACTCCTCTTGCGTTGTGTATTTAGTGACAAGGCAGACTTTTTCACCGTTGGCACGCTCGCCGTTTGTTTCTCATCTGGACTGACCTGGCATGGAAATTTAACACACAGTCAGTCCAGTTCGCTCTATACACACACATACACGGCCCGGAGGCAGCGAGGTCCAACTGTTCAACCAGTCCACAAATGAACATAAAATAACACAAAGCGTACCTGGCATGGAAATGTAACTCACAGTCAGTCCAGTTCGCCCTATACACACACATACACTGCTGCAAGAAGTAAAATGAAAAGAAAGTGCAAGTTAGCTAACATGTGTAACTTTAGCCATTTGTAAACAGAAATAAAAGACAAATAACGTCAACTTTTTAAAAAAAGGCTCGACCGTACGGGAGCTTTATGATTCAAAATACAACTTAAACCACTCCTTAATATTAAAATGATAGTAGTTAATATAAAACAAAGACAGAGCTCATACTCATGCACCTACCCCGGAGGCAGCGAGGTCCGACTGTTGCTACCCCCCGGGGTGCACGACCCTAAACCACAGGGGTGCTGCCTCTACTTACAATAGGAAACCCCAGTTCCCGTGTTTTGTAGTGTGTTTTATGTGGCAAGTGGGATCACATTATCTCTTAACTCCGTTACGCAGGCACGCAGGCATGCAGGCACGCAGGCAGGCACGCAGGCAGGCAGGCAGGCAGGCAGGCAGGCAGGCAGGCAGGCAGGCAAGAACAGAACGCTGGAAAGTCTCTCATCAGGAAGAACAATCTGGCACTAAGGGTGAGACACAGGGCAGGTTATATAGGCGGAAACAGGAGATGAGCAACAGGTGGAGGTGGTTACTGCTGACGAGGGTGCAGCCAGGCAGAAGGAGAGAGAGGGGGAAGCACTGCAGGTGGAAGAAATCAGGCTGATTAGGAGAGAGTGGTGTGAGGAGAGGCTGCAGAGGAGCAGACGTGACAGTTTCATATCAAGTGTTTGAGCAGCGAGAGCTTCTTGGTGTATTATACAGTGATATTTGAGCTTCTCACCTCCATTGTTGGCCACTTTCTCAGAGAGCAGCGACATGGCACCTGTCTTTCTCATTGCCGGCGCTCCATCTGTCGTGACACTGACCATAGACAGCAGCTTCACATTGTATGCATGGAGACTGCGACACACAGCATTGCATATGTCAACTCCCCTTGTTCTGTCTTCGATACTCTCCAAGCTTAGCAGCTCCTGCCTATTTCAAAGTTTTCTGTGACTGTTCAGATGAAAATCAGCAATTGCGCCGTATCTGAAGTGTCCGTGCTTTCATCCAGTGTGATAGAAAAGGCTCCCTTTTCCAGGCCCGCCACACGTTGTCCCAGTTGCTCTTTGAGATCGTTGGCCAAATCTTCAATTCATCCTGTCACTGTGTCATTTGACAAACTTGTGTCATGGAGCTTTGTTTTCTGCTCCGGGCATACAATGTCGGCCACTTTCAAAATGCAGTCTCGCACAAATTCTCCGTCACTGAACAGCTTGCTCTGACTGTACTATTTCTTGAGCTACCACGTAGCTAGCCTGTGTCACAGCTTCACCGGATTTTGCCAGATTTTTGAAAACCGCCAGAAATGTTTCTGCGGGCCGCCATTGGCCCGGGGGCTACACTTTGAAAATCTATGATCTACAGCAATACAAGGAAGCTCTCAACACCGCCCAGTCCACCTACTAAAAATTCACTCCTGCTCCTCCAACCCCAAGACTTGTTTTTCCACATTAACAAACTTCTTCAACCAAGTGACAACAACTCCTTGTCATTCAGCCTCTCTCGCGCAGTTTTCCCCGTTGTCTACCACTGAACTGTCCACCATCACAGCTAAAATGAAAAGCTCAACCTGTATTCTTGACCCCATCTCATCAAACCTGTTAAAAGTCAGTCTCCCAGTCATCTCTGCACTCATAACCACAATCATCAACTCCCCGCTCAGCTCTGGTTCAGTCCCCCCTACCCTTAAACTGGCAGAGTAACCCCCATGCTCAAAAAACCTGTACTCAGCTCTGACAACATGTCAAACTTTGGGCCCATCTCCAACCTCCCCTTTCTGTCAAAAATCCTCGAAAGGGCTGTTGCCTACCAAATCAAGTCCCATCTCACCCATAACTCCCTCTATGAAACATTTCAGTCCCGGTTTCCATTCTCAGCACAGCACAGAAACATTTCTCCTTAAAGTCACCAACGACCTCCTCCTCTCCTCAGACTCAACATGACCATCTCAACATCCTCGTCCTCCTTGACCTCACTGCAGCCTTCGACACCATCAGCCACACTATTCTCCTCTCCCGTCTGGAACATTCCCTAAACATTACCGTCACTGCTCTCTCCTGGCTCAGATCCTACCTCACCGACAGAAAACAATTCATCCATACCAACAACTGCTCCTCCTCCATTGCTCCTCTGCCTCAAGGCGTCCCACAGGGCTCGGTGCTTGGTCCCCTCCTTTTCATCATCTACCTGCTCCCCCTTGGCAACATCATCCGTCGTCACGGTCTTCATTTTCACTGCTATGCTGACGACATCCAGCTCTACATCTCCACCAACTCTATCACCACAGTAGCCCACTCCACACTCACTAACTGCCTCACTGATATAAAAACTGGATGCAAAATAATTTCCTCACTTTGAACTACAATAAATCTGACATCATCCTCATTGGCCCTAAATTCTTCACCAACTCTGCCCAAAACTTCACCCTCAACATAGACAATTGGACCCTCTCACCACCACCCCATATCCACAATCTGGGTATCATCTTTGACAGTCTACTTTCTTTTAATCTACATATAACTCAGCTCACAAAAACTGCCTTCTTCCAGCTTAAAAACATCGCCCACCTCTGCCCATTTCTCTCCTACTCTGCTGCCGAAATGCTGATAAATGCTTTCAGTACATCCAGACTCGACTACTGCAATAGCATCCTGTATGGTACATCATCCAAAATCCTCAATAAACTACAATACATCCAGAACTCTGCTGCCCACCTCCTCACCCACAACTCCACTGGCTCCCTGTCCCATACCGCATCCAATTCAAAATCCTGTTCCTCACCCACAAAGCCCTCAACCACCAAACCCCCTCCTACCCCCCTGCTTCCTTTGACGTCAACTTCCTTTCTCCACCACTTAGAACCAAGCACTGAATCTGGGGGGACAGAGCCTTCTCCATTGAGATCCGCCCCCTCTAAACTCACTCCCAAAAAATATTCAAGACTGCACTGACCCATCCATGTTCAAGACCCATCTTAAACAAGCTTTCAAATTGTGACTGTGATGTGTATGTTTTTTTGATATGCTTGTCTTATGTTGCTATGTTTTCTTTCTTTTTTTGTTTTTGTTTTTTGTTCTTGTTGTTTGAAATGCTCTATCTATTGTACAGTGTCTTTGAATGTGTGAAAAGCACTTTATAAATAAAATGTATTATTATTTTATTATTATAATTTGCCAGTTTTCAACAAGCTTTTCATCAAAACAGTGTGGATGGTATGTGTAAATGAAGTGTGGCAGACTTTCCTCTATCTAACCAGTGCCTAGAAATCCCTCCTCCCTTCTGGTGAGACGCCACTACATTACACCAATTGGTGTAAAACATGTCATCCGGCAGAGTTTTGCTTCTTCTTTCTCAAATTCATATCTGAATCTGATCAAACAGTAAAACTCAGCAGAGTGGGCGCCACACTGCTTCCTGCACAGTGAAAAAAGAGGCTGAAAAAAATGATCAAACACTGAAACTAAGCAGTGCTAAACTAAGCAGTGCTGATCATAAACAGATTGTTACTACTCCTCAAATGTTTTGAGAAATATGTTTTAACTTACTGTTTAACTGTAGGCTGATACAAGATTGTTTCTTGTTGGCTGGTGTAGTGGACTGCCTTGGCGTGGTCATTACATTTGTCCCTCTGAGGAACTCCAGAGCTCAATGTCCCCTGGGCAAGTGGGGGACACGTCAAGAGACACTGTTTTACGAACCCAAAACATCCAACAGAGGGTTGTTAATTAACTTAACTTATACTCCCTGGGGATGTCTGCAAACACGCTCTGGCTTCTTAAGCCACGGGAAAGTGTCAGTATCTGACACCCTCCATCCTGACATATGGTGGAAGGTAAGCACTCCGAAGGTCCCATCAGCATACCACAGGATGTAAGGCATCTGAACGACCTCCTGATCACCCAAGCAATACCAAACAACCATCGTATTGCCTCCCCTGCTGAGATGACCAACTGGTCGAACATTGGGTAAAGTCATTATATAACCCTGTGTTGTGATAAACATCTGACAGAATGACTTGGACCAAGGTTGTAAGTTAAAATTTCCCTTCTTCCCTAATCTTTGTGACTGGGGGTGAGGTTGTCTCCATGCTTCAGTAAGCAGATAGGAGCACCTCCCATTCTTTTCATCTCATGTAATTTGAATGAGTTAGGTAAAGTACGTTTTGTTCCCCTTTGTTATAATGGAGCTATACTGCCATCTAGTGGTCTTAGTTATTAGTAAGCTCGTAACCAACTTTGTAATTATATCGTATTTTGAATTCATTGTATAATGTTAAAAGTAATCCAATATCTAAGTAATCACAAGTTTCTTAGGATCCATGGTACAATGTTATGTTATGTGTGGTCACATATTTCACAAAATTGAGCAAAGGATCTTCAGAATCATGTGTTACGTTATAAATTACTTTTGGGTCTCCTAACGTGCATTGGAAGTTACTGTGATGAGACTATAGTGGTGAGGAGATACGTGAATTTATACACCACGGGTTAGATTGCGTAATTCGTCATAAAGTTCAGAGACATAAATGTCTCCTAAATTACATTAGGTCTTTTAGAAACTTATACCAGATGCGCGATCGCTCGGTGCAAAAGTTCGCTAACTGCGCCTTCCATCCGCACCCCCAAATCGAAAGATAAAAACTGAGTGACTCTCTCTAAAGTCAGCTCAGAGCTCTCTCTCTCTCTCTAAGCTCACTCTTCTCAAGGCTTCTCCTCTTCTCTCTTCTGAAGTTTCTCTTCGCTCCTTTTTACCGCGGTGCGTCTCGTGCATCCGCGGTCACAACTTTTCTTTTCTTCAATTTTATAAGCGGAGCCGCAACAGCTCACCAGAGCTTTGCTGAACTTTAACTTTTGAAGCCATTTTCTTTTAAATCTTTTTTGACGCTTTCCTTTATACCAGTTTTTGGTCAGTAAAGACACTTTTGGTAATTCGTTTTTAAGTAAAATCAAATTAATAATTTAAAGTGACTCCCTCAGACCAGTGGGATTACTCTGATTATTTCTGCGAGTTTTAATTGAGAAGGACACTCCGCGATTCGCCATCAACTCTGCCACGGATCTAGAAGCAACACCTGCTGCCCAAACTATCAGCATCCGTTGCCTGCCCTTAAGGACTTTGTTTAAAGACTTTTACCGGTTCGCTGAGGCGAACACCGAGGCCAGTTAAAGATCGCCGCACACCAACTCCACCTGCCCGGCCGCCGCCACCTTTCAGCGGGTCACCTCGTCTGGAAGACGCGCCGCAGCTCTCCCCTGGAGTGACGCGAGGACCTGGACCTCCCCGGAGAAGTCTAATCAAGTCGACAAAAGTAGGCAGAATAACATTTTCTAGTGATCAGAGTTGATGTCGTATAGCGAAGCTTTAATGCCAAATTTCTAAATTCTACGTCACCGTTCAGTGCGCACCCACGCTTTAGACGGTCACGTATTTCCTCCACTATCATCCATAATTAATTATTTACATCACCTGAACATACATCACGTAGGTTACCTTTTATGTATTCTCTGTCTTTTTATATGTCATATTATTTCATCTATTTACTCTTCATTTTATTAGTCTAAATAAATTATCCTCATTTATCGCCAAGTCGTTGTCTGTGGGTATTATTTCATGAGAGAAAAAAGATCAATGTATACAGAATAAACGGTACAGACTATGAGATTGATTAAAGTAATGACATGTCTTAACACTGTCACAATTTAAGATTTAATTTTCTCCTGAATGGAGAATGGTGCCCCTTTTACTTTAACGAGTGCAAAATCCAAATTTAACGTAGTTATTAATAACCGCTACAGCCATGTGCCATCCTTTTTTCTGACAATCACCACAGGTGCTGCCCAGGGGCTGTGACTCACTTCCACTATTCCCTTTTCCAGCATCTCGTCCACATGTGACTCAATCAGTGTTTGCATTTTTGGGGAAGTGCGATTTGCACACTTCCTAACTGGGGGTGCATTGTTTGTGTAGATTCTGTGTTTGACAATATCAGTATTACCAAAGTCTGTGCTGGTTTTACTGAACACATCCTGGTAGGATAAGAGCAAGTCATGTAGGTCAGACCTCTCTGCACTAGTCAGTTCTCCACACTTAACATCAAATGGCAGTTTGGTTGGCTGAGTGATATTAGGGAGCTGGCTGGATGGGCAGGTAGACACATTACACACAGGTACTGAATCTTCGATTATCTCAGTGTCAGCTACTGGGTTAAACTGTCCTAACTGCACACCTGCATGAAGCACCATGGGGCCATCTGTGGGGTTGATGATTCGTGCAACAGTACAGCCACTTTCAGCAGTAGACAGAGTACGGGCAACTGCAATTCCCTCGATCCCTGGTCGTTGGGGTTCGAGACAGCCAGTATAGCTGCCAGGAAAACCTTCACTGAACCAGGGGGAATCAAGACAACTTTACAGATCATTTCACATCGTGGAGGGACAGTGAGGTGGGGACTGGGGCTGCGGGGATGAGAGTCATAGTTGAGTCGATTTGGAGAGTTCTGTCTCCCTCTCTTTTCCTCATAAGAAGTACAGGCATGGTCTGAGTAGTGGGTATCCCTTGAAGGCTGTCTGTACCTGTCAGGTTCCCTGCAGGTGTAGTCCTGATGGTGGCGACTCATGTGAGAAGAGGGGCGTTCAGGGGAAGAATGATGGGGATGTGAATATCTGGATGGGGAACGTGAATATCTGGATGGGGAATGTGAATACCTGGATGGGGAATGCCCATAGCCTGAGCTCCATGCATTTGTGGGTCTACTTGGGCTTTTCTCATAAGGTGAGGGAGATCTATGAGAACGTGCATGCACCTGTCTGTCACAGTAGTGCACACGGATCCGCTCATCAAGTTTCAGTTTCAGTGCATCCAGATCATTACTTAAGTCTTTGACGGTAGCAGTGAGATTCTGAACTGCTTTCCTGAGTTCGCTGTCATTTTCATGCACCAAATTTACTGACTGCATTGGGGTGGTGACATTAGCTGAGGACACTGGCATCACCAATCTTGCTGCATGGCGGGCTCGTTCAGCTTGGGAGGCAACTTCAAAAGCCTCCTTGAAGGTTTTCACACCTCTTTCATGACACTTTACTTGAAGTTCCTGATCCAGACCCGCAATGAAGCGAGACATCTTCATATATTCTGTAGCATTACACTCAAAGTCAGGGAAAGCGTCTTTGACAAGCTGGCATATATCTGCGGCATAGACTTCCATTGCTTCATTGGGCAGTCTATGACGGGAATTTGGAAATGTCTGAAATGATGCAATTACATCCTTTTGACCAAAAGCTGCCTGCAAGTGTTTCTTGGCTTCTGTATAAGATTGAGTTTCCCGGGGCAGGTGATCCCAAACAATGAACAGTTCTGGTGGTAGTCTTGTGGGTAACTCAGCTGCTAACACTGTAGCTAGATCCACACCACTGTCCTTGTAGCGTGCCCCCTGAATCACCTCGTAGCGGCGAGCCCACAGTTGAAAAGACTCGCGGCCATCGTTGAGAAATGGCGGCGGGAATGCCCCGCGGCGTTGCTTGTGCTCGGCTGGACGGCGGCAAAACTTGTGCTGCAGCTCCGTTTCTGCTGGTGCCGGCTGGCTGCTGCTGCTGCATAGCAGAGAGTGATTCCTCATCAGACATGATGATTTTTCTTTCTTTTCTTTAGTTCTCAGCCGGAGTTGGATGACCGAAACACAGATTCTAAACTTTTATGAGGCTAACAAAACAAAAAACGGGGTGGTAATGAGCTAACTGACTCACTGTGCTTCATGCTAAACTAAGCTAGCGGTTAGCATGGCTAACGTTAGCCTATAGCTTCACAGACTCACGAAGTTGAGCAGAATCCCAACAGATGATATTCCAACGGCTTGGCATCCCACCGCTGCCACCAGTGTAAGCGACGTGGGTATGTGAGCAGGAATAAAACAGTCCGACAACTTCTGGGTTTTACTCATAACTTTAGTGAAGTCTGCCTTCAACTCAATCCCCACGTTTTTCTGCTGAATCCCCCGTCTCTCTCCCTCTAACTCCGCCTCCCGCTGTCCACTTCTTCCCCTCAACAAAACAACAGCCCTACTGAAACACAACAACAGCGCCGCCTAGCGGTGTAACCTTATACCAGAACATCAACTCAAGATGACTGTGCACAGTAGGTGTAAAGCAGAATATAAACATTACTGTAAACACCAACTAGGTGTAAACAACATAATAATAATTCAGTGAGAATATACTGAACTTATGTCTAAACAATTAGGATAGTTAAACCTGTTTACACAGTTATTCACCTATCACAATTTCACTCTTACATTATCAGCCTCGGAGGCTGGTGATTGAGACCTGTCTGCTGCTGTTTAATGAGTATTAGCTGTAGTATTAAACCACATTTGCTGTCACCACAACAACCACCTAAGTCAGCAAATTAACCAGGACTGAAATGTTAAGGATTACACCTTTAACACATTGGCTAACGAACCATTATACATTTTCACTTACAAATCCTCCTCAAAGTTTCTCTTCCAAAGAAAGACACACTACCTGACACTTAGTGCAGCAAATAATAAATAATATTTAAGTTTCTTCAACACAAACAGGCGTCCCAATCCCCAGAACATCTCATAAAGTCTTCACTTAGTTTTTCCCCAGTTTTGTAAAAACAGCATGCACACTTTTTGTCAGAGTGATAAAGCAGAGGTGAAAAAGTAAACAGAGAAGGAAGAGAGGAGCAAATATAGGTGAAAGCAGAAAGGTGGTGTGAGATAACAAGGCAGAGAGAACAAGGAGTAAGAGTGCAAAGACATAAGCTTAAAATGCGGTTGAGAAACAAAGTTTTGAACAAAGATATGAGCTGGAGATAAGAAGCTAAACAGCCAGCCTTAGTTTGAGAGGGTCTGTTATTGTTTCATTACTTTAAAACAGTCTTGCCCTGTTACACCAGCTTTCAACCAGTACCACCACTTATGAATATGTTGAATATGTTAGTATACAATCACTGTTCTGTATTAGACAGCTGTATATGCTCTGTTGGTACACAAACTTAAGAATCTTTACCAGTTGATGGTTGGTGTTGGTGTACAGAGAGAAAAGCATAGGGGAAAGAATGCAGTCTCAAGGGGATCCAATACATTCTCATCCCATCACATGCTTCAGCTTTGCAGTGGACTTCAGCATCCACATATTACACTCTTTCTACATCTACTTTTCATGTTCTGAAATGCTTCTACTGTGATATCAAGACAAGTACATGATGGGATTACGCTGCATGTGATAATGTTAAGATAAAAAAAGCACATAGCAAAAAACGCACATGCTGGCACGAATG
This sequence comes from Plectropomus leopardus, assembly GCF_026936395.1. Classification (NCBI taxonomy): domain Eukaryota; kingdom Metazoa; phylum Chordata; class Actinopteri; order Perciformes; family Serranidae; genus Plectropomus; species Plectropomus leopardus. The sequence goes on from NC_142180.1 coordinate 2,475,008, forward strand.
GTTAGCATTAGGGGAAGGAGGCACCAGGTAATGTGTAGGAAAGATAAAACTCATCAGGTTCAGATGGGGAGCAAACGCCAGACTGCTGCATGAAAGTCCAGGGTTGTTGGCTCATCTACCTCACCTTGCATTCCTTACATTATGTTACCACCAACACTGTTCTGCTGCATATCATGCACAACAGGTTCCATCTAGCTGTGTTCTAAAGTGACACTGTTCCTCTGCGTATCATGCAGAAGCGGTAGGTGCTTGCCCAGCTGTCCGCAGGCATATAATAACACCGCCCCCTATTCCATCTGACTGCGTTCTCAGCTGATGCTGTTCAGTAGTCTGCCATGTGGATGTGAAAGGTGGCTTTTGCCGTCAGGATCTTATGCCGAAAGCACCAACAGAGCAGGGGTATTTCATGACTTGGGAATGAGGCTGGGCTGGATGATCTGGTCTTGATGGTCAGGGAGTCTATCCACAGCTTCATGTGCTACCTCCTGTCTGAAAGAAAGTCTGTGATCCAGCTGCAGTCACTCTAAGTACTCTAAGAAAGAGAGTCTGGTTCAGATGCTATTTAGTTGAACAGCCTGTCAAGAACACCCATAACCCCTAACCCCCCAACCCCTTTGGACATTTCAATGATTGCAGCACATTTCAAGGATTTTTAGGACAATTCTAGAATTTTAGGACATTTCTAAGATTTCAGGACATTTCTCAAGACATTTCTGGGGTCTGAGGACGTTTAAGGATGTTGCTAGGATTTTAAGATGTTTCTATGATTTAAGGATGTTTCTAGGATTTTAGGACATCAGTGGCTTAGCAAGGACTTCTGTCAGGGGTGTGGGTGATCCTTCATTGGCACTTTTTTTGATAAATAAATTCTATTTTGATGCTGTTTTATGCACTCTGGCACCTTATGAAAACGAAAAGCACAAAAACAATTCCCAGTGTGAATCACTTTACTTTAGCCTTTCAGACTTATAAAACAATTATTAATGAGGATTTCAAATGAGAAGCTTTGTACAATTACTGTCAAATTATTACACTGTTAGGAAAAATGGATACCTCCACCTTTGGTTTTGCCAGGAAGTTCCGTGTTGCAATGCACTCTGGAAAGTTGGAAGCCTGCCAGTTATAGTGCACAGTCCAGCATTGATCCACATAGGCCAAATGTCCATGAAGCACAAAACAGAAGCTGATGAAAAGTTAAAAGATAGCATGTTAAAGAGAATATTCCTTGTAACAGTAAGTGAAGTCAGTGCAGTCAGTGCCATTGGAGTGCACTGGAACGTTTCATTTTCTGTATCACTGCATGGACAAAGCGTAGAGCACATTTTACCAGGGTTTCCAATAACTCCATGGATGAGACGCACAAAAGCGGAAAATAAATCATCCAATGGGAGAACCTCAGACAGCAGAAAACTGAATTAACAAACAAAACAAGTCAACTGACACCAACTCAAGTGTGTATACCTATAATATATTCAATACAATATATCATAAACCTTTATACAGTCTGCTGTTTGTTTCTGATGAGCACAGCCCCCTAAATACAGTTTGCTTTTCCAGTATGTGATAAAGTAAAAGTACATTCACAAGCTTTTGTGAGGAGGCACAACACACACACACACACACACACACACACACACACACATGAACACACACACAAACACATACACACACACACGCACACAGCAATGCAAGTTTTCAGTTTTAAACAGAAGGCAGAGGGCTCTTGAAATAACCATTTCCAAAGATGACAATGATGGTGCGCCAACTTTGACAGAATGAGCAGGAGATGAGACAAGGAAAACAAGAGGAGGAAGATAGGAATGCAGCCTTGCAAAAAAAGGCACCAACAGCAATGAAAGCATGGTGACATGCACAGCAAGCTGCAGACATCAGACAGACAGATGAAACTAGACAGTGGAGGCTGCAAAGCAAGGAAACAACCATGAACAAGACAGCCGCAACAAAACATTGTCATCCCTAACAACCACACTTCAAACATGGACAGTGCTCTGCTTCCAGTATCTTCCCCCGGTGTTCATCCACCTCTCTGTTCCCATCAGAAGGGAAATTAATGAATACCAACTCTTTCAATCTGAGGGGAACGTGGCATAAAAGAGTGACGGAGCATATGAAAAAAGCTTCCTAGCTTAAATGCTGCTGCTCCTTGTGAAATATTACTGAGATGACTTCTGATAAGTTTAACCCTTTGAAAAAACTGAGGACAATGGCTTGATTTATTACAAAAACATGAGAAGAAGGCAGAGAGCAGCTTCAGAAGAAATCACCAACAAAATTAACAAGAAAAATAAACTAACCTTAAAAATTAGAATGAAATATTAATGACTAAATTCACAGGAATAACAACAAAAAGAAAACCAAACAGTAAAATAGTCCAAAGCTTCATACATCTTTTTCAACGCAAAATCATGTATTTTATGGTCAAAATTAGATGTTAGGATTTATGTTGGGTGTGACATCTAAATAAGACAGATTCTGATTGGCTGTTAGTATTTCCATAGTTCATTAAAATCGCTCTAGGAATGATCCAAACAATATCGTACGCCACTTTTGCTGTCCTTGTAGTGTTGTAAGTTTGCCTCGTGACCTATGGCTACCAGAAAGAGCTATGAGGTTGTGTTGGTGGAGGCAAGATTGAAAATGTGGAGCTACCTGTACCTCTATGTCTCTGTACAGTCTGTTCAGAGGCTAACCAGGTAAAAGGTAAAAGGTGACAGTTAAAGGAATATTCATTAAGTAAACAACACAGTACCATCATGACCCAATCTCATTACCTACTGGCTATCAATCTGGCAATAATAAGCATCTGGGTGACCAAGACTTCCTCTTTCATGTGGCGGTTATTTCAGCTAATCTCTATAAAGGTATCTGTTTCTGTATATGAATGCAGATACATTTCTATGAAGCTAATAAAAAACTAAATTGTCATTGAACTATAGCCAGTGGGTTTCAAGACTGCAAGAGAAACCAGAACACTTCCAATACCATCTTGTCCTATTGCCTACAGATTTTGCATACATATGCAGAAATCTGTTTATGGAGATTTGCCAGCACCAGCTCAGTGGTGTATGCCAGTGCCAATAGTCAAATGGTTTACTCCCGTGAAACTGGAGAACATTTTGTTTATAAATTGTACTCCCACACCTTGTCTGTGGCTCTCATCTCCAAGCCTGTTGAATATGTAATTGTTCACAGGTCACATTAAGCTTCAAAAAAGGCCCACCAATTTCCTGAAAAAGCTGGCCACTGTAATTTTTTAAGAAACCTTTCTGAACAGGAGAAAAGGGTGCATTTGTGGGAGAAGATTTACAAGAGAAGATTTGCGCGTGTTGTATTCTGTTAAGGTTTTTCAGGGAGAGCCTCAGCTTTAGTCCAGCCAGTGGTGGCTGTGTTCAGCGGTGTTGTCGTGACTGTGTGGGAAGTGTTTTCCTCAGGTTAAAGCAGGGCCTAGCAGAAGTTTGCTGGAGGCCCCCAGGAGGCTGGGGTCAGCACTGCTAGAAGCTGACTAAACACTGTCTCTTCCCCGTCTGCTCAGGACTAATGAGGCAGAGATAAGATAATGCAAACATGTTGGAGAGGGAATGTATCGAGGGTGAGGAGTTTAGAGGATGAGTAAAAAGAGGGCCATCCATTTGTGAAAGTTCTCTCCCCAGCTTTTGATTGGTGCTTGAAGGTAAGGGAAGGGGCATTCAATATCGTTTTGATAAAATATTTTTCCTATGGGGCAGATATAGCCAGTATTGGATTCTTGCAGAGCAGCAAACTCATGGAGCGTTATGGAAATGTAAGCCAGCAATAACAGTGTTCCTTCATCAAAAAGCCTCTAAGCTATCGTAATAAAGCGAAAACAAAAGCTCCACTCTGACCATCAGCTGAGTGCTGACTGGCTGCATGCATGTCACCACTCTGAGGTGCTGGAGTTTGAAAAGCTCTGCTCAAGGGCTCAGTGGCAGTTTCTTGCAGTCAACAGCAAGTGCCTTGCAGTCACAAGTTTTCACTTTACACACAATGCTTCAAGTTTCCTGCCGCAGCTCAGGAAGTGGCATGTTATTTATTCATTTACATATTTATTTATTGCTAAATAAATACAAAGCTTTATGTAACAACATGAAAATGACAGCTTCAGCCATGTGTGTGTGTGTGTGTGTGTGTGTGTATATATATATATATATGTATATATATATATGTATATGTATATATATATATATATATATATATATGACCATGAAAAATGGAAAAAAAATGTACACTGTAAGAAAAGACTGTAAATGTACTATGTTAATATGACACAAATTTCCTTATTGATTTTTGTGTTGGTGTTATCCGTATTTTTAATGACACATTGCATAATGGGAGCAGGAACCCCCTTCTGAGTGCTAAAAGGTCATGTGGAGGAGGCCATTACACGTACGGCAATTAAACTCTGTCAAAGTTTCATTGGATGCTTAAGTTGTGGAAGTCAGGGAGTATTTCTTGTATTATTATTTATTTGCTCAAGAGGTAACCTTCAAATACCACAATGCTACATGCCTGTAATATAGAAAGGTCCATACAAAACAATGGTGGCTAGCCAGATCTCATTTTCCACTTAAAAAGTAAGCTACAACATGTTTCTGAAAATATGTGAGGTTAGAAATATGCAACAATATTTGATCAGTGTTGTTTAGTTTTACAGTTTATTTTTCCAGCCGCCCTTTTCACTGTGCAACAGTTGTACCCTCTTCCTGTTCACATACTCTCACCATCAAGGCAAAACCAGGCAATAAAATATGTTTCTTTAGGAGAGAATAGGCAGCGCAGTAACATAACCTTGATTTATATTCTATCAGCACTGCCTACTTTTACTGTTTGATTGGATTTTGGTCTAAGTTTGAGAGACAGAGAGAGGCGGGTCTGTCTCTTGATCAGCTGTATTCTCTTTGAGAATGTGTTGGTGGCATGGATGGCAGGAAGATGCAGAAGTACAGCCTGTAGTTCAATCAACAGCCCCAGGAGCCAGTGAAAAATAAATTACATCATTTGGAGGTAGACTTCCACGCAGTGGTTGGATGGAGGCAAGTTTACCACAGGTCATCACATGCTACCCACACTGTTTTGATACAAAGCTGGTTGAAAATCAGGAACTATTCCTTTAAGTATTTGCAATAAACAGTTTTAAAGGTGCATTTAACAATATTTTGACTTTAAAAACAGATTGCATAATTTGTGTGATGTTGAAGGTGTCACTTAAAGTGACTAACTCAGCATTTCTCCTGATTTCTGGGTAGCGAATTTTAAATCTTAGAACTCATTATTTTGTTTTTGTGACCCCCAGCCTGCACAGGGTTTCAAATTTTGTGACTTTCTCTGTACATCTTGCAACTTCTCAGCTCCCTTTAGTGACTTTTTCTCAAAAAGTGTGAAGCAGCAAACATAGCAATTCCTTAGGCAGACCTTAACTCCTCTCTGATAAAGCAGAAAATGTGCAGTTCAAAGTATGGTAAAACTTTGCTACATTTATTAAAATACCAAATGATGCATGCAGAGCAAAACCTTTCATCTTTATTTTTAATATCCAAATATAGAGCTTTCCAATTATGACCACTGCATGCATACAAAGCTCTGCAGAGAAAACAGCCCTCAGTGAATGCTGAGCAGCTGCAGCGGCTGCCTCTGAGCATCACCCCATTCAAACACCATCAGTTTGGCATCAGAGCCGTGGAGATGTCTCATCCATCAAGAAAAACTTGAAATCCACTTGAAAGATGACTACACTAGACAATGCAGAGATGAAAATAAATCTCACAACAAACTGCTTTGTTGTCAGAGAAATCCACCAAACAGTGAATGTGCAAATACATCATGCGTGTGATACATTGTGAAAGGTTTAACATACAGCAGAATGGAATTAAATGCACACCGTTAGGGTCAAAACAATTCAAACTTAAGGCAAAAACACACTAAACAGCAGAGAGACAGATCAAGTGAGAGATTCGTTCCATGAACTTGGTTTATGTGAGTAGACATGTTCAGCAGGATTAGTTACCGTGGTTACTGAGGGGGGGTTCAGTAACCATGGTAACATATCCTGCTGAACATTTCTACTCCATGGCAGGATAACTGTTAAGCTTAGTTTAGCTGCATGTCAAAGAATCCCAAAAGACAGGTCCGTACATCCAGCCACTTTTTCGCACAGGTATCACCTTTGTCCTGTGTGTCAGATGGTTTTCTCAAAATGTGACTGAGAATAAATGCATGTGATTGATGTAGTTACAAACAATGTACTAATAAAAATAGTAAAAAATAAAAAAAATCATGTCTCACAACTTTTACTGTCTTAAAAAGTCAGCAGATTATTTGATATAGGCCAGCCTATTTGTGTAAATCCCTTTCAATCACGATCACCCTCATTTTAAAGATTTTAGACTAGGCTGTGTTTTAGCAACGCCCCATTTCCATGCCCAGTGATGGACTAAGTTGATTGTAGTTTGCAGTTAAATTTGGTGTTTTATGTTCTGAAACGCAGAGCCATTTTTTGTTAGTGTTCATTATTTGTCTGTTCACAACATGGTTATTGTCATCTTTGTGTTAGTTTATAATTTACAGCTAATGCAGTGTATTTATGTTAGTTTCCTGAGTAAGCCTACACAATCATTTTAAACACATTGAAATGATTTAGCCTGCTGATAATACAGCCATAGCCATCTGAATGATGATTTATCATCAAACACAAATAAAAAATAATTAGGCTTGTATAACTATGTAATATAAGTATACCGCTTTATATTCTTCATAGAGTTCCATCAGAATGGTTTGTTCTGCTTCTGAGAAGAACACAACTCTTGTTTAACCTTACTTTCAAGACATAATATCCATAATCCATAATATCCAAGTTAAGTCAAACAGGGCTTTTTCAATGAAGCAAAGATTTCCTTAGCAGCATTGATGGAATACCCCTGAGAAGAGAAAAGTGAATGGAGTAAAGATGATTGTTACAAAGAGATTACAGGTATGCAGATTAACAGAAGACATGCGATGATTAACATTTGACAGAAAATCTTTGGCCCTTAGCAGGGTCAGACCCCAGATTTGGCCCTGGCATTTCTCCTGTGGACCAGTCCATTGCAGCTTCAAACTACAACTGCTACAAATGTCAAACTTCTCAGTCCAGCACTAGACATGATGGGAAATGTTGGCGTAGCTACAATTTCAAATAAGAAACACATCTCATCTCAACAGGGTTTACACAACTCAAAGCTTACAGCACAATAAGTAGCAAGAAATTCACCTGTATCTCATCAACACAAGTTTGACAATGCATAACACAGGTGCACTCAGTTAATGCAAAAACAAATTAATTACATATATTCACCTGCATTATCTTCTGGCTGTTGCATTTAGGCCTCAAAGATCCTGGTCAAGTGGTGGTCATTTGTGGAGGTTATCTTGCTGAACAAAATGTGTCAATATCATAAATGTTTGTTTACCACAGAGCTTATTTTTTGTAATAATCCAAAATCCAATGGAAAAACCACATAGACTTTTTGATGCACGCATGCACGCACGCACGCACGCACACACACACACACACCTGACACACGCAGAGGCAGGATGTCACATTATAAGCCTGCAAGTATAAAATAAAGTATTGGAGTCATTTTCCTGCCATTATATCAGCCCCTTTCACACATGCCATCCAAACTGAATTCCGCCAAAAAAATATATATATATGTTTTGGGGTGATGGCTGAAAAGCCAACCATTGTTAGACTAGATGACAATGTCCTGTAAAATCTGTTCGGCTGAATCTTCCTCCCTTAAGCCACACTGAAACCCAGGTGGAATCTTCCTTGAAACATATTTAAAAAAGCTGAGGATTCATGGGTCCAGTAGGTGAAAACTCCATGAGCATTCTCAGACTGTGCTATCATGTAGAGCAAGTGAACCAAACACAAGAAACACCGGAGTAGCCTATTTCTGCAAGTTAGCTTCAGGCTAAGAGTGGATGTGCACATTATTGGAGAAAGAAGGTTAGGAGGTCATTCTTCCATTTTTCTAAACAAAAATAAATGATGTACTGCATTGCTGAAAACCAAAATCCTGTGCTTAACTGTATTTATGTGTAAAACATCTAGTTTTGCTGGGGCAGGGAGTTGTACTGTTATTTTAGTTCACTTTTCCAAAACTTCAGGTCACAATGACAGCTCTACAGGACCACATTTCTGCCATCCTCCACTCTAGTTTGTATGCATGCTAAATAATACATAGCTAATACAGAGAACGACTGCAGTTGTTAAGCCCATTTGGAGAAACAGTCAACAAATCACATCTTTGTAGGCAGGAAATTATGATGTAATTTTCCTACACATCTGTATTTACCTGTTGGTTTTACAGACTGACAAACTACAGAAAAAAAGGACTCAAAAAACTCTAATATTTGTTTGATCAACCCAAAAACTTATATGATGACTGAAAACTAAAAGGTAGAATGAATATTTAACCCTCACTTGATTCACCCAATATTAGTCTTGGGCAATATGCATTATTTCATATTACATACCATGTACTGTACGTATGATGGTATAAGTGTGCAATGGTGAGTGTGCTACTTACTTTTAGCGTTTCAGACTATCCATGCACAATAGAAACCCAAAGAATGTGAAGAAAATTAATTTTCTTACACATATTTTTCTTTTTAAACAGAGAAATGCAACTGTACACATTTTGAATTCAACCTTCTCTCAGTCACAAAAGACTGACAAGGCTTTATTTTCCTTGCTGACTAATCATAAAACACACTTCACTCAAAGTTGACAGAAAAAACATAAAACACCCGAACCGTCTTGTTTCCTCTTCCTAGTAATCTAGTTAGTAAGTCCACTGTTCCAACAATCAGCAGCTCCAGTTTGATTGAAATAAATCCTTAATTCACCAAGTAACATGTAAAAAAACATGCTGTTGGGGCGCCTGGTGACTCAGTGGATAGAGCGGGCACCCTGTGTTTAGAGGCCGTGTCCTCGCTGCAGCGGCCGCAGGTTTGATTCCAGCCTCGGCCCTTTGCTGCATGTCACCCCACCTCTCTCTTCCCCCTTTCACACTTGTGCTGTCTTGTCATTTCAAGGGAAAAACACCCAAAAAATATCTTAAAAAAAAAACAAAACAACAAAACATGCGGTTATTCCAGATGCTCTCTCTCTGCCTGCTGGCCACCAGCTGTTTACAGTCCTGTTACTTCTCCCTCCACCACTAGGTGTCACTGTGTCTTTCAGCTTAGCTGCCTGTTCCACCAGTACAGACCAGAGACTGAGCTCTGGTGGTGCATGCTTTGCACTACATACAATGAGTTTGATAAATACCCCTGCATTTATGACGGTATCAAAAAGCATACCCTCAGGATTTTTAAATAAGAACAACCGGAACCTTTCAGATGCCAGCCATCCCACATGACATAAAGTTCAATAGCCTGCTGCCTATCTTTCAGCAGATCACACTCTGCTATTTTTGCCCCACTAGTGTTAAGAATTTGAAAAAAGCAAAGTTGTTTCTCATTTTTTTCAGTCATCCACCAGTTATGTGTAATAAGGAATTATCTCCTTGCAGGGCTAGGCTGTAAATTGTCTCTAATTTTGTGTTATTTTTTGTTATTATAACAATCTTCAGGCCAATAAACAACATTTAAAAATTGCCAGAACACCTGTGGTTCTAAGAAACATTCTACATTTTGTCTAATTAAAATCCTGTCAAACTGATGGAAGAATCAACACAAATTATCAGACCAATGAAGAGATTGTTTTAAAAGGGTATTAGGGTGAATCACATGTCCACATGAACACCCCATGCATCCTCAGCAAAGAAGAGCCCAGAAGTCAGGACTGACAATATGTTTTTTCAACATTTTCAGAGGGATTACATTTTGTCATGAAATGACTTCTGTAACTTGTGAAACATCACTGGTTATGGCCCCAGGGAATATCTTAATTTGATATCTGTTCAAGAGCAGACTGTATTTATGCAACAGCAGTCCAAATTCTCAGGGTGTTCTTGCTTCCTCCATAATATCAGGGATTCTTTGAGAGCTGATTTGTGTGAACTTGCATAAAAAAGTGTCCCAGCTTATATTTTGCATTGAATTGGAGAAAAAGATGACAGCAAAATCCAGAACTACAAAGATCTGCAAATTAGACTTCTTGGGTCAGTTTAAAGGGATAGTTCAGACTTTTTGAGGTTTGTATGAGGTACTTATCCATAGTCATTGTATTCAAAACTCTGGATTCTTCCACAAAAGTCAGTTGTTTGTGGGACCCACCCACACACCCTATAATCACACTTGCATTCCTTCTCCCGCTATGTGCATTGCGTTTGGATGCACCTGGTGCCCTTTGACAATCCACCAGCTTATATTAACAATGCCACCAGTTCTGTGCAAGTGCATTCTCAAATGATGCCTTCCAGCCGCATTCTGGTTGGATGCGGAAAGTGGCTTTTGGCGTCACTCGTACACTGAAAGCACTGACAGAGCAGCGCCATTTGACGAGTTCAGAGGGAGAACAAGCTGGGTTATCACATACATTAGATGTCAGTCAGCACGCCTCCATGAGCTGAAAGACACTAAGGCACGTCTAGATGAGAACAGCCCTAATAAAAATGGAAAAATCTTTCATTTGTGTTTTTTTATTAAAAAAAATCCACGGTCATATGTTAACATTGTGAAAATGATCCATGTGTACACACTTAAAAAAAAAAAAAAAATGCTGTAGTATGTATTCCAGGCCAGAAGGAGGTAGTGTAACTTTGTGATGACACACCATAGAAGAGCACCACGTGCCTGTACATAAAGGTGAGTATAAATAAATCATGATGGTGAATGCACGCACGAGAACCGACGGTGTTAATAAACTCAATAGAGTCAGCAGCACAAACACAGTTCGGTAGTCCACCATTGTTATTGTTGTCCTCCTGCTCACAATATTTGTCTGAAACGTAATGCGGGACATGTGGCCATGATGTCACCGTTCTCACAGGATCTGCGCATTGTTAATTTACACAGAACCAGGACCAGGTTTCAAAAGTTTGTGTTTTCAGGCCCCCAAAACGCTGTTGTTGTATGAACAAAAGGCAAAACCGCAACAAAAGTTTAATGTTTCATGCAAGAACTGCTGACATGTAAAAGGCCCGTTAAACTGCAGAGCTGGGGCACCTGGTGGCTCAGTGGATAGAGCAGCAACCCTTGTGCAGAGGCTGTGTCCTCACTGCAGCAGCCGCAGGTTCGAGTCTGGCCTCAGTCCTTTGCTGTATGTCTCTTCCCCTCTCTCTCTACCCCCTTCACACTCACACTGTCCTATCAATTAAAGGCAATAAAATCGCAAAAAAAATGTTAAAAAAAAAACTCTTTGCAGAGCTAAGGGCTAAGTCAAGTGGTAATTCTCTGTAGATCTGTCACAAAGAGTGATCCTTGTGACATTACACACAGTCTCTAGTATTGTCTAGTATATAGTATAGTGTTTAATGTTGGTTGGCTGGGGATCAAAAAGATCCTTGTTTACCAAAAATAATGGACATTATATCACTTTATCTGCCAGTCTGGTTTGGAGGCAAAGCAGTTTGGCATCTATAGATGCATATCCATGTTATATATTGAAGGTGTCTGGCCACTCCTGGCACATTATGCCAGCTCGAGTTTGGGCCATAAGCCACATCCTCTTGGGTGCAGTCATATTTTGCAGCCATATGTTCTCATCTGTTTCAGCTTGCAAGTATGGACCATAAAACAGCAGATAAGGCACAACAATTGTCAGCACCGGGTTAAAGGGGGAAAGGGAGCAGTGAGCAGAGGGCAGCGACCAGTAAATTGTGATGTTGCTTGCGTTTCCCATAGCTTGAGGTGCATGGATAACAAGTCAACAAAAATAACAATAAATCAAAAATAATAGTAGTTTTACAGAGGTTTTTGGGGGTGTGTATTTGTGTGTAGTCATGCTTTCAAGGCCGTACCTGCAGGGAAGTGCAGAACGGGCTAACAGCCATTGTGTACGGCTTCACACTGCAGTAAAAGTTGGCTTCTCGCAGCTATACAAACAGCCCTTTGTCAATTGGAGGCAGAAAGCTCAGATAAGGTTCATGCCTCTGATCTCTTGATTCATGGGCCTGACTCCCTGGGAGAGAGGTAGAGGAAGAGGCAATACAGGAGGAGAGGAAGGCTGGGAGAGAAGAGAAGGAGGAGGTGGAGGAAAAGGAGGGTAAAGACTTGCTGAAGGCAGGCAGCATCTCCATACCAGAGGCCAAACTGTGGGAGATCCACTGGTGTGAAGGGGAATGTGAGGTGACACCTCTTGGGAGTGTGCTCAATTGATTTTCTCCCTTTTTCATCCTTTATATCCTTCTTTTCTTCCCTGTTTACTCTCTTGGCTGACGTCAGTCAGCTTCTTTAACCTTTTCAATTCTCCTCCTATCCTCTCAGTTGCAGCTGGAGCTGTGTCTGAGGCTCTTCAGAACTTGAGTGTTTGATTGCTCTCTGGATCTGCTGTCATATTGTTGCATCTAATTTTTATGCCTCTGTGCCAGTGATGGCTGTTGCCGGAGGCATTATGTTTTTGAGTTCTCCTGACGTCCTTTCATATGTCTTTCCATACATCTGTCGAAACGTCTGTCCCGTTGAGGACCTCAACACCTTGAGGGAATTTCTTCAAATTTAATACAAAGGTCCACAAAGGCTGGAGATATACTTGCTGTTAACTACATGTACGGATGACGGCTGCCATGCGTCCCCTGTGTCGGCTGTGCGCGTCCTCCAAAATGCAATTGCAATGCGGACGCGAGATGCAGTAGGTATATAAACAGAAGGGGCAGTGTGGAAGTGTAATAGACATGCAAACATACTGTTGGTGATTTTCATCATCAGTCTCTTGCACTGGCAGCACAAAAGATACATACTCCCCATTTTCCTGACAGGCTGGATTTAGAGGCTTTATGTACCACCGACGTTGCCGCTGTTGCCTTTTCTGCCTACATCTCAGCATTAACATGATGGTAACCTCCTCAAATGTTGCCTTGTCTATTGTTTGAATCCCACACATCTGGTAGTTGTATACGACCCAAGCTCTCTTATGTGCCCCCAGGAGGTATCCTCCAGTAACACGTGTTGTGTATGGGCAAGTATATATACTAAAATGCTTATGACGCAGCTGGACATGTACGCGAATAGGTCAAACAGCAAGATTAACAGGTAGTTAGATTCAAGGATGAGCTGCTAAGATTCAGCCAAGGTAACTATGACCTCTTGAGGACACCTTTAGGGAATTTTTTTAATATTTGGCACAAATGTTCAATTGGACTCATGGATGAACTGACTGAAGAATGAAATAAATTCAGGTCAAAGGTCAAGGTCACTGTGACCTTGTCTGTCTTACTCTTGTGAACCTGATATCATGAGGTTCACCTCTTGTGAATGCAATATCCCAAGAATGCTCTGACAGAATTTCTTTTCATTTCACACAAACATCCACCTCATCTGATTGGTATTAGGTAGTCAAAGGTCAAGGTCTGTATGACCTTGTGTCCGTCTCATTCTTCTGAACAGCAATTGCGTTCAGAAGGAAGCCCTGAGTGAATTTCTTCATTCAAGCTTCCACTTGGACTCTAGAATGAACTGATAAGAATTTGGTGGTCAAAGGTCAAAGTGACTGTGACCTCATAACACATGTTTTTGGCTGTAACTCCAGAATTTGCACACTACAATTTCACACAAATGTCTACTTGGCTAAAGTGATTAAGTGGTGACATTTAATATCCAAAGGGTCAAAGGTCAATTTCGCTCTGCCATCATATTGTTCTGCAAAACACTTTCCTGTCCATTACTCAGTTCACTCAACTCAGGAACAGAAGAGGAGGCATTTGGTCAGATACTGAATTGGTGACTCTAATCTGTAAACTGTGCTGATTGTAGATATTTTGTGCTGCTAGGGGGAAGATGTGTGTAAAGAATTCATGTTACAGACATGGAAACTCTAAACTGTAAGTGCAACTTGATTGGTGCACAAAAGCACATAACCACTTTGAAGTAGTTCGTAGTAGTTAGGTTATTTGTTGTGCATTGATCAGCGATAGCTAGAGAGATACAAGTCAATTGTACAACCTTGTTTACAAAATTACAAAATTTTAAAAATTAAAGAAATCGTTAAAATTTTTGGAGACTGTGCCGGTTGCCCTGCAACCGGATTGTGGCAACAAGAGAGTTAATGCGACGACAATTTTTGGCTGATTTGAACAAACTACTCCTCTTAAATTCTCCACAGTTGAATGCCAACCAAATAAAATAATCTAATCCCAAATTAGTCTGAGAGTGTTTTCAGCCAGTTTGCCAAGCCTCCAAGGAAAACTTATGCTGTCTGAGCTGATGCCTTTTGAGTGGACACAGCATGTGGTGTCCTCGCTACAAAATCCTGTCTGTTTGTAAGCTCAGGCATGTCTAACAGAAGCCTGTCAAAGGCAAAGTATAGTCTGAATGCATAAATATAGTAAAGCCAGTGTATAAACTCTAGTTAGACAGGCAGGGCTTCTTCAGGTCAGTGGCAGAAATCCAACTTTATATTTGCATGTCTCTGCCACTCTGTTATTTAGTGTGTGAACTCCGGTGTGCTCCACTAATCTTTAATGGCCTAACGGTCTCTGTAATAGCAACAGAGTGGAGATGGCCAGGTGGGACAGCAGCAGCTGCCTGTTTATACAGGACACTGCATAATGAGGCCCACGCAGGCATCCAGAGAAACTCTACACCTCGACAACAGCTTGGCGACAGATGTTGAGCAAGCTCTCCAAGGGTAGCCTCGGCCGGCAGGAGTGTGGGGATCAAAGGATGTATTTATGATTGAGACTTAGGTAAGACAAGGTAAAAAAGCGGACTGCCGTTAGATGGGTGATTGGGACAGGTGAAGGTGATGGAGGAGAGGTGGGAATCAGGACTCTTTGTCAAAAGGGAGGCAAGGATTGAGACAGGGTATGCAAAGTTTTGTCAACTTCAAGTTCTTTTTTCAAATCCTGACTGGTTAGTTGTGTACCTGACATACAGACATTTTCACACCAAACTGAAAATAGTTTGTTTCCTTTTGAGATACATAATACATTCACATAGGTTAGTGTTTACTACAACTAATTTATGTTTGACTTTTGTTCAATCGTAGCATCTTTTTAGAATATTAGCCTATTAACTGTAAATAAAAACATAGAAAACTGGTTTGTAGGGTGCCTGTGGGCATTACTTTCAGGCTACACACAGACCCCCAAAACCCCTGAAGTTTATTGCTTTGAGCATAAGGTAATAACTGAAGGTGAAGGTTTATCAATGTACATCTTCTGCTGTCTGGAGGATGAAGGCATGAAAGTGATTGAACAATATTCAGAGAGAATTTAGTCAGAACCACCCCCACTCAACACACATGCACACACACACACGCATACACACACACACACACACACATGCACACACACACACACACACACACACACACACATACATACACAAAGAAACTAATATGATGAAGACATTACTCTGCCAGACAGGACAAGGTTTCAGTGCAGTAACAAGTGAATTAAGTTACCTGCATAATGTCATTAAACTTTAATATTGATTGTAATAATATAATAATAATAATAATATCATTGATTGTCATTTTCTTCAAAGTCCTCAAAACTAAATAAATGCATTACTTGACAATGTAATCTTCAAGTGTTTCACCTGTTCAAAGGGGAAATTATACTCAGTGGGGACTAGATGTTGCTTCTAGCGTCTTTAAAGTGCTGGTAAAGCAAAATCACTGATTTCTTTCTAAATCAGCCCATTCTCATTCTGAAGTTGTCAAATACCCCGCTTTTGCAGTGCTTTTGGCCTAAGATCAGATAGCACCTGCTGTGGCATCATGATATGCAGATGGCCAAGTCACTTGAGAACACAGCTGGAGGGAACCTGTCACATCCGTATGATACTGCTACCGGATGGCTTCAGGTGTAAACGCTGCTGGTATTGGAAGGAGCACAAAAGTTCGTATAAGGCGGGCAGGAGGGCCAGTGAATGGATCTAATAAACCCCAGACTTTCATTGTTAGCTTCTCATCTAAATGTGATGTTTTACCAATCTTAAAATGTGCCTCCTTTCCCTAAACCTAACCATCCATTACATTGTTGCCTAATCCTAACCATCTGTGCCAGCGTGTGAATTTGTTGACATTCCAGCATTGGTAGCCATGTGCTTTCTTTGCCTAAACATAACCACATGCAGTATAATCCCACCATGTGCTTGTGTTGACATCACAGTGAGACTGAAGGGGCTTAGAGGGGTTTTAGAGGTTGGCAAACTGGCATCTCACACAGAGTGGGCAAACAGAACAACACAAATGCTACAAGCTCTAATGTCAGTAGTAACATTAACATTATTTTAGCTTCTTTTTAAAGTCAGCTAAAGACACACCTGGCATTTGGGTAACTTTTGTGTATTATTGTGTGTGTGTGTGTGTGTGTGTGTGTGTGTGCGTGCGTGCGTGCGTGCGTGCGTGCGTGCGTGTGTGCACGCATGTGTTGATTTCTTTTAATATTTCAAATTTGTCTTCTTGGTCATAATAAATAGACATATATTTTGTTAACCACAACTTTAATGACTTTTATCTTTCACTAGGCTGCACTATTTTTTCACATTCCAGGTAAAAGTAAATGAAAAAAGAGATCAGATCTGCATTAAAGCATGGCTTACTACGGTAATCAAACAGCCTCATTCATACATTCATTTTCCTTTACTAGGCAGTATATTTTTATTTGATATTTTTGGAATAGTACTGAAAAGACACAAAGGGACACTGAGAAATTTGAAAATGAAGATGACACATTTAGCATCAGCATTCACCATCAGACACAGAACCATTTGTTAGCATCTGAGAAGCATCACTTATTTAACCCGCCATCATGGATGAGGGTTAGATAAGAAGCTGATTGACTAAATTGCATCTCTTAATTTTCTCCCAGCCATCATCATTTTGATATCACTTCCCATTTGTTCTTTATTCCCCATTTCAATTTGATCACTCACTCATTATCATTTTTATTCCCTAGGTGTGAGGTCTCACTAGAGCAGAGATAAAGAATGACATTGTTGGTAAAACGGCGGGTGGATGCGGTGAAGGTTGGAGGACAATGGCTAATGTTGAGCCTAAAAGCTTGCTGTTGAGTATGAATCATCTTCTAGTGCTTTGGTGGTGATATATGCTTCCCTGAGTGGCACTTACTTGGAAAAAGCAATATTTGTCTTTGAGGGTATGTGTGCGTGCGTGCGTGTGTGTGTGTCTGTGTGTGTGTGTGTGTGTGTGTGTGTTTGAAGGCAGTGTGTATTTTGAGGATGACATTGTGTGTGAGTATGTCTGCTGTCTTTCTATAGACTATTGAGTGACAGCGTTTTTCCAGACAATTGTACGCCCACACAAGACTCAGACAGGGAGAGAGAGAGAGAGACAGGCGAAGAGATAGTCGCAAAGAGTTGCACAAAGAGTTACCATTTTCAGCAAATGTCATCTTTTTGTATTTGGCCCCATTTTCTCCTCATTTCATTTGAGGCCAAACCCCACTTTATGTAAGTAAAACTAGATATGCCTCATCTAGGAGCATTTTTCATTTCACCCATTTTTTTGTCATTGTGCAACACAGGATTGCAGATCCAAATACAGCTGTAGTCCTTTTATGCTACACAAGAAAAACGACAAAAAAAAACCCTTAAAAAACTAAGAAACTATGCATTACTGGAATATATTTTGAAATTTTGCATCAGGAATAATGTGAAACATTATAAGAAAAGGTATTCTTGATGACTAAATTGCCATTCCTTTCACTATATTCATCCAGCTTGACATATTAATATTAAATTAAATGTATTTTATTTTATTTATTTCTGTTAGGCAGTTGCCGTGGCCCAGGGAGGGCCACTGCCCTTAAATAGGATCAAGTACAATGATGAACATACTGACAGTGAGATTACTATATATATATATATATATATATATATATATATATATATAAAATAATTACATCGCTGCTTAGTTTTACTTTTGGATCTTGGTTTTTACAGCTTCTATTTTCACATTACAGTGGAAATCACTTGGTGATCATCATCTGTCAGGTCCACATCTGTTGAAAGTTATCACTATATGTGGATGATAATTGGTTGATGATTATTGTTTTTAATGGAGATTCCAATCTAATTGAAATTGGTATATTTATTACATAAAAATAAAGTAATGAAACTGACAGCATCACTATTTGCTGAATTTCACTGACTGTTTCATAGTACAGTAGAGCTATTTTCATTACATGACTGAGTATTCTCAATCCACATGATGAGGACGACTTCAACCACAGGTGCTTTTCCATTGCACATTTATGTTCTGTAGCAGTCTTAACTAGTAATCACAGGCTTCTTTTTTCATTGAGAGAAAAAAAAGTTTTTTCTTCCTCATCATGATTTCAATGTGCAGGCAGATATAAATAAAAAATAAAATAAAATAAAATGAATGTAGTTTTAAACTTTTTTATATGTTGTAATGTATGACAAGGAGCCAAAATTAACATTGAAGTTAGTTAGTTGATTACTATTTATGAATTATTGACAGAGAATTTAACGATTGTTTTCCAAGTTCCACCATCCATATATGTGGTTGATCACAAATCGTGGTCAACTGTTTTCACAAAAAATTATTTCACCAAATAGTTTCAAGTGTGATACAAATTAGGTGATATGCATGTTAAGAAGATTTTTCTAAATGCATCACCTTTAACTTTCTAATGTGATATGTCAAGTCACAGATTCCATATATGAATTGAAGAGTTTGTGATAGAAAGAATGAGAGTGTGTAAGTGTGCATGGAAAAATATGTGTGCATGTGTGTGTGTGTGTGTGTGTGTGTGTGTGTGTGTGTGTGTGTGTGACTGAGTGAAAGCTGTATTTAGCAGCACAAACCATAGGAAGCCTGGCTGCCATCAAGCAGGAACACAGAGACCAGGAATGAAGGGGGAAGTGAGAAAGTGTGGAGGCGGGAGGGAGAAAGCTGACGACGAGGAGTCACAGAAGTTGAATTCACAGCACAGTGGAGAGAAGACAGGAATAGAGAGAGTGAAAGAAAAAGAGAGAGGGCAGTGGATGATGGTAGTAGGCGGAAGCACTCACACGGCTCTTTGTCAGAGCTTTGCTGTTGTTTTCTCTGTTGCATATTTATAGCTGTTTATATTTGTTTCATGGATTGTGTTGCCTCCTGTTATTAGCCAGAGAAGGTGGAGAGCACTGGTCTTAGCTCTCAGGAGAGTGAGTGTGTCTCTTTGTTTTCCTATCATTGTGAGAGCCAATTTAATTCTCAGACCTTAGACATAGTGACATATTTTACAAGTTCATGTTGGCCAGTCATTCCTAAAAATGTCCTAACTTCCAAAGTACCTCCTAAAATCCCCAAAACATCCTAAAAGCCTAGAATTATCCTAAAACCCAAGACATGTCCTGAAATCTTAGAAACATCCTAAAGTCCAAAAATCTTCCTAAAATCCAGGAAACATCCTAAAATCCTAGAATTGTACGATGCTGACTGGCCTGTGGCCACACAAATCAAGTTGAGTATCCCTGATATAGAATAAAAAAATGATTTATCTAAACATGGAAACTGGAATCTCTAGTACACTTGAATTAAATCACACATCAAGCTTACTTGTCTGATTCTGGGTGCTGAAACAGGCTTAAGCTGGTCCAGGTGCACTTACAGCACATATTTTCAATCCAAATTGATCAGTCTGCATGCCCAAATCCTAAGTAAATCTAGCAGCCATATATGGGCCAGAGCTGGCTCACATTTGGTCCTCTGTTGCCAGAGCACAGCTGAAAGTGCTGGAACTTAGCCACAGTTTGCCTGACTTGGCTGACTGGGAAGGTTCAGGGGTTGGAGGCAAATATGTACCTGGGGGGACAAAATCCTATTAGAAAATCAACATTTTAGCACGGGGACTTGATAAATCTGAAAGTTATTTTTTTTCTAGCCCTGGAAGATGACAACTTGCAGAGCTTAATACAAAACACCTAATGGTGTCATTTAAGGCTTTTGCATTCTTGTACCTTGGGTAGGATGGCAGAGACACTGGCTTGGGTTTAACCCTGCAGGAGCAAAACAATGTAGGTAATGTCTGATAACGTCATGTCATGAGGAGATTGTTGCTATGTGATATGAGTTTGCTGATGAAGCATTTTCAGAAACAGCCAAGATGGCTGCAGGTGACATGGACCTTTCTGTTAAATAAGGCTACTATTTTCAAATTCTGTTGTCAAAAACGGCAACACTCGGTCACAGACATAATAATGCCACACCATCACAGCTTGTCTCTGTATGCTGTAGTCTCTTTGCATTGTCCGTTGCTTGGTGCTAATTCACGTTTTATAGCTTATCCTATTTGGACACTATTATCCTGCATATTAAATCTGTAATGCTGAGACCCTTGACACCTGAGTAAATGGGCTTGCTTTTTTTCAAAAACATGGGAAAAAGGCACTGAGCACAGATAGAAGAAATGACATAAACATTTGCAAATTTAAAAGAACCTGAAAATCAGTATTAAGATAAAAAAGGGAAATGACCTGGAATATTTACCCTATTTTTTCCCTTTTTCCCCAGCCATTTTTTCATTTTTCAGCTTTTTAAAAAATAACTTGTTTGTTTTTGGGTTTTTTTTCTCTTTTTTTGCAATTTGTGGAATATTTCTCACCAAATTGCTCAATGCCTCTTCACCCATGTTTTCTTTTTATTTAAAACAAATTGCACCAATTTGCTTAAGATTCAGAGGTTTAAATCATCATGAAAGGTGTCTGAAAGCAGCTCCAGACAAGTGATGTAGCTCCCTGTTTTAACGTATGTTAAGGTGACTTTACGCTCTAACATTCCATAAGGTCCATATTATGTATAAGGAGTGAATGTAATCAATTTCAGTTGTAAGATGTGAAGCGACAGTTGAGTATAACTCTTTCAATTATTAATAAGTGTTTTAAAAAGCAGAATTTGTCAGCGTAAGTGAGAAACTTGAGATTGAAGTCACTTTGGAAAGGGAGAGAGAGTACGAGGGACATAGAAAGAGAGAGAGAGAGAGTTGTCATTGCCAGCAAAGTGCTGTTGAGCAATATCACACGAGAGGGAGTGATGTTGTGCTCGTGCATCTTTTCGGCTGTGATTCGGTCGTAGGCATCGGGCCGCAGGCTGAGTGCCGAAGATAATCACAGCCGTGGTGATATAAAGTAGAACACACGACCTCGAGTGTGATTTTGCTTTTATACAATAGTTCTACAGTTCTATAACAGTTCTTTTATTTGTTAATATTAACAAGCGACAACAGATTATGAGTTGTTTGTTCATTTAGTGATTTTTTTGGCTCCGACAGCTGTTGCCTAGCAACACATAAACATTTTCCTGCACGCTGCTTGCTAATCTGTGTTAGCTCGGTCATCATGTTATGCGCAGAGCAGATGTTTAGTATCATGACCATTCATATCTGTGTTTTCAGTGAAATCAGAGTCTATTAAAAGACACTTTGGCAGCCTGTGAGATTCAGATGAGTTAGTTTAATCAGACAGATCTTTGCTGCAGTGTGTGTCCACTCACTGCCATGATCTCCGTTACCTCATATCAGAGTGTGTGTGTGTCGGTGTCGCTCAGGCTGTGGATAGTGTCAGACGAGTGTGTACCTGTCTCACTGCACAACCTTGTAACATCTGTAACAGCTGGTTTACTCCCACTAAGCGAACACAGCAAAATCAGCATACTCAAATTAACACTCTGATTTGATTTTAACACTTTTGAAGTGTCTATATCGGTCCACACCACAAAGAGTTAATTTAACTCTTTTTGGAGAGTTAGTACCTTAACACTAATTTAGTGTAATTATTGACTTTTTGGAGTTAAAATTTAACACTTCTTAACACTAACCAGTGTTACTTACTATCTCAACACTTTTATGTAGTGTTAGACTGTTAGAATTGTTGATGAACTATACAAGTGTTACAGACATTTTAACACTGTAAGGTGTAAAATCAGTTATTCTGAATTGCTAAAAGGTTTGCTAAAAACAATGACATCACGTTTAGTTGAAACTTATTTATTTAAAACATGCACCACAAATTAACATTAAAAACACTTTAAAACGTGACAATAGGGAACAATGTATGCTCTCTCACTGTCATTATAATACTGCTTGTCCAAGGGTTTAAAATAGGTGAGTTGGTTAATGCAAATCAGAGTATATTCATTGTTTTGCTCCTTTATGCAGTATGCATGAAGATGTTCATCAAAGTACAGGGTTTCAACAGTACAAACTATTATGAAAGCACTCTGTTCATGTACTATGATATTGCAGATTTTCTTGAACACAGGTAGGTCATGGGATGTTCCAGTGCATACAAATAGATCAATCTGGTACTCAGTACAATAATTTCTGACCCAACATGTAGTTGATCTGAAAACGTGTCTAAATGCAATGTCTGACAGAGTAATTCTCCACCTCTCAAGCTATCAATTGTTTTTATTTTTGAAGGACCAAACTCAAATCTCTTAAAATAATAATATTCATAGTAAAAAGCCAGTTGAGGCTGGTGTTTCTTTACTAGAGATTTTGTAAGATTTTTAAATTTTTTTGCAGACTTGTTTTGCTTCGAATCGCATACCCCACACATGGAGAGGTCCAATCTGTTTAATACATCTTGGATAGTGGATCATTAGGTGATGTTTGGGAATCTTTTTTTTTTTTATCAGAGAACAAAGTTTTGAACATATTATGGTGGTCAGAGATCAAATGTGTCAGGTAACATACCATGCCATCAGTAAGAATAGGGGAGAAGATTATATTAACAATCTGTAACAAAAGAAGCACAAAGTTCCAGTGATTATTGTCCCTTTCAACCATATCACCAAAGATCAGTGGAGTATTGCGGAGAATGCACAATGACTGAATAGCATTTAACCTCAAGTGCTTACTGTTATCATCTATTTTTAACCCACTTGGTTTGTTTTCACGTTCTAAGTAACCATAATTAAAACTCTGTATCCTTTCTAACTGTTTTCATAGAGGTGTAATCATTGTGAATCAGGTACTGAAAAAACAGCTTCAACTCATACTGTAAGATACCCTCTAACAAATCATGCATTATATCAACTGCATAATTGTTAGTACTATGAAAATATTGTAATGAATTGCGCACACAAGATTTTTTAACACCATAAATGGAAGGCAGAGTAGGATGTTCACTTAATGCATTACAATGTTCAGTATAGAGCGCTTGGAGTGCAAAACAAGTCCAGGATTATTCTCAGTAAATACAGACTGGATTTTTTCTTTATTTGTTAGACAGAACCTAAACCATTGTGTTACCCTGAAACTTTCAACAAAACCTAACAAGCTATTTAAGGCAAGATTATCTCCTGTGACTTGAATCAAAGAGCCAAACAATGGTTCGTCAATAAACGGAAGCTGAATTCCTTTTGTTTCTAAAATTTTCAAATCATCAATTAGAGGCTTTAGTATTTCATCAAAACCATATGTCTTTACATCTTCTGTGTAGAAAAGAGCTACAAGATGCACATCCATTAACATGGAGTTCAATTTCAGTGGGAGGTTTTTTTAAAGTAAAATAAAATAAATTTGTGGATCCCTTTTTTAGAACCTAATGGGTTGGCTGATTCAAAATCATCGTAGTAGAGCAAAATTTGTAGAGCATACCTGTGTTGTGAGAACAGAGGGTGGTTTTGAAAATATGACCCATCATTAATGTCATTGTATATCCCGGTTTCACCGTGTTTCTCTTGCAAGAAGCACTTCCTTATCTCACTGTTTTTGAAAATAGACTTTAGTGTATCTAAAACTGGTACATACATATACTTGTCTGTAACAGGAATCTGACAATAGACACCAGTAGTTCTGTCTTTCTGTGTATCCAACCTCACACCAAGGACAAATTCTTTGGCTCAACCATTTCCCTTTTTTCATCATAATATTTTTGTCTCTTTGTCTCTGTGTTTAATGTTGAAAAAAGGATTATCTAATTGATTCAAATTGTGCTCAATTTTCTTATAAGGTTCTGACTTCTTAGTTTCAGGGGAAAACATTTGGAGAACTGCTTCTCATGCTTGACTTTGAACATCATTGACAACTTCCTCCATTGAACAAACCATTGTTTGGACGATGCTTTCAGAAAGATCAGAAGTTTGTAGGTGTGCAACAATAGAACTGCACATTCTATCAAGTGAGTTATGTGTCATAATAGGGGGAACCTGCAACATACATGCAGAAGTTGATGGCTAATCACTTGGAAATTCAACCTCAAAGGGGTCTTTGCATGTCTGCTTCCTGGTTAGTATCAACCTGTTCTTCACGGGAATAACTATGTACAGTGATAAGGTGCTTTTTGAAACCATTATATGTACAAAATGTTGAAAGACATCCTTGCTCTCCACACTTATTTGTAAATTACTGTAAATTTTTGGCTGGATATAAAACATGTTAAAACTTTAAAAGTTGGCAAAGAAGTTAACAATTTTTGTGGTGCATTTTACAAACAAAACATATGAACATGTTCAGTGAACTGTTTTTTTGTCCATGCTCTGACCTTTGTGCAATGGGGGCATTTTAGTGCTCTCGCAGCAGTCGTACTCTCAGTTCCTTGACTCGTGGGGTTTCCTTTGCATTTCCAACATCGATGTTGTAGATTGTGGTTTGAATGAAAGTGTAAAAACTGGAAAGATCTTCATCATAAGAGGCTGAAAACATAGTAAGCTTTGAATAGCCCATCAAAGATAGCAACTGATGTCAGAGCATTGCATGGGAGAGCCTTCTGGTCCAAAACAATGAAGAACCTTTTGATTTTCTTCTTTTGCTCACCGATGCAGAGGAGAAAGGGCTGTCTAGCATCAACTTTCTCCAGGAATGTAGTGAGGCTGACTCCTTGCTGTAGTTAGAATGTCACAAATTCATATATACAGTAAACTTAACATTCTAGATGATTAGATTCCTCCTTAGTCCTATGTCAACCTATATCTCATACTTCTTTACATACAACTGCAACTTTACATACAGCACAATAATTCAGATTTTGGTACTACAAAAAAATGATGGTACACAACTTAACAAATCTTAGAGGATGGTTGGCTGCCTGTGCTGAGCTAATCTTGGCTGTTTTCTTATGGCCTCTTGATATAGGGGGCAGGAGGTACAACAGCAACAAGAGAGCTGATATATCACTATCCCAGCCTAGGAGACAAAAATTATATTTCTTAGTAATTTTGCAGTCAATATTCAAATTACCATATTTGAGTACTGCTAATTTATATTTATTTTACTGCTGCATATTGGAATTATAAAAACAAGCAACTGGGTATAATTTAGATACAGGTAAACTGTCTATATTTACTGGAGTCATTGTCCATCTCAGGGTCAAAAGATGCCCGCAGCTCCTTAACATAAAGGCTGGAGGGAAGATTATGGCTTTCTGCAATGACTTTGGGCTTTAAATATGAAGGCCATTTTGCAAGGAACTTTCCAGATACTTCAGCCCCAAACATCATGGAAAAATCCTGGTCAATCTTAAAACCAAGACAAAATATCCATACACAGGTGGATTTAGCTTTCAAATATTTATTTTGCTATCAAATAATCTATGGATATCCTTACCGATCCAGATATGTCACAGAAACAAGGGAACACATCCAAGACTGAGGATGCTGCATCCTGGTCATGAACCAGTTTCTGTCTTTATTCGAAGGTGGCTCTCATCTTCTCTTTGACCACAGAGTTGACCACCTCGTCGCGCCGCAGCTCTCCCCTGGAGTGAAGCGATGACCTGGACCTCCCTGGAGAAGTCTAATCAAGTCGGCAAAAGTAGGCAAAATAACATCTTCTAGTGATCAGAGTTGATGTCGTATAGCAAAGCTTTAATGCCAAATTTCTAAATTCTAATTCACCGTTCAGCGCGCATCCACACTTTAGACCACGTATTTTCACCCACTATCATCCATAATTAATCATTTACATCAATTGAACATTCTTCACTTAGGTTCCCTTTCATTTGTTCACTGTCCCTTATATGTCATACTACTCCCTCTATTTACTCATCATTTTATTAGCCCAAATAAAATATTCTCATTTATCGCCAAGTCATTGTCTGTGGACATTATTTCATGAGAGAAACAAGATCAATGTTTACAGTATAAACAGTACAGATTGTGAGATTGATTAAAGTGATTACATGATTTGAAACTGTAATAATTTAAATTTTAATTCTCTCCTAAATAGAGAGTGGTGCCCCTTTTTACTTTAATGAGTGCAATATCCAAATTCTAACATAGTTATTAATAACAGCTACAGAGGCATATGGTGAGGAGTAGTAAAAAACCATCACAATTAGATGAGTGAACGCCAGACTCACACATGAAAGTCCAAGGTTTGCTGAAACCATTTACTGCCCCTCTTGCCCACCCTGTATATTACATCATTACTGGCAGCATTTCAACATGACGCCGTCCTGCCAATGCGTTTTCTAGGTACACAGCATGTACCGTCCTGCACCTTAAACTGCTTGCCGAAGTGATCCGGAAGGCATTTAACTTTTGCAGTTTAGATGCTAACACCATCTTGATGGTTCCCAGACTACATCAACATTAAATTCCAAATTGATAAGATCCTGTTGACACTGTTCTACAGAGCTTTCATTACATCTGTCATCTCATTCTCTTTTTTTTTTTTATTTTCTTTTTATTGGATTTTTGCATTTAAGTACAACAAATAAACATATAAAACAGAAATACCCTCCCCAACAACAGGTGCTGCAACAAAACAAATACACAATTTAAAAAAAAAAAAAAAAAAAAAAAAGGGGGGGGGAACAAAACAAAAAGCACAAAACAAAAAACAAAAACGAAAATAACAAGTGAAAGGCGTAGACGGAGAGACGTGGTACAGGGAATAAATGTCATGACAGGGTAAGATCAGATATTAATATTTGTTAGTGGACAGGTCAGAGTCTCTGTAAAAAAGTATGCAAGGGTTTCCAGAGTTTCCAAAATTTGTCCAGTTTATGGTTAAGTTCGTAAGTCAGTTTCTCCAGTGGAAGCAAAGCTGATACCTGAGAAATCCACATATTAACAGTAGGAATCTGCAGCGCAGACCAGCGTAGCAAAATACACTTTTTTGCTAGATATAAAAGTATTACTAAGAGAGCTCTGGTATCAGTATCAAATTGTTTGTCTGGAGAGTAATTTAACAGATAAAATGAGGGAGACTGTGTAAACTGTTTGCCAATAACCTCTTGAATCACAGAATGAACCCCTTTCCAGAACACTTGGATGCGGTCACATGACCAGAACAGGTGAATAAATGTACCTTTATGAGTTTTACATTTATAACAGAGATCTGAGATGTTGGGGAACATCTTCTGGAGGCGGACAGGTGTGAAATAAATCCTGTGGAAAAATTTAAAGTTTTGCTCATGTATAGAAATTGAGGTGCATTTAGGAAAAATCCCATTGCAAATCTTTGTCCACTCCATCCGATTAAATGACCCCCAGATCGCGTTCCCACAGTGGCTTTAAAGGGTCATAAGCAGAGGTATCTGAATACTGCAATAGGTCATAAAACTTTGAAATCATGCCTTTACAAAATTTGCCCATTATAATAGCATCTTCCAGCTCTGATAGTTTCAGACAGATTTTGTTAGTTTTTAAAAGACTATCTATAAAATGACGAATTCGAAGATATTTTAAAAAAATCTTTGTGAGAGACATCGTAATCAGATCTTATTTGTTCAAATGATTTTAAAGCGTCTGAAACCAGCATGCCTGCAAAATCTGACAGACCCTTAGAAGACCACTCGATCAAACCGATACTCCTATGCTGTACTGGGAGATCAAGGTTCAGCACCAGAGGGGATCGAACTGATATATCAAAAGGAATATTTAAATGTTTTTTCACGTCCCTCCATGCCAGCAATGTATTGTAAATATTCATGTTATCATCGAGGGATTTAATCTGATCTATATTGTTGATGAAAGGAAGGAATGTAAGTTTCCTGGGATGACAAGCTGAGGACTCCAGACTGATCCATAAAGAGTTCTGACTATTCATAAACCATTTTGCAGTTATTTTAAGTTGAGCTGACCAATAATACAGTTGTAGATTGGGTAACGACAGACCACCTAGTTCCCTTGGCTTGGTAAGTTTAGAAAACCTGACCCTCTGATGTTTATTGTTCCAGATGTAACAAGAAATGTGAGAATTCAAAGACTTAAAAAATGATGGAGTTAAATAACAGTGGTCTCATATCACGTGGTCTCATTCTCTTAACGTCGGTATGTAAGATGATGATGAGATGCCCTCGCTAAGATAGGCAAGTAAGATAGTGGGGGTACTGTTTAGTCATAAAAATGACCTATTTAATAAGCAGGTGTTCAAAAAGGCATCAGTCATTTACTCTGACTGTGCCCATCCCCAAATTCTGCCTACAAGTTATTACTGTATGGCCTCCGCCACACTTGTTGCTAAAAGAAAATAGGTATAAAATTCATTCATTCTTGTCTTCATTTATGGTTTTAACAATTATAGCAGAAGGAGGTAAGTGATTTTGTTATCCATTACCTCTGATGATGATGATAATGATGATGACAATGATGATGATGATGATGATGATGATGATGATGGTGATGAGTAGGTTACAGTTACAGTACATACTGTACTTGTAGCACTGATTATGATGATGATGATGATGATGATGATGATGATGATGACTGGGTAACAGTAATAGTACATATTGTACTTGTAGAACTGATGATGATGATGATGATTGGGTGACAGTAACAGTACATATTGTACTTGTAGTACTGATGATGAAGATGATTGGGTAGCAGTAACAGTACATATAGCACTAGTGAGCTTTGTTTCAGCATCGGCCTTTATGGTGTCGGTCCTGATGCTGCATTATTGCAATAGTCATGTTGATGGTGTTGTATACTACAATGGAAATGGTTTATGTTATTAGCAGATGTTATCATATTTAACACTTACTGAATTATTATTAGCTCTATGGAGTTATGATGGACACTTATTAATCTGCTCCTGTGGAGCTTGAATGCACAGGTGAAAGTCACCTTGTGTTCAGATTCATTTCAACTGTTGTATGTTTCTTTGTCATATTGTTTGTACTTTATGTGTTTTTACTATGTTTTTACACTTGCTGCAACACAAATTCACCATTGGGACAAATTATTAAATTGAATTGAATTAAATTAGTGCAGGACATGGTGGTTGTTGTGGTGACAGTATGATAATGCTTTATAACTTGCCCATTTTATGTCAAGTTGAAATTGTCGTAGTGTGATCATCCCATGTTTTGTCATATGGATGGAGACATGTTGAATTCTGGTGAAAACGATTTCTCAAAAGTGATATGTATATATATGTTATGGTACTTGTTAGAGGGAATAAGCTATTATCCCAATGGCGAGTCTGGTTTGGTGGCCAGAGGGAGCTTTAGTGTGGACCGTGCTGTATGTTATATGTTGTGTATGTTATTTGTATTGATTTAAAAAACAAAAAAAGTGGCTAGTGCTTTGCAGAGTTTTTTTTACCCCACACATGGCCTGTCAGGCTGCTCTAATATCATTGCTTTTTTCAGTCTTATAGAATCCTTGCTTAACAATCAATAATCTATATCTTAAATTTACAGCAATTATTTTTCTTCTCATACTTGAATATTGTCCTTATGTGGAGAGGTAGTGGCTGCACTTCCTCAGGGCTGTGGGAGTTGCCTGAGGCGTTACAGCATCTGGTGGTGTGTATTCAGTCTGGCTGTACCGTTTAGATGTATTCCACACACCTGCTGGAACATGGCTGCCTCTCTCTTGCTCCTGTCTTGTTCTGTGGCCTTAGGTGCCTTTCATGTTTGATCCTGGAAGCATGTAGTGCAGTTTCTGATGCATGTCAAGGTGAAAGTTTATCCATGTTAATGAATGCAGGCTGTCTTTTAGGTCTCCATTTGAGGGTGTTTTTTTCCCTTTGCACTGCATCCATGATTTGTCTGAGACCAGATTTGTCTGGTGTTTTTTTCAGGCTTGATCATACCTTAAACATAACATAGTGGCCATATGTAGCTATTGTTAGAATAAATTAGTTAACATACCACAATGCGTTACCAGAATCTTCCAAATATCCACGCATAAGGCACGTAATACATCCCTGTCTCCTAGAAATTGCATTCATATACTACTAAACGCTTTTGCATTATTTGTTTTGAAAGACACATAGTTGCTGCCTGGATTAGGCTCACTGGCAAATTATTTTTCAGTCCCTGAAGTGCTTGTTTCTTTATGAATTTGAACTATGATGACAATCTTTCCCTGACCGTAACCAAGTGCTGTGGCTTATCTAAACACAGAGCTAAATTTGTTAATCAGGAGGTGCCTCAGTCGGTCAGAAAATAAAAGTCACAGAACACATGCACAAAACAAAACCAAACCAAACCACTGTGCATGGCAAACAGGCAACATGTAGGCGCTGCTTCACTGAAACAAGAGTGACATGATAAACAGCATGTGCACAGTGTATGTGCAGTGGACTGAGCTGGAAATATCATTACATCTTCTGACATGACAAGGAGCCTAGTATATATACCTGTATATGCCCACAACAATTGACCACACTCATTTCACCACACAGCACAAACATCCAATAGCTGTGGGGCTCACGGTATCATACCAAAAACAGTACATGCACATGTCATGTCCAAAATGACAGGATTCATATTTTGTATTTGCACTGCTTATTTCATCATTTCATAACACAAATGTTAACCTGCTTACCTGTGAGGTTTACAGTAATCATCTGTTACATTTCTCTATTCATATACTTAAGTCTTTTTATTTGTCCAAAACAGCCAACAAAGCATCAGCAACACCAAACAGAGTATGCTAACAGGTGTCACTGTGTGAGCATCACAAGGCTGATTTCCATAAACCCAGAAACTGAAATTGCGAATATAAAATATATCTTATGGAAACACCTAAATTTCAAACAAACTGCAGTGGAAACACTTTTTGGCTTTTATCACTCACATGATGTATAACAAAGAGTGTCAGTTGGAACTGGCTCCCCCAGACAAGATGCAGCAGGCACAACAAGTTATTGCATTGCATAAATCTTTGAAAGTTGAATGGATTATCCGGAAGTTTTGAATCCACAATTCCTCTGTGGAATCATAGACAATCACCTCCCAGAAATTGCTCATACATGGTCGGTTCCACGTATAAGGAGCTTGGATTTCCATTATCGCTCGCATAACACACCTATATGGCCATAGCTACTGCGGCGGCTGCAATAGAAATACACCTGCCAATGTTTTGAACATCCATCGCCATGCTTATTGGAATGTTATCACAAGAAGGGAAGTTTTTTTAAGATTATTTTTTGGGCTTTTATTGCCTTTAATGGACAGGAGAGTTTAAGAGTGAAAGGGGGAGAGAGAGAGGGGGCGACATGCAGCAAAGGGTCGAGGCCGGAATTAAACCCATGGCCGCTGTGGCGAGGATACAACTTCTGTATATGCGGCGCCGCTCTATCGGCGATTTGGGTAATTTAGATGCCATGTCCATGCCTTGAGCTCTTTGTCACATTCCTCAGGCCTGTATTGAGCAGTTTTCCAATTATGGCATGGCACATTGGTCTGCTGCAGGGAACTGCCATTGGGAAGTGCTGTTGCCCGGGGTGGAGGGGGGAACACTTGGTCTGCAACCGTGTTTGGGTCGGTAGAGTGCATCGGGTGGCATCCACGTGAATGCCTTGACCTAAGGTTTCCCAGGAGAACACTGGATTGTAATGAAATGAGATCAGTGTTATTTGCTTGGCTTTTATGGCTGATCAGTGTTTATTCTGCTCACATTAAATATATTCCCGCATAAATATGTGTTAACTAAAATTACTAAAAACTAAGAGATACAGCACATTACATCTCTGGGTTTGTGTAGAGATGGTGGTCAGCAGGGTCCCAGGTAAAAAAAAAAACATCACCCCGGGGTTTACGAGCAGATTAATCCAGCCATGGTCTGCAATAGAGTTAATGCATCTATGGTGAATAAATGATGGCATCCTTGGAAACACCTCATTATACTCTGCCTCTCCACAGTCAGCTTCACCCTGCTCAGCCTCCATAGTGCTTTTGGTTGTGGCTCTGGAAATATAGTTTTAATAAAAGGATGTGCAGTCACTCCACAACTCCACATTCAAAATATGATACAAATAAAGAATATAAAGATATAAATAAAGAACCTGTTCATTGATCTTTGTAAAAGTTCCACTGCTCTTATTTGTTCTTATTTTAAAGCACAAATGTAATTTAGTTTTCCTCAGCAGCTACCATTGGATTTTTTTTTAAAGTTTTTTTTAATAGATGTATTTGGTCTTCCTTTGATAACAAGCCTGTGCACTTTGTCGCAATGTATGGATAGGTAAAATAACAGAAACACACCTTCATGTTACACATTTACAGAGGAGAAACTCTCAGACTGCTGTCAGTCATCTCCTCTTCTCACATGGAGGAACATGTAAGGATAAAGCATACTACATCATAACTTAGTGCCTGCTCTCTGAAAGTAACAAACGACTTAATCCTCACAGCCACAAAGGGAATTGGGTATCACTGAGTGGGTGTTTTCTGTCTAAATGAGAGGAATCTCGACTGAAACTGTGGCAGCTGGTAAACTGCTGCAGCTGCACTGACACAGAGCTGTACTCGTCTGTGTAATCACACTTGAACTGAACCTGTTTACATTTACATTTTCTTGTGTTTTTCAGCTACCAGACATTGCTCATACCCCAGGTTAAAAACCCTGCTGCAGGGAGAGCAGTGATAGGTCGCCTGCTTGCTGCATCCTGTGGATGTCTGAGTGAGTGTGTGTTTGTGTGTGTCTGCTCGACGGAGAGCCATCACACCACAGGGTCACAAATGGTGATGTTAAAGCTGCAGTAATAGATTGTTATTGTCATTTGTGTGCAGTGCAATGAAGGTTATACCACAACATTTACCTACGATCAACTTTTAAAACAGATAAGTTACTGATTAAAGTTTTCTTTTTAAAAATGTAATGGTTCCACAGCTATTCCCCGTCACTGAAGAGAAAAATGATGTTTGACAGGTTTTGTACGTTTTCAGGCAGGCGCATCTCGATTGTCTGGGAGCATTTCTGTTTTCTCAGTGTGTGAGTGGGTACTCATGAGTGTACCAAAAAAGTGGACTAGTGTTCACATTGTCAAGCCATTTGAAAGAGGACTTAATTCTCTTTCTTGTCCACATCAGCTCTGATGGGGCCTTAGACCCCTCTCTGTTCAAACTATAGCCTATGTATGTCTGCCTCTATCTTTCTCTCTCTCTCTCTCTGTCTACACACACACACACACATATATATATATATATATATGACAATGTGACAGTGGATATATGTGTAATTACCGGTGTCTGGAGTAATGCGTTACTAAGTAATGCCATCACTAAGTAACAATGTTACTTTTGGCAGTAACAAGTAATGTAATTTATTACTTTCTGATATTCAGTAACAGCGTAACAATTATTTAAATAAAACTAGGTTTGTTACTTGTTACTCCGTGAAAAGAGCAGATAACTAGGCCCGTTTCACATCACACACATCAGCTGCCATATGCGCAGCACCAAACATTCATTAATTCATTGTCTGTAACCGCTTTTCCTCGTGGCGCTGAAAGTGTTGTTTTCTTATATCAGTGCCCATGTTAGTTAGAGTCAGTTAGAGCATTCACACTGCCTGTCTAAGTGCTGGTCAAGAGCGTCTCGGCTGCAGCACATCTACAGAAACGGTGGCACACCGATTTTTCATGTGCTGTGTGCGTTTGTCAGCAGAAACAAACAGTGAAAGTTGTGTTTTAATGTTTATATTGAATCTAGACCAACTTTTATTGCAGTTTAAAAGCCCCCTCTGTCACAGAGGTGAGGAAATAAAAATATGTCTGTTTTACTCAAACTTCCCTCCTTCCCTTTCAAAAGAAAACCCCTCTGACAACATCTCTGTGGACAGAATCCCTCAGTTGCTGATACAAGTCATTTTATTTAAAAACATTTACAGGACCGTGTTGTCAGCTCTGCAGGAGCTTGCACAACTCCATAATTGAGAGAAATTTTACTTTTATACTGTCCTCAGTTATTGAAGATGAATGGAGTTCAATTGATTTGAATTTCTGTGAATGTAACAAAGGAAAAACTTTTCAGTAAGAAATGACTGTGAGAATCTGTCAGGCAATGTAATATTTTACACTGTCAAAACAGTGTACTGGTGCTCAGTTTAAGGGCATGCTAAGGTTACAATAAATATTCCTGAAAAGTGAAAAGTTTTATAAATTTTTAAATATTTTTTAAATATTGTGTTTTGTTGTTCCACAAAATGGTAAATGGACTGTACTTGTATAGTGCTTTTCTGGTCTTACTGACCCCTCAAAGCGCTTTCACACTACATTAACTACTACTAACATTCATCATAGTGATAATGTGGCCAGTGTATATAGAATTTGACAGTCTTGTCCCAACTGTGCCAAAACAACACTAAAATAATGCACATATTTAATTGAAGTATCAACAGAAAGTAATGCAGAATTACTTTTCTTAGTAATTAATTACTTTCATTATGCAGTAATTTAAAAATAATTGAATTACTTTTTGACAGAAGTAACTAGTAATTCTAATTAATTACATAGTATCAGTAACTTGCCCAACATAATTACATTGAGGGACGAGAGAAGTCATTAATCACGTGTTCTGAAGTACTTTTGACAGAGATTTTGCACTGCAGTTCTCTTATGAAGCCTCTCATTTTCATATTGAAAACTGGAGGAGAGCCCTCATGTTTCTATGCTTTGTTTACTGTTGTCGTTTCATGTGTTGGTAGGTGGTCTGAGTTCACTTGAAGTGTGCACATATACTGTAAAAATGTAAAAAACGCTGACAGACCAAACACTCAAATTCCAGTGAGGGCAGAGCCTGTGCTAATGAAACTATAGGGTTACAATATCACAACCTTCATTCCTCTCCATCAGATAAATGACCATTTTCTAATACTGACTTTAGTTCTGGTCCCCACTAACTCCTGAGAAAACTTTTTGGGTCTTTAGCTGCTAAATGTTCTTATGTGTTCACACGCTAGCCACTAACTAGTTTAGTCTGCTGTTTGGTGCCAAGCTGGCAGTGAACAGTTAGTTTGTCTGAGCTTTATTCACTGAAACAGCTGCTGCAGGTGGAAACAATACTGATGAGCGCGCTAAGGCTGAATCAGAGGTGAGGTCGACAAAACAAAACACAGAAAGGATTGGCACTTCATCAGTCTTATTTCAGTAGATACTGATCCTTTAAATGATGCTCAGATATAGATCTACCCACAATCACAATATTATATGTCATCCAAAAACCAAAACACTGAGCTTAACCATGAATCTGCTCTAGATTCAACTCCTTTATTTCTCAGAACAAAATGAGTCCATTCAGACTCTCAATTCCTGGCACATTCTCATGATGAACTTGACAAACATATCCGCTCTGTTAGTGCTTTTAGTGTACGAGTGTGAAGTCAAAAGCCACCTTCTGCGTCTACCTGGAACATGGCTGGACAGTGTCAGCTGAGAACGCGCTTGGAAGGAATAGGTGGCTTTGTTATTACATGCCAGCGGACAGCTAGAAGGCACCAGGCATGTCCACATGCGACGCGCACGGGTGGCATCACTTCAGAGAGCTGCTAGATGGAACACATGCGCATGAAGCACAGAAGGACTCTGTTAAGTAATATCTCCAACCCAGGTTTGAACTGGGGATCTCCTACTGTGTGGAGACAGTGCCAACCACTGCACCACTGTGTTGCAGCCTGTTCTATTAGCAGCTTGTGGTCCACAACTGGCCCAGAAACAACCTCAGCGTGGCCCAGGATACATAAATCTGATATTCTGGTTTGACAAAATATGTCAACTATATACATAGATAGTGTCTGGCCATCAAGTGAGTCATCTCACTTCCTTCTCATCTCTGTTGAGTTACACATGTGCAGTACTGACTGGGCATGATGTTTGGAGCAGGCGATGAAACTGCCAATCATATCTTCAGTAAAAACCAAATGTTTCCATTTTCAGCATTTTCTCTCCTTAAAACATCTGGCGTCAAAAAATATGAACTATGACTTTTCCTGAATTCTTTCCTTGACCTTGATAGAGAATGTCAGCAGTTGAGGTGTGTTTGTGAGTGTGAGTGTGCGTGACAGAGAGAGAGAGTGACATCGGTTAAGGGGAGAGAGAAAGGGAGATACCAGTAAAGAGAGTGTGTTTTTGGTTACTGTTATTTGCATTTACAGCTCTTTTTTATTCTGTTTCTACACTCTGTAATGTGCCGGGGTCAGATTTGTGGCCAAAAAAGTGATAAATATGGCTATATTTTATAACATTAATTTGCATTTGTTTAAAATTTGTCATTAAAGCTAAAAAAGGTTTTGAGTAGGCTGCCAAAAATGTCTAGGCCATCTGCAGTTCTCAGTTTTAAAATGCAGTCATTGAACAGCCTTGCTCCACACTCACATCAGGGATTATTGTCACAAACAGCAGAAAGGTCGCACACACCTCTCTGAAGGTGAGAGCCCTTCAAAGCAGTAATTGGAGCATTTAGCATGCACCATACATGCACCTGTAGGTCAGGCAACTTCATGAGTGTTTGTTCTGGGACATGAAGCATTCTCACCAGTTGGTGCATTAAACCAGAGATTACTTAAAGAAGAATTTCACCATGTTTTAAGTAGATCTCTGATGATGGTAAATGCAGTCAGTTGAAGCAATACATTTCTCAGTGCATGCTGTGTTGAGAATTTGTATTTGTATTTGTATTTATTTATTTAGCAGGACAGTGTGCAGAGACATTGAATATTCTCGTAGAATATAAAGATGGCTGCACCAGATTTAGCGTAGCACTAATTTCCATCTGTAGTCCTCACATAAAAGACAGACAAGAATCTGAGTACTCCTCCTTGAATAGCCTTAATTTCAGTGCCTACCTGTACACTGATGCCTTGCATCTGACCTGACACTCAACAGCCAAATACTCCCTAAACCTGCCCAGCAGGTGGAGGTGAGCATATCCAACAAGGCTTTGTTTACAAAAAGTACATAAAATCATGTACTTCACTGTTC
Source organism: Plectropomus leopardus (assembly GCF_026936395.1). Lineage (NCBI taxonomy): Eukaryota > Metazoa > Chordata > Actinopteri > Perciformes > Serranidae > Plectropomus > Plectropomus leopardus. The sequence continues at coordinate 2,512,270 of NC_142180.1, forward strand.
GACTAGAACACTAGAAAAAAAACAAAGACATAAATCTAATAACACTAATGTTTTACCAACAACAAGCATGCCTTATTTTGCCTGGAAGCTGTGCATCACCACCACAGCTAAAAGTTATTACTTTGTTGGCCAAAACATCTTTAGGTTACAAAAACACTCCCTCAGTGATGGTCTCTCCTCTCAGCCTGATGGTTGTTTATTCCGGTTTATCTTCCCGATCCTGAAGAAGATCTACAGTGAGTTTGCAAATGGCCACTGTTAACTCATCAACTGTTGAAATGTGAAATGCCAGCCCATTCTCATTCCAAACTCTTCAAATATTGCCACTTTAACAGTGCTTTCAGCATACGATCACAACACCAAAAGGCACATTTTGCGTCTGCCTGATACATCCTTGGATGGCATCAGTCAAAAACATGGCCAGGCAGAACTGGTTGCAGTGTTATTATACCACCAGGTGGACAGACGGCACCTGGTGGTATCACTTTACACTGACAGGTACAGATTTTAAAAATAAAATTTAAAATAAATCTACTGTACAGTACAAGCCAGGATTTATGGTCTAAAGTATTTGCGGTATAGATGTTTAGCTAACAGAGGCGTAAAAACAGAAATGTCAGCAAAAACCCAGCTGATGAAGAGGAGATTGTTAATAACCTAAACTGAATTTCCAAGAGGGGAGTGTGATATTAATTAAACGCATCAGCCCCTAACTGATTAACAACACACACAAATTGGCTCAGAGCAGTCTCACATGTTCCCTGGCATTTCACATAGACACAGCAAACCCAGGAAGTAAACTTTTGAAATTTACAAGTCTGTTAGTCTGTTCAAGTCTGGATCGTAAATTTTACAGTTTCAAACAACAGCTCACTCCAAAAGGAAAAAAAAAATCTGTTATTGGGCCTTTGCATTCAAACAAAGTCTACTTAGCCTCTTTGAAAAAGTGTCATGGTCACCCTAAAGTAGTGAAGAGGAAATCTCTACTGTTAACTGACTCAACTTCATTTCAACACATCACAGTGTATTCAGTAATGTGACATTGGAGCAGCCTGTAGCCATTACAGCTTACATCACAGATTTTTTTTTTTTTTTTTTTTTACAGCAGGAATACTCAACCTGCTTTGCTTGGAGGCCACTTTAGCAAAATGACAGGAGGCCAGGGGCCAGTCATGGCAGCCTCATACATTTTTCAGTACTCTTGTAGGTAATAATAATAAGAATAAATAAATAAATGAAAGGTATTATTATTATTAATAGTAATAATAGCCTTTATTTTTAAAGGTTTAAAGGTTTCCTACTATGCATTCAAATTGCACTTAGAATATTCAACTGAAAATTGCTGTTTATTCATCCTTATATGAAAACCCTGCCTTTTCTTATGCCACCCCAATGCACAGTGCAAAAATGTATACAGTGACTTAAAATTAGCTCTTTCTGAACCACTAACCAATGTAGAATTTACTTATCAGTAAGCCCCGCCCCTTGAATGCCACGAGCCAATCACATTTTGTGCAGCTACTCAAAGCACACAGATTTCCTGCCCATAGACCTTCATAAAAAAGCACCATATTTTTTTATTTTCCTGCATTTTTATTTCAATTTCTGCAGATATAACTTTAAAAACATGGTCAAACGACGTGCAAGGGGTAAATGCAACACTGATACAAGGTGTCCTGAGAGCCTGGAGAAAGAATGACAGAGTGACAGAAAAGTGAAAGAGAGTTAGAGTGTTAATCCAAACCCTGCCCCCGAGCCCTCGGCTTCCATCATAACCAGCACTATAAACTGAACTGTATGCCAACGCTTAATCCAATCCATATGGCATCAGATTTATCTGCAGGTAAATCAGTGGGGTAACTATCTGCTGGCTAGATTAATAGAGTGCAGAGGAAAATAAAAAAGGGCTGAGGAAATGTTTTAGGGCCCCACTCCAGAGACCCAGAGCAGTGTGTAAATGTGTGTGTGTGGATGAGAGTGATACTCTGGAAATATTTTAGACCCACAGTTGGAACCCTCTGTATATTCTGCTCCCAAATGACGCTGTTACACCTAGAATTAAACAAGAGGTGGCTGATGTATTGTGTGTGTCATAAAATGCCCTGAATATACGGCCTGTGATACATCACAGTTTGCCCGGCTGTGTGATAGCAGGACATGTTGCAATGGCTGCTTTATAAAATTTAAAGTGTAATTCTCTATTGGCTTAATTGTTTGTTTGCATGCAGGCAGCAGCAATCAGATGTTTGATGAATCAATCAAACAGTTAGTTACACATAAAGGTGCAGGGATGGTGGACTGCATGGGAATACATGTGTGTTTGTGTGTGTGTGTGTGTGCGTGTGTGTGTGTGTGTTTGTTAGAGAGAGAGGCAAACTGTGGCTGTGGGGTCTCAGAGGGCTATGCCACTGCGGCAATGTCAGGGTTATGGATAGCCAAGCCCACAACTTTTCTTTCATTCCTTCTGTGTGTGTGTGTGTGTGTGTGTGTGTGTGTGTGTGTGTGTGTGTGTGTGTTTGGAGGCAGACTCCCCAGAGAGACTGTAATTACCAGGATGGTAAATCACTTTACAACGAGGACACACACACATACACACTTCGACCAGTGCTCAGTGCTTAGTCCTGTGTGGTTTGTGTTTAAACACTTCTTATTAACTTTCAACAAGCCTCAAACATTTTATTATGTCATTTTCACCCTTTAACACCTGAATCGACATTAGTTTTCCTGGCTGTGTCCAGACACCTTTCATTAACGTCTTTAAACCTCTGGAAGTGGAAAACATTGAGGAAAACACAATGAGCAATTTGGCAAGAAAGCCCATAAATTGCAAATAAATAAATTAAGGGTGACAAAGAAATCACCTGACAGTTAGCTGGGGGTAATTATTAGATATTATCAAAAAAAAAAAAATATATATATATATATATATATATATATATATATTTATAAATAGATAGATAGATAGATAGATAGAAATTATATTATTATTATTATTATTATTATTATTATTATTATTTTATTTTTATTTTTTTAAAAAAGAAACCAAACCAATGTGCTCAGGTTTTAATGGTTAATCCTATCAGAGGCATTTGAACCACACCGCTGACATTTTTCTGGATCAAATTGCAAAAAAATTAGGCAAAACCCGGTAACGCCTGTTTGTCCTTATTCCCCTCATTGATTAGAGTGTGTAATTATGATTATATCTACTGGGTGACAATGTTGTAAAAAGATTTGGATATTTAAAAACTGAGAAAAAAAGGATTTTGATTGCTGGAAAGTTATTGTTCTTCTTGGTACTTTATATGACACTGAAAGTTGAAGTCATAAAAAAGTCTTATCCTTCTTTATGTTCATGGCCCTCTAATAATTATATTTTTGTTGAGTGGCATGAACTTGATAATACAATATATCCTTATTTTACCAGTGAAAATGTGCGTGACTGCTCAGTTAAGGGGCTCAGTTATGATTAACAAAAGGTGATGCTATCTTTACCTCAGCATAAACACTGGTGTGATGTTATCAAAATGTTACATTAATTGCCAAATTCCTTTTTAGACTGAACATATGTGTTTTATCTAACAACTGAAATTTATATAAAGGCATATATGTCATGGCTGTGGTGTTATTTGTTGGATTTATGTTGTATTCCCTGCTTCATTTTGTAGTTTGAACTCATATGCCTCATGTTTGCCTTTCTAATTCCTCCTCATTGTGCCTTTTCACTCCTTTTCTGATGGTCCTGATTAGTTTCACCTGTACCCGATAAGCCTCCTGTGATTTAGTACTTGTGCCTTCCTTCTCTCTTTGTCTGCTTTTTCACCTTTTTGCTCCTCACCTGTGTTCTATTAGTTGATCACACCCTGTGTATTTAAGTTCCTGTCTTCCCCTCACTCTGTGCTGGTTTGTCTGTTGTGCTCTCTGATCCTGTGTTTATTCACAGTTTTGCTCCTTCTTGTGTTCCTTCTTTGCGGCTGCCTCTAATTTGTACTTTGTTTGGGGTTAATTCTTTGTTAAATTTTAATTATTCATTTATTTTCTTGTTTGGATGAACAATCTTTTTTTGCCTACTGTTTGTTGGATTATTTTAAAGTATGGACTGGATTTGTCAGCTGAAGCTTGCCTTTTGTCTAAATCATTCCACCTGACTGAATCTGCATTTGGGTTCACAGCTTTCACCAATCTTGACAATTTACTCTGAACTTTAAGGATTGATTTTATTCAGCACAGTGAACTTGATTTACATTGAGATATCTTTTTTGCCTTACATTTTATACAGAATTTGTTACTAGATTTAGTATTATTAGTATTTTATTTGTTTTATTTAATTTAAGTACTTTCATTTTAAGATTTCTATTGCATTACATTAAGTAGTTTTAAAGGGCATGAGAAAAAACATTGAAAAATTGGCAACTTTGGTTACAAATTTAAAAAAAAAAATTAAAAACCTTTGATGCCTAGTATGTGTTCTTTAATGCCAGAATTATGCCACCTGGGCCAGTCAACTGACAGCTTGAGTTGTGTGTCTGCTGCTTAAATGGTTCCAGAGTAAAGTCCCCAAAGATTGGAGAAAGAAAAATGTCGAGGACCAGAGAGACTCTTTTTCTAGAATGACCACATGTTTGGGAGCAGCAATGGTGCTTTCATTACGTTATTGGGAATTTAAGTTAAGTGCAAATAACTTTACATGCCAAATAGCACATAACCGAGAACAGAATAGACACTGTGAGTAATTCATATAAAACATGCTTTCAAACCAACAAAGGAGCCCTTACATACTTCTCGAACACATGCATTTTCACCAAAAAATGAGTCAAAATCAACGCTCTCATCAAAGGAAGACACTTATTTACCTATAAAACTTATTTTACCTTGCTGAACATGGGAACTGCTTGTCTACTAAAGTTACAGTTTTTTTCAGTGAAACTTGATTTGATGTGAACACTGATGAGTTTCAATTTCACTTCAGTTTTAAATATTAATGCTCTGACAACTGCATAAGTTACATGAGAGTTTGATGTTTTCAAATAGTTTTTCTGTTGTTAAATGCAGACCCCTATGACTTCAATTCACCTAGGTTTTTTCTTTTTTTTTTTTGAATTCTTCTGTCACAGGCATGTGAGAGGAACAAATTTTTCTTCACCATTTTATCCCGGGGTGAATACTTGATATAATTATTTATTCCCATGGTAACATAAATCTTTAATAAAAAAATCATTGATTAATCTCAAAATTCTTATAAATAAAGGTAAAAATAAAATAAAATAAATATAAAATAAAGATACAAATAAAAAAGAAAAATCTGTTCTTTAATTATCAAGAACTGCAACTTAAACTGTTACAACAGGCTCTGTGGCTTTTTTATTAGACATTGGTAAATGATTGCCATATCTTTCAAAGATCTTCTGACACTAAAAGCAAAAATTTCTGATTTATTTGCACAAAACAACAAAACAGAAACAATAGAAGGCGAGATTGTGCAGGTGACATTCAGAAAACCCTGGAGGCTTATATGGAATATTACCTCAATCAGGATAATAAATCCAAAAAAAAAAAAAATAAAATTCTTGGAAATGTATCATTTTAGAATTTAGCAATATGCCATCAGATGTTGGCAGTCAGCTGGGCTTGTTCAGATGAGAAATATTCTCTTGATGTGGAAGTTGTAATCTGTGATCTGCAGTAAAAGGAGATGAGGTTACACAGGACAATATGCATGTTATTCTATATACATATGGGCATGCAGGTATATTTAGGACATATATTTATAGGCTACAGAGCACTGCCTACCCTGTAATGGCTCTCATCTTTTGTGCTCATCTGTTGGGGCAATAAAGTCTTTATGACACCTCTTCGCATACCCCCAACCCCCACCCCCTGCCCCCAAGCAGAAATATTGTCGTCCGTGAGCTGGTACAGCCAATTAACAAACTATGTTACTCTAAGAAATGACTGCATTGTTCCATTGACAAGCATTGTTTTATTACGCCTATCAATTCAGCCCACACCTCTCCCCGCAGTTATTGAATTAGTTTGTGGGTGCCGGGCTTGTTTGACATGCGAGTTTGTCTGATTGCAGAGTAGTTTGCATGAGAATTATAGAGCAAATTATGACTTTGCAAAGCCAGACAAGACAGTCAATTTAATGGTAAATTGAATTGAGTGTTGTCCTCTCCTGGTGAGGCACTGCTTCAATTAAAATCTGTTGGATAAGTGTTTTGTTCCTTGTGTTGAACATGATAAAATAACGTCCTTTCATTTCTATCTTGGGAAAGTTATTAATAACCTTTATTTGTTTAAATTATAATCTGATTGTGAATTTTTTGTCCACACTAAAAGGCAAATGCTAACTTGCTGGAATACTGAGCAGTGTCATTTTTATTTGGAATTAATTGCTGAAATACAGGCACAGTTACTGTAACTGCACAAATGGAGAATCCAAATGGTGGCTAGGCTGAACACAGCAAAGAATATTGTGTAAATTCTATGACTGCAACAATTCTCTGGCTTTACCGTAAATCTATGGCGATGACGTTCATTAAATCCCTTGAAACTCCCAGACATAACAAATCTGTGCTGTTCTGTTGTATGCATCTCGCATCTACCGTATGCTGGAGTGCAGTTTACCTTAATGTCTTCAGCAGTGAGTGATCATCACAGCCTGACCTTAAGTTGTTTATTTTGTGTTGATTTCTCATTAGCTCTTGTTCTTGTTTGTACTAAACACAAGACAAAGGGTCTGAAGTGCCAGGGGAAGCTTGCCTAGGGCACGGAATGTCCTAAGTGCAAATACAAAGAAAGCTTGAAAACTGAGGTGAAAGTTTGAGCTTTTCGGTGTAAAACCTTCAACATCGTTTTGTAAGTGTTGCACTATTATTATGATATTTAAATGTTTTGAATCTAATGTATTTTTTAACTTAAAATGAAACTTATCAGAGGCGCAACTGTAAGAAATATACAGATCTTTTGATCAAAGACCTGAGAAGTCAAGATAAGGACAGCACTCCAATTATAACATTAGAAAAAAAATTTTATTGCCACATGGATGTTTTGAACCAGACACCTTTTCTCAGCATGTACATATGGCAGTCACAAAGAAAGCCCAGAGATGGGGTTAATTATAAGTCCACATATGAATAACACCTACAGGGGGTGCCTGGTGGCTCAGTGGATAGCAGGCACCCGACATATAAAGGCTGGGTACTCGCCACAGCGACCCATCTTTTTAACTCCGGCCTTGGCCCTTTGCTGCATGTCATTCCCTCTCTCTCTCCCCATTTCACACTTGTACTGTCCTATCAATTAAAGGCAAAAACACCCAAAAAAAATATCTTTAAAAAAAAAAAAACACCTACAGTGCATCCTGGCAGGGTGAGCCAACATTTTTAAGACACAGAATCACAGCAGTATGTCTTTAGATCATTAAGAAAAATAAAATAAAATAAAAATAAATAAGAACAATGAGTGAATACATCAAGAATAATAATAGTAATACAAAACATTAGGAAAAAACAAAATTGCATAGATACCCACTTTGAAGTTTCAGCACCCAGTCTCAAAAAGTTTAATTACGGATGAGTGCTTTGTGTCTTATTTTTGCAAAATAACTGAAGCATGCCCCATTTGACAGATAGTGATATCACTTCTCATACGTCATTTTTTAGGTCCTTTTCACACACCAATAAAAAAAGACATTGGATTCACTCCTGATTTTCAACCATGCCCTAAAATCATCTGATGGTGGTGCCAAAAAACATGTTTGTCCAATAAAGAGAGCTTTAGATGTCCTTGTTCCAGGATGAAGCCAGCGTAACATAACCTGTTACAGTGATCTTAAATGTGTCATTAACTTAGCTGAGTCATACACAAGTAAAGACAAGGAATAAAATCTAGAGTAGTGTGTGGCACATGTCAAAATATGTATGTACACATTTCCACCACAGTAATTCGGCAAAGTTTTAACACCTCCATTAGTGAGCGATGATGTCACCAATATGCAAATGGGATACACTCAAGATTTACACTAATTTCCATTGCTGTTGTCAGCCTGCACTGTAGCTACAGTTTCAGCCCTGTAGCTCCTCAAATCCTTGCTTTAGTTTTTTGCTATATTTTGCTATATTTTTCTATTTCTTCGACACCATGGCCTCTCTTGCTGAAGCACGACTTTTCTGAGACTGAGAAGCACTTATCAACATCAGGAAAGTTGTATGGAGTTGTGTGGAGCTGTTCCTCTACCAAGCCTTCTTCTGGCTAATGTCCTGTCGTAGGAGAATAAAATGGATGAGATGTGACAGAGACTTACTTAACAACTGGAAATCAGAGACTGCTCTGCACACATCTTCACAGAGACATGGTTAACCCCTAACATACTGGATCAAACTGCTGCACTGCATAGAAGGACCTTGTTAGGAGCCATAAGGACAAAAGTCTATCATGCAAATTCAGAAAATTAAAGAATGCACTGCAGGAATTGAATGATGCCACCAGCAGCAACATCCCCAAGAAACTAGATGGATTTTTCATAGTAGCTGCTGATTTCAGTCAACTCATCCTTCAACCCCGAAGATGTAGCAGGATCAAATGAAACTTAGTTTTTTAAATGTTTAAAAAACGACTAATAAATCTACCCTCTGCCATCTATTAATTTAAGACGCATGTCATTTTGTTCTAGAGTCCTACAAATCTGGCCTGAACTGAAACAAAGCCATGATTTAGGTGTACAGCAACCGCAATGAGACACAGTTGATTCTGTGTACATTCCACATAATGCTATTACCAATACTACTACTACTACTACTACTACTACTACTAATAATAATAATAATTATAATGATAATATAATGAATGATGATTATGAATATTATTATTATTTCATTTATGATTGCCAAACTAAGGCTGAAGACTAAATTTAACATATAATTAACAGAGGCAATTACAAAACAAAATAAAAGTAAAAAGTAAAAGTAAAAACTGAAATGATAGCACTAACAAAAGAATTAAACATGATCAAGACAGAATAAAAGAATAAATTAAAAGATGAATTAAAAGACAAACATATAAATTAATTAAAGTAGCCGTGAGGCACAGTGAAGCATTAGTCAGTGAATCCAGTAGTTTGCTGATGGAGGGAATCAGTTGACTCTACTTTCTAGCAGCTGACACTTACTAAAACAATGTGGGACAGGATTTCATGTACACATGTAGTACAAAGGTAGTATTTCCTTTATTTTCATGCCAGAAAAATAGACTGAAACACAAAGCGATAGAAGTGGATTCAGTTTTTTTTTAGTTGGGGTCCCACTGGCACTCAATGACAAGGATTCCATTCTATCTGCCAACACTACTATATTTCCCTGGAGACTGTTTTTTTCTTTTTTTCAAGTTCAATTTCAATAGGATGCCCTTTTCAATATATTCTGGAAGGACCAAGTGGTTATTTTTTTGTTTGTTTTTTTATATATAAAAATGCAAGCCATATCACCAAACTCTGTTTTAAAAGTAACTTAAGGATGGAATTTTTCCCTTTTAATGATGACCTTTAAATGCTGAAAACAAACCACGTGAACTAGAAATGCTTTCTGTCAGTAGCAGAAATGAGTGATACTGTTACCTTATAACAGAAAACTCTCATAAGCAGGTTGGTGAGGCATTTGTTCTTTAGAGTGGAGTTTTTTTTGCAAGGTCACCTAACGTTCATTCGTACCCAAAGCGAGATTATACCTGATTGATTACTGAATGATGTGCACATAACTTGTGGTCATTCAGAATATATCATGCCTATGTGATGATGTCCATGTGTGTGCGTTTGTATGTGTGTGTATGTGTGTGTATGTGTGTGTATGTGTGTGTACACACACACATACACACACAAACCCCAACAGCATTAACAAAAAAGTTAAAAAAAAAAAAAAAGAAAAGTGAATTACCTTATAAGTGTTTAAATTAATTTCAATTCTATTATTAAAATAATAAGTCTACTTTTCTGGATATATTCCCTAGCTAAGTAAAAAGAAGGTAAATTAGCTGAAAAAACTGCCTAAAAATGATAATAATTGTTTAAATCAATTTCAAATATTTAATTAGAATAATTATAAGTATGGTTTTCTGGACATTTTCCCTAGCTTTCTTACAAAATATTTTCTAAATCTACTTATTTATTGCTATTTGCAGGACATTTCTTGTCAAGTTACTTGCCTTTTTTCTCTGTGTTTTTGAAAACCCACATCCGTCTATAAAGTGTCTGAATGCAGCACAAGAAAGAGTGATGTAGATCCATCTTTTTAAAGGGTTAAACTCATAGTGACAGAGAGGCTCTCATCATTTTAACATAATAGATATTTTCTTGTTCATTTTTTTACCAAATGCAGCTGTTTGTTTTCCATTTAGTTCAATTCATCAGACAGTTCATGCACCTTGCTAGAGCTGCCAGTCTGCAACAGATTTTTTTTTTACTAAAAGCACGGGAACACACACACGCAAACACACCGTCTCACACACAGAAACCTTTTTCCGAAACAAGATGCTGAAATGGTTTTGGTGTCCCAGATTTGAAAACCTCCGACAGGCACATTGTATCGCTCCACTTTAGAGAGCACAGAGGCAGCCCTTCACAAGTGCACGGTTGATGTTCGTAAATGTATTTTCCTTTTTCAGCCAGGAAATGGGGTGGAGGATAATGGGGAAAAAAAAGCCTTAAACTGAGTATAGACAGAAGAAAATAGCTCAGAGAAGACGGATGTTCTCACCTTTGCAACTCTCTCAGGCCACTGGCTGAAGGCATACGCACCACTGAATAGCACCGGATCATTTTCATCTCCACAATTTGCACCTAATCTCATTATAATATGTTAAGAGTGATGAAATCAGATTTGCTCAAAGGAGGTAACCTCACAAGAAAGTTTTTTTTTTTTTCCCAAATCAAGTGAAAGCAGCATTTACACTTTGAAACAGACAAGGAAACATTACAGGGAATTGAATTTTTTTTTTTTTTTTTTTTTTTTTTTCCCAAATCAAGTGAAAGCAACATTTACACTTTGAAACAGACAAGGAAACATTACAGGGAATTGAATCTGAAGTTGCTGAAAGCCCTGATTTATGATGTCTCAAGAGCAGAGCACAGCATGTGACTGTGATTAACCTGATGAGGGGAGCAGAAAGCAGCCATTAGGAGACAAAGATCAAATAAAGCCATCAGAGGGAGAACAATGAGAGCAGATTATGCTTTCAGCAGTTTTGGCAGCACAATCGATCCAAATTGGATCGTAGAATTTTCTACATTTTCACAATACATGGTGTCAGCTTTGTTTATCTGAGAGCTTTTTTAGCCACACCAGGGATATCAATGTCTGTCTGTCAGTCCACCACGTTGGTTCAGACTTAAATATATCACAACAACTTCTGAATGAATTGTCAAGAAATGTTGGACAGACATTAACAGTCTCCGGAGTATGGATCCTACTGACTTTGGTCCCCTGACTTTTCATCTAGAACCCGTCAGCAGGTCAAAGTTTTTATTTATTCAGTGAAATATCTTAACATCAAATTGTGCATTGGCACCACATTTGGTACATACATCCATGTTTCTCTTCATAGTGTGTTTCTTTGGCATGTTGACCAATTTGGTTTTGTTTGTAATGTCTCAGATGTCTTAGTTGGATTGTCATGAAATTGCTGTATCATTTGTTACACACATTAACCCCTCTGGTATTGCTAATGTCAGCAATCCTCCAGGACTCTGGGTGACACGGGCCTTCTTTAAACCGTCTCAGGAGCGAAGTCCCCAACAAAATAAAGAAGTGCCCCTTTTTCAATTTTGTTGCATTTAGATGCCTTGTACAAGCGATTTAACCCTTTGAACTCTAAGCAAATTGCTTTGATTTCTTTAAAAAATTCTTAAATTTTCTATATTTTCTTTTTTTCACAGGTAATTTTCCTGTAAATTCTTTACAAATTTCTTGTTAATTTTGGGGTCATTTTTTGTTACGGTGCTTGTTTCCTTCTAATGTTTTTAAAAATTTAAATAAAATAATACGGATATGCTAAGGTTACTTTGGTTTATAACCAAATTTTATTTCTTTTAATTCTTATATATATATATATATATATTTATATATATATATATATATATTTATATATATAAGGTAAGTCTCATTTAGATCAACAATCTATTTTTTCAAGGGAGATGTGGCCATGAAGGAGTTACAAAAACTATATCCACAACATAAACAAAAGAGAATATACAGTAACAATTGAAAATATTAAAACACCTACACACAATGACAAGAACCAACAGATTAATTCACCCTTGTACTTAAGAGCGCTTTGAAATCGGGCAGAGAGACCAGTTCTTGTAGTTTCAAATCTGTTCCCATATGTTGGGAGCAGAGCATATAAAAGCTTTCTGTCCCAGTTTGGTCCATAGGAGCACACAACAAGACTTACTCTTTCGATGGCAGACTATAGCTACAGTCAGATTTCTCCTCAATCAAAATGCAAATGTTAGAGAGGAGTTTACCCAGTGTGGCTTTATAAATGAACAAATACCAGTGACTGTGCCTCTGAAACACCTGTGAAATTCATCCCACTTAAGCTTCATTCTCAGTCATACTTTGTGTGTAATGCAATAATGGGATGCTAACACCATAACCAGAGATAGTGATGGCCACAAACAAAAATTCAAAAACCAGCCAAATACTATAACTCAAAATATGCCCCTGCCAGACTATCTACACTGCTTTTGAAATCGAACAGCTTTTCTCTCATTGCCAAATGTATTGTTATATCTATAGCCTAAGCCTTGACATACATTTTTAGTGTGCCAACCTTTTTTTGTTTTTCATAAGCAGTTGTTACAATCTAAAACAGTGTCATGTTGCTTTACTACCTTTTAATCATAGAGAGTAAATAGACTATGTATTTAATGTTAACATTTACCTTATTTCAACTGATACAAGTTATCATTTTTGTTAGTTTAGTATTTTTATAAGATACCCACAAGACATATGAGTCCTGAGTTACTGAAATAAAATCATTTCAAAATGGCAAAGATTCTCATCCAGATCATGGTCATTCTGGGTGCTATATCATAGGCAACTGGACTTGTTTGAGTTTAATGGAGATGTATCACCCCGAGAGGCTTCTTCTCTTCTAGCAGACTAGTGAGGAGTCACAGGTTTTAAACCCTGCATGGGTGTAAACCCCACCCTGCTGTTTCCCCATCAGCTCTCTGGCCTGCAATGAGTCAAACTATGCCACACCCATTTGCATTTCTATTGTTTAGACATGCTGTGCCATGCCAAACCTGGACCTTCTCTGCAGTAGGTCCAAAACCTCAAGTGCCTGCCCTCAGGCGGGTAGCGGTGGTGTCTCGCCGGCTGCAGCCAACCCTAAAGACCCCCCTTGTCCCTCTGAAACAAGCATGTGTTGCAAGGCTCTCGCCTCTGTCTGCTGCAGTAGGAAGACATTTTTAAAGTGTGTGTTTAGCTGTCAGTACTTTTGTAGCTTCTAACTGAATCTCTGTGGTTTGGAGTTTAGTTTGTCTCCTGCATCCTGCTTGTACTTTAATTATCTGGTTTATTTTACTGTTTCATGTCCACATTTACAAGTCTGTTAAGTGTCAGCAGCTAAACGCAACATTTCGTTATTTTGCAACTTCACAATAAAAGCTTTTACAAAACAAAATAATGGGGGGGGGGGGCTTTTATTGTGAAGTGTCTATATGAAATAAAGTCTTTATCACCAAATAAGCGGTGCTTTGTTAGCAGCTGTCATTCAATAGGAACAAGTACTACTACCGCAGGGAGAAGGGTAAATGCAGAAACAGTCTGCAGACAACATCTGCAAACAGCTCTCCTCCAACAGGTCAACTTCTTTTACCTGGGTGCTGTGTGAGGGAAGAAAAACACACACATGCCACACACACACACACACACAAACACATGCACAAAAACAAGACAGGACTTTAGCCTGCTGTGTAAAAACACAGCACTCTGGCCAAGATTTGTATGTTGTTGTCCTCATTGGAATGTCCCCTCTCCTTCAGCTGTAGATGGACGGTTGAGTCCTGACCTGAGGAGCTGTCTCTCTTGTTATATACTGGACTGGACTACTGAACTGAACTGAACTGAACTGAACTGTGCTGTACTGGACTGGACTCTACTGGACTGGATTGTACTGTGTTGTACTGGACTGGACTGGACTGGGCTGGGCTGTTCTGTGCTCTGCTGGACTGGGTTGTACTGAACTGGACTGTACCGGACTGTGCTGCACCTGACTGGATTGTACTGTGTTGTACTGGACTAGACTGGACTAGACTAGACTGGACCTCTTGAACGTATGGATAGAAAAATTAAATCAATGATTTAACTGCAGAAAAGAAAACTGACTGGAAAGATGACTGCAGTGCTCACAGGACCTGTGCGTCTCTTCAGTCTGTTCCCAACCCGAGTTTCTCTTTTGTGATGTTCCTTTATTACAGATGTGTGTAGAGGTGTAAGTAAAGTCTGGTATTTACCAGTTGTTTGCTTCCATCAGTCTTTATGGAACAAACTCTGCTTTCAGCTTTACAGCCGACTGTTTTCTTGAACTTAAGAAGACACTCCAGGTTCTATAGTGAACATTATTGTGAAAATTCCCTAAATCTTCTCATCTTTGATTTGATACTTTAAGTAGTTGTTTCAACCCAGCAGAACAAGTGAAGCATAAATAGGAATGAATGACAAGCTCACAGAGATGTGCAATGAACCTGACAGGTAGTTGGTAGCCGGCAGTTACTACAAACCTCTTAAATAATTTAATTTAATTCAATTTAATTTAATTTATTTGAATTTTAGAAATGACTTCATTATGTTGAAATAATGACTTAGCATGTCAAAGTAGTAAGTGCTTTCTCAGAATGACAGTATCTCAAAACAAGGAGACGCTTAAAATAATGAAATAGCCTACTTTCATCAAAATAATGACATTGTGTCTCAAAATAAAAATAAACTTTTTGAAATGACTTACTTTTATGAAATGATGACTCAGTATTTCAAAAATAATGAAAACTATCACAGAATAATAACTTAGTATCTCAAAATAAGGAGAAACATTCACTTTACTTAACACTTTGAAACCTGGATAGACATCATTTCACAAATATTTAAACCTGTGGACCCTGAAAAATCAAAATGGAATTTGATTCAATTTCTTTCAGAAACATGGGGAAAGAAAGCAATGAGCAACTTGTTCAAAAATGTTTCGCAAGTCGCAAGAAATTAGCATATGCAGGAAAATATATATTTTCAAAAAAGCTAGGGGAAATGTGGCGGTAAAAAAGGAAAACAAAGCCAGGTATATTTATTATAAGAATAACTGCATCTTGACTACCATTAATTTAATTTATGTTACAGCAAATTATTATAATTTTGAGTACATTTTCAAGTGATGTCCTTGTATTTTTCCTTTTTTTAATTTTTATTTTCTAATTTACTTTTTTGGGGGGCTTTCTTAAATTCTTAAATTTATCTTTGCCTTATTCCCACCTTTTCGAAAAAAAATTATTCAGTGTGCTGGTTTTAAGTGGTTTATATGTCAAAATAATGAGAAACAATTCTAGCTCTTTATTTTGAGATACTAACTCAGGTACTACTACTACTACTACTTACTGCAGGTAATTATTTATGATAGAAAGGCATTGTTTTGAGATAGGTCATTATTTTAACAAAATTTCTCACTAATGCCCTGTTTAAAGCGCTTAATATCAAAATGGATAATGGTAAGGTCCATTCCTATTCAATTCCCAGCACTTATAATCATCATCACATTTTCACAGTGTAGAACTTGTGTAAAAAGATTGCATGCTGCTTCAATCAATTAACCAAATAATTCATTCATTCATTCGTGCGTTAATTTTTTGCTAGTATGTTGTTGGTATTTTTGCTTTGGCTGGTTCGGACGGAAGGACTGCAATTTCCATGTTTTATGGAAGAATAAACAGGACCTTCAACTAACAGCTGAGATAATGAGCGCGCGAAATGCCTCTGAGTGGGATTAATTGCTGTGAGTGAGGAGACTCTGCAGCAACACTCCCTGCGGTGAAGGAGCCAGTCCAGGAAAAGTATATTAAAAACTTTAAAACTGGTTATTCCACTGGTCAAGGCCCCCAGAGTTTATAGGACCTGATTTAGAGCCTGCAGACATCGTGGTGCACCACCAGGGCGCAAACCGGCAACTCTCGCATGGTTTTATCTCCCGGTTTCCCCCCCGGTCCTGTTTGACAGTCCGCTCACGGAAGCTACCGGTACATGAAGGCAGGGAGGAATGATCGATGTTCAAACTTTAAGGAGCGGACGGACGAAAGGTTTCCTAGCCCGGCTTGACATTGATCTCTTCCCCCTGAACTATCCCGAGTTAACGGCAGAGGAGAGGAACGTGTCTGGGATTGTTCGGCGGAGAGTCACCGGCTGTTGGAGGGGAATAACACAGAAAGCACCGCTGCTTCTTCTCTGTTTTTATCCTTTTCTCGGTGTCTTTAACGGAATGATGGATTTGTCCTGGTGAAGATACTCCAACATGGGAATGTTTTAATTGTTCTTGACTGTTGTGTGGACATCGGAGGAAGATTCAGTCACAGCACAGGTTGGTGTGATGTTTTGGCTTTCCCGTTTTTCGGGTCATGTGTATGTGTGAGAGAGATAGACTGGAGTCTTTCTGTTTCTTCTCTCTCTCTGTCAATTTGTGCCACATTAGAAGTCTCTCTGTTTCCATGTGTCATGTTCGGACACGCTCCCAAGCATCTGCACGAGCTCACAGATGCACACACGATGCGGGCGCACATATGGAGCGAAGTGCAGTGCGGCGCTGTCCATGGTGCTGAACACCCCCCCCCACCCCCACCCCCATCTGTGCGTGTGTGCATGCGCGCCTGTTTCTCTCATCTCTCTGTTTTCAGTTGTTTACTCTGCTTTCTGGCGTGAAGGTTGCATAAACTAGTATTACCTAAGCATGTTATTAGGCTATACATAAGTTGCATTCAATGTTAGAGCTGTGTGCTCCTGTGTGTGTGTGTGTGTGTGTGTGTGTGTGTGTGTGTAGTAATGATGAATTTCTACTACTAATTCTACTATTTCTAATGCCCCACCGCCCTATTGAGAATAGTACTGCAGAAACCACCCAATAGCAGTAAATACTATCTGGGGAGCTCTTTTCAACAAAAAAAAATATGAGATTTGTCATTCTTCATGATTAATTAACTTATATCCATGAATAGTGCTTTAAATGATGCTTTAAAACACTGCATATATAGAGAGAGGTTTTCATTGTAAAGGTATCTCCTGAAAGCAGTATGTTGAAAACCTCCTCTGATGAGTATTCTGTGAACATAATCAATAAAAAGCGTTATAGGATGATTGTATCATTACAAAATCAGATCAGAGCAGAATGTCCCTGTTTAAACTGTATTTCCTGTGACACTCCAGAAATCCTGAGTAAAAGCTACACTTTCATGACATTTTGACATGTAAAAGTAACATAACATCTCATGTTTACTTAAAAACTGTTTTAACACAAATGATATACTTTAACCACATGATTAATAGACTGAAACATGTGCTTACCCCTTTCATCACCATCAGCCATGCTGGTTAAAAAAAGGGGCGTGGCTCTGCTGCAGTCCACTTTAGGTGATCAAGCACTGTCATTGGCTTACAGACATCCCCTTATATAAGTGTGTGCATTTGGTTGGAGTCAGATGACAGTTATTATGGACATCCTGGAAAAGTTATGTCCATTGGAATGGGTGGTGAATCTGAACTTGTCAATCATTTCATGATCTCACATCATTCCTGTTAATTTTGGAAACCTTTCTTATAAGGAGGACTTGGCCCCCATGGTGTAGCATACAATTGCAGACCAATCAATCAACATTAAACAACAGATAAAACAAAGTTGCTTTGTATCCAGCACAGTATCAGCTGGGCTTCATGGCAAACTATCAGTACTCTTCTCTAATTTTATTAACCATTAAAATTCCTGTTGAGATTAGAAACCTGTTTTGCACATGGTAAACCATAAAGATTTGCTGACAAAGATATTAGATATTAGATTCATTCAAGTTCTTTTTGCAGACTATAGCAGGTGTCTGGGGCAGAAAGCTTTCTTCCGCATCGTTGTTCACATTACAGACAGACAGTAGATCTATGGCTTGGTTTGACATGTTGGTTTTTGGTACTGCACAGGCACAAGGGTAATATCAATCTTCTCATCTAACTTTTGGCAAGGAAGAGTATTTCCAGTGATGTTTAACTTTTCCTCAACTAACTTGTGGATTCATCTTGAAAGATCAACACATCCCAACTTATCAAATATAGCCGCTTTGTCAATGGACTTTCACGTCTGCATATAATGTGCAAGGCATCCGTCAGCATTTGCTGTTGACGTTCAGGGACAATGTGTCAATTTCTGCCTGTTTTATGGATTGTGTCTTTTCAAAATACTCTTCTGTATTCACAGACAATTAACAGTTTCTGCTCACTAAATGCAAAGTCTTTTTCAAAACAAACTTTCTATGCCAGTAAAACACCTTGTATTTATTTTTATTTCCTTGTGCAACAAAAGTGTGTGGTTAGGTTTTGAATAAAAGTTCTGGTTTGACTCAACATTCATATGGGAAGCGAAAACAGCACTCCTTGGTGAAAGTCTCGGGTTTGTTGGACCCAGTCACCTCTGTTCTTGCCCACCCTGTGGGACCTTTCAGCTCCTTATATTATGTCATTACCAGCATTATAAACTGACGCCATCTGGCGGCGAATCATACTGTCTTTTTGTGTTGATGTTTGACATCAAAGTCACTGACCAAGCGGTGGTATTTAATGAGTTCGATATGAGAATGGGCTCGAAAGAGTAGTGGTGGGGGATAAACAATACTTATAGTGACTTTTCACAACCTGACAACCCAAATGTTTTTCTCAGTCATAACTTAAGAGTGCAGAATCATTAGACTATTTATTATAGAGTGATTCGTTTCAATTTATAAAGACTTGAAACAGAGTGTTTGCCAGCAAGTAGAAGAAGAGGAGGACATACTTTATTAATTCCTGAGGGAAAATTCTATTTTTCTCACTGTTTTCATTTACTTTTATGGACACATGCCTGAAATACACACACATGCATGAACAGGACCTTTACACATGCATTGAACAGAGATATGTCAGAGTGAGTGGGCTGGCCATGAAGAGGTGCCTCGAGCAGTGTGGGATTTGTTGCCTTGCACAAGGGGACCTCGGCAGTGCCCAAGGGGTGAACTGACATCTCTTCAGCTACCTTCCACATTCCATACTTTGTCCTAACAGGGACTTGAACCAGCTTCCCTCTGGTCCCAAAGGACTGAGCTACTGCCACCCCAATTACCAAAGTTTGATCTGCACTTGCTCAGTGCATGATGGATGACATTGTAAATTTAATTTTTTTTTTTTTTAACTTTGGTGATCTGTAAATTGTAGCTTATCAAGACTTAAATTCTCCATGTAAAAACTCATCAATGCTCTTCCTCAGACAGTGATTAAACCTGCATCATAAGCACATTAGCATAAAACAGCATGGATAGCAGCCCAGCAGTTTGAGACAGGAGCTTGTGACTTGAAGGTTGCCAATTCCAGCTCGGCTGCCGTGGAAAATCTCAGCTGTGAGTGGGAAATGTGTGATATTGTTCAGATAACACACTCATTTAAGGAAGAAAAGCAGGAACACAGTGATTTTTTGTACTGTTTATGACCATGAGCAGTCATTTCAGCTTCACAGCATACTGCAGCAAATGCTTAAATCCCACAGCTCTTTTAATCTCACTTTACATGACCTTTTCTTGCTCCGCGGTTGGGTAATGCCACTGCTAATGCACTATTGTGATGCTTCTCCCCTTGAAATATTTTCATACATCAAAACACCAGGGATGTAGTGGGAGGTAAAGCCGTCTGAGCTCAGCCAAAGTCTGTTTTTCAGGGTGACTTTAACATTTAGGAGATGAATTCAGAGAAAGCAACAATAAATAGTGCTTTGCAGAGAAAATGAAAGTAGAGTTGATGTACGTTTATATCGGTGCACTGCCTCGTGGTGACTGAAGGTCATAGTTTACCCACCTTTTATTTACTAGATCAGTTATGAAGACAAAGGACCCTCTCTCTCTTTCTCTCTCACTCTCTCTCTGAGCCACCAGTCAGATTGTGAGTCGTACTGAAAAGAGAGCAAGTACACTGAGTCACGGCTGACACACAGACTGCCTGCTGAGCTGAATCAATTCCATTTGACTCAGTTTGATTTGAAGTCTGTGCACTTCTTCTCTGTTTGTGTCATGCAGCTTAGCATTAAGAGCTCTGTATGTGCTGTCTCTGTATATATATGCAGCCGATGTTGACATGTGGGTGTAGACTGGGTGCGGTGTAGTATTCTATTGACTACAGTGGTTTTTGTGCTATCTAATAGGAGTATAGTACATTGTGCAAATTACTTCATGTAAATAACAATTTGGAAAATACACTTTTTTTTTTCTCAGATAGAGATGAGGAAATGGATATCAATCTTATGTGTGTGTGTGCGCGTGTGTGTGTGTGTGTCTGTGTGTCTGTGTGTGTGCATTAAGTAGTGTTAGGACATGGTTAGCCTAGCGTAACATAAAGACAGGAAGTTAAACAGGTAGCCAGTGTGTCCAATGTTCCAAAAGAAGTTCGTAGGTTTCTGATGTGGATTCTGAGAAGGTTTTCTTTATTTCAGAGTCTGACTACAAGTTTAATGAAGTGTTTTCACTGGAAAATGGTCTTTTCATGAAAGTAGGCTGTCTGTGCAGTAGAAAGATGCAAATAGTTTTGAAATTGGTACTACATGAACAGAGAAAAAAAGAGAAAAAAAAGACTGTGGTATTTTGTTCAAGAGGTAGAAAACCTACAACTACCAGAATGCACTGTGCTGCACCAGACCAAGAAATGCTCCTACTGGCAGGTGACGAAATGCAAACTCGTCAGTTTAATACAAAGGTGGTTGCCTGGTAACAAACGATCTCATATTACAGTTAAAGAGTAAGCTAAAACATGTTTCTGAAAACATTTGAAGAGAGAAATAGGTGACTCAGTCACAGAATCTTGGTTGATATTTGGTCAGCGCTGTTTAGTTTTGCTGTTTGATCTCAGGTTGTTGTTTTTACTGTGCAGGAAGCACACATTTTTTGTTCAAAACTCTTGTTATTACAGCTAAACATGGCACCAAAATATGTATCTGAAAGTATTTTAGGAGAGAAATAAGCAGCACAGCAGCAGTAACAGAATCTTGATTTATATTTGATCAACACTGCCTTGTTTTACTGTTTGAGAGTTTGAGATAATGAGCAAAAGACAGGTGTGTGTGTGTCTTAATGCACCTCAATACTCTTTGTGTCCTTGGTGGCAACATGGGTGGAAGGCAAGACAAAAATGAAGTAGAAGTACAGCCTGTAGTTCGAGCAATAGCCCTCGAGCCAGCAAAATGTAATGAATTGCGCATTTTGCGACTTTTGTTGCAGGGGAGGGAGGCACTGGTTAGTTGGAGGGAAGTTTAGCACAGTTCATTAACACATACTGCCCACATTGTTTTGATATAGAGCTGGTTAAAAGCTGTTGAAGTATCCCTTTAACAACTGAAAAAAACCTGGGGGTGTGGAGTTTGAGGGAACTGAGCTGATCACATCTCAGTAGCCTGCTTGTCATCTCTGTTTAAGGCTAAAGGCTGCAGTCTAAGTGAACTACTAGCATAACACACTGAATGTTGCATTCATATGATATCTAAAGGTCGGAGTTTCTGAGGTGGGAAGTTATGCTCCCAACTTGGTTGTGTTCATGTGCTTAGAGGTCATAAAAAGGGAAAAGTTTCCAGTTTATTTATATTTTATGTAATATTTTATTTTTAATATATATTTTTATATTCTATTTTCATATTTAATCTAGTTAACTCTACATGGACAGCTGTTAACACTAATACCATATTACACGTCACGTGATCAAAAATTGAAATTTAACAATGTGAATTCATGAAAAAGTTTCTGACCATTGACCAAACATTGACTTTTACCCGCAATGTTTATGTATCCATGACATCCAGTCGTGTTATAAAATGATGTTATCAATATTAGTATGCTCGCCTGGCATGCTTTATAACTCAAAGTTTACTTGCTTGCTACAGCTAATAGATGCATATACTAAAATGTCCAACTACTAAAAGGAAACGATAACTGCTGAACAAAATAACAAAAATATATGATATATTGACTAATATATTGACTTTTACCGTCAATTATTGACACTGTTTCCATGCTTTCTGCTGCCCTAAAACGTCACGCAAACGACACAACTTGGCAGCCTGGGTACCATCAAAATTTTCTTCTTCTAATTATGAATTTGGAGGGCCGTTCGTGTAGTCATGAGTTCAGAGCATTTTGGATTTTTACATGTTGGCGACGTTATGAAACAGTTGGGTTAATTATAGTGGCTGTTGTCTGCACTCAAACAGAGGGGGGCTTGATTACTGGAGAGACTGTGTGTTTGGCTTCCACACAGCACTGAAGGAGCGAGCGCACACACACAGAAACACAGACACACAGACACACACACACACATACACACACACACACAGACACACACAGAGTCCCTGAGTCAACATGCCACTATTATCTATTTTGGTAAACACTTGAAAAACAGGTGATTACCCAATCTGCTGATGGTATTGTACAAATCCACTTATAAACTTCAGTGTTGGGCTTTTACTAAACGCATCACAGTCAGATGAACCCAGATGAACCTCTCAAGTAACTTCACATTTCATATTTAGACATTTTGAAAAATATCAATAAAAAAACATTGGCTAAGGATGCGTTACAAGACTGTAAAAATAATCTATCACTGGTCAAATGTTCATAATCTTTAATAGTACAAATGTGTGCAATTAAAGCAGTCAAACATGTTTCATCATTGAAATGTGTTGTAATAATGTTATTGACCACAGAGAACTTATAAAGTAGTCAAATAAACTCACTGATTTATTTATAATTACCATCAAGCTGTTAGTTTTTAGCAATGATGTGTTCAATGTTACCTTGTAAAATGTAGCGTTTAGCGAGAAACTTGAATAAATACGGCTGTTTGAAGGAGAAATTTGTTGACAATTCAGTTGCTTCTCATGGAGAATGTATCATAACTGTGGTGAAGCCCTGAGTTCTACTCTAGCTCCATTATCAACTGAAACTTCACCATATACCTTCATTGCCATTTTTATCAGCCTGAGCTATACTCTGTAATAGCAAATATTAACATGTCGATAAGCTAAACTTAAAAGGTGACCATAGTAAACACCAAAAAAGTAGGCCCATTGAACATCATATTAGCAAGCTGAAGTTAGCATGTAGCTCAAAACATCATTATGCCTGTGTACAGAGCTGCTACAGAAGTGTCAATGCAGACTTGTGTTGCTCAATTAAAAAGCAATCTGCAAGCAATTCTTTCCAAAGAATTTTTTGTTGTGCTTTCACTCTGTGTCTGCTGTCACTGAGATTTCGATAACATGAGGGTTAATTCATTTTTCCTTTTTTTTCCCACCCAATCCGCTTTTATAGTGCTGCACAATTTTTCTGAACAAAACTGCCTCTCTCAAACTGCGTAATGCCTCATAAATCTGGCTGAATGCACAATCAAAAACATTTATCTCCTCCAGTCATTTGCGTGATCTTACCCTAAATGCATATGTATAAAGGCTCCAGGCAAGTGTTTTTGTGCAAACAGAACCACGGGGAGTGCCTGAAATAAGGTGCTAAGAGCACTCTTTTCATCACGTGTGTCAAAGTCATACATTTTGAACATGTTTTTTCTTTTTCCCTTCATTTTAGTCAGTCCTGCAGCAAATCTGCAGTACATCTTCAGCACAATCTCCCCTCCATCTAAATATATAAATGTACAGAGCATGCACTTTTCAGTAGTTAGGCTTTCTGCTGTTTGTTTTTGTTGCTCTCTATAGAAAAATAACAGCAGAGAAAGGGAACCTCTGCATTATTTATGGTGTCTGTGGGTACAGTATTATGGAATCAGTCAGCAGACAATCCATTCATTTCATTTCATAGGTGCTCCAAGATGACTTAAAAAATGTTTTTTGCGTGTTTATTTTCATGTTTTTAACTTTGGTGGTGTGAGTCTTTATCTTATGACTCAGCGATCATTTGTAACAGTCTGGTTATATCAAAATAAAACACAATACCATATGTGTTATCTGCCACTCATATCTACCACTGTCTAGCTCCCAGGCCAGTATTCATTTTGCAGGGACCCATTTTATTTTTTCACTAAGACATGAACAGAAGTGCTCCATGAGTCCATTTGCTACACAACGCAGAGGCTTCACAGCCAGCTTCACAGCCAGCTTTAATGTTACATGATTAATCTTTTTGCTGACATTTCATTTTACAATCAGACACTTGACAACAGCTTTCATATTGTCCTGTATGTCTTTGAGTGCTGATGCAGTTAGTTGATAAACAGGTTAACTAACAAAGGAAAAATAATTAACCACCATTTTAACCCTTTTGAAACCTTAGAAAATTTGCTAGATTTTTTTTTTCAAAATCATGGGAAGAAGGCAATTAGCAATGCAAGAAGAAATGACTTAGGAATTAGCAATGAAAATGAGTAGACAGTACAAGAAATCTGCTTGAAATTGAGTGAAATAAATAAATAGATAAAAAGAAAAAAGAACGTTTAAAAAAAACAAACGTCAGAAATAACCTTAAAAAAATTATTTTAAAAATCTAATTTCATATTAAATCATATCTAATTTTGATAATGATAAATATATTTTTCCCCTTGGCTTTTTATCCCTTAGACATTTTCCCTAGCCTTAGAAGAACTAATTTCTTGAAATTTGTAAAACATGTATTACCAAGTTGCTCACTGATTTTTCCCCATGTTTTTGAAAGATGTCACACCAATTTGCTCAGAATTCAGTGTAATGTCACTTCAGGCTTCAAAGGGTTAACATGCTCTTATCCCAGCTACGAACAACTGGAGTATTTTCTGCTTTTTCTTAGTTTTACATCATTGTAAATGGAACATATAAAGGTTTTCGTCATTGGTAAAATATTAATAAATGAATAAATAATGTTGTGATTTTAAGACAGAACCTTCGACAAGAGCAGTCTTGATGTCTTTCTCATTTGATTTTCCAGTGATTAACCCAGTGTAGCATGTAAATGGAATATTAGTCAGCAGCTGACTGTTTAAAGATCCAGTGTGTATGATTTAGGGTGACATATCTGCAGAAATGGACTATAATATAATAAATATGTTTTCTTAAGTGTATGATCACCTGAAAATGAGAATCTAGATGTTTTTGTTACCTTAGAATGAGCCATTAACATCTACATAGAGTTTGTTCTTGTCTACAGAGGTTGCCATGTTGCACTGCCATGTTTCTACAATAGCCCAGAACAAAAAAAAACAACAAAAAATGACTCGAGAAAAGGCTTAAAACAGCTCTTTTGCCTAAACCTAACCATCTGTGACTTTGTTGTCTAATCCTAACTATCGTGATGGTCCGTGTTGGTTGTCATGTGCATTCGTTGACATCACGGAAACAGCATCCCGGACAGAGATCTGACACACTGGTCCTTTAAGTGTTAAATTTTCATGCTTTAGCTTGTTTAATGTACAAACACTTGAAACAAGCCAATAAGGACAGTGGTTTTGTTGACCTGGAAATGTTTTGAAGTTTATTTATTTAGTAAGTTGTCCAATAATCTTAAGCAACAGAAAAACAGTAATTGTTCACTTTTTTTGTTTTTAACTTTTCTGTGTGGTTGGTTATTGTGCAGGTGATAAGGGGTGAGTAAAGTTTCAAGTCACTCTCACTCTGTACTTGGGTCAGATCTTCAAATCATACACAATCATTCGTTTTGCAGGTAGTTGTCGCATCAGTGGCCAGTGTAAAATGATGGAGTATGTATGGTGTATACTCCTTTCTTTTAAAGTGCACACATCACTCCACATTTCCACACAGTACACAGTGAAATCCAGTTTGTGTGCTTCCAAATCCAGCCCCACCCCCTACCTCACATGAAGACACAGCATGGATTAATATAAACGTCCACTCTCATCCACACTCCTCCATGAATTCTGCGATAATCCCCTTCAGTGCCCCTCCAGTGCCCAGTGGACTAATGATGAAATAAGCCTAGAGCTTAGCGTCACACAGACCTGAACTAAGATGACCTGACTCAGATGATACTGGGCAAACATAATTCCTGCGGCATCCATCCAACATCCACTTAACTGTAAAACACTGTCCAGAAAACTCAAACTGTTTGCTCTTTGTCCTCTTTGCTTGTGAACATTACAGTGATTATGCACTGTGTACTTTGAATACCACTTGTTTAAAGGGATGGTTGTTGATTTTCGAAGTGGGGCTGTATGAGATACCACCACGTTCTCACTCCATACTCGTCACATGGTGCCACTCTGCCAGGACCTTCCACGTCTACTCATGATGTTTTAGGTATCCTTCTGCATCAGCTGTTTACGCTGATACGATGTTGTTATAGTGATGTCAACAAATGCACATGGTGGGATGATGCTGCCTCTTATTGTGATGTCACAGCATGTAGGAAGCAGCATGATCCTTATGTTTACACAACAGCGCTGTCTATCACGATGGTTAGGATTAGTCAATGGAGTCACAGACAGTTAGACGGTTACTTTTGGGCAAAGGAGGCACATGGAAAAGTGTAGAAAAATAATACACACAAATCAAAATGGGAAGCAAACTCTAAACTCCCGCACAAAAGTCGGAGAGGACGTTGTCCTTCAGTGTTTCATGCGCACACATCCAGTTTCTGGCGTTCTCATGTCATGTGACACCATCAAGCCATGTTAAAGTTGGATGCAGGTTTTAGCATCACGCTCATTCACCGAAAGCACTGATAGAGCAGTGCTATGTGAAAAATAAGAACAGGCTGTGTGAGATACTTTTGCACAGTCAGTATGTTACATACAGTAGCTGGTGGTCAGTGCGCTTCCAGCTTTTAGAAACAGACTTGGCACACACCGCAAAGGGGTTGATATCAAAAGGTATTTTAGCCACTTTAAATATAGAGTAATATTCGTTTTTTAGGTAGGCCTTTTTTAAGAGTATTTTCAACGCTTTACCTCACCATCACATAGCTTTTTCCTTCGGCACTACATTTGTCATTTGCCACTGGTCAGCTGTTTGGGTCAGAGAGTGCTGTTAGTGTTACTAACAGCTGTTACTGTTGTGCTCCAACTGAAACAAAATATTCACATTGAATACACTCTTAATACAGTGTCTGCTTACACTGATATCCGTTACTGCAAACTGGGGAGCACACAGACCGCCAGCTACTGTATGTAATACACTGACTATACATGAGTATACAGCCCCTCAAAAATCCCAAACCTTCCCTTTAAGTAAAGAAGATTATGAAGAGAGCTTGGTGAGGGTTGTATTCCACACTGTAGATTGTTTAGAACCTTAGATCTGCAATAATATCTGACAATTTAAAATGTAGAAGCATCCAGTAGAAGTTATTAAATGTTTTTGAGCAATTCTACACAAAAATGGTTTATTTAAAGAGTGTAACACAAAAAAATCATGAAAAGGTGATCCTGTCAAAGAATAAAAGCCAAGTTAGGAAATAATATAAAAAATTAGACAGCATGAAGGACATGCCGTATTGACTGTCTTTAAACAGTGTGTAATGGTTCTAACCTGGATAGATAACACAGACAGTTATTTGCCAAACTAACCATGTAACTTTAGAGCAGTGACACTGAAAATTCAAAAGGATTTACTTTAAAAAGTTTAGAAAAAAGACATGAAAATATTAGTCTCGTTAAAGTTGCTATTCTTTATTTGAGTTTCAAAGCCATTGAGTCCCTTTGTTTGTCTTGACAGGGAGCATCAACATAACAGTGTGTCCAAAAATGAATCAAACCACTCAGCTTGATGAGATTCTGTCACTCAAACAAGATGTTTTAGCTCTTTTCTAATGTTTAACTTCTGTCACATGTGTTGGTGGTGCTTTTTGTGGTTGGCTTTGGATGATGGTGGCACGCGACTAAAGTGTCCTTCTGCAGACTTATGCTTGATCGCCACGTCGATGTTTTCAAATGTAACCATCAAGGAAAAGATGGAAAGCAAATGACCATCAGCGGAACTAGCATCCTGCTAGTCATTGTACAGCCACTGGAAATCAATCTGGACGACCTCTGTACCTCATAAGTTTCCAATGAGATATCAGGAACTGTAAAATTCTGTGATACACTGAAACTTGGCTAAATCCCAGACAGTGCCATTTAGCCAGATTACTCTTTATCTGTATTCCGATCTATCAGAGCAGAGGAATCCGGGAGAGAGGGAGAGGAGGTGTGTGCTTTACAATGAATAAGCAGTGGTGTGTTGGTGGGTTTGTGTCCTGTTCCTGCTGAGAATTACTGCTATACGAGTTTCAAAGGTGGCCGCAGAGCGGCAATGGCATGTACAGAAAGAGTGACCACGGGGCCATCTTGTTGAAATACAAGGGACAAGGTACAAGATACATTTATTGTCATTTTCTTAGATGTGGTTTAAGAAGAAATGAATTTAAAGGTGATCCTAAATCCTGCTACATCTTTTTGGTGTCGAAGGAGGAGTTGAGGAGTCTCACAGCCTGGGGAAAGAAGCTGCTCTGTAGTCTGGTGGTTCTGCAGTGGATACGTCTGTATCTTTTTCCAGATGGCAGCAGGGTGAACAGACTGTGGCTGGGGTGGCTGCTGTCTTTCAGTATCCTTTGGACTCTGTGCAGACACCTCACTTCACTGAGGTCGCTAATGCTCTGTAAATTGGTTGGGATGTTTGGACATTTGAATAATTCCACATCCAGAAACCATTAATTACCAGAACCATCCAGAATCATGGACAGTTATGAAACAGCAGCCAATGATGTAAGAATATGCAAAAAAAAAAAAAAATTGTTCAATTCAGAGCACAAGTTAAAGGATCTTATAGGATCACTGGAATAATGTCATGTATAATTTTTAATGTGACAAATAAATGGTGGTTGGTTGGTTGGTTGGTTGAAACCTTGCCACTGTACCTAATTGAGCAGATAAAGAATGGTGCTCATGTGATAAGTGACACTGTAATTGCTAATTAGTATATAGCCAACAATACATTTGTTTTATAATATGTCAGGTAAAAGTTAGTAAAGCAGTTTGACCTCACAGATTATGGAGTTTTGGTTGGGCAGCTAACACGTAGAATAAAATAGAACAGAATAGAATATATCCCTATTGTCCACCAGGGTGGAAATTAGTCTTTGGCCCACCAAACACAGAAGACAGCACAATAAAAAACAGACAGTTAATAAGCATTAGATCAATTTATGTTATTGTCTGTGGTTTAAAACTTATCAGTCACTTTGTTGAGTTAAGAATAGTGATGGCATTTGGAATGAGGGAGTTCTTGAATAGATTTTTAGTTGTCAGGGGGACTCTATAGCGCCTCCCAGATCTCAGGAGCTCTGGGAGGCGCTATAACTGGCTGAAGAGAGGATGGGAGCTATCTGCTAAGACACTCCTCACTTTTCTCCTCGTCCTTTCTGTAAGAAGTTGGCTCAGGGGCTTTTGTGGCTTGCCAACTATTTCACTTGCCATCAACACAATCCTAGAAAGAAGGTGAAAAGTCTCAATCATAGTTTTATGCACTTATTCTAAAATCTGCTGACTAACATCCAGGCCACTAAGCTTCCTGAGAGAATTGCTGTGAGCATCTCTTGAAAATATACTCTGTATTTCCAGTAAAGCTCAACTGGGAGTCAAGAACTATACCGAGATATTTAAAGTTTGTCACAGTTTCAGCATATTGGCCATCAAGTCAAACTGGCTCAGTTTTCAGATGCCATTTTGTAGAGATAATCAGTTCTTTAGTCTTGGCAAAAATAATCTTCAAACAAACATTATATAACAAAGCAAGCTATTGAGCTGAAAGGGAAAGTTGTGAATCTATCATGGCTCTAGTGGCTTTGAGTAGTGTGATGCATCTTTTGGACTGTCTGTCTTTGTTTTCATTTTAAATCAATGCTCTGATGTGGATCACATCCGCAGTATTACACTGCAACTGTCATTTCATACACATAAATTAACGTCCATAGCACACAATTGCCGTACAAAGTAATCACAGTGCAGTAACAGGGATGTGTTGATCCGTCTAGAGAATGCAGAAAAATAGCTTCTGTTCTGGAGAGCTGAAGTGTGTCGGCCAGCAGCAAACCATAAACCATAACGCTTAATTCAGACAGCAAGCTTAACAAATTTTTTCCCAACATTTTTAAGCATTTTGACTGAGGCGTGGTGAGAAAAGAGAGAATTAAAGCTGAGCTGCTTGGTGGAGAGTGTTTGCTTTTCTGATTCAAGTGTTGAGTAAATATATCTGTCTGCAGGGGTTGGAGTCAAAGCTTTGCGCACCAAGCTAGAAAACAACATAGTCCATTACACTGTCTATAACACTACTAACATATTGTGAAGTTGTGCCGACTTTTCCTCTGTGACCGGTTCAGCCAAAGCAAAGCAGCACAAACCCTGATCACAGGGACTTATGAAGAATTCATGAAATGTAATGTGAAATATATATATATATATCTATCTATCTATCTATCTATCTATCTATCTATCTATATATATATATATATATATATATATATATATATATATATATAAATTTAAATAGATAGATGGTGAACAAAGCCACTTACGTTGCCAGATTTGTGCGCACGTAGGCTGTAAAGGGAACTATAAGTACAGTAGAACTGTAAAATAGCATAATATTGGAATACTCAAGTAAAGAACCTCAAACACCCAAATTGAACCAGAGCAGCTAAAATTGAGATATTTGTAATAATTTATCAAATGACAATGCGAAAAAAATGTAACAAGTTTTTCAGAATAATTACTTAAATCTGCAGTTCCTTCAGCTTTACTGAGCTTTATGATGTGTTTGCACTGGACCTGCAAGCGCCCCAATATGTCAGCTGTCGCAACACCGCATGTCAGAGGTCATCTGTCCATCCACACCAGGAGTGCATTCCTCTACGCCGGCCAGCAAGTGATTCTGCTCCT
This sequence comes from Plectropomus leopardus, assembly GCF_026936395.1. NCBI lineage: Eukaryota > Metazoa > Chordata > Actinopteri > Perciformes > Serranidae > Plectropomus > Plectropomus leopardus. The sequence continues at coordinate 2,543,418 of NC_142180.1, forward strand.
CTGCTCCTTTCAAATCACACATAAAGCCTCTCTTTCTTCTTGTTTTGCATGAGTGTGTGTGTGTGTCTACTCATCTCTCTCACATTTGTCAGACACAACTGACAAATATGTGAAATCACTGGATGCATATTTTAAAGTTTTTCATAATCAGATAAGTTATCTCAAATCTAATATAGCTTTTATACCATTCATAAAAGAGTGTTTTCCTCACAGATTTGCTCACTCCTCACTGGAAAAAAAAAAAAATTAATAGACCAAATGCTGAAATTGCCACTGCAGATTGCAGTTTGGGTGCTGCCGTGTGTCATGTGTGAATAGCCCAACTGGTCAACATGGGTGCTGAACGGAAGTGGGCAGCATTCTGTGATAAATTAAGGGCACCTGGCTGCACTCCCATCCAGCATTATTGTTATTTTTGCTTATCTTTTAGCTTTCCAGACCACAACTTTATTATTTTGGTTTGAGTTTGTTTTGATTTAATTTGATTTATTTTGAATATGTAAAAAAGAAAAAAATACAGAAATGATTTTACAAACAAGCAGACTGACAAAAATATTTACAGACAATAAAAAATAAAACAAAATAAATGGTCAAACACACGATGACTTGGATTACATATTCCAAAATAAGTGCGAACATATTTATTCCCAACCTTTCTCCAGAATAATTGAATTTTTATTAACCGGCTTCCTTATTTATTTTAACCTATACTCTAATTAACTACTCTGATGTGCATACACCCACATACCCAAAATCAAATATCAAATATCTTATTTACTTAAAAAGGGGTAGGATAAACGAGGAAGAAATAAATATTAAGAAACCAAATAAATAAACAGTGACCCCTGTAAACAGTGACTGTCAAACCCCCTCTTCATCCCTGTACGTCCTGAAAGTCATATTTTTATACATTACTTAAACTGGTTTATGGTTGGACATTGCTCCACATTAAAACTGCTCCATAGCTTCATTCCACAGAGTGATATAGAAAAGTATTTCCTGGTGGTACAAACACTGTAAGTTTTAAATTACATTTTCACCTTTAGTTAAACTCTCAATCACTGAACAATTTTTGAATATTTCTTGGTAGTAGGTTATTTTAGCCCTAAACATTATTTGTATCTTTTGAAAATTCTACAAGATCTGTAAAAACCAAAAAAAATAAGAAAAAACTGTACACTACCTGCTCTGCACCAAAAAGCAAACAAACACATTTGAAAACTTGGTGGTCAAGTGTAAACATTGTGTTCACAACTTCTTTCCTTTGCCCCCTAGTGGCCAAAAGGGGCGGTTATTACAGGTTTTTTGAGTACATGACAAACACATTTAAGTGAAAGTATTTCATGAGAATATGCACACTGTAAGCTGAAAGAGCAGCAAAACAAATTTGGTTTGATCATAATGTCTGTCATTTTAACTCTTTGAAAGTTGTTTGTTTCTGCAGCTCTTCAAAATGTTGAACCTAATTTGTATTTTCTCTTTAATTAATGAGCAACTAGTGCTGGGTTTTTAATCACATTGTTCCACCTATTGATAGCGGAACAACAAGACAACCTTTTCAAATAGAAGTTATCATTTGGATTAGTCCTCTGCTTTGGATTCTGTGGCTGCAGTTATGCAGTATGGCTTGTGTGTGTGTGTGTGTGTGTGTGTGCATGCGTGTGTGCGCGTATGTGTGTTTATTTAGTTTGACAATCATGAATTGAGCACTGTATCTGCATATGTGTGGTACAGAGGGATGCATGTGTGCATATTATGGTGTGAGGATGTGTCTGCATGAAAGGTAAGAAAATGAGGTATGTGTATGTGTGTGTTTGTGTGTAAATGTGCGTAATAAATGGGATTTGTTACACTGTAATAACCAGTGACCAGTAGAGTGAAAAGGAAAAGGCTTTCAACATTGATCACTGCCAAGGATTCCCCTCGGAATCAAGAATCAAGTGTGTGTGAACGTGTGTATTTTGTGTGTGTGTACGGTGCGGAGAGATATGGCCAAAGTTAATTATCAGAGAAAGCATTTTGCAAATGTGTGTGGGTGTGTGGGTGGGGGGTGTTATTGCAGCCAATGAAGTGGAGAGCTGGGTGCAAATTTGTATTCAGAAGCTGTGCTGTTGGTCGCTGCGCCTTCTTCCTCTGACACACACACGCACACACACAGATCGAAGCACAAACATATACATATGTATACACAATGCTTATGAGCACACAAAACTGCTTTGTACTCACTTGTGAAAATCAGTGCTTCAAAAAAGATTGCCTGACCCCTTCACTGTTACACACAGAGGATAGTGGCAGGAATAAGCACATCTGGTTGCTTATTTAAATTAGAACAAGGGGGGTCCTTCTGTTGGCCTCCCATCAGCCCTTTCCTCCCTCAGCAGAAGGTACAGTTTTCGGCAAGCTCAGATGTTAATCAGTGCTCATGTCTGTGTCTGAACTAGGGATTTACCCAAATCCAAACTAGATCAAGACACCAAAAATAACGTCATCGACAGCTATTTATTCTACCTAAAGTTGTTTCTAGTTGTCTCATTTCTGTACATTTTTATAAAAAGCAATCACTATATTGTCTTTGTCCCCACGGAGTCAGCGTACAGCAGGCACCAGGCTGAGAGCTGACCATTCATGGCCCCTCCTCGCTGAGGAGACTTCATGTGCAGGCCAAACGAGACAAAAGCCTAGTGTGGTTCAAAATGTAGCTTTGAACCTTGACTTTTTAGCTGTATGTGTTATTTTCCTCCATTTAGAAAACTTTTGAAACTAAAAGTAACAGTTTGCATTTCAGTGCTTGGTTTGCAATCTATTTTAGTAATTTGTCTCAGTGCATTTAGTATGATGGTCTATGCTCTGATATTATATCTGTTCACAAGGGTGTGCTCTGTACTGTATTAAGTCCGCATTTATTTACTTTTGATGTCAGTAATCTAGGTCAAAATATGTCAAATGCTACTCTCCATTTTTATGCTGATGACACTTGTGTACTGCTGTGTGGCAACTCTTGTGCAGGCCATTGAATCCTTGCAGAATGCTTGCATGAGCTGAAACTTGTTCTGAATGCAGACAAGACTGAGCTTATGTTGTTTACCAACTCAAAGACAAGGTCAAAAAAATGTACCTGTGGTGGTCATTATGGATGGGAAGAAGATAGAGTTTTTTTTAACTCTTACATATACCTATAAAAAGTATCTTGTTGCTGCAACTTTTTCATCTGTGTTGGACTATGGTGACCTTTATATATAAGGGAATTCTTGGTCTGCTCCAACAATATCTCTGTTTTTATCATGCAGAAAAGTACCAGACAATTTATGTTGTGTTTTTCTGTCCCAAATGCTCAGACACAAATTGGGAAAAGGGCTTTTTGGTATTCTGCACCCTCAGCCTGGAATTTGTTGCAGAATGACTTTTAACTCAAAAAGCTGGAGTCATTAAATGTTTTTAAAGCTAAAAATGAAAACTTAGAGACAGATTCTATAGTATGTGAATGCTTTCAGTCTGCGTGGTTGCAGCATCGTCATCATCATCATCATCATCATCATCATCATCATCATCATCATCATCATCATCATCATCATCATCATCTTCTGTTTAAAAAGCACCAGGCTGTATGTACTAGCCATAGGTTTAAACCTTTGAAACCTGGATCAACATCAGTTTTCTTGTGCTGGGTTTAGATACCTTTCACAATGTTTAAATCCTCGAAGGGTGAACAAATTTTCTTTTGAAAACATGGAGTAAAAGGCATAGGGAAATGTCTTTCAAACTGCAAGAAGTACATAGGTTTAGAAAATTATTGTTTTTTAAAAAAGCTATGGGAAAAATGTCCATTCAACTATATTCATAATTATCACAATGATGTCTTTAAAATAATGTTACATAATTTTTATTACATCTTAAGCACCCTTTTCTGGTTATCAATTGGCTTTTCTTCTTTTACACTTTCCTTGTTTGTTTATTTTTTCTCTTAATCTGTAGGTACTTTTCTCATTTTTTAAAAAAAGGCACTTTTTGCTACTTGTCAGGTAATTTTCTTGTACTTTAAAAAGGATATATATATATATATATATATATATGTATATATATATATATATATATATATATATATATATATATATATATATATATAATTTTATTTTTTTTTTACAAATTTAATGTGATAATGAGTCATTTCTTCTTAAGTTGCTCATTGCCTTCTTCCCATGTTTTTTTAAAGAAATCAAGCCACTTTATTCAGGTTTCAAGGGGTTAATGGAATTTTGCCTTAGTGTCCACTATTACAATCACCCTACCAAGTGATACAGCTGGGAAATAAATAAGCCATTAGAAATTAAGCCCACCAAAAGCGTTAATAATAATAATAATAATAATAAGAGGAAGAAGAAGAAGAAGAAGAAGAATACACTTCCTTTATAGCACCATTCATACAAGTAATGAAGAACATAAAACAGACCAAATAGGCCAATCGATATATAAGGAATTTAAATACAAATTAAAGACAAAACAAACAACAACAACAACAAAATTTAAAAACGAAATTACAATTACCCTTGATACTGCTACATCTTTGGAGTTCAAGGCTGAGCTGATTAAAACTATTGCACTAGAATAAACAGAGTACTCAAAACAGGAGTTAGTTCAAAATGCTCGGGCATCACGTGACTCATGGTGGCTTTGGAATAGTTCCTGGAACTGTCTTGGCCATTTGAATACATTATACAAAGAGACAAAACTCTGATTTTTGCTAGATAGCAATCAATAACTACACTAATTTGCAATGTACTTGGAGCTCATTGTATGTAGTTTCATTGTTTAATGTTTTTTAAAGTAAAACGTGCTAATATTTGAAGATTAATGTTAACAGCTAGGGTTAGATTAGATTGATTAATCTCACGCTCGGCAGATTCACAAATTTCAGCAGCTCAAGAGCCAGAGGCAACAGAAAAAACTGATTGAGGGCTTAATAAGGGTTAGAATATGATTAGTAAAAAAATAAAATATATTTTAAAATACGAAATATATAAAATCTATATACACTACACTACACACACACACACACACACACACACACACACAGTACTTTTATATGTAAAATGAATAATTACATAGTATAAATATGAGTGATGTGGATATGACATATATGGTTATGCTGACATATTTTAGACTTACCATGGTAAAGGAGCAGGTTGCTGTTGATTGCTTATATATATATATAAACGGGTATTTAATTTATCTTTGTATTTCTACTGACTAACTAACTGCAATTAATTTATTTAATTAATATCTAATAAACTCAGAAACATAAATAGCACATCAAACAGTTGGTTTGTGCCCTTTCTTTGGTGGTATCCTCTCAGATAGTGTCCACCATGCTTTGCTGTGCTGCATGTCGATGATCCAGTCGTGTAGAGAAAGGGGGTCCGCATGCACATTTTCTCCACTGACACGCAGATAAGAGAAATTTTGTTGAGTAATGCCAGCATTAGACCATTTTACCCAAACGAAGAGCACGCCATTGGGAAGCCTTGTATATGGTTTAATAAAAATAAGGAACAGGGAAAGGCTTGCAGAAGACAGGGAGCTGATACTCAGGGTGAGTGTGCTGTCTTAGTGCAGGGAGTCTTCAGGCTTCACTGAATCCCTGTGTAGCTCTTTTGCTGAAAGAGAGAGGGAGAAAAGGACAGGAGAGAGGGTCAGACATACCTTTATAGGCCTGGGTCTGAAAATGCTTTGGGAGATGAGACGTGTTTGTTTCCCAACTTTAGTTATGGAACTTTGTTAGTTGTGTTAAGTTTGTTCTTTTCATAGTGAATTACACGCTTGGAAATTAGCTTTTGCTGTGCTAACCTCAGCATTTGTCTATAGTGTTTCATATGAAAGGCCTACAAATATTGATTTTTTTTTTAATATCAGACTTTGATCCTTTTTTAGCCTGCCCTGTGTCCAAGCTTTTTTCTGTTCAATGCCATCACACTAATGTGAATATAAGAGAGTGATTTTAATACGAACTGTAAACCACTGCATGTGAATGCATGAATTAGTCAGATCTGCACTCCAGAGGAGAGCCTTCATTAGGCTGTGTGATATTACCTTCTACTGGATTTATATGTTAATGAACTGCGTTAAACTAAAGCCTTCTGTGTTTTTATAACCCGCTTCAAAACAGCATGACCTTCTTACATTTTATAATGCCTAGTCATTCTTCTGAGATCATTTTGGTGAAAGTAATTTGTGTAATGCCTTACTCTCCACAGAGAGTAATATTGTATGATAACTTATTTAAGTTATTAAAATAAAAGCTAACTAGTAATATGCTATGTACAGTATAAAAGTTTTAAAGTAACTTGCCCAGCAGTGTATGTTATATATTCAATAGAATTACTTCATCATTAATATAAATTGAAGTATAACAGGCTATCATGTAAGTATGATTCCTTATTGATGGTCAGTACTGATCTGCAGCATCCATGCCTATGCCTCCTTCACATAGCAGTCCATCCATAGCTGTTCCTCCAGCACCAAGTGCTTCTTTTGTAAGTTACCAAAATACAATAACAAGATTACACATATAACACCATAATAAAAAATATGTTAACATGATTAATAATATAAGACAATAGTGTAACAATTTCAGTGTTTAGAATAATTCCCTATTAAGCCTAGTACGTTTTTCTAAATGACTTACCCTGTGATCTCATTCAGGTCTTGCAGGTTCCCTCCCTTTGCCATCAATGGGGAATAAGCTGAGCTGTAACATAATAAAGACAAATGGAGTCAACAGAATCACAAAGCTGAAAACATTCACCCTTAAATTACGTTTCTGTTTACAATAATGATTTTTTTTTTACATTCTGTTCAGATGTCTCAAATATGCACTCTTAGTCTATCAATACTAATATATCACAAAATAGCACTCTGCTATCAAGGACCATTTTATATTTAACAAAGGTGACAAGTAACTCACACCGGCCTGTAAAATAAATCACACCAGCCGTTTCTCCCTTTAACTCCACAATCTTAGATGAAATTATTTAAGAGCAGGACATTTTAAATTAACAGGCTGTTAGTGGCTAACGAAATGTGTACAGTATATACAATACAGTGTCCTAACATTAGCCTACACTGTTAGCATATCTGTTATTGCTTCGTAAATCTACTAATTTAGCAGGGGATAATCCAATATCATGCTTTAATGCACATATCAATTTAGCTAAAATATGCTGATAATAGAAAAAAAAAGATTCTTTAGATGTCTAACCCTTTAAAAGCCCATCACAAATGCTCTGCTGCAACTCCACTGCACTGCTAGCATTGGAGTAAACGGAGATGACACGACTCTCTCTTAAAGAGCTCTGATTAAAACCAGCAGCTACTAAGGAGATTCCATCCAGTTGCTTAGTGATGTCGCTTGGTTATATTGCTGCTGATGGCGTTGTTCAATTCCTGCAGTGCATTTTTTAAAAATTTGCTTTAGAGTCCCATGTCCAAATAGCCCCCACAAGGTCACTCCATCCAGTGCAACAGCTTGATCCGGGATGTCAGGTGTTAACTATGTCTCTGTGAAGATGTGCGCAGAGCCGTCCCAGACCTCTCGTTGCTAAGCGTGCCAAAATCACAACTCATCCACTTCACTCTCCTGCATCAGACATTAGACAGAAGAAGTCTTGGTAGAGAACCAGCTCCTGCTCCGATTGAGGTCAGTCTCACCGTGATACTGATTCTGCTCCCTCTTTTCGTCCGGCACTTTCAGTTTCGTTTCTTCCCTCCGGTCCAACCGGCTTGTTGGCATATGCAGTCAGTGGGGACCATTTCGTGGTCCACTGCTTTCAGTCCAAGCCCCACACAACTTTTCTCGATGATGATGTGCCAGTCTATCATAGAAAAATCGTGCTTCAGCAGAAGTGGCCATGGTGTTGAAAAACCATTGCTGAATGAGCTTTAATCGCATCTCATCCACTGTTTTCTCCTGCAAGCGGACATTAAGCAGAAGTCTGCAGTCAGCAGTCTGACTCACCGTTCGGCACAGGCCACCAGTGGAGATCCTCACGCGGTCTGCTGCATTCAGTCTAAACCCAGCACAACTTCTCTGGATGTTGATAAGTGCCACTCTATCGTAGAAAAGTCGTGCTTCAGCAGAAGGGGCCATGGTATCTAAAAAACAGACAAATATAGCAAAAAAGTAGCAAGGATTTGTGGAACTACCGGCTGCTGCATCTATATGCGCTGCCGCTGTCATAGCAATACAACAAAGACTACAAGGCACGCAGTAAGCCAGCAGGCAGCTGTGTATGATTTATCTATGTAATCAGTAAACATAAACAGATCAGCTGATTGCCCCAGTTAGGGAGCTGGAGGGGAGTCAGTGCATGTGAAAGAGAGAGAGACAGTGATTGAACTGGATAGAGAAGAACAGAGTTTTTAGTTTTACTATATAGAAAACATTGAATTTAAATTTCGATTTACATACCTGTTTGTGGTTGGTGGTTTGTACATTTGACTGACTTCATTTGCTGCAACCACGACTCCAAAGCTCCAACAGAAAAGTTCCTGACCTCTGGAGACATCACAGCACATATACAATGAAATGAAGGCTGGTCCTTATGAACAGTAAGGACTTTATTCCTGTCCCATGTCAGTAGAGACTGTGTTCACTGACTGCTGTTAAATGAAAGTGGCCTGAAGGCTTTGGGTTACACAACTCCAGCAAACAGCAAAGGTAAGACACAATTTGTCATTACAAAAGTACGAAGGGAAATCTGTTTCCATTAACTTTAATGGTTTATGCTATGAATTTGTGCTTCTACATTGATAGGAGTTACACTGCTGGATTGTTACGTGGAAAACATGAAAGATATTTGGGAGTGCTGTAATGCTGGCATGCACTGTGTTTGACAGAAAATGTTTTTTGTCTGTACGCTTCCTAAATTTGGTTTTGTTTGATTGCATTTTGGTTTAGGTAGAAATGCTCACTGGCTAGCCCGGCTTCTTCATGTCAAAACAGTATGAGACATGACTGTGTCCTTGTGCGTTTAAATTTGTGGTGACATATTTTAAATGAGAGGGCAGCCCTGTCCTGGGAAAGTTTGGTTTCTACTGAAGGCTAAAAAACACTATAACATGTAATACAGCATTCTCTTAAAGGATATTTATTTAGTGTGTAATCCTTATCTTAGAATAAGCTGTTTATATTTACATAGGGAGTGGGTCTTAGTTTATGGTATTTTGCACCCCCATATTTCTACAGTAGCCCAGATCAGTCAAACCGAACATTGGTGACAGATTAGGCAAATCGTGATTTTATGTCAACAACCATAGGAAGAACTGCAATGAGCAGCACTGGAGTTCCACTGTTCGCACAGTGATAGTACATTATTCAGTGTTTCTAGAGGTTTAAATAACCAAATTGTTTTGTTTTGGAGAGGAAGTGACCTTTGTGCCTAATTCAGCTTCCAGTGAAAAACCCCAATAGCGCCTGTATTTTAAATTAATACAGAAAAAGGTGACTTATCATTAGCATGTGCTGGACTAGCACCCCACAGTGACATACCAAAATGCATCAGAAATAAATGGATTTTTAAGCCGAAACTGCTTGATTTGGTTTTTAATTAGTTTAAATCACCGGGTCTGTTTGTTTTGGAGAGGAAGAGATCTCTACTAATATTATGGCTCACTATAAAAACCTCCTGAACAATTCTAGCCGGAAGAAGTTTAAGCTGGTTGCAATTTTTAATTCACTCCTAGATGCCACCAAATCACCCTAAATTTTACACAGCTAACCTTTGAAGTAACAGGCTAACTGCTTTGGCTCAGACTTAAGTCCACATCAACCAGGATTTGAGTGGGTGTTAAACTTTAAAAGTGACACTATAAACTATGGATGGTGGGGAGACAGATCCATGGGCTACTAAACACTGAAATGCAGTGTAATGGTATTCTGCCGTGCTGAAATGCTTTAAATCTTTTTTTTTTTCAGTAGTAACTGTGAGCACTTTTTAATAAGTCAAATGTAACCAGTGGATTCTAGTGTTGTCTGTGTTGTGTTGTGATGAAAAAAGCCCAAACCATGGATATTTTTGGAGGGGGTCTCCATTTATTTCTGACAGCAAGAGGTAAAAAACAAAATCCTCTGTCAATTATGTTACCACAACTCGAGCCTCTCTCCCATGGACTACAACAGCAAAAGGGCAGCCATATTTAATGTAGTGCGGTAAAACACAGAAAACATACCTGACAGCAAGAGGTAAAAAAACGAAATCCTCTGTCAATAACGTTTCCACAATTCGAGCCCCTACACAAATTAAGCAACACAGGAATATGTTAGAATATTGTACATGTTTAGGCTGAAAAATGAACTTATAGCCATAGCTTAACAGCGCTAACACACCGTTAGCGACGTTAGCAGCGCAACAACGTTACAGCGAGAGCAATGATGCTTACCTCTCCCATGGAGTACAACAGCAAAAGTGGAGTGGAGAGATAAGGCGGGAGACACCCTTCTATAGGCAGGGTACCCCCAAAGGTGAACGCAGGGGTACAGAAACTGAGTATTAAATGTTCCACATAATGACTATGGAGGTCTAAGCATGTCAGCTGATAACAACAGAAACAAATTTTGTGTAATTATAATACTTAATATTACAACTGTACATCTAGTTTATTTACACATATTACTGCTGTTTAAATGACCGTTACATCAATAAAAGGTTTTCACATTACTGTAGGAGAACTTTTTATTACATGTATATTAATGGTAATTCGGAATGTCCCCATATGTGTGTGCATGCATGAGACAAAATGTACTGTAATTCTTTAGCCTTGAAAAAAATTGTCCATTTCAAGCTGTTCTCTCTCTCACACACACACACACACACACACACACACACTCGCAGATTATAGGACAGCGCAGCAGTCATATAGTGGATGGTCGTAGCTGTCATCTGGCTGTAGATCTCTTTAGCTGTCAGGGTCACAATCAAGGGCAAGCATAAGGGAACACAAACACACACACACACACACACACACACACACACACACACACACACACACACAGACACACAAGCAGATACTTGCTCCCCACAGATACTTGCAGACTTAATTCTGCTTTTTGCAGTTTGTTTTTTTTAATAGAATTTGCTGAAAATTTATATCCACTTCACACATCTTCCTTACTCTCTCCCTCTGTCTCTTTCGTTCTTCTTTTGGTCTCTTTCTCTCAGTAATGAGTTTAGCCTCAGTCTTGGGGTTAACACTTGTAGTAAGTAAAGAGTGGAAAATGTAATTATTCAAATTGTTTATTCTCCCATTAAGCTAATGGGTTGGTACGATCAGCAGTTGCCTGAATCACCTCTTCTTGGCAAACAACCAGAACTATTATTCCACTACTCCAGTATATACAACAGTAGCATATAAAACACAGTGAATAACATAGTATGACATGTTCCCAGTACTGGATGTGCTGCATGTTTCCCTGCATCTCTGCCTCTAAGAATTAAAGTGATCCTATTGTATGAAGTTTATTTATTTTCTGTTTTTACCTTAGTAGTTTTGCACGGTATGGCAACCGCATGTAGATGCAGCAGCTGGTAGCTCCGCAAATCATTGCTACTATTTAGTTCTATTTGTCTATTTTTTTGATACCGTGGCCCCTTCTGCTGAAGCACGACTTTACTATGATAGAGTGGCACTTATCAACATTTGGAGTTGTGTGGTATTTGGACTGAATGCAGCAGACCGCGTGAGGATCTCCATCGGTGGCCTGTGCCAAACGGCGAGTCAGACCAGAGGAGAGAAATGAAACCGAAGGCACCCGACTTGAACCAAGAGCTGTTCCTCTACCAAGCCCTCTTCTGTCTAATGTCCACTTAGGGGCAAAAAGTGGATGAGATGCAATTAAGGCTCATTCAGCAATTGGCGTTTTTCAACACCATTGCCCCTTCTCCAGAAGAAAGACTTTTCTACGATGGAGTGGCACTTATCAGCATCAAGAAAAGTTGTGTGGGGTTTGGACTGAATGCACCGGACCACAAAAGGGTCCCCACCAATGGCATATGCCAACAAGCCGGTGTATTTTTTGATCCGTCAGTAACTCCTAAAACTGTCCACGGATCAACAAATGTTGCAAAAAGATACTTCAGTGAGAATACCAGAACACTTTTTTGACTTGGAAGTCATTAAATTTAAAACTGACACAATCTCAAACCATGTTGGTGATCTCTTGAACTCCTACACTTTGAAATTACAGATGTAATCGATGCCATTGCTTCTGTTAGGGTGAAAATAATAAGTAAAAGGCAAAAGGCATCGTGGAGAAACACTCCTTATGTAATGGTCAAGAAAAGGGAGTGCTGGAAAGCAGAATGAAAATGGCATAAGTCAAAGCTTCACGTTCATTTTGAAATCTATAAAGAACACATACGCATTTATAATTTGACCTTGAGAAGTGCAATGCAGTCATTTTTGTGTTATTTGCTATCATGGACAGATTAACTAACCCTCCTGTTCCAGTCTCCAGAACTAGTTTCCACCAGCAAATGTAACAAGTTTGCAGACTTTTTTAATAGCAAGGTTCAAGGCATCAGACTTGTAATTAACTCTTCAATGCCAAAGAATAATGTGCCATCACTGCAGGTTTCCCAAGGTAACTTACTAAGTATGGAACAAGTTAAGGCCATCAGTGACAAATCACTGGAAGAAATTACCTCCAGTCTCAGTTCCTCCACCTGCTGCCTTGATGTTTTACCCACTAGCTTCCTCAAAACTGTTCTGAGCAGTCTGGTAAAACAACTCACTCTTATAGTTAATCTGTCTCTCCAATCTGGCACTTTTCCAAATGCTTTGAAAACTGCAGTCATCAAGCCTCTCCTAAAGAAGAGCAGCCTGGATGCCACTGTACTGAACAACCATCGGCCGATTTTAAACTTACCGATTTTCAGTAAAGTTTTTGAAAAAGTTGGCCACCAGCAACTTAGCAACTTTTTAAAACTAAACAATTGCTATGATAACTTTCAGTCAGGTTTTCGGTCCCATCACAGCACTGAGACTGTACTCATAAAGGTAATATCTGCCTTAACACAGATTCCAGCAAAGTCTCTATTTTAGTGCTCCTGGATCTAATTGCTGCCTTTGACACAGTGGATCACACAATTTTATTAGAAAGACTAGAAAACTGGGTCGGACTCTCTGACACTTTCCCTAAATGGTTCATGACTGGAAGTACTTTGTCTCAATTGGAAACTCTAAGTCAGAGCAGATGACTATGACATTTGGGGTTCCACAGGGGTCCATTGTTTAATCTCTATATGCTTCCATTAGGCCAAATTATGCAAAATAACAAAGTAGCCTACCACAATTATGCAGATGACACACAAATATACATATCACTTTTACCAAGTGATTATGAACCTAGACGGTCTGTGTCATTGTACTGAGCAAATCAGTGATTGAATGCATCAAAATTTTCTCCAGCTCCGTAGAAATAAGACCAGCATCATTGTCTTTGGGCCACGGAAAGAAAGGCAGAGTGTCCACACTCACCTTGAATCCCTCTCTCTCCTAACTTGGGGTTATCCTGGACTCTGATTTAAATTTCCACAGTCACATCAAATCAGTGACTTCATCTGCCTACTATCATTTAAAAAACATTGCCAGAGTCAGAGGAATAATGTCAAAGCAAGACCTCGAAATGCTCACCCATGCCTTTATTTCCAGTAGGTTAGATTACTGCAACGGTCTGTTTGTAGGCCTTTCAAAACAAGCTGTTCGGCAACTTCACCTGCTGCGAGAGTCCTTACAAAAACTAGGAAATATGACCACATTACTCCAGTTCTAAAATCCTTACACTGGCTACCTGTCATCCAGAGAATTCATTTTAAAATCTCACTGCTTGTCTACAAATCAATCTGTGGCCCAGCACCAAAATATATCTCTGACATGCTTGTGTCATATGAACCTTCAAGGACCCTCAGAACATCAGGGGCCAGCCTACTGAGCGTCCAAAGAGTCAGAACTACACATGGTGAAGCAGTATTTTGTTATTATGCAACACAAACCTGGAATAACCTCCTGGATGAGGTTTGTCAGGCCCAGACAAAGCTAAAAACACTCCTTTTTCAGACTGCCTACTCCACCTGCTGACTACCAACTTATTTTTAGACTTGATTTTAAATCATATCTTGTATATTTTATCTCTTTCTCTTTTACTGTAAATCTGTATCTTTTATTATGTTTTTATATTTTATTACTCTGTAGAGCACTTTGAATTGCCCTGTGTATGAAATGTGCTCTACAAATAAAGCTGCCTTGCCTTGCCAAGCTGCCTTTCTGTTGTTAACTGCCCATGAGTGATGCAGAGCGGCATAAGGTAATGCCGTTTTGAGCAAAACTTTTGTCAGTCAACCTGTTTCTATTGTATCTCTATTGCTCATGTTGGAGCCACCACAGTGGAAAAGGAAGAGCTTATTCCCAGGGTGGATATTAGGACTACCTCCTGTCTTACTCGCCATATCGAACTTGAAATAAAAAACAGAATAATGTGGCATCAGCCATGATATGGAGAACAATACTTATTCCCACCAACTTTAAAATTTTATTTATAAACACTAAAAAAATGCAATTTCAGTAATTTTGTAACAACATACAACTGCAGTGATGTTCAGTAACAGCCAGCTCACTAATGGTGTAAACTACAAACCAACTCAAAAGTGACAATAACCAGCAAAAACCATGTTCTTAGTAGACACGTTGTTAACACCAGCAAAAAGTGCAACAGAAAACAGCAAACAAACCACAAACTGCAAAATAGACCGAATCACAGTGTTGTCATGTCCACCAGGATGGAAATTTGTCTTCGGCCCACCTAACACAGAAGATAACACAATAAAAAGCAAACAAGCAGTTAGTGAAACAAACACATGAACAGGTCATTAGGAGCTCATAACACATTATAGCTAAGAATATTACCAGGCTTCGTTGATAAAAACTATAATTTTACACAGGAGTTGCTGGTTAGTGTGTAAGACAAAGTGGAGAAAATATTTACATGTCTAAAATGTGTTTTGCTGCTACCCTGTTTATGCAAGTACATTGCTCAACATCTGTGCTGGTGGGTTTTCTTCATAGAAGATGATAGCAAAGTAACAAAGTCCAGAAAATAATCATCAGAAACTTCAGATAGGTAAGACAGTGTTTAAATATATATCTTGAACATTACAGCTGACAAAATCAACAAAAAATAAACAATTTGCTAATATTACATAGCTCCACAATTAAGATAAATTGGCAGTTGTCTACCCAGAAGTGATTCTTGTTGTTAGTGTGACATTACGGTGATTCGGTCTATACTCAGTCCAGCACAAGGCAATAATGTTTCCAGACGTAATTTCCATAATTTTCCATCACTAGGCATAATGTGAAATGTAGGGGTCACTACAGTAAGTTGGCATCTGACAGATGGGAGATTGCTGGGAGATCAATGTCACTGTAAATACTGTAAAATATTGTGGTATGCTAGCAAGCTAGCTCATATTGCAAAGTGGACAACAATGATATCAATATGTTTACCCACAATAGTACTGTTGTGAATCTGAATACTATGGAAGTTCTCACCCATCTTTCAATGAGTGCACAGCTGTTAAATAAGTGGTTTGTTTACATGTCGTGACGGAGTTCTGTATTTGATGGATTCAGTGTTTAAAGAGCGTCCAATATGACGCTATGTGGTGCGATAGTCTGACGCTCACATCCAGTTAGGATACAGTGTCAGATATGCTTGAAAACAAAGGTTCAAATGATTTTGGCGCATTGGGTTTTGACGTACTGTGACGAATGATTCCACTTAAGATATTACTAAACAATATAAGAAATGTTGAATTGTAACAAAAAGAAAGAACAAACCTTTTAATTCCATCCTGGCTAATGTGTCTAGAACTGTAAAATCCTATATATTAGTTTTTCTGTTGATGAACTTGAACTTTTACATGGCAATCACCCCATGGAAACTGTTATTGTAAAATAAATGTCACACGAGTGGGAGTGCTGTTGTACTGTGTATCATCATGGCTGTGATTCGGTCATAGGCATGAGGCTGCAGGCCAACAGTTCTGATGGAACAGATTATGATATGTATGTTTAATTATATTTTTGGCTAAGCTGGCACAAATAGATCCGCGGGAACTGACAGGTGTTGCATAGTAACACGTTAACATTTTCCTGCACACTAGCTTGCTACTTTGTGTAAGCTGGGTCTTCATCTTATGCACAAACCAGCTGCTTAGTATCATAAACGTTTATTGTTGTTTCCAGTGAGATAAGAGTCTGTTCACAGACACTAGGGCAGCCTGTGTGATAAACATGAGTTAGTTTGATCAGACTGTACATCGCTCCAGCGTGTGTCCACTTACTGTCATGATTTCTGTCACCTCGAGTCCCATATCACACAGTTTCTGTATGGTGGTGGCTCTCAGGGTGTGGTTGATGTGAGACGATTGTGTCCCTATCTAACTGCCTTGAAACATCTGTGACAGCTGGTTTACTCTCAGGGAACAGCAGTTTACCAAGACACGTTCTTTGCATCTGCTCCCCTCCTGGGCTGCACGTAGAGCGGATTTTCTCGCTCTTCAAACATTGCTATAATCTATGTTAAGATTAGATAAATGATAACATAATTGTTTGCTGTTTCTTTCTTTTTTTTCTTTCAGTTTTTTTCTTCTTCTTCCGGACCATCAATAATTGTGTAGGTAGCTTTTTCATTTCCTGAAAAAAAAAACAAAAAAAAAACGCTTAACGTGATGTCCTGTATTGTACCTTACTTTTGGCCACATTTTCTGTTTTTGTGTCTGCAGTAATATGTGCGGTATGAAAAGAAATCTAATAATTAATGTTTGCCCAATTAATGGTTTAGAACAGTTGTAAAGTGGAGTGATACATGCACATTTCCCAGTGATGATGTACTGTATATTATCACTCATGGAATCCCTCTTGGATTGCTTGGTCAGAACTAACTGTAGTATAATATAAAATCTTAAACAGGTTATAGGTCAAATCAATGGTAATCTAGAGTAAGGTTATGGATTATTAATTAAAGTTGAGGCAGGATGATCAAGCTTCCCTTCACTGTAAGAGGCTTTCACCACAATCACATACTGTATGCTCAATTCCTTCCAGGATATGAAACATTCTGTACCTCCACAACTCTGTCCTCTCCCAACATCCCTCTCATCTCTCTCGTCCTTTTCTTCTCTCTCTACTTTTGGGCTGGCGAGACAAGGTTTGCAACATTAATGGAAGTTTGAAAACATCGACCACAGGCTTTTGAAGCAGCAGAGAGAGCCTCTTCTCCCTCCCTCTATCTTCTTTCTCCTCTCTGCTTGCTTGCTGCTGCTGCTGAGCTGATAAATGTTGCATGGAGCTTGCTGGACAGATCCTTCTCCTAATCCTCTGGTCAATACAACAACTCTCCATTCGGTCGCTATGAAAGTGTTCCATCCTTGTCACCGCTCTCTTTTTCCTCCGTGAAAAATACAGCAGAGCTAAGCATAGTCAGCCCCTAGACCACTGACATGATGCACCTCCATCAGATGACAGGGCTTTCCAGTGGTTAGTAAAAAGCGTTACTTCTAATTGTTCATTTTACCTCTCAATAACATTTAAATAGCCTAATTCATGTTCTATCAAAAGGAAATTTTCCTATGTTTACACCTTGCCAATGGTCATGTCATCATAGAAGTGAAATATACAGTCTATAATGATATTGTCAATATAGGAAGAAGTAATAAGTTTTAGTAGTTATGAGTTTTAGAAAAATCTGAAGATGAGTGGACATGTAACTGAAACTATCTTCCATATCACATCAAAGCAGCATAATACAATTAAATAAAGCTTATTACACATGTATGGATAAAACTTCAAAACTGCCCATAGAGGTCGGCCTAAAAAAAGATATTTCAGGGTATTTTTGTGATTACAACATTCTTGATAAGACAAAATACTGAAAAATATTTTATACTGATTTCAAGAACACAAAATTGCAACAAAATGAATTTTGTAGGTTTAAATTTCAACATGAACTTAACAGTTGGCTTTCAAATATTCAGTAATTACCAGGGCTTTCAAGCAATTAAGACATTAATCTAATTACATGCTCTGTAATTAGTTAATTTAGATTAATTGCATACATCAATATTTGCTGTGAAATTATTTCAGAAAAAATCAATACAGTTGAATTTTGGCAGATGAGTGAATCAATGAAGAATTAATTTTTAGTTTGGTTATTACAATTTACTGAAGTTTCCACTCACTGTCAGTGACATGTGCAGTAACACTGAGGTAACTGTGATTGCTAACTGAAGTCCAGTGATCCCCAGTCAGTGTAGTATATTAAACCCTTGCCACTACACCTTCTTTTCCCCTCTTTTCTGTGCCTTAAAGCTGCTGGATTTTGGACACAGTTGTGCTGTGTTGTAAGCTGTGTCAGAGCATGCAATCTGTAAAGCCTCTGATAACGCTCGATCCTCCGCTAACTCGGACCTCCAGGTTTACTACTGAATGCTTTGTGTTGTGGTGATACTTCAGGCTTGAAGTACTCCTATCAACAGTTCCATCTGGGCATTTTTTCAATGTAAATGTTCCATTAATGGGGCCAATCAGCATTGTCACATCTGCATCCATCATGTTACAAAGCCACTGTGGCCTTCAGTGACGCACTGGGTCAAAGGGCACCATGGAAGTAGGTTAATCAGCATTAATTTTTCTTCGTGTCACCTGTTAGTGTTCCAGTGATGTCAACAAATGCACGTGGTAGGATAAAGCAGCATGGTCCTTTTGTTTACACAACAGCCCGGACGGTCACGATGGTTTGATTTAGGTTAAAGAGGCACAGGGTGTAGAAAAAACACACACACACAATCGAAGTGAACTCAAGATTCTGGCATGAAAGTCAAATGTTTGTGGGACCTACCCGCCTCATAAGCGCAGTCACACTCCTTATATTACACAGTTACTGGCAGCGTCATTACCTGACGCTGTCCTTTAATGCGCATGCCACCGGTTCTCGGAGACCCGTGCAGCATCCCAGCAAGGAGATCAGAGTGTTGGCTCTGCAAGAGGCTCTGAATGTTAGTGGTATTTCCTGTGTACTTCACTTTTTTCAGACAGTTATTTCATACTGCAAAGTCTTTGTCAAGTTTGTTTGTCCCTTCAGTGTTGCAGAAGCCGAAGTGTCTCCATACTTTAGATTTAAATGAGGCTGGGGGATCTCTTAGTAAACTTTACGCTGTGCCGCTGTCCGCCATTACTGCTCTGTAAACTTCCTCTTCTTCGGCCTGTTAACTTCTTTCCGAATTTCACTCATTAAAGTGTGAAGCGCCCCCGGGAGGAGTCATAAAGTAGCAACACTGGCTGACAAACCAGCATGCGTATCTGTTTAAGGCGCCGTATTTTATTAATTGAAATAATGTTATTTGGCGCCAGCATATTGATTCTCATATCAAATGAGGAAGGATGATAGGCCATATCAATTTTTTGTCCCACCCCTAGTTCATATAGAAATAGTCAGTGGGTGCAATGCATGCTATACAGATAATACCATCTTGTCAAAATGTTGCTGCTGATGGAGTCAAAAACTCATTTAACTGATGTAGCTAACAAGCTAAATGCAAACGATGAAGAGGTCCACATTATGACAAGGCACAATTAGTGCAACAATGAATGACATAAAACAAGGTAAAAAAAAAGACAAGGAGAGACATTCAGGAAAAGAAAGAGGGAACTCTGGCAACAAGAACAAACGGTGATTAAACAGCTGGGTTTATGGTGTGCACCGATGTCGGTGAACTTTGAATCGGAAGCAGAAATGAAATGATAAACTGACTCACAGTCAACATTGTAGGTAGATCTCAATGACCACTTAGGACAGGAGTCGTGGGCAGTTTCTTTAGGGACTGTTTGCTGCACTTATGCAGTTTTCATTCTTCATTTGTTGATAGTTTCGGCTTTGTTCATGCATATGGCATACATTTAGGCAAGATTGTGTATTTTTGTTTGATCTTGGAATTTCCAGCCAAATAAGAAATCAGTCTGATATACATAGTGGAAACTATTTTTTACATTCATACTGTTAAGTTCAAATAATGAAATGAATGAAACCCATTCAAACTGCAATTTCTGATCCCACAGCCATCAAAGCATAAAAGCATGCGTTTTATTATTTCTGGTTTTTATTTTATTTATAATTTTTACTATTTACCACCTGATAGTGTCATTTTTACCAGCATACAGAGAAAATACATGCTATTTTCACTAGGTGCACTGTCATAATCAATGTTGCTGCTAATCATTGACATATCCCAGACTGTGATCAGTAATCTGACTGTAATCTTCTTTGCATGAAAATAATGTATTTATTTATCTAAAAACATAGTGGGATCATGACAAAAACCTGGCATTTAAAGGGTTAAAATTAATGTATATTTGAGATTTATGATTAGGACTGATGTTGGATGAAAACAAAACATACTCAATGAAAGTAGAAAATCATAATGATGTATAATATTTTTATAGCCTAACAGCCTAACTTTGAAAAGCGCATTTGAGTGCAGAGAGGTAAAAGTATAGTATTTGACACTGCAAAAAAAAAAATATATATATATATAATTATATATTTATATATATATATATATATATATATATATATATATATATATATATATGTATAATCAATGTTGTTGCTAGTCATTGACATATCATAGTCTGTGATAGTAAAAAGCAATCTACCCAGCATTTACTATATTGAAAATAATTCCTGTGCGTGTGTTGGTTGGTTAGAAATTGACTGAATGAAAGTAGAAAATAATATATTTTTTAAATAAAATATTTTTAAAGCTTGATTTTTGAATTTTTAAATGTGCATTTTGTACGCAGAGCGATAACGAGTGTGTGTAATATTTAAGTCTTCACATGTTGTGTATGTAGTTGTTTGTGGTAGAAAAAGGAAGTAGATGAATGATTACAGACTTTTTATAAGGTTTAAGGTAGGAAGATGACTTCTTTTTCTGATCTTGCTCCGCCAAATCTATCTCCACTACATTCTGAGACTAATTTAGACAGCATTATTTTGTTACACAATATATATGGTCAAGTCATTTATGGTCATCACTGTACTAAGGTCTTGCCAAATATTATGTAAGAATGCTGTGGAGGAATGTTTGGAAACAGTTTAGCATTTCCTTCATGCTCCTTTTAAGGTTTCCTGCATGATTTGTTACTTTTCAATCATTTGCTTGTTTGCTTGTTAAAGGTTTGCATACTAGTTCAGTGTATCATTTTAAACCCTGTACAACACTTACACTCCCATAATTTCTCTGTTGGGAACAGTTTTGTGATTTATAACAAGTTGAAATACTATTATACTTTAAATATCACATTATAGTCCATAATTTCTTCTATTTGATTATAGGTTACATGCCAGACCATTCTGGCTGAGCTAACTGGGAGAATGGTATTGATCTTCTCATCTAACTCTCTGCCAGAATGTGAATAAACATATTTAATTAAACATTGAACTATTCCTTTAAAGGCAAGGGTGCGTGATGCTAAAGATGGTACATTTTGGAATTAGCAAATTTTTCCGCTAGATCCTATCAGAATCAAATTCAATGGCATACAATAACAACAGAGTGAATGAGCGCCATGTGTGTACATGTTAGGACTCCAACTATTTGTGTATAGAATCAGGTGAATGCAATGGCACCCATAATTGATGGATGTAATGTAGAACCAAATTTCACAGGACTGTTGCAGGGCTTTGGAATCTATTTGAGATAGTGGCCAAACAGTGTGTGTAATTACAACTTCAGGGGTCCATCACATGATGCGACTGGACCCCAAAAAAACCCTTTCCCCATAGATATAGTACATTTTGAAAGAGATGTTTGTAAGTCACCAGATTTGGGGTTTAATTTAAACATGGAAAAGAAGGTGAGGAGCAACTTAGCAAGGACTGTTCTGCAAATTGCAAGAATTTAGTAGATTTTGAAAATAATTTTTCATGAAAACTAGGGAAAAAAACAAAACAAAACAAAAAGTTATTTTCTCTGGGTTGTCTTACTTTTTTCATTTTCAATTTTCGTTAAAAGTAATTTTCTTGTACTACTTTTTTTTTGCTCTTGTTGTCACTTGTGGAAAATTCACTTACTGACATTATATGACTAGTTATTTAAGGGTGGTGTGTTGGCGTTGCTCTGCTGTTGTTGGGTATGTGAATGGAGACATACATATCCAATATGCTGATGCAAATTTGACGAGGAAAAAGCAACCCCTATTTCATATTTTAGATTTCTCAGCCTAAGAGATGCTTTTTGGATGTAGTCATTTTTTTTTCCTTTAGGGAAAGTGATGGTTCAGTGTTCTACAGTGTGATACGGAAGCGTCTGAAATGTTCCTTACTATAATGAATGTAGCTTACCCAAATTGCCAGTAGACAAGATGTTACCTCAGTTCCCAGCAAGAGGATTTTGTCTGTCTTTGACACACATACTGTAGTACTGTCTGTTCAGTATGTCAAGAAAAATTATGCAGCCCATTCTCATTCCGAAGTAATAAAATACCACCACTTGGTCAGTGATTTCGGCGTCAGACATTGATACCAAAAGTCACCTTTTGTGGTGGTATTATACACTGCCAGGCTGCACCAGATTGTAACACAGCCAGACGGAACCCTTTACTGTGTTATGATATAGCACCAGTCAGCCAGATGGCACCTGTAGCAGCAGCAGCACGATACACGGTCGTGCAGATTCAGTCAGACAGCACCTGTTGTGACTGTATGACACACTGCTGGACAGCGTCAGGTTAAAATGCCGGTGACAATTTAGTATCAGGAGCTAAAAAGTCCCTATAGGGTGGGTGGGAGGAGTGATGGATCAGTCCAACAGACCCCAGACTTTCAACCAGGAGCCTGTTGTTCACTTCTCGTATGAATGTTGAGTTATGATGTTTTTTTTCTAAACCTGACCATGTGCATCCTGAAACATCGACAGCAGATGCAGAGTGATACCTAGCATGTAATATGTAGATGTGAAAGCCTACTGATAAAGCTGTGATATGTGACGACTTGGAATAAGAATGTGCTGTCTTATGTATGTGGAGTTTTTTTTTTCTGCAATTCTAAACTGAGGCCTAGAGCAACATTGCTTTTCTTGTGCTGCTCCCTGATGCCTTTTGCAAGTTTTTCAACCTTTGAAACCAAAACAAATATGGCAAATATGTGTGGTTTCTTTCAAAAACATGGGAAAAGGCAATAAGAATTTTGGCATGAAATGTTCCACAAATTTAAAAGGAACAATGTCGAGGGGAAAAAAGAAAAAGGCTAGGGAAAAAAACATACTTATAATTACATATTGTGCTTATTATTGTTATTATTATTATTACTATTATTATTATTACAAAATTCCAGGTAATTTTCTTGTACTTTTTACTTATCTCTTGCTATTTGCTACTTCTACTCATTTCTACTTTTGTTGCTTATTGCCTTCTTCCCATGTTTTTTGGGTGGGTGGGTGTTTCTCTGTCTCTTTGTTTATTCTAGTAGCAAAAATGTTGCAGTGGACTGAGTGGTTCTAGTTATTTAAATGTATTTTATTTTAGTTGAAACACACATTCAAACATTCAAAAACATAAAAAGAGCATTCAGAAGAGTGCAGAACTCACTCTCTAAGCCAACCGCTTAGAGTGCACAAAATATTTGGTTTCTCTGCAGCAACAGGTCATGACTTACATGTAACTGAAAACTCTGCATTTTTCTGAATGGTAAGAGTACAGAAATTGTCAAGCCAATCTGGTCATTAGTCATAAAAAATTGTTGGTCAAAGACAAACAAATGGAAGAACAGACGTGATTACTTGACCTCCTTGGAAGCAGTGGTTCTCAATCCATGCCATTATTACATTAAATACAGCACACTGAGTGGATGGAATATAAAGGAAAGAAGGAGAATATGACTCACTCTCTTTTAGTCTTTGTGTGTGTCTTTTAAACTTAGTATGTCCCCCTTTCTCTCTGCGTGCTTGACAAGCCAGAATTACCACTTCCAGGGTGTGAGAGCCATAAAGAGGCGGGCAATGTAAATGCAAGCAGGATAATGGGGGTGTGATGGGCAGTGCTGAACATTTTACTGCCTGTTAGTACCTGTTACATGTTGCTTTTATTCATTTATCCCCCTACTTTATAGGGAGGGACACTTAAAGGAGGATACTGCTTGATTTAAAACTGACGAGCATAATAGTGTTTCTACTGTTCGAATCTGAAAGTGTGAACCACACTCTCCCCAAGGACTCTGACTGAAGAACCAGAAACACTTTGTCCACAGCAGCAACTTCATAGAACAGGCCTGTTTTCTAAGTCCACATAATGGCTGTTTGAGCTTTTACTGTATATCAAAATTAGCTTCATTATTTTTCACTGGTAACTTCTTAAAATCACCTTTTGCACTGTGTGTAAAGATGGTCGCCAGGAATTAAATGCATTATCAAAAGAACTGTAGCTGCTCTCTTTCCAGCTTTGAATGTGACTTTCTCACATTATATTCCAACAACCAATATCCAACGCTTATGTGAATGTTTTTTAGTGCGTTTTCTGACAAACTAGATTGTGGTTATGCAATATGAAGGGAATAATGCTGCAGTGGAGAAGGCCTTAGTGTTTTGGTTTGCTTTGTATAAGAGAATACGATTTATTTATTTATTTATTTTTTGATAAAATAAAATCTGTATTGTGATTAGGTTTGGACTGTGTGTAATATTTTATACCTTCCTGAAATTTCTTTAGGGTATATGATGGTATAAGTGTGCAGCGCCTTAACTAAGTAACTTCTCCCTCCACCACTAAATGTCACTGTGTCTTTCAGCTCAGCCTCCTGTTCCACCAGTAGAGAACGGAGCTTGAGCACCAGCGGTGCGTGCTGTGTATTTCATAAGATGACTTTATTAGAGAGAGGAACACCAAGCGGTGCCAGGGGCGGGCTACAGGGTTCTCCGATTCTTTACTCTTTATGATGTGTGGCTTATTTTGAATTAAATATAATATCTGCATAGGAACCAATGTGTTTCATTCCATCAAACATTAAGCATATTTCAATTTGACCTTTTCTAATGTGTGCCTTGGTGACGATTTTTATTATATTGATTTTTCTCATATTAATATAATTAATATGAATTAAGGTTGTTCATACAGCATTTATTTACATTGGTCAGTGCGGCCCCAGACTAAGCCCAGGATCTCCACTGACCCTTGAGCCTGAATATCAACTGAACACCCCCCACAATGAACGCAGCACTGTTAGTTCCCGGAAGTTTGGTTGTTAAGTTGCTTCTGTGTATGCTGGCCGGGTCTTGACTTTTGACATATATAGTGTTATAAGTCAGTCAGTCAGTCATTTTCTGTAACCGCTTGTCCTCGTAAGGGTCACGGGGGGGCTGGAGCCAATCCCAGCTGTCATCAGGCGGAAGGCGGGGTACACCCTGGCTATCGCAGGGCCGACACATATAGACGGACAACCATACACGCTCACAGTCACACCTAAGGGCAATTTAGAGTCACCAATTAACCTGAGCTGCATATTTTTGGACTGTGGGAGGAAGCCGGAGACCCCGGAGAGAACCCACGCAGACACGGGGAGAACATGCAAACTCCGCACAGTAGTGCCCCCGGCCACGGACCGAACCCCGTTTCAACCGGGTTTCGATTCACTGTTGCTGTGAGGCAACAGTGCTAACCACGATGCCTACGTGCCGCCCTCGTGTTATAAGTGTTTCAGATTTTGTTTCCCACCATCGACTCCAGAAGAGGGCATGGCACACTGACAGGAGGGTGTGGAATAAAATGGATGAAAAACTTGTCTTTCCAAAATTTTAAAGAGCGACTATGTAACTTTTGAAAGAAAAAAGAACACAAGTTGATTTCCAACAAAACACACCATTCATCAATTCAATACACTGGAGTTTTTTTCCCATTTCAGCCTTACTTGGTCTGGTATAACTCATAGCATGGTGGCATATGTTTAACTTTAGAGAGATATTCTTGTGTAAGTAATGGTATTAGCCATTAGCCATTTTATTTTTCCACATTTTAGCTTTTGCCACTATCCTGTAATCACTACATGTGGCCTCAGCGGTTGCTATTCAGTTGAAGTTAGATACATTATGAAAACATGGCATGTTTTAACATACTTGATTCCATGAGTGCTTTATTTTTTTCCCAAAATTAGGAAAAACGTATGTATTGTTTTATGTATTAAAACTAGCATAAGACAACATAATTATCTAAATAAACACACAATTAATTATTAGGCATAGCATGCCCTATAAGTAATCAAACTTTAAACCAATTGCAGTATCAAGCCTTGCCAAACTTTGCAGACAGCAGGGATAATATCTGCAGGCTTAACATAAGACAAATGTGAGGCTGTGGATACTTCCTGAAAGCAGCTGAATGAAATGTGTCTAAGTTTTTGTCAGCAGTGGTTCTGTTGTTCAGGAAAAAGGATAATGGAGAAAGAGAGGCAGCGTGTCAAGTTCAACACTGAGACATACCAACTGCTACCTAGAGGGGTGAACAATAACAACAGGTCCAGCTCTGGTCAGCAGAGGGACGCACAATAACTATGAAACTACAGTATTTGGAATCAATGCACCATCCCTTTAGCCCTGAAATTAAATATTCCAGTCATTATAATAATTTTAAAACCTCATTTAGATTTGATTAAATGATATTCATGTATTTCTTTAAATATTCCTCAAATATAAAATTTTATTTTTCCTTGTGTTGGACAACAATCTGTTTCATCTGGATTATGTTTACAGCGGATGTTGTTCACATACACTTCAAAACATTCCAACACGAAGTGTAAAGGAAACAATGTTGTCAAATTTGACTTTTTTTTTTTTTTTTATTGTTTTGAAGGTTGACCCAAAAGTTAATGTCACCCTGGTTACCTCCACAAAAACCCACTGGGATTTTGGAAATACTGGATATTGGAAAACAAAAATAAAATAAAATTTTTAAAAAATTAAAAATTAAGAAAAAAGTACCTCTGTGATATAAACCATTTCCGTCTTAAAAGTTGACCACCTCAATAAAGTCCAGTAGAAGAAGTTTCATACTGAAAAAGTATATACTGTGATTTGTTTCCAGATCTTCAGTGTATTGTGAATCTTTGCACTGCAATCATAAAAAGTAAGGTGACATAAGGAGGGCAACTAAATGATGAGGTCTAGAAAAACACTAAATGCACTGTCCCTTACAAAATCAACATGGAACATGATTTGTCCCATATTTTTGTGCACACAATACACTTGATGCATACACTATGTTTTCACAAGCTTAAAATGGTTATAAGTTTTGAGAGCGGAGTAAGTATTAAATTAGAGTTTGTGGAAAGGTGACACCTAGAAGGTCTGTCACTCAACACGAAATCCCCATCTTTCCCTGTCTGACTGCATGCTCAACTTGATTTGGTGGTGAACTGTCCCTTTAATCATAATGAAGCTTTGCACACTTGCACCACTCAATGTACCCTTTCTTGCAGAGACAGTGGATCAATTCTTGAAATGATTTTGATGCTTGAGGGAGAGTGATCCAAAGCTTCTGCCATCCAGTTGTTTGCTTTGTCCATTTCAAGTCAGATGGCTCTGGTATCTTTGGATCCACCACCGATTCCTGGTTCCAACAGCTCGCTTTGTGTGTGATGGACTGGGAGAGTCAGACACTAGCTGGGTTTCCATTACAGATTTGCACAGGACTTAAGCAATACTTTTAAAATTTCAATAAAACACAATTGCAAGATGACTGCGTTTCCACTGAGTGATATTATGCGTCTTCTTTTGCGATATTACACAACTTTCATCTTGCAGTTGGTAGGTTCATTTCTGTTGCAGCCACTCATTAAAGCTAATCTTGTATCGACGTAATTTCTTTGTCTCGTATAAGAGTTAAGAAGGTCTCGGTCTATTCCTTTGTCCACAAATACCGAGCCATGTTTTCTACAATATCATGTGACTTTGTTGTACTTTTTCTTCTGCTTTGGGTTTAATGGCTGCTGGCATCCATAAAGTCTCATCACCACCACCTGGTGTTGGACATCATATAAGCATCATATAATATGTCAGCAGCAGACTCAGGTGGTTAATAAGGAGACGTGGAAATCCACTGCCAATGCGGTGATATGTGATGACTTGGGATGAGAACACGTTGACAATACAATTGTCATTTCACAATCAACCCATTTTGGATGACCTCCCTTGGGCCTGGTGGCCTTGCTGTGTTCAGTCTGACCCACCAGTAAATTGTGCCAGAGAATAGTGTAGGTTTGGGTTAAGCCCAGGTAAATTCTTGTGTCCATCTCTTTCTCTGCATTCAGCACTTTGCCTCTTCCTTTTACCAATTAGTGACCAAACTGACATGTAGAGTGTCTCATTTAGTGCGGATTGGAAGCTTGACTCTGTTAGAGCTTGTCCTTCTTGTTTTGTTTTTTTTTAATGTAATACCTGCTTTTGTACTTTGACTCTTAAACTTTGTTGATGAATTCTTTCATGTCATTTTACACCAAACACTGTCTGGTATACTCTGGATGTTTGCTAGTTGTATAAGTGATTGCTCCCCTGGCAGAACCCTCTGTGCTTATGTTTAAGCATTCTGCTCTTTGCTGGCTTTGCTGGTTTTGTTGCTGTTGTCTTTGTCTATTTTTATGCCCGCATAATCATTTTGAATAAAAGTCGAGGTTTTGTGGACATGTACAGTATCTCCCTCCACCTCTTTTGTCTCCCTGTGGTATGATCAGGGCTGGATTTATGCTGCTCTGTTGAGGTGTTCCAGCAGTCTTACCATCTGATGTAGGAACTCATAATTCAGTTCAGGAGTTAACCCAGTGATTTTCACAGCACCTGAGATTGGTGAGATTGGATGTGTTATGCATGAGGCAAAAAGGTTTATTGATAATACAGCCAAACTAATAGTGTTAAAATTCTATGTCATTTTTTGATTTACAATAATGATCAAATCCAAGTCCAAAGAATCTATCCACGAGGTCATTAGCCTAGCTTGGCAAGCATTTGCTGGCTCTTGTTTCATTAGAGTTTCACCCATAGACTCTATATTAAGATGGACGATGTCTTCATTTACCCCGTAACTCTTAAAAAACTAAAATAAAAATACGGAAAACTAAAATATCCCAAATACGACCGCTGCCGTGGTAGTCTTTGCAGTGGGAGCGTTCCCGCCAAATCACCCATTCAACTAATTGCAGTGTGCTGCCCTCGTCATATGTGCTGTATATAACTTGGCAGTCAGATAAACTCTTTCCTAACATCAAGACTCTGAAGACCGTTGTTCCCTTGTCCACAGGTTTACTGACATTGCGAGGAAAGGTGAAACTATAAAACACAGACAGGATAAATAAATCTCTGCTTGCTCTCAACATGTACAGTATAAACAGTGCATATGTATCAAATCAATTTCCTATGAATTGAATCTCTTTTTACCCATTACAGTTTTATGTATTTTTAATCCAAAATGTAATATATGCCAACATTTTTTAACATTTAAATTATTTTCCTTTAATATATTTATTGCAGTCGTCCTTTAATGAACTTTGAGTGACCTATGAGCTGTTTATAATCCTGAAACAATGGTGTCTCTAGCATCTATCACAGTTTTCTTTTTTTTTTTTATCATCAAACTTCACAAATGCAGACTTATAACAAAAATAATGATCTCCAATTGTGGATCACAACAAATCAAGCATATACATACCCACGATGCTACTTTAGGCGTAAAGACGTGTGCAGATGCCACTGGATTAATTCAGATGCATGAATATTAAACAGCACTCAGTACCATGCTTTTTACTTCCTCATTTCTGGTCACATGACATGTTCTGTTCCTGACTTCCTGAGACTCTTAAAGTGACCTTAACAAAACACTGGAACACCTAAAATACTGCAGAACTTAAACACTGGTTTACATCAACATATCAACTTAGTTGTAACAGAACATGCAGTCCCATTGAACATAAGTACATGGATTGGCTAGCAAAGCTGTCAATTATGATGGAAAATCCCCTTTTTGTAAAATTGAATAACTCATTAAAACTTAAAGTATCATAAAAAGAATCACTTGAACAAACATCGGGGTGATGACAACTACTGACAGAAACCATCTTTGGAAAAAAAATATTAGGCGTCTACTTTGAGTTTTCAATTTGGTCTATGTCCATTCACTAACATGGAGGGGGGAGCGCTTTGACCTTTACTGCAGGCAGACACCAGGGGGCAATCACGAGTGAAAAGCTACACTTTGGGGGGACTGTCATGTTATCAGTCTTAACCGGTTTAATCCCAAATTTTTTATTTTTTTTTCATTTCATGTTAGTTATGTTAGTGAAATTACAGGTTTTATACTTAGCAGAAATTGTTGCCGGTGGGGAACCGTACAGTCTAAAGTTACACAAATTCTTCAATTTAACCTATTTACACATAAAAAAAGAATAACACTAACACTTGTAACATATTAATACTAGGCATGGTTACAAGCGTGTTCAGAACTTTATTAGATACATAAAGATACATGGGAATGCATACTGAAGGGAACTAACAATGACAACAATTCAATTACTGTATTTCACAGTCTCATAAAACAGTTAAATAACCGTAGTGCTAAGAGTGTTTGAACTTACAAAATAAGAACTGACAATAGTTTACAAAAATAGAATAAATTCATATTGTGGTAGTAGCTTAGATTGACTTAACATTTACTGACCACTAACATCATGGCCAGAAGATGAGTGTACAGTATTACTCAGCAAAAACACAAATCAGTGCAGGTAAGTATTTACTGTACCTCAAAAACAGTGCAAAAGGTATAATGGCAGCACATACTGTACGGTACTATTAGTGACAAAAATCAAAATATTTATTTCACAGTCTCATGAAGCGGTTTCAATAAATATGATTTAGATAGGAGCAAAGCACAGCTCAAAGGCTTTTTGGTTAGATTTCATTATCCATGAAAAATTTTGAAGCACTCAATATAGAGTGGTACATCACACTTCTCACATCCATACACAGTGCGGCTGTGGCACAGTCTGCATCTTTGGTAATGTTTTCCAGTGTTGACGGGTCAGTGATGTTTCCCATCACCTCTTGTGGAATCCTGAGATTTCACAATTGCAGATCTTCTTCCTTGGCCAAGAGCTTGTTTTCCATATCTTTTAAGGAGATCCACGGACAAAACCCGCTGAAAGGTCAGGAGGTCATAATCACTGCCAACAACATCTCTGAGGAACAGCCAGCTATTCACCACTGCACTGTGAAGGGACCAAGCCAGGACTGGCCACCATGTTATGTTGTACTGTATTTCTATGGGTTTTTAAAAAAAGGAATAAAATAGGCTATCAGTTTAGACTCTCAATGTTCCACCCCTACTTAATATCACTCACTCACTCTCACACACGCACACGCATACACACACACGCATGCACACACACACACACAAAGAATGAAACCCAAAGTCAGTCACTCGTTGACAAACATCTTTGGTCTTTGAAATGCAGCTGCGGGCGCAGCATCAACTGTTAACATGTTAATCAGCTTAAAAACTGAATCTTTGTTGAAAATTTGTCATATCCACAGTGTCTTTCTGCATGTGCCTCTCATCAAGACTGAGTGAGGCCAACAGAACTGGAACAAGCCTGATATGTTTGTTGCACCTGCAGCTGCATTTCAAAGACCAAAGATGTTTCTCAACAAGCATGTGACTTTGGGTTTCATTTATATGTGTGTGTGTGTGTGTGTGTGTGTGTGTGTGTGTGTGAGTGAGAGTGAGTGAGTGATATTAAGTAGGGGTGGAAGCGTGAGAGTCAAAACAGACATTTTATTCCTATTAAAAACCCCTTAGAAAAACATTATAAATGCCTCTCTACTGTATACAATGTCAAATTGGAGCAAGAAAAATCAATGAATTATCATTTTTCTTTTTAGAATTGTATTATAAGAGTCTGGACAATTTGTGTGAAAAATGATTGAGATCTGATACTCCTAACCTATTGTTTTGGGGGGGTTTTCATGGAAAATCAAAAAAAGAGAAACCCCTCGTAACTAAAATACTAAAAAAAAGTTTGTATGAAAAACGGCGCTGTAGCCTCATAATTTGACCAATTTGAAAAAATTCCAACTGATATGTTATTAGGTCAGCTAGTACTTTAAATGCTGTGAAGGAAATTTTGAACTTCCACTAAGGACATCACTGGCTTAATTAAGGTATTTTTCTTACTTCCTCTTGTACAAGTTTCAGGCAGACATCTCCTTCCAGAGGTGCAGGCAGGGGCCTGGTCATGACCATGCACACTAGTTACATGTCACTGATACAATTTAGAGGAGACAACCTGTTCTTGAGTGACTACAGTGAGAATAGCCGTTGTACCATAACAGTCCACCTTAAGGAACCCTGGTCAGTTTCTAATGTAAGGTAACTTAGCTTTCCAACTCTGTGGCTAGACCAGGCCCCCAAGAATCGTGCCACACAAATTTACATGGTGGCCGAAAGTGGAATAACACCATCACATGATGAACACTGGCCCAGAAAGACTTAATACACAGGGCAATGTGTAAAGGCACCACCTTTAATTATATTTTCATGTCATGTGTGAGCGAGCCAGTGAGTCGGAGTCAGTTGAGACAATCTGGCACTGAAATGAGGCACAGTAATCTATATCATGATTCAATCTGCTAGGTTCCAAAGGTATAGGCACTATGTTATCACCCGGTTTTGGTACTCAGGCAAGACTCGAATACCAACTGGGCAAAGGAGGCAACAAGCTTTATTTTGTGTTTCTTTCCATGTAATGCTTGCTAACTGCAGTTTGTGCAAGACATTATACACTATGCTATCCAAGATAATACATCTATAAGTTCACTCACTTTATAGACAAAGAAAACCTCCCTGCTCCCGCTGCTACTCAGCTTTGATCCAAGCACAGCAAAACATATAGAACAGGGATACAACGGTTATCCATTATCACGATAATCCCGGTGAAATTCCCTGTGATATCATTCAAAATATTATTATCCTGATAACCCTGTGTGATCACCGTGTTTTGAAATCACAGTAAAAACTGTCGGCGGTGTCCCAAATTAACACCCCCACAGTGCCAAAATAGTCACGTATTAAACTCTGCTGAGAGCCTTTGCGCTCTCTGTGTCTCACAAACACACCTGTGCGGTGCGGTGAAGTATCTCAAGCGCTACTCCTTATGCGGCTCAGTTTACAGCACGAGACATCAGCTGATCAGTAAACTACAAGGAGCTGCTGGTCTGCTGAGAGCTAACACTGTGTACATACTGATGAAGGTTATGAGCTATTAAGATGGAGGCCCCACAGTTTCAGGGACATATCCAGGGAGTGGCCTGGGGTGGCACAGGCTACCCCTGAAATGTGATTTGCCTCTCCATTATGACTGGCTATCTGTCCAGCCAGTTTGAACTGTTTAAAGAATGAACTGAATTATTGTTTATAGGTGCAATTCAGCAATTCAGCCTTAAACCTGACAGAGAGTATTGTGTCAGAGTAGCGTCTGGTTTGTATTATATTTTACATTCAAATAAACTGATCAAACTGTTGAAAAGTTTGTTCACACATGCTTTTTCTTTTTTTTTTTTTTTTTGGTACTGTAGCGACTCACACTGACGAGGCTACCAGGCGTTCTCTCGTTTCTCCGTTCTTTATTTCTGACACAGAACACAGGTTACTGTAGGCCGTAACCAACGCCAAAATAACAAAAACAGCCTGTCTACTGCTCCGGTAACACAACTCATCAACTCTTAGCTTTTGCCGCCGTCTTTTTCCGAATCACACACACCACGCTCTCTCCAGGAAGAATAACAACCAACCCTCCTAACTTTCTGCCAATCACAAGTGAGTCTTCTCATGCAAATCACTGTGATAGGCAGCAACAAGAGACTGACAGGCTTAACGTCAAAGCATCTCATATTACAGGCATGGTGTGTTCACTGACCTGAAGAAAACTGGTAACTCTGAACTCTCTAACTGATCCCTTCCTTAATTAAGCATAACTGCCTTAACACTGTGAACCTGACATCACAATTAACATAAACATGTCAGTCAGTCCGTTACACTACCCCCGCCCTTCAAAGTCCCTGCGCCCCGGTGAACAAAATCTCTCAGATAAGCAGGGGCCTATGGGTTGCCCTTGTGGCCTCTGGCGCCTCGGGCAAAGCTAGGACAGGGGGACAGGGATGGGTTTGTGGGGCAAGTTGAAGAGAGTCCGGTCTGTACAGGGTGGGGTAGCATGGCAAGGTCACTGGATGGGATTGACTGGGGGCCCGGTGAGGGGACTGGGGAGGAGCCTGATGGGGTGTCAGGGCAGGGGGCAGGAGACAGGGCCTGGAGGGCCCCGAGGTCAGTGTTCTGCGGGCTACGTGTTCCAGTCTCCGGTCCTTGTGGGGTGCCCGTGCCCCGGTATGGGGCCAGCCTATCCCGATGCAGGGCAACCCTCCGTCCTCTAGGTGGCAGCTGGACCCTGTACACCACCTCTCCAAGTCTCTCCAAGACCCTACAGGGACCCACCCACTCACTGTCCAGTTTTGGGCACCTGCCCTTCTTCCGCTGGGGGTTGTACACCCAAACCAGTTCCCCAGCCGTGAAATGTTGTCCTCTGGCTCGAATGTCATAGTTTCTCTTCTGCCTCACCCCTGCACTCAGAAGCTGATCCCTGGCAAACTCGTGCGCTGACTCCAGCCGATCCTGCAGCTTCCGGGCATAATCAGGTCCTGGAGGGTCCAGTGGGGTATCAGGGGGTCTGCCCACCACCATCTCCGCTGGGGTTCGGATCTCCCTGCCTAGCATGAGGAGGGCAGGGGAGCAGGAGGTGGAGTCTTGAGCAGCAGACCGATATGCCATCAGCACAAGGGGAAGATGCGCGTCCCAGTCTTTTTGGTGTTTAGCTGTCACAATGGCCAGCTGCTGCGCCAGTGTGCGGTTAAATCTTTCAACCAGACCATCACTTTGAGGGTGGAGGGGGGTGGTGCGGGTTTTGTGAGTTCCCAGTTTCGCACACATGGCTGAGAACACACGGGACTCAAAGTTCCTGCCCTGGTCGGTGTGGATGATCTCAGGTACACCAAATCTACTAAACATCCCCTCCACCAGCACATCCACAATGGTCTCTGCTTCCTGGTCGGGCAAACTATATGCTTCTGGCCACTTTGTAAAATAGTCCATGGCTGTAAGGATGTACCGGTTTCCCCTCTCCGTGCGGGGAAACGGCCCCAGGACATCGATCCCCACCCTTTCCATGGGAAACCCTGCTGGGAACTGTTGGAGCTGGGCATGGGATCTGTCTGTAGGGCCTTTGCGGGCAGTACAACTGTCACCTTGTGACAGTAGTCCTCCACATCTCGCCTCTGTTGGCCCCAATAGAACCCTTGCCGCAGCCGTCGAAGCGTCTTAGTGACTCCAGAGTGTCCAGATCCTGGGGCCCCATGCACTGCCTGGAGAACTGTCCCCCTCAGGGTCCTCGGCACCACCACCTGCCACCGTGTCTCTCCTGTCGCTGGTTCTTTCCACCCTCTTTGGAGCACACCGTCACATAGCCGCAGGGCCTCAAACATGGACCAGGGCCGCCGTTGGCTCGAGAGTGCATGGCAACCTCCTCCCACGGGGGCCGGCACTGTGTCTCCACCCATGTGAGCACTGGTCTGATGTCCGAATCCTGCCCCTGTTGGAGAGCCCACTCAGCTGCATCCACGATCATAAGTTCCAGTCCGGTGCACTGTCTCTCTACATTTGCCGTTGCACACTTCACATCAGCTCTCCGCTCCCCCTCCTCCTGCGTCTCCTTTCTCTCACAGTAGTTACAGCCCTCCGCGTAGCAGGGGCGGCGCGAGAGGGCATCAGCATTACCATGATGTGTCCCAGGCCTGTGGAGCACAGTGAAGTCATAGCCCTGCAGCTCCTCAATCCAGCGTGCCAGCTGGCCTTCTGGCTCTTTGAATGACATGAGCCACTGCAGAGCTGAGTGGTCAGTTCTGACTGTGAAGTGAAGACCCCCAAGGTAATACTTGAAATGTCGGATGGCGCTGACCACAGCAAGCAGCTCCCGCCTGGTGACACAGTAGCGGCGCTCTGCTTTATTGAATGTCCTGCTGTAGTACGCCACCACTTTCTCCCCTTCCGGTGTAACTTGAGCCAACACAGCGCCTGAGCCGACACTGCTGGCGTCTGTGTCAAGAGTGAAGGGCAGGCTGGGGTCAGGTGGTGAGAGGACTGGGGCCTCCATGAGGGCTCTTTGCAGCGTGGTGAATGCTGTGTGACACTTTTCTGTCCAAACAAACATCTCCCCCTTTTGCAACAGGTGGAACAGGGGTGCAGCTATGCAGGAGAACCCCCTGACAAACCTCCTGTAGTATGAGGCCAGTCCCAGGAAGCTCTTCAGTTCCAGCACAGACTTGGGGGTGGGCCAGTCCTTAACAGCCTGCACCTTCTCATCCATGGTGCTGACACCACCGCCCCCCAGCCGGTGACCCAGGAATGTGACTTCACGCCTCATAAAACAGCACTTCTGGGGGTGTAGTTTCAAACCTGCCAGCCATACCCGCTCCTTTGCAGCCCTAAGGGCCCCCAAAGCAGTTTTGAAGGACCCACCATGGACAAGAATGTCATCCAGGTACACAACACACTCACTTTTGGGGATGTTGGCGAGCACCTTGTCCATCAGTCTCTCGAAAATGGCAGGGGCATTGCAGAGTCCAAATGGCAGGACTTTGAACTGCCACAAGCCCCCGCTGGTGATGAAGGCAGTTTTAGGTCTGGCTTCTGGGGCAAGAGGGACCTGCCAGTAACCACTGCGCAGGTCCAGGGAGGAGAACCAGGAAGACCCAGCCACAGTGTCCAGAGTCTCATCAATCTGCGGTAGTGGGTAGGGGTCTTTCTTGGTCACTTTGTTGAGTGGCCTGAAATCCACACAGAACCGCCAATCGTCTTTCAGTTTTTTTGGGACCATGACAACAGGGGAGGCCCAAGAGCTGGTGGAGGGTTCAATCAGCCCTGCCTGTTGCATCTCTCTTAGTGCTTTGTCTGCTGCTATCTGTCTTGCCAGGGGGAGGCGACGAGGTCTCATCCTAATGGGCTGTGCATCTCCAGTCTCTATGTTGTGCTGGATGAGATCTGTCCGTAGCGTCGTCCTCTGACAGTGAAAACAGTCTCTGAACTCCAGTAGGGCTGCCACAGTAGACCCTGTTCCTCTGGAGAAAGTCCATCGCAGTTTTTCTGCCAAACTTCTCTTACTGCCAGAACTCTGGAGTAGAGGGTTGCATTGTAAAGACTGGTTGCACATGGAGGTCAGCATGAGAGGGGGAATTGTGCAATGATGTAGAAGCTGGGTCTTCACATGCACTAGCAGCTGGAGGGCCAGAGGGTAAGGTACTGGGGACTGATGGTTGGTGCTGGCCAGTGGGGGGCGGGTCCGGGGGTGGTGGGCTGAAGGGTGGCTGCGGGTGGGGATCAGCAACAGGTGGGGTGCAGGTAAGTGCAGGCAGCTCGTAGGGCAGGGTGGGGTTAGTGGTTACTTCAGATGTGGTCTCAGCTGCCAGCAGTGACACCGTGTGGGCCATGGGCCACTGTGGTAGAGGCTGCCGCTTGTACATCTGAATGACATGGCCATCTGGAAAGGTGAGAGTCCCCCTCCTCGTGTTGATAACACAGTCCAGTGCCCGAGAATATCAACCCCAGTATACAGTCATCTAGGGGCTGCGACCCACACTGGAGCAGCGAGACTGACCTCTTCCCCACTCTAAATGTCACTGATGTTTCCCCTATCATGGGGGCCCGCTCACCGGTGACTGTCTGAAGCTTACACAAGGTGGGGAAAATGGTTGCTCTGCCGTCCAGCACCTCGGGTCTTACCAGAATTAAGCTGAGGAGCCAGTGTCCACCAATGCAGAGCAGCCCGTTGTACCAACAGAAACAGGCGTGCAACAGTCTCCAACCCAAGTTCGACCCAGCACCACCACCCGCTCCAGCTGTCCATCCAAATCATCTGGGAAAGGCCGGGACATGGTGTCAGGGTTCCGCAATGTCCCGGTCATGCGGTCCCTTCCCCGTTTCCCTGTGTTGTGGGGACGTGAGGGCACTGACGGACCAGGTGGCCAGGCTGTCCACACCCCCAACATAACCGTTGGCGGGGCCTGGACCGCTGTTCCTCCTTTAAAGTGGCGGCCCGAACCAGTTGTGTCAGTTCACTCACCCAGGCAGGCTTCGCTGTGTCCAACTCAGCCACACTTGCAGCTCTCACCTTGGTTGGTTCCCCCAGCAGGGCCCCCGAGGAGCCAGCACACAGCATTTCTCTTTCTGTTGCCAGCTCCAATGCTTCCTGAAGCGATCTGGGGTGAGCCAGTAATGTCTGGATACGCAGGTCAGCTGGTAACAGGGCTTGGAGGAAATAGTCCCGGGCTAACTCTCTCTGGATGGCAGGTGGCATGTGTGCATAGGTACGGTGAACTAATCCCTCAATGTCATTTGCAAGCTCCCTAAGATGCTCCCCAGTTCGCCGCTGACAGCTACACAGTTCAGAGCGAACAGGCTGGCTGTTGAGCATAGTCCAAGCGCCTTCTCAAAGCTCCATGAGCATCATAGTCTTTTCGATCATCAGGGCTCAGTAACAGCAGGCTTGAAAGAGCATCACCGGTCAAGCACATGGCTAACTGGAGGGCTTTCTCTCCCTTTTCCCACTTAGCTGCAGAGGCCAACAGTTCAAACTGGGCGTGAAAAGCTTCCCAGTCCGTTTTCCCATCATACCTGGGGGTCTTTAATGCAGCTGCAGGAGCTCCACCACGCGGCCCAACATTGCCGATCATATCCGTGAGTGAAGCCGCCATGCCTCCTTCATCTGAGCGGCGCGCCGCGCCCAGGCCGGCGTCGGCAGCTAACTTCAAAGTCATTTCTCTCACCCGCTCTCTGTGGGCTGCAGTCGATGGAGCCGCGGCGGCGGCGGCATAAAAGTCCCGCCCGTCAATGTCGGCCTCCTGTTTAACCTTCAGTAAAGCCCCCGGCAGCATGTCGCTCTCTTGTCCCGGCAGAACACAGCCGAAGTCAGCCGACCAATTGCGGCGATACCAGGAGTCACACAGGCGAAAATGTTCGTCACTTCTGACACCAAATGTAGCGACTCACACTGACGAGGCTACCAGGCGTTCTCTCGTTTCTCCGTTCTTTATTTCTGACACAGAACACAGGTTACTGTAGGCCGTAACCAACGCCAAAATAACAAAAACAGCCTGTCTACTGCTCCGGTAACACAACTCATCAACTCTTAGCTTTTGCCGCCGTCTTTTTCCGAATCACACACACCACGCTCTCTCCAGGAAGAATAACAACCAACCCTCCTAACTTTCTGCCAATCACAAGTGAGTCTTCTCATGCAAATCACTGTGATAAGCAGCAACAGAAAAGACGAAGGCTTAACGTCAAAGCATCTCATATTACAGGCATGGTGTGTTCACTGACTTGAAGAAAACTGGTAACTCTGAACTCTCTAACTGATCCCTTCCTTAATTAAGCATAACTGCCTTAACACTGTGAACCTGACATCACAATTAACATAAACATGTCAGTCAGTCCGTTACAGTACTTTAATTGTGTTGGCACATTATACTTGATATTGGACAGTGGCGGCTTGTCAATAGGGGGCGCTAGGGCGCCGCCCCCATCAAAATTACAGGAAAAAGTATAGACACACAGTACACATAAATCATGCAATAAAAAGTAATTATCACATCTGTGCACTCAGAAAATGTGTCTGACTTTTAATTTTTCAAGCCTTCCCATCCCATATTGGGTTTATTCAGAGTTGTTTTTTGTGCAGGCTGAAATACATATGTTTCAAAGGCGAGGGACGCCGGTCAAATGAGTATGTATGTATGTCGTTAAACTTTTCTTCCATGTGACTTCACGGTGGTCTCTAATTTGTTACTCAAGATTCTCCTCCGGGCGCAGCTCTCTGCGCCCGTGGCGAATCAGCGCGTTGTCTGTCATTGTTCTTCCAACCTGATTGATTGATGATACCTGTCAATCAAAGTCACACCCCTGGCAGCGTAGATGCGCGAGCACATCTGTCACAAACACAGTCAACAGACGGACCCGCGCATACGGATGCAAACGGACAAGTCACGACAAGACAGGAGACAATGGCGGCAGCAAAACAAAATTCGGTTATTTCTTTACAAAATAATAATTTCACGAGGCGTTCACTGGAGGAAAAGAAGCGGATTAAGGAGCTTGGACCGGACCAACCGGACTTAAAAATCCAGCAGCAGGCAAGTGACCGTGGGCGGAGTTACACCCGGGGCTTCTCCCGCCTGTGTTATGCTAAACACAGTTGGCTAACTGGATGTGAAGTTAGCAATGCTCTTTATTGCTTTCCCTGCTTGCTTTTTCAAAGTGTTGGCACTGAACCTCTGTGGACAACAACGGGGGTCAGAGACCTGAAACATCTCTCTGAAAAATGCAAACGGCATGAAAGTAGCCGTAGCCATCTTGACAACAGCATGAAGCTACAGTTTTCTGGCAGAATTAGCATGCTCTCCATGGAAAAGAGACTTGTTTGTGAAATGACAGATTTCAATCAGAAAGTCATTGAAAAATTTGCTGGCCTGAAGGAGAGGAGAGCAAAATTTATGTTCAAGTAGAGTTTATAGTTGTGTTGTAATCCCCACTCCCCAGTGCGCCCCCCCAAAATTTTTTATCACCAGCCGCCAATGGTATTGGACTATTTACTTTAGGAGGAACAATTTCTGTCATAAAGTGAGGAAGTGTCATTTTACTTTTGTGTGGTGTCATTCTGACTGGTAGGTCTGTTTATTATTTAAACTTTAAATTATTGACACTAAAATGATAGTAATTAAAGTAGCTATGGGCAGAGGAAACATAAATTGTAAATTAAAGCTAAGTTGATGCGTGTGCCCACAGCAGCACACATATTCCATGCCACTCCTGCATAAGTCAGTGCCCTACTTGGGCCGCCTCGAAAAAAAAAAAAAGTCTGGACACACCACTGCACAGTTTGAACAAACATGGCAAATTCTTTTTAGCTCTCACAATGACAGCAACAGTGCAGCAGCCTCACTTCTTACCTTTCACAATAAAAGCCTTACACGGATACCCAGCATCACAGCTTGCCAGAGGGAGCTCATTGACACACAGAGGCTGTGGTGATGAGCTGTTCAATATATTTAATACGTTTACTTCAGATTTTGCTTTGGCCTTTTCTCTAACTTTGCATTTATTATTATCTCAATTAAATTTACTGAAAAAAATGTATGTGAAACAAAAAGGCAATTTATTATTTTGACTGGTAAAAAATATATGCTTGGTAGATTTTTTTTCTACCAAATTGGCACGTGAATCAAAAAGTTAATTCTGGACACTAACTGTTAGACTGTAATGCCTCAACCAAAGTTAGCAGCAACAATCTCCGTCAGACGCAACAACGCTGAATGTGTAGCCCAACCCTCCCCCTTCTAAAAAAAACATGATTTCAGTGTGTATCAGTAGGCTACTTTTTGTACATTTTCCTGCACATTTCAACATTATCGCAATATATTGATTATCCAAATAATGCTGGTCTTTTGGTAATTTTGGTCACGATTATCATGATATGAAAATTTTATATTGTTTCATCTCGAATGTAGAGTAATTGTTCATAATGCTTTTGTTTCACTATCTTATGAAAGAGCATTAGTATGCCACACACTGAAGTCTCTGCCCACTGGCTTATGATGACACCTGCTGTAGCTGCTCTGTTGCTCTGAGGGCTCATAGTTTACTTGTCCTCATCGATATTTCTCTGGAGCCCTGCCAAAACTCACTTCCCTGAGAGGAAGTTACATGATGAGGGACAGATGGATAAAAATGGAAACTAGAGTACTACTATAGCACACAGTACTATTACAGAGCTCCAGTCTGAAGCTGAGCTGAAAGAAGGTTTCAGACATAAACGTTACCCCACAGCATATAAAATATTTTCAGATGATCATGCTAAAATGCTTTTGTTGTCTGGATTTTGTTGGACATATTAAAAGGGGTTTAATGGTTCATATATCTAAACATACAACACGAATACACACATACTTAACACTGAATGTGCTTTTACTCAGGATTATGCACAACTGACCGCAGTCTCATCCCAAGTCATCACATGGTGCCACTTTGTAGTGGACCTTAGCATCTACATGTTACACTAGGTATCCTTCTGCATCTGCTGTTAACATTCTGGGATGCTGCTACCATGACATCGACACACATGGTGGAATGACGTTGCAGGTAGTTATGTTAAGGCAACAAAAGCACCTGGCAAACAACGTCCAAAACGTCAACAAACGCACATGCTGGCATGGGTGGTTAGGATTAGGGGAAGGAGGTACATAGTACGGTATAAAAAAAACCCCATCACATTCAGACGGGAAGCAAACAAAGGACTCCCAAATGGTTGGGCCCTTTCACCTCCCTTCCCACCCTATAAGTGCCCTCGCTCTCCTTAAATCACGTCTTTACCGGCAGTGTTTCAATCTGACGCCATCCTTAAGCGACATGTTCTGTCTGGCGACGTTCTCCAGTGACGCTGCCCGTCCACGTATCAGGCTTACAAGGCAGGGGCTGTCCGGCCGTTCAGGCACGCATCATAACACCTCGACTGCTTCTGTCCGGCCGCATTCTCAACTGATGCTCTCCAGAGGTGTATCATGTGAATGCTTAAGTTGTATTTTAGTGTTGTGATAGTTCACAAAAAGCACCGTCAAAGCAATGGTACTTGACTACTTTGAAATGAGAATGAGCTGGCTAACCCTGCAATAACATTTAAGTTTTTGGGAAAAGAAAAAAAAATGAACCCTCCCCTAGAGCTGGTGATATTATCACCATGATGCTCTGCAAAGACAGCGTGTCAGTTCATACTGTTAAATGCATTGTGTCTTTTCAAAATACACTTTTGTTTCCACAGGAAATGTAAAGTTTCTTCTCGTTAGATGCAGTGTTTTTCAAAATTAATGCACAACATCATTAAAACACCTAATATTTATGTTTATTTTCTTTCCATCAACAAACCCTTCCGTGCATTCAGTGGGAACTTTTCAGGTCTTAAAGTTTTATTGTTGGCTGCCTGCATTTTAAACTGATGCTGTGTCCCCACGTATCATACTGCTGCAAAAAAGATGGTTTTATCTCTGTGTTATTTGATGACTTCAGAATTAGAAAGGGTTGTTGTTGTTGCATGTTGTTGAATTTTAATTGTGAACTTTGTCTTAGTGTTTCTTAACCTTGGGTGCTGATTTGATGGATAGCAACATCATTTTCTGTATTCTTTACCTTTTCTTGTTTCTCTTATGTTTGTACTTTAAAAATCCACAACAAATTTACAATACATTATATGTATATTATAATTCCCATAACTTTTCGGCTGATAGTCTTTTTTAAAACCGCACTGAATTGTGTCTACAATACTTTTGTCATAATCCTTTAAATAGTGTTTATCCATTCATGCATGAAAGCCCTAGTCCTATATCCTAGTGGATGTGTATTTCTCACATCTACTCTGGTCTGTAATGTACTCTAAGCATTTCCTGGCACTCTTTTATTTCAGTTTTGAATGAGGCTGAAAAATTAACTCTGACAAAAACTGGATGTTGGTGATTCTGCACTCGTATTCAGCCGCCATAAATCAGCCGCAGTGGCTCCTTTATGGATGCCTCATCATGCATACAGGATGTCTTTACCATATGTTACAGCAGGGAGTGGAGGCTGCCTCATAAATCAGGCCATATTTAGCGTGCCGGTATCACTGCTACTGACGCCTGTGTGGCACAAAGATATGTCACGTCTATATGTTAGGTCTCATAATGCTGTCATGTATTAAGTGGGCATGATGATCAGATGGTAGCCACTATTTAATGGCATGTGATGAGCTGTGCCTGACAGATGTTTCACCACAAAAAAGTAATTTTAGGCTTTCTCAAAAGATTTAGGGTCCATATGCTGTGTGTGTGTGTGTGTGTGTGTGTGTGTGTGTGTGTGTGTGTGTGTACGTGTGTGTGTACGTGTGTGTGTGTGTGTTTTGGGCAGGTAAAAGGGTAACTATATTAATGCTTGATATTTCCCATCTACAAGATCAATATGCAGCTGATGTAAAACAAATTTCTCCCATTCATTTTTATGTCCAATTTGTCTTCATCCAAATAATCTAATGCTAATGGATCACATGCAGTGAGCACACTTACTACCCATAAGATCATCCTGATGACGTGAGCTCAACATTCTGTTGGCTCTCTCTATCAGTCTGACCAGCCTGTACTCACTCCAATCTCATCAAATAGTGCTACTCTGTTACTGCTTTTGGCGAACAATTGTGATGCGAAAACCTGCCATTCAGGTCCAACCAAGATGCAGCTGGACAGTGTCAGATGAGAATGCGTTCAGACAGAACTAGTGGCTTTGTTAACTATATGCTGGCAGCTAGCCAGACTGCACGTCCACATGCAACACGCACAGCAACACGTGAGAACGCCATCAGACCAGACAGGTCATGTGCACATGAAATGTTGAAGAACAGCTTCAGGTAATAATGCTGCTGGT
This sequence comes from Plectropomus leopardus, assembly GCF_026936395.1. Taxonomy (NCBI): domain Eukaryota; kingdom Metazoa; phylum Chordata; class Actinopteri; order Perciformes; family Serranidae; genus Plectropomus; species Plectropomus leopardus. The sequence continues at coordinate 2,588,091 of NC_142180.1, forward strand.
AACCAGGTAATATGAGGAGCGCGAGTGCAGCCACATTTGGTGCAGGAGTCCAGAGTTCGCTTACTGTGTGGATGTGTGTTTTTTCATTTTTACCTAAACCTAACCACCCGTACCTTTGTTGCCTAATCCTAACCATTATGAAAGTCTTTGCTGTTGTAACAGTATATCTAAAAAAATTACAACTTATTTATTTTTACCACTGGTATGGGACATAATCTGTAGTCAACAATCCTTTTAGGGTTTTTACAATACACTGGCATTGGCAGCGTATTTTTTGCATTTCTCATTCAGCAGCCAGCTATATCTGGACTACTGAATACCAGCTGACAGCATCCTTGTTGTCTGTCGAAGCATTGTGAACACCGATCTGTATGGCATGACTGATTAGGCCAATCAGTGGTGAAACAACAAGGGACATTGATTTTGTATCGAACAACATCTTTTTCAATGCTGGAGCCAGTTGGCAAATCAAGCTTTTGCCAAATCCAGTTGGAAAAACAGAAAACACTTTTTTTTTTCCAAAAAACTTGGTGAGTGCATCCTCTTGCCCTTGTTTAATTGTTGTTATTGACTCTATTTCTGCAATAACTTAATTTATTGTTGTGTTTAATAGAACGTTAGAGTTAGAACCTGTTGCTTCAGGAGCCACTGCTACTGTTCTGTCATGTCATCAACTACACACTGTCCATTTGATGCTTACGTTGTCAATTACGGTGTCAATCCCTGATTATCCCTGTTTGGATTTAAATTTCTGGAAAGTGTTTTTGGTGGCAGAGAGTCCAGACTGATACAAAGAGCGAAACAGAATGTTGAGGCTACACATCTACAACATGGACATATTTTTATTTCGTTATCTTATGTAATCTATGAAAAACAAATGCGGTTTAACTTTTCAGTTCATTTGGTTTTTTGAGTTGGAAAAGTGGAGGAGGGATAATTTGACTGACAAATGAATACTTTCTCATCTGGCTCACACAGTGTCAAAAACTTTGCAAAATTTGGCAGTCATTCTCAAAATTGGTTTGTTCTTGTTTTGACTCAGTTAAAATACTACACCACAGTGACTGCAGGTACTTGATTTTATTTGGAAAAAGAAAGTTGAAAGCTGTCCACTCACGGGTTCAGTTAAGTTGGAATATAATGCTGTTATTTTAATTTCTGGTGAAAAGCAACAACAAACGCCTGAAATACAGCTACAGGGACTGTCAAGTTGTTTGACGTATTGCTAGAGGTAGACATGGAGCTAGACATATTCTCTTTTTGATTCATAATTCAAAAGTGCATTTATCTGTGTCCCTGCAAAAATACTTATCCGAAGAGTGCTGTGTTTCCCTAAAAAGATTTGGAGTGCACTGTTATAGTAAGAGCTTTTAATAAGGTGCAGCAACTAACATTTTGACAGAAATCTAGTCCTCATCAGAGTAAGGACAGGTTGTGAAGCCTGTGCCAAGCTAAAATCTACCTCTCATAGAATGGACAGCTTCTGAGCATTGCTTACAGCTAGCCAAAAGTTTGATGGAAAAGAATAATAATAGAACACATACATTTTATGGAGCATTGATAGAAAACAAGATGGATTAAATCTGTAATATCATCCCAACACGTTCACATCTCAAGTCATCACATACTGTCGCTTTGTCAGTGGACTTCTTCGTCTATATATGCTCTTAGTATCCTGCATTTGCTGTTGATGTTCCGGGATGCCGCTTCCAATGCAAGGATGTCAACAAAAACACATGGAGGACTTATGCTACAAAAGCATGTGGTTCTGTTTATGTAACAAAGTAACATGGTTTGGAACAAAGACACCTGAGTAGATGGAGGCAATTCATTTATTCATTTTGAATATGCATTTAAAAATTACTTGATTTATCATGTATGCCCACGATGAATTATTAAGGTGCACATTAAATGGTAATTTTCTATTTTAATCATAACTCCTTTAATTCTTACTTTAATTAGATTTAATTTTGAAAGGATCCAAACTGTCCAGCCAATCGCTGCAAAAGACAACTCTCACCATATCAAAAAAAGAGTTTCATGCATATCAGTGGGTCACAGTATCAAGACAAAGGCAGGAGGAGGGCTCTTTGTTGTATAATTTAGTGACCCCGTCTGTGAACAAAGGGTGCCCTTTGATGTGGTTGCATATCCTATAGCAACAGGTTGACAAGATGGGCCAGTGATTGGATATCTGTCCTCAGGGTCAGACTTATTCCTGGGTTCAAGGTTCTCCTGCTGGGGAGCTCCTGAATTTGGCATGGGGTGATGTATGTTTTATGTAACCATGAAAACTCCAGCATGAGTTACTGCAGTGCAAAAACTATTGATATAAGTTGAGCAGTCTTTTTTGTTGTTGTTGTTTTTTGGCAATGCCACACACTGATTTAGTTTATGGAAATGTAACTTTTCTTTTCTTGACAGATTATAGTGCAAGAAGGTACCACCTGGCAATGGTAACGGTTTATAAGTTGTTGTGCATAGTTAATGATTTCAAACCTTTTGCAACATGGCTAATGGTTAGTATATTAGTAAGGGATGGTGAAGGGAGGTCATAAAGAAGCTGAGGGAATCTTCGCCTAGTGTCTTTTATTTGTTGTTTTCATAACACCAAGATCAGATGAGATTGGTTTTGGTTGTTTGTGGGGGAAAAAAATCTAAATACAAAAATAAAGAAATATATAAGACAATTTATAGAATTTTCAAAAGAACATAGGGAGATTTATAACTCAACAAAAGAGAAGTTAAGCAAGGCCCATGACCTCCAGTCTGTAACTAAAATGAGCCAATTACCAACGATGAAATCTATTTCCACCCCTTGTTTTAAAAGAGCAAGTCTGTCCATCATCAGTTACAACAAATACAACATGTTAAATAATTACAAAATCGTTATTCAAATTTTCCTAACACAGAAATACAACTGCGATTGATTATGGTATTTAAAACACAATATTTCATGAAACAATATTTCTACCTCTGACCAGACAGGTGAGCTTTTTTGAGGGGATATGCATCTCTACATCTGCATTGCAAACCGTTGGCGAGTTGGTTTGTGTTAAACATATCCATGACAACACACAGAGCAAACCATGGACAGACAAGAGCCTGTGTGAGAAAAACTGCAGTAAAACCCCCACTTACGTATATTTTCCAAATGTGCTGTTTGCATGCCCAAAGAGTGGTATTAAAACCTGAGTAATATCAGCATGTTCCACATCCTCATTTGAAAATGCTAAATTTCACAAATGGGCCCAGAATGGGCTCAGAATATCTGGATGGAATAGGCTGTTTACATGACCCATATTAAATTCAGAATATTGTCATATTAGGAATAATAGAATATTAATGTGCATGTAAATGTAGCCAATTACCCTGTTTAGTAGTTTGGAACCATAGCGCACAGCTAATATGGAAGGCGGCTCATGCAATACACATTTAGTTTGGGAAGAACCAAAGAAAAGTGGAGCCTGGAAAATGGAGATCAGCAGGGCTAGAGATCAGACAGACAGCCTTGGGACTGGGAAGGGGTGGAGCACATGACCCCAAAAAGTGGTTAAGTGGCCAATGGTGTAGTCAGGATCACATTAAATTGAGGTGATATTGACCAACATGTTGTCATTCCAAGTCGTCACATACTGAGCTTTGCAGTGGACTGCATCTACACATCATACACTAGAAATCCTTCTGCTTCTGCTATTTACGCTCTAGGATGAAGCTACCATAATGTCAACACAAGCACATGTTGTGATAACACTGCATGCTGTTGTGTTTAGGCAACAGAAGCACATGGTAACCAATGATGGAATGTAAACAAACTCACATGCTGCTGCCATGGATGGTTAGCATTAGGCGAAAGAGGCACATCACAAGGTGTTAAAAAAAACCAGGCCCTACCTACCACCCTATAGGCGCCCTTGCGCTCCTTATATTGTGTTGTTACCAACAGCGCTTCAACTGACGCTGTCCAGTAGCGTATCATGCGGATACAACAGGTTGCGTCCGGCCGCTTTATCTACTGCTGCCATGGCAGGTGCCTTCCAGATGTCCAGCTGCGTATAATAACACTCCAAACGGTTCTGTCTGATTGCTTTCTCAACTGCAAAAGCAGAGGTATTTGGAGACTTCGGAATCAGAGCAGATTGTGTAGGCAGACTTGAGAGGAGAGGCCTGGACAGGGTAAAAAGCTGGTGACAGGAGTGCAGGGCAGGAGACTGACAACAAGAGTGCAGCAATGCAGAAACGTCTGACTGAAGATCAGGATGCAGGATGAAGTGGCTAGAGTATGTGTCTGAGGCGAAGACTGAGTTTAAAAAAAGAGACACTGTGACATAGATGGCTTATTGGAAAGTAAGAAAGAAAGGGCATTTATTAAGGTAGTGACTGTTCTCTGTGACACGAGACTCATGTGATAATCCCATTTACTAGTGTGGTGTCTATTACATCAGGAGCACTTCATTCATCTCAGCCTCTGCTGACAGGTAACTTGCTGTGAATCACAGAGGGACGATTCAGAAGAGGAACTCTCACCATTACCCTCTAAGCATCTGAGTATCTCTTTTCTTCCAAGATGTTGAACATGTTTTGCTGTTGTAACTCGCTCTTTCCTTCCCAATTCTTTGTATTGCGGTGTGCAGTAATGAGATTAATGGCTCGCTGTTGTGTCGTCAAGCTGCGATAACACCTTGTAGAGTCGCGCTGCTGTAGGCTTCTGGACGCTGCTGAGAATTTTTGACAGAGGGAAGGAGTGTGTTAGGGGGTGATAGCAGCAAAGGATTTACATTTTTTTGGCCAAGTATGGATAAAAGAGGGATGAGTGGAGTGAGGTGTGTATAAGAGGTGCAGACAAAGAGAGATGGATGGTTTACTTTGTTTACACAATATTTGTATGCACATTTCACACAAGTAAAGTGTCTTTTTTTTATCTTGCCCTGCTGTTTGTTTTAGACTTGAGTTAAGTCTTGGTGCTGTGGCAGAAACTGCATACCTTGTTTTTCAGACTTCACAGAGTTTGAGGATGCGCACACTGGGGCATCATTGTGGCTCAGAGGTTAAAGTTCAGTTAGGGATCTTTACAGTATTGGGGAAAAAAGCCCAAAGCCTGCAACTTGAAATAAGAACATTTCTGTTGATAGAAGGGCAATGATGTGGACTGATTTAATATTTATTTTCCAAAGCAATAAAGTGGTCATTGTATACGAATGAATGTCTAGCTCAGGATCTGAATCAAAGGAGGTTTATTGCCAAGTAGATTTTCACAACACCTTCTCATCACTAGTCATAACATATAGCCACTTTGAAGTGGACTTCTACATCCACATATTACACTCTAGTAATCCTCCTGCATCTGCTCTTTATGTTCCACTACCATGATGCCACCAAAAACATATTGCGATGACTCTCCACATGCAAATGTTTAGGCAACAAAAAGTACATGGCAACCAACATTATTCAGAATTACCTCTCACATTCAGATATGAAACCAACATTATTAACACACACAACTGAAAACCACTCACATTCACAAAACTGAAATACTTTCACAAACACAACTGAAAACCATTCACACACACAACTTAGATCATTATACTCACACACACAACTTAAAAACCATATACGCACACAACTGAAAACCATTCACACACACAACTGTGTGCTGTGCCTCTCTCCCCCTCTCTTCCCCTTCTCCTCCCCTCTCACTTTCTCTTTCCTATTTGTCATGATTGTATTGCACTTGTTATTTACGACATCTATTGCATGTCTGTCCGTCCTGGAAGAGGGATCCCTCATCATCCTCTACTGCTCTTCCTAAGGTTCCACTGCTAACTCTTAAGGCAAAGTGTCCAACTGATAATTTGTAAAAATAACAAGTATGCCCTTGAGTGGTAATTACAACATTTCAGAGCAGCTGTGGTTAGAACTTAGGAGTAATGAACAGACGCTCATGTCCAAAGCCACATAGGTCATATCAATAGGGAGTTAAATTCGGGTCCCTGCGTTTGATTGGCAGTATTGCTAACCACTACACCACCTCCACTGCAAGTCCCAAAAAATTAACTGTATATTTCTTTCACTACTTACACATTTAGTTAGCCAGCTATTGTCTGCCAGGCTTGTTCTCTGTTTAATTATAATGGCTGATTTTTTTTTTTTCAAATTGTATGCTTTACCTCCTCATACATTTTCTTGAGAAGCTGCTGCTCACTTGCTGAAAACTGCACCGCACGTCTTCTCCATGTCTGCATCGGGAAAATCTGTGATTGACAGTGTGGTCTATTTATGAAAGCAGTGAATGTGCATTTTCCCGAAATACTTACACCTGGCTTGACATAGTTGCACCTTCTCATCCTGGCTTGGCAAACGTGCAACGGATTAAGCCAGGACACACTGACGAGACTAGGTCACGCCTCACTTTTTCTGTTATCCTGGGTTTTGCTTTTGTCCGATACCCCCCGGTATAAGTCCTGTTGGTGCAACTGGCCCATTTTGAGGTGGGACAGAACAAGGCGGTCATATGATTTCATAACCACAGATGCCAGGGTTATGGGTCTGGGGTTGTTAGGTCCTTGTTTTTTTTTTTTTTATATATATGAACTTCACCCTCTATTTCAGTAGATTTCATTTCTTATGATCAGTTTCTACATTTAGTTTCTTATGTTATTTCATTTCAAGAAAGTTGGGAGCTTTATGAGATACAGATTTCAAAAATGTAAAAAAGAAAGCACGAAGGCTTAGATATCCTGACTCCGAGCCTCTAGTATGGGTAAAGCTCCAAAAACATTGGATCACACAATACCCAGAATCAACAGCCTCTTTTCATTGAATGCTTCCCATCTGCTCAATGAGTTGAGTATCTGAGATACCTCCGGTGACATCACTAGGACAACTGAGGAATTTCCCCCATGGTGATTTGAATGATCTTCATGTGGAAAGTTGCTGAAGTACCCTTTCAAGGACAATACTTTAATTCAAGGTCAGGTCAAGATTTATTTAAAGAGCAATACCACACAAGTGTTGTATTTGGCATTAGACTAAGCCATTCTGAATTGGTGTTGGGGAGAAGGGGGGGGGGGGTGTCTGCTAACACATCAGATTTTGTTTATTGATGTCCTCTTACCATACCCCTTGAGAGCTCATTGAGTATGTAGGAGGTACGGAAGAAAGTGAAGAGTGTGTGCATAAATACATTATTTTGATTTTATGATGCACCAAGTGAAGCTCATAGTTGAGGGTTGCACCAGACGAGCGGAGAGAGCAGTTTACAGTGCTCTTGAGTTACTCTTGATGGCATTCTGTGAACATACAACACTCAGTGAGCAGGGTTAAATGGTAAATAGCTTACTTAACATACATCTACTCAACTCAACTAAATTTTCAACTGAAAGATGTAGCAGGATCAAGGATCAATGAAATTAAATCTACCTTATCTGCCTTACCTTACCTTACCTATCTATTGTAATTGCTTTGAGAACAGTGCATTGTGGAACATTAATAGATGACTAAAGCTCTTGTGAGTGCTTTCTCCACCCTTACTTATATCGTAGGCTACTGTTTATCAAAAGTACTGGAATGCAATACTGCTGCACAGAACACATGCAACTGCACCAATGGAGAATGTTTAGGGAGTGTTATAAAAATTGTGCATAATGCTGTATGGAGGATGTGCACTGTGGTAAGCTAAGTGGTTTATTGTGTGTATCTGCTCTTAATTTTGACCAACAAGATACTGGTTAGAGATCTTGGCTTAATAATTGGCCTTAAACAGTTCATGTGAAGTTCCTCTTTTGTTGCAGTTAATAAGAAACTATTCCAGAATGCAGAATTGCTAGATGAGTAAATACACCAACACAACTGTTGCTGAACTCCAAGCAACTCTTTGCTAAGTCCCGCCCCTTGTATGCACACTGGCCAATCATAGCATAGCATCCGCCAGCTCCAACAATGGTCTGACACATAGACTGTATATAAATATGGACAACATGACGATTCCCCCTATGTGTAGCTTTTTCGCCTTCATTGCCCTCTGGTGTCTGGCTGCAGTATAGGTAATAAAGCCCACCCCTCCATGTAAATGAATGGGACATGGGCGAAAAAAAACCTCAAAATACATGCCAAATTAATTTTTCCACTGGAGGTAGTTCTCATCACCCTGATGTTTGTTCGAGTGACCATTTTATGATAAGTTTGGTTTTAGTGAGTTATTCAGTTCTACAAAAAAGATGTGACAGCAAATCCATGCACTCATATCAACGGGCTAATAATAGTATAATAATAATAATAATAATAATAATAACAATAATAATAATTTTTTGCAGGTCTGACTTGTTTTACTTAACCCCTAGGGACTGTTTGGCACATTTTACACTCTTTTAATTCTTCATTTTTTTTGGATAATTTTGGCTGTGTTCATGCATATAGCATACATTTTTGTAAGATTATGTATTTTTGTTTAATCTTGGGATTCTTAGCTCAGTTCCAATAATAAGTCTGAAATACACTGTGGAAACTAAATTGTTACATTCATACTGTTAGGTGCAAAGAAATGCACCATTGAAAACCATTCAAACTGCAATTTTTGATCCCACAGCCATCAGAGCATAAAAACATGCATTATATTATTGCTGGGTGTCAATCTGGGCTTTTACCTTGGAATTTGTTATATTTTAAATTTTCTACGCGATGATGTTATTTTTACCATATTTGGCATATGCAGAAAATACACACTATTTCCACTAGGTGCACTGTCACAGTCAATGTTGCAGCTAATCATTGACATATTCCAGGCTGTGATAATAATAAAATAAAATAATAATAATAATTAAAAAAATTAACATGTAGTATATTGACAATTATTAGTTTTGTTTGTTTGTTTTTCATCTAAAAAACATAGTAGTATCATGACAAAAAAACTGCTATATAAAGGGTTAAAATTCAGAAAATTGATAAATATTTGATACTTATGATTGGTGCTGATGTTGGTTAAGAAAAATAACCTCAATGAAAGTAGAAAATCATATTAATTTATGATATTTTTATAACCTGATTTTAAAAAGCACATTTTGTGCGCAGAGTAGTTTGAGCGTGAGTATTTGACATTGCACAAAAAATTATGATCTGTATTAAAATAAAAATTGCTGCAAATCATTGACATGTCCTAGGCTGTGATAAGAAAAAGAAATCTACTTAGAATGTAGTATATTGAAAGTAATACTTTTTTTCATCTTAAACCATAGTGGCATCAACACAAAAAAATGGCATTTGAAGGAATGAAATTCTACAAATTAATGCATATTTGTTATTTATGATGAGGACTAATGCTGGTTAATAAAAATAACCCCTGTTTTTTGTTTGTTTGTTTGTTTCTTTGTTTCTTTGTTTTTTTAAATGCTGCATTACAGCAACTTCAATGTAATGAAAAACATGTCACTAACTTTGCACCTATTATGATTTTTCCCCAAGAATGTTGTGACAGACGCATGTTTCATTATGTTGTAAATGCAAGAGCTGTCATCAATGAGCGGTAGGTTTAATTACCATTGTGTTGCCTTACTCAGCAATAGAAAGTGACTTAACTTACTTTAAATAGTCACTGTCTGTATGCTAAAGATGGTGACCTGAGCTTCACTGTGTTTAACAACCACTATAAAACATTCTGAAGTTGTGCTGCACCATGTGGAAGGAAAGTGAGACTCAAGAAAATTATTGGTAACCCTGGCTGCAGTGTCACACAGATACCTCATAGTTAGTATGCAGTTAATGTCCAGGCCTGGCATGTACACTCTCAACACTTTACCCAAGGGACAAAGCTGTAACTCAGGGTTGCCCTGACATGACAGACTCCTTGTGATTTGGAGAAGTCATGAAGATCATAGTCGTGCTGTCAGGAATGAGGGATACAGAACAGAGAATAACAGGAATAGTGAGGAATGAAGAAAGGAAGCAGGACAACAGACTGGATCTCATGGAAAGGAGATACAAAGTTTCAGGAGGTTGGAATTCTGGTGTATCTTGAGGAGATTCTTGAAGGAGGGAAACTGAGAAAGAAAATGGAGAGTAGAGTAAATGTGGAGGGGGAAAGTGGGAAAGGAATGAAAAAGAACAAAGACTTCCCCAAAGCTTTGACTATAGAGGTAGTGGAACTGGAACTCAGTAAGGCAGGGAGAGCTATAGAGCAAGAGACCAATAGATAAAGCAAGACGCATGCAACCAACTTTCTTAGTGGTTTCTCTTGTGAGGAAAGGGGCAACCCTTTTCAGAGACATCAAAGCCTCTAATTATTCTCCTGCTCTGTTTGGCCACAGCTCAACAGGATGGGATGCTTCCTCTAATCTCAGAAAATCAGCCATTAACCAACGGTGCCAGCCACCGTTTGATATCGCTGATTGAAGTCTTTTTTGTTTCAAGCTGCTCATGAAGATCCTCTGAAGCAGTGCCACTTGAATTGATTAGAAACACCTTTTAAGCTCCCTTTGTATGTGTGTATATGCCTTAAAGAGCTGGACTGTTATACAGCAATTCCAAATCAGCCAGTTATTGTCTACCTCTAAATGAGTCATTGTAGAATTGATCACTTTAACCTAATATATCCATGGCCATCATGCTTTGATGCTGTAATGTTAGCCTGCTAACGTGCTGTCAGTGACAATGCTAACATGCTAGTGTTAAGCAGGTATATTGTTTACCATGAACCATAGACTGTATATAAAGATGGACCACGCATTCACTTACCCCCGCTATGTTTAAGTAAAGCCAAAATATGCGGGATACAGCTACTGCCATCTGGCACTGATGACGTCATACAGAGCTGGAGTGGTAGAGTTTATACAAAAACACCTTATCAACCAATCGCAAGCAGCGCCATTGAACACCAGCACACAGATTGGCTCACACAGCTGTTGATCATGGGGAAAATCCCCTTTTTGTTATGCCCCTCACTGAGTTAGGTTCCTGCTATTTATCATTTTTGTCAATTCTTGCACTTTCTGTTTTATTTTGGTGTCTCACATCTCTCGTTTCTGATGCCGCGTCCTGTCAAGTTTCCCTCTCGTGTGATTGCCTGCCCCGCCCTAATGTGTTTCACCTGTGTGTCATTGTCTCACCTCAGTGCAATATACTGCCTCGGTATATTTAGCCTCCGTCTCCCGACTCCTCTGTGCCAGATCGTCTTTACCATCGTGTGAGCTTTCCAGCATTCTTCCCAGTGTTTCTTGTGTATTGATATTGATCCTAGTTCGTTTTTTGACCACCCTTTTGCCTGCCGTTTTGGATACCGTTGCTTGTGGACTGATTTACCATGTACCAACCTTATCTGTAGTAAAGATCCTGAACTGCTACTCTGCCTGTGCCTTCTTAGTGAGTCCTTCATTTGTTTGAGTCGGATACTTTTTGTAGAATAACTCATTAAAACCAAATCTATCATAAAAACAATCACTTGAATAAACACCATGGCCATAAAAAACTAACTTAATTGACAGAAACCATCTTTGGTCAAATTTATTCGGCGTGTACTTTGAGTTTTTAGTTTGGCCTATGTCCCATTCACTAATATGGGGGGGTAAGCTTAATGACCTATTTTTTGGCTTCACTTTGGGGGAGCTGTCATGTCGTCCATCTTTATATACAGTCTATGGTTCACCACCTTAGTTTAGCATGTTAGCATTTCCAAATTAGCACTAAACGCAAAGTTCCACTGAGACTGACAATTCCATTAGATTTGCAGATATTTGTTCATAAATATAATGATATTAATGAAATATTGAAATTTTGACGTGATAACATTTTTGACCTGACAAACTTGAAGCTGCTAACATGCCTGTCATGCTCAAGTTACAAAACTTTGTCGACATTTTTTTGGATGGAGTTGGCCTAACTTTGCATATTGTATGTTTTAATGATACCAAACTATGTAACTATTTAAAAGAAAATACTTTTTTTCTCTTACAGCTTGTGCTCTTCAGCAATAATATGCATTCTTGTTCAGTGGTGTAGTTGAGGGTATACTCAGTTAAACAGGGTAACCTATCTCTTTTTCCAACATGTTCTTATCTCAACTCAACAAATATTGCTGCTTTGTCAATGGACCAGTACATCTAAATATAATATTCTAGGTACCGTCCTACATCTGTTTTGGAGGTTCTTGGACAGCGTTGCATTTGCATTGTGTCCTTCCAAAGTACACTTCTTTTTTCATGAGAAATGTACATTTCTGCTCAGTACATGCACACAGTCTTTTTCAAAATAAACTAAGAACATCAGTACTTTTTTGTTTCTATGTTTATGTCCCTAGGTTAAGGCAAGACAAGCATGTGGTTTAGAAAAAAAAAAAAAAAAAAAAAACTCAGCCAGCAATTCACAAAGGAAGAGGACTGTTTACTCCCAGGTGAAAGTCAGATTTTAACCATCCAACTGCCCTTCTGCCCTCCCTATCCCTGCTATAACCAGAAGCCTATGGTGGGAGATTTTAACTGATATTAGCAAACTTACGATAGTTGTTGCTGTATAATGGACATTACTGAGTCAGTTTTCTGACTCTATGAGTTATTTATATATATATATATATATATATATTATATATATATATATAACTCATATTATATATATATATATATTTGCTATGATTATTCTACACTTCACTTGAGGCCACAATTGCCACTAATCAGCAAAAATTCCATCATGCCATTTTAAATTTTCTGCCCTATTTTTTTTAAACTTCTTAATAGTTTGTCCTAAATATATGCAGCTTTGCATATGTAATCAGTGAATATCAATCATCATTCATCATTATATATATTTTATTTTTTTAATTAATTAATTAATTTTTTTATTTATTTATTTTTTAAATTGCTTCTACTTAAAAACTGAATCAGGAACAAACTGTGGAACAAACACCTATATCTTTAAAGTAAGCTTGGCTCCTCTTAACAGAACCAAATTCCACCTCAGTAAAAATTCAGGGGTTCCTTTAACCGGTGTCCTGATTTTTTTTTCTTTTTTTCTTGAATATTCTCAGCCAAATGGGTATCTACTACTGTAAATTATAATAAAATATAAACATGATTTTTAGCTGAAAAGTGATGCTTATGTTAGTATTCAGCGGCAGCATAACCAATTAGTCTTAGCATTTGGGATGCTGTCAAAACATCAAGATAACAAAGTGCATACAAAGTAAGCATTCTGACTCAAACCTCTTGGCATGTGAGTAAATTCAAGGTAACAGATGACTGTTAGTCATTTGGGAGTGTCAAATTTATAAATCCAAACCATCCTCCTACTTGACAGAAGGTTGTTTCTTACTCACCAAAGATTCATCTAGTTTCATGGACTAGATTCTTGTAGTCAAACTCCAAAATACAATCCAGAGAAGCCAGCATTACCCATTTAACTATGTTTAACATGGTAATTTTACTTAAGTAGTATGTTACTGTCTGGGATAGCACTCTGACACATATTTCAATATGTCCTACCCTCTCTTAATCTAAGATGGCACAGTAATTGTTGGATTGTGAGTAAATTTACAACCAAACTAACAATATTTATATCAAATAAAAAATATAAAATGTAAACACACTGGTGCAAGCTCTTGTGTTGCATAACCACAGACAAATGTCTTTCCATAATGGCAACAGTAACTAAGTGTTCAAGCTTTACTTTCACCTCTAAAGAAATCATGTTCGTCCGTCACTTCTTAGGCCTGTTTGCCGCATGGCTATAGAGATTGTCTTTCAGTCCGTCAGTCTTCCGCTTTTGTCCAGACTAAGATATCTCAACAACTACTGCATAGATTTAGTTTTTATACAGACATTTCTGGTCCCTGGATGATGAACCTTAATGACTGACAATCCCCTCACTTTTCCCCTAGCACCAACATGTGCTTGACATTCATGTTTTTGATTTATAAATCTCAGCAACGTTTTGATGAATAATGAGCAAATGCCTTCAAATCTAATCTCATCAGCCTCAGCTGAACTTTGCATTCAGTTTCCAAAATTAACTTTTTGACTCACTGGCCAAAATGATTGATAGATGAAAAAAATCCACTGTATATTTACATATACATTTGTTTCAGTACATTGAATTGAGATAATAATGTGTTGATTATATACAAACAGAAGAGGTCAGAGCAAAATATGAAGCAAAATTATTAAAATTTATCAAACAACTCATCTCCACAGACTCAGAGTGTGAATAAATTCCCTCTGGTAAGTAGCGATGCACTGTTTTTAAGGGCTTTTATTGTGAAATGTAAGAACGGAAGACGTTAAGCTAATGTGCTGCTGCTGACAGTGTGGAAGGCTATAAAGAGTTTGTGCTCTTCATTCAAACTGTGGGGCCTCTGAGTTATTATTTCATTACCATCATGAGTATGGGCATGATTCTAGCTGTAGTGGCAGCACTGCAAATGTTGAGTGTGTGTGTATGTGTGACACAGACAACAGAGAAGCAGCAGAGCTATACGCCCCTAAATGACATCAAAAGGCAGCAGAGAGTCTCAGCATAGTTTTTCTTTTGTATGACTATTTTGGCACAAATAGTTACCCATCGGCCTTCCGAGGTTGAAATGCCAAATGGAAAATCTACCTGCATCTGGCATTTGGCCAGTATTTATTTGAGACATTGTCCATGTCTGTAATGCTAACATGCAAAACTAAGTTAGAATGTTGACATTGTCATAGCAAGATCCACCGTGCCCACCCTTTACCCTCATTTTATTTTGTTGGCAAAACCATTCGTAACTGTGGACCAGTCGGGTGTCATTTTGTTGTTACTTTGCTTGATTTTATTTTTTGTTTTGGCCATTTGGTTTAAATGAAACAGTTGCATATTCACACATCTTTTAGTTACAGTGCAACATTGTCATTCATTGAGTTGTATTTTTTCGTTCACCTGGTGAGCCAATTACACGCTCTCTTTTAGCTCTGCTTAGGTCTTCAACAATGCCTGAGGGACATATCTGACTCTATAGCTGGTAAATGTGTTTACCAGTTTGTCACTTACTACGTCTGTCTGCTGTTTAGTCCTGGGTTGGCAGTGTAAAATTTTTTTTTTTTTTTGGTTTTTTTACAGAAAAATGCTGATTGCAGAAGCCAAATACAACATAACAGGAGCAGTGAGGGTGAATCAACACAACAAAGTTGTGTGCCTGACAGGTACAACGATGAGCTGAAAAGTGCTATAAAGCTCTGAAAAGCTGAGGCGAGCTGCAGATATGGGCAAAAATTCTCTGTAGGTTCATAACTACATTGTCACATTGATTATTCTGCTTTAAAGAGCTTTGCCTTCACTATTTTTGCCTCTTATTTTCCTGCCATGTCCTACCTTGCTGCTGTTGTTGTTAGTGTGGTTTAGGTGGCAGAGTGGTCAAAGCCTGTTTACTTTGACTTCCGAGGAAGTTTCAGGGTCATCCATTAATATGCCCAAAAGTGGTTTAGCCCTGGGTGAAAAATATTGAAGTGAGATGCAACAAAAGCAGCAGAGATAAGTCAGAGCCAAGGACAAACAGATTGGCTCTCTTTACAGATGCCAGAGCAGGAGACTATTAGATTATCTGTAAACGTGAATTCTCCCTCCGACATTTGACGAGGGCTGAAAATGGATCCATATTTTGCTGGAGGGACCTACAACGTGCACACAGAAACTATTAAAAGGTCTTTAAAAAGATGGAAACTTCATTATTCTGGTGCCACTGCCACATCCAATGAGACACACATTTACACATGCAGTCACACAGATGCAGACACACACACACACACACACACACACCGCAAATGGAAGTAATATGATGCTGCGAGTAGGTAGACTGAGTAGCATTATGATGATCCCAGCATGTACTCCAATAGATTTGTGTGTGTGAGTGTATAGTGTCTACATGTGACGTGGATACTGAAGCAACTTAATTTCAGTCTGAGGGTTGGTTTTCTTTGGGTTAACTCTTTGTTCTTAAAAGTTATAAATGTTTATGAAACCATAAATATTTATTATATATTTGTTTCAGATTTTTCTTTCTGATATTAACAGTGTGCTACAGTAGCCATACATTTTGCTTACATTAGTCATCACATAATGTAAAACATCTGAATTGCAGTGAAGGAATAAAAATGATTCTACAGTGAAACAATCACAAACTAGAAAAGTGCACCCAGTAGATTGCAGGCTGAATGTGGCCACACTAGCTAATAACTAAGAATCCCTGCACATGCAATACAGCACATTTTAGATGCATTTGAGTAAAAGATATATGCCTTGTCTATTTTGCATGACGCAGATCAAGATTTCCCACAAACAGCAACTGTATGTGAAAAATAGACAGAAATCTTTGATCCATGTCCCTCTAACACGTTCTTATCCCAAGTCGTCACATACTGCTACTTTGCTCTAGGTATCCTTCTACATCTGCTCTTTACATATTTGGTTCAGCTACCATGATGTCAGCACAGGTGACATGTGGTTATGTTTAGGCAGCAAAAGCACAGGGCAACTCAGCCCATTCTCACTTCAAAGTCCTCAAATACCACCACTGTTACAATGATTTTAACTTAAGATCCCAACACCAAAAGCCACCTTTTATGGCTGTATGTTATGCTGCCGGGCACCGTCAACTAAGAATGTAACCGGACAAAACTGTATGACAGAACATAAGTTTTCATACATCTAAAATTCCTCTAATTCCTTTACCGTTGAGTGGAGAGATAGGTGTCAAAGCAAAGACTGAGCTGTGCTCAGACAGGATTGGTTTCTCAGAGGCACCTACTAATTCTCAGCATAACAACATGTTAGCATGGCTCTTGACTGACTTTACCCATTGATTTGCATAGGCTTTAAATTCACAGCCAGGTGTCATCATCAATCAGGATGCACGCTTCACCTGGATCTTGGTGTGTAATTGAAGCATGCATCCAGGATTGTGCAATGAGGAGTCCAGGGTTGTCCAATTTGGAAGACCCTGACTCCTAGTCATTATGTTTCATATTACTACATTTACATTTACATCCATTTTGTTTTATCTTTCTGTTTGTTTAACATGTTTGAATATCATATCATCATATCACATCATATCATATCATATCATATCATATCATATCATATCATATCATATCATATCATATCATATCATATCATATACTGTATATGGACTACATAGTTACTATTCAGTATGACTTTACTTAAGGGGACACAAAATCAGTGACTAATGTCTGAGCATATAGTTATGAATTAATTCTTTCTAGATTTTTACTGTCACTATGATCAATTCACAGATATTCACAGATTTATCATTACTGAATGATTCAATAATATTGGATCTTCCAGTCTGTTCTCCAGTAACTCATCATTATCTATTATATAGCACAGCCCTTCATCAGAAATTATTAGAGAGGTAGACATTAATGATTTCATCAATCATTAAATTGGTTATGATTTGTTCCCCATTCATTCCTCACTTAACTAATCATGTTCTAATTATCAAACCCAAACAGAATCTTCTGATTATTTATTTATTTATTTATTTTACAGTTTTCAGCAGTGACCCAGAATGACAATATGTGGAATTAGCAGAATGCTTCTTTGCTTGTCATGTGATAATATTATAATAACAATATTCTTTAAACAGAACAAAGCAGCTCTGACCTCTATTGATTTATAATTTGCAGATTATCTGCATAAGTGTCTAATTCTGCTTGGCCAGAGTCCATGTGGGCCTATAATCCAGGGTTCCTACACATTTTCAGGGCCATATTTTCAAAATCTTACAAAACCTTGCAGACTTTGCCAAAAGTGCAAATAAACAGGCTAAAAAAATAAAACATAGGTTTTAAACTGCTGTGAAAGAATGAGAAGTTGCGCTTTATTTCTGTCATTCATGCTGCAATTCCACCTTCGACCACAATGTGTGTTGCCATGGCAGAGTGGCGCTGTCTTTGTTTCCATTCATTAACCCCCCTGGGCAGAAGAAGAAGCAAGTCAGCATTATTTATAAAGTATTTTTATATAAAATGGGCACAGGCAGTGGGTGAATGAGACGAAGGGTTTTGTTAGTCTCTACCTATGGCAATAATCAATGTCCATGCTCAATTTCAGTGACTGGGCAATCCATCGACGAGAAAAATAGATGCAGACAGATGACCAGATTGTTTTTTTCATTTTATGAGTAGAATAGGCGGTCTGCCGATATGGACCAGTCGCTCCCACAGTGGGGAGTAACAGCTGAAAGTTTGGTTGTCCCATTGGTAAATTTGTTTAAAAATTTTTTTTTAAAAAATGATGCTCTGTAACTTCTAACTACTCTTCTTTCAGAGCATTTTTTTGCAGGCATACACTGAGGGAGAGACGGAACATGGGAAGAAAATGAATAAAACATACATGATGGTTGAACAGAACATCACACATCGACTAATTAGAGCAATGTTATAGCTCCAAAAAAATACTTACTTTTACTTAGCTTTTATGTGACTTTATGTCAAAGGTTTTTCACAAATCATTACGGTTACAATTTCATTACTAATGACAAAATTCCAGGATTTTTCCAAATTTTCCATGATTGTAGGAACCCTGGTAATCATTATCCATAGTTACTCATTAACTATTGTTTCACTGGAAGTTCCTCCCTCCATTGAGTCCCTTATTGTAACACAACATTTTTGCAATATACCAGATATGTAAATTACAAACATTTTCTTATTATGCTAATAGAGAACAGAATTCCTTCAGTTTCCCTTTAACCGTAGTTGCTTTAGTTGCTGTTTTTTTTTTTTTATTGTACATAAATGTATTTTCTAGTAGACTAATAGCTTGCTATGAGGAAGGCAGCACATGTAGATGCAGCAGCCAGTAGCACCGCAAATCCTTGCTACTTTTTTTGCTATATTTTTCTATTTTTTTTTTTTCCGATACATGGCCCCTTCTGCTGAACTGCACAACTTTTCTATGATAGAGAAACACTTATCAGCATCGGAAGAAGTTGTGTGGGGTTTTGACTGAATATAGCAGACCGCAAGAGGATCCCCACCAGTGGCATGTGCCGAACAGCGAGTCAGACCAAAGGGGAGAAATGAAACCGAAAGCGCCAGATGAAAAGAGAGAGGAGAGCCGGTATCAGGGTGAGGCTGACCCGACTTGGAGCGAAAGCTGTTCCTCTACTAAGCTTTCTTCTGTCTCATGTCCACTTGCAAGAGAAAGAAATGGATGAGATGCAATTATAGCTCATTCAGCAAGAGTTTATCATCATCGGAAAAAGTTGTGTGGTGCTTGGACTGGATTCCAGTAGACCGGGAAAGGGTCCCAACTGAGAGCATACGCCAACAAGCCAGTCAGACCAGAGGGGAGAAACAAAACTGAAAGGCCTGGACGAAAAGAGGGAGGAGAGCCGCTATCACGGTGAGGCTGGCCTGACTCAGAGTGGGAGCTGCTCCTATACCAAGCCTTCTTCTGTTTAGTGTCTGATCACAAGTGCGTGAAGTGGATAAGATGTGTTTTTGGCTCACTCATGAGATCTGGGACTGCTCTGTGCACATCTTCACAGAGACATTGTTATGTCTGTACTGTACTGACATCCCAGATCAAGCTGTTGCACTGAATGGGCAGACCTAGTGCACTAGAACAAACAGAGTACTGACAACAGTTCAAAATGCTCGGGTGTCACGTGACTCACGGAGGCTTCGAATAGTTCCCGGAAGTGTCTGGCGGACCATTTGAATACATTATAGGGAGAGACAAAACTCAGATTTTCGCTAAATAGCCGCAATATAAATAACCGCATTGATTTACAATATACATGAAGGGCATCATATGTAGTTTCATTATTGTATTGTTTTTTAAAGTAAAACATGCTTATATTTGAAGATTAACAGCCATGGTTAGATTAGACTGATTAATCTCACGTTTGGGAGATTCACACATTTCAGCAGCTCAAGTGTCAGAGGCAATAGAAAAAAAGCAAATGAGTACTAAATAAGGGTTAAAATATGATTTGAACCATTTGAAACATACCTTGTTAAGTTTTCAGTTCCACAAAAGTCCACTCAGCACTGATCTGCAGCATCCTCCATCACATTTTTTTACATTCTCTTTAGATGTCTTAAATTTGAACTCTCAATCCATAGCAATAATTAATGTACCACATAATAGGACTCTGCTATCAAGCACCATGTTATATTTAACAAAATTGACATGTAACTCACTGCAAAAAAAATTACACCAGCCTTTCTCTCCTCTAACTCCCCAATGTTAGATGAAATTACTCAAGAGCATGACATTTTAAATTAACAGTATACAGTACAGTGTCCGAACATTAGCCTACTCTGTTAGCATATATGTTATTGCTTCATAAATCTACGAATTTAGCAGAAGATAATCCAATACCATGCTTTAATGCACATGTTAATTTAGCTAAGATATGCTGATAATTTTAAAAAATTATTCTCTAGATGTCTTTAAAAGCCCATCACAAATGGTCATTTCTGCTGCAGCTCCACTGCACTAATTAATGCTACTTCCGGGAACTATTGAGATGCTAGACGTTCTGCCATTGCTTTGAAAAAAACGGTTCATTGGAGGACATGTTAAAAATGATATGATACAAATCAATAGCAGCGAGGGAAGGCTACACAAAGATGTATTTGGTTTCTGTAAAAAGTGAAAGATTGCCATTGGGCTGCATTCAGGAGACACAAACACACCTGTGTCCAACCCCCCTTTCACATCTGTATTATATGCTTTTGTAGAGCCAGTAACAGCGTGATATCAGAAGACGATGGGGCTTAAAGGGACATTCCATTCCATTGTCGCTAAACGGCATCCTGGAATGTCAACAGCAGACGCAGAAGGATACCTAGAGAGAATAGCTGTGTCCCAATTCAGGGTCTGCATCCTTCGGAGGCTGCATTCGAAGGCCAATTATGTCACAGCGCTGCGCGAAGGCTGTCCCATTTGGTCACAGTTCGAAGGCTCCTCCTTTCGCAGCCCACAAATGCGGCCTTCTTTTCCATCTGTTTGGAGGACACATCGCTACTATCCTTTGCGGCCTTTCATTTCCCAAGATTCCTTGCGCGCCTGCGATCTTCAAAAATAATGGCGGCACAGCGCGGAGATCGGAGCGTTGATTTCACTTAGTGTGGGTTTTTATGTTATATGTTAAACTTAGAGGGACATTAAAATCTCATAATTTCATTCATAATACATGACGTTATGTAACACATAGCCACCTAGCAGCCCCGCTGTGCTGCCCGCAGCAGCGGAGAGCTCCGCCCGCTGACGGAGGCTCTACTGCGCGAAAAATCAGCTTCCGACGCGAACAGAGGCACTTGTCCTCATTCTACAGTAAAATGTAAATAAAAAGTAAATTTTAAAAATAAAATAATTTCTTTGCTTTAGTGTCCCCCCCTCTCTCTCGCTCTCTTCCTCCCTCCCTCTCTCTCGGCCTCTCTCTCTTTTTCTCTCCCTCTCCCTCTCTCTCTCTGGCGAGCCTTGACAGCAGGAATAAACTGTCGTGGGGGTATGGGCGGCAACATCTGGTGACGCAACCAGGAAATCCTCCGAAGGCTAGACTGTCCCAATTAACAACCGTTAATGCGGCCTTCGGAGGTGCCTCCGAAGGAGTCGCCTCCGTAGACCGCATAGGCTGCGTCCTCCGAAGGATGCAGACCCTGAATTGGGACACAGCTAGTATGTAGAGGCAGAAGTGACATTATAAGTCAACTTGAGATGAGAACATGTTGTAAACTTAATACAAAAAAACCCCACAAATTAGAAGGTAGACGGTAGATTTATCAGTCATTTTTTAGAGTTGAAGAATGAGTTTATTCAAATCAGCAGCTAGCACAAAGATTCCATTCGGTTGCTAGGGCACGTTGCTGCTGATGGCATCATAAAATTACTGCAGTGCATTTTTTTGAATTTGCATCTGAGTCTTCTGTACTTTCAACTCTAAACAAGGTCTGCCCATCCAGTGCAACAGCTTCATCCGGGATGTTAGGGGTTAACCATGTCTCTGAAGATGTCTGCAGAGCAGTCTCTGATCTCTCGTTGCCAATTGAGCCTCAAACACATCTCATCCACTTTATTAATCTTCTGTGACCGGACATTAGCCAGAAGAAGGCTTGGTAGAGGAACAGCTCTCAGTCTAAGTTGGGTCAGTCTGCTGAAGTCAAGACAGACTCCACACAACTTTTTGTGATGTTCATAAGTGCTTCTCTATCGTAGAAAACTTGTGCTTCAACAGAAGGGGCCATGGAGTCAAAAAAATAGAAAAATATAGCAAAAATGTACCAAGGATTTGAGGAGCTACTGGCTGCTGCATCTACATGCACCGCCGTCATTGTACACTGATGTAGGAATACTTGGAAGAGGATTGGTTCTGCCCTATGAGCTGCTAATGGGCTTTTAATGTGAGACTGTTGACTTTCTTTGACGTTACAATGTTGTGATGATATTACTAAATGGAAACACTTCCATGAATACAGCATATCTGAAAATAAAGAGAAGCAGTATTGACTCTGACATGACTGTTATTTTCACTGAATTAGTGCTGCTTAAATATCTATAATCCTGAATTTATCACAATGATAGGTAAAAATTGAGATGTTGAGTTTGCATAAACAGCAAACAGCCAATTAAAGCAGAAAAGGTCAGCGAGCGGGATGAGATGTATAATTGTACATATACAAACAGTGACAAAATGGCTCTAGAGCCTTGTCAGACAGAATGCATTTTGCCAGCTTCATCTATCTGTTAAAGTGATTTTAAAGTGCTTTTAGTCATTCAAACACAAGTTATGCAATGCTTCCCTCGGCTGTATTCAGACATGACAGGACATTTAGAGCCACAATATTTCTGTGATATTTGGCGCCTGGTGCTGAGAGCAAGCATCATCACTACTGGTAAACAGCTGGAAGTGCAAAAGTTAAGTTGGGGCTCTTGTTTAATTCACATTTACCCGCATGGTATAGTAACACAGCTACAGAGCATTTTCCAGTGGTTAATTTCTTCATCAATGTAATTAGCATGAATGAATGCAGAATATATGAGGGTTCATCGGTTTGTTATTGTGGCTGCAGGGGGCTTTTTAACCTTTCATCTGAAACATGACTGTAGTTTGATTTTACATAAGAAGAATCTCCCTCACAATGTTCAACAAGCTGACTGATATGATTTTTCTTTGGCTACATTCTCGGATACATGACAAATGCATTTACGTTAAAAGAATACTTCACTTGTAAAATGACCATTTGTGTATCAATAACTCATTGCGTGTTACCTTGAATTCATAAAGACAATGTTTTTCCTGCATACACAGGTTTCAGGCAGGAGAGTCCTAAAGTGACTAAGCAGTGTTCTTAGTATGTTAGAACTTTCAGAAACATGTGATAATTCCACCCCCCTCCATCTTTCTCTCTGTCTCTCACACAGCAGGCAGCTTTATCATAATCCCTGCTGCGCTCAGGCTTTCTGTTGTTCTGCCCATGACAAGGGAAATCTGTTTAAGTATTACATATTTAGATCTTCACAGTCATAATGTCAACTAAAAATGTTTCCCTCTTAAAATATGTAAGCCTAACACGATGTCCTGTGTCTCTCAGTCCACACTGAATCGCTGAATATGCACTTCTGTTACATCATGTAAAAAAACCCTGTGAAGTTATCACTTATGCGCTTAAGGACATGCTAAACCCTTTGAATCCTGAGCAAACTAGCTTGATTTTCTTTTTTCAAAAACACATAAAGAAGGTGCAAAGCAACTTCACAAGAAATGACCCAAAAGTTTGCAAAATGTTCGTAAAAAGTTAGCACTATAAGAAAATTACCAGAAAATGAGCAACCACAAGGGGAAAAAAAAGGAAAATACCTGAAAAAAAAAATTATTATACTATATTATGAAAATAATAATATGAATATTAATATTAATAATATTATTAAATATAAGTAATCTATCCCTCTTTTTAAATATAGAAGAACTGTAAATATAGTTTTCTTGATTAATGTTTCCCTAGGTTTTTTTAAAAAATAATTTTCCATTGATTCTCTCTCCAGCTAATGTTTGAGTCACTTTTCATTACCTTGTAATAAAGATTCTTCATGCCAAGCTACTGATTACTTTTTTTGTTTTTTTGTTTTTAACCATGTTTTTGACAGAAATCCAACCAATTTGTTCACATTTCCAAAATTTTAAGTGCTTGTGAGAGGCATCTGAGCACAGCACAAAAAAAAGCATGTTGATCCAGGTTTCAAAAGGTTAATATATATGTAACCACTTAAAAGATGGGTGAGGACTTACTGTCTTCCTGCATTTGTACTTTAATGCAGCCATTTGCAGCTGTCCATAAACGTCACGGTGAAAAGATGCCATCTATTTTGTGTCCATAACTAAAGAATATATTGTGTTCCTTTACATCAAAGTTTTGTGTTTTCCATTGACTGTACATATCAAGGCTGTTTGGGGGAAAGATTCAGGTGTAATGATTGGAGAGGTCCATGCTGTCTGAGTCTACATGTGATGTACCGCAGCGAGGAAAGGGCAGCTCTGCCCACACATGTGGCTGTGGCACTGTCCTTCTGCAGCTCTTCATTATTTCACTACTGTTGACAGTGAGTCAACAGTCCGGAGAGGAGCTGGAGTCAGAATATCAAGTTAGACACAAAGACACACACACACACACACACACACGTGTATCTGAAACACATAAGGTGTACAGTGTGTGAGGGAAAGTGTGTCAGTTACTGTCAATAGGTGCTAACAGATGAGAGACGGAACAGTGTGCCACTCGGGCCATTTAGCAGTTACCTTGAGAAGACACGGCGTACATTCATTAGCTGCCTCATGAGTGACACACACACACACACACTCTCTCTGTCTGTGCGTGTGAAGCTCCAGAAGTGTGTGGCTTCACTATGGCTTAAGGACATGACATGACACAGAGGTGTAACTCAAACAGCTCAAGGGAACATAAAAAGCATTTCAAGTTGTCTGTATGTGTGTGTGTGTATGTGTGTGTGTGTGTGTGTGTGTGTGTGTGTGTGTGTGTGTGTGTGTGTGTGCAACAGAGGGGGTCAAGACTTCAGAGTATATGAGTCTATAGTGCATGGTCAAAGTGAATGGCACAAGTACATTTAGAGTATGTCTAACTTGACTTTTTCATTAAAAAGCATGTAATCTGAGCACAGAGTAGGGAGGAAAGGATGGTTTATTTAGCTCTGCAGCTCTGCTCTGTATGTTCAGTTTTTACAAAATGTAATTTATATTTTCATCATTAATGACATATTAATTTACCTATTTTCAACCTATTAGTGCTTTCCTGTGTGTTTAACGAGCAGAGTGTACGCATGTTGTGATCCCTACTAGGTAGGTGCATCTTACTATCTGAATAATGCACTCTTTAAACAGCACAGAAATACTGAATCATTCTGACTGTGGAGTGGGTTTTTATTTATCATGGCACAATGGTTCTCTGCTGCCTCAAAATAGCTAATTGTCAAAAATTTGCCTGACCACACCTTATTTACAGACTTACATGCTTATTTGTGCACAGGTGCAAGTACATTTGCTACTTGCACAGCGTGGGTGCTGGTCTGACACTAGCAATGACAGTTAAACTGTGCTGTGCAACCCTTTGTGCTGGGTTTAAGATAAGGCCCTGTGCCTTTGCGCTTTTGTTGCCTAAATAAAAGCACATACATTTGTTGCATTATCCTAACCATGTGCTTTTGTTGACATGCTGTCATTGGTTGCAGCATCCCAGATTGTCAGCAGCAGATGCAGTTGGATACCATGTAGACACGGTAGTCTACTGACAAAACGGCAATATGTGACGACTTGGGATGAGAGCATGTTGGAAACCCTCCCAACATGTTTCATTTTATGTGTCTTTGGATGTAATTTGTTCCACACCATAATCCACAGTGATCCCACTGTTTCAATGAGATCTGACAAGTGCGACTTGAACTATTCTTTCTCCTTAATTAATATAATTAGCAATCTTTTATTATAAAGCTAAGAAAATGATTCCATATATGGGGTTCATCCTAAAATCTTTTCCATGATCTGGCTGAGGACTTGCTGCTCTGAAAACAATTCCAGATTTATTTTAAATCAGCTTTGAAGAACAAAAAACATAAAATAAAAAAATACAGGCTCATGTCAAATTGTTAACATTTTAATCTGGATAGATCAGTTATCCTTTTATGCAAAGCAATATACAAATATAATATGTTCTTTCAAGTCACTAAAATAAGCATTGAAGGCAGCTTCTTTTCTTTTTGCATTCCATCCAAATAGAAGAATAATGTTCAAGAGTTAAATACAGCTTTCAGTTCATTTAACAAATAATAACAACAACAAACAATAAAATTAAACACTTTGGTGTCAAACTCGAATGGTTCATCTTAAATTTTTAATGCAAAATTAGTTTTTAAGTGAGTCTTACTGGATTTAGTAAATGTCAAAGTGATAATAAATCTTTTTATATTGACACAAATTTCTTCCAAATATAAAACCCAAAATTTATACAAGCATTTATCCCCCTCACTATGACTGGCTTACATCGTCTGTTGTATGGGACTAATGATATTTCAGACAGATCAAGTGCCAGTCAAGGAAGAACGCCACCAAATATCCCCCAGAGTACTGGATTATCTGTAATGGTTGTAAATCTGCAGCAGCCTGATACTTCAGAAAGTGAGGACTTGTTAACTCTGAAGTCTGGTGAAATTTTTTCTACATGCAAAAAGACAGCAATATACACGTACCCTTTCATGCATGGATTTGTTTTTAAAAAATGTAATAGTTTAGGAAATCATATGTATGAGTTTGAACCTACTTCTTCCCTGACATGGTAAGCCTTAAATCAAAAAAAGACAGTCCATACTTCATCAAATGTCACAAAAATGTTCTGCCATACAAAGTCAAAAAGAAAACTTAAAAAAAAAACCAAAAAAACTGACCCATATTAAAACCCCTGTACACTCTTCATATTTTTATGTGAATGTCCACTGACAAAGCGGCAAACCTATCACATTAGCACCATTTTATTTACATTAATCCCAGTATTAATCCACTGTAAACAACAGCCTTTCAACCAGAATTGCCTTTTTTAAGCCCTTAGTGCAACATTTTATCTTTTTTATTTAAACAGGGTCTGTGATCTCTCTGTCTATTTTTCTTCCTGTACATTGCTGAAGGAGGCTTTCAGAGATGTTGTGACTTCATTCTCTGTATACGTGAATGGAAAGACATAAAGGGCTTGACTTAACTTGTCAGATGTTGGAGTGTCTCCATAAGTTGCCAAATTATATTGTGACAGTTTGGCTTCATACACCTTAACACGTTTTTATCAAGAAAACAAAATGCAGAGCAAAACGTTTGAACGAAACATCTCTTCATGGATCATAAAATCAGGAAATCAGGTTTCTCTTCTGATCTGGTCTTTTC
The DNA here is from genome assembly GCF_026936395.1 of Plectropomus leopardus. Classification (NCBI taxonomy): domain Eukaryota; kingdom Metazoa; phylum Chordata; class Actinopteri; order Perciformes; family Serranidae; genus Plectropomus; species Plectropomus leopardus. The sequence goes on from NC_142180.1 coordinate 2,615,500, forward strand.
AAATCTGTGTTGAGACACTGGCTGATACACTGGGAATACTGGGAGCCAATTTTGTTTGCTGCCAAACGAATGTTGGGAAAAGAAAAGATTCGGAACAAGCTGGTTACCTTGTGAAGTGGTGGCTGGGACTGACATGCATTTGGCAGTTGTGTTAGGTCTGTGTTTTCTGAAAAAAAAAAAAAAAAGTTCAGAATAAGTGCAGAAGGTTAGGAACCACAGCTTGAGTAAACAGATACTCAGTGCTCATGCTTTTTTTGAAAATGTGTCTTTGCAATAAAGCATGTAAAATCAGTCAAATCACTATTTAGGTTAAGGCACATCAGGAGTCTGGAGCTCCTCTTTCAACAGGCTAAGCTTACTGAAGCAGCTGCTCTGCTCTCATATTATACCCTTAATGATCACTAACCAGGTCAGGATATTGTCATTCATCTTGGATTTATTTTGAAGCCTCGGCTGCAGAATACTTTATTTCCGCCAAGATTTGGGCCACATTTTCTATTCAATGTGTGTATTATAGTAGGGAAGCTTAGCTGAAGATTGCACAAAAGGAGAATTGGCAGGGTTATGTATTTGTCTGCGTGTAGAACAATGTCTCTCATCACAAAGAAATGCACACTAGCCAATTGTCCCTGTTTTAAGGATAAGACACATTTATAGCTCGCAAACAGGCAGCATTGTTTCTCTTGGCTAAGCTCCTCATCCACACATCATATTCCAGACGTGATGAGGAGGAAATTAACAAATGAGTTGAAAGGATGCCATAATAGGATTTCAGGATGAGGTCTGTCTCGCATCTGACGGCAGTGCAGCCATTAAAAACACACCTCAACACTTAAGAGTCTGTAGTCAGCTGCATTTAATTTTGTCATATTATCAAGAAAAAAAAAATCTTGCTGGCACTTGAGGTAAAAGCTACTTTTAGATTTTTTATTCTTTAAACTTCTTGTTTCATGACAAGCTTTTTTAAGGGCTAGGTAGAGTTACAAAATACTGAATACCGGAACTGATAACTTGACTTGGATGTCAGTTTATAAGCAATATTTTTTATATTACACATTAAATCTATACTTTTTTAGTTCATTTACATTTTTACATACTCAGCAGTTTCATTACACAAAAGCATAAGCCTGTTTACCACAATGTAGTTCAACTGATGTTTTCTGTGTCAAATTTTTAGTTTTATGTTTAAGCAACTTTACATTTTTTTTTCACTCAAAGCAGTTTACAGATGTGTTGATGATAAAATCTCACCTGGACTCAGTTTTTCCAAAACGACACCAACCCACAAACGTTCCACTACACCCAGTAGCAGCCTCAGGGCTCTGGGAAGCTAATTGACCAGCCCACCAAAGAGAAGACTGTGGGCTGTGGAGAAGGGAAACTCCCCCAGAGTCAACTTTGTAATGTTACTTAACCGCTGAGAGGAAGATGGTAGTCGTTCATTCTTGATGCAGTGGAGTATGAAGTAACTCTGCTTTCACTAAATAAATTTATTCCATGTACATTCTAGTGTTTCATGAAGTTCACTTGTTGTTTGCCATGGCAACATTGTTGTTTTTGTTGGAATTATTTTAAGTGTTGTTATGATCTCTCCAAATGTATTTTTATTCTGAGTATTTGGTTTGGAGGATTTCTGACAGGATTCATCCAGGCTTGGTGTGGGTTAAGTTTTCAAATATTTGAGCTCTTCTAAAAACATGTCACTGTGACATGTTTATCTTTTGGTGTGTGCTGTGATTTTTGCTATTTATATGTAAAGGTTAAATGAAGACACTGAGACACTAATAAATACTAGATAATTAAAAAAGTAAAGATAACTGAGGACATTGTGAAAGAAAGAAGAAAAAAAAGCAGAATTATTTCATCACAACATGTACAGATACAGCCCTTAATTGGAAGATCCAAAATGTTTCTCTTTGTAACAGTTTCTTTTAATTCATACTCTCCCCTGTGTTTTTCAGTAATAAAAACATTTAAAATTACCATGTCACAAGGGAATTGTGATTCATTTTCATGTGTTTTTTTTTCCCACAAAATGAATAATACAGCCAGACGTGAGAGAAAATCATGGCTGGTGTTTTTTTTTTCACATTTCTTTTTACCAGCTGGAGGTTAGATCAGACACACAGAGGCTCTGTTTAAAAAAGGGCTATACGATACATAAAGGGAGGTGAGATACAGTTCTGCAAGAGGTTTTACATGCATGAGAATAAGAATGAAGGGACTAGGAGGTAGGCATTTAGATTAAAAAAAGAGAGATTTTTATTTTATACCATGTAACCAGGTTTTATTCATTCAAAAAAGTGTATTTGATGTGTGGACACATCTTTTCACAGAGGTGTAGCAAGAAAATCTGGGATCTCCCTATGTTAGTGAGCCTGTTTATAGCTTGTTTTAACATGCATCTTTGGTGAATGGACCACCAGTGAACAGCGCTAAAAACAATTGTAAACAACCACCAAGACGCATTTTCATCCGATCATTCAAACCACTTGTCAAGGTTGTCTGTTACATATTTGACCACATAACTTTTACAAATGCTTATGCGTCTTGATGTCCCCAACAAGGACAAATATCAATGCCGGACATGATAGTTCTTTTGGTGACAGTGCACCAACCAATAACTTGCCAATTTCATGATGAGTTGAATGAACTCTTGCATGACCATCAATCATTTTGCCATAGAGAAGGGAAATGTTGACTTCTGATGACAGCAGTATCTGGAGCTGTACAAGCAGCTGTTGAGAATATTGAAGTAATAACTGCCCTGGTCCTTTGACCTTCTAATGTAAGTGATGTAGGCGCAGGCAAATGCAGAGGGCGATGCTAAGTATGCCTGAGCACCTGCCCCTTTACCCCTTGATTCAAAATGCCCTTTTGTAAGGGTGTATAAAAGTTTGTTTGTTTTTTTTGTTGTTGGTTTTTTTTTGTGAGTGCCAGTCTGTGGTCCCTAACAAAAAGAACATCTAAAAAAATATAATTACTTAGCTATTAATAAAGTGACCGGATGATCTATCCCTTGCGGCAGTTGAAATGTCATCCCAACACGTTCTCAGCTCACGTTGCAGCTTTGCAATGGACTTCTGCAAGTATGACTTCTTCTTCTGCTGTTGATGTTCTGGGATGTCACTAAAGTGATGTCAACACAAGTACATGGTCGGATTAAGCTTCACATGGGCAACAGAAGCACATGGCAACCAACACTGGAATGTCAACAAACACACATGCCATCACAGATGGTAAGGATTATGGAAAGAAGCACATGGTAAGGTGTAGAAAAAAAAACATTCAGACACAGACAGGAAGCGAACACTAGACTCAGTCAACAAAGTCAAAGTTTGTTGGACCAATCTACCGCCTGTCTACATCTTATCAGTAGTGTTTCAAGCTGATGCTGTTCAGTTGGGTATCATGCAGACATGACGGATTCTGTCTGGCCACATATTTAAGTGATGCAGCAGAGGCCGACCAGCAGTGTATAATAACACAGCGAACAGTTTTGTCCAGCAGCGTTCTCAGCTGACGACATCCAGTGGCGTATCATTCGGACATGAAAGGTGGCTTTAGGTGTCAGGATCTTGTGCAAAAAGCGCTGCAAAAATGGACATGTTTGGCGAGTCTGGAATGAGAGCAGGTTGAGCATGTAGGAAAGGACAAACTACATGGGTTCATGAGAGGAAACATCTATCCATATACATCCAACAATATATAACTGTCTTTGTGGTCCTTGTCCCACCCCCACTGTGATTGAATGGCTGTATAAACAGTAGGAGGGTTTCCATTAACCCTCAAATTGCGCAAATTTAAATTGCAAATATAAAATATGCCTAATGGAAACACATCAATTAAAAAAAAAAAAAATGCTGGCATGAGGTAGTATTTCAGGCGATTCAAATGTCGTTGTCGATCACTTGTCTGACCTTTGGAGGAGATGCACTTTAATGTGGTTACTCCCTCCAAAGGTTCCAATTGTTTCTTTGTCGCTGTGTTTCTGCTGATATTTTCTGCTTGACTTTTCTCCCCCTGTAAATGTGTTTTATTAAGGTCCTCCCCTGGCATGTTTGCTAAAATTATCCGGACTTCCTAAATTTGGTTATGTGGCCTTGGAGAGTCTTCAATTCCAAAATGCACAAGCAGCATTGCACCTGTGACTCATAAACATCATTTTTATTTATCATTCATTACCTTTTGAAAATGTTACAGTTTACTTACTGCCCAGGGAACGTTAATTCCTTAACACAGCTTATTATGTTTTGCATTACACCCCCATAATGGTTTTTGAACTATAAAATGTGACAATTTGATTTTACTCAACAAAAAAAATAAATCTGAAAAAAACACCTTGAAAAGTAAATGGAACTTTTTGTGGTAATGTATGTTTACTTTATAATCCTTAATTATTAGCATCACTTAAAATTACTTAAAAGCAACTTGGCAAGAAACTGCCCACAAATAGCGAGAAATTACTAAAAGGTGACAAGAAAATGACCTGTTTGGTTTTTTTTGGTTTTTTTTTACGGGAAAATTGAAAAAAATAGGGAAAAAAGAAAACTCTGTTCATATTTCTTAAAATTATATATTAAAAACAGTGTTACAAAAAATGTATACTTTTTTCACTTTTCACGATTTGGTCATTTTCTTGTGATTTTTAGTCATTTTTTTCTGCTTATTTTAAGGTATTTTTCTCTTGACTTTTTCATAATTTCTTGCTCTTTTTTAGGCCCTATCTAAGTTGCTCATTGCCTTTTTCCCATTTTTTAAATGTTTATTTATTATTTATATTTATTTTCATTATTTGTATAGTATTTGTATTTTTTGCAGGAAATTAAACCATTACTAAGGTTTCAAAGGGTTAAAAATGATAACCTCAATTAATCTTTCAAAGGATTTAGCAACTTCAGTTAACCAAGTTCACTCTGCTGTATATCCATATTCCTCCAGTGTCATATTTGTATTTTCTTAAACATGTTAACAAAATGCAACTTGCAGATCTCCTAACTTCATCATTGGCAAAATCATCTTTGTCATAATCAAGTTAAGTAAGACTAATTTGGATTACTAAAGTTGCTAAAAAAGAACAAGGTAATTTCACTTGTCATTCTTAAGTTGCAACAACTTAACACAATTAAGTAAATGCAACTTAATTTGAAGTAAACGTAACAATTAGATAAAAAGTAAACATAAATTGAAATTAATAGTTATATTCACTTTCCTTTTTCAATGCAATCAGTTCAAGATCAAGATCAATCAAGATTATTTAAGTAAAATCAACTTGTCAGATTTTGCAGTGCACCCAGAGACAGTCAAGTTCCCTGTTTGTCTGTTATATTACCCCAGTTTCTCCAATTACTCCACTTTCTGTTGTAGTTCATTTTCAGACTCATAACTAGTGAAAGATGATGCTCCCAGATAATAATATTTTTGCCTAACGCTGCAGTGATTAGATCAGATTAAGGAGCATTATCCATGATTGACAGATTTCTGATGAATGTCTGCATTTGGTGAAACGTTTTAAAGAGGCACATCCCAGCTGTGTTTATTGGTACCAGTACAGCTTGGCTGATTATTCCAGCAGGATCTGTGATGTGCATATTAATCTGGAGGAATATTCACTTTTCCAATTCTGCATTCTTCACTGCTAATGTATTCCTTGCTGTAAATACCTTGAGGAGTAGCAACGCTGCTGCTGATAAATAATGCACCACTGATAAATGAAACAGTGTGTGGTTTAGTGTGTGTGCGTGTGTGTGAGCATGTGAGCCCTCATTGGAGAGAATGTGTGTGAATGCAGTCATTCCACTTTGTCTGACGGGCTTGTGTGCGTGTTGTGTAGTTTTTTTCAGTGTGCTGCTATGATAAAAGCGCAGCATATGTTTCTTGCTGTACCAATGCCTCTGTCACAACCAGCAGTCTTGTAAGGTTCTCTCCCCTGACAGAACAGCTGTAGAAATTACACACACACACACACACACACACACACACACACACACACACACACACAGACTCTAGCACTGGTTTGGGTACTAGCCCTTATTTCTGTACAAGCATATACCACACATATTTCTGTGTGCACCTTCTTGGATTTGATTAGGAAACATGCAGTAATCTTAAAAGATCAAGAGAATTCTAATAGTTTTGAGATTAATTATCCAGTGATGTGGATCAATATATGGATTAAATGATCTTTGATTGGTGTAAATTGAAAACATCATTCCATTTCATCATTTTTTTGATTAGGCCTGTATTTTGAAATTCTGTGTCACTGTCAAACAGCACCAGACAGATAATCGAAAGTGGCCATTAATAAGAAGATGAGGATTACGTTATTTTTTCGGCAATGGTTCTACAGTTTTGACAAAATTAGAATTTGGGAGAAAATAAGGGGCAAAAGACAGAGATAAAATACTCAAGAAACATGACAAAACAGCAGCATTAGCTGCTGTGTTGCCTCTACCGAGGATGCAACAATGTCACCCGTGGATTTCACCAGATGCTTGTCGGTGATATTACCTTTACTGTTTTACAGCTGAGCTTTTAGGAAATTAACTCCTGCTGTTATATGTATGTTGGTTGTCTCTTAGGCTGTGACATGCACTGACGTATCTTGCTGCTTCGATGGCAATGACACTATATTCTCCAAGTAGATGTTGTAATGCATTTAATTTGGTCAGAGAATGTATCTTGGAGTTTAATATACTGTTTTAAATGAAAAGTTGTTTTTTTTTAAAAATGTATTTATTTAATTTATTAATCATTTTTATTATTATTGTCATTTTCTGTCTCTCTTTCCTTCATTCTCCCCCTCCATTAATTTCAGTCTGCCTGGTATGGAGAGCGGAGCTATCCATGGTGCTGAAAGAGCAGCTCAGCAATAGTCACATCTGGAAGTATGAGCATTGCCTTTGTGCCAAGAACACAGACCCAGGCAGAACTATAGCAGAGAGCAAAATAAAATTAAAAGCTACTCTTCCTACCTGACAAGGTTCCAGAGGGAATCCTCACAAAAAAAAAAAAAACATTTAACATCCCAGTCTGTCTGTGCTGCTTCCAAACACACACCTGTGTGCGTAAATGCACACAGCATCTTTCAAATGGGGACACACAGCAGCAGCAGACAGCCGCTTTTCTCTGCTCTTTGCAAAGTTAACATTTAGAAAATGTAATTAATATTTTTCTTATTAATTACACATATCACCAAAATGCAACCCATCTACTAATAATCAGACTGTTGTAGTAACTGTATGAGAGCTGCAGTGATGATTGTGTAAAGCTGGCCTGGTGGCTGGTATTTGAAACATTTGTGATTGGCTAATCAGAGTTTTATGTTGGTGTTGTTACATTGCAAAGAACCATGAGTCAGTCTCTCTTTCTCTTGCTCGCTTGCTGAGTAGACTTTATATATATATACATATAATTGCAGAATGTTAATAGTAAATTGCAACTAATTGCACTTCATTAATTTTTTTTAATTCAATTTTTTTTTGTCTTAATTAGGAATCAAATGACAGCAAAAAGCTGCAGGGGACTAGCATAAAGTGGGCATGAGTGTAAAGGGGAGACCCATAAAACCCATTATCAATCAGATATCTTGAGATCAGAGGTCAAGGAACCACTGTAAAATGACCACACATGACATAATTTTGGAGAGTTTTTCTGCCCCCGTACTGTGGAGGGTGTTAGTTTGTACCACTGGATTCCTCAGGACATGTTTCAGGTGATACCACTTTCATCAATGTAGTTTTAAAACTCAGCCAGGTAGACAGGACAGGAATGTTAGCTTTCACTTTTCCTGTATTTTAAACTTAAATTTTCTCTTATTGTTTTTTAAACCTATTGAAAGAGGCAAAGAGCAACTTTGCAATAAGATTTTTTAAAAATATTTACATTTTTTTGGTAATTTTCCCATACTTTTTTACAATTTTTCTTAATTTTTAGGTCATTTCCTCTGAAGTTGCTCATTGAAGCTTTGCCCTATTTTTGAAAGAAATTAAGCAAATTTGCTCAGGTTTCAAGGGGTTAAAAAAGAAACACATTAATCACAGACCTAAATCACCCTGGATTAATGTGTTTCTAACACTGACTGCCTTACAAGAAACAAATGTCAGTCGTCAGTTGATATTATGCTAATACATTCAGTATCTAGACAAGGCAGTTAGGGTTGGTTTAAGGTTGGGGAAAGTTTGTGGTTTTGTTTAACAAATACTGTCTGTTGGTAAAAGTTGGTAGTAGATTATGAGGCAGCACAACCCAACTCCTGAGGATGCCAATTTTCGTTACCTAGGATATCAAAGGCATGACCTGCCCTACGCTGATTAGTGCTTGTTGCCTTTGTTGGTTTGGTTAGTTAGGTTTAAAGAATGTCAGGGGAAGCCAGTCAGAGTCAAAGTAAGGTAGAGAAGGATGGGGTGTGCCTTTGCTAGCCTTGGAAACAAAAATTGGCCCCAGGCATGAGTGTAGTGTTCAGGATCAGACTCTACCTCCTAAATGTTTTCCTATATTGTTGAATCATGGACAAATAAGTCTGTAATACATCCTCCCAAACAACAAGAAATTATTGGCCACAGATAAACAATTACTAGTCGTCCTGATAGCAAACCCAATTATCAATGTTGTTTTTAACTTTAAGCTTTTCACTCTTTTGATGTTGTCTTTGGCTCCATTTGTGTCATGTTTGTTTACAGTGTCAAAGGGAGTGGGACCGCTGTTCACTTTTAACTGGCTCAGTTATATCAAAGCTGACACAAACTGGAGGGTACAGTGAGATCGAGAGCGAGATGTGAGGCCAGAGGCAGCTGGAGCCCTCACAAATAGTACCAGAATAATAAACACGCTGAGTAAATCAGGGAGGCCGTGCTGGCAGACATCTCTGCGTCTGAGACGTCACTGCAGCCTGATTTAAGATTCACCATTTCCAGCACATTAGCTGGTGCCATCTGGAACTGCAAACGTGTGACATGCCGCTGTTCAAATACCTCTAATTTGTGCTGAAAGAAGGTACCTCAGCTTTCTAAAATAACATTTGAGGTGTTTTACTGATGATACCTGATTCTGAATCTGAATTTAACAAAGCTGTGAAAGCTATTCAGGAGAGAACGCAGCTAAGTAAAGGTGTTTAAATGAAGGCAGAAAACAAAAACAAATCACGTTTCATCCATGGCAGTAATTAGTTTATATATTGGGGGGACACATCCACCCCCCAATATTCAAATATGCTCAGAATTCTTCTCCTCAATAAATTAATCAAAAGAAGAAGAAGAAGAAATGACTATGTTACAACAGATAACCACACAGCACCATCAAATATAATCATGACCATAAATAAACTTCACAAATTGCCATTATTAATATTACTGCTGGTTCTAGTATTACAGTGTACTGTAGCTCTGGGTTTGACCAAAATGTTGCTTGACTGTAAAGATACAATCACTGTCACACACCAGCCCATTCTTATTCAAAACTTGTAAAATACTGCTGCTTTGACAGCCAAAAGCCACTTTTTGTGCCAAAGGAAATGACGCTGGATCACATCATTAATGAGCACGCAGCCTGACAGAACCTCTCATGGTATTATTATACGCAGCAGACGGCCAGACAGCATTTTCCACAGCAGCATATTACACGCGCGGTCTGCACCTGTCATGACCACATAATTCACTGCAGAACAACGTCAGTTTAACAGTAACAGCGTAATAAAAGGAGCATGAAGGTCCCTATAAGGCGAGCAGGAGTGGCGGTGGATGAGTCCAACAAACCCCAAACTTTCAGGCTAACAGCTTGAGGCTTCATGAGGCACTACTTGCATAACACACCCTGAATCTCCATTGTGTTCTCATTCTGAAGTCTACAAACCACTGCTTTTGCAGTGATTTCAGCATAAAATCCCTATGCCAATAGTCACCTGTTGTGCCCTCATAATATGCAGCGTGTCGGTGTCAGCTGAGAACGTGGTCAGAGGGAACTGGTCACAGTGTCATCATACGCTGGTGGACACCAAGACTGCACCTACTGTGGCAGCATGATGCACATATGGTTGCCATCAGTTCAGAATGTGGCCAGAAACCAGTTTTATCTTCATAATATGCTGCTAGACAGCGTCAGGTTGGAAGGCTGCCATAATATGAGGAGCACAAAGATCCCTATAGGGCAGATGGGAGGGGCAGTGGATGTTTCCAACAAACCTTGAAATTTCATGCGGGAGTTAGGTGTTCTGTTTCCGTCTGAATGTGATGGGTTTTTTTTCTACACCTTCTCATGTACCTCTTGCCTTTTCCTTACAATCTGTGTCAGCAGGTGCATTTGTTGACGTCCCGGCATTGGTTGCCATGTTTTTTTGTTTCCTAAACATAACCACGTGCAGCAAAATCCCACCATTTACTTGTGTTGACATAATGGTTGCGTCATCCCGGAATATAAACAGCAGACGCAGAAGGATACGTAGAGCATAATATGTAGACACTGAAGTCCACTGTAAATAAAAATATTCTGTATTTTACTTTATTATGCCATACAATAACCCTTGACTTCAGTGAGGACATGCTTGACAAGGTAACATTGACATCAATACGGCATTTCACACTGGAACTGCAATTGGGGAAATTTAATGTTTCACCGAAAAAATGTCAGTAATTGCATTGAATGAAAACACATTTTTAGTGAAAATGGACGTTTTGCAAGTGATAATTAACTGCTGTTTATGTTGGCTATTATAGTTTACTTGCACTCGACACATTTAACTAGCATGTGTATAAATGTTAGTTTGTAATACATTACATTTGTCAGATATCTAACGTAAAGTCTGTGTATATTGTCAGTTGTTCATATTGCACTGCTTCTGTAATTCATGTAGACAGTAATAGTCATTGCATATCAGTATAGTACACCAGCTGTGTCCCAGTTCAGGGTCTGCATCCTTCGGAGGGTTTTTTTTTTATTTATATTTTGCTAGAGGAGGACAAGGAAACCCTCTGTTAGCGTTGGCAGCTGATTTATCTCTAGGTAGCACAGCGGGGCAAAGCCCCAAGCTGGCTCATTTCCATAGCTAGTATGCTAGGTGGTTACATGTTAGCATTACTAATGTCACGTACTATAAAAGAAATTTTGAGGTTTTAATGTACCTCTAAGTTTAATCTGCTGTTTGATTTTCAAATGAGTAAAAACCCACATTAAGTGAAATCAACACTCCGATCTCCACTCTTTGCTGCCATGATGACAATTATTTGTGAAGATCGTGGGCACGCAAGGAATCTTGGCAAATGGAAGGCTGCGAAGGATGGTAGCAATGTTCCCTCCAAAAACAGGGAAAAGAAGGCCGCATTTGTGGGTTGCATTTGAAGGATGCAGACCCTGAATTGGGACACAGCTACTGTGTAGCTGTACTTGCTTATGATTAATAGTGGTCCCTCGCTATAACGCGGTTCACCTTTCGCGGCCTTGCAGTTTCGCAGATTTTTTTGTGCAATTTTGCATGCTTTTTTTTTTTTTTTTACAGCGCATTGTGTTCTGTGTCCTGATTGGCTAAGGGACTGTAGACCATTGTCAATCAATCTCCTCCGTGCCGTGTCTCCTGCACAGTACAGAATGCGTTCAGCTTTCCAAATTTACATAAATCTTCGATCGCTAGGCACGGTCGGAGGAACTGTGAAATACTCGTGAGTCACTATTTATAATTTTTTATGTGTCCAACCTCGTAGGTTGATCGTTAAAATTAAATTTGTTAGTTCTAAAAGCCATCATAATTATTTATAGGAAAACGTTTATATTTTTATTTCTCAAACAAATGTTTGGGCCTGAAAACAGGTTTTGATCTTTGGTTTCATTCTATAATACTGGACTTATTTTCCTAAGAAGGTTTGAACTTTGTGTTTGTGTTGATGTGTTATGTTATGATGATAATGCCTGTCCTAGAAAAGTGTATAAAGTGTGTAGTGAGGGGTTTTACAGCCTTAAAACAATTATAATAAAAAAAAAATGTAAATTGTATTATTGTAAAAAATAAAGCTGACTACTTTGCGGATTTCGCCTATTGCGGGTTATTTTTAGAACATAACTCCCGCGATAAATGAGGGACCACTGTATAATTTAACTGAGAGTTTTTTCACATATTTTTTCTTCATGCAAATATTCTTTAGACTGGACTTTATAATACTGTATTGTTGAGCAAGAGGGCATCTAAATACGGGTTGGTTTTTATGATACTTGACCTATGAAACTTAAAACATAAAAAGGCTGAAACTCTTAAAGAAATTACCTGCACAAGGGTCAAACAAGCATGACCTACTGTGTTTCATATGCCTCACTTTCAAACTGGCCTAAATAAATGAAATCATCATTAACTGCAGAGTGGAAAATACACCAAAACAAGTAAAATTATGGTTAATGTCTAGCAGTTGTAGTAATCTTACAGTGTCACTGTATATTATTTCATTAGTATATTCCTGTTAAATTCAAATTCTACCATATTCTACATTAGAATTTACAGTTCATAGTGTAATATTGGTTTCATAAAGCATCAAGATTTAGTGTTTTACTATAATTTTTGAACAACCGTACATTACTGTTAGACTTTAGCTGTACTTTTATAGCAGTTAAGATTTTTTGGTTTGGAACTTCATTTGTAACATTTGCTTTGGTCCTATAAAATTATAGAAGTCTTGAAAAACCAACCCATTCTCAGTCAGAAAGCATCAAATAATGCCACTATCAGTGTTTTCGGTGTATAGACGTGCTTCATGGTAAAGGATTGTGTCATCCCACCATGACATAATTCCATGTGCATGTGTTGACACCACCATAACATCTTGGAGTGTAAACAGCTGACGTAGAAGGATACCTATAACATCACAAGTAGACACAGAAGGTCACTGACATGTGATGAGTTCAGAGTGAGAACATGCTGGCAAAACCAAGAAGACTCTGATCTTTTTCTGATCCTTGCTTTCCACACTTTTGTAGTTATGAGAAACAACAGCATCAGTAATTCATCCAAACACCTAAAATAACATATGTGGACATATTTCTTCCATACAAATATGTGGTTCTTACAGAACCCTTAGTGAATTTAGGGCTTAAACATAATCAAAGACAATAGTGGTCAATTACAGCTCGGGTCTGAGAGTGGTTTTATCACTTAAGATGACAATGTACTGACCAGTATTATTGTTTATCTTGGAACACAGAGACATTGCAATAAGAAAATTCTCCAACGGGGCAACAAACATAGGCAGTAAGACAATTAGAAAGGTTATAAAGAAGCTGCAGTGTTGTGAGATGAACTTGGATTGAAGGACTTGTCTTCTTAGAAAAAAAGCGGGAAAATGACCACTATCTGAAAATGTGACATAATAACCTCTTCCCTCCTGTTAATCAGCTCCTCTGAGCAAGCTGTTGGAAGCAGAGTGAATGCGTTTTATTTTTGCGGTATTCCAAAAAGTTTGCATATTCATTTCACAGTTGGATGGAGAAAGCATATTACCCTTACTTTCCCCTTTCAACTTTTGCGAGTGATTAATTTGAACTGATGTGTACAGCATAGAATTAGGTAAATCACCCAGACACTACCTTTCTGTCAAAATCCTGCTCATCTTTATCTGATTTGCATTGATGCTCTTCTCTCATGCTCTTAACCTACATACTATCATCCTTTTCTCCATCCTCATATACTGTAACATACTGTATGCTTGACTCAGTGGCTAACTTGTATTGCTGCCTGTAGAAACAGTCTTTCCCCACGACGATTTCGTGGGCTGTTTCTGGTATTGTTTCAGCCTGCAATCCCTGATTTCATGGCAGCATTTTGGAGGACTGCAATGCATGCTGCAGTGTGGGGCAAGTGGGCCAAGTGAAAATTGCAGAACTAGTTTTGATGCTATAATGGATTATAACTATTATTAACTTTATTATTATGAGCACTCAGTGTTTCCCACAGAATGAGAATCTATTAGTAATCTATCTCTGCCTGGTTAACAGGATCTCATTGCTACTTCCCATACTTGGTGCTTGACAGAAGCAGTGATAAACATCTCACATTGAGCTATTCTCACATTTTCGCTCCTACATCGAAATGGCTGAATGCTCAACTTTGTCTTTTAACCTGCCAATAATATTTGTGAGGATTCTTGTAGGATTCTTGAAGGATTTCTTGTAGGGCTGTTGTGCTGCATTTTCTTGTGTATTGTTGTCCTGTTATGTATGGCATCGATCAAGAAACATCGATCAAGTCTTTGTAAAAGTACTCACGTATACAGGATGAACGTTAATTGTTAAGTGTTAAGTGTTAACAACATTTAATGAGCTCACACATTCCATCCCAGGCCCATGACTGAACATATGGCTGGTAGCCAGTTGTTTTTTGAAGGCAGGATTAGGAACAAGGAAGCTGTCACAAGAGTGAGACTGACACAGCTCCACAGATTTTTGTAGGTTTATCAACAGGAATAACATCATTTGAATTGACACATTTTGATTGATATGAAAAAGGTTTAACTAAATGGCTCCTTGCAATCATCACTGTAACCCTGTGATGGGACAGGTGTATTACTAAGGTACGTAAGGGATAATGCCCAAAGAGGTGTCCATTATGAGTTTTTAATGGCTTATTATTACTTATTACTAACTTATTGAGATAAGCAGAGTCTTTCATCATTTGCATTAGCATTTAATTTGTCTAGACAAAAGTTTTTTTTGTTTTTCTTTTAAAAGAAAAAAAAATCGTATCTGCCCACTGTTCCTCTGTTTTTGTGTCTAAGTGACTATTGGGAACAGCAGTTTTTGAAGTTCAATGTTGAGCGAGAGGGCTGCAGCCAATCCCAACAAACGATGAAGCCGCTTCAGTTTATGTCAACTAAGTGCTCCTTTTTGCCACTAACAGGCTGTGATTGTTAATATAAGTTATTATGAGTAAGATCCTTTTTGGTAAGCCAGAAACAGATCCATCAGTTATTTTAGCATGTATAGAGCAGGCATATTTTCACATCCAACAAGGTTAATTAATCCCCTGATTGTATTAAAATTGTAACTCAAATGACCCAAAAAATTTAAACACAAAAAAGCAACAATCTATATACAAGGAATTACTGGAAATTAGCAAAAAAAAGAACAAAAGCAGGAAGTTACCCAAAAAATAACTATATAATATATAATTCTAATAATCATAAATATAAATATATTGATATTTTCCCAATTATGTGATAATTTTCACATGAATCTCTTTCTCTATTTTAAAGCTAGCTTTAAGTCATTTCCTTTCACAATTATTTTTAGCAGTTTTTGAGACATTTCATGTAAGTTGCTGATTGCTTTTGTTTCCCAGTATTTTTGACAGAAATCAAACCGATGTGCTTGCGTTTCAAAGGTTTAAATGCTTGTGAAAGGCATCTGAATGCCGCACAGGAAAACTGATGTCAATCCAGGCTTCAAAGGGTTAAGGGTTTGTTTCAGCCAAACCAAAGTTGGTAATTGTTGGAATAGTGGAAAGACAATGCAAGATTGTTTTACAGAGTTTTATTTCACTTTTGTGTGTTTTGAGAGTGTGATGTCCACTGCGGTTTCTCTGCCCTGCCTGCAGGGTCTGCTAGTAACTTCTCTCACGATTAGTTAATCAGTGCTTTCTGGGAGCACCTGGTCCCAGTACTCCAGTTTATAAGCTCAGTTAATGATTGTCTCTTTCTCTTCTCCAGCAGGCACCTTCCCTGGTGATGTGGCCCTTCTGTTGCTCTTTGGTTCTGTTTATATAATTTGCACACCTTACAACATCCCACACATCGCATAACAACTCACACAACACAACTTACATCCCTGATCAACTGATGATGACATCCCATTCAATTTGTTTTTGATTGTGTTATATTTCAACTTAATTTGTTAAATAAATTGCTGTGATTACTAAGTTGTTTTGGTGCGTCTCTCCACTTTGTCTTGGCCCAAGAGCCGGGTTATGACAAGAGTTATAAAATTATTGTTTATTTAAATGGAGTCTGGTGGTTTGGTGATAGCGTATTCACGGCTGTTTTTTAGTTAAACAAGAAGGATCCTACTTTTTAACCAAAAAAATCAACCTCTGTAGGCATCTTTCATAATGAAGTCATCTTATGAAGACAATCTGAGCCTGTCAGTTGCAAAAACAAACACTCTGAATGGATGTACTTTGAGGGTGCACAATTGCCTACAGGGATTAGGCCTACATTGCAGCTTGTTTTGCTGCTGCTGACTGCAACATTCGCGCTCAATACTGGACTGATTTCAAAAAGTTATTGTTCTTTTTTGCCACTAAGGCACAAAAACATGGGGAAATAGGGTCCAGGTTGAAAAATATAGACGTTACCCTTTAAGTATTCCTCTTCCATCTGGGCAAATCAAATGCTTCTGTACTTGATGTAACACCTCACTTAACTTATTGTGATGCAGACTAAGGTGGGTGTCTCTGTTATCAGTCATTGCTTGAAATGGTGACTGAATTAAAGTAATGTCCACTTTGTTCAGCTCTTTGACAGTGGCTCACATACTGTGGGATGTGAGCAATTTGCTTCCCAAGACATTACATATGACATCATACGACGCCAGCGCTCTTTCTTATAAAGTGTTTTTATGCAGAATCCTGAACCCCCGGGCTGCTTGACGAATGTTCACTGTCACTGAGAGAAAAGCAAGCAGCAACTTTATCACATTCACTCCCCCAGTCACTGGAGCTCAACTACACTGGTGTCTGCATGATGTGTCAGTTGCTACAAGCATGGTTAAAGCATGGTTAAATGACTGTCCTATCTAATAAAGGCAAAAATGCAAAAACAAAAAAAATCTTGTTTTTTTTTAAAAATGACATAACACCATAATACTCATCTTATAGCCCGTGGGCCAAATCTGGCCCTTGATAGGGTGCTAGGTGGACACTGAATTTTTTTTATTTTTTTTGTACTTTTAATGTACATTAAGTGTGTTACAACCCAGAGATGTTAAGTCTAGGGACAAAGGGAAGCAACACAGCGCCGTGGTGTTAAACACACAAGAATGAATGGATAAGTGGTCCCTGCAACAAGCAACAGCACATACACAAACAATCATACAAAGGGAGAGTGTGGTGGGTGGCAGCAAATCAACAAACCAAATAAAACACCTTATGCCTACCAAACCTACCCCACAGCTTATTACAAATTAACCTATACAGCAGAAGAGCTAAAAATAACCTACCTAAAAATGCTCTTAAATTGTAGAAATGTCCTATAATTATAGAAATCTCCTAAAATTCCAGAAAAGGCCTAAAATCCTAGAGACATTACAAAATCCTGGAAACATCCTTAAATCATTGAAATGTTCTAAAATTGAAGAAGAACAAAAAAATCCTATGAAATGTCCTAAAATCCTAGAAAAGTCCTTAAATCAGAGAAACGCCCTCAAATCCTAGAAATGTCCTAAAATCCTACAAATGTCCTATAATTCTAGAAACATCCTAATATTCTAGAAAGATCCTAAAATCCAAGATATGTCCTAAAATCTGGTAAATGTCTAAAAATCCTAAAACTGTCCTCAAATCCTAGAAAATCTTCTGAAATTGTAGAAATTTCCTAGAATCCTAGAAACATCCTTAAATCCAAAAAACATCCTGAAATCCACTAAATGTCCTAAAATCCTAAATATGTCCTTAAATCCAAGAAACACCCTAAAATCTGGTAAATGTCCAAAAATCCTAGAAATGTCATCCAATTCTAGAGAATCTAACATTGTAGAAATGTTCTCAAATCCTAGAATCACCGTGAAATCCAAGAAAACATCCTAAACTCCGTTAAATGTCCCAAAATTCTAGAAACATCCTCAAATCCCAGAAATGTCCTCAAATCCTAAAAAAAAACCCACATATGTGGCTTCTGCAACTGGCCCCTGGCCTCCTGTCATTTTGCAAAAGCGGCCCCTAAGTAAAGCAAGTTGAGTATCCCTGCACTATGGGATGCAGTCAGTGAGGTTTCATATCCAACACTCCCTGCTTTCACCCTCCCACAGACGCTCTGTCACCTCTTACATCCCGTGTGAGTGTGCAGGCCTGCGGTAGCTGCTTGTCCCATTAGTCAAAAATCACAGTTGTGAAAGAAACCTCAGTTAAACCCCTGCCTTAGTCTGTGATGCTGTGCCACACCAGCACCCAAATAACCTGCTCAGGACACATTCTGCATTATAAAGCTCTTCATCATATGATCTCTCCCTCCCTCTCTCAGACACACACTCTGACTGCTGCTCTTTCACACTTAGGTGTTTTCAAATGCTTTCCAAGTGACTTTTGAGGATATCTATAGTGTGCTGTGTATAATGGCTTGTCTCTCATCCATTATGTTGAGGCCTAAGCAGATAAGAGTGCATTATGGGTGGAGAAACAATCCGTAAATGATACAAGTGCTCTGCTTTCACCCAGAAAGAGTCTGCATTCCCGCATGTCAGACACAATTACATCAGAGGAGAGCAGTGTGTAGGAGCAGGGAGGAGAGAGAGGAGACATGCAGGGATACAGAACAGAGAACGACATCCTTTTCACATCATTAACCACACATGAAAAAATATACTTGTCAATAGCATTTATTAAGTCAACAGCAAAAAAATTGCTATTGACTTAATACGTATAAAAAAGTTAAATAACTGATGTTTAATATTACAAAAAAATATAGTCAATACAAATTAAATGATTTCATCACTAGACAACAGGGTGTAACAATACACATTTTCTTATATAATTGTTCAGTACAAGGCTTACATACCGAATGACACGTACAGCTATCCTATTGTATTTGGAAAATAAAATATATAGTTTAAAATGTCTTTCATAGGCCATAATGCTCTCATCGCCACTGAGCTCAACAAGGCAGCCTGAAGGCAGCACACGCAGGATTTTACATGGAGCATGCTGTCTAACTGGCCCATTCTCACTCCGAACTCGTCAAATATGTCCAATCTGTCAGTGCTTTCAGCGTTCACGCCAAAAGCTACCTTCTGCATCCAACCAGAACATGACTAAATGGTGTCAGATGGCCTGGACAGAAATGGTGGCATTGTTACATTGTTAAACACTGTCCATTCACAAGCTGTAAACATCCCAAATACTTAAAATTATAATTTAACGAAATCTAAAAATGTGACATTTAAATCATCAAGAGATGCAGTCATGAACTCCAACCTTCAGCATAAAATTCCTGTAGACTTACCATTTATCCATCACTTCTGACTACTTCATAACTATATTACTTGACTTTCAGGTGTTAATCTGTGACTTTTCTTTTCATAAAATCAATCATATCAATAATATTTAATAATAATAATAATAATAATAATAATAATAATAATGATGATGATAATGATAATGATAATGATAATGATAATAATGATAATAATAATAATAATAATAATAATATGACTTTATTTTTGTAAATAATAAAAGTGTTTTTCTTTTATTATTACAGCTTTTTTTTTCTCGAAATTCCGACTTTATTCTTGTAATATTATGAATTTGTTTTCAAAATGTATTTTTTTCCCTTTACCATAGCGCTACTTTGCTGTTGTAATATAGAGACAGGAAATCTTCAGTTCTACCTCCCATCTTGCCTACATTGTTTTCTAGGCCCACCCAAAACACTGTGCATGTTTATCACAGTAACAAAAGTAAATGTAATTTCCTCCTTCCACCCCTGTTATTCACACACACCTATGATGCATCATTCAGCAGAGCTGTCTGAAAAGACCGTGTGCTGATCATGAAGAGAAGATGACCACACTTAGCTGAATACATTTATTGTATGACTGCTGTTTTAACCTTTCTTGGCAAACCTCATTCTTTCAAATTTCTGAGAGCACTTGGCCAAAACTTTCCAATAATTTACCTGAATGTCACCTTTCAGGAAAAAACAAAACAAAACAAAACAAAAAAAAAAAACAACGAGTGATGAGTTGAGTCTTTTTGAGAATCGACATCATTGATAACATTCACGGGACATAAAAGCCTTGCTGTGGGTCTGTTCTCAGAAGTATCCCTTTAAGAGCAACACCTTTCAGCTGGTGAAGCTTAACACTGTTTTGGCTTAGTCTGCAGAGGAGACACCCTCTCTGTCCCTGGTAAATGTTACAGAAAAAGAAGACACATGGAGATGATTTCAACGAGCCTTTGCTCATACCATTTCATATTCAGCTTCAGAGATTACTCTACAGGATTTAAATTGAACATTCTAACTAGGCCGCTGTGCTTCAGTTTTATATCCTGTTTTAAAGGTTTGAAATGCAAAATAGCCAACTGTCTATATTTATTCACACACTTTTTGTTATAATAAAGACATGTATCACCACTGAGTCTCAATTTTAAAGCTGTTGTTCACAAAGTTTCACAAGTAGTGTTTAAAGAAATATTTAGCTGTTAGCTGTCTTTTCATAAAACTAGTCTGTCTTTGCAGTCTGAGTGCTGCATGATAAGAGAAAACAGAAGAAAGGAATGTGGCATTTGCTTGTGCGTTTTAGGAAGGAAAACTACAATTACCAGAATGCACTGCAGAACATCAGACCAATAAATGACTGCTGGGAGGTGACATCTTGCAAATATATTTGTTTGACACAATGGCAGTCAACTGGTAACAAATTATCTAGTATTATAGTTAAAAGGTAAGCCAGACATATTTCTGAAAACATCTGAGGTGAGAAATATGCAACTCAATAACAAAATCTTGCTTTATTTTGATCAGAGCTGGTGAGTTTCACTGTTTGATCTCAGTTTTTTCAGCATGCATTTTTACTGTGCAGAAAGTAGTAGGACACCCATTTCCTGTTCACAAACTCTCACTATTACAACGAAACAAGAAGCTAAAAAAATGTTTCCTGAAAATGTTTTAGGTGACAAATTGGCAGTACAGTAACGTAATCTTGATTTATATTTAATCAGCATCGCCTATAGTCTTACTGTTTGATTCATGTTTGATCTGCATTTGCAGTCCGTTGTCATTCTAAAGTTGTCAAATACTGCCACTCTTGCAGTGTTTCCGGTGTGAGATCCCGATGCCAAAAGCAACCTTTTGCGTCAGCATGAAATGCTGCTGGATGACATCAGCTGAGACAGAACCGTTGAATATACTCCTGCTGCAGAAGCATGATGTATGAATGGCCGACGTCACTTGAGAACATGGTCAAATGGAACTTGTTGTGTCTGCATGATACTCCCCTGGAAAGTGCCAGGTTGAAACTCTGCAGGTAACATGATATGATATTTTTTCTACACCTTACCATGTGCTTCTTATCCCTAATCCTAACCATCCATTTCAGCATATGCGTTTGTTGCCATCCTGGCATTTGTTGCCATTTGTTTGTGTTATCTAAACATAACCATGTGCAGCATTATCCCACTCTGAACATGGTCCACTTCTATATTCCTGGTGTTCACGATGGAATACAACACAAAAATGCCAAAGTACAGCCTGTGGTTTGAGCAGCAGCCTGGAAGCCAGCAAAATTTTGCCCAATGAAACGTGTTTTTACACACACTGCCCACATTTTTTAAGATACAAAGCTTTTTCTCCAAACTCATCGAATATGTGTGCTCTGTCAGTGCTTTCAGTGCACAAGCGTGACGCCAAAAGCCACCTTCTGTGTCCAACCAGAACAGGGTTGGATGACTTCAGATAAGAATACAGTCAGACAGAACCGGTGGCGTTGTTATTATATGCTGCCGAACGGCACTGGGTGCGTCCACATGCAAAGCACAGGGGCGATGTCACCTGAGTGCAGCTGAATAGAACATGTCGTGTGCGCACAAAATGTTGAATGACAGCATCAGGTAATAACTGGGAACAATAAGATGCTCGAGTGCGTTTATAAGGCAGCCAGGTGGGCAGGTGTATGGGTCCCACAATCAACTTACTTTCATGTGAGAGTCCAGAATTTGCTTCCTGTATGGATGTGTGTGTTTTTTTCTACACCTTACCATGTTTCCCTTTTTTGCCTAAACAGTCAAGTTGGTTGCCATGTGCTGTTGTGTAAACATATGGAGCATGCTCTGTCATGCTATCACGTGCATGATGCATAAGGATACCTAAAATGTAAGTAGATGCAGAAGATCACTGACAGAGCAGCACCAAGTGACAAGTTTGGATGGGAATGTGTTGGCGGTACCTTATCAAGATAAGCCAAGAGTTGAGGCAAACAAAAATTGACTAACTGAGGAGGATACCGACGATAATAAGAGTATTTTATATAATTAGAGAATTTTTATTCTAAGACGAGGTTGTGGCAAGTCTGATTACAGCTTTTACAAACAGTTGAGGAATATAATATATCAGTCTAACCCAAGGTTAAGGTGACTGACGTTCTCTGCAGACCGCTCTTTTCATCCATTTCCAGGAGCTGAGAAAGAGACTGTGTTTTGTTCTATGAAAGGAAAATGATTGTGAGAGCTGCTCAGGTGTAAGGAGGTGTAAAGCGAATGAATTTAAATTAGCCATCAAGATCCAGGTTGCACAGCGATGACAGTTTACTCCAGGCCTTGCAAGGACAACAAATATGATCTCAATGTCAGAGTCAGTTTTGTTTGCAGATGGAGGATGAGGAGGAGGGGATGGGTGAGATGAAGGAGAAGTAGTAGTAAAAGGAATAGGAGGAGGTGTGTGGAATTCATATAGCACTGGGCCTATCTAGTTGACCTTGCTGGAAAATGACAGAAACAAACTGTTTCCGATTCTCGGCTCTGCTCCCCTTCCCATCCCTCCTCCTCCCACCTGATTCTCTCTATTTTTCTTGCTTTCTCTCCAACACTTATCAGAGAGCACTTAATTTGAGGAGTCATTTTAACAGAGGCAGCATTCTCAATTTCTCCCAGCAGCTTTTTCTTTCTCTTCAAACTCTTTAGTCTGTTTCTCCGTCACTTCCCCTCCTCTCAGCCTTGCTGTCCTCCCATCCTCTCCTTGTCCTCTTATCTTGTCCTTGTACTCTTCGTCTTCCTCTCTTATGTGGTAATAAGCGCAGACTGTTGCGGGCCCTTTGGCATTTTCCACTTGTTGACCTCATGGTGTGGGTTAAAAGTTGATTTACTGTCAGTCAATCTGTGCCAGGTTGCCCTCCATAAGCGACTTCCCCTCGCTACATCATAGGCAATATCGAACATGTCTGAAGCGGGTGTGCCACTGAAATGTAGCCAAGCACTTGAGGACAACATTGGCATGCAAAGGTACCAGCATGCAAAGCCAAGTTACTTACTGCATGGGTACACATTTTGTGTACTCAGTTCCTTGTTTTTTTGTTTATATTTTGTTTAGTGCTGGGCATAGATACATTTTTTTTAATGTAGATTAATCTCACTGCAATCCTGTAGTTAATCTAGATTAATCTAGATTAAAATTATAGATTTGAATTTTGCCAAAGACATTCAAAATAATATCTATCTATCTAAATGATGAAAATGCATCACAAAATGCTTGAGAAAGCTGTTCTACTATAATATTTGGTAAAGAAAAATAATGTTCCATAAGATTTACTTTGGTGTTTAACTTTTTTTTATTTTGTTAAACACAGACATTTAGGAACACAGGTTCTGTCTCCATGTGGAAAAAGCTTTTTCCTGCTAACTGGAATGAACAGCAGAGGGCGCAGCCTCTGATAACATGACCCTAACTGAACTGTGGGCCTACATTAGAGGTCATAAAGAAGACCATTAACAGTCAGCAGCTTTGTGACACGGCTTGAGCCAATCACTCCAGTCACTCAGGCAGACCAGCTTCCGCCTTGTTCACGCCCCCGCCGCGTAATTCGACCAGGTATACATCCGCGCTTAAACAACAAAGTGAAATTGGTGCCTTGCTCACTGTATAGACCCAACTTAGTGAATAGTTTATCGCGCGATAATTTCCTTATCGCGCGATAAGAATCCCGCGTTAACGCGGCACGTTAACGCCGTTAACGGCCCAGCACTAATTTTGTTTCTCAATATAATAAACCGTGTCTTGCACTTTTTTGATTACAGTGTAAAGCCGCACAAGACAATTGTTGTGGTCTCAAATAGCGGTCGCAGGTCACAGTTTTGAATTAAAAAAAACAAGCCAAGGCCTGTCATCTAACAACCGTCCTTGTTTTAAAGGTGTATGATGAGAACTATGGTTGCAAATTGTAAATATTGTCCTCAGTTGATTATTGGATTAATTAATTCATTCCCAAGTTGTCACATATCACATGGATTGTAGTAACCTCTGTGTCTGCTGCTGGTATAATAACCCTTTGACACCTGGAGAGACATCACTCTCCTTTCGCTGCTTTCAGTTGACTCCCACTCAGGAATTGCAAAAATTAAAAAAAAAAATATTTTGAACTGAGCAACACAATGAAATTATAGCCATTTGAATGAGAAACAACATGAACTGACAGGTCCCAACTAGTTTCTACCCTTTGGGCTGAGAATGCTGGATTTTGCGACACCCAAAAACTACAAATAAATAATCCAGTACAACTTGAAAGAGCAAGAAAAGAACAGTGCCCAGTCTCTGTTGCCTCATACCATAATTAGAGCCTCGTTATAGAAATGAAGGAGCTGTAATTTAGAGGGCTACTAAACATGCCTGAGTATGGAATCTGTACTTCCATTCTTTGAATATACTGGCATTCTAAGGCGGGAATAATGGTGTGGTTAATTGAGGCAGACAAACTTGGACGGTGAGAGATAATGATTTCATCCGTCTCTTTCAGCACTTTGATGGCTGATAGGTAATTGAATTGTAATTTGACTCAGTTTCAGACCAGCTGGATAACGTAACAATTTTCACTTACAGCTTGTCAGCGAATAACTGCAGCTGACAGTGAAACTGAAGATAATTCTCTATTTTGAAACTACAAATTTGCTATTACCTGATCTCAACTTGCCTAATCAGGATAAATCAGATGGTGACAACCAGAAAAAAGAGGGGGAGAGAGACGAGAAAAAGAAGGTTGCTCGTGACAATAATGAAATGCTTTCCTGTGATTCTGTTAATTTAAAAACTTGTTCTGTGTGGCAAACCTCAGCTGTTGCTAACAACCTGCAAACCTGCAGTGGTGTAAGGATTTCAAATTGCTACTAAACTTGGCTTGCACACATCACACTCTTTCAGTACCATGTAGTATAAGTATATCTTATAGGTATTTCTTAGTTATTAAACTTTGTGGATATATAAAAATAATTTAAACAAATAAATAAACAAAATATTAGGACATTAGTATAAGATTATATCAGGACATCATGGAGGTGGTGCATTTGAATTGCATCAGTGGAAAGGCTTGATTTTGATCGGAGAGTCGGTACTGATGCAAAGACCCAGAGTTTCTGGTGACTTCTGAAATCAGGCTGAACTGAACAGAAACTCACAACAGCATTTTCTTCAGAGATTAGTTTTCACCCCCCTCAGGACATATACTGCACCATCATTCTTCATACAAATTACATTTTGCCATTCGTCACCGTCGAACTATAAAACATATGCATAAATACAAAATACATAAATACGAAATTAATATATACAAAAGAATACCAAAATAAACATACACAACTTAATTGCTTGCTAACAGTGTTGTTAGCGACATTACCTCACTGGCTACATACGATCCACGAGGAACATGAGTCTACAAAATCTGCCTTTCAGTCGAAAGTGACAATATCAAATGTGAAACTTAAATCTTAGTCTCCAAATGAACATTACAAGATCACTTGAACTTAGATAAGAGACATAACTTGGTTGACAACAACTTCAGTAAGCTCAGCTCTGCCTTTCTTGGCAATGTCAACAAGTTGACACTTGTCCATCTGCATCAAAACATGTACAAAGCATAACAGGAAGTTTAACATCAAAATGTGTCCCAGTGCAACAATGACATTACAATTGGGAATGCCCATATATTATCAAATTACAACTCGGAAAATAAACTCTGCATATTTAATATCAGTTAAATCAATTTGATTAATTAGGCCTGACCAATAATAAAATTATAACAAAATAATGACAAATAATATTTTGGCAGTTAAATTAGTATTTTAAAGATATAAATGTAAGAGTGGGGCACGCATAATGCACAGCTTAAAGGCGACAGCTGAGAATGCAGCCAGACGGAACATGGTGCATGTACATGATACGCTGCTAGACAGAGTCAGGTTGTTTGCTTCCCGTGTGAATGTGATGTTTTTTGGGTTTTTTTTCTAATGCTTACCATGTGCCTCTTTTGTCTAATCCTAGCCATTCGCGCCAGCATGTGTGTTTGTTAATGTCTCGGTGTTGGTCGCCATGTACAGCGTAATTCCATCATGTCCTTGTGCTGATATCACTGTAATGCCATTTTGGAACGTCAACAGCAAACTCAGAGGGTTGCCCAGAGTGAAACACGTAAACGTGGAAGTCCACAGCAAAGCTGCACTAAGTGATGACTTGAGATGAGAAAGTGCAGGAATCTCCAACTGGAACATGTTGGCAGTCTTGTTGCATTGTGGGTAATGTAGGTACTAAATTTGGACAATGGGTTAGAATTACACATTGTAAACTGCACATGCTACAGTAAGATATTAATCTTACTGTAGCATGTGCATGTCGATGTGCATGAGTCTAACTACATGCTTTGTGAAAGTAAAGTGTTTTAATTTGGTAACTATTACATTTGTTGTATTTAGGATGTGGTTGCTTAGAAGGGTTACCATTTTAAGTTATACTCATCTAATGAGCCTTTTTTTCCCTAATTTAGCTATATTCAACAGTGCATGAATGTATGGAGCTTTTGCTGTTTCTCCATTTACAAAAAAAAGAAAAAGCGACTTTTTGGCAACAGAAAAAAAGCTACAGACATATGCTAATTAGGTTGTTGGTTAGACACTCTTGGAAGAAGTCCTATTACACAGAATACAGTGTCAGGCTGAATCCATCTTTGGTCACAGTACAAATCTTCTAAATAACATCAGAGCAAAACTTTTGAACAGTGACACGTTGATTTTGATCTTTATTTCTTGACCAACATGATACTGATGATGATATCATATTGCAATGCTGAACTGATGGAATGTGCTTTTAAATCGTATCAATCTGTGTGATCGATACAGAGGCAATTGATGTAGTCACATCACCATGGAGTGGATGTTAACTTGCTTCTGGTTATGTCTGTGGCTGACCAGACCATACAAGCCCAGAGGTGTTGAGACAGAGGAGCCTCCGTCCGTGTTTTAACATCCAGCCAAATTTTAAACATTTCTAAGAGCATCATGTCAGGGCATTCAGCTTGGCAAAATAAAATAAGAAATGGAGCTCTTTTTCTGTAGCCTGTAGCTATATTTATGTCAATATTTATGTCTTTTTTTGAAGAAGTAAACAAGGTGTTGTCATGCCTTGGACCTGAGAGAGAGAGAGAGAGAGAGAGAGAGAGAGAGAGAGAGAGAGGGACTGATGGCATATTTTGGCTGTTGCTACTCTTACCATAATTTCCCCATCCAGCTTTTCATTCACCCCTTTCTACATTTTCATTCCACCCTAAAATTCTTATTTTTCATCTTTGTGTCTTCCCCTTTTTCACCCCCTTTTTCCTCCACTCCCACACCCTTGTCCCTCAACCTTCCTCTCCTGACAATATAGATTCATTACAGTTTGATGATATCAGATGATTGCTCTCTCCCAGCTGGAACAATGGGTTCATACCCTTGCTTCTTATTCCCTTAGGACCTGACCAACTCTGCTGCTTCCCCCAAGCCCTCTTCTTCTTCTTCTTCTTCTTCTTCTTCTTCTTCTTTTTAACCCCACTACTTTACCCCAGCTGTCATCTCACACTTCTTTCTTCTTGTCTTTCCTTTGCTTATCCTTTTTTTCCAAAGCCCTGCTGATATGAGATTTACAACAAATATCAATATTTGAGCATAGAAATGGATCCAATAATGATACATCTATAAATATTCCTGTTTTTATAACAGTTGATACAAACAAATCACCACGATCACAGATGAAAGTTACTGTGAATATGTGACAGTGGATTCTGAAGAGTGAACTTTCACTCTCCTGCCGCAGCGGCATGGTAAGCAAATGGTTGCCGTCAATGGAAAACGGACAGACAGAACCTGTGCGTCTGCATGATATGCTGCTGCACAGTGTCAGGTTGAAATGCTGTTGGTAACAACGTAATATAAGGAGCACGAAGGTCCCTAGAGGGCAGGTGGAAGGACCGATGTATGGATCTAACAAATCTCAGACTTTCATGCAGTAGTCTGGTGTTTGCTTCCTGTCTGAATGTGATCAGGTTTTTTTCTACACCTTACCATGTGCATCTTTTGCCTAAACCTAATAATCCATGCCATGTGCTTTTGTGGACGTTCTGGCATTGGTTGCCATGTGCTTATATTGCCTAAACACATTTGAAATGTAATCTTACCATGTCCTGTGTTGATATCATGGTAGCGGCATCCTGAAACATCAATAGCAGGCTCAGGATAATACCTACAGCATAATTTGTAGACGTGGAAGTCCACTGCAAAGTAGCTATATGTGATATATTTTGATGGGAATGTGTTGACATATTTTAATTAAAATAGTCAAAAATACCTTAAAATGCAGCCTATAAAAAATGTATGCATTGCTCTTTCCATTTGTCTTAATTCCCACAGTTCCCACATAAAAGCCTGGAAAAGTGGCAGTGTGCTGCTCTTTATTGCAGCTGGTGAAGTTATGTGCATTTTTCAAAGCAAAAAATCCACTAAACACACGGTTTGTTAGCAGGTCTGAGAAAGCATAAATCTCACTTACCTATAAAAAGGAAAAGGAAAAAAATAGAAATACAACAAGTGCAACTGAGGCACGAGTTGGTGGTTTCTGCAGTTGACTACAAGAAGTGGCAAACCACACACAGTCAGTTGGCCCACCATTTTTAACTAGACTGAAAGAACAGCTATTTGATGGATTTTCATACTATTCTGCACTTTCATGGTTCCCACACAAGTGAGACTTTGACCCCCACCTCCCCCTCCCAGAGTGAATTGTAATAGTTTGGTAATCGCCTTTGCTTTTCATCCAAGGCCATCATCAGGTCATAGTCTTTATTTGTTTAATTCTTCAGTTTATCAGCCTCAGCTGTACTTTGAGTAGAGAAATATTGTACTCATTAGTAATGGAATATTTTACTCAAGTAAAAGTAGTGTAGTTTCAAATACATTTTACTTATGTTAAAGGAAAATTACTTCTTATGTGCTCTGATAAAACCTGCATCAATGTCCTTGATTTAAGAGTTACAAGAAAGCTAAGATTGAAAGAAAACTTTGATCTCTTTTCTTGTATTGTGTTGCAGCCTGTTCTCATTCTGAAGTCATCAAGTATCGCCGCTTGGAAAGTGCTTTCGGTATAAGATCCCAATGCCAATAGCCACCTTTCACATCCACATGATACGCTGATGGACGGCATCAGCTGAGAATGATTGCAGTGTTACTATAAACTACCAGACAGCTCCTCCCACTGCAACCTAATACGCAAACGGCATGTTGCGTCCGCATGATACGCCATATAGCAGCGTCAGGATAAAGCAGTGACAATAATAGGGTGGGGCGGGATGGGGAGGAGAGGCGCGCTAGATGGGTCGAACAGACCCCGGACTTTCGTGCTGGAGTCCAGGGTTTGCTTTCCGTCTGAACGTGAAGGTTTTTTTAATGCACTTTACCATGCCCCTCTTATGCCTAATCCTAACCATCTTTCTAGCATGTGTGTTTGTTGATGTTGATGCATTGGTTGCCATGTGCTTTTGTTGCTTGAACATAACCACACGCAGCGTAATCCCACTTTGTGCCTATGTTGACATCACAGTGGCAACATCACGGTAGCGGCATCCCAGAATGTAAAGAGCAGATGCAGAAGGATGCCTAGAGCATAATATATAGATTTGTAGTCCACTGCAAAGCTACAATATGTGACAATTTGGGATGAGAGAGTGTTGGTTTGGCCAGCTGAAGCAAAGACCCTACAAGGCCTGGCTATTTGGTTTGTGTATTTTTCTTCCTTTTCATTGCATTTCACTCGAAATTGTAACTCGGTTCCTGTCACATGGTGCACATTGTATTGAATGCATTGACTCTCCTCTGATTCATCACTGGGCTTTGCTACACGTGCTTATCAGGTGATGAGGCTGTTGTGAGACTGGGAGACATAAGCAGTGCTTTATGGGGATTTAGAGCGGGTGAACAAGCCAGCCATGGGAAGGTTTGGAGCCACAAATAGCATCACATAGAATTAAAGGTTAAAGCTGAAAGGGATTCATCTGTAAGAATCATCAGATCCACAACAATGTGAAGATAAGCTTGGTATAAACTACATGTTTACTTTCATTTCAGCTACAGAACATGATTAAACTTAAAAAAAAGACAAAAAAAGAAGACAATGAAACAACAACATTGACAACTGATTTGGTCCGGTGAAATCATCTGTTGTCACTATTTGTCATCCCTTTTAAGCTGTTAACATGATCCCTCTCATGTGCAGTTAGTTACCAGCTGTTATAATAAACAGTATATCTGCATTTGTTGGTCATTAGTTATGGTGATTAATTCCATTATATCATTTAGCAATAATACATCAGTGGGAACTCAAAAAAATTGTTCATAGCTCAGTTCTCATTCCAAAGCCTTCAAATATCCCTTTTGCAGTGATTTTAGTTTAAGATCCTGACGTCAAAAGCCACCTGTCCTATACAGATGACACGGCACTGGACAGAGTCAGGTTGAAACGCTGCTTGTAACAATGTAATATAAAGAGCACAACGGTCCATTTAGGGCAGGTGAGAGGTCTGGTCGATGGATCCAACAAACTGGGTGAGTCAGGTGTTTACTTCCTGTCTAAATTGATGGGAGTTTTTCTACACCTTGCCATGTGCGTTCTTTCCCTAACCATGCATTTACTCCAGACGTGGCACGAGCACTTTGTACAAGTGTTTACATTCAAAGTCAATGCAAAGACGCAGACAGACATGAATTCACGCCTAGTGGCACAATGGACACAAAGGATGCTCTGAGCAATTTAAGTTAATTTTGCACGAGGCTTTGCTGCAATAATCTGTCAGATGAGATTTTCCCAATTTTCGTGAGTTTCAAAATGCTCCAAAAATAAACAAGCAACCTGTAAGAGCAGTAACATCCTAACCATCCATGCCAGCAAGGGATTTTGTTGACATCCTGACTCTGGTTGCCATTTGCTTTTGACATCACAGTGGCGGCATCCCAGAACATCAACAGCAGATGCAGAAGGATACCAAGAGCGAAACATGAAGACGTGGGAGTCCACTGCAAAACGGTAACATGTGATGAATTGGTTTGAGAGTGTGTTGAGCATTCCCAACAAAAACTGACTTGCTTGACTCTGCCTGTCTAGATTTTTGGTGACCATCAAGAGTATAGACGGTACAAGCAGTTGATCTACTTCCACTTTTATCAACACTTGTAACACTTGTGTGGTAACACTGATATACTGTTATAATAACCGTACATGCTTTTTTAAACCTAAATAAATATTTTCTCCTTATCTGACACATTTTTACTGTAAATCCAGCACAGTAAGAGTGACTGAGCAGAAGGCTGGTCAGAGGAGCCTGTTGAAATAATTCAGCTCACACTTTAGTGAACTGCTTGTCAGCAGAGGATGGTGACACAAAGTAAATGTGGCCTCCTGTAGCTCTGTAAGCTCAAATTCGACGGTGCACTTATCTGACTGAAGTTTGCTTTAAAGTGAAAGTCTAAGTCTCCTTTTTTTGAGCTGTTGAAAAGATGACTCTAAGGGCGTCCTCTTATGTCTCATTTTGTCTGAAGCTGAAAAGTCATTTTCTTTTGTTGTGTCCTTCAAACTACTCACATTTGAGTTCAAAACATTGTGTCTAAAAGCCATAAAAATGATGTTTTAGAACGCTGTAACCACAAAACAAAGCTTAACAAAAATCAACACAGGTGAAACTGCTAAGCAGATACAATATTGCCACTTTCAATATTCCTGGCAAACCAAATAAATATAAATGAATCTGTCTTATTGCTCTCTTCACGCTTGTATTTTAAGAAACTGTAGCACATACAAAAAGTGCTTTCAGAGTATTCAGACCTTTTCCCTTTTTTACGTATTTTGTTGTATTGCATCCTGATTTTTAAATGGCCATATTTATGCTTTTTATTCATCTGTCTACCCTTTATATCTTATTACAATTTTATGTAAAAAAAAAAGAGAGAAATAATTGAACTATACAGAGCCTTTACTTACTTGAAATACCACAGGCAGTGTTTACAGCCTCTACTCTTCTGTAGAAGCTGTACACACCTGCAATTGGGGATTTTTTTTCTCGGCAGATCCTCCCGAGCTCTGTCAGGTTGGAATGGACAGCTATATTTGGGTCTCTCGAGAGGTGTTTGATTGGGTTCAAGTTCAAGACTGCTGCATCGCCCTTGCTGTGTGCTTAGGTCATTGTCCTGTTTAAAGGTAAACCTTTCATCCTGTCTGAGGTACTTTTATTTTCTAGGGGACTTTTATTTAGTTCCTACTTTTATTTCCTAATACCACATTTATTTCCCGCCTCTTTTATTTCCATCTGTTTAAGTAATTGTGAAAGATTTGGTAGCGTGTGAGTGGAGACCGGTGGTGCAGTAAATGAAACAGCTAGTAGGCCCAAAAGTAATCAAAGTGCTGTGTGGCAAAGAGAATAGACATTTTTCACGCACAGTAGTTTTAAATCCGACAAATTGACTCGTTGCCTCCTGCTAACTCTACAAGTCTCTGTGTGGTGAAGGCTTCCAAGTAGCATCTAAACACTGGCGTGCAGATACAGTGAGCTTTCATTGGTCATGCGTGAGCACACATATGGGAACATGGTTCCCACACAGAAGTAGCTACAGGCTACAACAAGGCTAAACACATGATGCTATGGTGACGTTTGTCAAAACAACTTGGCACGTCGGAGCTTCAGGATACTTGTACCCCTGTCATGCCAAAATTAGCATGTGCACGTAGGTTTTTCAAACACGAGTAAACCCACTAGATATGAGCAAATGGCTTCATCCTGACTGCCAGTAAACTCATCACTCCAACACCTGAGTCTGCCTTTTTGTCAGTTTGTGTGTGTGTGTGTGTGTGTGTGTGGGGGTGGGTGTGTGTCTGTGCAATGTCACAGACAGGCAGGAGAACAGGTAAACAGTAGACAGGATCTTAATAAAAACTTTTTCAGAGGTTTCCTCTCAGGAGGCGGCTATGGCTCAAAGGTAGAGCGGGCAGTCCTCTAATCGGAAGGGCTGCAGTTTGATCCTGGGCTCCTCCAGGCAACATGTTGCCGTATCCTTGGGCACAATACTGAACCTCAAATTGCTCAGGATGCTGTGCTTTTAGAATGTGAGTGCGTATGAATGATTACTGAGTAGCAGGGGGCACCTTGTATGGTAGCCTCGGCCACCAGTGTGTGTGTAAATAGTTGAATGCAACATGTAGTGTGAAAGCGCTTTGAGTGGCCGGAAGACTAGAAAAGCACTATACAAGTGCAGTCCATTTACCATTTCTCTTTTTACATGTCTTACTCATTCAGTCTCTCTTTCAAACTCGGTGAAAACTAACTTAGAATAATGTTTTGTGGAGACAGACGGTCTATACACAGCCTATTTGAGTGAGAGGAGATAAAAACCTACTCTCTACTGCCTTTGACCCGGGTGTGAATGACAATGGTAGGCATTCTCATTGCATTAAAAAGCCAGATTTTAGTGGATGTTGGCAGGTTTTTTTGTCCAATGGGAATGAGGCTTTATATTACTTCTTACAAGCAGAATGGTAACATTTTGTGGATTTGTTATGTATTTTTTTGAAAGTTTGAATCCTGGTCACAATTTGCTTCTGAGATGAATGCATTTCCTTTTCTCTGTGAACCTCCAGCAGTGTTTTGTGGACTTTAAAACTTGACCCGACTTTCCATCAGAATGAGGGTGTGTCGATAATGACTGAATTTTAATTTTTGAGTGAACTATCCCTTTAAAGATCAGATGTCCTTGGTGGTATTTTTGTTTTTTGCTTGCCATGATGCCATGGCTTCACACTCTCTCTTCCAACTTCTAACCTCTCCCGTTCTTTGTGTCATTAGGCGGCTGACACTGCTGACAGGCTCAAAGTGTTGTTCCACAGATAGACAGCTGCTGTGTGGTTATTCAGCATGCTCGCTGCCTTGAGGGACGGCCAGCCATCCAGCTTCATAAATAGACTAACAGAGTTTCTGCCGTACTGCTTTAGCACTTTCCTTTGAAGTTTGATTTTTTTACCCTTTAATTTAATTTTGCAAACATTAATGTAAAACATTTTTCTTTGTAGTTATATTGGCAGAATAAAATGTGTCCCCTTGATGAGACGGCCCGTTGCAAAGTTGAGAGGAAGGGCAAACACACACATACACAGACTTGGATATACCCATTACAGGGCACCTGCATAACTAATTAGTGCTGACAGCTCACTCACTTCTCTCTCAAAGAAATATTCACACACAGCAGCATCAATCACAAATGGAAGCGTTTTCATTTCCATTAATTTGGCTGTGGATTAAAGTTGACCCATTTTTGCTAATGTAGCGTGCTTTGGACAGGAGAGATGGGGGAATGAGGACATACCAGACTAACGCTTATCATACACCTACATAAAAGGCCCGGTGTACCTGCAGGGCTTTTCTGACAACACGTTCACTCCTTTTGGACTTTCAGTCCAAAATCACACAGGGGAAAAGCATAGCCTGAAGAAATAATCTCTGTAATATTTATGTAAATAATGCTTTTGTTATTCACTGTCTATGATTAATATAACATAATATATCCTGAAGCAAATTATTGAAATTAGTTCAAGCATCCTCTGTTCTAATCACAACGATTTTCTCCTTTCCAAAATTCTCTTCATATTTTCACCCAGTGCATGCAGGTTTCTGTTTGCCTGCCTGCACCCATTTTGTGTTTTGGTGACTCACTTTAAATCAGACTCTGTTAGTGTCAGAAAAATGCAGTATTTAGAAAAGAATCAAGTAGCACAGTGCAATTTTGGTGTCAAAGATCACAGGGGGTGTCGATTTCCCCGCCTGCCTGACCAGGGCCTCATTTCTCAACTGAAGAGTGGTAGACTGAGAGAGGTTATTTGGTTCAGAATCAGAATCAGAATCAGAAAAAGATTTATTGCCAGGTATAGTTAACACAATACGAGGAATTTGTTCTGGTGGGTTGGTGCAACATAAATATAGAAAAAGAAAACAGATAAGATAGAAGATACAAATATAAAATATAAAATATAAAAAGTACGAGTCTTACAGTGCAAAACAAAACAAGTAACACAAGTAACAGTGTAACAGTGCAAGAAACAGAACCATGGAATTAAAGTATATACAAGAATGGTTGCAGTGCAAGATATATATTGATATTTACATTGTAATTCACATTTATACAGGTTTGAGTTATTTACATGTTACATGTTTTCCTGTCCATGTCAAAGTTTCAACGTTTCTTCAAAAAATAGCTGAAATCTTATTGAAACTTGGAAATTTTGCATAATTTCAACCAAACTTTAAACACACACCAGCAACAGTTGCCTCAGGCCAAATTTAGACGAGAATGGCCCTAATAAAAACAGAAAAGTATTTCATTTGAATTAAAAAAAAAAAAAGAACTGCATTCATATGATGACATTGTGAGAACAATCCTCATGTACATGGCTCCACAAAAACAACTGAAAATGCTGTAGTATGCATGCCAGGCCATGTAGTTGGAGGTCTAACTTTGTAATGACACACCATCGTGTATATGATGCAGTGAACTACATCATATACACGATGTAGGGAACGACGGGAGGAGAATTCGGACGGGAGGAGAATTCGGACACTACACGGTAACTTCCTGAACGTGGTTGCGTCAGCAGATGCGCCATGGTTATTCAACTATAAATACCATCATACTAAAAAATACAAATGTAATGTTCAATCAGGAATGACAAATATGAATTCTAAAATGTCTTTTATTGATGAATATGCACCACTAGAATATATCCCATCCATGCAGAGCCGCATTTCTGCAGCCGGAGAACAGCTGGTTGTGCTTAACATGAAGCTTAATAAGCTTCTCAACATCTTCATCAGTCCCTTGGAACAAGAAACAGAAAAGCATTTATTTTTCTCACACACCGCCAATTGGGAAAAGAGAACAAAACTCTATGATCAGATGTGAGCGGGTGTGCGGGTGTCTGCTCCTAGCTAGAGCTGCAACTACCGGCAAGCCCTAGCATTAGCCTTAGCGTTAGCGTTAGCGTTAGCGTTAGCTCGCAGATACAAATAACAAACCGGATGCTTCTCCACCAACAAATCCGCTCGTTGTGACAATTCGCAACTCTTAAAAGGCATAAAACCACGCCACTAAAGTATTACACACATCAAATGTGTATATTGTTATGTTACTTAAATTTATATACAAAAGCGGCGGTTGGTGCGGCGGCCATCGTCTCCTTCTTCTCCTCTTCCAAAACACGACCGCATTGCATTGTGGGATACGGAGCACAAAGTAGTGTACATTGCTTGTTCACTCAATTTTGCGGTGCATTGTGGGTGTTTTCTCATCCACTACATAGTGGATGAAATTAATCGTGGAGAATTCGAACAACACTACAAAATGGCGAACACACTATATAGTGCACTACATCCGTGATAGGGGGTGATCTCGAACACAGCTTTGGTTTCAAAAGTTTCCATTTACAGACCCCCAAAATGCCGTTGTCGTGTGAACGAAAGGCCAAACTGCAACAAAAGTTTGTTTTTTTGTGGGGATTTTTTTTGTTTTGTTTTGTTTTATTGCAAAACAAAAGACAAAATACTGAAAATTGTTTTAAAAAAAAAAACCAAAAAAAAAACAACAGGACATGTTAACAAAATTTCCAAAAATGTATGAATTAAAGAAAAGAAAAAGGGGAGCGATAGACCTCACATAAACTGAGCAAAATGTGTCCTTTGGATTAAGCTGTGTGGCAGACCGCACAGTCAGCTCAATGTTAAGAAGATAAACATGGATGTCTACATTTGTTCTGAGGTAAGGCAACAAAGCATTAGCAACATTAACTGCAAAGTCACAAGTATATAACCACATACATTATATCAGCAACATTGTGTAGCCTATAACGTCACCTTGTTGCAAACTTCTTCAGGTAACATTAGCCTAACTTAGCTAATAGCTGCTAACATAATGGCCAACTTCAGCTATGTAAAGTTAGCTCAGCTTGTCATCTGTTCAACATAGGCTTGGTATTTTTGTTCTTTGACAATGGGACATCAGTGTTAACTGTAGCAGCAGGTTGTAGTAACAGCTCACCCAACTGAAAACCATTAATGATAGCTTAGCTGTAGCATTACAAAGAAGGCAAAGGCTGGCTAACGCTAACAGCACAGCATAGTGAAGATCCTTTTGATGGATTCTGTGTGAAATGAGCTTCTGTCCCCAAAAGTTATGTATAGCATCTTTGGATATGTCTTTGACACTGACAGCCTCCATTGTTAATTTAGGCAGTGCGCCAAGAGTGGAGTTAAGCTATAGGTCAATTGGGTACCACTACCTAAAAGTGCTCCTCTTCTGTACTTCAGTTTCTCAAAAAATATGTATTATTTGTTGTTGTTGTTGTTGTTTTGTGTGTGTGTGTGTGTGTGTGTGTGTGTGAGTGTGTGTGTGTGTGTGTGTGTATGTGTTTCTGCTTGTTGAGCAGTAATACTAGGTTAGTATTTGAATAACATAGAAAAGAAAATAGACCAGATCCTGAAACTACTGTGGTAGATCATTGCTGCAGAAACAGTTTTGGCTCTCTGGGAGTGTGACTGAGCGACCCAGAGCTCAGTGGCTGGCTTCTATGCTTCAGGGTGCTTTGGTATTTTAGCCTCTTATGTAAACCAAGCATTTATTCCCAGATGCACTCAGAAAAATATGAATCTTACTGATTTTGGTAACTATATGGTGTGAAAGAATAATACTGAATCCTAATCTTAAGGATTCGACACACCAAGGCGACCGTCGACCATCGGACAATGTTGGGCTGTCAGCGAGCATCTGTTGCCTTGAGTTGTCTGCATTTTGTCTGGAGAGGTTGGGGCCAGTTGGTGAATGAAATCACACAGATTGGTAGTTCAGCTCAATGCACAAGAAGAGAGTCAGAAGTGAGGAAAGTAAACAAAGCTTTATTCAAGAGGGAGTGAAATAGAAACAAACATGTTACGTATGGTAATATTGTTGTGTTTTTTAGCCAAGTGATACTCAACCTATGACCTATGGGCCATATCTGGCCACCGATATCCTAGAAATTTCCTAAAATCCTAAAAAACATCCTAAAATCTGAGAAACGTCCTAAAATCCTAGAAATGTCCCAAAATCCTAGAACCATCTAGAGTCCTAGAAATGTCCTAAAATCCTGGAAATGTCCTACAATTCTTGAAATGTCCTAATATCCTAGAAACATCCACAAATCCTAGAAATGTCCAAAAATCCTGGAAACATCCTAAAATCCTGGAAACATCCTGAAATCCTGGAAACATCCTGAAGTCCTAGAAATGTCCTAAAATCCTAGAAATGCTCTAAAATCCTGGAAGAATCCTAAATCCTAGAAATGTTCTTTACTCCTGGAAGCACCATAAAATCCTAAAATGTCCTAAGATCCTAAAACGTCCTAAAATCCTAGAAAACATCCTAAACACCTGAAAGCATCATGAATTCCTGGAAATGTCCTCAAATCCTTGAAACTTCCTAAAATCCTAGAAATGTCCTAAAACCTCTAAAACATGTATGGGGCTGCTGTCTCCAATCATTTTGCAAAAGTGGCCCTCAAGGAAAGCAAGTTGAGTATCTGATGCACACTCAAGATATGAGTGTACAGCAACCATGGCTGAAAGTCAGCTATTCGGAGCCCTCATACTCTACTGGAAACACGATCATGACTGTCAACTGTCTGGATCAGGAATATTTCTTTAAGAGTACTACATCCATCATGTGCTTTGTTATGCATCACACATGGCATCATTATGTCATGTATGTTGAGCACAGAATGTACTTATTGGTGGAAGTTTTCATCTCAAAATCTGTCTGAACACTCTACCTGGTGCATCAAATGAGCTGAGGCAGTTTTCTGTGATGCAGAAAAAGTGCAATAATGGTTGTCAAAAGCAATGATGATTATCATGAGGAAAAGTATATGTAAGTAGATTGATAAAGATGTAGCCAGTTACTTTGTAAGATCATAACTCTAAGTTGGATAAGATTTGGAGAATTGATCAATGATTTGTAGCCTACAGCTTCAAAGAAATAGCTCAGCATTTATGGGAATATGTTGATTTTCTTTCTGGTGGGAAGTTAAATGAAAAGTCTGATGGTTCTCTCACATCTGTCAGTTAAATATAAGGCAGCAGCCAGCAGTTGGTTACCTGACTAACCACAAAAACTGTAAACAGCTAGGTGGGCTCCATCCAGCTGTGACAAAAGCATCCTGCCAGCGTCTTTCAAGATCTCTATGACCATGTTAGGTGTTGTTGTTTTATCAGTGTACCAACCTATGTGTTTCAGTGTTTTATTGGAGGTTCTTTTGTGAAGTTTTCCTCAGCTCCTCAGCTTGGAGCAATACATTCCTGGAGTCTGTGCTTGTTGTCTAGCAGTGCTCAGCCGATCGGCCCATCCTTTCAGTCCAGTTCAGACTGAAATTTGTCGATGACAACAATACGTTTTCATTTCAACCTGTCAAATACTGAGTATGATGTGCTAAGTATCCTCCTGCATCTGTTGTTGATGTTCTAGGACGGCATGACAATATCGCCTGCTTGCGTTGTGTCTTTTCAGAATACACTTCCATTTTCGGAGGAAATGTACAGTTTCAGCTTGTTATACATGTATACAGTCTTGTAAACAGTCATGTAAAATACACTTACAATGTAGATAAAACACATTCCAAATGCCTAGAAACATCCTAAACTCCTAGAAAAGTCCTAAAATCCTGGAAATGTCCTATATCCAAAAAAGGTCCTAAAAACCTAGAAACATCTTAAAATCCTAGAAACATCCTAAATTCCTAGAAATGTCCTAAAATCCTAAAATGTCCTGAAATCCTAGAAATGTCCCAAAATCAGAAATATCTTAAAATCCTTGAAATGTCCTAAATATCCTAGAAATGTCACAATAGAAACATGTACTGCTACTGGCCACCTGTCATTTTGCAAATGTGGCCCTCAAGCAAACACAGTTGAGCTGTTCAGCAGAAACATCTCCTGATGGTTTATTTTGTTGGTAAATATGCTTTGGTCTGTCAACATTGGATTGTTTTGTTAATGTGCTAACTAGTTACTACTTGTGTCATGACAGTATTCTGGTTTGCTGTTGTGCAAGACTAGTACAGACGACCAGCGTATGTTGGCTCATACTCATAGATAGTCTTAAATAATTGATCGGTTTTACAAGCAGATTTTTATTTTTTATTTTTTTCACCAGTGTTGGTGTTTGATACCAAACTGCCTTTTCAAGCATATTTCTCTGCTTTTATTCATTATTTATCATTATTTCTTTTTTCATCGTGCACTCAGGGGAGTATCAATCAAACTGCTGTTTTAAGAATAGCTTGTTTCTGTTTTTTTTGTAAATGAGCTCTTCATCTACATTTTTTTTTAAAAATGCTGACACTATCAGGGGATTTCTGAAAGTGAAATAACTTTGGAGGCAAGGGTAATTATCACACCAAACATATCACTTATCAGTGATTTTTTTTTTCTCAAGACTGAATATTAGATTAAATGATTTGCTACTGAAATGTGAGTTCTATATGGATTTTACCATCACTTCAGTGGAATTTAAAAGCTGTCTTGGTTTTACTGACTTCAAGGTTGGGGAAGCTTTGTGCAGAATGTTAACATACACCCACACAGGAAGTTTTCAGACTGTCTTGTAGACCCACTTTTTCAAAAGAAACTTTCCCTCAACCCAAAATAGAACTTAGAGGCTACTAGAATAACAAAACATATGCTCTTTTTTATTGTCTACCCTGTTGTAGGAGCCTGCCCTTTCCATGAAATAAGCAGGTGAATCCCATTGGAAGGATCACTCCTTGTCATATGCAAATAAAGTGAAGGCAACATTGGAAAGGGGGAATTTAAAATCTTAAGATAGAGACAAGGAAGTGCAGTGTAGTATTAGAAAGATGCTGCTGATGTTTTCTACACTTGAAGGTATAATGCAACAGTATTTATACATAAATATACTGCATATACAGTATATTTGTTTTCAGCCTACATTGCAAGGATATTGGGACTTTAAGGGACACATCACCCCAAAATCAACAACATAAATCTTTCCTCTTACCTGTAGTGCTAATCATCAGTCTAGATAGTTTTGGTGTGAGTTGCAGAGTGTTGGAGATATAGGCCGTAAAGATGTCTGCCGACTCTTCAGTATAATGGAAATAGATGGCACTCAGCTTGTGGTGCTCAAAACATCAAAACAATTACATGTCAGCATCAGCGTCTCTTTCCAGAAATCATGACCCAGTTACTCAAGGTAATCCACAGATGTGGTTATGAGCAGTA
Organism: Plectropomus leopardus; assembly: GCF_026936395.1. Classification (NCBI taxonomy): domain Eukaryota; kingdom Metazoa; phylum Chordata; class Actinopteri; order Perciformes; family Serranidae; genus Plectropomus; species Plectropomus leopardus. Next base: position 2,657,032 of record NC_142180.1, read on the forward strand.
TCATGCAGGAACTACTTTCTGTCTACCAAACTACACTTTATCACCATGCAGAAGGAAGTGTGCATAGAGAGTCTGTATGTTATTCAGGTCTTAACCCCTAAAAACTGGTGCTCATAAGCTCATTAGAAATAGATGTCAGTAAGACAACAGAGTTTATTATACAAAACAGCAGATGCAGCCAATTACAATATAAGTGGGCAAATAGCTGAAATAAATGATGATGTTAAATTTCTTGGTATACAAATTAACAGCAGTTTAACCTTCAAGGTAAAAATTAATTCTGAAATGTTTGCATCCATTTACTAGGGTGACCAAGATTCAAATACAAAATAAAATACAGAATAAATATACAAAATGTCTCCATTCTGCTCATCTGAAGTATCCAAGTGTCCTGAATCCCTGACGTGCCATGTTGTTTTGAAAAATGTCACTGGCATCATGTTTTTAGACTTATTGTAGCCTGTAGCTCCTAGTGTGGGAGCCACGTTCACGTATGCCCGTGTGAGACTTATGAGAGCTAGCCGTATCTGCTCACCGTATCTGCATGCCAGCTGAATTTTCCTTTTTGTGTGAACTATCCCTTTAATGTTTACATCTTGTGCTGTCACATATAGATACATACTTCCTCCTGTGCTATGATACGTGTGGTGGGTGTAGTTTGTTAGATGGAAGATATTTTTTACAGAATATCTGTAAAAAATCCCAATAAAAAGAAAGAATATCACAAAAAAAAAAAAAAACATAAACTCACAACTCAACACTTAACCTAAATTGTCTTGTACTGTGTCCAGAGGCGGTCAAACTTTTTGCTTAAGACTTTTTTGTCTACAGCTGACATAAAACTGTGTTATATTCTGTCCTTATTTACACGTGTCATTATTATAAAGATTTTGATCTCTAAGTCTTGGGTTTTCTGTGTAAATCTGCTGTGTTTATTTGATTAGTCATGTTTCCTTTATTATTTTGTTGTATTCTCCTAATATGTCATGACTTGTGCTACGTCCTGCCTTTGTCTGCTCCCATGTGTTTTCCGTCACATGGGCCTTCTATCAGTCTTGTTAGTCCTTCCATGTTCCCAGAGTCTTCAATAAAATTTTACTAAATTCAATAAAAGTAGCAAATGATATGATTATATAACATTTTTTAAAGCTTGATTTTGAAAAGCATATTTTGTGCACAGAGCAATACAAGTGTGTAATATTAAATCGGTCCCTAAGGGTTAATAACCTTCTCTTAATGCTCACTTTTACTGAATAGAGCGTGAATGCATTACAATGTTATTCAGTGTAACCTCTATAAGCTAACATAAATGGACTCTACTCTTGCCAATTTCAACACAGATTTGATGGTTTTTGATTTTCTTTCTGTCCACATACACTCATCTCAGCGGTGTAGTGGTAGTTTATGAGGCTGTTGTTCGATCAGGTAGATGGGCAGGTTACCAAGGAGGAAGTAAGTAGGCTATACTCATCTCTATGCATTCCAATGGCTCTTAGGCTGAAAGATTGTTATGCTGTAAACAAAAAAGGTTACCTGATGTCTACTTGACCTGTACATTTTGAGTTCATAAAAATGCCTCTTTGATTTTGGCCACAGAAAGCATCAAGCCCTAAAAAATAAAGCATGGGTGAGCAAACATTACAAAGATGAGCTCTTAAACTATGGAAGCAGACTGACTTCACCAAAGGAAAAAAACAAATGGCAACATTTCATTGAGCAAATAGAGTGGCTTGGCCCTCTTTGTGATGGCAGACTTTTCACTCTGCCTTCAAGCTTGGGTATTGAGAGCTATTAAAAAGTGTTGAAAAAACATCCAGAAAAAAAAATTGTATAATATTCAGAATTATTATTATTTTTAAGCACCCTTGTTTGTGTGTTTGTTTTCTTTTTTTGTTTGTTTGGTTTTAGGGTTTTTTTTGCCAATTTTGTCATATACTTTTTACTAATATCTTGAAAATGTTGGGGTAATTTTTGTAAGTTGCTCACAGCCTTCCTACCATGTTTTTAAACGAAATAAAGCCAATTTGCTGAGGGTGTTTCCTTCAACACTTTTGGCCTCTGATTGATATCTCATGTTAGTGAGATGAGGGTCAAGAAGTTTTCATTGCTTTGGTGAATAGTGTGCTTTGACTTTGCAGGTACTTCTATAAGAAACATATGGAAGAGAGACAGAGTGGTTGAGTGTATACACTTGTACATGCAAATCTCTATGAAAAGGTGTGTGTGTGTGTGTGTGTGTGTGTGTGTGTGTGTGTGTGTGTTTACTTGGCATTGGTGGCTGGTCCCCAGACTCTCTTTGTCTCCACTAACATCTGGCCTCTTACAGACTTAGCCTCAAGACACACACACACACACACATACGGTATACAACCACATGCAAACTCAGACTGACTCACCCACTCTATCTTACAGATGTCCACTCACTCTTACACAAAACAAACACACACACACACACACACAATGGCTTAGATGCAGCAAGCCAATACATTTCTCCAGTCGGTGTCCCCAGTGTCTCAAGTGATTGACTGATCAATTGCAGTGAGGAATTGTTGGGTCCTGCTGAGACTGACAAATGACTGCTATTATCACATTGGTAAAATATCAGTCCAGACCCACAGCTGATTGGTTCTTATCAGACAGACATATCAATTACACATATAACTTGTACTGTGAGTGGTAAACATCGTACAGGAGCCTCCTGGTGACTGTCAGAGTGCCTGAATGTGAAAATGAATGCTTCCATACAACACCATTGACTTCAGCTTGACAACCTGCTGTTCAATCAATCAGAGCAACAATGGTTACAGTGATAGAGAATCTGTTGAACAGTTTTATGAGCTATTTTTTGTTTTTGTGCAGTATTTGGATATGTTAAAGTTGGGGTAGGTGGTTTGATTTTGGCTAAGTAACCTTTTGAGCATATTGTGATTCAAGCAGTCTGAGAGAGCACTAGACTTCTGTGCCTCCTTTTTAGCTTTTTTCAGGCTTTAGAAAATCAAGCCAATGACAGGAGACTTGAGAGGGCATTCCTGCTGGCTGTTTTACAAATGCAGACCTGCATGGACTTCCTTTCAGTGAAAGTCTCATTCAGTGCCATTGAGTGCTGCAGAGGAAGTTGCCATTCCAGCACTGGCAAAAACTGCCTACATTGCAACAAAACCCAAAAAAAGAAAGGCAGACTTATCAAAAAGAGATTCTCAAAGAAAAAAATGTAAAAAATTGTCAATATTGGTAAACATTTGAGAATGGACAAAAAATGGTGCTCATAGTTCAGTTTTATGCTAACTGGAGTCAAAGGCTTGCGGCTGCAGTTTTAAGTTTTTGTTTTGTTTTCGATGAAATAGAATTAAATAATTCAGTGAATGGGAAACACCTTTTTTTGTTTGCCTTCTCCAGGGGTCTGCCTACCCAAGCTTTAAGTAGGAAGCAATGAGTAAAATTAGCTCATATTCTTGGAACAAAGATGAATGTAGGCATTTATTCAGTCAAGAAAAGACCAAGTTTTTCCTTTGCATTTTAAAAAAAAAATCTGTGTTCATATGATAACATTGTGAAAATAATCCTCATGTAAATGGATCCGCAAAAACGTTGTGGTGTGCATACCAGGGCAGTGGTTGGCGGCGTAATGTTGTAATAACACACCACAGAAAAACACAATGTGCCTGCACATAAAGGGTTTTTTCTGGAGCAGTGAGTATAAATCAACAAAACGACAATGGCAGATGCACACACGAGAACCGACAGCGTTAATAAACTCAATAGAGTCAGCAGCACAAATACAGCTCGGTAGTCCGCCATTGTTATTATTGTTGTCCTCCTACTCAGGCATGGCTGTTTGTCTGAATGTGCATGTGCAAGGTGCGGCCGTGACGTCATCATTCTCTTAGGATCTGTGCATTGCCAGTTTTCACACTGACAGAAGGGCTGGAGTTTTCAAACATTTACACTCTGCAACCCTTTTTCAAAAGTTTGTGTTTTCAGGCCCCCAAAACATCATTGTCATGTGAATAAAGGGCAAAACCAACACACCAACACAACTAAATTTTAACACTTCATGCAAGAACCATTGCCATGTAAACGGTCCCCAAGACCAAAGAGCAAGATCCAAGATCCAACCTGACATTTAGGGCCTTTTCACACCGACCTCATTCAGTGATGATACCTGATGCCTTTCTGTTATTTTCAGAGAATGAGAGAAAGAGGATACTGGAAGCTGGGAAAGCCCATCTACAAAGTGGTCAATAGGAAGTGTATGAAGACACTCATATTGGTGATGATGAGAGGACAAAGGCATGTCATGTGGACTTCTTTTGTGAGGATGGATGGCACACGTAGGTCGTAGGAGAAGGCACACCGTGTACATTTCTTCCTAAATTTTTAGGAAATTGTGACAGTTTCTTCAGGTGTCAAAATATAACTACTGTACTGTAACGCCATTCATATGTCATATCAAAGAACTAGAAGGGCTTAAAGCCTAACCTTTGTCTATTTAACCATGTTTTTTTTGTCTTCATGACTCCTTGAGACAACAAATTAAAAATGATTCAGTTATGAGCGACACGGCGCAGCCATGAAACAGGGAGAAATGTAACCGCTTGAAGCATTTGTACACAGTCAGTTTAGATTGACTAAAAGTGTTTGTTTTTGCCACTGACAGGCTCAGGTTATAATACTAAGTGTCTGAAAAAAGGAAAGAATTCCTTCAGAGGCCAACCTTTTAGCAAAAGAATAAGATCCTTATTGTAAACCAGAACAAAGTACACTTGTTTTACGATAATAAAATTGTTGATGATTCAAAGAGAGTCTGGTGGGTTTGGCAATAGTGATTAGTGGGCTGTTTAAGGGTAAAGAAAATGTCTTTCACTCTTTAACAAAAGGAGACTTCTTAGACACTTAAAATAACAATCTGAGACTGTTGGTAACAAAATAATAATAATAACAATGATAATAATAATACTGATAGGTTCACAATTGCCCATTAATGTTATATAGCAGCTTGTTTCATGGCTATCAGCTGTAGCACTCTCACTCAGTGCTCTGCCAATTTCGAAAATTGTCGTCATTAGTCACTTAGACACAAAAACACATTGAGAAATTTTGTCCAGGTTGAAAAGTACCAAAGTTACCCTTTATGCGTATAGTAAACAAGAAAATCAGCTCTATCTCTAGTTGCTATCCTAACTGTGTCTAAAACCACAGCATTTTTATAATGTATGGAGTTTCCAGGATAATAAATATTGTTTATAGTTATATAATTGTAGTTTTTTTTCCTCCTCCACTCCTGCCTAGAGAGATTTTCTAAACCATATTTAATGGGTTGGATATGGCAGTTTGGGGGCATTGGATAAGGTTTTACATAGTATTTTTTCAATCTATTTTATTTTTTTTCCTTTTTACCAGACTGTAAGGGCTGCAGAGAGGCAGTAAATTACTCAGGGACAGATTTTGGATAGACTCCTTCTTTTTCCAGCAGCCTTTTTCATTTTCATGCCAATGGGAGAGCCAGTGATGCCTAGTGGCTATCATCTTGGAGAGGCATATGGAAGCAATGGCACAGCGTGACGACATAAGAGCCCGACAGAGATCAGATGAGGCTGAAAGAGGAGGGGAGTGAAAGAAATCACAAAATAACTCAGAAAACTGAAGTTGCTGATGTTAAAAATGTACTACCAATAGGCCAGAATTACTTATAATAATAATATTAATAATAATAATAATAATAATAATAATAATAAGAAGAAGAAGAAGAAGAAGAATATGTACATATAAAAATGTACATATACAATGTGTAGTGTGCTGACATATTGTGTATTTTATGATTAGATAATTAAAGGAATGCTACGCAGGAACTGTAGACTATTGCCAACAAAAGTGAAGTGAAAGCCAACTGCAGATTAATTAAGTCTCCATCATCTGCGGGTACAGTAACCTCGGTGTAAAAGAGAGAAATGCCCTGGCTAAGATAGTGAAACAAGCAAGTAAGATAGTGGGGTTACAGTTTAGTCATTTAAATGACCTATTTAATAAGCAGGTGTTCAGCAGTTCACTCTGACTGTGCCCATCCCCTAAATTTTGACCACAAGTTATTACCATCTAGCCTCCGCCTAAGCACACCTGTTGCCAAAAGAAAATAGGTACAACTTTTTTTCATTCCTGTCTTCATTCATGCCTTTAAACTTACAGCAGAAGGAGGTAAGTGCTTTTATAATGATAATGATAATGATAATGATGTGTTGATGGCGATGATTGGGTGACAGTAACAGTACATATAGCACAGATGATGATGATGATGATGACATGGCTACAGTAAAAGTACATGTTGTATTGTAGTATGATGATGGTGATGATGACAATGACAGGGTAACAGTAACAGTACATATTGTTCTTGTAGTACTGATGATGATGATAATGATGATGATTGGGTGACAGTAACAGTACATACTGTACTTTTAGTACTGATAATGAGGATGTGGATGATTGGGTAGCAGTAACAGTACATATAGTACTAGTGAGCTTTGTTTCAGCATCGGCCTTTATGGTGTCGGTCCTGATGCTGCATTATTGCAATAGTCATGTTGATGGTGTTGTATACTACAATGGAAATGGTTTATGTTATTAGCAGATGTCTTATTTAACACTTACTGAATTATTATTAGCTCTATGGAGTTATGATGGACACTTACTAATCTGCTCCTGTGGAGCTTGAATGCACAGGTGAAAGTCACCTTGTGTTCAGATTAATGCCAACTGCTTTCTGTGTCATATTGTCTGTGCTTTATGTGTTTTTACTATTGATAGTATGTGGTTTCTGCCATGACTTCTGAAGGATGGAGACAGCTGTTGAAGCTTCAATCAGCACATGTTTAATATAAGTAAAAGTATGAGTATACAATTAAAATTACAATTAAAACCAACACAAATACAATAAACAAGTGCAACATAAATGAAGATAAATACAAAGTCAAACTAAAATGAAGACTACAAATGAGGACAAGTACAACAAAGACGAGCACTCGGGTCATCCCAGACAGAGACCAGACTAAATGCAGACTAACTGACACAGAACATAGAGAGCTGGCTGACACCAATCACATAGAAAGGCAGTAGTATTTTTACAATGCTGTGATGTAGATGGTAGGTATCAAGTACTAGACTTCTTTTGAAGAATGAGGCATGTATTTGTGTTGCTAAATTTAAAGGCACCAGTCCAGGTATTCATGGTCAAGTATAACTTACAGGCACTAAGACTTCACCATATACAGGTAGGTCTTCCTTGAGGTAGACATAGACTCTCGAACTAACTATGGATGATGCATAATCCGAAAAATACATACAAACAACTATGTTTTTACACTTGCTGCAACATAAATTCACCATTGGGACAAATTATGAAATTAAGTTGAATGGAATTACCCTTAATTGGATTAATTTAATAAAGCCTTAATAAAGTCTAAATAAAATGTTTTTAAAAAATGTAAAAAATGTCTATGTACCTTTTTTGTACCAGGCTTATTTGTGTTGTAAATTTGGGTTTTTTAACATGGGGGTCTTTCGGGATTAACTTTTTTTGGAGTCGTCCTCAAGTGGTCATTTCAGTAACTTCTGTTTTTTTGCACTTCAGCATTGGCTTCATTTTTCAGCCTCTGAGGTTGCAACTTGAGAATTACACGTTTTTGAAAGGGGGTACAAATCAAAAAGCTTTGAAACCACTGGTGTAATCTAAAACAGTGAATTGCATTTCACTGACTAACCAACTGGTTATGTAATGCCTAGTTACCATAGCTTGTCAGTGTAGTAGAGTAAAAAGTACACATTTTCCTCTGAAATGTATTGTAGCAAAAGCATTAAGTATCATATAATCAAAATATTCAAGTACAAGTACCTACCAAGTACTTACTCTCCATCTTTGGTGTCATTGAGCAACAGTGTGAAATGTAACTGCAGTTGTCTGCATGTCTTCTGTATTTATGAGCAGTTAGAAGATTTAACTGATAAATCTGAACAGATCAAAATGAAACCTTTTGTCAGACTTGTGATTTGTTTGAAGTGGCATGCGGTCACAATCCACAGATATTTGCAAATAATGGCAATCTGTTCTCTCAGTCAATGTCAGCCAAAAGTTGAGGGGGTTACATAAATACCCACTGTGAACACAACAGGCCAATCTGTGTCCATAGATGATGAAATATCAGCAAGGCCACCCTCAGCCCTCACTGCTGGAATAACAATCACAGCAACAGCAAGCAGGGAGAGAAAAAAAAAGATGCAATGAGATGATGAAAGAGGCGGAGAGAATGAGAAGACATGCCATTATTGCTGGGAGACATGTCATTTTTCCATGTTGAAGGTCACACCAAGACTTCCAGACGCTTAAAAATAAAAGTACATGAAAACACCTTGACTAATTAACCTTGACCAGTTAATTGAAATGTAATGTTGAAAGGCGCTACTGTGTAACACAGGGACACAATAACAGCATAATCAAAGTGAATCACCTTTGTCAAAGGGGTGTTGAGGTGACTCGACAAACTAACATAGAACCTCAAATAGTCTGAAATAAATTGTGTGTGGGAGTAGAATTTTTTGCACTGCTTCTAAAGAGAACAGATGTTGCTATGTCTCAAAATGTTCTTGGTGAGACTGCAAGAACACACTGACTGCAGTTGACTGGAAACACTGTGATAAGAGTGGCTCACAATGTGCTATTAAAAGAAGTTAGAAATGGGAGAATAACTAATGGATCTGCTGATTATAATGCGCTTCAAAAGTCTAAAAATGAAGCATCATGGAAAAGTGTTTTGTATTTGTATTTTCAGCCATGGCAGTGGCTCGACTCTATGGATGGCAAAGTCAGTCTGCCAGTTGGTCCACCACTTTTGTCCAGACTGCACAAAATTTAAATGTCAATCCATCCAGCACTTACTGAAATATTCCAGATAGTCATCCATGGAGAATACCCTATTAGTGTAAGTAAGCACCTGACTTTTCCACCAGTGACATCATGAAGTTGAGCTACAATCTAGTTACATCTCAGATCAAAGTTTAGATTTGTCCATAACTTAGGACCTAGTACCTGCAAAATGAATGACCTTTGTTTTGGCCTAAGCTGTCCTTTGTGTTGTGCTAATTGTCAACGTGTTACTATTGTCACTGTGAGAATGTTAGCATGCTGATATTAGCATTTAGCTGAAAGCATAACTGTGTCTATGTCAGCCCGTTCTCATTCTGAAGTGGTCAAATACCAACATTTTTGCAGTGATTTCAGTGTAAAACCCTGATGCCAAATGCCACCTTATGCAGCTCTATGATATGCCACCAGATGGCCTGATGGGACCTGCCATGGCTGCCTGATACACGGATGGGTGGCATTAGTTGAAAACATAGCCAGACAGAAGTTGTTGCCGCTGCACGATACGCCGTTGGATGACATCAGGTTGAAACACTGCTAGTAACAACAAAATATCAAGAACATGAAGGTCCCTGTAGAGTGGGCAGTAGGCATGGTGGATGGGTATGACAAACCCCAGACGTTTATACGGTTGTCCAGAGTTCATGTCCTGTTTGAATATGCGATATCTCAAGAACACCTCGAGGGAATCTCTTGAAGTTTGACATATTCAAATGGACTGAGTAATGAGCTGATTTTGGTGGTCAAAGGTTAATGTCCCGATAACCTCGTCAGTCTCATTCTTGTAAATGTGACATCTCAGGAATACTGTGGGCAAATTTCTTCAAATCTGGCACAAACTCTAGACTAGATTTTAGTGGTCAAAGTTCAAGGTCACAGTGACCTTGTTAAGGCAGTTCAAAATTGGGACCCAAAAGCAGACACCAGAAGACTGAACTGTTTAGCCGGTTTATTTTAGGAAAAAAAAGGAAAGTTGGTTGAAGGCTTGGCTGGAGTGGACAGGCTGAGGAGGTTGGATTCGGTGGAGCAGGGCAGGCGGTGGAGTGGAAGGTGGAGAAACCAAATTGGCTGCTGAAGACAGAGGTGAGGCAGGTCAAGTCTTGTAAAGTGGTGGAGCTGGCATGGAGGATCTGAGGCACAGAGGAAAAACAGGTAAACTGGTTGTCCAGGAACAAAACCACAAATGAGCCAAATAATCATAGGTAAGGAGGCCTAGACGTCTGTACCGCTACAGAGACTGAACGATCTGGCGGAGTCTGGAGGTCTGAACCAGGGTTATATACACTGCAGGGCTTGATTGGAGATTAGGTGCAGGTGAGGAGAACCAGCAGCTGCAGGAGATCAGATGGGCAGGCAGGAGGAGGGAACCCAGAGTCCACGCCCAGCAACACAGAGGCAGGAGGAGAGAGCCAGAAGTCCACGCCCAGCAACACAGACAGACTGAGACAAACATGACACAATAGGGAGGGGAAGAAACAACAGGAAAACACAAGGAAAGGGAGAGGCTAAGCCTAACCCCTAACAGACCTTGCATTGGTTTCATTGATGTGAACACAGTATCTCTCGAACACCTTGAGGGAATTTCTTCAAATTTGGCAAAAACTTTCAATTTGACTCAATGATGAGCTTGTTAGAATTTGGTGGTCAAAGGTCAAGGTCACGGTGACCTCAGATTTGTCTCATTCTGAATGTGATATCTCCAGAACACCTTGAGGAAATTTCTTCGTATTTGGCACAAACTTTCACTTTGACTTCATGATGTGCTTCTGTTGACATCACGGTAGAGGCATCTTGGAATATAAAAATCAGAAGGATACTTGGAGCTAATATGTAGATGCGTAAGTCCACTACAAAACGGTGATATGTGACAACTTGGGATGAGTGTTGGTTTAAGCTTCACAAAGCCATTTCAGCATGGCTGCAGGCTCGAGCACAACTGTTAGGACGGATACAAAGACAGTTATATTGCTAAAGCCATCAGAATGCCCTAACTGGCCTAGGTGTTGCAGCGCAACGCAGTGCTTTTTTTTTTTTTTTTTTTAACCAATCTCGAATGTTTTGAATGCTTTCGAATGGATGAGGTACGATTTTTGAAGTTTAAATACAGCGTTATCTTTACACACCACAGAACTTAACTATGGTAGCAGATGGCTGGAGGGAGATCACAAGAAGCTGAAGGTTTCTGGGAAATGACCTAATAACAATCTACTTGCTGTTGACCTTTTTATTGGCCTCATTTTCAGTTAATATCACAAAATGTGTTTTCTGTTTAAAAATACAAATCTAGGGAGATAGGTCACCCATCCAAACTTTGCCAATTTTTAGGCAGCTCTATGCTGGTCTATAACTCAATTATGGGTTTTGGGACATATTCTTGCAGCACTCTACTATAGCAGGTGAATTGCAATGTACCTTGCCACTTGTTATTTTCTGCAGGGGTCAATCTTGCTGACCAGAGGCCATAGTCCAGTTGAATGTGGAAGAATTGTGAACATAAAGCCTGCTGCAACCAAAACAAGGACCTGGCCAGATAAATTCAGGAGTATGTTCAAACTGTTCAGAAAAAAATAAAAGATGTGTGCTTAAAAATAAAAGTGTTTAACAGAGCAGGTGTACAGATGGCATCCCAGATGTATGTGAGTATGACACTGATAAGTGTGCTATAGCAGGTGCACTGTATGGATCCTGGAGTGGAGGTGTGTATTGTCAAAGGCATTTTGCACGACATCTCGACTTCCGTATCTGTTTTGAAGGAAATGTGTGGGACCACCAGATGGTGTGTGTGAATACCGCATCTGTGTGTGTGTGTGCGTGTGTGTGTCTGTGTGTGTGTGTGTGTGTGCGTGCGTGCGTGCGTGTGTGTGTGTGCATGCGCGTGTGGATATGGGAGGTGTATGTGACATCATAGGTGCATATGTGACATTGAACTTGTTTTATGTGTGACTTTGCAATCAGGTATGTACTGCACTTGAACATAGCAGTATTTGTGGCATTATAGGGTGTGCGTGTGTGCAAGCTAAGATTCATAAATGTATGTTTATTTTTCTTATTTACTTGGATCCCCAGGTGGTTACCAAGGCAACAACTACTCTTCCTGGGGTCCAAGATGTGTATGTGCCATTGAGTCTTTCATGCTTTTGCTTTGTGCGCTCTTATTTACACACAGTTTGATTCAGAGGTGTGATCAATAAGAGCAGAAGGATGCAGTCAGCTGGGCCACAGAAAAGAAACTCATGTCAAGAACTCAGTAAAGAACATATTACTGTTCCTGGTAGTGTTTATCTTGGAAAAGTCAGTCTGCAGAAACAATTATGCCCAAGCATCAGAAAATGCTCTGAACTCTCTTCATATCATTTGGTCAGCTAAAAATGAAAAAGTCTGTTCCCTAACCCTTTGAAACCTGAGGACATTGGCTTGATGTCACTTTGAAAACATGGGAAGAAGGCAATGAACAATGAATAAATAAATGACTTCTAGATTAGCAAGGAATTAGTTAAAATTACAAGAAAATGTCCTGAAAATGAGAAAAAAAGGGGAAAGAAATAAAATAAAAGAGAGCAACAGAATTTTAAATATTCAATTATGATGATAAGAAATAGTCCTGTAGTTTTTTTCCCTAGCTCTGTTCTTTTTTTCTCCCTAAACATTTTTCTCCAACTTTTTTTAAAAGTAACTTTTTAAATCTAGCCTTGTGCCAATACATATGCTTTTGGAAGAGACTACAGTAATTTGCTTTCATTAAAATACTTGTGAAAGGCATCTGAAAGCAGCATAAGGTAAGTGATGTTGCTCCAGGTTTCATTGATGCAGGGGGCAGTCTATTGCATTGTATCTTTATGCAGAAGGCGTTGGTGGTAAGAAGGAATTGGAAGTCAGGTTTGGGCAACAAAACGTCTTGGTTATGGTTAAGGAAAGAGCATGGATGTCACTACATATCACGCCCATGAGTGGCACAAATGCGGCTGAAATGGTGACAGCATAACTCTAAAAAAATACACTGGCTCTGACTGGCACAAACTCCACAACAAATGTAATTTGTTGGTCTTGAACAGCAGTCTCCCAGGTTAAAGTCTGGACTCCTCTACCTCCACACCTTCCCACCCTGTAAATTTATTCAAAAACTAATATCAGATATGATTACATTTGTTTCACTTCCAATTACTCTAAACTAATGATATTTTTAAGGGAACTCCAAAATCATGTGGAGGATGAAATACACCCCTGTGCCAGTGATAAATATCCCAATTACTACTTTGCTTTAAGTCAACTTGATAATTAATCTGTATCTAGAAAACCAGACCAATTCACTGTAGCCCACATTCTGCAGGAATAGCCTTATAAGACCGATATCTAAAATGCCCTATTAATTGTTCTCATCATAAATTTCAAAGGGGAATGATATGACATAACGTGACTGCCACAAGCCTATTTACTTTGGATAATATTGAAAAGATCACACTGGCAAGTTAAAGATGAAGAAATCAGATGCAATCTAAAAATATTATGTTGTAACGTTGTAGTTTGGCTAACTGCAGAACAGTGATAGTGATATTTTATGTTTAAGGAGATATAGTTGTGTGTGCAGGGAGCCATCAGGGACACCTAATACGGCCAAAAAAAGGGCTGCAATGCATGTGCTCTATGGAACCAAAAACGTGAAGCCTAAGAAAGCTTCAAAAATGTTTTCACTTTATACACCTAAAAGCAACCTTTCTTACAATGAATTGGGCACCATCTATTTAATGTAAATATATGGACTGCAATGAACAACTAGCTGGGTCAATTATTAGGCCACTTGTTGGTCTAGAAATCTTTAAAGAAAAAAAAGATTACACAGTAAACCTGAATTTGTCTAGCTGGCTTTGTATGCTGAGATGGGATGAGAAGGTGATAGTCATCACTGCTGAGATAGGCTGAGACACCTGTCAATCAAGCAAACATGCCCCCAGACACGCTTTCTTTAGGCCTCACTATGTTCTTTTTCTTATGTTAAAATCACCACCAAGAAACATCTTAGAACAGACAAAATAAACTTTCACAACTAGCGGCTGTAAAAGCTGCTTTTTTTTCTGTGAGCTTCCAACAAATGCTAATGCAGTAATGGAGACTTGAATGACAAAAAGTTAACAAAAAGCTTTTTACAATCTGTAATTGACAAGAGAGGGATGCAGATATGAATCGGCAAAAATGACGCACTAATGTGGTGAGAGGGAAAGCCTGGAAGATCTCTGACATGATGATTTCAGCACAGCTTCTGTTTACACTGCTGGAAATGAGGAATAAGTGCATGACTCACCGCAGTTCTTTTTACCAGCCGAAACATGCTTTTACCCTAGTGTTTGAATTTTCTTCTTCTTTTTAGGTATATTTGGTTTTTCTCTATTTCTTTATCTTCCTACCTAAAAATGCCTTCCCTGCAGATGATGTAAGACCAGCACAGCAGTCCAATTTTCAAGGTGTCATTCTAATCTTTCACTAGAAAGCCTGTGTTAAAAAAAAAAAGGAAAAAAAAAGTGTTTCAGTCCACCTGTATTGGGGACTGCAATGCAATACATGTTCTACATCGTTTTTGCTGGCATTAAGTTTGGCACCTTTTAAATTATGCCAACTTGTTACACCCTCTACAATGGTTTCTTTGCACTTAATTGGAGATTTATGGGCTTTTTCACTACATGGTACGGCTCTACTCTACTCTACTCTACTCTACTCTACTCTACTCTACTTGTCTTTGGTAGTGGGTACTTTGCTGGGGGTTGTAGTGACACCGTGGTACACTCCCACTTCGGAGGAGCCCCATTTTCCGGTTCTCACCACTACTACAACACGTAACATTCGTGTGTGTTGCAGCAAGCGGTCAATAACAGGGTTACTGCGAAAAAGATTCTACTAATACCTGCCGGTAACATTTCCTCTCTCTCCCTGTCCCTTCTGTCTGAAGATGAGGAGTTCAGGTGACTACATAAATGTAGGAATTTGAGTGCAGCACCGCTTCACACAGAGATGGCCACAGAAGTTAATTAGTGGAGACAGATGTTTGAAAATGGAATGGAATGAGCGAATAAACACATAAGATTGACATATTACTTCTATTTTTCTGATTATTTCAAGAACCTTTATGTGCAGAATGTCTATAATATATTTATGTGATGAATCATAATTCATCATTTTTACCTTTTTATAACACATCCATACGCTGTTGGCTGTAAAGCCTGTAATATGGACGTCTTATTGTGTCTGTATCAGAGACCGTATATACAGTCTACGGTCTGTATTAAAACAACAGGTTATTAGTAAGCATCACTGAGCACTAGTGACAGTTATTAAATGGTATTGAACGTAGTACATTTTTACATTACATTACATTTTTGTGGGCACAACACTTTTTGATTCTGTTAATTTAATTTCTACGGTCATGATTACGATACAATTCCCTGATAAGTTGTATGCATTAGTGGGTGTGTGTGTGTGTGTGTGTGTGTGTGTGTGTGTGTGTAGAGCGATAGATTATCACCATTATCTGATTATCACGTAAATATTAAAACCGACAGCACCGCTGTCATTATCCCCGCTGTTCGCTTTGAGCACTCGGGTCATTTATGTGAGCGAGACAGTGAGTCGGAGTCAGTGCTTGTGGTTTTTTCATATTTTCTTTCAAACTTGATTTGCAGTTGTTCTTGATTTTGATGGAAACTTGGAGATTTGAATTATCAATTGGAGACCCCTCAGTTGACTGAGATCGTTTTAGGTGGAGTAGTCAGTTTTTGTTGTTTGTTGTGAGTCAGTGTGCTGTGCAGTGTTCTTCTGGGGACATTTTGGTCCCAGGATTTTGCTGATGAGCGTGCACTCTCAACTTTCATGCTGCTCTTTGGGACAAGCAGTTGTGGACATGATGCAGAGATAAGGAGGAGGAGAGGCTTTGCAGTGTAAGGCAACAAATAACTTCTTTCTTCTGCTCAGAAGTGGTAAATTTACAGTTACAGCTCACGGCAACTTAATACAACACAGTCTGTGGCTTTTGTTTGATATCAAGTGTCAGAAAAAATTGTTGCACATTTCAGATCCATCGTTTGTGCTTGTTTACCATTATTATCAGTATTATTTGCCACTATGAAAAAAACAACCAAAAATGAATCAAATACTCAATTGAAATGCCAAATCTAATTCATCTGACCAGGACTGGCAATATAGACATTGCAGGAAATATGTTCCACACTGTACAGGTGCCTGTTGCATGAGAGATACCCGAGATGGAGAGATGCCTCCCTGACAAAATTTTGTATCAATGAGCTGATTTTTTCATAAGACACAACCCCAACATGTTATGATTCCTTTTGTTATATACACCCTCAAATGTGCAAACCCATCTTTATCATGGTTTAAGAAAGTCAGCAGGCAAACTATTACAAAATGATCTGCATTTTCCATGGAAACCATCGACAAAATATTAAAAACTATTTAATCAAATGAATATTTTCTTATTTTCTTTGGTATTTATGTCATATACAGGTTCATCGATGATTGCTAGGTACTATGTGTATCTTTTTGTCCAATCGTAAGTCTCTATTTGACCATGTGACAAGACGATAAGACTGGTTAGGTGCAGCACAAAATCTGTCAGCACTAACACGCTGAGCACACCGAGGCAAACCCAGCAAGCAGTCAGGCCATTTAAAAAAAAAAAGAAAAAAGAGGAGAGACAAGAACCAGAGGAGAAGGTTAGCTCCCTAATTAAATTCTTTTTTTACTAACAGTAGCCAGCTCACGGACAAGCTGCCCTCAGTGTGTCAACAAATATGTAGCAGGTAAGCTAACATTAGCAGCAAGCCAAATAACAATGACTTAATAATTGTGACATTTGGCTGTTGTGTTAGATTTAAATTTTAAGACAAGGCATACATGTATTATGAAGGCTTAATTGTAGGCTGCTAATAAATTAATGTCTTGATCAGGTGGGCATTCAGCATGTAAATTATTATGGAAAGCTAAGTAATAGCCAGATTAATGCAATCTATTCATAACATTAGATAACCATTATATTTACATATTTTCAGTTGCAGGCCTAACCAGTCAAAGACAGAACTCTTCAAATCGGTGAATACAAGTGTATTTCAAGGGGATTTGGGGTGTCTTTTGGGCCGCCGAGCCCCTCTTAAAGGGTTATTATTGTTTCAGAGCCAGGACGCCATCGAGCACCTGTGTCATTGTGTGTGTGTGTGTACTTTTGTGGGTAAACTGTGTGCGTCCCGCTGTAGCTGGCCAGTTTTCAGGACATGGTGTTGTTTGTTAATAAGTATTGCAGCTGTCTTCTCTCTTATTTACAATCATCTTTTGCCTTTATGTAGAGGAGTGCAGCTGTCATGAGGTTGTTGTACAAAAATGCCTGAAAAAGTCAGTGGTCATTTCAGGAAACACTAAAATGTTCAGCTGCTTTACTTTCAGCTGCTTGTTGTAACATTTGTGAACTTTGACTGTCACAGACTGTCCATGCTTCTGATCACTTTCTCTTTGTCCTCTGGACTCTGCAAATACCATAGTCAAGGTAACACATTCCCGCTGTAAAATCCAACACATGGCTGGTACTGTATATACATGGCTAATTCTTCTAAATCTTTTATTAATTTGACACACAATCACTGGAATCCCAGGACTAAGGTCAGAACATAGTGCATATTTGATGAATGAAAATTAAACAAAATCCAATGATCAAAAGTCCACGACACAATATTGCTAGATTGAGCTCATTGGCCTATATGGGGTCATTAGATTTGAACAATGGCTTCAAATAAAAAAAAAAATTAAAAATGTATGGCCAGTCAAAAGCCTAAATTAACTGTATGAGGTCAGTGTGACCAACAAGAAAACACATTTATGAATACTCCTAAAAAAAATTTGAAAATATGCAAGTGCTGCTATAGTCCGAGGCAATTTTTGTGCTGAGCATAAAGTTAATTCCCAGTTTAAATCTTGATTACCAGGTTTACAAGTTACACTTGTATAACTTATTTTGTATAGGAATAGGATTTGATATGAAACACACTCTTTTCTGTGTCTCTGCTAAGTACCCAGTAGTGTTTCATCATCCCATTTCAGCATAACGTCCTGCCTGAGTCTAATTTTATTAACATCAATTTGAACAGTAGTGGTGGGAGCACTTGGGCAGAGGTCAGTGCGAGCAGGGATGAACTCAAGCAGATCTGGGATTTAGCCACCAGACATACAGTAGGTTAATCTACAGGGCAATTCACAAATCTAATGATTGAATCTAATTATATTCCTCCGGAAGAAGACATTGTTAGCTGTTGTCTGAACACCACTGTGAGCAGGTTTGAGTGAGAGTTAACAGGACTTGAACAACCTTAGTATCTGCTGACTTAACATTCACGTTCCATAAGCACTATTTGGATCATTTTACTGTTAAGCACAAGTTTGAATTTTTGTAATGTATGCCCAGAAGGCCGGGGGCTGAATGTATTGTTATTACAAGACCTACGGTGAAGGGGGCTGTTCATACATGAGACAACAGCATCTGTCAGCGTCACTCATGCATTTATGTCGACATTCCTGTTTTCTTAACAACAAACGATGAAAATTTTCAACAATGATGGCGTTTGTAACCTTTAACATGGGGTTATTATTGTAAAATCATGACCAACACAATATTATCCCAACTCGTTACATGGTGCCGCTC
This sequence comes from Plectropomus leopardus, assembly GCF_026936395.1. NCBI lineage: Eukaryota > Metazoa > Chordata > Actinopteri > Perciformes > Serranidae > Plectropomus > Plectropomus leopardus. The sequence goes on from NC_142180.1 coordinate 2,675,628, forward strand.
TGTCAATGACCTCCTGCTACATTTTAGGTATTCTTTCTGCATCAGCTGTTTATGCTCCGCAATGCCGTTACCATGATGGCAACAAATGCACATGGTGGGATGACGCTGCATGGTCCTTATGTTCACACAACAGCACATAGCAACCAACGCTGACTGTCACGATGTGTAGGTTTAGGCAAAAGAGACACATGGTAAGGTGTAGCAAAAAACCTCACATCCACGTGGTAAGTAAACTTGGGACTCCCACAAAGTCAGTTTGTTGGACCCATCTACCTCCCCTATGCCCGATCCATAAGTACACTTGCGCCCCTTACATTACAGGTTAATACCCGACACTGTGCTTCAGCACTTCATGTGAAAGTGACTAGTTCTCTTCATCTGCATTCTCAAGTGATGCCACCCATGCACATTGCATGTGGATGTGCCCAGTACATCCAGCTGTCCGCCGGCATATAGTGATAACGCAACTGGTTCTGTCCCAGCACATTCTCATCTGACACAAGGTTGGACGATGTCAGATGAGGTGGCTTTTGGGGTCACGCTCATTTGACAAAAGCAGTGACAGAGTGGATGTCTTTGACAAGTTTGGAGCAAGAACAAGCTGCCACGACAGGGCCCCCCCTAATCAACTTGGTTATTTTTAACCCAATCCTTATCATTCACATCAACTTCCAAAGTGCATTTCAGCAGGAAACATCTAATTACAGAGCTGAGGATGCTGTTGTCTGCACCTCTAACAGGGTGAAGGCTAATGATTGCTGGTTTAAGAAAACTGAAGCTGTAGCTTAAAGGGACAATTTAGCCCCAAAACAAAAATACATATTTTCCCTCCTACGTGTAGTGCTACTCATCAGTCTGGATAGTTTTGGTGTGAGTTAAGAGTGTTTGAGAAATCTGGCATAGAGGTTTTCTGCCTTCTCTGAAATGTAACAGAACAAGATGGCTCTCAGCTGGTGCTCCAAGAGCCAAAGAGAAGGCAGACGTCTCTACAACCCCATATCTCCAGCACTCAGCAATTCACATCAAAACAATTTAGATTGAAAAATAGCACTACAGGAAAGAAGAAACATAGATATTTTTAATTCTGGAGTGAACTGTCCCTTTAAATAACTTGTTCTTTGGGGATCATTTTGGGGGAATTCAGCAACTGGGCTGACATGTTGTGTTCACTGATGCAACGAGCAAGAGCTTGAAATTTTGCCCAGACTCTCACCTCTTTCATAACAATGGCTGTCAAGGCTCATGGGTATTGTAGTTTCTGAGAGCAATCCTGACTTACCAACTGATGGACAAAAAAATGTCTTCTCTGAAACAAAGATGGAATAATTAAAGGTGTGGTCTTAATTTATGTCTGTATGGTTGCTAGATTTTCTTTAAGAGTCCTTTATTTCTAAGTAAAATTAACGATTTTTTTAATAAACCAGTCAAATGTGGGCAGTTTTATTTTGGTATCTGATCTTTTTTTTCTTTTTTTTCAAATTTTAGTCATTTTATTTTCGTTTTAACTGAAGTCAGCAGTAACTAAAGATATTTTATTGCTGTTGTTCTGTCGGTGAGTTTCAAGTCTTTATTTTGTGACCCACTTTTAATTTGTCTTATAAGAAATCTGATCTCACAGCCATCTTTGTTGTGTTCAGTTACCATGGTTACAGATGATGTTCTGTCCTATTGCAACATTAGAGGAAAGGTCATGGTTGACTTGTCCTCACAGTGTCCACGTGACAACATGATAACTGACAGAAACATTAACAGATCGAAGATGCAGCTTATCAAGGTGGTGGAAAAGGACAACAATACAGAATATTTTTGCCAGTGGATGATACAGTTTTACTAATCAAGAGCTACATGTGTAAATATTGCAGATGCATGCAGACTATGGAGAAAGATATCATTAAAATGGTAATTAGTTCATTTGTCCATCTTTCACATTGTGGTTTAGTTTTTACGAATTGAAACAAATGATTTCATCTCAAATAAAAGGTTGTCAGCTGATATTTCTTGTCATTTTCAATGATGGAGTTGGATATATCATAGAAATGGCTTGTATTTTAAACATGCAGTGGTGATGATCCTTTGATGCTGTAACTCGTGGAAACAAATGTGTGAGTCACACCAGTGTGACACATGATCTGAGTGTCTGCGGATGTTGTGCAGCAGCAGTGATCAGCCGAGTAGCATGATGATGATTGTATCTGTTGAAGGGCTAACAGTGAGTGACAGGAAAATGCCGACATGTTGCCCACCCTGATGTGCCAGCGCCATGATAAGAGGCTAGGTCAAATAATCAAATAATAAAAATAACCAGACTGAATGAGATAACCATTTCATTTGCAATTTCATTCTCAAGTGGACATGGGAGCGCAAAAATAAAGTCAAAAGCTGGTTTTTAGGACTGGGACATGATTTGTATGTATTTGTAAAGGCCTGCCAGTTCAGCAAGTCAAGGAGCAATTTTGGTAACAGATGGGGAGTTAAAATCTGTATAGTGTCTCATGGAAGAGAAGTTAGATATCACAAAAAAATGTCCCAGTTTATCCCAAATTTGAAGTGAATAGTCCCCCCACACTATGTGGTCCTCATATGAGCTAATTCCACTGTAGCCCTGGTGAGTGTATGGACAGCTGTGTGTCAGCTCTGGAACATGTGTTGCTGTACTGTGGCCCAGTTATACCCCTGACTTCAACCCTTTGAAACCTGGAGTGACGTCACTTTTCTTGTGCTGCTTTCAGTTGCCTTTCACAAGTGTTTAACCCTTTAAAATATGAGCAAATAAAAAAAAAAACATAGGAAGAAAGGCAATGAATGAAAGAGGCAGTTGAAAGAAATGCTGCTTTTTTCATTGTGTTGCTGCATGTATGAACAAAGATATTCATTAGATTTGCACCTCATAGACTTTAAGGTATGTTGTGGATGTGTATTTTATTTTATTTTATTAACTTTTTTTTATTAATCATTATTATTTTATTTTATTTTATTTTATTTTATTTTATTTTATTTTATTTTATTTTATTTTATTTTATTTTATTTATTTTATTTTTTCTTATTTGTTTGTTTGTTTTGCTGTGTGTTGTTTGTTTTTGCTCTGTTTTTCTTGAAAAAAAGAAAAAAGCTTGGGAAAAACTATATTCACAATTAGCGTTATTACATATTTTAAAATATGTTGATTAAAACTATTACATTTGTGAGCACTTTTCTCATTTGCCTTTTTTACTTTCTTCTTTTTTTGTTTTTTTATAGATTAATTTTTTAAAATTATTTATTTTACACATTTTGAGGTATATTTCTTGTACTTAATACAGAATTCTTGCATCTTCTTCCAAGTTGCAATTAGTAAATGTCCCACTAATTGCAAGACATTAGTAGATGAAAAAAGAAAGTAAACCCATAGAAAAATGTTAAGAAAAAAAAGGGGAAAAACTATATTTATAATATATGTTGATCAGAACTAATTCTTCTTGTTGTTTTTCTTTTTCTTTTCTTTATTTATATATTTATTTATTTTACACATTTTCGGGTAATTTTCGGGTACTTTATACAAATTTCTTGCACCAAATACACCATTTTGAAATTTGAGAGTAGCAACTTGGTAAGAAATAAATCTTCCACAAACTACAAGAAATCAGTAGATTTAAAAGAAAAAATGGGAAAAAGAAAAAAGAAAAAAAGAAAAAAGCTAGGGAAAAACAATATTCATAATGTTACAGAATTCTTATAATTGCAAACACTTTTACTTTTTTGTTTGTCTGTTTTTATTTTGTTTTTTTTATTATTGTTAATTTTCGGGTAATTTTCTTGTACTTCTTACTAATTTCTCAATAATTTTGTGGGTCACTTCTTCTTCTGTCACTCTCTGCCTTCTTCCCATGTTTGTGAAAGAAATCAAGCCAATGTTTGAGGCCTGAATACTGCGTTATCACTTTACCTGAGGGATATTTTTGGGCTGCAGAAGTTACGATAAAATCAGAGCATTATAATGAAATGCTGTATTAAAGCTGAATGAGACATCTGCTCCACTTTCATCCAAGCAGCAAAAAAATAATTCAGAGTCAAACATTATGAACACTATGAACAGCGCGTTCATAGTTTTAACATTCATGGTCAAAGGTCATCCAAAAGGTAAAGAGCCGCTTCTGGTGGACCAGACATCTTCAGATGTGCCTTTGTGTGGTTGTAGAAAGTTTTGTGACATCCAGAAGTTCTTATAAGTGAGACAGAGGTTGAGACGCCAGGCCACCGGGGTCGTTCCGCTTCATGGGTAGATACAGCTGTGTATGGTCTGCATATCAATGAAATGACACATGCTCTTTTTTTATATTATAAAGCCAAGCTGAGATATAGACACTGGAAATAATAGGCATTAAAGATTAAAGCAGGGACACATCACAGGTGAGATTTGCAGATTTTATTTCAGGACAGTGCAGAGGGGTTGTGAGATGATTACAGAAATAATATTCCTCCACATCAAATGAGTGTATTATTCAGACTTAACCCTTAAAAACCTGGAGCAACATCACTTTTCCTGTGCTGCTTTCAGACGCCGTTCACAAGTATTCAAACCTTAAATCAGTGGTGTGATTTCTTTTAAAAACATGGAAAAAGGTAAAAAACAACATCATAGTAGAAGTAAGTAGACTTAGACAATTATTGTTATTATTATTATTATTATTATTTTAAGATTATTTTGGTTTTTTTTTCTCTTTATTGACAGCTGTAGAATGATAGGAAATGAGAGAGAATGACTGCTGCAAAGGCCTCAGCATATATATGCACACTCTAGCAGGTGAGCTAGAGGCCTCCGCAGAGATTATTTTTTAAAAGTTAGAGTAATATGTCCAGGGAAAAAAGAAAAAATGACATAAAAATCTTTTTGAATAATGTCACAGCATTGTAATAATTTTTATGCACTTTTTCCAGGTCATTGTCCTTTTTTCATAAATTTCCAGTCATTTTGTTGTATTTTTTATTAATTTTCTTTACTTCCTTTTTTAATATTTATTTATTCATTTGTTTATTTTACACATTTTCATGTGATTTTCTTGTACTTTTTACAGATTTTCATTACTTTCCTTTTCCTTTTGAAATGTATTTCATCTGATTTGCTTTATTCATATTTATTTGCACATTTTAGGTAATTTTTGTGAACCTTTAACTTTTTCAGTAATATTTGAGTCATTTCTTCTTGTGTTGATCATTGCCTATTTCTCATGCTTTTGAAAGAAATCAAGCCTATTTTATGAAGTCTCAAATGGTTGAATGATTTCAGCATTTTTTTTTCCCCATCAAATACGTTTTCATTTTTAGCTCTTTACCCCTATAAAAATTATTGAAGCATTGAAGACATTTTACAGGCAGACATTTCTTAAAGGTAAACTTTGCAGGAATTATCAGTTGCTGTTTGTGAACGGTATCAGCAGCGACAGTGAGAGACAACCACAGATACACTTTTCTTTTGGAAGGAGCTTTGAGGTGTTTCACCTTGCTATATTTGTATTTTTGGCGGTGTTTTTGGTGCTATGTTAGAAGTTTTCATAGCTTCCTGCTGACAGTCTGCCCTGGCCTCACCTGTACACTGTACCTGCAACATCTCAAACACATCAAAATAAGAAGAAAATTGGGTCTCGCAGATAAACACACCACACACACTTCACATACTTAGAAATGGAAGGAGATATTAGAGGAACTTTGCTTGCTCGGGGGAGTCCTGGAGGGATCTTTATAAAGGATCTTTCTGGAGGATGTTTTTTGAAATTAGTTAATGATTCTACAGAAAGCATGTCTTGCGTGAAAACTAAACCACCGTATAACTGCTGTTTCTCAGTATAATTCTTGGAAAAGTAAGAGTCATATGGCACATAGTCAAATGTACAGTATCAATCGTAGATCTTGAGAAAATACATTGAATTTCTCTTCATTCCCTCTTAAAGTTGATGTAAGAGGACCTCTGAAGTGCCCTTTTATTCCAAAAGGATTGTAGAGTATAATCTGATTGTGAGGGATTACTTTTGTGTATGTCGATGCCTTGTTTTTTAAGGAAAATCCTTCATAGTGCCTTTAAGCATAATGGGTTGGGAACAACTGCCTTAGGCCACTGTATTTGTGTGTGTGTGTGTTTTCCTCCTTTTTTAATGTCTAGTCTCTGTGGATGTCAATAAAGGGCAAATATTTATTTTTAGATAAAACTATTGGTGATTTGGTTACTCTTAGCTGATAGGTAACTATTTTGATAATTGATAATTTAATTCAATTATTAATTACACCATGTGTCAAGCAGTAATGCAGAACAGAACTCAGTTTCATGTGTACTGCTTTTTTTTCTGTTTAATGGGATAATTAAATAAATCTCTTGTTTGGGAAAAACATTAATGTAAAAACACCTTGCCAGGCTTCAGGACCATTGTAATAACTAAATGTTTTATTTAAAAAATATATATTCTCATCACCTCATAATGAAAAGAATCATCAGTTGTAGCCCTATATATTTTATTAGGTAGCCCAATATATTCTATATTTGCAGTTTAATTACTTGGTGCTAATATTCTGTTTCCCCATATTTTTCATTCTACACTTGTTTACTTTAGGCTGTAGGATGAGATCAAGGTGTGTACGATAAATACTGGGGCAGAATTTAGGAATATTCATGTTTAAAATTTAAATTTTTTCATAAAAATTAAAAAAGGGGGTTGGATTTGATAAGTTTTCCCTTTGTCCTACTCCTTTTCAGACATGAAATACTAACGTTTGTTTACTGAATATGTCTGATGGGCATTCTGGTGTTGTTTTTCTTGCTTATATTTTATTTTGTTCCCCTATTTTATTTTTTAAAAAACTCCAACTGACTGTTTAATCAGCTATCTCTACTGGAAAAAAAGATTTCTTCTTCTGTTGCTCCTTTTGTTGCTTTCTCTCATTTTTCCCATATAAGGTTCTTCAGATTGTAATGCTCTTTTAGACAGATGTGGAATCTGCCCCCCTAAACAATCATGGCTGTCCATTTAATTTTTTTGAAATACTTTTTTTTTTTAAATTGATTTCATATTCTTCATATTTCTTACTTTCTTTTCTTTTCTTTTCTTTTTTTTTTTAAGCTGATCTGTTTTTTATTACCCCCACTTCAAACACCATACTCAGATCGTTGTCCTTATAATATTTATTTTGATGACTATGATGAATGTAGGCTAATTAGTCATGCACAGTCCATCAGTCCTCCTCTGGAAAGTACACGTGGATAAAAGGTGTCACTTCTCCGTGTATCTTTAAGAGCAGAGTGAGGTGGGGGCGGGAGGGGATGAACTCATGTGGCTGTGGAGTTCCCTCCAAAGCCGCTAGGCGCGTCTCTGCTCCATGAAAACTGCCGAGAGAGACCAAGGCTGGAGGAGAGGAGAGGAGGAGGAGGGGGGAGGAGGAGAGGAGGCGAGAGCAGAGAGAGAGGACGGTGTTTTATCAGCCAAGTGCAGCCTGAATCGTGAGGAGCGGACGATGGGGGGAAAAATCCCACTCTTGTTTCTTTTTCTCCAACATCAGCGTCATTAACATGTAGACCGGTGCGCGTCAAAAGACCCGGAGCGCAATGGTCTTTGCTGTCTAGCAGAATCTCTTTCTAATTATAGTTGTGATTGAAAACATTTTGGATTAACAACCGGACTTGTTTCTGGACTAAAGGGGTTTCCTTAATTTGTTTCCGCGCGTGTGTAAATGTTGGACCGCATTTAACCCGAGTTTCTACCCTCTGGAGTGAAAAGTGCGCCAGTCTTATTTCCCAGGCTTATTTCCAACGCTTGAGCGTCGGTATTTTTTTGGGGGGGCTATGTGGCTTTTGGATGGAATGCACCTTATCCTAACGGGACGTAACGCACAGAGGAATATTGTCTGAGGTGGAAAAAAGCAGCGGATGGGACCCTGCCTTCACGGTAAATACACATTCAGACTTTAATTCTGCAGCTCCATCGGGCAATAACAGGTTCTGCTGGGCTTTGACACTTTACCGGTCAAATCAACTGCGATGCAACGGGCTGATTTTCTTAGTTCATGATTTACTCGGCAGAATTTTCCAGAGGAATTGCTGATGTTTTGTGGAGGACAAGTTCAAGTGGATGTTGAGATAAGGAATGCCTTTTTTCTCCACATGACGTTATTTCTGCTTAGTGGAAGGGGTTAGTGGTGAGAGGAACTGCGCGTTGGAGAGGCTGTTGGAAACGTGCACAGCAGAAAGCAGCAGCAGCAGTTCCTGTGCTTCTGTCTGCCACTTTGGGCTCTCTCACTCTGTTCCAAGCGCATGGACGCACAGAGCTGCGCATTCTCACCCACAGAAATGCGCAAAAAAAAAATAAAAAATTAAAAAATAATAGAAAATAACGCTGTGGCTGAAACTGCTGCGTGGTGGATTTGTTCTCAGAAATATCCTCCTGCTGTGGAAATGTACCTATCCATCCGCGCGCGTGTAAATATTCTATTCTAAACTGTCACTGCTCAGCAGGATCTTCTGTTAACGAGAGAAAAAAAAATCATTCTTAAGCGAATAATCTGAATTAGTAGGTTTTTGCATTTAGATGCGTAAATTACATTTGTTGTAATACGCGCGCAGATTTCCCCTGGTTAATCAAATTAACGCAAACCTCCTCTCAGGCTGATTACTAGGGGTCAGGATGGAGGGGGGTTGAGGAGAACGGTGTGTGTGTGTGTGTGTATATGTGTGTTGTGCGCGCGCGTATGGTGAATGGAGTCTCTCTATCCTCGCTCCGATCCAGCAGGAGGAGGAGGAGGAAAGTTGCGCCCGTCGGCCGCTGCGGGGGCACCATCACCATATAAAACTGGATGAATGCGGTATTTGTGTGTGTGCGCTCCACTGACTTGTCACACCAAAAAGAAAAAAAAAGTAGAAAGAGGCTGAGACGTGGCCCTGGCAGACACTCTTTAATGACATTACCCCATCAGCCCTCAAACATCCAGCAAGGCCAGGCGGTGAGAGGGGACACGTTCAGTAGCAGAGTCTCCAGTATGGGAATTAAAAAATCACCTTGCAGATGATCCCAATCAAGCCTGAGTGGTCATACATATTTTTTTTTTTTTTTTTTTGGGGGGCTATTGTCAGGCAGCTCAACATGATAATATGATCTGATGTGTTGCCAAAAGGATTGTCAGGTGTGATGCAAGGGATTCTGGGTTTGCTGCACTGCATGTGATTGACCTTTAATGAAGTTCTTAGATTTGTATTCCCCCCCTCTGCTCTGTTTCTGGTGGGATCATAGTGTTCTCATCACATGGCGGTGGAGGCAGACTCCATAGTGTTTGTGAGTGAGTGTGTGTGTGTTTGTGTTTGTGCAGTTCACACCACTCAGTCCCAGGGGCTCTGATCTACATAGCTCAACCCTCAAGGAAACATCTCACTGCTCATCGTCATCTTTTCCTTCACGTACTGCTCCCCTGGTTTGCCCACATCCTCCTCTCCTCTCTTCCTCTTGCCTCATCCACCGGTCTGTACATAGGAGGGAGCTAGTTCGTAAATTATAGATCCCTTGTTGACTCATGCTGTGGCCTTGTTGTTTCTGGAGAAAGTGGCCGCTTCACTTTTTGGTTGCTTGTTTTGTTTAGATGGACTCCATATGTGAAGTTGAAATTGAGGTTCTGGTTTTCATTGTTTTAGTTCAGAGGGGCATGATGCCAACAGGACACACTGGCTGGACTCATCAGTGGTTAATACAGTTTTATTAGTAACTCATCCTCCCAGTTTAACAAAAATTTTACATTCTATGCTCCAAATACTACAAAAGCTGGGCAGTTGTCAGTAGCAGAGGCATAAGAATAGACAGTACAGGCAGTGCAGTTGCAGTGGGGCCCATAAGGTGGGTGGGGGGGCTCTAACAATGTGTTGACTGGAAAGGGGAGGCTTGTGAGTGATTCAGATTGCCACCTCAAAAATTCACCTGGAAAACTTGTTTAATTTAAAAAATTACCATTTATGTTGTCAGAAAGGCAAACCCCACTTGTGCCATGTTTTCTTTTCCTTTTTCTTTTTTCTTTTGTAAAACAGTCATCAATAACAAAGTTATATGCCCATTCTACATAAACTATCAACAATATAAATAATTTCTTATTTCTTTGGCATTCTTGTTATACATACATAGATATGCAATAATGATTGGTAGAATGTATGCTAATATTGTCCAGGGTCACATCTTTATTTAATCATGTGGAAATATGATTAACTGGGTGCAAAACCTGTCAGCAGGGCACATCATAATATTGTGCTCTGGGGCCCATCGTAAATGCCTTACGTCACTGGACAGTAGTTAACACTATGCCATACAAGTCTGTCCCAATACAGAGGTCACCTTCTTCCAAGGACATGGCAGGTGTAGCCTTTAGAGAGCTCAACTGCATCTCCTCCCCACATGTCAATGTCTGCAGAGGATTCATTATGAGTTTACACCCCAAAGATTGAGCTGTAAACTAAAAGTGCATTTAGTGTTCATCAACTTGTTAAGTAAGAAATGTCAGTTTACCATAACAAGGTTTCTCTCCAGTGGTTGTCAGTGTGGTACAGTGTTCCATCGTAACTTTCTGTTGTAGTATAAATGTTTCATTTTATCAGAAACTTGCAAATGGTGATTCAGTGTAATGGAAAACATATTCATATGTAAAACTCAACTTCTACAGTGTGTATAATTATCACAGGCCCCAGGCTATCGTGGTCATTGTTTTGTGACATGATCATAAAGAGATTTGACGCTACAACATCAACATGCCTATAAAACACAGCAATCATCATTGCATATTGGTATGACAAGATACCACAGCTGAATTGTTTAATTCAATTGTTTGTTTTTATTGCGTATTTAAAATAAGCGTCCTATTTTGTTATAGATTACTATTCAATGTTTTACAAAAAGCAAACCAAAAATAAATGACAGAAATGGGTTTGCCTCTTTGGAGGCATATGGCTACAATTCAAGATTATAATAGTTCTTAGAATACAGGTGTCAAGATGGTGCTCCCTCAGAGAGGTCTTATTTTCCATCTAGCATGTTGTCAAAGGGAGCCCCCCACCATATGGGCCTCAGTACACCCGCACTACCCTCACTGTCTATATTTTCGCCCCTAATATGTGCTAAAATTCACATGATCACGCAAAATCACAGACTTCAAATATTTAAAACTGCATATTGAGAAAACAGTCTGCATGCAACAGATTTTTGGGGATCTAAAAGGCTGTATGCACTGCTTTTACCCCCCGAAATTTCATTCAGGAGCCTTTGGAGTAGGACAGCCCTCAATGACACATTATTATATGTTAAATCTTGAAATGTAGACTTTAAAAAGAGGAGCTATTTAAATTAGTTTGTTCACAGGAGCATACACTAGAGCATCTGCACTGCATTAACTATCAACAAAGCCAAGTAAAACAGTGATTTTGTACATTATCTCTTTGAAAACTGCAGTAGGTCACTTGATAAACAGTACTTTCAACAAATGTGGTTGAAAGATTTAACTTCTGATGGTGATTTTTTGCTAACCCAATAGATTTAGTTTCCTGCACTTCAAAGTGACAAATCAGAAAACTTTCTTCATTTTAGGAAATGGCCATATAGGGTCTCTGAGTGCTGTTACATTGTATTGTTTGTCTGTGGGGCAGCAGCTCACTCCAGAGATGGAGGCCAGTAAACAGAAGGTTGACGGTTTGATCCCTGGCAGTGTTTTTTAGGGTAATTGTGATTGGTGATTGTGTGTTATTGAATAAATGGTGCAGAAACTCTGCTGAATACACCATATTAAGTTGAGATCTAATTACGCTGGAGTCATGGCAACAAGGAAACTATTACAATATTTTAAATATGCATCTTTCTTTACTGAGACTGCAGAATATAAATTAGGTATTGACAGGGATACAGAGAGGGCACAAGTGGTTTCAGCCGGCTAATCTATACTTTAGTTGAGAGAGAAGTGATTCAGTTTTCCACTTTGTTGCCTCTCATGTTGTTGAAAAATGTGTTTTACTGCTTCCTTTTGCTCTGGTAGCAGGACCAGAATCAGAAAGCAGTTGTAGAGTATTGCATTGTTTTTAGATTAGAAAATAGATTGCTATGTTAGAATGCTATATAACAAATACACTTTGCCCCCAAAGAAATAACATTAAATTGCATATTATTAGAATTCAAATTGTGAGGACTACAATATGAGTTGGTCATATTTAATATGTGACACTGTATACCTCGAAGCAGGCCTGATACTGCACACAATGTGGTTAAGAAATGAAGCCTGTCCCTTTGAAGAAACCTTTATAGGAAACACAGTACATTAACTTTTTAGAAAGCTAAAGTCTGTATAGTAACATACAACAAAGACTGACTCGACTAATGGAGAAAATAGTTTGATTATTACAGTGATTATGCTGTTTAAAACTGAAATGTCCGCTAAACATCCATTTAGATAGAATTTTGAGGTAATGAAATCCAGAAACTCTGTCAAATATTCACATCCTGAAGTTCTGGGGCTGTATTCACAAATATTTTACAGAGCAGCTCTGAGCAAAGAATGGACAGAAACTTTTATCTAAGTGTGGATTTATGTTTGACCCTATTGCTAGTAGGGCTGTGCACCTTCATTGGACTCATGATTCAATTTGTCTATGATTATCATGTCAATGATTCAATTCCACGATGCATCACAATGCAATGCATCCTCAATACACATGGCTACTTTTTCATCATTAAATACAAGTAGTCAGATAAATGATTTAAAGATTTCTTTACAAAACAAATTAAAATGTTCCAATTCCAAGAACAAAACTAATGTTTCTGTAGTCTAGCTGTCGCTTCTCGCGACTGTCTTCTGCTCTAAGAAAGAAAAATGAATGAAAAATGTCCTGATGGTATTTGATTTTGTGTGACAGACTTTACACACAGTGTGCTTGTCCAGTTCATGCTTCCTACAAAGTTAGTAAAATCAAAAATGTGCCCGCTTTCAAATACTCTGTGCATATTTAATCACTTGTTCTTGACTTTTGCCTCCATCTGCCATTTTGCGCCAGCTCTGTTCTCCCAGAATTCAATGAGATGTTGCTACCATATGGCTGTTGCCAGGAAATTCTTTTGATCTGTAGAATTTTCTTGTCCAGCAGTGGCTGGAAAATCAACAAGCAATGTTACGTGGCTATAATCGGTTATGTGCTATCACTGCATCGATGCAGAATTGTCCACATACGCATCGCAATGAATCTCAGAAACAATTAATTTCAACACCCCTAGTTGCTAGGTATGATGCATTCTTTTAACAGATGTGACTGGTTTTCACAGACATTCCTTTAAGTGCCTTCAAGGTGTAGAAACCCAGTGGAAATGAACTGTGTCACAATATGAGATTGTGAAAGCGCTTTTTAGGTGATCACTGCTGCACTGTTGCATTTTTCCAGTTGCCAAATACCTCAGTGTTGTGATCATTGTATTTTTGGCGTTAATTGTTATTGCGCTGGGTGGGAGATATGAGCATATCTCTAATGAGATCACCCACAAACATTATCCCTCCATCAGGTAGTCTATAGCATTTCATTTCCTCACTGACATTCAGTGTTTCTCTAACTTCTTTGTCTTTCCACCATTTTCTCGTCTGATTAAGAATCGCTTTATGTCTCTTAAAAGTCCTCCTCCCCAACGGTTTTTGACCTTAGGAGCTCTTTTGAGGGCTAAGATGCTTTGTGAATAACTTATATCCTTACAAGGGCCTAATCTTAACTTCAAAGGGAATTTCTAGAAAATGTCAAATAATTTTCTTTGAATTTTGTCACTAAGAGCAATTATATGTATGAAGAAACTTTGTAAATGCAACCCCTCGTGCGCTGTTCAGCTCTCTGTTTACCTGAACTCTGGTTTGCTCCCATTGGGTCCACTTTGTATAGTTTGGTGATAATATTTCAAACTCCAACACCAAGTGGACCAATGACAGGATGATGCAGTATTTTGTGATGCGTGTGTGTATATCCGCCATCGTACTGAGAGACCGGCCACCTCATTTCCTTTACTCTGCTTCCTGCTGTCACTCTTTATGACAGCTGTGGTTAATGGGGATTCTGATCTGTCAGGTTCATCAGAATGATTCAGAAGATGTGTCTTTATACATTCAGCATCTTTGGTCATGAGGCAGGCAGATATAAAGGAATGCCTGAAGAGCAGGTTTGTTGTGTTCTTGGTGGCTTTGATGATAGAAATCCTTTAGAATTTCATAGTCCAATGTAAAGCACACCAAGGAGTCTGTTTTGGAAAACACATCAGAAAAAGAGTCCGCATTTTTTTATTTTCTGGGGTTGTCACAAAGCAGTGTCTTTAGGTTGGTTGAGATTTTCATTCTGGCAAGATTTATAGAAAATGTGTGCCAGCCAAGACAAGAGCACACTCTATCCTTCATAAGAGACATTTATGTTATGTAAATGGTACCTTTTGATGTTTTTTGAAATTGTGGAAGTGTATATTGTGATTGGCTGTGTGATCATCTTAGCATGTGCTCGGGGAGATCCAAGAGGCATTACTGAAAAAAAAAGTTTATACTGTTTGTAAAAACCAGCTTTCCAACATGAAATCCCAATTTAAAACCCTAACTCTAACCCAAAGAAAATGTGGGGTTTGTAATTTTAATGCAGATGACAATGACACTGTTTTTAAATGTTTTTTTTGTTTGTTTGTCTGTTTGTTTGTTTCTATTGTTTTTTATTCCTGTTTTGCCCTTTTATGCCAGGGAAAAAGAAATTTACATGGCAAAAAAGCTGCTAATCAGGCCCCTAATTACTACTTTACTACCCCTGAATGAGCACAAATTCAAACACTCATTTATAAAGGAGCCTTTGATATTCCCTTTCACATTAAAAATGTATTTTTTTAAAAATAAATGAATGCTTCAAAAGTCTTTTTTGCTATATATACTATATCATAATTTTCTCTCTAATATCTATGTTATATTACTGTAAAAAAAAACAGCTGTATTCAAGTTTTTCAACAACATTTCAAGATTACATGGAACACATCATGAAAATGTTATAATTGATCTTTGACTGATACTCATTTTTACTGAACAGATTTTGAAAGCATCATAGTGTAGCTCAGTGCATCCTCTTTTAGCTGTTAGTAACACTTTCAACACAGATTTGTTGTCCACGTTGTAGCATTATCAGGGAAACAATGGTCTCCATCTCCTGATGCAACAGTAGAGGGTTTATTGTGTCCTTTCATTTTGAAGGTGTCCCGAGGAAGATCTGTTTGTCCCAAACAGATTTTCCTGGGATGACAGGATGTTGTCTACTAGTGGCCTTCACTGTACTCTTCTTGTACCTGTTTATTAATTTCAGTTTGTGACCATAACTCTATGGCCTGCACAAAAATTGATGTGACACAACAGAAAAATATTAAACACTGTTATCAGTAAATGTCATCTTATTTGCAGATGGGCCAATGGCGGTCAACAAGCCAAATATCAGCTGATACTGATGTTCAGCTGGGAAATTTGTGCATCCTAACTATGATGACCACGTAAAGAAGACAAAAGTGTGCATCCTCACAGTTGATTAAATAGTAGTGTGTCTAGCTATATCTAGACAATTTACAACCTCATCCTTTATATGTGCATTTTATATTTAATTAACAGATTCACTCATATAGTACTAGACAAGTCGATCAGCTTCACGTTCAGTTTTACAAAACGAAACCTGGTCAGATGCCGGGGTGTAAAGATGTGGAATGATAAAGTACACATTTTGAAGAGATCATCATCTTTAAAAAAAACTTGAAAGGAAATTATCATTAACTTTTTGACACATCCAGACACTCCTAATGCATATTTTATTTTTTTTTTACCTGAGCAAAGTGGTGCAATTTCTTTTAAAAACAAAGAGAAAAAGGCAATGAGCAACTTGGTATTTCAAGAAATAAGCATATTTAAATTGTTTTTAAAAAGCAAGGGGAAAAAAGGGAAAAAAAAATATAATCATTATTACAACTTCTGAAAATTATGTCACACAATCATTATAATTTTTAAGCACTTTTTCCAGGTTACTTTTCTTTTTTTTAAATAAAAATCCACTAATTTCCTTGTACTTTTTATTAATTTGCTTTACTTTCTTTTTTCTTTTTTAAATTTGTATTTATGTGCAAATAAACTGAAACTAAAAAGCTAATCCTGTAGTTGTTACAGCCAGCAAAATTTGCACTGAGATGCTTTACCAAGTGTGAAGCCTATGGACAATAATAACAAAAGCAGAAGTAATCCAAGAAACAAATCACAGCTATCCCCCTGCTTTGATAGTCATGCTAAAATTATGCTTCACCATTTTTGGCAGCACCTTGGCTATAGTTGGAGCACAGAACTGCTCTGCTAATGCTGTTCCTTTTAATTATCAGAATGTTTTAATTGCATAGAATGAAAATAAAACAAACAACTTGCATGTTTGTGATTAAAAAATGCAAATGGGCCTTTGGAAAGAAAACAGGCCACGTCAGAATGTATGAAAGGAAATGCAAAGTCATTAGAGGTGATCACATCAGAGCAAAACGTAACAGGGGAGTCACGATTCCACCAACAGGCACAGGCAAATAAAGAATTCAGAGACGGAGGACGCTGTTCCTGCCCAAATAAAGTAGACCTCAGGGTGCACTGATACCTGCATGTTATCGGTGATGACAGACAGAGGTGATAAGAAACACAGCAAGCAGCAGAGAAGATAGAATGCTATTTTGTACTATTGCAGCGTGGGAACCTTGTTTATCACAGGTTGCCGCTGAAAACAACTCCATGTATCGAAAATCCAATTCGGCCATGCAACATCTCAGGAGTCCAGGTCAGGTTTCTCTTTCTTGAAATGGTGGGAGGACGTTGTCTGGTGCACAGAAAAACACTGTGTCTGGAAGCACACTTGTTGAGGCTCCTGGCAACTGCAGACTTGTCATCTGCTGCTTGTATAGCCACTTCTTTGCCCACTGATGCAGATTGGTAACCAGCAGATAAGACTGTCCAATGGTTAGTTGTATCTGCATGCTGTGATTCTCAAGGAAGGGCAGAAATGAGGAAGAGGAGGGGAATACATGGAGCAGAATGCCCTGAGAGCTTTTCACCTTGGCTTGGGATATTTCTTCTTCTGATTATTTAATCAGTTGAAGATACAGTTAGGAGGTTTAGTGTCACAAGGCATAAATACTTCTTCTGAGAATCAAATCAGTACTTGCTTAGAGAAGAACTGTAGTGATTCGTCATCTCTGTGCTGTTTCTGAGAATTTCATCAGTTCTAGTTCCACTGGAGAGTTCTAGTTTTTAATGTTTAAAATCAACTAGCCCCTTGCTCTTATCTCAATCTTCAATCATAACCATCAACATAATGCTTTTTAATAGTGCAGTTGGAGTAATTATGGTAAATTAGGCCTTCTCTCATTCACTGTCTGTAATTACACCTATACTTAAAGTAATACACTATAATTCATACATAGTCCATGTAATTGTGTGCCAGGAAGCTGTGATCATGTGGACTGTGTGCTGCAGGCTTCCTGGAGATAAGCAAGGCTATTCAGTGAACGTAGTGCCAATAGTTCCAGTCTGTCTTGTCTGTTTTTTATTTTGCTTTAGAAATTACCAAGAATTTTATTTGAGAAATTACCAAGAAATTCTAAAGTTACCCAATTTTGGTGGAGTGGTGTTTTGAAGCGGTCACAGGCAGTCTTACATCGGAGAGAAAAAGAAGTAGAAAGAATAGAAAGACGGGAAAAAACACAGACATAGATGTCAGCTCCCTGACAAAGGCTGCTGAAGGCCTAGGTAAGATGTTTCCTTTTGAATCCTTTTTTTTCCAGCATTTAACCCACCACAGAGCACTTTTAACCGCAATAAACTTGGCACACTCTGAACATGCCAGTCTCTATTAATTTCTTGAAATAGTTCATTCATTAGTAAGTACGTTTTGTAAAATACATTCTTATTCCAACTATTTGTCAGTTTTGACCAAACAGAGTGCCAGAGAGATGAGCATTCACATGTACATACCAATTTTGAGGCACTGGAATCAGTACTGGTATAAGTTTAAATGTGAATGGTACCAAACCGCCTATGCCTATCCTTTGTGCTATAAACTCCAATCCGGTACAAAACACTGCAATCACTTCACGATGAAGTGAGTGTTAAATTGGATATTCCACAGAAATTTGCCCTGACCCTTCTGGAGTTTTCTTAACCCTTTGAAACCTGGAGCGACATCACTTTTCTTGCTTCCAGAAGCCTTTTACAAGTATTTAAACCTTTGAGTCCTGAACAAATTGGTGTAGTTTATTTCAAAACATAGGAAAATAAACTTTGTCTGACCAGACAGCAAAACTGCACAAGCTGTAACCGCAGATTTTTTTTCCATTTTTCTTCAACATATGAACCAAGACAATTAATCAATTATTAAAATAGTTGCACATTAATTTTCTGATACCATAAGACACTGTGGTTTGTATCTAGGCTCCTATGGTCAACATGTGCTTCTCTAAACCATGACTGCCCTTCTTTCCATAACCTGAATGGAGAAGTTGCCTAAACCTTACTTAGACTTTAACCACACTGCAGGTTCCATTTGCACATATTGTATGACAAAAAAAGACCAAAAAACTAACCAATAAACTACCCAAAAATGAATAAGAAAACTGTAAAAAATTGACATTTTTCTCTAGCATTTTCAAAATCATTTTTTCTAAAGCTATGAAACCTTGCTGTATGTGTGGACATTTCTTGCCAAGTTACTAATTGCCCTTTTTTCAGTGTTTCCCAAAGATATCAAACCACTTTTCTTGGGGTTTCAAAGTTTAAAACTTGGGAAAGGCGTCTCAACGCAGCCCAAGAAAAATGATGTCCATCCAGATTTCAGTGGGTTAGTAAACACAGTTTTTCACAATTATCTGATACCAAGTGAGTTGTGCAGCTGTCTCTGTACTGTCTCCCACTGACAACCACACAAGCAGCTACAAAGCAAATGACAAAATGTGTGTGAGTTTCTTAATCTCCCACTTGTGTGGCCTGTAGACAATGAGATGACCTTCGTACAAATAGGAGGTATTTTGCATGGTGCCGGAGGGTTTTGGTCATGACAGTCCAAGGACATGTTCAGGTGTAATTGAACATTTACCAAACAAAGGGAGCAAGTGATGCACAGCGGCACAGTGTTACACTAAGTGACCTTCTAAACTGTAATTTACTTGTGCTCATGATTAACTCATTGTCACCAAACTCATCTGCCCTGGCTCTTGTTCCGGGGTTATGAGAGCATTTGGCTTTCATGCTGAGGTGACTGGTACAGAATGCAGTGCCATGATGAAAGCTATGACTCACTGTCTGTGGTTACATGACTCGGTTTCTTTTTCTTTCAAAATGTAATCACTGGGATTGACAATTCCCATTGACGGGTTTACACGAGGGCTAAATAGAAACGACATAAGAACCCTCCGGAGCAGAGGCCACTATTGTAACTAATTCAGGGTTATTATGAGGCGTGTATTTTCAATTCAGTGACTAAAGAATATTCTTGTATAGTGTTGACATGAAGCCAGGTAGCCTCATACACAAGGAGATGATGGCTTTGTCCCCCTTCTTGTGTCTTGTGTCCATCCCCGAGGGTGTCACTTTTAAAGGCTTTGAATCTTTTCACACATTTGTGTCAGCTGAAAGCTCACCTGAGGACGGAGCTGAAAAGAACAGACTGTGCTAGCAGGCTGATAGGGCTGTTAAGGTTACATGGCCACAGAGTGTGACTGCGTGTGTGCGTGTGTGTGAGAGTGTGTGTGTGTGTGTGTGTGTGAGAGTGTTTACATGGCTGGGGACTGTGACTGTGTGTGTGTGTGTGTGTGTGTGCCTGAGTGTGTTGATGTGTCTATGTGCAAGCGAGCATCAGCAGGACAAGGGGTTCTTAAAAAAAACAAGAGTACAAGTGGAGCAGCATTAATAGACTGATAGACTTCTATGAGACAAAAACTGCCTAGTTCTCTTCTCCTCTTCTCTTCTCTTCTCTTCTCTTCTCTTCTCTTCTCTTCTCTTCTCTTCTCTTCTCTTCTCTTCTCTTCTCTTCTCTTCTCTTCTCTTCTCTTCTCTTCTCTTCTCTTCTCGTAGCAGTTTTTTAAATAAACTACAACCATTCATAAGGCTTGCATGTGCAGCAAACACTTGCGTTTTGAATGACCTTATTGTTTTGTCCATTTTCATTGTCTTAAAATGTATTATTCAAGTTCTTATATTTTTAGTATTTTTAGTATCTACATCCAGGCTTAAAATTCTGTCATCGGTGACAAAATAACTAAAATAAATACCACAAACTGTATTTTACTACATGATCTACTCACAACAATGTATCCTCCTCATGCAATGGTTCATATGATATCTGACACGTTAGCAACCCACAAATGACATGATATCCTAAAACAAAGTAACCCATCCACCACCAAAACCTGATAACTGGACCACTAGGGACCACTTCCTTCTTTACTCTATTCAGTGCCTCGGTCACATGATAGTGGCCTTCCAAAATTTGTGGGCTATGCACAAAGTAGTGGCTCATCCTTGTTTGGGATATGTACAAATTTTGGTGTATTGCTTTTCATAGGGAAACATACAAACAGTGCATGAGAATGGCTTGACTCAGAATCTTTTATATTAAGTCGTCAAATACCTCTGCTTTTGCACTGCTGTCTGTGTAAGATCTGGATGCAAATTGTTGACATCACAGAAGCAGCATTCCAGAGCATCATCAGCAGATGCAGAGGGATATGTAGAGTGTAATATGTAGACACAGAAATCCACTGCCAAGGGGCAACATGTGATGACTTGGGATGAAAATGTGTTGACTTTAGAACATATTTTATTTATGGTTTGGATCAGAGTAGGTTTGATAATTCAGACCTTTACCATTATTGCTGAGCTACATGGGACAATAGGATACAAGACAAGACAATATTCTGCCAGTTTTAAAGAGCAAAACTCTGTGTTTTTGTGGAGCAACAGACAGCTTTAGGGGCCATAATGTTAAACTCTATTTTGATGCCTGTTGGTGAAATTGCCTGTGCAGTCAAACCTCACTAACTCTGGTTTTCTAAAGGGACAACTAGGTCCATCCCTGGGCTCTTCACATGAGAAAACTTCAAAGTCCTCAGAGAAGCAATTTATACTTCACACCTTAAAGCCAAAAGTTCTATACAAAGGCACCAAAAAAGTCATACAAAAACAAAATTCAAACTGTAGGCCCCAGCAGCGGCCGTCACAGTCCCACCAACGCTCTTTAGGCTCCCTGTGGCACCCCAGGGAGGCAGCTTTTCAGATATGTATCTCAAACTAACTGGGTAATTATGTCTTTGAAGCAGACTCATGGGGTGTAACACAGGTGGAAGAGACAAGTCGAGTAAATTAGAGTGAAAATGAACAGGGTACAGAGGGGTATAAAGGTTAAGAGGAAGAAATAATCATCCAACTTGTCCAGGTTTCCACAGATTTGGGTGTATAATGAATGTGTTTTTAGGTGTATTTGTGTGAACATGTGTGCATACTTTCTAGAAGCAGCTCAGTACTTGCCTGTGCCTCTGTCCTGAAGGGATTCATCTCGCGCTGAGCCAGTGTGGTGGCGAGGAAAGCCGGTTTCACGCCAACCCACCGCTTCCCCATTGACCCTCCTGGCAACCAGACACAAGCTGTCTTCCAGGTGAAGGGAACGGGGACGGGAGGGCTCTGCTCTTCCGCCACCCACTCAGATAACCCTGGTCGCTCTCCCACTTTATCCATTCTCGTGCACTCACGGCGTCGGGCTGCTTAGTATGGACGCCTACTGACAAGAGCGTGTGACTGAGAGAAAATATCCATGCATCGATTCTGCTCAGCCCAGATGATGGAATTGAATATAGTGCAGGCAGATTGGCGCTTAATGCACTCATCCTTCGTGTGAGGTTATTAGGCTGCTCCTGTTGATGTAGCAATTGCATTTTAAAGCAGGTGTGTGTTCCTGTCTCTCTCTCTCTCTCTCTCTCTCTCTCTCTGTGTGTGTGTGTGTGTGTGTGTGCAGAAGAAATGTCCAGTCAAGTGCCTCCATCACAGCCAGTTATATAAGCTTATATTTATTTGATTTTGTCATCTTGTTTTTATTACTAAACCTTGATTTTATCGGAGGAGATTTAGAATGTGCAGTCGTTCAGAATGAGAGACAGCAGGGGAGAGAATGAGAAGGAGAGGGAGAAGGAGAGGAAGAGGGAGGGAGGGGGAAGGGAAGGGAAGGGAAGGGAAGGGAAGGGAGGATGAGGAGCAGAACAGGGACAAAGTGCGCTGACACATCCTCGCTACACTCATACACCCTACTGAAGTTTAGCCCTTTGAACCCAAGCACATTGCCTTGATTGCATTCAAAAACATGGGAAGATGGTGATGAGCAACTTAATGGCAACAAAAAAAGTTATAAGAATATTACCTGAAAAAAGAAAACAAATTAAATAAAAGTTAAAATCAAACAAAAACAAGAAAATTACCTGAAGAAAGTGCCAATTATCTTTGATTATTTCTGTAGCATAATTTCATATATGTAATTTAGAGAACTATAAATATAGTTTTATGGGTAATTTCTCCTCATTTTTTGATCATATCTAGTAATCCTACCCAGCAAACTTTCAGATCAGTTTATCACCTTTTCCTTTTTTATTGTTGTTGCAATTTGCAAGATATTTCATGCATTGAAATAGTTGCTTATTATGTTTTCAATGGTGTTTTTTGGAGAAATCAAACAAACTTTCTTAAATGCTAGTGAAACGTCTCCGAATGCAGCACAAGAAAACTGTTGATTCAGGTGTTAAATGGTTAACTTGTTTTTTTTTACTGTTTGTACTTAGATGTTGGCGGGGACACATTGGACATGTCCCCATCAATGTTTACAACATGTGGCCCAACCCCCAGTGAAAACATTACAATACCAGACTTTTATCTTGAGAAAGTGGAAATGAAGAACATTCTAACTTTAAATTGATGCAGAAAAGGCTCATGTTGGTGCATAACAATGAAGGAAATTAAATGTTTGACACTTAAAAATTTCCTGGGGGAAGACCCACAGCCCCATGTTTTATATGTGCCCACCCCAACAGTGTTGACACAAAACCTATGCCCTTGCTAATAGCTAGAGAGTAGTTACTATAATTCATATGTAACCCAGATAATAGTGAGCCTGGAGGCTGTGATCATGTGATGTATGCACTGTAGGCTGTCCTCCCTCATAATGTGTGGAGGTGAGTACAGAGACTCAGGAGAAAGAGTCTCACCATACGACAGCTGCATCCTGTTCAGTAGACACACCAGCTAGCAGGGCCGTCTCTACCTTTTTGGGGCCCTATATGCAAAATCTTGTTCTCCTGTTTTAGTCACTCATGAACACACACCAAATCTGCACCATATTCCATAAATTGCATAATATTTTTTTTTTAGCATAGTAGAAAGTTAATATGCATTACATCGACCAAGAGCATAATGTTTTTGTGTTTATCTTTTGACAGATGATATTTTGAGATATTTTAAGTTGTGCAAACTCTGGGCCATGGGCCAATATTGGGCTTTTTCTTTTTTTGTTGGGATTCAGGATTCAGGATTCTTAATTATTATTATTATTGTTATTATTATGTGTCACTTTTTCTCTACAGTTTACCATCAAAAGCAAGGTGAGGCAGCTTTATTTGTATAGCACATTTCATACAAGTTAGCAATAACACTTAAGACATAAGATAGAGACTTAGAGTGAAAGGGTAAAGAGAAAAGATATAAACATAAAATTAAACATTAAACATTAAACATAAATCCAAATCATGGCAGATGGAGGGGAAGGCAACAATCAACATTATTAACTACAAAGAATACAATTTTACATGGCTGAGTGCTACTTTGTTGCTTTGTGTCGGTGTGCTGCAGATCTGCTGCCAGCCACTCTGATGCTGTGTAGCTTGAATAGTCCGTTTCACTCGAGTCACAATAAGTGGTTGTGGAATGTGGATGGCTGCCTTGCCACACAGTACATTTGTGTGATTGCAAGCCAGATAAACAGACACTTCACTTAAATGTGTTGCCTCAAGCTACCGTAACTCGATACCTTTTTCCTTTATGTCTCTCCTACAGTTTTCACCCAGAGCTGTGTCGTTACATTTATTCCCAGCTAAAATGATTCACATTGTGCTACTTTGCTAATTATTTATTGTTCACTTAGGTTCCTTATTATGGCTTCAGTCTGCTTGTTTTACCTCCTCGACATGTTGCCTGCTGCTCTCTTTTTCTGTGGATATTTAGAAATTTACTACCCTCTTGGGTATGCTTCCTGACATTGATGAAAATAGTGACTTTAGACGACAGCTGTTTTTGGGTTTTGTGAGAGGCACAGTTACCATGACATCAGACTATATCAGCGTTCACATACTGTCTGAGACCTGCAAATGATGTGCACTGTGTTATGCCTCGGCACTGATGACAGCCGTGGCCAGCGGTGTTGTGTTTTTCAGGTTGTCTGTCTGTCTGTTCCATTCTCATGAATGCAATATGTAAAGAATGCCTGAAGGAATTTATTCAAATGGCAAAAACATCCACATGGAGTCAATGATGAACTGATTAGATTTTGGTGGTCAAAAGTCAAGGTCACTGCGACCTTGCATCTGCCCCATTCTCATAAATGAAATATCTCAAGAACAGCTTGAGGAAATGTCCACTTGGACTCAACAACTCTTTCTGAGACCCTTCCCTCTGGCAAGAGGCTGCCCCACCGCCCACATGACACAGGCTCTCGTCCAGCCCCAGAGTCTGAAAACATTACATTACATTACATTAATATTAGGATAAATCAGTTTTTATCTTACATTAACACACACTGGACTGGATTTCTTTACACTGCACACACCGTAGGTTAACTTATTGATTTAGCATACTTGCACTGTAACTCCTGAAATTCACAAATTTTATTCTCCCTTTATGTTAATTGTTTTGCACCAAAACACCAAGTCACATTCCTTGTATATGTAAATGTATTTGGCAATAAAACCGCATTCTGATCTGATTGTGAACAAGGAACTGATGAGAATTTGGTGGTCAAAGTTCTAGATCAGTGTGACCCCGCCTGTTGCATTCTCATGAACACAATATCTTGAGAACACTAGGGCTGCACCTAACAATTATTTTTTTCTTTAATCAATTAATCTATCGATTTTTTTTATTTTTATTGATCTAATTGTTATTTTTTTATTACTCGATTATTATATAACAACAAATTTACCCAAAATAACATTTTAAAACATGTAATTTATATTTCAATATTTTATTCAATCATCTTCAATCATGACAGAGTATACACTGCAGGGCAGGCAAAAAGTAGCCCAGTCTTAACTGGTAATCTGTGTTTTACATTCTGATGTAGTGTCTCCAAAATAAAATTAATGCAAGAGCTTGTTCCATTCAAGTAAAAGGAACACAGTGCGTCAGGAGCACGAGATGTCAGCCTTGCCAAGCAGAAGCGTGTGGTGTTCACATGCAGCGTTTTTGCTACGTCGCTGCCTGCTGCTATGAGTGCTGTATTTCTATTTTTACAAGCTCAGATTCCACTCATTTATGAAGTTGTGCAAGCTCCAGCACAGCCGACAACCTGGTCCTGTAAATGTTTCAAAATAAAATGCATAGTATGAGCAACTGATGGGATTCTGTGTCAGAGGGCTTTTGTTTTGAAAGTTATTTATAGTGGACTCTGTTGGAGGAGTTCATCTTCCTCGCTCATCTGGCCCTCTTCCTTCCTCTCTGTCTCTTCCTCTCTCTCTCTCTCTCTCTCTCTGTCTCTCTTGCACACACACACGCACACACACACACACACACACACACACATATACACACAAGCATCATCTTCTCAGGCTGACTGGTTCTCTCAGACCAGCGAAAGGTTGAAGCTGGACTGACCTGCAAGCTAAGCACATCCCTCAAGTAGTCATAAGCACCTCTTCAATAAATCCCTTCCACTAGCCCTGTCTGTGTGTGTGTGTGTGTGTGTGTGTGTGTATCACAGAGGTGAGATGAGATGCTTAAAATAGGACAGACAAAAGGATGGAGGGATGGCTGAAATGCCGTGATGTTGTGAGGATTTATCACACAACGGTGGCGAGCAGAGAGATGGATGGATGGATGATGGGAAATAGAAGGAGGATATGGATGAGACTGACTAAAGCGCAGGCTGATGGAGTGTT
Organism: Plectropomus leopardus; assembly: GCF_026936395.1. Taxonomy (NCBI): domain Eukaryota; kingdom Metazoa; phylum Chordata; class Actinopteri; order Perciformes; family Serranidae; genus Plectropomus; species Plectropomus leopardus. Next base: position 2,701,841 of record NC_142180.1, read on the forward strand.
TAGCTGGGTGACTGACTAAGCCATAAGTCTCCCGTGAGCCCTTATGCTCTCTCGCTCTCTCGCTCTCTCTCTCTCTCTGTTCTATCCCTCTCTCGGTCTCTCTTTAAAATAACACTTTGTTCTGTGTGGTGACAAGCCAGGATGAAATGATTGGCCCTTAGTTTTCCCCCGACTGCCCTCTCAGATAATCACTACACCTACTGGCTGCCTCCACATGCTGACTCTACTTTATGAAAACAATCTCTCAATACATTATGTTACTGTGGTTAAGTGTCACTGCTATGACTTGGAGGGTTTGAAAACTGCAGCAGTGTAGTTACTAAACTTTTTGTGCCATAAATGTTTTCATATTTGGTCCATCACTCAACTGGGGAAAAGATGATAAACTCATCTGTGCCTGGAAACTGTTTGACTTGATAAAGTGATGATGGAGTTAGATATCCTAGGAGAGTGACATGTGGACATAAAAATTACTGTAACAAATAGTCAAATTCTTGAAGAAACATCACTGTAATTTCTGGATTAAAATGGAAAATAATAATAATAATAATAATAATAATAAAACTGAATAATATATATATATATATATATATAATAATATATATATATATATATATATATATATATATAATAGCTGAAATTGTAGACAACTACAAATGATCTCTTTATTTATTTTCTTTATTTTAAAAAAACAACAAAAAAACAAACATTTATTTACTTAAATAAAATATTTAAAAGTTTTGGTGGACACGGCTGCTTATAGTCGTAGATCAGGCTTTAGAAGTTTTATGGTTATATTGTCACTATATGAGCAGCATAACGAGACTACAACTGTGTCATTTTGTTGTACAACCCTGTGTTGTAGAATGATGGATGATGAAAAATGATTAATTTATTTATCATTCTATATCTTGTACCTTGAAAATCAGTGCATTCTATAAGCAGCTAAATTTTACCTGTTGGTAGTTTTGGGAATACAGCCATCTTCATTGATTGTTGTTGGCTACTTGTTAAGATGAGTTGGTAAACAGTTGCCTATTTACACACCCAGCAGACACAGAGCAACAATGGCATTTATTTTTTTCTACCTTTGAACTCTGCTTTGGTCTCAACCAACTCCAGAGGGAAAAAAATTCTGTCCTTTCAGCTACCGAGTGCTTTATAATGTTCACCAGATAGTCACAGACTTTGTCTGTTTGTTGTTTGTTGTTAAGCATGTGAAGATCAATGGGTTCGTCTGAGCTTTTTGATGAAATAATCTTCCCTATGTGGCTAGAAACCAGGTTATTGAGAGCTGTGTTTGTGGGCTGGAAAATCAGAGAAATTGGCTAAAAGAGGCGTCGTAGATTCTCTGGGCTTATTACTATGAGCAACTCATTCACATTACATATAGTTAGTTCACTCTTAACCCTGGGAATAATTGTTGAAAGGCATCGGACAATTTCAATCAGCATTTACATCTCAGCAAGTGCTTAGCAACACTGATGCAGGTAAATGCTGGCAATTTAAGAATACTTTTTTCAAAATTGATACATTGCTTATGTTTATTATTATTATTTACATTGTACTGTGTAATATTATTTGCGCAGCTTTAACAAACAGAAGACTTTTACCTCCAGTTTAAATGTTATTAAAAACCCCACGATACTTTTCATTGATGTACACATGAGACGTGTAAAGCATTTCTTATGGTACTAATTTATTAAATTCATTTAATGTTTATTTAAAATGGACATAGCATTAATGGACATCAGCATAAAATATAAATGTAAATATGCCAGAATTAGCAGGACTGCTAATTTACATCCTTCATCCCTTGGCAGGTAACAGAAAATAGAAAATATCAAGAAAGGAAGAAAAAGGAGAAAAACAGAAGAAAAAAATACAACAATTCATACAGATGACACAGAAACAGTGGCAATGTAAACTGTATGACATAAAGGTCATAGTATAAAGTGCAAAGTGCCTCATCACTATACAATTTCCAGTGAAATGAGGCTGCAGTTCTGAGTTTTCAGTGTCCCACATTCTGAGAAAAAAAAAAGGTAGTTTACTCGTTAAGACCCTCTCTGCAGATCCTCCATGTGTCTCCCATGGGTTTGAGTTGTAGACAGGCTACATTTGTTTTGTGTCTCTAAGTGTGTTTCTGAATGCATGATGAGGCTCGCTGTCACTGACTTCACATGCAACATCTGGCTGCTTGTTAGTGAGCTGTGAGTCAGGTCTGAGTGAAAATGCGTGTGATGCTGCAGTGTTTAGCTTCCACATGTCAGAAGCACAGACTCCGCTGAAGGCTACTGGTCAGCTGAGACTTTCTGAGACTAAGCAAGAAACCATAGAAAAGATTCCAGTGCTAAATTTTACAGATTGCTAAATTTTAAATAAAGTTTATCTCATCTTTTGTTACAATACAATGTTTTTCAAATAGTCCCGAATACCATACCTTTGAAGTGCCAGGCTCTGAGTAGCTTTAACCCTTTCACACCTGGATTGATATCACCTTTCTTGTGCCACAGTCAGACACCTTTCACTTGCATTTAAACCTCTGAAACCTGAGAAACTGATGGTCTGATTGGCAAGAAATGTCCCGCAGACTGAACAAAAAGGGGGTAAAAAGGAAATGATCTGAAAAATTAGCTGAGGTTATTATTACATATTATCAAGAACAAGGGAAAAATGTCTGGAAAACTATATTTCTAAATTCTCTTAATTATTTAAAATTTCTTTTGTTTAAGTAAAAGTTTATTGGCACTTCTTTTAAGTATTAATTAATATAATTATAATATATATAATATAATTAATAATAATAATAATAATAATAATAATAATAATAATAATAATAATAATAACAATAGTAATTAATTTGTTACTAATTACAGGGCCATTTCTTGTGAAGTTGCTTGTCACCCTCTTCCTATGGTTTTCAAAGAAATCGGGTCAATTCGCTCAAGTTTCAAAGGGTTAAGTCAGAAATTCTATCATTCCACTTTACTGCAAATATTTCAGAAGTAGATCGTCAGTACTTTGGTGGACCCAACGTTTGGAGATGTTTTACTGTAATTTTTTTTTCCTGATTTGCAAATACAAATACATATTTGCAGCTTTTTTGGTGACTTATGCTTTGTAGCCGACCTGAATATGAAAATCTTTTGTTTTGCTATCATTGACTTGTATTAGTTCATGTCGTCCTAAGATGTTGTGCTGGTAAAGTAATGATTTGATTGACTGCGGGTTAACAAACTGTACTATCCCTCAAAAAGTTTATATTTTAATTTTCCAGTAAATATAGACATTTAAAATGCATTCAAAGATGAATTTCATGCTTCAGAAAGGCAAAAATAGATTGGACACATAAAAATAGTGGAACTAGAAACAGCTGTGTGTGAGACAGTCCAGACTCCATGAGAGTGACAGCAGATCTGCAGCTGTGAAAAAGCTGGTAAACAAGCCGGATGCTGTAAACACTGGCTGTGTTCAGCCTGTCAAGTTTAGCATCCCTGGAAAGAAGGGGTGATGTGTTTGATTTTAAATCATAAATCGATTGACATGAGCTGTCATTTTTGATCATCAGTGGTCAAAAGGGAAAGGTGGGACACAGGGTTTTTGGTCTGAACTTGTCGGCCAGCTGTGTTGCCTCTGTGTGGAGTTTACATGTTCTCTGTGTATCAGCGTGGGTTTCCACTGGGTTCTCTGGCTCCCTCCCACAGTCCAAACACATGCAGGTTAGGTTAATTGGTGCACTGTTGACAGAAAAACAACAGTTCATAGGCTGCAAGTGAATGTGAAATAAAGTGGCTCTCTGCAGGAGAGAAAACTCAAGCTGTTGTTGCTGTTGCTAAGATGCTCTTCCTTTTTTTCTCCAATTGAGTGGTGAAATAAGTTGCTGCCATTTCATTGACACAGTGTCCTTCATGTAATAGGCTACATTCCCAAAAATATGGCAGTTATATCAGACTGTATATCACACTACCATCTAGTCTTTAAAAGAAGAATGTGAAAATATGAAAGACAGCTGTCAGGGCATAAAACCAATGATCCTGGGATCTTTATGCATTAAGACTTGATAGTCTTAGGCTCTCACATAGCTTTCAGTGCTAAAAAAAAAAACCCAAAACATTCCAATTAAAAGAAATCACAACTTTAAAATTGATAGTCAAATTGAATCATGAATTCAGAAAATCCTGAAACTAGAGATATTAATGTTGACTGTAATTCCACCAAAAATTCTCTGTGTGCTGCTTTCAGATGACTATCACAAGTGTTTAAATCTTTGAACACGAAGCAAATTAGTTTGATTTCTTTCAAAAATATGGGAAAAGGGCAACTAGGTAAGAAATGTTCCACAAATTGCAAGAAATTAGTAGATTTAGATTTTTTTGTTTTTCTTTTAAGCAAGGAAAAAAAATCTTGGGAAAAAAAAGAAAAAATCTGGGGAAAACTATATAGTTATCATTATCAAATATTCAAAATTATGTTGCGTTTTTTTTTATAATTATTTTTTGCCTTTAATTGACAGGACAGTGTGAGCATGTAAGGGGAAGAGAGAGAGAGCGGGAGACATGCAGCAAAGGGCCAAAGTCGGATTCGAACCTGCAGCCGCTGCAGCAAGGATACAGCCTCTATACATGGGGCACTGCTCTATCCACTGAGCCACTAGGCACCCCATGTTCTTGTTTTATTTTAATGTCTTTTTCATTTTTATATTGCTTTGTTTTTTCTTTTTTTCTTGTTTTCGATTACACATTTTAAGTACAATGTCTTGAACTCGTTGCCCTCTTCCCACATTTTTGACAGAAATTGAGCAAATTTATTCAGGTTTTAAAGGGTTAAAGATAGAGAGCCCTGGTAGCACATCTAGTATTGCATGTGCCCCATGATGCCAGTCTCCCATACAACCAATGGCTCTTTGTTGCCGATTGGTTTTGGATATTTTTTTCAATTTCAAATTAAGGTTAAGTGTAATTTCTGATGTTTCTGTTAAATTGCATATTTTTATTTTATTTTTCATTTATATATTAATTTTTGTATTTTGTACCAATTCGCTTTAATCAAACATTCTCCAAATGGTCTACACACACATGCAGATCTGCATAATGTTTTCTGAACATGTGCATCCTCCCTCCCAACACATGCATACATACACACACACGTGCGCACACGTGCGCACACACACACACACACACACACACACACACACACACACACACACACACACCGTCACTTTAATAGCTGTCATTGGGCGTCAGAGAGATGGCAGTAGTGTGGCCGCAGGCTGCCGTGGCTGATCTGAGCTCATTAGAACAGTGACTCAGACTGAGGGGATTCAGCAGGGATTTGTTACGCCGCCACAGCACTCCTGCCCAGGCCAGGAGGTGAAACAGGAGGAAAGTGAAGAGATGGATGAGGAAAAGGTAAAAAAATATGTAGTTAGGGGGGAGGAGAGCAGGAAGAAATTGGGAGGAGAGGGAATATGGGAGAGAATGGGGGGGGGAGTGAATGAGGAGAGGAGGAGAGAGCCAAATGAAGAAGGAAGTAATAGTATGCATAGAAAACAAAGATGATAATAAGTAAAATATGAAAAGAGAAAACAAGTAGGAAGTCATGATGAGCCACACAGGAGAATGGTAAATAAGTGGGGGGTGGATGATCTGATTGAAGGTGTAAAAAGAGAGCAGAGAGGAGGAGAAGCAGGAGTGGAGAGCAGGAGCTGAGAGGGCGCAAAAAGATAAAATGAAAACTTTATTGATCCCTGCAGGGCACAGCAGACAGAAATGACTAAAAAAAACAACCAGCAGAATACAGATAAGAGAGGGAATCTGAGGTTTATAAACAAATCATAACTTGAAATGCTTAACATGTTAACCCTTCGAGACCTGGATCGACACCAGTTTTCTTGTACTGCTTTCAGCTACTTAACCCTTTGAAACACAAGAAACTGACCTGAAAATTATTTTTTAAAAAAACAGAAACTCTCTTTGTAGTTATTATAATTATGTATTTAAAACTGTATTACAGAAAAAAGTATACATATACATTTATAAAATAAAAAAATCAGCACTTTTTAAAATCATTTTCTTGTTGTTTTTTTTCTCCTTTTTTGTACTCATTTTCAGGTAATTCTCTTGTAACATTTTCCTAATTTCTTGTTTTTTTTAAGCCATGTCTTGTTAAATTGCTCATTGCCCTCCCATTTTTTGTAAGAAGTCAAATTAAATTGCTCTGGTTTCAAAGGGTTAACCCTTTGTAACCTAGGCAAATTGGCTTGATTTCTCTAAAAAACAAAAAAAAAACATGGAAAGAAGGCAGTTAGAAACTTTATGAGAAATGACCCAAATATTAGCCAGATATTTGTAAAAATTTACAAAAAAAAGTGAAACACACACACAGCACAAATAAGAAAAGTAAAAAGAGCAGTAAATGACCTGGAAAAAGTGCCAAAATAAAAATAGAAAAATAATATTAAGTATCCATTTTTTTCTATAACAATTTTAAATATAATTCCAATCATTTAAAATATCATTTTCTTTAAATAACTTTTTGCTGTCTGTAGAACATTTATGCCAATTTGCTGACTGCAGGTTATTTTTTTGAAGAGGAAGAAGAAAATCAGATGAATTTGCTCAGATTTCAAAGATTTGATGCTTGTGATAGTTGTCAAAATGCAGCAAAATAAAACTGATGACAATCCAGGTTTCAAAGGGTTAAGCTGAAATTCAGGATTCAAAATAAGATTTCAAAAGCAAAGTTGCAGTTTGCACTTTCTAGCAGAGAGGAATATGGGCGTGTATATAGCAAAAGGAAGGAAAGTGCTGGTATCTGTAAGGTCTACTGAGGGTCGAAAGGAGAGGAAGGAGAGAACGAAATGATGCTGTGGAGAAAAAAAAATCTGGTCAGAAATGAAGAGATGCGAATGAGCGGAGGATAGGAATAAGAGGACAGGGAGGAAATGAAATAGAGACGCGAGGTGAAGATTGAAGAGGGATTTTCCAGTTGGTTACCCGGTCCCGACCACGTGTGAAATTTGCTCTGAACACCCGGTGGCGTTCAATCACCAGTCAAGTGAAGCAACAAGGAAATTAACGCCAAAGTAGAGAGGGGGGAATGGAGAGAATAAAATAAAAAGAAGGAAAGAGCAGAGCGAGAAAACAGAGCTGTACTTTTCTGACATTTTAACGCAGTATTCTTATGTACTGAGTCCACAGACACACACTGAGGGCTGCAGAAATGACTCATGGAACAAGTCATTATGTCAGCTGTTGACTCTGAAAAGTGCACTTTAACGAATACAAATGCAACAATCAGGCAGTGAGGTGAGCTCATTTGATTTATTTCATTTCATATATCATTCTGTAGATTAAGTCTCATATCTGATAGGACTCGCAGTAATTTGTATCTCTTGTTTCCAAGAATTTGTGCTTGTTTCTGTTAGTTATTAAAACAATAGAAGAAACTGCTGTGAAAATAATTGGAATTATGCCCTCACTTTCCTCCCATCTGAATTACGTAAGACTCAGTTTGTCTTCAAGTGTTAAACCTGGCTGCGATAATTTGTTTTGGTCCATTTAAGAACTCAAATGTAGTGCATTTTCATAACACATCCTAACATGTGATTTCATTTGTAACACTGTGGGGGCTAGAAAACCAGTTTATCATCATCTAGCCTGTTTAAACTTTGTTAAAGGGTAGAGCTGGTGGTATTTGATCTTATTTTTCATGTTTTATGATTAACTGGTCCCTGAAGAGACGAAAACCAACAATGAAATTATCTCTTGAACAAATATTTCCTGTGTAGCTACAGCCTGATGGATCCTCTGTGCCATAAAGCTCCCCACTTACACAAAACCATTAAAGATAGGTAAAAGAGCTCTACTGATTAATGTCATGCAATGTGCTTTCACGGCCATGAACATGGCAAGCATTTACTCCATTGTATTAGTGGTGATAGTGGTAATGCTGCAGCGTGCAGTATAATGATTTATCAGAAAAACTGCTCAGTGGACTATATTGTGTGCCAGTTTAAGGAAACACCAAACAATTCAGTCAGCTCTCACTCCGAACTCATCAAATACGTCCACTCTGTCAGTGATTTCATTGTACTAGGTTGATCCCAAAAGCCACCTGCCGCATCCAGCCAGAATGCAGCTCGCCTGCATCAGATAACAACAAGCTCAGACAGAATTGGTGGCATTGTTATTGTACGCAGGCAGATGGTCAGCACATGTGCGCTGTCACTTGAGAATGCGGCGGGATGAACTGGTTGCGTGTATGAAATGCTGAAGGACAGAATCAGGTAATAATGCTGCCAGTGATGATGTTAATATATGGTGCGCAGGTGTGCTTATTGAACAGGCGAATGGGTCTCACAAACAACTGACTTTCATGCGAGTTTGAAGTTTGCGTCCTGTTTCGATGTGAGTTTTTTTTGTTTCGACACCTTACAATGTGCTTCTTTTGCCTAAACCTAACCATCTATGACTTTGTTGCATAATCTCAACCATCATGACGGTCCTTTGGTTGCCATGTGCTGTTGTGTAAACATAAGGTCTGTGCTGTGTCATCCCACCATGTGCATTTGTTGACATCACAGCAATGGCAAATGGAGCATAAACAGCTGATGCAGAGGGATACTCAAAAATTCACAAGTAGATGCAGAAGGTCACTGACAAAGCGACACAGTCTGAAGAGTTGTGATGAGAATGTGTTGAGCTATTTGGTAAAAATGTTCAATTTCCAATATCTGATTTTGAAAGAAAAAAAACAAGGTAATAACAATTATAAAAATACCATTTGTTGGAAAGTGCTTTTTTAAAAAAAAAAAAAAAAAAGTTACATAGATCATTACATAGTATTAAAAAGAAGGTAGTTAACAAAATATTACCAAAAGAAAGAAAAGAAAAAAAAAAACAGATGACAATGAAACAATAGTCAAGTCAGAAGAAGCAAGTCTAAAATAATGAGTTTTTTAAAGTGACTCTAAAGAAGACAATATATTATCTTTCCTGATCTCCTCCGGCAGGTCATTCCACAGCCCGAACAGAGAAGGCCAAGTCACCTTTAGTTTAGAGGTTTAATTGCATTTCTTTTATTTATAAGGACAATACACATTAATGAGCATTTCTGTCAATGTGCCAGTATTAACCAGCCGGCTAATTTTCAACTGGAGTACTTTGACAAGATGTTTTGAAACCTGTAAAAAGATAAAGTTCAAATAACAACATCAACAAGACACCAAAATGACAGCAACAGCTACAACAAACAGGAACTCCCAAGATAGAACACAAGCCATGCAAAGCAACAAGACACAGCAGAACATCAGCACAAAACAATAGCACAGCAACAATATATAGCTTTTTAGCACAAATAATCATGCACACAGCATGAAGCAAAGACACACAACTAAGCATAACATGCAGACATGCAGAGCAGCAACAAGTAACAGCAATAACCAGAAGAAGAGATAAAACATAACATAGACCTTAATAAAATGTTTAAAGATGCAGTTACAGGTTAGTAATGTGTTTTTTATGCAACAAAACAGGCAGGCCATGCAACACAAAGTTAGGCAGGTTGCCTATTGGATAGATATTTTATACATACCCATGCAAACCTGGCGGCCCGGTAACGAGCAGAATACATATGGCAAGTTAGCAGCAGGTTTGACCATGAAATGGCCGGAAATGAACAACCAGAGGATCGCAGGTTGCATTCAGGCTTGAAGGAGGTCAGGAGGTCAGCTATATATTCTGGAGCTAACCTCCTACAAGCCCTAAAAGTGATCATTAAAATTTTAAAATCTACTCTCAGATGGACTGGAGGCCAATAAAGTGATTTTAACAGCATTGTGATGTATTCTCTCCTGTTGGACCTGGTTATGAGTCTGGCTGCAGCATTTTGAATGAACTGAAGTTTATTGAGCTTTTGTTGTGTGAGGCATGAGAAGAGTGCATTGCAGCAGTCTACCCCGGGATGAAATGAGTGCACAAATTACTGTTTCTAAGTTCTTCAAACAACATAGAATTAACATGCCGGTCGAAGTTGAGCTTGGAGTCAAAGATAACAGTGAGGTTTGAATAAAAGTCAGTAATGTTGGATTAGAGGGGACCAAGATGGGAAGAAATATAATTCTGTGATGAGTCTTACTTTAATTGTAGAAAGTTTGACGCCAACCAGTTGTCGATATCTGCAATTCACATGTGGAGGCTGTTAAATTGACTGGTATTTTTGGTGTCAAAGGAAAGATAGATAGGAAGGTAGGAGGAAAATGCAAGAGTAGGCCTGCATGTTGTCTTTAGAATACATTCAGTTTGACATTGGTACAAAAATATATTTTGAGAAGGAATCATTTGTTTTTACACCATATTTGTTTCCTCTCACCAGTGTGTGGTGGGTAGAGATCCCTCGATGCTGCTGGCGTCAGTTTCAGTTTGACACAGAAGCTGTGGCTGTAGCAGTTAACATTTTTAATGAAAATTTAAGAGAAATGAAGATTAGGATTTATTCCATGTAGAACTTCATGTAAATTTGCACTGATATGATGCCATTTGTCACTTTTATTTTTGGTCTTTTTTCTTAGCATTTAACCTTTTGAAACTTTAAATAAAAATGTATTTAATTTCTCACAAAAACTATGGAAAAAAAGATGATGAATAACTCAGAGAGTGATAGCAAAATAAAACAAAATTAAATAATAAATATATAACTAATAACAATTTTAGATTTTGTATTCAGTAACCTAATTTTAAGTACATAACATACACAATACATACAGAAATAAGCTTCTCTTGACATTTCTCCCTAGTTATTTGATAATTCTTGAATGATTCTCTCTGTGTTTTTTAAAGCTATTTTTCTGGTCAATTTCTTGTCACCTTTCAAAATTTTCTATAGCAATGTCATCCCAAGTTGCTGATTGCTCTTCAATGTTTTTGAAAGAAATCAAGAGAAATTCAAAATAAGACACGCAAAACCCTTTGTGGGTGCTGGATCCAAGATAAACAAGTGTAAAGAGATACCGATCCGCACACAAGAAAGCTCCCATTAAAGTATTTTGTTATTTTATTATCTTTAACAGAAATCAAACCGATTTGTTTATGTTTTAAGGGTTTAAATGCTTGTTAAAGGTATCTAAATGCAGCACAAGACTGATGTCGATCCAGGTTTCCAAGGGTTAAAGGAGACATCCACATTCTTAATCCCCTCTGCAAAACTGTGATTGGTGCATTGTTTTTCCAATCAAGGAAAACAGACATGTTTTTGTCCACTACCAAAGTAAAACTGCTGTTAAGTCTGTGTAATTCTTTGTGAGTGCTACAGAACTGAGTGATGATCATGTTTTCATGCTACTCATAATAACTTGATTTTTTTTCTTTCTCTCCGTTTCACAACTAAAGGCTAGCTCTTCATTTGATGCTAATTCCCTTGTTGTTCACAATAATAGAGACATGAGGTCAGTGAGATGAGACCAGAGAGTTAATAATATGATGACACAAAGTGAAATAACCAAGAGAGACAAACAAAACAGGAAGACAACTGGAGATCAATGCAGTCATCTGGTCCAAATGATTTAGTTTCAGTCAGTTGACACAGAGAAATTCAGAGATAGTGATGCTGCTCAAAACATGCGCTGCTGTAAATAATAGTGCAACATGAACATAACTTTTGATTTAACACAATTTGAAACAAAATGTGGGAGTAAAATTTGCAAGAGAAAGAAAAGCAGTGGGAACTTGGAGGGAAAAGCTAGATTTAGATGAATGTAGACAAAGAGATGAGAGAGACAGAAATAGATGGACACAGAGAGACACTGACAGTGACGCCGGGTTTGATCTGATGACAGGCAGAGAGGGAACGACAAGAGTTACTGGCAGCGGCACACACACGCGCACACACACACACAATAGGACGTATGAGCAAAGTATCTCTGCTGACAGCTAATGAGTGAAGCTGCAATTTAACCACTCACTGATCCATGCACTTTACGTGGAATTCTAATCCTACACATTGCATTTCAACTTTGGCAGGAAAGCTGCAACATTACTGCTCTGTCAGTACCATTGATATTCATGAGTCAATGTATATTTGAACATATCTGTGCACATATGGAGATCTGTCTTTGCTGTAAACTGCCAGATATCTTAACGTATCTTTACTCCCGAAATTTGATTTTATTGTTGTTGTCTGGGACAAGTATTATTGAGGGTCTGTATAAGTATTTTCACTTTACAGGCCCTATGAGGTTGTTGTATTTCTACACTAAGGTATATTTTTTATGTCTCCACTCCTGCGATAGCAGGAGTCTTTAAATTCTCAGGTCGTCCGTCCATCTGTCCGTACATATGTCCCATTTTTGTAACTTCCGTGTTTGAAGAATACTTTGTGGGAATTTATTCAAATTTGGCACAAACATCCACTTGGACTGATGAACTGATTACAATTTATTTGTATAACCCTTTGAAACCAGAGAAAACTGGCTTGAGAGTACATCAAAATATCCCAAAAACTGATTCAACAAGAAACAACAAACAAACTGAAAAGACAAGAAAAAATAATAAAAAAAAAGAAATGAAGAGACATAAATTGATTGATTGATTGATAATTGGCACACTTTTTGAATAACATACTTTTTAATCTTGGGGGGAAAGATGTTAAATCCCTTCAAGTCAAAGGGCTGAAGTTTAAGTGAAGTCATGAGTCATTGGTGTTAGAGTCGAGTCGCAAGTCTTTTTTGATTTTGTCAAGTCTGAAGTCATTAAATTTGTGACTGAAGTCCAAGTCATGTGACTCCAGTCCACATCAATGGAAGATTGTGGCTAGATGTTCTGACAGCCCATCACTTTAAGGGAGTGTCACTGTGGCAGTGTTCATCTTGGGCTGATGCTGACTGGGATTTTAATCAGTCGCTCATTTGTAGCAGTTACAGGAAAATTCCCGGAAAATGAGCCAAAAACAAAGACACAAAACAACAAGAAAATTAGTAAAAGTGCTCGATTTTTTTTTCCTGTATAATTATTTTAAATATACAGGTGCATCTCAAAAAATTTAAATATCATGAAAAAGTTTATTTTTCTTCGTAATTTAATTCAAAAAGGAAAGCTTTCATACATTGTATATTCATTGTATATAAACTGAAATATTTCAAGTCTTGTTTTGTTTTAATTTTGATGATTATGGACTTTAGCTCATGAAAATCAAAAACTCAGTGGCTGTGTTCGAAATCATCCACTCATTCACTCACTCCCTATCCACTACATCGTGTATATGATGTAGTGAACTACATCATATACACGATGTAGGGAACGACGGGAGGAGAATTCGGACACTACACGGTAATTTCCTGAACGTGGTTGCGTCAGCAGATGCGCCATGGTTATTCAACTATAAATACCATCATACTAAAAAATACAAATGTAATGTTCAATCAGGAATGACAAATATGAATTCTGAAATTTCTTTTATTGATGAATATGCACCACTAGAATATATCCCATCCATGCAGAGCCGCATTTCTGCGGCCGGAGAACAGCTGGTTGTGCTTAACACGAAGCTTAATAATCTTCATCAGTCTCTTGGAACAAGAAACAGAAAAGCATTTATTTTTCTAACACACCGCCAATTGGGAAAAGAGAACAAAACGCTATGATCAGATGTGAGCGGGTGTGCGGGTGTCTGCTCCTAGCTAGAGCTGCAACTACCGGCAAGCCCTAGCATTAGCCTTAGCATTAGCGTTAGCTCGCAGATACAAATAACAAACCGGATGCTTCTCCACCAACAAATCCGCTCGTTATGACAATTCGCAACCCTTAAAAGGCATAAAACCACGCCACTGAAGTATTACACGCATCAAATGTGTATATTGTAATGTTACTTAAATTTATATACAAAAGCGGCGGTTGGTGCGGCGGCCATCGTCTCCTTCTCCTCTTCCAAAACACGACCGCATTGCATTGTGGGATACGGAGCACAAAGTAGATGATTGCTTGTTCACTCAATTTTGCGGTGCATTGTGGGTGTTTTCTCGTTCACTACATAGTGGATGACATTAATCGCGGAGAATTCGAACAACACTACAAAATGGCGAACACACTATATAGTGCACTACATCCGTGATAGGGGGTGATTTCGAACGCAGCCAGTGTCTCAAATTATTACAATATTTCCTAGGATCGTTCAAAAAAATAATTTACAAAACAGAAATGTCTGAAAGGTATGCTCATTTATATACTCAATACTTGGGGCTCCTTTACTACGAATTCCTGCATCAGTGTGGTGTGGCATGGAGGCGGTCAACTTGTGGCACTATTGAGGTGTTATGAAGCCAATGTTGCTTTGATAGCTGCCATCAGCTTGTCTGTATTTTTGGGTCTGGTGTTTCTCATCTTCCTCTTGACAATACCCTATAGAGTCTCTATGGGGTTTAAGGCGAGTTGGCTGGCCAGTCAAGCACAGAGATATCATGGTCAGCTTACCATTTGGAAGTAGTTTTCTGCTGGAAAAGAAATCTGCGTAAAGCTTGTCAGCAGATGGAAGCATGAAGTGCTCGAAAATATCTAGGTAGACAGCTGCATTGACTTTGGACTTGGTAAAGGACCTTGATTTCCAAATGAAATGCAAAATCCGCTCTTATCTGAAAAAAGGACTTTGGACGACAGAGCAGCAGTCCAGTTGTTCTTCTCCTTGGCCCGGGTAAGACGCCTCTGATGTTGTCTCTGGTTCAGGGGTGACTTGACATTCGGAACGCGACTACTTTGGCCCTTTTCCCGAAGACGTGTGGTGGCTCTTGATGCACCGACACCAGCTTCAGTCCACTCTTTGTGAAGCTCTCCCAAGTTCTTAAATCGACTTTTCTTGACAATCCTCTCAGGCCTGTGGGCATTTCTGTTGCTTGTACACCTTTTCATACCAGTCAACTTTCCATTAACATGCTTCAATACAGGACTCTGCGAACAGCCAGCCTCTTCAGCAATGACCCTCTGTGGTTTACCGTCCTTTTGAAGGGTGTCCGTGATTGTCTTCTGGCTTCTACAACTGTCAAGTCAGCTGTCTTCCCCATGACTGTGGTGGCGTCTACTGAACTAGACCGAGAGATACACGGTATTTTTACTGTATGAATAGTAATAGTAATTTACTAATTTACTAATAGTAATTTACTAATTTACTCGAACTTGAAATGAAATATTCTAATATTTTCACATTTTTCTATCTGTAGGCCATAATCATCAAAATTAAAACAGAAGTTAACATGTAATAAGTCTAAGATATATAAAATTTCCATTTTTTTAAATAACTGAAAATATTGAACTTTTTCACGATATTCTAATTTTTTGAGATGCACCTGTTTAGTCAACAGAATTCTAAACACAGCTTTCTGGACGCTTTTCTCATTTTTCTATCATTTTATTCTTGTCACCTTTTACAATTTTTTTTCAGTTTATGGAACATATCTTGTCAGGTTTCTTGTTATGTTTTTCCTGTTTTTTTTTAAAGAAATCAAACCTATTTTCTCAGGTTTCAGAGGTTAGAATGCATGCACAAGGTGTCTGAATGCAGCAGAAGAAAAGTGATGAGGATCCAGGTGTTAAAGGGTTAAACAAAGATAATGGTGACAACGACTGTCAGTCAGCTGCCATTAATATGTTGCATCATAGGGTCATGGGGCAAATCAGATTTCAAAAACCAATCTGGTTTATCAGCCATGTGATATGAGAGCTGAGATGAACAGTGCTGTTAACTGTCGGTGGAGATGGTGAAGAAGTTTTCCTGAGCACTCCTAAATGACCAGCGTTTGATTTGTTGACTGCTTTATGTCCTTCTCAGCAGTTCATGTGTCCCTGATGACAAAGAGCAGCATGTCATTTCTTTCTCAGCGGCCTCGCTGTAAAAACACTTGCAGCCACTTTTATGGACTCATTAACAAAACCGCGGAACAATCAATGAAAACAGCTTCCTTTTCAGCACTCTCACTGCCTCGCTCTCTTGTCATCTGTCTGCTATTATTCTGTGAGCGCCGGCTCCCTGTTTTGCATTTGTTTGTGTACATATCAATTTTTGTGCGCCATTGTCAATAAGCGGTGGTTTGTTTAGAAATATGGTCTCTGAGAGGAGGGGTGGGAGGGCTTCTGTCTGCCAGTATGGCTGTTTGGGCTGGGAGGATGGAGGAGATGACTGTCAGCTTCATCACCATGTGTGCTTGGAGTTCACAATTGTTGCTCCTCTGTGTGGTTTGAGTGGAGAGAGGCACGACGTCTGGGATTACTTAGTCTGACTCAACAGATGTTTCACGGGGAAAAATGGGGATTTCTATTACTGTTTCTGAGCTGGCAGATGGGAAACTCAAATTGTTGGCTCCCTTATGCTTCACCTTCTCTCCCATGTTGTTGCCACTTGACTGGGTGCCATCTGCATCTCACGAGGCCTTCCGAAAAATTAACATCAGCAGATGCAAACTGTCACATTATTAGGTTCAAGGTAAAAAAATAGACTGCATAGACAGTCTGAAATCTGAGCAAATTGGCCTGATTCTTTTTAAGAACAGAAAAAGAAGGGTTACTTTACAAAAAATAACCCAAACTATTGGCAAGAAATAAGTAAAAGTTAGTCAAAAGTAAAGTTTAAAAAAGTAAAAGTTTCAAGAAAATAACCTTAAAATTTCTAAGATATTAGAAAAGTAAAAAACAAAAACAAACAAGGAAACGACTCGAAAAAGCGTGGAAAATAATTTTAGAATTTAGATTATTTTTTTTTAAATATATATACATACACACACACACGCACATACACACACACACACATATATAAACACACACACATATATCATCCCAGGTATACTTACATACACTGTTATTTTCCCCCTTTATGTTCTTTTTTCTTTTTTTTAATTTTCTGTCTCTTACAAGGTCATTTTTCTTGTCACCTTATAAAATTTCTTGCAGTTTGCAGGGCATTTCTTGCGAAGTTGCTAATTGCCTTTTTCTCGTGTTTTTACAATGAATCAAGTATAAATTTATTATATTTCAAGGGTTTAAATGCTTGTGAAAGGCATCTGAATGCAACAAAACTGATGTAAATCATGGTTTCAAAAAGTGTTTTCTTCTTTTTTTTTAAATTTTACAACTAATATCTCCATGTTCTCATGGAATTACACTCATTTTAAAGTTACACATTGACAAATAAGCAGCATTTTCTATAGTTTCTTGAAGTGTTATTAAGGTAGATATTTAAGTCTAAATACGATAATTTATTGTGTTTTACTAGGTTATTGTTCTCTGACTTTACAGTGAAACTCATACAGTCCGTTCACAAGTTTAAGATACTGCTAAATGTGTGGGAAAAAAAAAAAAGTTGTTTCTGGATCCAGTGGTAGCTGTGTGAACTGTGATAAAAATAGGAGTGTGTTCAGTTTAGATGAAGCTAACTCAGGAGCATGCAACATATGTCTGCTTTGTTGCATGCTGCTCATCTCTGCTACAGGCTAAAGGTTACATTAGCTGCTATCAGCACAATACTCCTGAACTGTAGACACAATTGTCGGCAGTCAAGTTGAATTGCAATTTTGATAAGGAAGAACAATCCATGTGATAAAAAAGATGATAGCTCTGGTTCCACTGCATCATTCTTTAAAATCTTCTTGTAGACTGTTCTTTGTAAGTCTGACAATGATCTAGAGTGCAGTACTAAATCAACAGAGTATTATTCTACAAGTGACTTGAATTTTGTGGTGCTGTCATTCCACAAGCAATTATTAGCCCAGCGTCAGGCTGGATTTACTCTAAATGGTTCATGTGACCCAATTCAGTTTTTTTTTCCTCATGTGGCACAGATTGGATGCGTATCATGAGAGTGTAAGCAGTAAAAAAAAAGTACATGCAATCGGATGTTCTCAGTTCGGTTTCAGGCCTTAGTCATATGTGGAAATAAATCACATATGATTTTGCAAATAAATCTGTCAGTTCAGAAATGCCCTGGCATTGGGAGTCGAACGTGATTGAAAATGTGATGATGCCCACCCAGAAATGAAAATTCAGTCATTATGTACTCACCCTCATGCTGATTGAAGTCGGGTGAAGACTTCACCAAAACACTGCTGGAGGTTCCCGGGGAAAAGGTGTTGCATGCATCTCCAAAACAACTGAAGCAAATGGTGACAGGGATTCAAACATTAAAAAAATACATAATGAAAACACAAAATGTCTTCATAATGTCCTTAAGCCCCAATGCGCAAAGTTGTTTTGAAAAACATCATTGGCATCATTTTTTTACCCTTGTTGTAGCCTGTAGCTCCTCGTATAGGAGCTGCGTTCATGTATGCAAGCACATGTAACTATGTCATTAAGAGCTAGTTCATCATGTGACCAACGAGAGCTCTCAGTATCTTCACACCAGTGTTTACATGCTACCTGGAAGCCGCCCCCATGTTCCATGCATTACGTAATTACATCTGCTCGGAAAGTGTAAAATACAGCAATGAAGGACGAGGGCGAAAGCCAGTGGCCACATGCAGAGGTTACCTGCCTTTTAAGCCTTTGTGGCAATGAAACTGTTCAGGTGAAATGAGGGGTTCATATTGACACAAACATGTTTATGATGTTTCTCATGCTTACGTATGCACGTTGTTTCAAGCGTAAGCAAAGTTTAAACAGAAAAAAAAATCTGATATAAGCAACAAATAAAACTTGGGCATCAAGACTTGTCATGTAAATCCAGCCCCAGGGACTCCCTGTTGCTCTGATTGGCTGTTTTTTGTTCACGTGCTGGGGTTTGTTGCAAATACTTTCTGGAGCACTAAGAATTGCCAGAGGAACATGTTTTTTAACATAATGTCCATCTCTTGTACTACTGTCAGGATATAGTGATGGATTCATGTTTTCATGTTTATGCATCAGCCTCCATAGTTAAGTAGACCCTCTGCAACGAGCCCAACAACATCAAAAAAAAACAGGCATAAGATTTTCCGACCAATTCTGCTGTATGTACACACATTTTAAGCCCCCATTTCAATCTCGAGTACCAAACAATATACCTTCATATAGCTTATCAAGATTGGTACTCAGAAGAAAGAAACCTCTCTGTAAAACAACAAACACCAAAATGGTGTGTATATCGCCTTTAGCAAGAAGCTGAATATGAAAACAGGTTAAACAAAAATACTTAAAGTTAGAAGAAACTTACTGGACATATATTGGATATTTTCTTTGGCATTTTGTGATCTTAAGTATGACTGTAAAAATTTAGAGGTGATTTTCAGTTCAGTTTGAGACGGTTGTAATTTTCCATCAGTATACAGAAAATGGCTATATTCCACCAGTTTCCTCGTTTGACATGATCCAAAGGGACCATTTAGCATGCTTCAGTTTGCTAAAAGTAAAAGAGGTTTAGTCTGCAATTCTTCTGTGTCCCTGAACAAATAACAAAAAGTGCTGACTTTTCGAGGTGGCCGATGAAGCAGTTTATCCTCTGGCATCAACATGGCAGCTAACATGATATTGCTTAATGAATATGTATTGTATAGGGCTTCCATATACACAATAAAAGGAAATGATTAAATGTTGGCCTAATCTGTGGGTTTTCAGGTACATTTTACATCGTCTTTACACGTGACCAGTGTGGATGACATAACATAGGCTATGAGTCAAACTTTGTATGAGATTTATTCTATTTCATAAGATTATTCTTTTTACCCCAGAGTGCAGGGGTATAGATTTTCCAGCCTTCATAAAGAAAATTGGTTGTGTGTGTGTGTGTGTGTGCGTGCAAGAGTGAGTGTTAGTGTGAGCCTTTGAAAGATGATAGGAGTTGCACCCTGAGACAAGAGGTGGCATAGCACGAGAAATAAAATGACGTGAATTTTGTGTCTCCTAACAGTCATTTTGTTTGTCTTTGAGGTCATTTTGTCTCTTAGCTGTTTTTTTGTGTCTCCTTGTAGTTTTTTTTGCGTCTTTTAGTAGCTGTTTCATGTCTCCTAGTAGCTGTTTCATGTCTCCTCATAGATGTTTTGCTTCTTTTAGTCATTTTGTGTCTTTTAGTAGTTGTTTCATGTCTCTTTGCAGTTATTTGTCTTTTGTAAGTCTTTTGTTTATATTTTGGTCATTGTGTGCCTGTTTGTTAAATTGTTTTCTCTTTGTAATCATTTTGTTTCTCTTTGTGGTCATTTGGTGTCTCTTTGTAGTTGTCGTGTGTCGTTGTAGTCTTTTCGTGTCTCTTTATAGTCATTTTGTGTCTCTGTAGTCTGTTTTTTGTTTTGTTTTGTTTTTCTTTTGGTCATTTTTTAATTGTGTGTCTGTGTGTGTGTGTGCTGAAATGTCAGCGGCCCCAAAAGTATTTTTTTGAAAACACTATAGATGGAAATTTTGTCTTCTCATTATTAATAGAGACTGCCCCTTTTCATCCATACAGAATGTTACTTTTCAACCAATCATTTTCATTGCCAGCATTTCCCACTTGCATGTTTATCTCACAGACAGCAGACAGAAAGCACACAGTGATTGACTTTGTTCCATCATGACACCTACATACACATGCTGTATATACCTGGCTGCATGAGCAGATCATGAGACAATGGACACAGATATTAAAAAGACCCACTGTCTCTGCAAAATAGCCCCCAAACACACCAACTTTGTGGTGTTGTTTCTCTTTGTGGCAGTTTTATGTGTCATCATTTTGTGTCTCTTTATACTCATATTGTGCAGTTGTTTTGTGTGTCTTTGTAGTCATTTTGTGTCTTTTTGTAGTTGTTTTGTATCTTTTTGTAATCTTTTTGTGTCTCTTTATAGTCTTGTCATGTCTCTTTGTAGTCATGTTGTCTCTTTATAGGCATTTTGTCTCTTTGTAGTTATTTTGTGTCTCATTATAGCTATTTTGTGTGTCCGTAGTTGTCATTTTGTGTCCCTTTGTAGTCGTTTTGTGTCTCTTTGAGGTCATTTTGGGCCTCTTCAAGGTCATTACATGTTAATTTGAGTGACATGTTGCAAGTGAGGGCCAGGATGGCCCCTGGGCCTGTGCCTGATTGGCACATACAGTCATTCTGTGTCTGGACAACCCAGAGAGAAGATCCAGCCTGATTCTTGTTGAATGCATGATCTGAGGTCATGATAAAGTGTTTGTATGTGGAGATGTGGTGCCAATTGGATATGTAGATAATTTATTAATAGAATGTTGAGTCCATTGTGACATTGCTGCTAAATTTAGGTACATCATGATGATTGGATTTGATGCACCTGATTTGAGCAGGTAAACATCTCAGTGTTTGCGTTAGTCCCCACCACAAACGTTGATGTCATTAGCAATTTTAATTTGATCACATGGATAGTAATTAAAAGAAGTAAGTCAGGGAGACATAATTGGACTTGTCCATGAGACAAAACATTGATCACCCTCTCATTCACACCGATTCAGGCATCACTGCAATTAGCCACAGGGTTGTGCGGCAGTAAAGGAGTGTCATTTAAATGAATGATTTGTGGAAGAGTGGAGGGTGAAGACCAACTACAGAAAACAAATGTTTCTTTGCTTGTAACTGATTGTTCTATAAGTTTATTTTGGCTTCAAAGATCTGTAGAATTCCTTTTGATTACCTTGACTGTATTTACTTCCACAAAAAACAAAAGTGTGAGTACACACGAATAAGGCGAGTGCTGTCCTTTGTAGGATAGCACACAAGCTGTTAATGCATACTTTATTTCTATTACTTACTACCATATTTAATATTAGAAATAAACTGTAATACTTGCTTCTGTAGACTGCAGGTATCTTTCATTC
This sequence comes from Plectropomus leopardus, assembly GCF_026936395.1. NCBI lineage: Eukaryota > Metazoa > Chordata > Actinopteri > Perciformes > Serranidae > Plectropomus > Plectropomus leopardus. The sequence continues at coordinate 2,723,594 of NC_142180.1, forward strand.
TGCTCAGCGTTTATCTGATAATGGCAGAAGGACGTTGATTTGTGTTTGTCCAAAAGTTGATTCTGTATCAATTTTTCGCCACAGGCCGCTGCATTTTTATATAGCTGTGGCTGGACGCATTATGCTTTGGGGTTGTCCATACATATGTCCATCCCTACATTCATCCCCTTTCTGTGAACGCGATATCCCAAGAAGGCTTTAGGGAATTTCTTCAGATTAGGCACAAATGTCCACTTGGATTCAACAATGGATTAATTATTTTTTAGCAGGCACAGATCAGAGGTCAAAGTCACTGTGACCTCCTCTGTCTCCTCCTTGTGAAACGATATCTCAAGAGCACCTTGAGGGATTTTTTTTTTTTTTAAATTCAGCAAAAATGTGACCTTGAACTCAGGATGTACTGATTGCATTTTAGTTATGGTCACTGTAACCTTGCATCCATCTCATTGTCATGAATGTGATATCTCAAGAACACCGTGATGGAATTTCTTTAAATTTGGCGCAAACATCTGCTGAATGAAATGATTAGAATTTGGAGGGTGAAGGTTGAGGTCACTGTGACAAGCAAGGTGGAGGATATGCACATCCAAAGGACTTTTGCCGTTACTCTTTCTTTTTTTTTGATTGTTTGTTTTTTTCGGCATCCTGGCAGCCCTACCAAACTAGCCTAGATGCACTACCCACATTCAAATAAATGGGGAGGAATGGAGTTGCGTTTTGAATGCCTGATTTGCTTTAAATACAGCTTCAGAGTCTATTTCCATGGCAGTCAAGTCTGATTCTTGGAGCACTGGCGTCTACATTTAGTGAAGTGGATGATTTTTCTGAACCCTGGTTTGGCCCAAGAAGTGACAGCTGAAGGTCTGAGGTCAGCTAGTGACTGCCAAATGTGGATGTGCTCCCCTCAGTCATGAATCCACATGTACAGTATGTTGTTCTCCAATATTCCTGCAAACATCACAAATGTTTTCCTCTGGTACTGGTAAACAGCAGGACTTTGTATGGGAAGCATTACAAGAAAGTGCCATAATCCCCAAAAAGAGTAAATGTGTGAAAGCAGAGTAGCACAGTTGGCGAGATGGACGACCGTTGAGTTGACCCAAACAAACCTTGTGTGTTAATAACCTCATGTGTAGTTGAGTACATACTGTTAGTTCCATCTATTGTTCTTTATTCCCCTTTTTATGTCAGAGAAACAAAGAAAAATAAATCTACACTAAAAAAATAATTAAACTCTTTTAAAGTCATTCAGTCCTTCATTACACTACCTCTGAAAGAGCACAAATCAGGCCTATATATGATCCCTTTAAAATAACCTTCATCAGCATAAAACGCTTTTTTAAAACTTAACTGCTTCAAGGCCCTTTTACAATATACGATATATCATGATTTCCTCTCTAATATCTGTTTTTCATTGCTGTGAAAACATCAACAAATTTCTCGTTCAGACAGCTGTTATTTAATCAAGTTTCTCGCCAAACATTACATTTTATAAGATCACATCTGAAAACATCATGACAGGGTTATAATTTTCAAAGTTTTAGTGAATAAATCAAAGCAAATGTAAAAACTGTAAAATACTCAGAGAAAACACCCCTGTGTGGCATGAAAATCAACTTGTAGTTACAAACATATACTGCAAACACAGTGTTCTGTAATCAGACCCTCTATGGACACCAATTACATTAGTCTTCTTGTATTTCTAGGTGTGTTTGTGTGTTTGATGCATAGTCATATCTGGGTTTCAGGTTCCACCTTTCCCCTGTTCTTATCATGTTTCTCTATTTATCACCAGTTCGCTTGTGGTGCATGCTGAATCATCTACGATCAAACATGCACACATGCACATACACAGACACACATACAGAGAATTTGGGAGTGTGCGCATCTTGTCTGTTTCACACACTCCAGTTTGATCTATATCTCCTGTCTTTTCTTTCCATTCTCCTGCTGCTGATGTTGTAAACGTCTGTTCTTCTAAATGTGTGTGTGTGTGTTTGTGTGTTACTGTGTTACACATAAATGTGAGCTACAGTATGTCTAACCCACAGCGTGTATATGTACGTATCTCTGTGTACATGTGTGTAATCACGTCATATCTCCCTCATCCCATGGCATCTAAGCTCGTTGAGGGGTGTGTGTGTGTGTGTGTGTGTGTGTGTGTGTGTGTGTGTGTGTGTAGCTAAATAGGATTTCCGCAAAGTATGAAATCTGAAAGGGAGCTCATCCAGGTGGAACATTGACTCCTAAGCAATGTGGAAAAAAATACAAAAACACATACTGTGAGAGACAAGCTTTCGTGTTCTAAATCACACACACACACACACACCGAAAACACACACACACAAGTATATAGATTTTCTCCTGCTTCCTGTCTGGTTCTTTAAGGCGAGAAATGAATTTGGATTTATTTCCGTTCACATGCCTGCTTGTTTTTGCAGATGTTTTTTTTCCCCCCTCACTAAGCTTATTTCATATATTTTCAGTGCCACTTCCATTGCATTTTTTTTCCGGTATGCATTTTGATTTTTTAAACAGTCTGTTTTCTTCCTTCCTTTGATGGATTTTTTGGATTTTTTTTAAGTACAGCTGAAGATGACTGAACAAAATGAATCCTTTTGTATGGAGCCCTGAATTGGAACTAATATTTGGAATATGATTTAAAGTCCTTTTTTGGCTGTCTCACTGATCTTTTATTTATTAATCTGTGTGTGTGTTCTCTCACAAAACATTTGCAATACATCGAAAAACATTTTTCTTGTCTTTCACCAACAGCAGCAGCGACAATCCTTTTAAACTCTGCAATAGAATTGGTCCAGTGCCTACAGTGGTATTTTTGCTTATTGTGGTGTCGTTTCTTGGAGTATTTTCAAATACCTCATGTCCTTGAAATCTGTACAACCAAAGCTAAAAAGTTATTTAAGTCAAAAAAACACAATAAGTGATAAAAGTATTGAAAATGTCATAAAATATTGTCATAGAAAAATCGAACATTAGATTTACAAAATAAAAACAAAAAACATACTGATCCACAATACTTATATGTAGAAACATAAGTATTTCTTAACACTTCATTTTTTAAACTATGTACATTATTTAGTTTTTGAGATATGCTCATGTTTTATGAGCGGAGTGCAAAGGCATAGAGTCATCCTTCACTCCTCTGGCACCACTTTAGCTGTTATGGTTCTTAGTTTTGTATTGATTTTTACACGAATATGCAAACAACAATCAATGTCCGGTTAGACTGAGGATATATATTTAGGGGAAACTCTGGTCTCCAGCATGAAATTGTAAAAACATTACACACCCAGCCGATACCTTGACCTCCAAACTCTTGACTTTCTGCTTGACTACATAACTGCACTCTACCTCTTCCACTCGCACTGAGCACTGGCATTTAAAAGCCTGTCACAATATCCACTTTTATTCTGAATGCCTGTACTTTTTACTGTAAGTCTTACTGCTGCTGGCAGTTTGCATCCAAGTCTGTGGCTCTCTCCCAAATCTGTCCCTGCTTACTGTAGCACTGCTGTCACACTGACAGCTCTGCATTAAGGTGAGGGTATAAAATGAAAGTGTAGGACAAACTCCTCCATAACCAGGAAACATCTGTCACCAAGCGCACTGATAGAAACCCTGCTTATGAATCTGTTGAGTAATATAACCCACTGCCACGTCCTATAAATAGATGCTTTATCCCTCATAAATAGATTGATGTTTTTGCATATGGGTACAACACAAATCAAAAGGCCCTTCTGCTAATGGTTATTAATTTATAATTTATAATTTTATAATTTAATTTATAGTTATTTCAAAGGGTTATTATTTAACCCTTTGAAATGTTAGCAAATTGGCTTAATATCTTGCAAAAATGTGGCAAGAGGGCAATGAGCAACACATCAAGAAATGACATGAAAATTAGTAAGAAAATAGTCAAAAGGAAATTATCTGAAGGTGGTAACAATGTTCTAAAATTAAAACATAAATATGAATATCAAAATGAAAATATTTTCTGTAACTTAATTTTAAATATATAAATAAAATGATCATAAATATAATTTCCTTTATATTTTTTCCTATTTATTTTATAATTTTCTAATGATCATGTTTTTTTGTTTTTGTTTTTTCAGTAATTTCAGGTCAATTGCCTGTCACCTATTACTGTTTTGTTTTTTTGGGTTTTTTTGCAATTTGTGGGGCATTTCTTCTCAAGTTGCTTATTGCCTTTTTTTTCCCATGTTTTTCCTCTGAATGCAGCCCAAGAAAACTGGTGACAATCCAGGATTCAAAGGGTTAATGTCTCACAGGAGGGGATGTGAAAATGAGAGATATTGAATTGAACATCTTTTTGTGTGAATGCTGATTGTTTTTTTGTCTCTGTGTTACAGGGGACAGACTACTCCAGCAAAAAACCACTACAACCAGTGCACGGCTACTCCTGCTCCCGGTGCTGAACATGGCAGTCACCCCAAAATGATGGACCCCTCGTCACTGACTGGCTCCTCTACCTTCTGAGAAGTGGAGCTTAAAGATGATATCTGTGCTGCTTTTTCGTCATCACAGCGATTGTCAGCAGGACCTGTTTGAGGAATATTTTCCACACTGTTAGGAACTTTTCTCAGATTTATCTTTTCCGAGCTGTGGGAAACTAATGGCTGCTACATTTCCACCAGATGGTTTGCACTACTTGGATTTTAAAAAGGATCATTAGCAACCACGACCTGTTCCGCTCCGGAGTTACCCGTTCCCTTACGCCTGTGTGTGAATGTGATTTTAGTGTGACTGTGTGTTTGTGTTTGCTTCTGCATGGCGAAAGTGAGAGGTAGAAAATAAGGAATATTTACTCTGAAAGGACAAGAGAGGACGAACAAATTGAAAACAAGGAGTAGCAGTCATGTCCCAGTGGAGGCCCCATTCAAGGACTGGGTTACAGCTACAGACAAAGTGTGGGAGCAGGATGATGGGATACGTGAGGCTTGAAGGGTCCTTAAACAGTGGCCAATGGGTGTCCTCTCTAATATGGCTGGGACTGCTGCTGCTGCAGGCCGTGTCTGGTCAGAAACTCGACGAGAATGACCCGGTGGTCACTACCACGTACGGAAAACTGCGTGGTGTTAAGAAGGAGCTCAACAACGAGATCCTGGGTCCCGTCGTGCAGTTTCTGGGTGTCCCATATGCTGCCCCACCCACCGGTGAGCGCCGATTCCAACCTCCCGAGCCCCCAGCGTCGTGGCCAGAGATCCGGAACACCACACACTTTGCCCCAGTGTGCCCTCAGAGCATCGTGGAGGGCCGCCTGCCGGATGTGATGCTGCCGGTGTGGTTCACCAACAGCATTGACGTGGTGTCCACGTATGTCCAGGACCAGAGTGAGGACTGCCTCTATATTAACATCTATGTCCCCACTGAGGATGGTGAGTTAGCCTGTGGGCCCAGGGCAGGGGGATTGTCGGGGGTGGTGGGAGGCTGGGCGGCGGGGATTGAACCCACAACATTCTGGAAGAGAGAAGTGTTTGTCGGGGTGTGTTTTATTTATGTGAGAGTGCATTTCTGTCTCTGTCCTTGTCCGTCCGTCAGTAGAGGGAAAGCATGACCTTGTGCATGTTTTATGTGCATGACACTGCTTACAGAACATGAGTGTCTGAAAGTTTTGTGAAAGAGATAACAGTGTTCATGCCAGTGTGTGTGTGTGTGTGTGTGTGTGTGTGTGTGTGTGTGTGTGTGTGTGTGGCATCCATTGAGGCCAATTAATCCTCTCATTCCACTTCATAGCTGCCTCAATCCTCTTCCTACCAATTTCCTCCTCCACCTTCCTGTTGCTCCTCCTCTTCCTTCTCCTCTTTCTCCTCAACGCCTTATTTGCCCTCGTCTGCGGACTCCCTCCCTTCCCTCATGTCTGTAGCTCATCATAGCCTATTGTACTGTGCCACAATGGCTACAGTTCATTAAACAAGACAGTCATTGTCACGATCATCACCGATTGATTTGGCTGAGTGGCTGAATGACTGGCCGACTGATGGACTGAATACTGCGCTGATTGAGCTGGTGTGTTTCATCTTTCCCTCTGTCTTTATTTCCCCCTCTCCTCCCTCCCTTTTTTCCCAGTCAGCCAGCTTTGTGTGTGTGTGTGTGTGTGTGTGTGTGTGTGTGTGTGTGTGTATTATCAGTACGTGTGTGCGTGTGCATGCCAGCTCCTGTGTGCGTTGCGCGTCCAGGGGCTCCATGTTATTCTTTAGTCTTTTATTCATTTTACAGTCAAAAGAATATCCAAGGAATGTGCCAGGAAACCGGGCAAGAAAATATGTAGACAAGGAGGTATGTATGATCTGAACGCAACCTATGCAATGCCACAGAAAGAGAGGGGATGATAAGAGAAGAGCTATGTGGTGCGGCAGAGAGCAACCGTGAAAATCAAGGTCTACGAATTATTCAGGTCTCGACTCAGGGCATCTGCAGCCTCTCAGAATGCTAAATTTAAGAGACAGGACCTTTTAAACGCTACCTGGAAGTAAATTTAGGGCCAATTTTAAAAACCAAAGAAGGAAAATCAAGCTGTCAGATGCGGTCTTCCTCTGACTGAGCATACCTAATGCACTTGAGAATGTATAAGTGGGCACAGCAGAGCCAGGATTGTCAGACTTGGTACACTGTAAAATCTGACAAGTTGGCTTGACGTGAAAAAATCTAGGAAACGGACTGCCTTGAAAAATTTAAATAAATATAACTATTAGTCTTAATTTTTGTTTACTTTATATGTATGTGTTAAATTTTCTTAAAACTTATATATTATTAATATAATATTTTCTTAATTCTGTGAAGATTTTTTAACTTAAAAATGACAAGTTGAATTAAAACAACCTTTCTAAGTTTTAGCAACTTCAGTAAGTCAAGTATTGAGCTATTATATGTGTATTCTGCTGGTTGCAAACTAGTCCATCATATTAGTATTTTCTTAAATGTGAACAAAACAGAACTCATAGATCTCCTCACTTCATCATTGGCTAAATCCTCTTTGCTATGATCAAGTTAAAACCCTTGGGGACTGTTTGGCACATTTTATACACTTGCCATTCTTTTTTTTTTTTTTTTTTTTGTTAATTTTTTTGGCTGCGTTCATGTATATTATGTAAATTTTGGCTAGATAGTGTATTTTTTATGAATCTTGTAATTTCCAGCTCAGCTTCTACAAAAATACACTGTGAAAACTGAACTGCTACAATCATACTGTTAAGTGCAAAGACATAGTTGCATCATGACAAAAACATGATATTTGAAGGGTTAGAATTCTGAAAATTAATGAATATTTGATATATATTAAAATCATATTAATGTATGATATTTTTTATAGCCTGATTCTGTGTGCATTTTGTGTGCAGAGTGGTATGAGAGTATTTGACAATGCACAAAAAACAATCAAGTATAAAACTCAGTGTTGCTGCTAATTATTAACATACCTCAGGCTACTCAAATATTGAAACAATTCTTTTTTTTTTTGTTGTTGTTTTTTGTTTTTTGTTTTTTTTTCATCTAAAACATAGTGGCATCATGACAAAAACCTGCCATTTAAAGGGTAAAAATTCTGAAAATGTATGGATATTCAGGATGTTAGTTTAAAAAAATTCAATGAAAGTAGAAAATCATATTAATGTAAAACAGTTTTTAAAGCTTAATTTTGAAACGTACATTTTGTTAGCAGAGCAATATGAGTGTGTGCAATATTAAAGGGGGTCCTGAGGGTTAAGTCAGACGATCATGGTTTACTGAAGTTGCTAACACTTAGAAAGATGCACTTGTCATTTTTAATTACAAACAAATTCACAAAATTAGGTATATGCAGCTAATTCTTAAGTAAACTTAACACTTAGATATAAAGCAATCTAAGTGTAAAGAATGTAACCCTGAATGTAACTTTTAATCTAAATTCATGAATTTAGATTAATAGTTACATTTAATTTCCTTTTTCAAGGCTATTGGTTTCCAAGATTATTTTAAGTTTGATCAGCTTGCCAGATTTTACAGTGTACAGGCTATTAGATCTCCTGCAGATATTGGCAAAAACAAATTTGCTACAGCAACCCTGAATCAGCTGTTTGATTTGTAGACCTTGTGCTGGCAAGGCGGTGTGGCACCACACTCCCTCGTCTATTGAAGTCTCATTGGTCAGCAAGATTTGGAGATCTGATTGGCTGCCAGATCAGGAGGTCAGAAGGTGTGTAGTAATGACAGTTGATGTGCGAGGAGATAGCAGCATATTAGATCAGGCACACTGTCACACATATACACACACACACACACACACACACACACACACACACACACACACACACACACACACACACACACACACAGACGGTGATGCGTGCGGTGTTAAACAAGATGAGCTCAGGCTGGACCTCGGCTGTGTAATCTCCATTAAAAGAAAGTCGAGCTGTGTTGAGGTTGGCTCGGCCTACTGTATCAAGCACTGTTTCATCAAGATAATGCCCTCCTCCTCCTCCTCCTCCTCCTCCTCCTCCACTCTCTCTCTCGCTCCCTGTCTCTCAGCCTCTCCCTTTATGGATGTTTGCAAGTTTATGTGTGTGTGAACATGTGTGTGTGTGTGTGTGAGAGAGAGAGAGAGAGAGAGAGAGAGAGAGAGAGAGAGAGAGAGAGAGAGAGAGACAGACAGTTGCTGACAGTGTCCTTGATAAGGTCTGGGTGTTAATATCATTTTCTTGGCAGCGGCATGCATTATCACTTAGCGTACATCCCTCCTCTTCTTACCACATGTGCACTGTAACCTCCTGCTCCTCTCCTTTAAACACACACAGATACACAGAGGGGAAATGCATTTAAACTGGGAGATTACAGAAGCTTACATATTAGTCACACAGCATGGAGAATCATCATTATAAAACCAAGACCCAGACAATCTGTTGTGGATTTTTTTTTATGGAAAAAGAGCTTAGATTTACAAAACAATGTCTAAAAAAAATGTTTTAAAAAAGCAAGATGGCCGATCTGTGGCCTTGTTACAGTGAAAGCTGCTTTGCTTGTGTCTTTGGCTTCAGTTGACTACCCACTGGCTGTGCATGCAGAATGAAATTAATTTATTCTTGTGAAATGTCAAGGAAGCACTCAACTTTATATACAGTACTCTCGCTTCATTAGGCGAAGCTCTATACAGTTGGTGTCTATACAGTAGCCCACAGGTAATTACAGTCTACATAAATTAACTTAACATTAATGCATGTAGGCTACTTTGATTGTTTTTTTTTAGTTTTAATTTTTTTTACAGAATGTAATGTTAACAATATCTGTATGGACCTCATATATAAGTGTGAAATGTACGTTTTAGAAGCTGCTCTGTCAGAGAAAAAGGTTCATGACTCATTAAAGCCAATTTGTGAACAGATTAGAAGCTTAATACAATTACTACAGACAGGTGACAAAGTAAAGGACCTGATGTAGTGAAACATAATTTGTGCAAATGCTTCAAGGGCTTCACAGTTACCCGTGCCCATTGAATCACACTGCTAAAAAGGAAATTTGGACCTCATGATTAAAAAAAATCTGTTTTTTTAATCTCTTTTTTTATTGCAGGTGCAAAAACAAACACACTCACAGACAGGCATTACAAAGTGGGAAGCTCCGGACCAGAAGAGGTCCTTTTTGCTAATGATGCTTTTTAAAATCTAGACAGTGCAAAGTAAAATATGTGGTGGAAATATTGTAACTTTTATTTTACTACAGTTTTGTGAAGTGGAATCTAAAATATTCCTTGCAATTTGGAAATATATTGGAATTTGGAATCCAGATAAGGACACAACTCATTTTGGACTATGTCTGTTCACAGATTTAAAACAATAGTGATTTATCTGGACTGAAAGGGGCACACCACCTAAATTAAGTTTTCCATCATGTTATTTCCATGGTCAAAGTTGAATCAATATTTGTGAACTTAACTACTATCTCTCCAAAAACCAGAAAACATTTGTTCTCTTTTGTATACTCAATGGGCTGTCTAAGTTGAGAAACAAAAAAATATTCCCATAAACTTAAGCCATTCCCCTAAGTGCACTTAAAAGCAACAAAGTCCCCTCCTTGTACCGCCCGAGCATTTTCACAAAGACCCAAGCAATGGCAGCATCACTCCGCTCGAATGTGTGATTATACACTGCATTATATCATCCCACATTTCAAAGAGGCATGATGGACATGATGTTTAACACACAAGCATTCTCCTCTTTCTAAACTTTCTAAACAATAATAAAGGCATAACATGTCAATCACAATCATTGACCCTCTCTGTTATATGGCAGCTGATCTCTTCCCCTAGTCTAAGGGTAATGGAGCACCTGAATCTCTTTGTTTTCCCAGTTTACAGACATTTATGACTGTTGCTTTTTTCTTTGAGTTAGCCTCTATTTTGACAGCTGCTTTTTGAATTTCCCGTGGTGGGTCGCACACATAAACATGTCGTCAGAATGTCACACTCGTGCCACCCATGGTCACGTCTTCCCAATTTACTTTCACACTGATTGTTTCGGCACTGTTACTACCTCTTTTCTCGACTCAGATGCGAGACCACTCTGTCCCCCCTTTGGACGTTGGATTGTTCATTATTTATACTGAAAAGCGAGCAAGGCGGTTTAACGGCATGATATTCTTGCCTTTAACAGGCTGTGTAAATGCTAATCTAGAACATATTTCATTCTGTGGAGCAGCTCCACACTTTCTACCCTATGTCATCACAAATTTGAGTTTTTGCACCCTAGTTTTTGGATTTGGTGGAGAGTTGTTCAATTTTAATTAAAGTTCTGGACTGTCTTAGACCATAGCAGTAGCATGTTTAAGGGTTGAAAATATGCATAGTTCCCCTTCAAAAAGACTCTTACTGAAGAGACCTATATGTATCTTTGGTTTGTAACTCATCAGGGTCTTAAATGGCTTAAATGGCTTTTCTAAGACATGTTTTGGATTGACAGGAATTGGTCGTTATGACCAGAACATTATCTAAAGCTGTCATTTCAGAAAAGTCTATTTGAGCTCTGCTTTCTTGTCAGCTGTTGCCTGAAGCACATGTTTTGATCAGATGTTACATCATGGCCATCAGCACCTGTTTGCTACCAAAATGTTAATAAAGTTTTACTTGATCACTGAGGTGCAGATGGTCATATTGGAAGACATTTAGTGAAAACATAAGATAGCATAAGATGTCAAGTCATTTTCTACACTTGTCCTTTGTCCTTATTTTGGTGTGCCATCCCATTATACCCATAAATTACACCCATATTGGATTTAGGGCCTCGGGATTTCATTTTAACCTTCAGTGCTAATAGGATACAGAAGGTAAGGTGGCATAAATGTAACAAGGCAGAAATGAAGAGGTCGCAATAGTTATGTTTGGTGTCTCATAGAGGAGACTGGAGTGTGTCTTTATACAGAGCTTTGCCTTCTTATCAAATGTACCAGTGATTGTTCTCTAGCAATATAAGGGTTTTTTTGCCTTTAAAATATCTTCCCCAAATGCACATAAGCATAGTTTGTCATAACTATGATCTTCCCATTATGTTGAACATATTGTAGTGTTTTGTACACAAGATTAAAAAAGTAAATAAATAAAAAACATAAGCACTGGATGTTTGGAAATAGCAGATGAATGCACTGCAGGGTTGTGTTGAATCATCGACATAGACGTTGGTATTTGGTGACAGAGTTGTCCGTGCAGGGTATGATGTGTTCTGTAATATTGATGCTGGTAAACACTCAGTTTAATACCCTTTTCCAACTAAATCATTGTGTTTATGCAGGGTTTTTCAGGTTTACGATACTTTAGGTTTACTTCTTTTTTTAATCTCATATTTATTCCATCTCTTTCTGCCAACTACATGTGCAACAATGTTTAAGCGCTGCTTGGACAGAGATGGGGGGTATTTTGTTACGGCCAGTCATTGCATCACTCTGGTAAAGGGGCATTAATTAGTGCGTCCACCCAGGTCTTTTTCCAGTATATGTTCCATTGATGTGTTTTATGGTGTTTTCACATATAGTCCTCTTTAAAAGAACCAAACTCAGTCCACTTTAGGTGCTCTGATGCTGTAGCTATCTACCTATCTATCAATCAATCTATCAATCTATCGCTCTATCTCTCAAGAGGGCATGATGACCTACTGTGAAGCTCTGGCGACCCCCATGGGGGTCAGGACCCCTGTGTTGGGAACCAGTGGACTAAAGAGTGCAAGTGTATACATGTATAATTACATTGAGGAAGGTAGGTGGTAAACTGCATGTTATAAAGAACAGTTGACAGTACAGTTGATTTTTTTTTTTACCGCAGTGCGCTGGAGCGTATTTTGTTCACATTGCACAAGGAAAGCGAACCACAACACGACATAAACTGCACCGAGTTCAGGTCACTTCAGAGGGGTCTTCAGAGTTCACATAAATGCAGAAAATGTTGTTACTGGTTCACTTGGAGGGCTGAAATGGACAAAGTGTGTTCATATATTCATTGACTGCAGACTTTAACAGTTCCTATGGTAATCATGCACCCTGAGGGGGATCTATAGTCAACTCTGCAGCAGGTTGGGTGTTTGCTTTAGAAAGACCATCTCTGTGGATACTTTACGGAGTTCAAGCATTACCAGTAACACAGAAGCACAAAGTGTGGTCAGTGGTGCATGGGTTTGAGTGGACAGATCATGGAAAATGACTGGGTAATTTTATGGCTAGATGTGTTCAGCCACAGGGACACATGTGGTAAAAGGGTTGGATTGGAAGAGATAGATAATCAGTAAGTGTGCTAGGGACTCAAATCAGTCGTGATCAATCAAATCAACTGTGTTCTGTATCTTCTAAAATCAGTGATACAGCACTACATCTCTTTTGTGATGAGAGATTTGAACTGATACTGTATGTCAGTCAAAATCATTAGAATCCTCACGAGTGAACCTTAAATCCCAAACCTTGCTCCCAAAATCTTGAACATCCATCGATCAGTTCCTTAAAGGTTGAAGAATACATTTAGATAGAGCCATGTAAAAGTGGTGTTGACACTTAAGAAAGAGAACCAAGGTTAATAAAGGGGAACAGGAAGAGAGCCAGACGTGGACAGTGATGAAGGACATGGAGAAAAGGCAGACATGGAGTAATACTGGAGTCAGAAGGACAAAAACAAAGTGTGACAGGGACACAGAGAGCCAAACAATAGAGCAGCGGTGAACATGAGTGAGACCGAGTGTAATTGCTGCTGGACTGATCTCTGTGTCCTCACAAGCACTATTGTACTGTCCTGTGCCATGCTGGTTCAGAGAAGTCTTCTGTGGTTAAAAGTAGTTATTTTGATGGGTCTGGGCTGGAGTCGGTCATTAAGTTATCACATGCTGAGATAGTGGTCTCTGTAATGAGATCAGAGGTAGCAGCGCTGCGGTGGGTCTTCTCTCTCCCTGCAGTATGCATTCACTATTCATTTAAAAAATTGCAGTAAATGCAGGAGAAGCTCACTCTTCACAGATGACAGCTAACTGAACTCTTATGAAATGTTAATAAAAAATAAAATTTGAGGGATAAAGACATACTTGAAAAGAGAAAAAGAGGCATTTATGTGGTGTGATCATAGACACGAGCATATTAGTGAAAATCATTGGTGCTCATCTGTCATGGCTACTGTGGATTCCCATATTTTAGGCCGGCATGATATGATATTGGAACTACAAAAGTATGTACTTTGTACATCGGTGAGTTAGGAAGCTACAGCTCGTTGAATGTCATTGTAACTTGGAATGACTTTCTGTGTCTGTTTTGGAGCAATGCAAAAAAAATAGATTTTCTCGTTTACAAATGCTTTAATGAATTCCTTGACCATTGTTGTTCCTAGGTCATCAAATACCAGCAAATACATCCGCTCTGCCAGTGCTTCCGGCATACAAGCATGACGCCAAAAGCCATCTTCCACATCCAATTGAAACGCAGACAGAGCAAGTGGTGTTGTAATTATCCAATGACGGACGGCTGTATGGCACCAGGTGCATCCACATGCAATGCACACAGGCGGCATCACTTGAAAACGCGGCCAGGCAGAACCGACTGCATGCGTGAACAGCTGATACAGAAGGATAACCTAAAACATCATAAAAAGAGCAGCACCATGTGACGAGCTGGGATGAGAACCTGTTGCAAATGCCTACGTTCTTCCAATTGTCTGACAATTGGAAGTTCACTGAAGTGATATCAACACTCAGAGGGCTGAGGGAGCGAGTACACAACAGGACATAAATTGTTCCGAGGTGTATATCACCCATAATGCATTGCAGTTATGCATTTGATGCAAGAAAATACATCCATGGTTAGGGGCCAGTAATAAGTAAAACACCAGTTGCACCACAGAAGAACGAGAAGATGAATAAACTGGTAAATAAATAAAAAATAAAGTTAAAGTCATTCATTATATGACATGTTTCTCAGTTTAACTTCTTCTAAAACATTTTATAGGTCTGTTCAGGTAGCCTTACATGTGCATAGCTTTATTCATCTACTTGCAGATGGCTGCTGAAGAAAATCTCATTGCTTGATATTTTATTGAAAAGTCACATACAGTTAGTTGCAGTTAAATTTCATATTTGTTGTCCAGTTAATTCTACATTGCCAACATTATCTGTTAATGTAGGTATTTAAGGTTAAGTTAAGGTATTTATGCAGTATTTACTTTATTTTTATGCATTTCTGATGATTTATATAAAGCAGTACAGCGCTGATCCTACAGCGGGTGGTCGACCTGTGATAGTCAGACTAAAAGTTATTGAGGGCAGGTGTGTTGCATTTCAGTCCCCTGCCTGCGTTTTCTCCGTTTTCCAAGTGGTCTCTGTGCGATGTCAGCTGTTACGTAATACTGAGAGCTGAGGGAAAGTGACGGAGGCAAGGTGAAACTACTAATGAAACGCAGCTCTGGTGTAATGTAATGATGACATAATTCTGGTGACATATTGATGTTATTATTATTATAACTTTATTTATATAGCACCTTTAAAAACAAAGTTTACAAAGTGCTTTGACAAACAAAGTAAAGCAAATGCAAGTGGGCTTTCTTGCAGAAGCAACATAACCATAAGAGCCAAACAATAATGCTGGGAGGTATTCCAGAAAGCAGGTTATGTGAAAACTCTTAGGATGTTAA